>NC_137898.1:103276176-104730360 GCF_963455335.1 Martes martes
CCTGGAAATGCCACCTGGTTGGTGAAGGCAGAGTAAAGATTGCTGCCCCGCACCCTGCCCCACCTGCAAAATGACGTCAGGGCCTGCAAAATGACACACGGGTTGGCTCCCTTGGGATTCAGGCTCCAGTAGATGCTCGATACTAAGTCGAGTTCCGTCATGCATCCTTTGGAGCAAGCGTCCCCTCCTCTTTCCGCTCTGCTAGGCCAGCCCTTGTCCTTTAAGACCCACCCCAGTCACCTCCCCTGAGAAGCCAGCCGTGCTTCACTGTGGAGAATTAACCGCCTCTGCTCTGTCTCCTGGCACTTCGCCCAAGCAGAGTCCAGATCTCATTGTATTACATTTATACACACCTGCCTTCCAGGGAGCCGCACCTGGGTGCCCGTCCAGGAGAGGCGAGGGCTGCAGTGGGGCTGGGATCACTCCCACCGGAGAGTCCCGGATGTGCCAGCTCAGGCTGAGCTCAGCCAGCACCATTTTGGGTGGAAAGGTGCTGGGAAGGGGGGTGGGGGGGGAGAAATATAGGACTGGGTAGATTTCCCAGCCGGTGAGTTGTGCGCCCCTGGGCTCTTGCGTGCGTACGTACGCGTGTGTGTGCGTGCGTGCGTGCGTTATGCGTGCGTGCGTTATGCGTGCGTGCGTGCGAGTGAGCCTTGGTTTCAGAAAGCCCTGTGGGCGAGTCCCGGGGTGACGTTCCTGTGACATTGCTGTGGGCTCACCGGCTGGGCTTTGTCGGCTGTGCTGAGCCGCCGTCCAGCTGCCTCCAGCCGGTTCCGGAAGGAGCCGCGAGCACCAGGCGAGTCAGTGCGCTAGAGATGATCCGTCTAACCATCCACAGCGCAGACAAATGGGCACAATATTTTGGGTTCCTCTTCACTTAGCCAGAACATAAATCAGTTCTCTGTAGGGAGTTCTGAACAGTCTTCTGGAATTGGGTTCTGGAAATGGAGCTGAGCCCAGGGGGCGCCCACGGACTGACTCCCTCCAAGGGGGCTCTGCCTGAGCGGCCCTGAGAGTGATGGGGCCACTCCCAGCACAGTGGCACTGTCCCATTTCACTCCTACTTACTTTATTTGAAACCGGCTGAGTGGTTCAGACTTGATTTCCTGGGGAACAGGACCGTTCTATATGATAAGACTGAATTTGGAGGGTCTAGAAGGCCAGGATAAAGAATCTGGCTTTAGTTACTTAAGGCAAATACCAGGTATGTGTATTAAGGCTGCCCTCTTTCTCAGCCAGGGCGAGGAACAGTAACTGATCATAGCACGTTTCTCTAATGAATCTGAACTTGTCCTCAGTAGCTTTCTCAACCCGCCGCTCAAGACAGCTAGCTGTGACAACTGATTGGAGCTGGTGTTCAAAGTAAATCGATTTGCCATCCCTGGGCCCAGTCCCCTCGCTGTACACATAAAAAAGAAAAAACAAAACAAAAAACTGAGGCTAAGGGAGATGATATGACCTTCCCAGGGCCATCCTTAATTTGGTCAGTCCAGAGGGGACACTCGAGGGGACAATAGTCAGTCCTCGTGCAGGTGAGGGACATGATGAAAGCTGGAAGAGTAACCCAGCGTCACGGAGCGGGGACTGATGTGAGCCAAGATAGGTGCCTGGATGCAGAATTTAAAGAATTGTCACCCTCAGCTGTCAGCTCCATGCTTGCAAGCCCCTGAGAATGACGCCTTCTCAAATTTTGCCCCCAGGTGCTCGCTGGCCTCACCCTCATCCCTGCCCTGGCTGGGAGACTAGTTAGCAGCTAACTTTTGCCAAGTCCAGTCGTCAAGTGGAGCTATGACAGCAGGCACGCAAGAAACTGATCGAAACTGGCAGACACTGTAATGGAAGAACCAGCAGGACGTAGTGGCAGACTGGTCACGAGGGTAAGGGAAAGGGAGTATTTGTGCGACAGAGACCGTGGGATGGTGGAGCCCTGATAGGAACAGGGTTAGAGCTTAGCAGTTGGCTTGTGATTTTGCCTTTCTGGTTGGTGTTGTTCAGTAGTGGTCTACTCTTCTAAATATAAATATAATATAAATATGTATATATATATATATATATATATATATATATATGTTGCTGTTGTGGTTGTGGTGGTGTAACACAGAAAAAACGTACATATCATATGTCATGAATTCTCAAAAAGTCAACCAAGCCACCTCATAATTGCTATCCAGGTCAAGAAACAGAACGCTACCAGCACCCCAGAAACCCCTGTTGTGCTCCAGCCAGTCTCCACTCCTCCCCAGAAGGGCAACCGCTGTCCTGACTTCTGATACCATAAATTAGCTGTGCTTGGTTTCGGACTTTTACATCAATGCAGCCTCATGGTCTCATGACATCTTGTGTTTGTAAGCTTCCTCCGTGTGGGGAGGATTGTACACTGTTTGTCCTCCTTGCTGTATGACATTCTATGGTGTGACCAGACGGTGCTTTCTTTACCTGTCTGCCCGCTGATAGGGCATTTGCGCGGTTTCCAGTCTTGAGCTGTTATAAACAGCGTTGCTAGGTGCACTAGCGCTCATGTCTTTTGGTGACAGTATGTGTGCATTTCTGTTGAGTGTGTTATATACGAGTGCAATTGCTGGGTCACGGGGCATGTGCATAGGTGCCGGGCTGGCCAACTCCTGGTTGTCACCAGGAGTGTGTTAGAGTAGGACCTTGAAGAAGCAGAAGCCAACATGGGATTAGAGGTGCAAAAGCTTTATTGGGGGAAAGCCTGTGCAGGACAAAGGCGAGGAAGCAGGAGTAGGCAGGGAGAGGCTTCAGACCTCCATCTCTGTTTGACTCTGTGAAAGAAGAGGGGAAAATGTGGGGGACCGGATAGGAAGAATCTGAGAACCAGCACAGGTCTGAGAAGACAATGGCCAGGCTGAGGGAGCATCTCCAGCAGGAGTTACCACTGGGAGAAGGCCACACCAGTACCAGCCATGCTTAGTCACTAAGCATGTCACTAAGTCACTAAGTCACTAAGCATGTCCACCAAGTCATTACTGGAAACAGCTGGGGGAAGTGCAGCCTCAGCACTCATGTGGTTTCGGATCTGGAGGAATGGCAGCTGCGGTCCTTGCAGCAGGATATCTGAGCCATGCGTGTTTGTGGGTGCCACCTGAGATTTATGAACTCTGGGGGTGATTGACAGGACGTACAGCAAAATGCTTGAGAACCTGGGTTTTAGAATCAGCTGGGCCAGGCTCAAGCCCCAGCTCAGTCATTTGCTAGCTGTGTGATCTCCCATTGGCTGGCTAACCCTCTGAGCCTCAGTCTGCAAGTCAGTAAAATGGAAGTGATAACAGCTAACACTCAGAGTTGTTGTAAGGATTAAATGAGATAATTCAATGAAAGCACTCGGTACACAGTAGTCATTCGGCAAATAGTAGGAGTTCATTGTTCATGCCACATGTTTATTGAGCACCTAATATGCCAGGCACTGTTTTAGTCTGGGTGGGCGGGATGCAGCAGTGAGCAAAACTGAGTGTATATTCTAGTAGAGAGACATAGCTAATAAGTAGACAAACCAGCAAAGTGTAAAAGATACCAAAGAGGTGTAGCTGTGGAGGAGACAAAGCAAGAACAAGTGGGGGGCAACTCTATCCTGTGTTATGAGAGTGGTCAAAGGGGTCTCCCCCAAAAGATGAAATTTAACAGAGACTTCAAAAAAAATGAGGGACCTAGCCATTCTAGTTGAGTGTGGTAAACACTCCCCAGGCAGAAGAAACAAGTGCCAAGGCCCGGGGGTCTAAGTGTGCTCTAAGAGGCGCAGCATGGAGACTGCTGGATGAGAACAGAGAAAGGGAGCAGAGGGTGGTTGGAGACGAGGTCAGAGAAGTAGTTGGACCAGGAAATGCAGCCCCTGTTGACTTCACTCTGAGCCGGATAAGAAATCAATATAGATTATGTAGGGTTCCCACTTTCTCTATAGTCTTGCCAGCATTTGGTATTATCTAACTTAATTTTTTATGTCAGTATTATGGGCAGAAAGTAGAATTTCCTTGTTTTAATTTGGATTTCTCATATGCTGAGAAATGAGGCTGAATAGCTCTTTATAAACATTTTATTCATTTGGGTTTCTGTTTCTATGGATCACCTATTCATATCCTTTGTGTGTTCTTCTGTAGGATTTTATTTTATTGATTTGCAGTTTTGGGGCACATTATAGATAGTAATCTTTAATGATTTTAGACTTCAAAATATTTTCTATCAGTTGTCATTTGTATGTTGATTTTGTCCATAGCACCTTTAGTCCATTGAATAGTGTCTTTCAAGAATTTTTGTCTACCAGGAACCTCAGAATGTGACCTTGTTTGGAAATAAGGTCTCTGCAGACGTAATTAGTTAAAGACCTCAGGATGAAATAATCCTGGATTTGGTCTACGCTATAAATCCAGTGACTGGAGAGGACATAAAGAAGGCCATTTAAAGACAGAAGAAAAGATTGGAGTTCTGCTTCCATAGCCAAGGAGTCCCTGGAGCCCTCAGAAGCTAGAAGAGGCCAGGGAGAATTCCTTCCTAGACCCTTCAGAGGGAGAACATGGTGCTGCTGACACCCTGACTTCAGGCTTCCAGCCTCCAGAATGGCAATAAAATAAATTCCCCAGTTTGTGGAACTATGTCATGACCGCCCCAGGAAAGTCCTGCGGATTTTGGCACGGGAGAGTGGTGTGCTGCTGTAACAAATACCCCAAAATGTGGAAACGGCTTTGGGATTGAGTCATGCATAGAGGCTGGGAGAATTTTGAAGCTCATTATAGGGAAAGCCGATCCTGCGTTGAGGACATCATTGACAGAAACATGGATGTGAAAGGCGATTCTAGGGAGCACGGGCAGGGAAGTGAGGAGCACAGTTGAGAAAGCTTCTATCATGAACAGAATGCACTAGAACATGATGCTGCTGGTGAGGTCTCGGGAGGAAATGAGGAACGTGTTCCTGGAAATGGGAGCAAAGGCAGTTTTTATTATAAAGTGGCAGAGAACTTGGCTGATTTATGCTCTACTGTTAGATGAAATGCAGAACTTGACTAGGATATTTAGCTGGGGAGATTTTCTTTTCATTTTTTTTTTCTTTTTAAAAGATTTTATTTCTTTATTTGACAGAGAGAGAGAGAGATCACAAGTAGGCAGGGAGCAGGCAGAGAGAGAGGGGGAAGCAGGCTCCCTGCTGAGCAGAGAGCCCGATGTGGGGCTCGATCCCAGGACCCTGAGACCATGACCTAGGTTGAAGACAGAGGCTTGACCCACTGAGCCACACAGGCGCCCTGCTGGGGAGATTTTCTAAGCAAATTGTGGAAGCTATAGCCTCTTTTCCCTTTACTGATCATAGTGAAGTCCAAGAGGAAAGAGATGACTTAAGGAAGACATTGTTAAAAACATAAATGAGCCAGCGGTTGATGGTTTGGAAGGTTCTTGGCTTATGTAGATGCTATAATTAGGAAATTCACCATTGAGAAAGCCCCGAGAGTGTGGCTTGACAACATTTTGCTGAGATCAGGTGACAAATGGATCCATCCGTCCATCTGAGCAGAAGCCAGGGATAGAGGTGGGGTCATCCAAAAAGCATCTGTGGGTAACATTCATGTCTCATGGCAGAGATCCCCGTGACACACACAGGAGACTCACAAGGTTTGTGAGAATGTTATACCTTCAGAAGCATGGCTAGTTTGGACCAAAAGGGACAGAGACTGGACAGAAATGAAGGAAGGCCGGCAGGCTTCTGGGATTCTGCAGGCAGGATGCTGGCTGATAGAGATACTCAGCTACAAATGTGTGTTACCCATAAGGAAGTAGGTGAATGGCTCTGCGGGAGACCTACAGACGCAGCAGCAGAGGCCAGAAAGGCAGCGGCTGCCACTGTAGGCCCAGGGGACAGTGCATGAAGCCACAGAGGGTCATTCTCAGGCCCTGAAATTCATAGGAATTTTGGGTTTCTGACTTGCGTGGGAATGGTGGCCCTTTTATTCCTTTAAATCTCTCCCTTTTAGAATAAGAATGTCTGTTCTGGGGCTGCCCATTGCTGTTTTTGGAAGAAGATAAATTGTTTTCTAGTTTCACATGTCTGCAGAAAGCATGTGATGAAGAAGAATTTTGCCCTAGAATAGATTATACCCAGAGTCTCACCTATACGTGTTTTATAGATTTAGATGATTGGGTTTGGGACTTTTGAATTGATTGTATTTAGTTGAGATTTTTAGACTTAGAATTATTGCTGGACTGAGTTAAGAGTTCTGTGAATGTTGGAATGGGGTGAATGTATTTGCATATGGGCAGGATGTAAATTTCAGGGAAACCAGAGGGCAGACTGCGATGGGGGTGAATGTGTTCTCCAAGAAGATCTGTTGAAGTCCTAACCCTTGGGCCCTGCGAATGGGACCTGACTTGGAAATTGGGTCTTTGGGGCACCTGGGTGGCTCAGTGGGTTCAGCCTTTGCCTTCGGCTCAGGTCATGATCTCAGGGTCCTGGGATCGAGCCCCACATCGGGCTCTCTGCTCGGCGGGGAGCCTGCTTCCTCCTCTCTCTCTCTCTCTGCCTACTTGTGATCTCTCCATCAAATAAATAAATAAAATCTTAAAAAAAAAAAAAGAAATTGGGTATTTGAAGATGTAATCAAGTTTAAAATGGAGTCTTTAGAGAGGGCCCTAATCCAATATGACTGATGTTCTTTTAAGAAGAGGAAGGCAGAGACATGCAGGGAGAAGATGGTCATATGATGGTAGAAGCAGACATTGGAGTGATCCACCTACAAGCCAAGTAAGGCTAAAGATTGTTGGCCAACATCAGAAGCCAGAAGAAGCAAAGGAGGATTCTCCCCTACAGATTCCAGAGGGAGAGTGCACTGAGGACACCTTGACTTTAGCCTTTTCGCCTCTAGAACTCTGAGACAATAAATTTCTGTTGTTTTAAGTGACCCAGTAGAACTGCATCCTTTCAATTAATAGAAATATTTAATTTTTATGCATTGTCACATAAAATGTATTTCTTTATTAATATTTGATTTTATTTTTTAAAAACAGGTTAGTAAAGCGGGCAGGTAACATCATGTAAGTTTCAGGGATATAACATAAAGATTCGATTATTTGTATAAACAGCAAAATGATCTCCACAATAAGTCTAGTTAATATCTGTCACCTTATATAGTTACAAAAATATATTTTTCTTGTGATAAAAACTTGTAAGATCTACTTTCTTAGCAACTTTTGAATATGCAGTACAGTAGTGATAACTAAGTCACCAGGCACATGACATCCCCATGACTTATTTATTTTATGACTGATTTTATAACCAACTTCTTCTTTGTATCTGTGGGCATTTGTTGTTGGTTTAGAATCCACATATAAGTGAGATCATATGGTATTTGTCTTTGACTTACTTCATTTCTCATAACGCTTTCACGGTCCATTCATGTTATTGCAAATGACAAGAGAAATCTTTAATTTTGGTGCAGCAAATTTATCAGATTTTGCCTTAATGGGTTTGCTGTTTGGGTTTTGTTTATGAAGTTCTTTCCCTGCCCAAGATCACAAGGAGAGTTTTATTCATATTTATTCTATTAGATCTGTTATTCTATCTATCAAGTTTAGGTCTTTAATCTCCCTGGAACTCACCATTGAGGGAAAGATTTTTTTGGTGAACCACCAACCACATTCTTTCCCACTTATTTTTGGTGCTGTCTTTATCCTATGTCGAGTTCCTATGTATACACAGAGGTCGAGTTACGTGTTCTTTCTTCTGTTCATGTATATCTCTGTTCTTGAGTTAGAGCCAAGCTTCGTAAAATTGTAACTCTGTACTATGTCATAATATTTGATATAGCAAATCACTTTAATTCCTTCTTTTTAAAACATTGATTGAGTTGTTTGTGGATTTTGAAACTTTGTTTTTCTGTATATTAATTTTGGAATCAATTGGTTAACTTTCTTAAAAAAAATCCACTAGAATTTTATTGAACTTTCATTGAAATTAGAGACAATTGAATTTTCATAGCATTTCCGGCAGATTTGCAGTTGAATCTAGAGTGTTGAACAAATTCAAACTACATCTACATCTTTATCTACAACTATATCAACATCTACCTGTCTATATTGATAGGTGTAGATATACATTTTTTACGTGACAGTCTTATAAGTGGGTTATGTTCTTACTTCAAGAGCAACATAACGGCAATGTCTGGTTGACTCTCCTTTATTGGTTTTAGTAGGCATTAATAATCAATAGCTATACCAATTAATTCATTAGGAGTTCCAATAGAGTGATATTTTAATTTAATGCATTTCTATTTTGATTTTACTGATTTCTACCCCTTTCCTCTTTTATTATTTTCTTTTTGGGGGTTTACTCCGTAATCTTTTCCTCCCCCAAATTCCTGAGTCAAATACTTAGCTCATTTTTTTCCATCTTTGTTGTTTTCTGGTAAATATAGTTAAAGCCATTAATTTTCCTTAAGTCTTGCTTTAGTTGTGTCCCACAAATTTTGACATGTAGTGTTTTTATTGTCATTCAGTTCTAAGTATTTTAAAATTTCCCCTATGATTTCCTCTTTAACACAAGTGTTATTAAGTAACTTGGTTTTCAGTCTCTATACCTTTGGGATTAATAAGTACCTGTCTTTTTGCTATTGATTCTTATGTTTCTTGCAGTCTTTGGAAACAGTTCAATCATCATACTTTGTAGCCTAGATAGACCTTTGTGGCTGACTTTCTTAATGTTCTGGGTGAGCTAAATAATAGTGCATGGTCCTCATGTTTGGGGTATAAATTTCTTTACTGTACCTCTGTTCAAGGTTATCAACTGTACTCTTCAAATCTATTAGCTCATTTTTGTCTTCTGGTCTGTTGTGTTCTGGTCTTTTTTTTTTTTTTTAAAGGTTTTATTTATTTATTTGACAGAGAGAGAGAGAGAGCGAGCATGTGCACAAGTAAGCAGAGCAGCAGGCAGAGAGAGAGAGAGAGGGAAGCAGGCTTTCTGCTGAGCAGAGAGCCCGATGTCGGGCTCAATCCCAGGACCCTGGGATCACGACCTGAGCCGAAGGCAGACGCTTAACCCACTGAGCCACCCAGGCACCCCTGATCTGTTAGTTTCTGAGAGTAGTATGTTAAATTCCTTAACTATAGTTTTTTGTAGATGTTTTTCTATTTCCCTCTAGTATGTCAGCTGTTGCTTTGTAAGTTTTTGAAGCTATATTATTTTTCTGAAGCTCTGTTATTAATGGACATATATTTGTGATCCTTGTATCTTCCTGATTTCTTTTTTTAACAGTTTTATAACTTCCTTCTTTGTCTCTTGTTTTCTTTTTGGCCTGGAATTCTATTGACCTAAATATAAAACTGTGGTTTATTTTTCCATGGAATATCTTTCCTATTTGTATTAATTAGTTAAGTTCAGATTCAGCTGTAGTCAAAGAAAACCGAAGATATCAGTGTCCTGGACAAGATAAAAGCTTATTTTATCAAAGCGTAGAAGAAGCCTAGGGTTGGTACTGCTTAAATATGATACTTACTTCTTCTTAATTCAACACTGGCAGACGACAGGTGTTATGTTCCCCGATAAATTCCTTAGGGACCCAGGGTTCTTGTACTTACTCTTCCACAATGCATAGGTTATATCTCTTGTCCTCATGATTAATAAGAAGGAAAGAAGAAGAAGGACACCCTTCCTTTCCTGAAGAATACTACATGTAAATTGAATATATCATCACACTTACATTGCATGGTTAGAACTTCATCGCAGAACATTACCAGCTGCAAGGGAGGTTGAGAAATGTGTTTATTCCAGGAAACCATGTGCCCAGCTGAAAATTGTGTTATATTAAATAGAAGAAGGGAAAAATGAATATAATTGACAATTACCTATCTCTGCCATACCATCTCTTTATTTTTCTACTCTTCTGTAGATTTTGTTTTTTTTTCAATTGAACCTTTTATTGAGAAAATCATAGTTCACATGCATTATAAGAAATCATATGGAGGGGTCCCTCATACACTTTAACCAGTTTCTGCTGATGGTGACATTTTGTAGAACTATAATATAATATCACAACCGAGATACTGACATTGATACAATCCACCGATATTCTTATTCAGACTTGCTCACTTTTGCTTGTACTTGTTTGTGTGTGTGTATGTGTGAATGTGTGCATGCACACACAGTTTTTTGTGTGCATACACTTAGTTTTTTACGGTTTGAGTGTAGGTTTATGTATCCACCACCACAGTCACCACCATTAGCACAAGAATCCTTGTTGCCCGTCTGTTACCCATCTCCGTTTCCATCCTCCCTCTGCCACCAGCCCTCATCTCTGGCAACCACTACTCTGCCATTGAAAACACGTTATATAAGTGGACTCAGATAGTAGGTCACATTTTGGGATTCACTTTTTTTTTTTTTTTTGCCACTCAGCATAATTCCTCGGAGATCTAGTCAAGTTGTTGCCCGTACTGACAGTTCCTTCTTTTTTGCTGCTGGGGCACATTCCGTGTATGTACGGACTGTGGTTTGTTTAACCATTCATCTCTGGAAGGACATCTGAAACCGATTCCAGTGTTTGCTGCTATAAACAAAGCTGCTAAGGACATTCATGCACAGTTTATATGTGTGCGTGTGAACATAAGTTTTTATTTCTCTGGGATAAATGCCCAAGAGTAGAATTGCTGGGTTCTATGGTAATGGCATATTTTAGTTTTAGAAGAACCTGTTTTCCAGAGGGGCTGTATCACTTTACATTCCTACCAGCAATGGATGAGTGACCCAGTTTTTCTACATCTTCTCCAGCATTTGTTGTTGTTGTTTTAGTCACCATGAGAGGTGTATAGTGATCTCTCATTGTGGTTTTAATTTGTATTTCTGTGACAGCTAATGATGTTGAGTATCTTTACATGTGCTTACTTACCATCTGTTTGTCCTCGATGCAATGTTTGCTCCTGTCATTTACGTGTGTTCTAATTGTCTATATAAATACATTCCCCTTCACATATATTTTTACTGTTTTGAGAGTTATTTATATGTTCTAGGTGCTAGTCATTTGTTGGATATAGCGTTTACAAATATTTCTCCCAGGGTGTAGTTTGTCTTTTCATAATCTTCACATGGTCTTTCGCAGAGGAAAGTTTTAAATATTTATGAAGTCTAATTTATCAAATTTTCCTTTTTTGGACTGAGCTTTTGATAGGAAGTGTGAGACTTCTTAAGACTTCTTTACTCAGACTCAGAACCAGGAAATTTCCTCCTAATTGTATTTTTTATTAAGAAGTTTTATAATTTTATACTCTACACTTAAATTCATGATTCAGGGACTCCTGGGTGTCTCAGTTGGTTAGGTGTCTGCCTTCAGCTCAGGCATGATCTCAGGGTCCTGGGATTGAGCCCTGCATTGGGCTCCCTGCTCAGTGGAGAGCCTGCTTCTCCCTGTCATTCTCCCCCTGTGTTCACTCTCCCTCTCTCAAATAAATAAATAAAATCTTTTTAAAAATTTCATGATTCATTGGGGTTAATTTTTGTGTGAGGTTGAAGTCAAAGTTTTGTTTATGGCTGTCCGATTACTCCAGAGTCATTGGGTGAGAAGGCTGTTCTTCCATTGAATTGCTTTTGTACTTTTGTCAAAAATCAGTTGAACATATTTGTGCAGGTCTGTTTCAGGGTTGTCTCTTTTATTCTATTGATCTATGTTTTTATCCCTCTGCTAATATCATATTGTCTTGACTACTATATAGTAAGCTTTAATATCAAGTCGAGTGATTTTTCCCACTTTATTTGCCTTTGTCAAAATTGTTTTAGCTGTTTAAGTGTCTGTGCCTTTCCAGATAAATTTTTAGAAAAAGCTTGTCTACTGTGATGGCTAATTTTATGTGTCAACTTGACTGGGTCACAGGGTGCCCAGATATTTGGTTAAATGTTTTCCGGGTGTATCTGTATGAGTTTGTGGGTGTTTCAGATGAGGTTAACATGTAAATCCTCAGACTGAATGAAGCAGATCGCCCTCATCCGATGTGAGTTGACCTCATCCAATCCATCAACCCTGAGCAGAACAGTAGACCGAGTAAGCGAGCATTTGCTCTCTCTCTGCCTGACTTCTGTCAAGCTGGGACATCAGTCTTCTGCTGTCTTTGGACTTAGACTCAGGCTGGAACTATACTGTTGAGTTTCTAGCTTGCCAACTGAAGATCGTGAGGCTTCTCAGCCTCCATTATCATGTGAGCAAGTTTCTCATCATCTCTCTCTCTCTCTTTCCGTACATGTATTTTGGGGGGAACTGACCTTTTTCCTATGTTAAATCTTCCAATCTGTGATCGTGGTATGTCTCTCCAGTTCTTTGGGTGTTCTTTCATTTATTTCTTCAGCATTTTGTACATCTCAGAATACGGATCTTGAACACATTTTTTTTAAGTTTGTACCTTAAATATTTCATTTTGGGGAGAGGGATTGTAAATAATATTGTGCTTTTAAATTTCTGTTTCTGTGTGCTCATTGTTAGTACATAGAAAGGTGATAGGTTTTATGTATTTTATCTTTTATCCTGCAACCTTGCTGAACTCATTAGTTCTAGGAATCTTTTGTGGATTCCTGGGGATTGTCTACATAGACACTCATGTCATCTGTAAATAGAAGCAGCAGTTTTAATTATTTCCTTTAAATCTGTATGTTTTTTGTTTCTTTCTCTTGCCTAATTGCAGTGGTTAGAACATGCAGTACTATGTTCAGTAAGGGTGATGGTAGTGGACATCTTTGTCTCATTCCTTCTCTTAGGGGGAAAGTGCTCAGTCATTATCCATTAAGTGTGATGTTGTCTGAAGGTTCTTTTTAGATGCTCATTATCAAATTGTGGTAATTGCCCTCTATTTATAACTTGCTGAGATTTAAAAAAAAAATAAAGAGGTGTTGGATTTTGTCAAATACTTTTCTGTACCAATTGCTATGATAAAATGATTTTTCTTCTTTAGCTTATTGATATGGTGAACTACATAACTTTTTGAATGTTGAACCAGCCTGGAATTAATGCCATTCCATCATCATGTATGATTCTTTTCAGATATTGTTGGCTTCAGCTTGCCATTTTATTGAGGACTTTTTCATCTAAATTTATGAGAGACACTGGTCTGTAGTTTCCCCCCTTTTGTACTGTCTTCATCTGACTTTCTTATCAGGGTTATACTGACCTCATAAAGTGGGTTGGAAGACACTTTATATAAAAGTGTTAATTACTTTTTAAATGTTTGGATAAACTCTTCAAATTTCAGGAGCTTGAGTATCAGATGATGTTACAATTTTTGTTTCAGTCATCAAATATGATTTATAAAACTCATAAGGAAAAGAATGGTCTTTTGCAGGTGCCAATATTTCTGTTATTTCCGTTGTTCTTCCTTCCTTACCGATGCTCTAAGATGCTTTCTTTTATCATTTCCTTCCTGTTTGGAGACTTCTTTAGTTAGTCTCTAAGTGCAGGTCTGGGATCTTTTTGCTTTCCTTTGTCTGAGAATATTTTCATTTTCCTTTCACTCCTGAAGGAAACTTCCACTGGGTATAGGATTTACAGTTGAGAAGTCATTTCTTTAGCTCTTGAAAAAGGTCATGTCACATCCTTCTGGCCCCCATAGTTTCAGATGAGAAATCTGCTGTCATTTGAATTGATGGTCCCCTATGGGTAGTGCTTTGTTTCTCTCTGACTGCTTTCAAGATTTTAAATTTGTCTTTGGTTTTCAATAGTTTAATTATGATATTTCTTGGCATGGACTTCTTTGAGTTTATTCCATGTGGGGTCTCCTCCACTTCTTGAGTCTATGGGGTTGTATCTTTGGCCACATTTGAAGAATTTTTAGCTCTTACTTCTTTGAGTATCTTTTAAGTTCCACTCTCTTCCTCCTTTCATTCTGGGACTCTGAGGATGCGAAAGTTAGATATTTTGATCTTATCCCCCAGATCCCTGAGGCTATGTTCATTTTTTAAAAACTATTTTCTTTCTGTTTTTCATATTGGGTGAAATCAATTTATCCATCTTCATGTTCACTGATTTTATCTTCTGTCATCTCTACTTTACTACTGAGCAGATCTAGTGAGATGTTTAAAAATTCTGTTACTGGGGGCGCCTGCGTGGCTCAGTGGGTTAAGGCCGCTGCCTTCGGCTCGGGTCATGATCCCGGCGTCCTGGGATCAAGCCCCGCATTGGGCTCTCTGCTCAGCAGGGAGCCTGCTTCCTCCCTCTCTCTCTGCTGCCTCTCTGCCTACTTGTGATCTGTCTGTCAAATAAATAAATAAAATCTTTAAAAAAAATTCTGTTACTGATTTTTAAATTCTATAATACCCATTGGTTCTTTTTATTTTTTTATAACATCAATCTTTGCTAAAATTTTCCATTTTTTTCATTCATTTCAACAGAGTTTGTAACTGATTGTTGAAGCATTTTTATGATAGCATCTTTTTAAAAACGTTCTCTTGTCAGATAATTCCAACTGCTGATTCATCTCAGTGCTGTAGAGTTGACTGCCTTTTCTTATTTGAGTTGTGACTTTTCTTGATTCTTGACATGGCAGGTAGTTTTAAAATTGTTTCCTGGACATTTTATATTTTCTCTTATGAGACTCGGGATCCTATTTAAACTTTTTTGTTTTAGCAGGCATTCACTCTGTTTGTGTGTAGCGTAGTTCCTGTTCCACCTTTGTGGGTAGTTGTTCCAGTGACAGTAAGGTCTTTCTGGTGTTATTTTGGTCTGCTTGGCATATGTGGTACTGCCTGGGATCTCATTGGTCCATGCTCATGCTCCTGAGTGGGCAGAAGGGGTTTTCCCAGGCTGCATGCAGGATGTCTCTACGTGGTGCAGGGGTCTGAGGCTAGCAGGGAAGGATAATACTTTCCCTGGCTGCGTATTGTTGGTGTGTTTCCCCATCAGTTGCCCTTGCCAGTGGTGTTGGGCTTACCTAATGTTGTCAAAGGAACTCTTGCTTGATTTGGGGAAAAAATGAGCCTACTGGCCTGCCTTCTCTTGCTAGGTTGAAGTTTAGGAAATGGTGGGCCTAACTGCTTTCTTCGGTTAAATAGGGGACATAAGATGCCTTGCTGCTTCTTGTTTTTAGGGTCTTAGGGTCACAAACCAGTTTATTTACTCACCGCATTTTAGAGTTTTCCTTTGGTTGTTTGTGGCATTATTTCCAGAGTTTATAGTTGTACTTAGTGGAGAAGGAGCAGGGAAATGGGTCTGTCTATACTGTCTTATCCAGACTGGAAAGCTGGATTTTGTTTTTGAATATATCCCTTATAGAAAATATATTACTGGGTTTTGCTTTTTTAAGAAAATTCAGTCGGGGGGTGCCTGGGTGGCTCAGTGGGTTAAAGCCTCTGCCTTCGGCTCAGGTCATGATCCCAGGGTCCTGGGATCGAGCCCCACATCGGGCTCTCTGCTCCGTGGAGAGCCTGCTTTCCCCTCTCTCTCTGCCTGCCTCTCTGCCTGCTTGTGATCTCTGTCTGTCAAATAAATAAATAAAATCTTTAAAAAAAAAAAATTCAGTTAGGGCACCTGGGTGGCTCAGTGGGTTAAAGCCTCTGCCTTCAGCTCAGGTCATGATCCCAGGGTTCTGGGATCGAGCCCCTCGTCGGGCTCTATGCTCAGCAGGGAGCCTGCTTCCCCCTCTCTCTCTCTGCCTACCTTTCTGCCCACTTGTGATCTCTGTCTGTCAAATAAATAAATAAAATCTTTAAAAAAAAAAAGAAAATTCAGCCAACTGTCATTATTATAATTTTTATTTGAGTAGTCCTTTTTGCTGTATTATGTCCTGTCTTACATACTTTTCTACACCCCCCTCCCTTTTTATGCCTTTCATTAATTAGAGTGAATCTTCTTTTCCTGGTTTTAAAGATCTCTCCATCCTCCGCACAAGAAGATTATACATTCCTGCCTTCTATGATGTGAGTTGCAGCATTTCCCTGTGAGCTGATGATACTTACCTACCCTGTTGGTATCAGGCTTGGCATGAGATTTGCTTGACAGATAGCCTATGAGTCAGAAAGATCTACCCATGATTTCTGAGCAGGGGCTTTCTGTACCATCATGTCGTTCCTCTGTTGTGCTTTTCTCTCTGCCGTGAGGCTGAGATAAGACCTGCTCCTTTTGCTGTGGCCTTGGATGAGGGAATGAACACACCGGCAGTAGCTGGCCTGCAGCCAACCCCTGAAAGAGAAATAAGCTCCTGTTGCTGCTGAGATGGGCTTGCTTGTTACTGTAGCATAACCTTGTAAAAGCTGACTGGTCAAAAGTCATTCACTCCATTTTTTAGTTTTTCTGGTGCTTATCCTACTGAGAGCTCTGATGATATTTCCCCCCCTTAAGTTCTGAAGAATATCAATATTTTTCTCTTCCCCGAATGTGTGCCCCTCCCTTTCAGGATGATTCTTCCCTTGTTCCACCATTTTAGGTTCATTTCAAATTTTAGTTCTTGATTGTTGTGGATGTATTCTTGTTTTTGATTCTTGCTTTTTTTCTTATTTATCCGTATATCTCCCAGCCCATTCCTTAATTTATTTTTCTTCTTGCCAGGGTACTTCCTCTGAGTTTTCTAAAGAGAATGTTCTGAGGTCTCTCTTGCTTGTTACTATCCTTTATTTTGATCTTATATTTAATCATAGGTCACTTGATGTAACATTTTAGGTTTAAAGGTTTGTTTGTTTGTTTGTTTTCCCTGTAACACTGAAAACATTGCTGTATTGCATTTTTTGTATCCAGGATCACAGTTGAGAAGTCTGATGTTGATTCGATTCTTGTTCATATGCAGTTTATCTGCTTTTTTATTTTAGGAAGGTTTTAAAATTTTACTCTGCTTTTGCTTTTGACTTACTTTATAATGTGTCTCGATGCTGTTTTTATTCTTTCCAAATCCATCCTGTTTGGCACTATGTGAGCCTTTTCAATCTGAGATCTTTTAGCTTTTTTTTTTTAAATTTTGAGAAATTCTCAATCATTATTCATTAACATATTTCCTCTCTTTGCTCATTGTTCTCTCCTTAGATGGCACCTGTTAAACATTTACTGATATTTCTACTTCTATGCATCATATCGCTTAACTTTTCCTTTTTCTATTTTATGACTCTTTATCCCTTATGATGCTATCTAGCATCAGTTTGATCTTCCAGTTCACCTGTTTGTTCCTTAGCTGAATCCGTGCTGCTACTCAATGCACTTCCTGACTTTCTTATTTCAATTAGGATACTTTTCATCCTGGAAATTCCAACTGCCTCTTCTTTGTAATGGTATGTTCCCACTTCATGCCACCAGTCCTCTCCCCTATCTCTTAGAGGATCATTATTATAAAGATATTTTAAATTCTTGTTCTGTCTAGTCTTTTAATTCCATTTTTGTCTGTAGTAGTTTCTTATCCTTTTTTTTTTTTTAATAAGCGTTGCGCTTCTCGGATATTTCATTTCTTTCCTCTGTGAACTCTTATTCCCCAGAGGCATAGGCCATCTTGACTGCTGTACATACTGAGTCAGTACTGACTCATACAGATGAACCCTGGGCCCCAGCTGTATCCCTCTAGGCCAGTGTGGTGTGTAGGGGGTGGGAGGATGGGTAAGTGTACATCAGTGTGCTACCTTGGTGGTACAGGCAGGGTTCAGCCATTGCCCATGGACCATCACTGTCCCCTTCGCCATTGCCCTGACCTGTAGAGAACCTATCCTACAGGGAACCTGCCTTGAGTTTTAATCCTAGTTTTTATAGGGTGTGTGTGTATGCATGTGTGTGGTTGGGGGCCCTCAAGCTCCACCTGGTTGTGACTCTGTGGGCACCCACCCTTGGCTTATGTTACCATTTTCTGCCCCAGGGTGATGACAATGTGAGCAGAGGTCTCTTTCCCAAGGGAATGTGGGCTTTTCCTCTAGTCATCTCATGTCCTCTGCTTGATATTCTTACCTGCATTTCTTCCTCCCTCTTCTGTAGTGTTCTCAGGGTTGGGCTTGGAGGAGGGAGCCATTGGTCCCTGATCATTCACTATCTTTCTGCAAATGGAAAGTTGGCACTCTGACTTTCCTTTCCATCCCCTCTCAGTTTTGATTTTTAAATAATTCTTTAACTTGAGTGTGATTTCCTTTCATAGGTGTAAGCAAAATCTGGGGGTAGGACATTCTGTTTCTGAGCCCAGAGGGCCCAAATGGAAGAAGGGGGGCAGCCAAAGGAGGAACAGTATTGCTTTAAAGTTGGCCAGGCTAAGGAGTGTCTGAGGACCAGAGCAAATGGCACGAGCAGGATCGTCCTTCCTTCATGTGCTTGGTGACTCAGCCCTGTGTGAGGGGGACCTGGGGAGCCACTGGTGGGTGAGGCAAGGGCGAAAGTGGTCAAGGGAGGCTGGGGTTCAGGAGATGGATGGTGGTGGTTTCAGGGCTGGACCCACTAGGCTCCTGCTCAACCCCACTCAGCAATCAGAATTGAGAGGATCATGGAGGTGCTGGCCAGAGTCTTGGTGGGGAACTGATGGACTGGGAAGGGAAGTTCCTTGAACTCTAGGCTCATGGCTCTTAAATGGTAAGCAGGGTGTATATGTGGCCTGTTTGTTAACACCTTGTATTATGACAGGAGTTCACAGACCTACTGACTGACTGACTAAACCCTAAGACAATCTCTTTGGCCCAGACTGAGAGAGCAGGGGAGACATTGCCTTGGTGGTCACGTGAAAGCCCAGAGCTCTGGCTCCTTAGACTCCCCAGGCCTGCAAGTCTGAGGCTGCTTCTAGATCTCGGTACCTCCCTGACTTGGTCTGTATCTGTCCAGAAACCAGACAGGACAGAGTGTACAGGCAGAGGGATTCAGGGCTTCTGGTCTGGAGAAGAGGGGCCCCAGGAAGACAATGCCTAACTCCCAGCCCTCACCCACAGTGAGAGACAGAGTCTGCTCTGAGCTCCAGCCCTACCCAATGGTCCACATGCTGCCAGCACTGCGTGACTGCCACACACGAACATTTGTGTCTCCCCAGAATTGTAAATGCCCCTTATGTTGAATTCTTACCTCCAGTGTCATGGTACTAGAGGGCAGGGCCTTTGGGAGGCCATTAGGACATGATGGTGGAGCCTCATGAAGGGGATTAGTGTTCTTATAAAAGAAAAGGGATCCCCAGGATCTCCCTTCCCCGTCTGCCTTGTGAGGAACTGGGAGCGGGCTCTCACCAGATGCCGAGGCTGTGAGCTCCTTGATCTTGGACTTCCCAGCCTTGGAACTCTGAGAAATCAGCACCAGCCACCGAGTCATGGAAGTTGGTTATAGCAGCTGGAATGGAAACGGATAGTGACCCGGGCAAGTCCCTTCACCATTTTATCTCTCAGTTTTTGTCTTGAGCCTCTGACTAGATGCCTCTATTGGGACCTTTCTAGCCTCGAGGTCCCCAAGTAGGGCAGGGACCCCCATCTTCACCCTCCTCCACCACATCTCCCCATCTTGGGAGCCCCAGACCGAGTGCTCATGCCGCCTTTGGTATGCCATGTGATTGAAAAGTGTGAGCTGAAGCCTCAGCTTCCCCACGCGCCCTTCCTGCTGTTGATTTGCAGCTTGGGGTGGCTTGAGTGCCAAGTCAAGTAATCAGGAGGTAATAGCCTGGTATCAGATGAATCCCCAGAGCTGGCAGCCGAGTCTGGAAAACTCCATCCCCAGGCCTCTGCACCATTTATGACCAGGAAAATAATTGTGTAAAGCAGGCTGGCTCGGATCAAACCCAGCCTGACATGGCGCAGTGTAGGAATTGCCGGCGCCCTGGTCTGATGTGGTTATTAGTACCTTGCTTGGGGGCAAGGCTGCCCAGAACGGCAGACATGCTGTGATTCATTTGCCCATGCAGATCGGACACTGTTCCCAATCCCGCAGGGACATCTCTATCGCCACCTCCTTGCGCAGCACGCCCCCAACCCCCTCTTCTGGTTTTTCCCTCATTCTCCCCCATCGCCTGTTCAGGCTGCCTCTTGCCTCCCTCTGTCCGTCCATCCTTGCTGAAATTCTCGCAAAGTGCTGATTTTATTGAGTGCGACAAGTGGCAGTTCATTAAAAAGTGGGAGCAGATGGGGAACGGATTGTGGAAGAAGATTAATGATGCACACAGACCACTAAATAGGGCCAGGTTTGGGAGTAAACACAATCACTCGGCTCCCTCCGAGTGGGTAATCCTGCTCTGTCAGATCCGTTCTCGTTAGCTGGCTAACGTCGGAGGGCTCGGGAGAGTTAACAAGGAGCGTGCCAGCCTGCCCAGTGGAGGGTGAGGCTGTGCTCTTGGCTAGGGCAGAGGTGGGGGAAGGGGGGAGGCACCAATGCTCCGCCAAGCTGAAGAGCGGCACCCTCCGGGCTGAGAGGCCCTAGTATCTGTTAGGAGAGGATTGGGGAAAAACTGGGGACCTCTTTTAATAGTCAGGCTGCATCTGGGCATAGGAATTGGCCTGCCCTAGGTTTTGTTGTTGTTGTTGTTTTGTTTGTTTGTTTTCATGAGCCTTCAAGATTTGGGGTCCTGAGAGCTGTCTGATTCCATCTAGAGTTCAGGGAGCAGAGAGTTACTCCATTACTGCATCCCATACTCACCCTGTCTGGCCTTAGGTGTTCTCCAGACTGGCATGGAATTCTGGGCCAAGGGATCAGAGCCTTGGTTGCGGGAAGAAAATCTCCCAGAGAGACAAATGTGAGCTGCCTACAAGAAACCTGCATATATAGTCCAGTAAATCCTTCTAGAGATCACCCTGCCTAGACACCTGCCTGGGTTTTAAGACAGAACAACATGGGATCATTCCAGACCCAGGCCAGGGGAGGGAGTTACAGAGAGAAAGGATGACACTCCCTTTGAATGACCCCCTGGAGCTCAGGCCTTGATTTAATAAACACTTATTAAATATGAGAGATAAAGTGCTAACCCAGGAATGGCAATCAACTGGCGTGTGTCCCACTCCCCTTTCCTGCTTTCCCATGGCAGACATCAGAATTGATGATAGCCCTTTTTTCCCACTGAGGCAAGAGGAGTCCTCAGAATCCTTCTCAACACAGCATTCTAGAGAGCCACTAACAATTTGCTGGCACTGGCACTGACTGGTGAAGTGAAATCATTTCCCATCCCCATGTTAGACATTTCAGGAAACCCAGAGATTTGTGTTGTAATGCAAACTGCCGGGGTGAACCGAAATATTTTAAAATGAGACCACATTTGGAAAAAAGAAGTAGCTGACCCCCAAAAGAGCTGAGGAACGGGGGATGTTCATTACACTCATTTGTACACAGAGAACCCACTCTTGCCGGAAGATGTTCAACCTGTGGCATTCACCCCCCTCCTTTGCTGAAGTGAAGGAGGGGAGAAGAGTCTGCCAATAGCTACCCGGACCTGTCCTTCTGCTGCCTCCAGCTCTCCCCACAGGGGCGGCCTGTGAGCTGCGGTGGAGACCAGAAGCTAAGCCCTGGGAAGTCTTCCTGATATCGTGGGGGCAGGGGAATTTATTCCCCTGCTCTGTGGGCTCCTCATTAGGCAGAGGAACACCCCATGTTGCAGTCCATCTAGAGAAAGCTTTCTGGAGCTAGCCTCCCATTCCATGCCCTGTATTTGCTTCTACTCATGACTCTGGCTTCAGAGTCTCATTTGCCTGGTTTCCTTCTGCGGCCAGGTAGCTCTTGACAAGTGGTGTCAGACTTCCGGCTGTCCCCGCCACCGCCCTGCCAAGTGATTCTGGCCTCCTTCCCAGTCCCTCATCTCCACTCGCCCTCTGCAGGTGAGGCTTGTCTCCAGGGCTTGACCCCCAGAAAGGTGGGGAGGCTGGTGGGAGTCCCTGGCTGCTAGTGAGGCAGGGACCCCAGCAGGATGTCATCTGAAGATGAGAACCGGGTGTCATCTTCACTCCCAAACCTCCTCTTTCTTTGGATGCCCCTGTTTTTGCCCCCGGACTCATTACCCTCCCTGGCCCTTGTGCTCACAGCCTCAGAGGCTTTGCCCATTCCCCGGGTCAGAGGCTGCTCATTGTCCTCCAATAGCCATCCCCCCCCCACCCCCCGCCTTTCTCCCTAGTGACAAATCCTGAATGTATTCAGGGTGCAGTGGATCCATCCAGAAGACTCCATTTCCCACTCTCCTTCTCAGCTACTACTGGCCTTCTGCCTAAATCCGGTCAAGGAGATGTAAGAGGAAATGCTGTAGGAGAAATCGTGTCCTTAAGGGAGCTGACTCAGTGGGAGCTTTTTGCTTTCTCCTCCTTCCTTCCTTCTGTTGCCTAAAACATAGATATGATGACAGAAACTCCAGCAGCTATTTTGGTCCCTGAAGTGACCTTGAGGATGGAAGTCATATGCTAGGATGTTAGAGTAGGAAGAGAGGGAGCCAAGGTCCACGACATGTCTGGACCACCCATCTCGACCCTGAACTGGCCTCCTCTTCAGACTTCTTTTAGGTACAGACACTTTATCCTGGGTTTCTCTTCTATTCGGTCACACTTAACCCTAATTGATCCTCTTTCTGCTCCTTGCCTGGAGAGTAGGAAAGCCTGGTGGGCTTTCTCGCCAGTATAACGCTGATGGTCTCTCCAATATAACGCTGATGGTCTCCAATATAACGCTGATGGTCTCCTGGCCATTCCCAGTTTTGACCATATCATTACCCAAATCAACGACTTTTAATAGATCCCCATTATCTTTTAAATAAAACACACATTCCTTCCCCTGGCATAAAAGACCTTCCATCGCTGGGTGTCGACTTAGCTGTTTGGTTCTACCTCCAGTGTCCTGTGATTCAGCCAAGCTGATTTCCTGCAATCCCCGTGCTTTTCGGCCTGTCGTCTTTGGCTCCCGTGGTTCTCCTGCCTATCAAAACCCCACCCATCATTCAAGGCTCATCTCCAAGTTACTTCTTCCATAATGCCCTCTCCCGGCCTCTGAGTTGGGAGTGATGGGTCTGTCCTCCGCACTCGCCTAGTAAATTGTTCACCGCTCTCAAGGTCTGCTTGATATTGTTGCCATCTCAGCTTTTTACCAGACTGGAGGCCTTGTAGGGCTGATTGCATCTTGTTCATTTCCAAATTCCCCCAAATGGCCTGGCAAGGCTCCCACACAGTAGGTCCTTGGTAATTGTTGGCTTCTCAAGGTGACCCCCGGTCCCTGTCTCCGGCCTCTGCCGCGTCCAGGGCCCGTGCAACCGCGCAGAAGCTCCTTCCTGCGGCAGCTCAACTCGTGACCTTGTTCTTATGAGCTCTTCCTCTCACAGTCACTTAGCCAGTTCTTTGGCTCTGGCTGCCAGGGAGGGTGATGGCCTGGAGTAGGGCCTGGGCCTGCCGACGGACAGGTGCTGCTGCCTGGGGAAACAGAGATGTCAGGGTTGACGTGGGGAAGCTGGGCTGTTCATTAGATCTGCTAAACTGCTGTCACAGGCTCGCTCCCCTGCGGTGACGGGGCTCACCTCTCCCCACCTGGGCCCCCTGCGTGCTCGCTGCCCCTGCCTTCTCTCCTGACAGCACCGACCTATCTGGGTGCTGCTCTCACTCACTCCCCCAAGGGCCACCGAGCGTCAGGGCCTTCTCCATGGAAAACAAGGCCATTTGTCTTTCAGGAAGGATGGTCTTTCCCTTGGGGGACTGCTTGCAGCTTTCTATCACTCTGTGGCTGTAGTCAGAGGAGCCAGGGGGGAGAGAGCTGGCTTGGGCCAATCTTGGCCTCGGATGGGGGCTTTTGGAACCCCTAGTGCTTTAGGCGATGAGTTCTACCTAAGCAAAGTCTCAATTAAACCAATAAATCATTACCAGGATAAAGTGTAGTGGGGCCACCGAGGGTTGAATCCAAATTTGAATATGATAGGCCTATAAATTATGATGATGGCACAACTCTGTTCATCAGGGCCCCAGGGACTCATGAGCCCGCACACCGGCAACTTCGGGGGCAGGTGGCTTGCATGGCCCTATTTGGGAGGATGTATATCCTTTGGAACTTTTTCACACTAACACAATGTGGTAACAGCAAATAAAACTATAGCCTTTGAAATTAAATGGCCAGGGTTCAAATCCCAGCTCCGCTAAGTGGTACCTGAACGTGGGCACGATTCTTAACTTTCTTGGACCTCAGTTTCCTTATGTGTAAACTGAGCGTTCACATACCTCTTGTGAAGATTTTACAGGATAACACAGGTAGAGCACTTAGTGGAGTTTCTAGCATGAGGTAAATGCTTAATAAGCCAGGGTTATCTACTGGAATGCAGGTTTCCAGAAGTTTCCAGAAGCCATGGGTCTTACCCATGTTGACCACTGAATATGCACAGTGGAATGGCAGTGAGTGTGTGGAGAGCAAGCCTCTTTTTTTTTTTTTTTTTTTAAAGATTTTATTTATTTATTTGACAGACAGAGATCACAAGTAGACAGAGAGGCAGGCGGAGAGAGAGGGAAGCAGGCTCCCTGCCGAGCAGAGAGCCCGATGCGGGACTCGATCCCAGGACCCTGAGATCATGACCTGAGCCGAAGGCAGCGGCTTAACCCACTGAGCCACCCAGGCGCCCTGGAGAGCAAGCCTCTTGAGGACCAGACGGTGTTTTTCCTCTTCTGTTTCCCATGGTACGTGCTCTAGCGCCCTGCACACAGCAGACGCTCAACAATTAATGATATATTTAAGTACAAAGTGCCCTTGCAATCTTGGAATGTATTTTTAAAAAATTTTTAAAGATTTATTTATTTATTATAGAGAAAGAGCAGGGGGAGGAGGGGCGGGGGTGGGGTGCAAGAGAATCTCCAGCAGACGCCCTGCTGAGCGCAGAGCCCAACGCAGGCCTCACTCCCACAGCCCTGAGACCGTGACCTGAGCCGAAATCAAGAGTCAGATGCTCAGTCAACTGAGTCACACTGAAAAGTTCTCAACCAAATAATGCGCACATCTGGAAGACTTCTCGATCTTGCAGAGTCTCTCCCAGGTCTCTGGCTGAGTCATCTCCTCCAGAGCTCAGCAACTTGACCTACTATAAGATGTCATGGGGAGGGCCCAGGACCGGATGCTGGGAGACCTGGTCTTACTCCCGGATCTTTAATGGTTTCACTGTTTGGCCCTGGGCAGGTCACTCCCCTACTCAGAGCCTCAGTTTCTACATCTGTAACATGAGGGGGTTCGTCAGGATGCTTTGCCAGATTCTTTTCAGTTTGACCCTGATAGCCTTCTGACTAGAAGGTGCCAGGTTCCCAGCAGGACCTGACTTGGGGCGCACATGTGATTCCGCAACTCCTCCCTCTAGAACGGGGCCCCGGCGCATCCTTTCATTCGTGTCCCTTAGGGACACACCAGCCTGAGGATGGAGGGGGCGCTGCGGCAGCCCACCATGGACCTGGGTGGAGCGGCGCTGAGCAAGTGTCTCCTTTTCTGAGCCACTCCAGCCTTGTTCCTGGGGCATCAGGGCAGGAGATGCGGAGCCAGTCCTGCTGGGCTGCTCCTTACTGCCTGAGGAAGCCAGGGCTAGAGCATGGAGCGTGGGCTCTGCACAAGGGTAGGACGCAGGGCTCTCATCTGTCCCGGCCATCTGTTCCCAGGGGACCAGCTTCTGTGCAGGAAGTCTCACCAGACACTGCAAAGCCTCACCCATGCCCACATTGCCTGCTGCACCTTGCGGCTGGTATTCTGTCCTTCAGCCAGCTGTGACCGTCCCCTTCTCCCAGAGTCTGGAAACCCAAGGATGCCTTTCCCGTGGCATCTAGGGCCTTGCTGTAGTCAACTGTGCCAGAAAGGGTGTCTTGTTTTCTCAAGTCTCATGCTCCTACTGATGCATGTCCAAGGATGGGTCTGCTGCTGAGTTCTCTGCTCTCCCAGCTCCTTGGGGACCACTATGTCCTGTGTGATGGGGCAGCTGGGAGCCTGGAAGGGCAGGTACAATGGGGAGCACACTGAATACCCAGGAACTTTGGGACACCTCTCTCTAAGCTTCAGTTTATTATTGATAAAACAGGGAGAGCCAGAGAGACTTTATAGTGTTCTGTTAAGAGCAAACAGGGTGAAGAGGATGGGGATCTTGTTGCAATGGGTAAGGGGCACATGTGGCCTGACGCTGAAGGAGCAGTCCAGCCTCTAGGGGTGGGGCAGCCTCCTTTGGAGAGATGGGCTCTTTCCCACGGAACTTATTGCCTTCCCTAAGCAGGTCCTCCCCCCTCCCCCAGAGCTCTCTGTTATAGATTAATCCACCTAATTGGAAGACTGCTGGATCAGGCAAGGAATTTATCAAAGGGAAGGAGAGAGGAGAGCTTGGTGCCTTTGGCTCCCCGCACATTTGTCCTTTCAAAACCTTATAGATAATTCCATTTCTGCATTAGGGATGAGTCTGGGATTTTGTGTAAAAAGTGGGAACAGGAGGGGAAAAGTGGGAGAGGAAGGGATGAGACCAGAGCCTGAGGGAGAGCTGAGACTGTCCAGGCCTGGGGTGGGCAGGTGAAGGGCGCTATAGGGCAGGAGAGGCCATGTCAGTGGCTGGGAGCAGCCAAGGCAGAGGGGGTCTGCATAAGTCTAGGCACCCTGATGCTGGGGGAGGGGGAGGCGGGGATGTGGCTGACGCCTGACCTTCCCTGCGAGGATTTGGTGCAGTCTGGCCTGGGAAGTCTGGGGGCTGCGGGTGCTAGGAGAGGTCCAAGATAGAGGGGACAGGCAGGGCACAGGAAGGTGGCCACCCTTACTGCAAGGTGAGTGGGGCAGTGGGGGCGGGGGTAGGTGGGCAGTTCCACACAAAGGACACTGACTCTGGGGAACTGGACTCCTGCGTTCATGCCCCATCTGTGCACCTGGCAGCCTGGGCATGCCCAGGAATAAGGCATAGCCCCACCCTCGAGGGCCTGTGGTTTCAGCGGGGCGCAGAGGAGCACACAAGCGCATGGGTAAACACACCGCAGCGGGTGAGTTAGTGCGGGAGGGAGGCGTGCGCGCTGCACTGTGGGTATCCTGGGGGACACTATCGATTAGTTTCCCGACGCTGGGACAGGTGCCAGAAAAGCTTCACGCGGGAGGTGGCGCTGGTCCTATAGAGAGCTGAGATCTGTTCCTAGGGTGGTGGTGTGGGTCACTTATCCTCCAGCAGAAAGGGGTGTGTGCCGTGCGCTTCCATCTGCTATCACTTCTAATTCTGTCGTGAGTCATTCTTGCCACCGCTGCACAGAGGGAAATACTGACGCTTGGCTGAGGAAAGACAGATTGTGCCTGTCCCTCTTCCGCCCACTGTCTGAGAAGGCTGTGTCCACAGGCCCTCTTTCCTGAGGGGCAGCCAAGGAAAACATCAGCACCTTGTTCAGGCACCCAGGGCCGGTCAAGGTCCAGGACTAAGATCAGCGGGTGGGATGCAGGCCACGGCCCATAAAGTACCTTTCTAAAACCTAGGGACCCCCAGGGTGGGCCCTGTTATTGCAGAGATGATGTTACTTGGCATTCCAGTGAACCTGAGCTCCCAGACCTGTGTTGTGTTTGGAGGTGGGTCTGCTCAAGCAAAGGGGAATCGTAAGTGTGTTCCTGAGAGGCTGTAGGCCATTGTGTCCCCATCCTCCCAAAGACATACTACCTTTGAGAGAAAGCTTGAAAGACCCCAATATATATATGCAAATATATTAGCTGCTAGGAGAGGTACCTCAGTTCAGGTGCACCTTGGAGAGGAAGTTGTAAGGTCCAGAGTAAGGCCACTGCCCAGAGAGAGTGGGCTGAGGGTGGGCCAGAGTAAAGGGCCCTGTGACGTTTGGGGAACAGGGGAGGGTTGGGAGTAGGTGGGGAGGGCTCACTGAACACAGCACCATAATTTGGCCTCTGCCGGAACCTGTGTTGGAGCCAGGATGGATGGAAATCTTGGTCAGTGAATTCCCCATTCCTGAGAAATCTGTAGATGGGAAGGGTCACACAAAGACACATGCATACACGGAGACACCAGAGCAAGAGGGGACACACAGGCATACATGTCACTGGTACGCACAGAAACCTATGAAGGGCCCGCACTCACTTTTATCCCCACGTGTACTGTTGCCAGTCATCACAGGGTGGTGTCGAAGGCCAAAATGGCGATGATGACCATGGTGACTTCCAGCTCGCTAAGCCTTGCCTAGGATCTCTTTTGATTGCTCCTAAAAATCCTGTGAAGTAGATAATAGTCTTCCATTTCTCAGGTGAGGAAACTGAGGCATGAGCTGGGTTAAACAACTTGCCCGAGGGACCTGAGGAGCCCAGGTCTCCCAATTCCAGGTCAAGAGCCACGTTACTGCACCTCTGATGAAGTCCGTTGTCCCAGCCCCATTCCTGTGGCCCAGAACTTGTCAGGGCATGTGGAGAGTCAGGCCAGTGCACTGGGGAGGGTTTCTCTAAAGAGCAGAAGCGCTGGGGAAGGTACACTTGGGTTTGACTCTCAGTACCTTCTCTCAGAGCTGTGTGATCTTGGGCAAACTCATCAGCTTCTCTGAGCCAGCATTCCCTTGACTTCAAAATGGGAATAACAAAATCGGCCCTACAGATTGTAGGAAATAAGAGGGAACAGATGAAGGGCCTAACACGGCGCACAGAACTACAGAGGGTCCTGTTTCTGGGAATGTCTGGATCTGTCTGATTCCGTGAGGGGTGAGGTCCCCCAGGCAGGTTGTGGTGAGGGGCAGTGGAGTGCCCTTCCCTGGAGTAGAGTCAGGGCAGGAGAGGTGGCAGGAGGGCTTTGGAACGGCTTTCCTGACCGGGGAGCCTGATTTCTTTTTTGACCTCGGGCCCCGCAGCCCGTGGAGGTATCCTGCCCAGGCCGAGGCCAGCTCCTGCCGGCGGTGACCGGGGCTTGCAGGAGCCGTCTGCTGGGGTTTTGTGTCTGGAATCCCAGGGGAGGAGAAGAGACCCGCCCCCCACCGCCCCACTGCCCCAGTCTGCTTGGGGCTCCTGCCTGCAGTTTCCCGCTGTCAGCAGGCATGACACAGGGCCTCTGTGTGGGCACCGGTGCATGGGAGGTGATTACCCCTTTAATGTTTAATGTGCTGAAAAACCATTAGACCCCGAAATGGACAAGTTCTCAGTTGGTAACTTTAATTATTGTTAAGACTCAGTCACGCCTGCTTATTAGCAATTATGCGCGGCATCTCCCAGGGTGCCGAGGGCCTTCGGCTTCCCCTTCCTTCTCCTGAGGAGGGCAGGTTTGCCTGTGGCTGGAAGAAGAGCACCAACCACACAGATAGTTCCCGTTGCTTCCACCAGAGACTGGCCTTGCTTAGGGCGGAGAAGGCTGTCCCCTTGTTTCTTCTGGGCGGGGAGGAGAGGGAGGGGCCTTGCCAGGTAATCGGGGAGAGTCGGGGGAGGGGGGGCCACCTGCACATGATTCCCTTGACAAAGCCCTTCTCTTCCATGACCTCATTTCCTGGGACCATCCCCATTTTACACCCAAGCAAACCGAACCTTTGAAGTTTAAGTCACAGCAGTCACCTCCTAGAGAGCCTCCCTTCCGGGAGAGCGGCCCACGAAAGCCCTGGGCCTACCTGCCATCCCCTCTCCTCGCTCCAGACCAGCCTGGGTCTGCTGGTGCCTGGCCCCTCAGGGGCTCTGTCCTGCAAATGGAGAGTTGAGACACGGTCGGCGGGAGGCTGGACGTGGGAGGTGATGGGCAACTGGGAAGCTGGGTGGCCCAGTTCCAATCATATACGTGGAAAGCCAGTCTCTAGGGAGCAAGGCAAGAACAGATTCATAGAGGCAGAGGGAGAGAGAGACGGATGGAGAGAGAGAGGGAGGGAGGGAGAGAGACAGCGAGAGAGAGAGGGAGGAGAGAGTGAGTCAGGAAGAGGGAAAGAGAGGGCGAGAGGGAGGGAGGGAGAGGGAGAGACAGGGAGATGGAGAGGGAGAGAGGAAACACAGAAATCATTCCTGGTTCTTTACTCTCCACTTTAGTGTGAGGCCTGGCTGGCTGAATGTACTTCCCTACCCTTTGGTTCCCAGAGATGGCCCTATATCCTTCCAATAAAGTCCCCTCTCCTGCCCTAGATAATTCCCTATCCCAAGTCCCTCAGTGAGCTCCGACATAAGCATTTCAAGGCCAGCCCTGGTGGTCAGCCGGAGAGAAGGGAGCTCCAGCATTCCTTCTGACTTCAGGGGCCAGGGGGTTCCTGCAGAACTGTGGGCATGATGTTGATTTCAGGCTGGAAGAAGGGGCTGAGAGGAGGCAGCCCCCCCTCCCCGCCCCAGACCACCAACAATGCCCATCCTCCCCTGGAGAGACTTCCGGAAGGACCACCTCTGTCCTACCACCCTCTGCCCAACCCTGGAAACCCTCACACTGGGCAGGCTCAGGTGAGTGTCCAAGCGGTGCCGTGAGCCCACAGCCCTGCCTCTAGCCCAGATTTTTAAGAAGGGGAGGGGACAAATAACAGAAGGGAAAAAGTGAACATGAGTAATGGGCCTGGAATGAGGCATGCGAGATAACACTGAATAATAACGCGTCAAAAACTACAAGATGTATTTTTTTTATTTCCCAGTGGAGTTTCCATTGCGCTAATCCATCACTGTAGAGCAGGCAAGATTATGCTTCCCCAAAAAAACTCTGAGAGATAAATGTGAGTAAATTAGGGTTTATTATATTATTTGGGGTGATATAATTTCCAAGCGGGCCCTTATTAAATTACTTCCTCTGGTGCTGACACCTTGTGCCTGGGTTTCGGCACCTCCGCTTTGCTCCCCTGTCTGAAGCTGCTTTGTATTTTAATGCTTCTCATCATGTGTTGTGGGGGTGGGGTGCCCATGGAGAGAGCTGGAAAGCAGTGCTGCGTCACTGCTTTCCGGCTGGGCTTCTTCCTTGCCAGCCTTCCCGTCATCCCAGCAGCACAAACTCACATCACATCGATGCTGGAAAAAAATACACAGGCACCCAGCCCACACCCTCACTGTACAGGTGGGGAAACTGAGGCCCAGGGAAGAGAAACGAGTTGCCTTAGGTCAGACACATGGGTAGAGACAGAGTTGAGACCTGGAGCTGACTCCCAGGACAGTGCTCATTCTTTGTGTGGGGTCTTTTTGTGCCTGGGAGTCTTTTTGGCTAAGGTCAGCTTCAAGCTCAACAGAACCCCACGGAATTTAGGAGTTTGGGTTGTCTGCTATTCAGTCTTCCCAGTGACCCAGAGGATCTGAGAGAAGACCTGTAATCTAGTCTTGGTTGGACCACAAAAAAGCTGTGTGAGTTGAAGGAAGTGACTACACCTCTCTGAGCTTTTATAGTGAGTATACCATCTTTATAGCAAAAAGGTTTGGAACAACTTCATGGTTTTCAGACTGTTTTCAGCAGTGGAACTCTGTTTTGGAACTTTATTGGAGCTCCAACATACAAAATAGTGAAATGCAGAGTTGCAATAATTGAAGAAGAAGCCTGGGGTTGGGTGACCCTCCCTCAGTTTCCCTCCATCTTTGCCCCCCATGGTTTGAAGCCACCGGGCCCAGTTTCAGCATCTGACCCTGACTTTGCCCTGCGGTGTTCTCCTGACATCCTCACCAGTCCTGCCCAATCTCCAGAGAAGAATGCTAGTGTCTCTTCCAGCCCTGAGGGTCTCTGATCAAACTCCACAAGGCCTGTCTACACAGCCTGCACGCTAGGTGCCAACACGCATAATTCCATGGTCATCAGCCTCGGGGTTGTGTTGTTTTTTAGCTGTGTCACTCTGGGCAAGTCCTTACTTTTAATCTCTCCGAGTCTTTCTCATCCTCTCTGAAATGGGCTAATAATCTTGATCTCAGAAGGCAGTGAGATTTGAATGAGAAAATACATAAGAGTCTTCACATGGTATCTAGCATGCTGTAAATTAGAGGGTTATTATTTTTTTTTTATGAATACTACCACCTTGATGTTTTTGTTTTGTTCTTGGTGAGGCATATGTAAGTGCTTATGACACGGTTGATGCTTAAAGAAGGGTGCGTGGTGATGTCATTTTTATTAGCTGTTATGATAATAGGCCAAGGGACTCCCAAGTTGTGCTTGTCCATGCAGACAGGAGCACTAATGCTGCCCTGACCAGGGTCTGGGCTTCCGGAGAGCACACTAAAGAAGCTAGAAGGAGGACAGTGTGCACAATCACAGAGCGGGGGAGCAAAGGACTCGGAGAGGGGGACGCTCTTTTCAGGACACAAGAAATTACACAAACCGAGTAGTTTAGTTTATTTTTTTATTCATCTATTTTTTAAAAGATTTTATTCATTTGAGAGAGGGTGTGAGCGGTGGAGGGAGGGGCAGAGGGAGAGGGAGAAGCAGACTCCCTGCTGAGCAGGGAGCCCCATATGGGGCTTGATCCCAGGACCCTAAGATCATGACCTGAGCCGAAGGCAGATGCTTAACCAACTGAGCTACCCAGGTGCCACACAAACTGAATACTCTCAAACAACACCTATGAACTCGGAAAGACAGGTTGCCAGGGACTGTGGGGAGAGAACGGGAGTGGTGAGAAGTAGTGTTTGATGGGGACCGAGCTTCTGTTTTGCAAGATAAAACCTGTTCTGGAGATCGGTAGTACAGCAATCCACAGGTATTTGACGCCACTGAGCTGGACGTGAAAAAGATGGTAAATTTTATGTTATGTGTATTTAGCCACCATTTAAAAAAAAGAAAAAGAAAGAGAAAATCATGAGAAGAAAACAACAAAACCACTACAACACCTAGTTCTGACTTCCCAGTACTGTAGGTCAGAAGTCTGGCCAGGAGAAGGCCTGCGGTGACCCAAGCTAACCCCCTGGGACCCAGAGGTTCTGTCCTGTTTCTGGGTCTTTCTGGCCTCCTGGCCACTGTGTGGCCCAAGCAGGTCCTGGTCTCCTCCCCAGTGTCCACACAAAGCAGGGGCCGGCAGCTCACTGGGGCTGGGCCAACCTAGCCAGAAGCAGAGGGGCTGCCCAGATATTTGTTCTTAGCAGGTTGGGGACCCGTTTCTCTGACTTCCCAGTACCATAGGTCAGAAGTCTGGCGGGGCTCAGAGTAGCCACAAGGCTGACTCAAGGTATTCTCATATGGAGAAGCTGGGGAAAAATCACTTCTGAGCTCATTCAGGCTGTTGGCAGTGGTAGGACCGAGGTCCCATTGTCTTGCTGGCTGTTGGCTGCTGGTCACTCTTACCGCCACCCCCCAGGCTACTTTCAGGTACTGTCCACACGGTCCCCTCCACCTTCAAGCCAGCAGCAGCATGTCGTAGCCTCTTGGTTCCAGCCTCTCTGACTTCCCTTCTGTGACCAGCGGGAGAAACTCTGCTGTGAAAGGGCACGGTGATTAGGTCAGGCCCCCCGAATCGTCTCTGTGCCTTAAAGTCAATGATTTGGCACTTTTGCCCATCCTGGCAGGTATCTTTAGAACGGGGATGGAAGGAGAGACAGGATTTCCAAGGGTGAAGAAGGGCATTCCGGTTGGAGAGCTCCAGAACGAGGAGGATGAGGAGGCCCTGAGCCCTGGGCTGGATGGTGTCTGTGGGGTGGCAGAGGCCAGGCTGGTTTGTGAGTGTGGTGCTGAAGCCTGCCCCCGAGACATGGCCCAAACCAGTGGGGGAAGTAGCACAAATGGTCTCCTTTGCTCTCCATACGAAGAGCTTGTTTCCTTTCTTCCTTCATTCTGTTATTCATCTATTCTGTAGGTATCGTGGAGTACCCGCCATGTGCCAGGTCTGTGCTAGATTCTGAGGACACAGTGGTGTGCGAGCAAGGTGGGCATGAGCCCTCCCTGCGATGTGCACTTGGAATCCAGGCAGGAGAGATGAGCAAAGGGGGCCTCCTGTGCAGAGGGGAGTGTAGCGGGAAGGGAGGCATTGGAAGGTTCCTTGTCCCGGGGCCCTGTTTAGAGTGGATGGAACCCCTTGCCTCCATTGGAAGGTGGAGGGGAGACAGAGGCCCCGGGAAGGGCCATCTGGGGGGTGCTTACCCAGGCCCCTTTTGCCTTTTGCAAGAAGAAGTCCTTTGCTGGCACTGGGAGGTGCCCAGAATTGTCCCGAAATGCCTAGTTCTGGGGGAAAGGGGTGCAGAAGGAAGTACAGAACTGTTTGATCAGAGTCTGGCCCCTGGGAAAGAGATAAGTGTCTTTTTTCCTGGCAGCTGCAGCAAAAGGAGCAATCATCGGAAGGTGGCATTTTGCATTAAAATTGTTCCCATCAGCCAGTGACATTTTCTTGTTCCTTCTGGTCAGGAGACCTTTCAGTGCCACAGATTCAAATGACTCAGGAGTCAGAATTTCTTTCCCTCTGGGGGAGAAGCCAGTCCGGTCACCCTGGGGTGGACGTACAGATTAGTGGAGGTTAAAAAAGCAGATGAACTAGTGACACAGGAAGGACCACGCAGTGTGAGTGAGGGCACGGAGGAAAGCAAACTGTGTTCTCTGCCTCCCAACTATTGTGTCTGTGAGGGTAGCAGGTCCCTGCAAGTGCATTTGTCCCCGTGGGGAGAGGCCCGCAGCTGGGGCCGCAGCGTGTGTGTGCTACTGGAGCCTGGGTGTGTGTGTGTGACCACACAGCTCGTGAAGGGTTGTCGAGTGATCTGTCTGAGGGGTGGGTGGCAGCTGACCCTTCTGGCTCATCGCCCACCTACCCACAGTCCTCCCACCGTGGTGAGGGGTCGCACCACATGTCCGGCTGTCAAGCCCCAAGCCTTTCCTCCCTTGCTTTCCTCTCAAGTTCAAATTTGTCCTCTTCAGATAGACCTTTTGTTACCAATTCAGCCAAAATAGCTCTTTTGGTGGTCCTACAGGTATGCTCCATTTTAGTACAGATTCCTTTCCTTTGCAGCCTTATCTCTGTGGGAACTTATCTTGTTCTGTGCTCGTTGATATGATAGCATCCTCCGCCCTCTCCAGAATGCAGCTCCCTGAGAGCAGGGATGGCTTTCCGGTTCAATTCCGTATTCCCAGGAGGCACTCAGGGAAGGCTTTGTAAAATAAGTGATGAACGACTTGTTGCCTTGTGTTGCCCCAGGGGCTGACTGAGGTCTTAGAAGAGCTGTTGGAGGCATTATGACACAGACCAAATTAGCACATGAAGGAGTGAGTTCCCTGTCAGGGAGAGCATTCACAGAGAGCCTGAGTAAATGCTCTTAGCTTTCCACACCCACGGATTACCACCTAAGTGGCATATTGTGGGACACAAAGTCATCAAGATCTGGTCCCAGTGCACCTCCCCAGCCTCATACCTCCTGTCTGCGTGGCCTGGAAAGCCCTTTCTTTCTTCCTTGATGGAAACTCGTTCTCATCCCTCTAGCCAGTGCTCCAGGATTCATGCTCTGTGAAGTTATCTTCGACTCTCCAGGCAGAACCTGGTCCCTGATGCTTTGTCGCCGCTCCTGGGACCTTTTGGTGTGCATGTCCTGGCTCTGACCACTCTGGTATATTCGCCGGTGCACCCCACAATAGACCCAAACTGCTTGGAGACGAGGCTTGTAGCTAGGCATCCCTAGGGCACAAGGTAGGAGGACTGGCAGGAAGGTGAAAGGTGCAGGTGTAATAAATGTGTCTTCTCTTCTCTGCCCCACCCCCCACCCCCCGGGTCCCTCTGATCTGACGGCCACCAGAGGTTGGTCCTTTCTTGTAACTCCTGGGCTCAGCTTGTGAGCCTCCGATGCCCCGAGGGAAGGCAGTAACCAGCTGACTATACAGACCCCCGGGGAGCCAAGGACTGGGGGGGTCCTTCCCCAAGCTTGAGTCACTGGGCAGAGGGACTCAAACTCCGGTCACCAAGGAAGCTTATCAAGCTCATCCCTAGTGTGGCCCAGATGGATTGTTCAGGGGAGACCCCGGGAAGAGACAGCACTTTCTGGGAGGCCAGGTCTGGGTGAGGAAGGAAGAATCGAGCTACAGAGATCCCCAGTGTCAGTGTGCACCCCCCAGAGATGCAGAGAGCGAAGAACAAGTGGCAGAGGGCCAGGGAAGGGCCGTCCTGGGGGAGGTCAGCGCAGGCCCCCTGCAGCAGGATGCCCGTGTTGGGGCAGGCTGGGCTTGTGGGTGTACACGGGCAGCAGAGAGCCTTGGAGAGGCCCCGAGGGGCAACACCCTGATCCTGAAGTTGGAAGCCAGGGGTCCAATCTGACTCTGCCACTTCCTAAGCACACAACTTTGGGTGAGAGTCTCAAATTCATCCAAGCCTTGGTTTCTCATCTACGGAAGGGATTAAACACTGTGTTGTGCACTATCTCATTTAATCTTCGTGGTGTCTCTCTGAGGGAAGCACTGTTTTATTTCCCATCTTACAGATGAGGAAACCAAGGCTTATGCCAAATAACTTGTGCCTAGCCATGCTGTTAGCCAGTGCTGGGCTTTGAACCAGTGCCCTGTCTCGCTGTGCACACAGGTCCTCTGCCGTTACTCGACCCTGCCTGGCAATTCCTGCCAGACCTCATGCCCAGGCCCAGTGTAAAGATCTGACAGTGTGAGAGGATCACATGTGAGCAGGGCTTGTGTGTGGGGCTGTGGCCATGTGGTCCTGGGCTCAGGGCAGCCCCTTCTCTGGGATACGGCTCCCCTCCCCCAGCCAGCTCTCAATGGGCTACCCCCCGGGGCAGGTGCAGGCTGCTGCCCTCTCTGCCTGCTTCGGCTGCTGCTAAACTTTACACTGGGCTCTGTCATTAGCCCAACAACAAGCTCCCTGTTTGACTAGCCCTGTCCAAATTTGCTCGGCGCGAGCAGGAGCCCATGGTAAGTAAACGGTTTTCTGTTGATATTTGAGCACTAATGAAGAGGCAGCGAGCGGGCCCATTAATAACTGAGGAGATGATTGTGTTTGCAGAAGGCCTGTATACAGCGTGTCGGCCTGCCCAGACAGGGCCCGCCTCCTTATTGATTTCCCAATAAGCCGCCGCGATGCTCTTGCTCTCAGCGCAGGGGGGAGGCACCCTCCATGCAGGCCCAGGGTTGGATCTCCTTTCCCTGGGTGCCATGACCCCATAGAGGCCCTTCTCAGCCTGCCACTCAGGGGACGGTGGGAGCTTCATTCATTTCTCATTCATTCATTCAACATGCCTGGATGGAGCATCTTTTATGCACAGCTCATTCGGCCAGTAGTAAGTCCCTATCCCCACCTAGAAACAGAGCCTGCCCTTGACCTCACCTGGGGGCTTGGTCCCTGATCCCTCTGGGCAGACATACAGGCAAAAGCTGATTCTCTGGTGACCTCTGACCGTGCACCAGGTGGTAACTTGTCACCATATGCTGCCCACCAGAGCCCTCTACCCCCTTCTTGAACTGACCAAATGCCTGACCTGTGATGGAAGATGGCCTTCTGGAAGGTCCTGGGGTGGTGTCTGTCCTCCCCATGCTGTCCTTTAACCTTGAGATACAACAGGCTCAGCTTGGGAATTTCTGGTTTGGGAGATAGGGTAGTTAGTTATGGACAAGGACTATTACATGGCTGGAGGCCTACTCATCCTCCCTGCTGGGAACCTTCCAGATCCTGAGCTCTCTGGGGAGATGCAACAGCAGATCCAGGGCCAGGGCTCAAGGAAGCATGCCAGGCCTCCCAGCCTGAGCCTGGTTGGGGGGGAATCATTTCTGGCCTGTCTTGAATGGGACATCAGGATGACCAAGGCCAGATCCTATCTGATGAACTCCTAGTCTGGTAGAGAAGGCTGAGCTGTGAAAAATACTGCAAAGCCTGGGTCCCGGGCTGTGGGAGCAGAAAGAAGGGTGCTGGAAGTCAGGGAGGACTTCCTGGAAGAGGTGACATTTAAGCAGTTTCTTTAAAGCTGAGTAGGGGTTTATAGTAGACATAGTGACTGCTCCCATGGGTGAGGAAGGAAAAGAATGGGGTCTGCCATTGACTGTAGTCTGCAAAGAGACCCAGATTTGTGTCTTCTGACCAGGATAGATTTTTGGTGGAAGGATTTTGTCAGGCAGCTCCTTGAGTTGGAATTGGGGTGCTGTGTTGGGCTTGGAGTGAGATGCCCCTGGAGGAACACCCTCCCGGGCAGGGTGTTAGTGCCCACGGCTCTTCCCTCATTGGAGTACTCCTGAGAAAAGATGAAGTAAGGCGCGGGGCTGGGAGTCAGGCACCCGCACTCTCATCCTAGCCTGGTCATGTACTGCAAGAGCGACTTCACTCCTCGGAGCCTTCAGTTCCTGATCTGTAGAGTGAAGTGATAACAGCTGCCTCCTCCAAAGGGGAGAGGCAGTTGGGGCAGTAGAATAGGAAGCACAATGAAGAAAAGCCGTGCAGTGCTGAGAGCCTGTCAGTATACCAAGGAACAGAACCCAAGCATCTGTATTTAACTTTGGTCCCCCAGTAGACACGTAGCTCTCATACACTCTGTTCCCCTCCCCAACCCCTGACATCATCATACCAGTCTTCTCCAGCGATGGCCCTGGAGAGGCAGGGGGCAATGCCCATCAACAGACACTGCGAGAAAACTGTACTGGGAGGGTCTCAGAGCCGGACGGAGATGGTCTCGGTCTCGGGACCAAGGAACTGGGCACAAAGGGTCGAGGAAGATGCCTGAGCTAGTCCCAAGGAAGCCAGCCTTGGCGTTGCATCCTCTCTCCCAGGACACGGAGGCCCCTGGTAGGGCTGCTGGCTTGAGTACCCTCCAAGCAGAGGACCCCGAGCACCCGGTCCATAGGTCCATTCAGAGTCCCCTCAGGAAGTGTTCTGAGGAGTGAGAGGCCAACCCACAGGGCCTGCCCCCTCAGCCCTTCGTTCGGGCCGCAGCCTGCCTCCCTGTCTCGCTCTCATCTCTGGGATCGGCATGAGCCTGGGGCTGCAGAGGGCCAGCCCTCCTGCTGGCTGGAATCTCCAGGTTGGTGGGCGTCTTTGACCATTCTAATGAGGGGAGAGGAGGTGCTGGCAGGAGTGATTTCCTTTCTACCACCCTCACGGGCACACCGCCTTGTGCTACTTCCCGTTGCTCGTTGAGAGCTGGAAAGAATGAGCCACAGCCCTCCTGCCAGCTCCTGGCCCTTAACCCCAGGACAGCACAGCCGGCTGAAATGGCAGGTACCGTCATGCGGGCCAGACCCCCCCGGGTCTTGGCTGCTGATACGGGACTGGGTATTGGAATCAGCCAGCTCTGGAATCACTGGTCCTAACCACCTTCTTCCGGAACCTGGAGAGGAGTGCTAGAATGAAGGGCAAGATCTGAGTCATAGCTGGAAACTTCACAGAGGCGGCCCAGGGTGGCCAAGCTTGCATGTAGGTGATGGCGCTGCCCCCACAGGGGAGCTGTTCATGGACCCAGAGCCATGCAGACTGCCGAGTCTTGCAGCTCTAGTTCACTGCCCTGGAACGAGCATATGGCGGTGTGGGAGGAACGGCTTCTCCCTCCCTCGGCATTCTGCCGTGTCCCCCTCTGTGGATCTACAGCTCTCCCGCAGCAGTCTCTAGACTTGCTTCTGCTATACCCTCCGTGCTTTCAATTGCTTCCTCTCTCCAAAGGAGTTGGCGAGGTGGGAAGAGGGGCCCGCACCCTTCCTCCATCTCTCCTGCCAGGACTGCCCTGTCTGCTAGGTGCCTGCCGCCTTCTCCTTGCTGGAGTGAAGTCTACCCTGTAGGGAGAAGAGCTGCAGTTCCAAGTGCAAAGTTCAGTTTCTGAGCAAAAGTATGAGGAGCCCAGCTGTGGATGTAGATCCAAGTTGGGCTTGCCAACCCCGCCTTCCCTGCGGTAGGCTGGTGGTTCTTTCTGTTCCTGTGGAGGGCGCTACCAGTGGAGCCAGGCAGCAGAGGATGGACAAGTTAGGCTGGGGGACAGAGCATGGTGTGGGGAGAAAGTGGCATGGGCACACTGGCCCAGAGAAGAACACTAGCAAACGATCTGGAAGGAGAGGATGGAGGGAGGTCCCCGACGGCCTCAGATGCCGAGTTGAGGACTTTGAACTTTACTGGACTCGTGGTGGGTGGAGGCCCCAAAGTTTATGTCAAGGCATGGCAAATATCAGAATTGTAGGGATCTGGAAAGGTGGCTATGGATTCAGTGGGAGGAGCAAGGGAGAGTAAGGTGTCACAAGGAACACCAGGGTTTCAAATTCGGTTGCAGGGTAGATGTAGACAGCATTCCTGCATTCCGAGAAGCTGGGAGTAAGAAGGGGTTGGCCAGGGTGCAGACATAAGAACGAGGACAGCAGGAGAAAGCGTGTGGTAAGAGAGCACAACTAGAGACACAGCCAGTGAGGACACTCCCAAGTGGGGCTCCGGGGGAGGCAGAAGAGGTAGGAAATGCCCAGAGGGGTGGGAGCCCCAGAAGGCAGCTGAGGGGTGCCCCTGAAATCGAGGACTGGGGGTGCTTTGCATAGTGTAAAGGGTGGCCACCCAGAATTGAACTTAAGCAGAAGCGGGTAGTCCAAAATGAGAAACGCCACTCAGAAGTTAAAGGGGATGAGGCCTGACAGCAGCTCTTAGGTGTGCCATTGGAAGGTGGGGACAAGGGATTAGTTTGAGAGGGATGCTCACTCCCAGCCAGACTGGGGAATTCTCACATTGCCTTCTAAGTCATCGTCTGGTTCCCATGGTAAAGCTCAAGCTCCTTACACAGCACGTGAGAGCCTACTCTGTGTTACCCTTTCCATCTTTCCAGCCGGCTTCAGATTGTGATGTCTTGTCCCGCGTGGCCCCAGCACTCCAGTCCAGCCAGGCATCTCCTTGGCCTTTGAATATCTTGCTGTGCTTTTGCAAATGCCAAGCCCAGTGTCTGGAATAACCTTCTGCCTCTTCTCTCACTGATAACTCCTGCCCATTGTGACAGACCCCGCTCATAGGTCACCTCCTCTAGAAAGGTCACCACCTCCGGGGTGCCTGCTCTTTCCTTGGGCATCATACTGTAGACATTGTGGGTAGTTCATCCATGAAAATTCATGACAGATCCTGATTTTATCTGGGCACTCACCACTCTCCCACACCGCCAGTGGCTTTAGGGGAAGCTGATTTCCCTTGACTCTCAGGCCTCAGCGGTGAGTCTAAGTGGTCTTAAATAAACCTTGTCCTCCTGCCAGTGACTGGTTCAGGAACTGGGAATGTACCCCACATTTGGACCAATAAGACACACAAAAAGAAGTAGACAAAGAAGCTTCTGGAAAAAGTCTTCCTCTAGAAGAAAGCCACAGGAAGAGAAAAGTCTACCATTTCTTGTGTGCTGCCCAGTATCAGGTCTGGAAGGGATGGCTTCAACTGCTTCAGCTGCTCCTGTCACCAGACTGAAGATAAAGCCCAAACCAGGGAGAGCACAGAGGAGGGGCAGGAAGAAGCAGGCCTCCTGGTCATGTCATTGAGCTGTTACATAAGCCAGCTCTGGACCCTGCCTTAGCCCTTGGCTTTCTGCTACATAAAATAATACCCTTTCCTTATTATTTAGGTGACCTGGAGTAAGGATTTTTGTGACTTGCAGCCCTAAGTGTGCTGACACAGTTCCAGTAGCACTTTTGGGACTTCTGTGAGGTCGTATCATATTCCAGGCTGAAACAGTCTCATAAGCAGGCTGTCACAGTCATAGCTCCGTCCCTGGCTCTTTGCACTGTGCCTTGGAATACCAGTTCACAGGTGGATTGAATAAGTGAATGGTTGAAACCTGGGCTCATTTGGCCATACTCCTTAGGATGTCTGTCTCAAGGGTGACTTTTCCAATCCTAAGGCCCCTGTCAGACTGCAGTGGGACCCCAAACTTGGTCTTCTGACCTTAAGAACTCAGATGCTCAGCCATTGTTATACCACAACTATAAACACTGCCCAAGGATCTCTGTGTCCAAAGGAACTTTTGTGCCACACAGAAGGTTTGCTCAAACTAGCCCTCCTCTGTACACTTTTGTGTCCTTGACTCAGGCGGATGTCACTCACCTGGACACCACCTTTCCTTAAGATAATAGTATTTTGGAGGTCTAGATTTTAGAGACCATTGGCTCAGCCACAGATCTCTCTGACCCATTTGAACTCTTTCCAGTTTTGGGGTATTATGAATCATGCTGCTGTGAAACTTCCTGTACAAACCTTTGTGTGGACATATGTTTTCTTTGTAAGGTTTTAAAGGTTAAATAGGAGCTGACTCGATTGTTAAAGCAGAGGAAAGCATTCCTGGCAGGGTATACAGCATGTGCAAAAGTGCAGAAGATTAAAGTGCTGTGTGTATGCAGGGGATGATAGTAGTTTGGTATTGTAGGGAAGGGGAAAAAAGTCTCTTTTCCTCTCTCCATCTTGGGTTCACTGCCTGAGGCCTTGAAAATTAGACTGACAAAAGGAGACAGAAACAGGAGGCAAACAGATTTTATTAACACATATGTCTTACATATACACGGGAGGACCCAGTGATGAGTAACTCGAAGGGGTGGTTAGAACTTGGGCTTCTATAGCATCTGAACAAAGAACAATACATTTGTAGAGAAGTGACAAGACAAAGGAGTGGGGGTTTAGGCTCTTAACAGTGGCAGACTGTAGGAAGTAAATACATGGGGGAAACTAAAGGAATCTAAGGGTGGTTTCAGCAAGCTTTGTTATGTAGATTACTCTGGTGCCACCTCTGGGCAGATGAGAGTCCAGTGCTGTTGCCAGTGAATAACAATAACCCTGCCCTTCCTGGTAAAGAGAAGAAAAAGTTTATCCTGTGTCTGGTTTTTAGAAATTGCCTTCAGTCCAAAATAATCCTTATGGTAGAGTGGCATTCTTGGGGAGTGGGATAGAGAGGTAGTAGGGGCTGTGGCGCAAAGCTTAAGGCACTGGGAGTGGGGACAAGGTGTGTTGCATTGTATTTTAAAGGCTCTAAGGAAACTCAAAGGCGTTCTATAGGAATCAACATGGTCATGCATGCCTTGTAGAAAGGTCCCAGGCTTGTAGCACAGAGAACGGGCCAGCTAGAAGGGTGTTAAATAGACAGCTAGAAGGGTGTTAAATAGACAGGTGTAGGACTTGCAGTCCTAAACCTGGTCCTGGCTCATGGTGGGGGTGGTTGGAGGGCAGATTGGATAGATTAAGGCTCTGTGTATGTGTGTCCTTGGGGAGGTCAGGACATGGGCTGTCGAGAGGGAAGCCTAGTGACTCAACCTTGCCTGCAGCCCCATGAGCACCCCTTCCCCAGTGAGATGGCAGCCCCCAACTCTGTTCTTACCCATCCATGTATGGATCTCAAGGTTAGCGCCATGGGGGTCAGCGCTGTTTAAATGTTGATTACAGAGACTGTGGGAGCTGCTCAGATTTCTAATTAAGATTAAAGAATGTACCTGGCTTATAAATGGTTCTCAGGAATGTATAATTTGATTAGCCTGTTTTCTCTGGGCGCTTTCATTTCTGGATTAGCGAACGTGGCCTCTGACTCCAGGTGGGGCCACTGGCTCACCGCACACAGAGTTTGGGACCTTGCAGGGCATTAGGATGGGAGGTAGTTAGGGCAAGAAGAGGAGAAAAAGCCCTGGTCAGCGGGGCGCTTCCTCTCTTTCTTCTCATCTTCCTCTTCACTTCTGGATCACAGTGAAGAATGCCCAGCTGGGGACCAAAGCATGCCCAAATCCTGACTGTAAGATAAACGTGCTCACCTGGACCTCATTTACACTCATTTATTTCTCTCCAAAGGCACCAGAGGCTGGGTCCTCCCACTGCTGAACCCAGTCCTCTTGCATTCTCTTTCCCATTTTGAGGCCATCCCGTGGATCCCCAGCAGGGCTGAGATCTTTTTAGGGAGCACTGCCCGAGTGTCCGTCATAATGATAGCACAGCTTTAGGGCCCAGTCAAAGACGGCCTCTTTCCACCAAGCCCTGGGAGTCGCCAGTGATGGGCTGGGCCCACGTCTGGCATCTGGGACGTCACACCACCCCTGAGGCTCCAAGAGAGCTGCTCTTCACCCCACCCACAGCTCTCCCCTACCCCACTCTGCACGCTCACTTGTGACCCCCAGGGCACTTTCCCTTCCGTGGGTCTCTTCCTCCCTGAAAAATAAGTAGGTAAATAACTCTATTTTACAACTGCATGGGTATAAAGACAAATAAGTTGATATTATGTGTTGAAATGGTTTATTCCATCCGGAAGCTCATTTGTTTTCTTCTGATTTCAAAGAAATTGAAATGTTTCCTTGGTTCCCCTAATAGGCCCTGGGCCCTGAGCCTCTTGGGACTGATGGATAAGGCAGCTCCCCTCCCCTGCTCCCCTTGCGCCCACCCCCCCACCCCAGCCCTTCAATCTGAATCTCCTCACAGGCAGCCTACCTCCCTGCCCACTGACCTAGTGACCAGTGGTGGGTCTCCAGGGTCTGGCAAACCAAATGGTGCTCCTCCCTGCGGAAGTCCTCAGAGGAAGCCTATGTTAGTTTTGCCCTCAGGCTCTCCCTAGCCTCTCCCTAGCCTCCCACCCCCCGCCCTAGCACCCTGCTTCTGAAACCCAAGACACTCCTATAGAGGGGGCCGAAGTCTTCCCACCCCCAACCAGGCCTCGCCCAGTTGGCTCTGCTTTCCTGGGCCCCACTGTTTTCTGTTTGAGTGTCTACCCTGCTCACGCACTCCCACGTAGCTGACCTCTGGGGATCTGTGCGATGCTCAGCTCCTACTGGCCAGGGGTTCTGAGAGTGGCTGTAGGAATGACTGGGGATGGGGAGGCCATGGAGTGAGTGTTTAAAGAACATTCCAGGGGCTCGAAGTTAACTTCTACATCAGACCCTCAGGTTGGAGTGGGGAGACTGCCCAGGCGAGTCCCTCCCCCTGCACATACATGTTGGAGGGCCCATGTATCAGGAAAGGGCATGAATTCTCCTTGCCCCTCCTTCCTTCTGTTTCACCCCTGCTCAGAATTCGACCAGTGCTGGCAGCCACTGTGGTAGGAGTGATGGAGAAGAAAGGGATAGGTGTAGCCTAAACTCTGCTTTGTGGAGTGTAAAGTCTTCTTTCTCAGAGGATGGGGATTATCCTCTCTGCCACCCTAACCCCCACCCATACAAGAGGCTTGCCTCTTCACGCTTCTATGGAAGGGGTCTAGGGGCTCAGCGCCATCCACTAACTTCTGAAGTTAACAGAAAACATCTCTTGGCAAAAATGCTTGTTGACAGAAAAATGCTGAATTTTAGGAAAGTGGCATGAGAAACAGAGCAGGCAGGAATTGCGTGCCTTTGGAGAAATGAGTCTAGATGCACTGGGAAGGGGAGCTGAAAGCTACTGCACAGGACCTGGAGAGCGTACCCATGGGCTCTGCCTCAGGGTGCCCACTAACCAGGTAAGCGGTGACCCAGACCAACGCCCCTGACCCCTCTGAGCCTCTGTGTCTCCTTAGGACTGACTGAGATAATCCAATGTATGTTTCAGCCTTTTGTAAATGGTAATGAACTCTGCATGTCATTCATTATTATCTTTCTAAGTGTTGCTGTGGTTATTCTAAGGGGAACAATCTAGAAGAAGCTGAGCACTAGAGAAGTCTGGAAGCTGGAGTTTGGCTCTGCCTCCTCCTAGCTGTGTGATACATGGAGACCCTTCGCCGGTCTCATCCTTGTAATCATTATCCCATAAAGGTGGGAGAAAGGACTGTATCATATTCAGTCTGGGTTTAGGACTTCCAGTGCAGTCTAACTCAAGACCAGGTTCTGCCAGAATTTCTGCTTGGTACATCCAGAACCCACTTGAGTTCAGTTTGTACCTCTCTGCTCCTCAGCCCTGGCTGGCCTGGCCTTAGAGGAGGTGGGGACTGGGCACGAGGGTCTCTGGTGGGGGGCGGGGGGCGGTGTTCTGGAGGCAGCCAGGGATAAATCCTGCAAGGCCGAGGAAGACAGCTTGCTTGAGTCCATGCAGCATCAGTACTAGAAGACCACCTCGACCCATTTCCTCTGCCAACTCCTACACATCCTCAACCTTAGGGCTCCTCCTCAGTGATGCCTTCCTGGGATGGATACACCTGCAGCTCGTTGTGTCTTGTACCCCGCTCTTCCTTCTTCCAGTCTCTGTCCTCACATCCGGAACTGCAGAGGGCCTGGGAAAAGGGACGAAGAGCCAGGAGGGGTGGGAGGACAGGCTGGGAGCCAGCTCTCTGAGCCCCGCCCGGCCACTGCCGCGCAGGCTGGCAAGGGGATGCTCTGGGCTGCCCGTGCCGTTCAGGAAGCGTGTTGGGACGGGGCTAATGATAATTAACACTTGGGGTGCGTTTTGTCTTCGAAGTGCTTTACAAACACGACCTAATTAGCCCGCGGGGAGGAGCGGCGCCACCGAAAAGCTTGCTTGCTTTATTATTCATTTCTATACCGTCTGGAGCGCGCCTCCCGGCACACACGAGTGTTGGCGCGCCAAGTGTAAGCGAGGAGGATGTGCGGGTTGGGGCGCCTCCTCCCAGCACCTCCCCCCTCCCAGCCGCAGCTCTCCGGGTGAGGGGTGAGTGCGACTCCGCCCAGTTCACCCTCTTCTCACACATCTCATTTCATCTCTGCGGCAATCTAGAAAAAATTGTAGGCTTTGGGGCTCAGAGAGGTTAAGTGACTTGTCGAAGACCACACAGCCCATAGCGGGGCACTGAGACTCAAACCTCAAAGCTCCAGGCCTTCGCCACCTCTCCAGGCATCTGGAGCATCTGGGCATCCCGCGGGGCTCCGTGCCTCAGGGCGCAGTGGTAAAAGCGGACCGCGGCTGGCGAAGGCGGCGGCTGGCAGCAGTGCGCGCGCTTCCCCGGCCGGCCGAAACTGTTGCCAGCTCAAAGCTCCCCGCTACACCTGAGCGGGGGACAGATGTGCATCAATATTTATTCGGAACTCCCAGGAAACCTGGATGAAGTGTAATTATCTCAGCTCAATCAGCTCGGATTAGCATAACATCAAGTCACCCATCAGACGAAGGGTTTGATTTCGGGGATCAAAGCGCCGCGCTGTAGCCGCTGATTAATCGGGGAGAAGAGAGCAGCAAGAAGAAAGCTGTGCGGGCTCTTCGAGTTGCAGCTGCACCGCTTTGATGCGTGGATTGTGCCAAGTTAACTTTCCCGGCCCGCTCGGCGCTCGCCCCTGCCGCTTCTCGGACCGCTGCGTCCGCTGGGTCTCCAGGTTTTGGTGCCTCCGCTTGGGCATCCGGTCGCCAGCTCTAACATAAACCCCCACCCTGGCCCACCCCAGGGCTGTGCTGTGAAGTGGGGTGCTTATCCATCCATTTTCTGGCGGGAGGTGCAGGCCTCTGCGGGCTCGCTGGTGGGGACGCCTGCAGCCCTGAACATTCTCTGGAGGCTGCCCCAAGGCTGAGCGTGGGAGTCGGATGCCTGCGTTCAAGGCCTGCGTCCAGAACTCGCCCTGTGTTCTTGGTTCTGTACCGTTGTACAGTCTGTTTCGTTACCGGGTTGCCCTTCTGTCCATTTCGTTCCCTAACAGACTGAAGTCTTGAACTCTCAGCCCAAATGCATCTTGCCTTCTGCTTCCCATTATTTCCTGAGCTAGGGCCGCCTCTGTTGTGGCTCAGTGGCCCTTGTGCTGTCACCACCATCATTTGGTGGTGACAGCACAAGGGCCACTGAGCCATCATCCCTGCCACCAGGGCCACCATCCCTGCCCCTCAGACTTTGCTCTGAGCAAATCTGGGAGGGAACCTGGGGGCCCTGGAGGAAAAAGCATTTTCTGGAGGATGAGGGTGTGCAGCAGGGTTAGAGGTCACTGATAATCCATCGGGACTCCCCCTCATTTGCACTGTCTTCCCCTTCCTCCCCACCAGCGGTGCTGGTGCAGGAGCTCTGTTATACTGATGTTTGTGTCCTCTTGGATACAATCCTTTGCCCCAGACGGATGTGTATTTTAGCTCTTGTACTTGGCCAGTTCTGTTTACTTGAGCAAGTCATTTGACCCTCCAGGAACTCAGACTGTCGGGGAGCAAAGGTCTTTGTGATATTCTGTGTTCTGTGATCTTCCTTCATAAACCCCTGTTCATTGAAGCCACTCCCAGGGGACAGTGCCCCAGTAGGGTCAGGGAAGCCTGGAATCTTAAGGTTGAAGGAAAACTCACAGATCCCTTCCTCTTCCTCTTGACAGCCCGTCTTCATCCTTTGCTCGAGGGGATGGGAGAGGGGAACAGGGGTCCTGAGGGTCTGCCCTGCCACGGGCTCCTGTGGGAGCTTGCTCAGCATGGCGGGCGTGGGGAAGCTGAAGGACCTGTATGGCTACACTTCAGGGCTCTCTCTGGCTGGTAGGATGGATGCCATCAGCTGTGGCATCATCCGGAGTGTCTGGACACCAGGATTCTTCCTGCTGGAAGCACCTGAAGAACAGTGGAGACCCAGAGGGTCTCAGAGCTGAGACGTGAGTGTGTCCATTGGTGTTCTTGTGGGGAGTGTAAACCCCTTGCGGGCAGGGACTATATCTCTATTTTATTTCCTACTGAGCCCCAGAATGAAAGTTCGGTGCCTGGCACATAGGGGCTCAAGAAATAGATGTAGAATAAATTAAAGAAGAAATGAATGAAACAGGGAGGAAGGAAAGAAGGAAGGGGGGGGAAATTAAAAGATTGTCTGTCCTGGTAGGGGGCTGAGTCTTAAGAGTGGGTGGGCAGATGCCCAGTATCCTGGCAGAAAGAGGATTTATCTCCATTTCACATCTCTGCCATGCAACATCGTGGATTTTTCTCTCCCCTTTAATTAAGAACTAAATATAGATCTTAATTAAGACACTGATGAATTTAATTTAGAGTGGCATTAGGGCCTTCTCTTGCAAAGCTCAATGCCGTGTTTGTATAATGTGGGATATAAGCTAAATGAGTGCTTGCTTGTTACCACCATAAATAATTCCCTTGCAAATCCCTTTTGAAGCATTGCGAACACTAATCTACCCCCATCTAGAGGATGCTCTTGGACGCCCACTGCCCAGCCCCTCTTTGTTTGTTTCCCTCCCAAGGAGGACCCGTCTTGTCCCCACTGCTCTGACCAAGTCAGCATCCTCCTTTCTCCACTTCCGCTGCCTTGCTCGCTTCTGTCTTTGTTCACACAAGTCCCTCTGCTGGGAATGCCTTTTCCTCACTTCTCCCTCTCTGCTCTGTCTCCCCGTCTCCTGATCGCTAAGCACGTGAGGTGTGAGCCCTAAAGACCCATAAGGTCCAGTTGAGTCCCACACTTCTTCAGCCGTGTGCTGTCTCCCTCCCCCTAATCGGGTTCTGGGTGGCAAGCACAGGGCCTGCGTGCAGGCAGAGGAAGTTAGGACTGTGGCTTTCATCCATGGAACTCAAGGAACCACCCCTCCCATCTCAACCCTGGATGCCTGGTGCTGTCCCGGGACCTGGGAGACCCTTCCGATTTCTGCAGTGTGTCAGGGCACGGCAAGGGCAGTCAAGTGGAGGGGTAGAGCGTGACTTGGGCCCATTTCATCCATTGTTCGGGCTCTTATCTGATGCCAGGAGAACCAACATGGTGAATGAGGGCTATAGCTCTAGAATCAGTTGTCTGGGTAGACTTGGTTATCATATCTGTAAAATGGGGTTGTCATGAGACTAAATGACATTCGCTTTCAGTGCCATGCGTAGCACCTAGTAAGTGCCCAGAAAATGGTGGTGATGTTGATGATGGTGTTTGGTTGGAGATTGAGCGATCTGTAGTCCAACGAAGCAATGGGTTGTATCATTCATGCTTGGTTTGCAGGAAAGCTGGGGTACAGGGAGTGATTGGCCTCTGCAGGAACTCCATGCCTTATGTCCACATTGCCTGTGGCTCTGGGCCCTTCTGCTGCCCTCTGCACTTCTCAGCTGTGAAATGATGGAGTGGGATAGAGTGATTTCACTGCCTCCCCACACCCTACCACCTCCTTGTCGTCTTGAGCAATTCAGCTCCCAGCCTCCTCCGCCTTCTTTCCTTTCCTCACACCGGTGCAGTTTCATCACAAGGGTCAGGAGAGCGAGAACACTGTTTCTCAAGCAACTGTCCCGTAGTGCCGGGCACACTGTTCTTTCGTGTGGCAAGTGGGAGCTCTCTGTGATGTAATAGGCTAAATACTTTCCCGGAGCCTCCTGCCCTGCTAGGGCACCACTGTCCTGGGCTCTGCACAAAAGGTATACCTTTTGAAATTTGTGGATTCAGTTCCCTTCTCTCTCTCATTGCGAGCACATATCGAACACACTCTGTGAGGGTCTAGCCCAGCATTCCTCACCCTCAGCACTCTTGACATTTGGGGCCAGATAATTCTTTATGGTGGGGGGTTTCCTGTGGTCTGTGCAGTATTTAGCATCACCCCTGATCTCTACCCACTAGATACCAGTAGCAAACCCTCTCTCCCAGTTGCGACAACCCAAATGTCTCCAGACATTGCCAGGTGTTCAACATTCCTGGTGGGCAAATCGTCCTCAGTTGGAAACCATCGTGTTATATAAAGCACCGGCCATATGCATTATCTTATTTCTCTTCTTGCCAAACTTAGCTACAAATACTATTCTCACGCTCATTGTGTAGACGAGCAAACAGACTGAGCAGGGTTCTGGAATCAAGCACAGCGTCTTCTGGAAGCTGGGCACTCCTCTCTGTTAGTTTCAGTTTCTCACCTTTCACATGTTGGTGATCACTTTGCTCTCAGGGTTATTGTCACGTTCTTCACAGAGTCCTTGATATTTGGTGAGTGTTCAATAAATATTACCAAATATTCTTTTGTAGATGCACATTCAAATTCAACAACCCTTTTTAATGCCTACTACGTGCCTGTCATAGCAACAATACTTACCGAATATTCGCTAGACAGGAGAAACTGTTTGAATGTCTGAACACATTTGACCCTCATAGCCATCCTACATGCTGTTATTCTTGTTATTCAGGTGAGGAGCAGAAGTGCAGCGAGTTAAATAACTAGCTACTAGCGTGAGATGGGATTCGAACCCACGACAGTGTTGTCCCAGAGTGCATGCTTTTTATTACTGCACTGTGCTGTGGCCCCAGGCTCTCCATGGGAACTTCCACATTCATGTCCCTATGAGCCCAATCTCCAGAGATGCCCTTTTCTAGAACCATACTGTCCAGTTGGGTAGCCATCAGCCACCGTGACTGTTTAAAATTAAGGAAAATGTCAAATTCAGTTTCTCGATCATACTGGTCATAGTTCAAGTGCTCAGTGGCCCCGTGTGTTCAGTGGCTAGGTACTGGATGGCTCAGACAGGGAACGACCACACCATCACAGACGGTTCTCCTGGACAGCACTGTTCTGGGACTGTGGAAATGCATTTCTTTTCCTTCAGAGTTTTTTGATATCCCTTTAGCTAACTGGTGTCAGTCAACCAACAATTCTGTTTCTGGAACTGTACAGCCACCAGAGTTTTCTGTTCACTCCCCGTGGGTCCCTACGACGAGGTGTCTGGAACAGCAGGCGGGACTGAAAAATAGAGAACTAAATAAATATGGTTCCTTCTCACGAATATGATTTATAAGAGCAGTAGGTCGTTAACTTGCAGAACTGAAATGTTAGTGCTGTCTTTGTATCATGTGTCTAGGAGCTAAATGAATGTGACAGGGGCTAGCTTTGTGTCAGATTCAAAGCTCATGGTGCCGCTCAGGGGGAAAATCATTCTCTCAGGGTTGGGTTAGGGGTCTTCCTGGAGGAGGGTCCTGGGGACCCTTCCTTAAAGGACACTCGGCAGCTCCTCAGGCAGGTAGAGACTGGATGATATTTTCTGGATGCTGGATCTCCAGAACTCAAACTCTCTTTGGCTGGAATTTTTGCTGTTGCAATGTGTAGCAAAGAGAGTCGAGCTATTAGGCAGGTTGGCATTATTTAAAAGCAGTTTTGTCAGTTGGTAAAGAAGGTCCATTCCAGAAGTTACATGGTTGAGTGTGGTGAGTTAGATCAGAAGAGAAGAGAGAGATATCAGGATGTCACTTCTGCTTGCACCTCTGGAGACCAAGCATCCTTCTTTACTGATTCGCAGCCGAGCCCTTTATCCCACCTCCCCAGAGTTCTCAATCCCCACTCCCCACTATATCAGCTGACCCTGACCAATTGCCCATCTTCCTGCTCCAATTCAACACTCCCCTAGCTCAGAAATTGCTTGGTGATATTGGGAACAATGAGGCCTGACTCTGTTAGTTCAGAGCAAAATGGTTTTTTTTCTTTTTTCTTTTTTTTAAAGGGTATTGCATTCTTGGTGATGTATGGGTAAGTCAGGAGAGCAGAAGGAGAGCAGGGACAGGAGGGGAAGTTGGGGAGCTCCAGAGAGGCTGGAGCCTTGCAGGACAGGGAAGGTGGCTGCTGCTGTTGGCGCATGCGCTCACGGTCCCACAGAGCTGGGCCCTGGCTCATTCCCACCAGAGGAGGAACCCTACATGCTTGGCAGGGAAGGGGAAGCCATTGGGCTGCCAAGCAGCCAGGGGCTGGTGGCTTGTTCCTTCTTAGGGACAAGAGAGGGATCAAATTTAGCTTCATCTCATCCTTGCTGTTTTTTTTTTTTTTTAAGATTTTATTTATTTATTTGACAGAGAGGGAAACAGTGAGAGAGGGAATACAAGCAGGGGGAGTGGGAGAAGGGGGAAGCAGGGGGGAGTGGGAGAGGGAGAAGCAGGTTTCCCGCTGAGCAGGGAGCTCGATCCCAGGACCCTGGGATCACGAGCTGAGCAGAAGGCAGACACTTAATGACTGACAGAGCCACGGCCGCGCCCCTCTCCTTGCTGTTTTAGACAGGAGTGAGGCAGTGAGAGGGTCTTGGGGGAGAAGGTCCGCGTGGGGCCACTCTTGGGCCCAGACATTGTAGTGATTGCCTGAGGTCATACAGCAAGTCAGTGTTTCCATAGCTTGAACCGAGGACAGTGTGTGTGTGTGTGTGCGCGCGCGTGCGTGTGCACGAGCGCACGTGTTCTTGTGCATGTGTGTCTTAACAGTCACTCATTACTCTGGTTGCTGAGCAGGGTTCCATGGTATGCATGCACCATATTCACCTGCTTTGGGTTGATTGCAGCTTGGCTGTTATTTTTTGATTAATAGACTTAATTTTTTAGAGCAGTTTTAGGCTTACAGAGAGGCTGAGTTGAAAACGCAGAGCGTTCCCATGTATCCTCTCTTCCCTCCCCCTCACAGTTACATTATTACCATCTTGCCTGAGTATGGCACCTTGGTTAGAGTTGAGGAACCAATATTGATACATTATTGTTGATGAAAGTTCATAGTTCACAGTAGGGTTCCCTCCTGGCTTTGTACGTTGTATGGGTTTTGACAAATGTCTAGTGTCATGTACCTGTCATTCCAGTATCACACAGTGATTTCACTGCCCTGAACATCCCCTGTGCTCCCCCATTCATTCATCCCTCCCTCCCTCCCAACCGCTGATCTTTTTACTATGTCCAGGATGTTTTTATTTGCTGCTTTGGGGAATTTTCTAAGAGCCTCTGCTCTTGGATCTCTAGACCTGACCATGCCTAGCCACCATGGGACGATCTCAGGACTGTGTGAGCTGTCTGCACGGGAGTTTGAGCTACTGCTGGAACTGGATGATCTCGCCCTGTGCCATTGGTTGAGCTGTGGCCTCAAGAGGGCTTGGTGCTCCAGGCCCTGTTTGGGGTGAGGGAGAGCAGAGGAAGGGAGGGAGTGGCCTCGTCAACTGAGAGTTCAGCTCTGGGGTCTTTTCCAGCCCCGAGGCCCTTGGAGACCCCAAACACTCAGCTCCTTTACAGCTGAACTTAGAAGCCAGCTGCCTGGGCCTTTTCCCTCCTAGTGCCTCTGGCTCAGCCTGGGGCTGCCTCCTGGCTTGCAGGCTCCCCCACTAAGTCCCACTTTCATTTCTAAACAGACAGTAAAATAAGCGATTGATTTTTGGATATTACATAAGTGGAGCGAGGGAAAGTTTAATAAGGAAAAGAGCGGGGGGGGGGGGGTCTGAATATCTTAAACTCCAAACTACAAAAAGCCCACCATTTCCAACCCACACAGAAACAGCTACAAGTCAGCTATGATCAGAGAGCATGCAGGTGGCCCCAGGCCCTTGGGAGAAGGCTGGCCCAGCCAACCAGGGCCCTGCGATGTCTCGCTGGAGGCTGAGCCCAGGCAGATCTTTTCCATTTCCTCCTGTTACAGCTCCCATGGCCATTCCTTATATTCCCCAGGCCATTCTGCACCTCCACAGTCCTTCCTGTGATTCTCAAACCACCCCTGAGGCAGGCTGAGACTTCAGGCAGTCAGGGGTACCCAGGATGGGAGGGCAGGAAGAGACCACAGTGGCTGAAGTCAGTGCCTGTCATTGTAAGGTAAGGGAGCCTGGGCTGAGATGGTGCTGTTAGTGCATAACAGGGGCTACAGTTCAGAGGTTCCAGTGCCCGGGCAGGGCCCGTCCACTGTTGGCAGGTAAGATGATGAACGGGTAGAGTGCTTTGTGGGGAGCCTGCGGTCAGTACTCTCCTCCGTAGTATTGATGTTGCGTACGCTCTAGACCAAGAAGCTGGGTTTTGGCAGAGTGGCTCTCCCTTGCCCAGGCCTTTTCACTCCTGGTTTGGTGTTCTTGACTGTTCCATATTTTCTTTATGGTCATCTAGCTCGTTTCAGGTAGGGTGGGCTGTCCACATCACGTTGATATTGTGTGTGTGTGTGTGTGTGTGTGTATGTGTGTAGGGTGGGACATTAATGATACGGAGGGGTAACTAACACTTGGCAGGAGGAAGGCGGAGGGTTAGTAAGGGTCTTGTGGGTCCTGCTGTACACTGGCCTCCTAGGCTTAGGAGATTTTCACTTAGAACATATGGCTCTGAGCAGTCCAATGGGCACCGGGGTAGCTTCTGCACCCCCTTCTCTTGGAGTCCCTTAGTAATTCTCGCATATAAAGGATGCTGGTAGACAGGACCATGAATGCCACATCTCCCCCAAACCTGGAGTCCCATGAACAGGATCCCCAGAGGGCTTAAAACCTAGATGGGTGACCTTTCTCCTATGGCCAATTGCTGGTCTGCTTTGAGGTCCTTGCTTGGGTTGGGTTTTGGAGCCAGCAACTGAAAAGCACCTCTCCCGCTGACTAGAGCCCGCAGGACATTCGTCCTGCATCTGGTGCTGGTGTGTTTTCATAGTAGCTACATCCTTACCTAGATTCCTGGGCTCTCTTTAAGAAAAGATTGGAAAATGTGAGACAGCAGGAAAGTCTCGGTGACTTCCTCTCACTGGGTTGTGGAGATTCAGGGTGGTCCTTGTCTCATGAGTGACACCCATGCGAGAGGATAAACGAGAGCTCAGGGACGCTCTGTGATGAGAAGCAGACCCTGATTGAACACCCCAAGCAGACTCTGATTGAACACCAAGTGCTGCCTGGGTTCAGAGGTGGGAGCAGCATCCCCTTGGTGTGGACCTGCGTAGGGGCAATTGGCATTTGAGAAGGACCCTGAGTAATGGGTAGGAACTGAACAAATGGCGGTGGGAGGAAAGGGTGTTCTAAGTGGCCACAGTGGCTTGGGCAGGGGACCAAGGCAAGAAATCCTAGTGTATTTGGGAAATGCTAATAATTAAGGTTTAATTGAAGCATGGAGGATATGTACAAGAGGGATGACGGAGACAGCCTGAACGGGGCTTGAGCCCGGTCACAGAGGCTCTCCAGCGCCAAGCAGAGGAGTCTGGGCTGCACTGAATTGTCAGCAGGGAGCCTTGGGGGTTTCTGAGCTGCAAATGCCATGATCAGAGTGGTGCTTTAGAAAGATTAACTTAGCAGTGTTGCACAGGATGTTGCTGAGCAGTAATCACGTGATTGCTGGGGTTGGTGGGGGGATGCCTGAACTAGAGATGTGGCCATGTGAAGGAGTGTAGGGTGTGCCCTGGGAAAGTGCAGAGGAGATAAAGATGTGACTCTCCTCTGTAAGCCTAGTTGGGGAGACAAGGTATATATGAAAGATATATATGAGAAATGAGGGAAACATATGAGGAATGATGAATGAATTGCCAAGTTGTATATGGCCAAGTGCCAAGTACGTGTTTTGGGCTGATGGAAAGAAATGGACCAGGAGTTGGAGCAGAAGGAAGAGTCCCATGGGACCATGTGGTACTTGAGTCCGTTCTTAAAGACAAGGAGTATTTGAGAAGGAGAAGTGGGGTACAGGTAGAAGGAGGGAGTTCCTGGCAGGGAACAATGTGAGTGAGGGTAGTAAAAGCTTCAGGGTGGGACCCACAGCCACAGTGGGCTGCACTAATCATATTCCTTCTGGATGAAGCCCATTATTAAACTTTGGATCCCCGGAGCTCGGAGGCTGGAGGCGTTGGAAGACCCAGTTGAGGGTGTCCCGCACCTGCTTCAGGGAAGACTCCAGATCTCTAGGCCCTGCACAAAGCCTCGGACGGGCTGGCTTCTGGCCAGAGTCTGAAACTCTCGTGCAGTCCTCCGTGCTCAGGCTGGTCCCCTCCCCAGGAGCTATGGCAGGGGGTACAGGGAGGGAACGCAGGCCTGGGGGCTGGGTTTCACAAAGCAGCGTGGCTGTGGAAGGCAACGAACAAGCCACACTTTTGAGAGCTTGTCTGCTCCTGGCCAGCCTAGCTTTCTGCGTGCTCAACAGGCACCCTCAGATGTCTGTGAAGAAACCTACTCTTTAGAGCCCAAGAAGGGCAGTTCTCCCTGGTTTCGTCCTTTCCCTCCCTCTCTGCCTTCAGTGGCCTCATAGAGAGACTCCTCCTTCGAGGTCCCCTTTGGTTGTTTCCAGAGTGGGGCTTTGTGGAGGGAAACGACCAAGACCGCCTTCACCGTGTGCCCCAGGCTGATCCTGCAGAGCCAGGCACAGGGGCAGAAAAGAGGAAACCGTCCCTGCTGGGTGTGCCCCTCCGCTGCCACCGTCAATCTCTGTTTGAGGCAATGCGGGGCGGGGGGGGGGGGGGTTTCCTGTTAACACTCCCCTGCCAGTGAGGAGCAACGCTGACTCCCTCTCCTCTGGGCAGCCCAGGGATCCAATACTAGACTCAGGGAAGTACAGAGGTATACAGAAGATTCCAGTTTTGATGCTGGGGCAGGAGGGAGATTGGCGGATCCAAGCTGTGCTGGAGATGGACCCACGATAGGCAAAGGGAAAAGACAGATTTAGGACCAGGCCGTGTGACCCTGTATCTCTCTCTCTTCTTTCAGCCCTTGTTTTTATTCAAGTAACTGAAGGCTAAGTTGCTGGTCGGTACACCCTGGGAGGGAAACTTCAGAAAAGAGGACTGTGCAGCCGGAAGCCCGAGACGGGAGGAGCAGAGCGGTGTCAGCTTTCGGATGCACATCACAGGACCCATGATCCAGGTGAGAGAGACCTCTGCCCTCCCAGCCCACCTCCCGCACAGCCAAAGCAGGGGTCAGGGCGCCCCCGCTGGCTTTCGATTTGGCACATGTCTTGGCCCCTCCTCAGGGGGGCTCTCTGTCCCTCTGCCCAGGGGCTTGCCCAGGCTTTTGTGCTGCCTTTGGCTCCCAAGCTCACGGTCAGGTGACTCTAGTGCTGTTCCAGAATAGTCAAGTCTCGCCACTTGCCGCTTGTAAAGAACCTGCCCCTGGGTCAAATTCCACCTGCTTTCCATTGTGGCTCCCCAGGGTGGGGTGAAAGCCCTGGGCCTCAGGGCTCCCCATGAAAGGATGCAGGCCTAGGGCATAAAGCCCGAGGATGCCCCCAGACCTAGGGCTGCATTTTGGCCACATCCCGAACCCCAGCCTGGCGCATCTGCATTCTCGATATACCCCGGGAGATGCAGGAGCATGCAGACTGCAAACCCTCCGGCCCCCAGGCCTCTGAACCGAGGAAATGTCTGAATAATGAATGAGCCGCAGCACATCAGAGTGGTGGCCCTGGGGACGGTGCAGGCAGAAGGAGGGGGGCGGACAGGTGGGAATGGCTGGGCACGGGGAGAGATGCCGGGGGCCCCGATGAGGGCCATGGCTATGGCTTCCCCTGCAGAGCAGAGCTGTGGGCCTGCAGAGGGAAGTGTCCATGGATTGTGTCGCAAACACTGGGCCTGTCCCACATTGGAACTCCTGGAGCGGGGCCTATTCTCCCCCGGCCTCGAACCTCCTACTCAGGAAAGATACTTGAGGACTTTGCAGAGGTGGTTTGTGGAGCTGGATTTAGACTGTATGTGGGGATCAAAGTTGCCTCCCTCACAGATGAAGATTGTAGGATGGGAGACTTTGAGGGGGCATTTAGAGGAGGGCCAGGTTAAGCAGGAGAGTGCCTGTGGTACATGTGACTCCTGGCAGGTTCCGGACAAGGGCAGCTTGCAGGGGTGTCCCCAGCAGGGTCAAGGGTCCTCAGGGGCACCAAAGACTTGATGGCTCAGTGATGAGACCCCCCCCCCCTTCTCTTGAGGTAGCCTGTTTCATTCAGCAGTTCAGTTGTGTAGGCGCCCAAGCCTGTGACCCGGGAGTCCCCTGCCCCTCGTTTTCTCTGCCAACTCAATACCATCCTTGTACTTTCTGCATGGCCAAGAAGGGCTGCAGTTTCCACAACTCGGCCTGCAGACACAAAGGGACGCACCTTGGTTGGAGTCTTGCCACTTGCCTGGCTCCTTTCCTCGCTGAGCCCACAAACTAGTTCAAATACAGAAGCATGAGGGTCTCCCTTTCCAAGACAAATAACTGAGGGACAGAGAGACTGAGTAACTGGGCTTGAATTATGCCCCCATTAACTCACTGGTGAGCTGGGATCCGAATGTGTGTGGCTGAGCTGGGCTTGGAGCTGGAGGAAGTTTTCGTCCTTTTGTTGGCATTTGGGGGCTCTTTCAGTCAGGCTCCCTGTAGGGACAGCTAGACAGCTGCTGCCCATTGCCCCAGCCCCCCAGGTCTCTCAAGCCCTGTTGGCATAAAGTAACTGCTAGGGCATGGGTTGGGCCAGGGGCTTCTTGGTCCTGGATTGCATTCATAGGAATTTCTCCCCCTTCTGTGCAAAGGCAAATCGAAACAGGTGGATGTCCTGTATTTTTCATTTGCATGGGACCCACCTGATAGCCCTTGCCCCTGGTCTGCTGCAGGACCATTTTTCCCAGGCCTTCTCCCTCTGCCAACAGCAAGGATGCCCCCACAGCCTGTGGCAGACCCTCCTCTCGGCTCAGAGCAGATGCCCTCTACCCACCCTCTCAGCCCATCCTTTAGGCAGAAGGCAGCATCCCTGGGCTCTGATTGCCAGGGGCCCTTCCTCTCCCCCGGGTCCTCCTCTGAGCTCTGCCCTGGCTGCTGGCTGCAAACATTGGTCCTAGTCAGAGCCCAGCCAAAGCCCCTCTGCCTCGGGAAGAAGTTGGCCCTTGTTCTTCCCATTCCCCTTGCTTCTGCAACACTGACTTGAGGAGCTGGAGTCAGGAGCCCCAACATTGGCCCTGGGAGAGATGGTTCAGCAGAAAGGTTTTCAGCTTTGGTGGGAGCCAGCCTGGATCACCAGAGGGCCAAAGCGTCTTAGAACCTTCTCTGTACATACGTCACACCGAGGCCAGGAGGTGGGGCAGGCGGGGAGCTGACCGCCTGATCCCTGGCCTCCCTGGGGTTGGGCTGGGCTCCAAGCTGGCCTGCGTGGACCAGACAGTGGCCAGGCCCCATTAGAACAAAGCCTCCCGGCCTGGAGGTTCCCTCCAACCCAAGTGCACGTGTCACTACACCTCACAACAAATTTCACTGTCGTTCATGTTTTATTAGTGTAAGTGCCTTAAAAGCAGATCAGAGATTCAACTAATTTGCTCATTAGTAAAAGGAAATTAGCCATTTGAGATCTGTTCTAATAAAATTAGCTTGGTGACAAACGCTTTGTTGCCGTGTTTATTAGATTACCACACTCCCTGCATTTTAGAGGCCAGAGCAGCGCTCGCCGGCTCTTCTGGGCATTCTCAGAGCTTCTCTCTTCCTTGTTTTCATTCTTTCTTTCAGGTCTGCAGAGACTCTTTTTCCCCTTTCAAGGCTAACTGGGAAGTCCTGACCCAAATCTGTGTTCCATTCACACATCCCCCAAGCCCTCACTTGGAGCGCGAGGTCTGTCTCCAGGCCCCTCTGCTACCTCTTTCCCTGGACTCTCGGCTTGGCCCCATCCCCCCGCCCCTCACCCCACCCATCCCCCCAAGTTTCTGTGTCGCGTGTCCTTTAATGGAGCCAGCATCTCTCTGTTGCCCCCCAACTCCCCCAAGATCAGCCCCAGGCTGCCAGCAGCAATGGCCCCTACCCCCTGCCCTCCTCAGACTGCAAGGTGGGCCTTCTCACCGGTCCTCCCTTGGTCTCCCATCCCACGGAATCTTCTCCCTTACGCTGCAGCTTCAGACCACCCTGGCTTCACCCCGTCCCCTGGAAGTGACCAGCTTACGTGTTTGCTTCCATCCTGCATGTACTCGGTTGTCTGGGGCTTGGCTGGACCCGACAGAAAAGCATCCATGAAGCATCCCGTTACAGGGCGAGCTGCCTGGAGGGCCCCACAGGTGTCTGACTCCACGGGAGGGCTGTGGGGATCGAGGGGAGCTCCCAACTGACCGGGATGTCATGATTTGGGAGCAAGTGCTCCCCAGCATCGCCGCAGCACTCCGTTGGCCCCTCTCTTAGCCGTATCTTGTTCTACACCATGTGTCAGTTTCACCACAGCCGGGAGCCTTAGCTGCTCTGTGCCAGGCACAGGGGGTGGTTAGGGCTTCAGTTGCATTCTCTCATTTAATCTTCTGCATGACACTAAGAGGTAGACCCTGTGGTTATTCTGACTTACAGGATACATTTCCTATAGCTACGGCGCTGGTAAGCTGCAGGAGGAGACCGCAAACCCAGGGTTGTGTCTCTCTGAAGCGCCGGGCCACACTGTGGGCTGCCTGCTCAGACTGGAGTGTGGGTGTGGGCTTCCTGAAGGGATGGGGCCTGGGACCCTTCCAGTGCCAGCCACAGGTGGCCTGTGGTGGGTGCTCAAAGCATTTCTCAAATGTCCAGGTAGATAGGGGAGGGATGATGAGGCAACCCCACCCGCTCTACGGTCAGACGCCTGTTGGACAGGGGACCAGAGCTGGTCCAGCAGAACCAGAGCGCTCATCCTTCTCCCTCTTTGCTGACAGCAGCCCTAGGCCCCACCTCTCCCTGCCCCTCCAGGCTCCCTCCTCTCCTGGCACAAATCATTGGCTCAGACAACATCGATGGGTTTATCCCACAGGATGTGACTCTGAATATTAGAATGTCAGAAGCAGCAGCCTTCGCAATAAGTTGCTGTCAGAGAGGAAATAAAAGGGGAGTTGCAGTTATTTAATTTGGAGCATTCATGCGACAGGCTGGGCCTGAGGACTCACTGCTGTTTGCCCAGCAGCCGGACAGCAAACCTCATAGGACCCCGCCCCGGATTCTCCAGTCATACCTTCCTCTAGCCTCTCCCCCTCCCCTGACGTGTCCCACAGTGGGGGACCTGGTCTCACTCCTTAAGCTTCCCCTGCTTCCGGTGCTCTCCCACCCCAGCCTTTGTATGTCTAGCCCTCGCAGTCCTGCAGTCCTCGGAGCCCTGTGCTCCCCCGCTCCTTCCCCCCTGTGGCCCTGCCCAGCTCTCCCTGCTCCTTTTCACCTTTGCTGTGTTATTTATAATATAAATGATATTTACTACTAATAATATCAATGCTAAACAACATTAATACTGGTATTAGTTATGAATAATTAGAGTTCTCGGGGTCTGAGTGACGCCGTTCAGGTGGTGACCTCGGCCCCGCATCAGGCCCTGCGCTCAGTCTGCTTGACATTCTCTCTCCCTCTGCTTCTCTTCCTCATGCTTTCTCTAAAATAAATACATCTTTAAAAAATAATGATTAGGGTTATTAATATTTATCCTTATTCTATCCCTACCCTCACTTTGCCACCACTCTGATGAGGCAGATATGATTTCTCCCAATTTAAGGAGGGGGGAAACTGGGCCCCAGAAAGCCGAAACATCCAGGTCTTCTGACTCACGTGAAAGAAGACCCAAAGGAGGCCAGGCACAGCAGGCCCATGGCCACTCCGGAGAGCCCTCCACCAACTGCACTCGGGGAGCGCTCTGCGGCTCTCTTGGTTGTGGGCGTTCCCCTCCCCGTTTGGCTTCTGGCTGATTTGCTGCTCTGTTGCTCACCTGCGTTGGGACTGCCTCTCGGTCTGGTCCGCAGAGCTCTGGGCCTGGCGCGTTGCTTCCTCAACTGCCAACAGCCCCACATTGGTTCCCACTCAGGCCTCTCCCGCATGAAGGTTCTTGTTTTTAGTGGTCAGCCGTGTGCTGGAAGACCCCCAGCTGGGGGCGGGGATGCCGGCAATCCTAGGCCAGACGCCGACTTTTCTCACTCAGGGTTTTCTTACTTTTCTTGTTTTTCACGAGCAAAGGCTTCTCAGTGGCTTGTTCTGCCTTTGGCTAATTTTCGGAGCCCCCGAATGGTTGCTCCGTGTTTGACGATTTGGTCCCAGATTTTGGGAAGAGAATTTACTGGCCTCTTCACTCCACCCTCCCTGGAAATTTGCCTGGATTGTTGAGACCGAGGTTTATCAATGTGTAACCTGAATTTTATTTGCAAGGGATGAGGACCCCTCTACCTGTACGGTGTCTCACGAGCTTCTTGAGGCCTTTGATGACCGAACTTATCTCAAGACAAAACTGATTTGGAGATTTGCAGGCTTATCCCGGCCCTCAGGAGCTCCCGTGGAAGTCTCCTCTACCCAGGGGTGAGGGCCAGCTTCTGTAGCAGCTGAGCTATTCCAAGACCTTGAACCCCTCCCCACCGAGGGCCTGCTTGCCCACCAGCCCTACGTGATGCATACCACTGATGAAAATGGAGTGGGTGGTTTCCTTCAGGGACCCCTGAAATTGTAACCCCATTTCCTTATGAGGCTTGTCTGGTGAGCACTCCTCTTTGGAGGGAGGAGAGCCTCTGTCCTACCTTTCCCTGGTGGATGGATGCTGCTCTCCAAGGATTGCCTGGATCTTACTGCCTCCAGGGCCCCACAGTCTTTGGAGCAGCAAGTTTTATTCTCCCCATACAGCTTCCTAAAACACAATTAACTTATCACATTGTTCAAAGCCTTGCTGCCTTAGCACTTACTGTTGGATAACGTTGAAACCTTCTAGCCTGGCATTCAAAGTCCTTCGTGATGAGGCCCCAGCTCACCTTTCTAGGCTTCACTGCTGTCGGTGCCCCTCACGCTCTGTGCTCCAGTCTGGGGAGCTGTCTGCTGCTCTTCGAACGGGACGTGCTTGCTCACACCCCTGTACCTTTGCATATGCTGTTCCTTCTGCCTAGAATGCCTTTATCCCTTCTCTGTTAGGAAGTACCTCCCTTTATGACCCATCTTGGTGCTCAATCAGTCTATTAACGCTTCTCTGATTCCTCCCGGCAGAGGCACGTTCCCTCCTCTCTCCTTCCCTGGTGCTCTGCCTTCTCCTGGGCTAGCCCATCGTACTCGTACCAAATCCACTATCATCTTCTTCCATGTTGGCTTCTCTGTCTAGCCTATGAGGAAAGTGAGGGCAGCGGTGGTCTCCTGCTCATGTCTATGTCTCAGTGTCTGACACAGTAGCTTCCTAGTAAATGTTTGTGGAATGTGAGAATGACCTTTCTTTATTTAAACCTTTTCTGCCAGAAGTGAGGTCTCTTAATGGCACACTGTAGGTTTTCAAGTCTTTGGAGTACAGCTTATAATCTCGTTATATCCAAATCAATCTGTATGACAACATTCAATTCAATTCAATTTTTTATCATTTTGGGTGGCTTTTAACTTATTTAATATTTACTGTCAGTAGCACTGGGAGATTCTGTCCTCCCCAAACTCTATTTTGGGGCTCTAGAATTGCTTAATTTGGTTTTGTCCATCGGTTGTAAACTGTTGTCTTTGAAGCCTAAAGAAACATCCTCCCCTCCTCTCTTATCCCCACCAACCCCACCTTTGTTCTTTGAGATCAAGGGTGCTGGTGCTCCTTGCTGCCACCACAGGTTTTTCTAGAACAGCTGGTGTATGTATGTGCATGTGTGTGTGTGTGTAGGAACATTTGTGTTTGGAAGGAGGGAACCTCACCCAATGGTATGAAGTCAGCTTGTTATTTCATTATTTCTTCTTTTAATAAGCAAATTACTGATGCTGGCGAGTATTAAAGATTAATCCTATAAATTCCTCTCTGAGCCGCAGTGATCCCTCAAACAGGCCCCTTCCTTGATGGAGTACATTCCAGGAGGGAGGCTCTGGAATGAATCCCATCCTCGGGAGGGGAATTGGTGATTTTTGGACTCTTGAGCTGACACCTGCCCTATCTGGCAGCTGGAGGGAGGCAGTCCTGGAGGGAGCCGTGGGATATTCCTTGGGGCCCTGCTCCCTGCCTCCTCCTCCAAGCCAGGGACCCCGTGGGAGAAATTACCATACCTACTGCTCAGAGGAAAGAAGGTCAAGGGCAAGGTGAAGCGCTTTGGGAGGCTTGGTGCACTGGGCTGGGACTCCTAGGGTTAGAGCTGTGTGAGGGCTCAGATCTATCATCCAGGTCATTCTCTAACTTCCACAGAGGTCTGAATCCAAACAGCCCCTAGCAGGGAAAATTTGTCTCCAGATGTGTTGATGAATTGGATAAGGGACACCCCATCTGGTGTCCAGTTCTCAGAAAGAGGTGGACAGTGCCCACTGTGTCCTCTGATGGCCCTTCTCACAGCACGTTTGGGACTCCGTGTCCCAAGTTCTATATGCACATCTGACTCCCATCAACTGTGAGTCCCTTGGGGCAGGAACTGTGTCTGATTTATTTTTTATAATTCAGTATCTAGCACTGTGCCTATAGTGTAGATTGGGTTCACTTAAGATTTAGTGAAAAGAGAAAGAATGGGTAGGTCGAGGGACATAGTTGGATTGGAGAAGGGAAGCAGAGGAGAGATCCTTGACTCTATGATGTAGGTGGGCATTAGCTCCTATGTCTGTCCGGTGACCTTGTTAGGTACTTGTGCTCCCCAGGGTGTCCCGTATAGTCTGTGGTCCCCTATGCACCTGAGTCCTTGCAGCAGCTTAGAGCTTAGGACAGGCTCCCTAACTGGTCTGGACAGAGGAGTGGGCCAGGTCAGGGTCCCAGGGGAGACCACCAGCTGTAGGAGCTGGGTCACACGCAGTGGGGAGAAGGGGCATTAGGATCAGGGGAGGGAATTGGCGATGTCCAATGGGCAGGGTATGGGGTCAGTTGAGAGTGTCCATCTTGGGGAGATGTGTCGATCCCCTGGCCTCCGCTCACATGCTGGCTGGGCTAGGCTGGAGATGGGCAGCTGTGGCCCTTGAGACCCTGTCCCAGAAATGCAGAACTATAACCCAGATCGTCCAGCTGCCCAGCCCACCCCCCACCTGGGCTTCCCTGCCTCTGAGTCTATGACCCAGCAGAGTTTTTCTCTTTCTCTCTATCTTATTAAAAGCCATCTACCCCGGGCAAGAGAGATAGCTGCCTGTCGATAAAACACCAATAGCTGTGTACTCTCCTAATCAATACTGGAGTGGAGAGGGAAACAATTAGTGGCTTTTTATCTTCCAAGGATTGGGCTGTCTTTTGTGCAGGGCAGAGGTAGAGGGCACCTGGCATGGGACAGCAAAGTGCTTCATAAATCAAAAGTTAGTGACTTCTAGATCTTATGACATTGATGGACGTCTGGAGAGTTAGTGTCTGGGTTTGCTTAGGGGGAGGGGTTGGGAGGGGAGGCAAGCTGGAGACCTTATCCTAAGGGAGTGAGTTCAGAGTTGAGGGAGGGAGACAGGCCCCAGGTTGCAGGGACTGGTGGCTTTTTTGGCCCACCCCAGACTTGGCTGAAAGTTCGTAAATCATCCAGGGCAGGACTTCAGAGCTTGAAGATCCTTAGCCATCTATGGACAAATGCCCTCATTTTGCGGAGCGAGACTGGGGCCTTATGAAAGCAATGACTTTCCCAAGGTCGCAGAGAGTGTCCCTGACAATGCCACATGGTTGCTCATGAAATCCTCCCAATAAGCCTATCAAGTGGGCTCCTTTCAACCTGTTTCATGGCTGAGGAGCTAGAGGCTCAGAGAAGCCAAGTCACTGGTTCAAGGTCACACAGCCAGTGAGCAGAGAAGCCCGGCTCTGTCTGGCTTTGCAGTCTGTGCCCTCCCACCAGACGTGCAGAGACAGTCTTGCCGGGCCAACCTGGGGCCATTTTGTCATCTCACGCTCTGTGAGCAGAGCATGGATCTTTATTTTGACAACATCCAAGTTCCACATCACTAATTGCTATTGTCTGTTGGAAGTGGCACTGCTCTGTGTTTGGGATGATGCATGAGGTCAGCCTGGGGATAATTAATGGGATCCATCCTCCTTTCTTCTGCTCAATTGAACTCAATTTGGGTGATTTTCATTAGTCCATCTGGAGGCCTTATCCCACACAGGGGTGGAAGGCTAATGGGGTGGTCGTACCCCAGGGTCACCTGGGTCTCCCACAGCATGGCGAGTGACTGACACAGGTCGTCGTTGTGAGGGGCTGGCTAATGTAGCAATCCTCTACTCTTCGAGGAGTGGAGGAAGACTTGGATGGACCCTGCTCTGGGCCCAGGCATGTGCGTGCAACAATTGTTCCCCTCCCCTCTGGTCCTGCTGGAGGCCTAGAAACCAGGAAGCTCTGAGCTAAAAGGCGTGGACTTGTTTTCTCATATTCAGACCCTTTCTGCCGCACCCTTTTTCCCCCAAGCCCTCGGCCAGTCTTTCTTTGCATATCCCCAGGGACAGGAAGATCACTACTGCTACGACAGAGCTCCTCCAGTGTCCTTCCATTAGCCCCTTTTGTGAATTCTCCTCCGCCATGGGGCTGCCATGTGGGTGGTCAGAGTGCCACTGCTGGTCACCTATGGCTTTGGGCAACCTCCCCCATTTCTTTCCCCAACAACAGAATGGATTCCACACTTTATGGGCCGAATGGTCAAGTTCATTCCCTAACAGCTCTTTAAATATCGGATCCTATGTCCTTGCAAGTCTTCTACAGGCTAAAGACAGCCAATTCCTTCAATATCTCTCTCTACCATCATTTGAAGCCCGTCTGCATCCTGGTCACCCTGCTTTAAATCTCTCTAAATCACTCACCACTGAACCCAGGTCCCAGGGAGGGCTTTCCCTGCAGAGACAGATGAGACTATCACCTCCTTCATTTTGGACCTTTTGCCTCCATGAAAGTAACCCACACCTGTTAGCTTGGCTGGCGACCCCTTCACCATGCTGAGTCTGTGCTGCCTGGAGCCCCTAAGTCCTTTTCACAAGGACCAGATGAGACCTTACTCCAGGACCATCATCCTTGAGGTGCCTACAGAGGCTGTTACCACCTTCCACTCTGTGCCCTTAATAGAGAGAACCCAACCAGCACACACCTGCACGGTCCGTTATGTGCTCTGCCTTTTGCTAGTTCAAAAGAAGGAGGGGACATGGCTTCTCTTCCCAAGAAGAGAGACCCCTGAGAGTGATGCTGGTCATGTGAGTGTCCTGTGAAGACAGAGCGTTCTTTGTCTTGGGTTCCAGCTCTGATTCTGTGCTTCCTTCCTCCTGCTGTCCTTGGTGTTCTGCCCCCTCGCTCCCTGAAGTTCTATGCTCTCTCTCTCTTCCAGTTGCCTTTGGATCCTTGCTTAGCCCCGGGAGTGTTGCAAAGGGGAAGACCAGGAAAGTGCAAAGGTCTAACCAACTCTAGTCCGGCATCCTCAACACAGCTTGAGTGGTTCCTGCTCCCACCTCCATCCAGGTAGGTTGAATTGGTTCGTGCCAATTTGGTGGCCACACACTAGGGAGAGGGATCCATCCTCACTCGTTTCAGAGGATGGTCATCTTTTGGTCAGTGCCCCACGCTGGATTCCGATCACTGCACCCAGATGCCCTCAGCTAGCATGTTATGTTGCGGTGCCCTGGGCTCGCATCAGACGGACCCAGGTCCTAACCCAGGCTCCGTGCTTGTTCCCTGTGTGCCCTCAGGAAAACTACATGACATTTCCCAGCCCCAGTGTTAAAATCTGGAATACAGGGTGGTAACTTCCTTCCACCAGGACTGAGGTGAGACTTGAAGAAGATATCATGTGCTCGACTGCTCATGCAGCACCATGCATGCTGAAAAAATTCTATTGGGTTTTTATTGGCATTTTTCTATGGCTGATGAAATGAACCCTTGCCAGTGTGGGAAGCTTGGGCAGAATGGGAAGGACTGGGGATTGGAGGGCTATGGCAGGGTGTGCAGGCAGCAGTGCGTCCCTGGGGGGGCCCCCCCTCACGGCCGTCCTTCCTGGTCTTTCTCCCAGCTGGGCCCGCCCGTCCGGGGAGTTGGAGAGGCTTCCGCGCTGCCCCCGCTGCTGCTGGAGCCTCGGGTCCTGCAGGAGCTGTCGTCTCTGCCCCCGGCTCTAGGCTCTAGTGACACTGCAAGTAAACAGCAGTTGTCAGAGTCGATTTAACGTTGATATTTTTATCACATATCAGGGCCTGGCGCCATGGCAAGGAATGACAGAAGCAGAATGCTAAATAATTTCTCTAAATAATGTACGCTCCCTGGGCTGCCTGCAGGGAGGAGAAGCTGGGGGAGAGCGGGGACGCTGGCTTGGTTTTCAGTGTGCGCGCGAGGGACACGTCTCACTCCTCATCCCCCGGGCCCTGCTGCTGACAGCCTCCTGCGGGGGGGCTCCCGGCTGAGTGGGACCGACCACAGGGCAGCAGATGTGGGTGGGAGTAGAGGCCAAGGAGAGGCAGGGTCAGGGAGGGGAGAGAGTGAGAGGGTCAGACTCAATAAATACTTGTTGATTTGATTTGAAAGAGTGAGGAAAGGGAGGACAGAGAGGCAGAGCCTCAGAGCCTAAGTTAGAGACTGTGGAGGGAGGGAAGGAAGCACAGATGGAGAGAGACCGAGGGAGCAGAGGAAGTCAGGGAGAGGGGAACGGGAAAGAGACATGATGCCAGCAAGGGTGACCCAAGCTGGAGTTGCCCAGGGAGAGCCCGAAAAGGGGCTCAGCCAGGGGACCAGGGAGGGCTGGGGGGGGTGGGTGATGAAGAGACAGGGCCTGGGGCAGGCTGGACACCCCAGAGGGCCACAGCAACAGTGCTAGACAGGCCAGGATCCCTGAGAGTGAAACCTTGTTATTTGCAAACCTTCATCATTCTACTCCCCTTCTCCCGCAACCGTCCGCTTCCTTCTGGGCCGAGTTTCTCCTCTGGGCTCTGGGGAAGGCAGGGAGCTCAGGGCTGTGCAGGTTCAAAGCCTTCCCAAAGTGACTGAACCATCTGTGGGGGAAGCCACACAGCCACACAGCCCAGCAGCCAGGGTGGGAGGGACCAGAGAAGAGGGCCCTTCTCCTGGATGGGCCTGGCCATCTTGACCCCCTGGCTGGCGACAGGACTTCCAAGGGCGCATTGATTTCTGTCTGCCGTCTCCCCCTGGAGGGCTGCATCAGTCTCCAGTTCCAGTCCCTGGTGAAGTGCTTGAATGTATCGTGTGGTCCGTGCATTATTCGTAGAATGAATGAAGAAATAAATGAACCATGTCATGGTGAAGGGACGTCAGAGATGTAGAGAGTTAAATGACCCTGCCCACAGCACGTTTGTGACAGACTCAGGACCCACAGACCCCCAGGCTGAGGACAGGTCTTCCAACCTCTCTGTAAATCTCTGGAGCCTGGAGGACACTTTGGTCCAGGCCCCTGGTTACTAAGCAGGAGAGGATGGAGTCCTGATCAGTCTAGGCTGTGGCTGAGTCCTTCTAGAAAGTCTGCCTTCCTCCCTCCGCACTTCCTCTGTCTTCCTCACCATCTTTCCCTGTCTCTCTCATATGCCAATCCAATCTGCCAGGGAAATATTGTGATGATGTGGCCAGCCGTAGCCCGCCAAAGCTCTCGCTCATGCCATCCCCAGTTACCACAGTAGCAATAGCCCCCAGATCCCAGCGGCTCATCTCAGGAGTGGGGACTCTCCTTCCTACATGGACGCATAGTATGTCTGCTTTCGTCCTCATGCCGAGGCTTCCCAGGTGCTAGAAACTCAGGGGCCTGCGTGGGAGACTCATCCCAAATCCTGGCCCCTCCTTCCTCACTTCTCTTCACATATATATTGGCCTTTATTTTTGCTCGACCTTCGGCAGCCACCCTCACCGTAACATCTGGATCTTACTGTCCAGAATCACCCCCTACTGGGAAATCCTGCTTCTGTGCTTTGACCGCAACTTCCCATTAACTGAGTTCTCTCTCTTGCCATTTCTTCTTTCCCAGTAAGTGTTTTTTTTTTTTTCCCCCTTCTCTCTTTGAGAGTCCCTTGATTTCTGTCACTTCCCTGTCCTCATTTCCTTTCCCATCCAGTTTAAATTTTCTGGTCCACCATTTAGCCACTGTATTAGGGTTCTCCAGAGAAACGGAACCAATAGAAGGTTGTATCTATATGTCTGTATCTATATTTATGTAAGAGATTTATAAGACATTGGCTGATGCAGTTACAGAGCCTGAGAAGTCCCAAAACCTACAGTCAGTGAGCTAGAGACCAGGTAGAGACACTGGTGTAGTTCTAACCTGAAAGCCAACAGGATCCAGACCCAGGGGGAGTTGATGCTTCAGTTCCAGTCTGAAAGCAGGAATGAACCCTTGCCCCACCTTGAAGACTGTCAGCTAGGAGGAGTTTTCCTCTGCTTTTGGGAGGGTCAGTCTTTATGCGCCATTCAGACCTTCAACTGATTGGACAAGGCCCACCCTCACTGGGGAGGGCAATCTGCTACACTCACACTACCCATTCGAATGTTACTCTCATCCAAAAACACCCTCACAGACACACCCAGAATAATATTTTAACCAAATGTTTGGGCACCCCATGACCCAGTCAATTTTACACATAAAATTAAGCAACTCAGCCCACCCTTTTGCAATATCCTCCAGTCCTTTGCTCCATTGCTTTTGTCTCATGACCTGGACAAATTCTTTTTTTTTTTTTTTTTTAAGAATTTATTTATTTATTTGGCAGAGAGAGATCACAAGTAGACAGAGAGAGAGAGAGAGGAGGAAGCAGGCTCCCTGCCGAGCAGAGAGCCCGATGCGGGGCTTGATCCCAGGACCCTGAGATCATGACCTGAGCCGAAGGCAGAGGCTTAACCCACTGAGCCACCCAGGTGCCCCTGACCTGGACAAATTCTAAACCCTGGATCAATACAATGACCTCCTTTGTCCATTTCTCAGTCTGGAGTGATGAGTGCCTCTGGCCACACATGCACGCATGCACATGCACACATGCACACACATGCACACACATGCACATGCACACACACACATGTGCACACACAGCACTGAGCCCCCTGGCCTTTCTCCTGGCCTTCAGCGGCACTCTCCTCAGCCCTTCTTCAGTTCCCTAGGTAGTTCTCTTTCCATTTTTCCAAGAAGCTGTCTCCAGCCTCCTTTACCACCCTTGAACTTCCTCAATACTGCACCCCCTCTCCATCCCACCTCTGGCACCATGAGATGACAGTGGCCCTTCCCCCACAGTGCCTTCAACAGACTTCTTCCTCCCCGACACTGACTCCACATATCTGTGTCTGAGCTTTTCCTGGGTCCTTCCTGTCCCTGCAAATGGGGGACCATCTTTTCTGTTTCCTGCCAGGACTTAATTTCACTGTCAGCAAGCAACTTTCTCTGCTACAACTACAACCTCCCCTCCCTGTCTGGATCCCTCCATGCACCACTGGAGCACCAGCATCTCTTGTACACAAACAAACATGCACCCTTCTCTGACTTCCCACGCATCCCTGGTCATTGCTCCTCCTCTTTCTTGTAGAGGCAGACTTTTTGAAACATTGTCATCATTTTCTGTTTTTATTCTATTCATAGCACTGGAATCAATTTCACCTATCACTCTGTTGAGGTCACCTGTGACCTACTCATGTCACCAAATGCGATGGGCAGGTTTAGCTCGTGCTCTGCTTGACCTGTCCCCATCGTCCCATCTAGTTGACCACGCCTTCTGGAAATGCTCTCTTTCCTCCCGTGGTGCCGCTTTCTTCTGTCCTCTTTCTTTGTGGTCTGAGTCGTAAACTCTGTCTCCTTAAATCCTGATATTTCTCAGGGTTCTTTTCTCTGCCTCCTTCACCTTCACTTCCCAAGCTGTCTGGGTGCTTGAGGCCAACCCCATGGCTTTGGTTGGGGTCTGTCCACTGGTGACTCTGGCATCTTCTCTCCGCCCCAGCCCCTGTGGAGTCCACTCTGCTGCTGATCCCCCAGACTTCACTCACCATCCTCACTCCCAACAAACACGCTCCCCTCCTGTATCCCTCCCTTGGTGAGTCCTTTCATTCAGCACGCACTTTCTGCGTGCCTGCTGTGTGCCAGGTAGTGCCCTAGACTCTGGGCACCCTCTCCCCTGCTGCCCATAGCAGAAGCCCTGCGGGCAGCTTTCAGTACTCTCACCTTCCATCTCCTAAAACACACAACACTGCCAGATCGACCTCTGCAGTCTCATCAGGGCTTGCCCTCGCTCGGTTCCTGCTGTCTCCTGGCTTGAGTTACTACCTTAGCTCCCAAACCTGTGCCCCTGTTTCCAGTCCTGCCCACTTCAATCCCTTGCCTCTGTGAAGACCAGACAATTCTTAGCACTCCACTGTGTGGCTCCAAACCCCTAGTAGATTCTCCTTGCTCTCAGGCTCCCAGGTACCAAAACCTCCCCTGCCTCTGTGTGGCCTGGCCCCTGTTTGTTTCTGCAGGCTTGTCTCTCTTGCTCTGCCCCATCTTGGTCTATGCTGCAACCACCATGAAATTGTTTGCAGTCACAGCAACCACCATGAAATGTTTGCAGTCACAGGCATGCCATGCTGTCCCCTCTGCCTGGAATGCCCTGTCTCCCCATCTTTGCCTGAGAACCATTCATAGCTCAGGTGACCCAAAGTTCCTGGGAGCACCACAGTAAGGAGGGGGCAGTCTGGACCCAGCTTCTGCCCAGATTCAGGTCTCCCGCCGGGGAGCAGACACCAATCTGGGTCCCCTGGGAGGAGGGCTTGGCTTAAGGTCACTGGGGAGCGGGACAGCTGGGCCCACCCCTCTGAGCCCAGCAGGCCCCCAGACTCCCTCCCCAGCCCTGCCTCTTCCTGGAGCCATACCTGTTCTCCCCCTAGATCCTGTGCCCAGGCCCTAGGGAGACCACCTTGGAGCCTAAAGTGGTACTCGAGTGTGGGCCAAGAGGCAGCTGGATATGGTGGGAAGGCCATGAGAAAGACTTGTCCCCCCTCTGTCCCCTGCCAGCCCAGGGCTGTTGCTCCTGGGCCTTTTGTGCATCTCAAGAATGGAGTTAGAAGCCCCACATGGGCTGCTATGAGGGCCACCAAGAGGGCCAGTACACAGTGTGAAGCGGCTGAGTGTGTGGGTCATGTGTGCTATGCAAATAGTAAGGCTTCTCAGACCAGTAAACCGGTTTACTGTCCGCAGGGTGTAAGTGGGAGTTGGTAAGAGGGTGTTCCCAAAAAGGGACCTTCCCCCCCTTTGGCCCCCTCTAGTGGATGTTTCTGTGGGGCACAAGGGGTCCCTGGCCGGTCTCAGGAGGGAGGGGAGGGACAGGAGGCCAGGAGAAGGCAGCTACAATTTGGAGAGCCCCAGGGGCACTGAGGATGGAGACCCTGCGAGGCCGGCCGGGCTGATGCCAGGACTTGGCTGTGCCAGAGTTTTAAACTGGTTGCTTAGAGTTGAGTGTTTAAAGCAGTTTACTCGTGGTGCCAACTGTTCTTGGATGGTTTTCCCTAAATGTTTTATGTTTTGTACTTGTGCCCAGAGGCAGTTTTATCTGGTGGGGGCACTTCTGTCAATCTGTCACCATGAATGATTGGAGAGAGGGGGGAGGAGAGGGAGGGAACAGACCAAGAGGAGGAGGAGCCTGTGTCCTGGGGTGGGGGGCGGGTGCGGGGGCTGGGGAAGGTCTGTGTACCGTGGTCTGCTCAGGCAGGTTGTCCAGCGGTCACTCCCCCCATGGACTAAGCCCTGAAGTCCCCCAAATGCAGCTGGATGGGGGCGGAGTATGAAAAAACTGGAGGCTGGTGTTTTTGCCTTCAGGGCACTGATGATTGAATGACAGGTCTTTCTCTCTCTCTCTCTCTCTCTCTCTCTGTCACACACACACACACACACACACACAGCTGGGATGCAAGCTCACCTTACCAGTGAGTGGTTTCCTATAGGACACCACTTATGGAATTTTCGGGAGATTCTCCATCATGATGCCTCTCCTCTATCCTATTACCTGGCATCCCCTTTCCTGCGAGCAGTGACTCTGACTTTCCCCAAATCTTGAGTCAGCTGCTTGGAGGCCTTGGCAAGCACTGAGAGGGCACAGTACCTCCTCTGGGAGGCGGGCAGGCCACCGGCCCGGGCTCCTCTCTCTCCGGTTCCTGACTTGAGCACTTAGATGCTGAGTGGTGGCCACTCCAAGCCTAGAGCTGGCCTAGGGCGGCCTCTGGAAGCCTCGGAGGACTGGCGGTCGGGGGTCAGCAGGCACGCTCCCGGAGGCCCTGCCCTCATCCTGTGTGCTTCACGCTCAGAATGGTGCCTGGCCTGTCACGGGCGAGGGGTCAGTACTTGCTGGATGACTGAATGAAGACCTCTCAGGATGGTGGAGCCAAGGTTTCACTTTGTGGCCAGCCTCTTTTAAAAAGGCAGGCGCTTAGGGCGCCTGGGTGGCTCAGTGGGTTAAAGCCTCTGCCTTCGGCTCAGGTCATGGTCCCGGGGTCCCGGGATCGAGCCCCGCATCGGGCTCTCTGCTCGGCAGGGAGCCTGCTTCCTCCTCTCTCTCTCTGCCTGCCTCTGCCTACTTGTGATCTCTCTGTCAAATAAATAAATAAATATTAAAAAAAAAATAAAAAAAAATAAAAAGGCAGGCGCTTGAGTGAGAGGCGGGGCATGTGTTGCCCCAAGTCATGGAAGGTGGCCCGCTGGGTCCAGAATGGCTACTCTGCCCGTGCTGGCGGTGTGAGCTCAGTTTCCTCACCAGTGAAACGGCCTCCCGGGGCAGCAATGGAAGTTCAGACCAAGTGGGGACTGAGAAGGAGGCTCATAAGCAGCCCAGAGGGAAGCGGGCCTGGGAGGAAGGACGCCTGCCCTCAGGGAGCACTGGGTGCCCACTGGGCTGGACTTCCACACCCCCCCTGTCTGGCTTGGGGGGCCAAACCCAGCGCTGAGGTCTCAGTCCCTCAGGGGTGAGGGGGTCGGGGTTTACTGGGTGGGGTGGCCTTGCTCGCTCCCCCTTGCTGCCAGTCAGTTCCGCTTACAAGAGCCCCTCTTGCTTTTCTGACTGAGTGGATGGGAGTTTTGGTAACATGTCGAGGAGAAGGTATTATTGGGGGGCGTGGAGGTGACGTGCGAGGAGCTTACACAGGGGACCGCAAGCCTGGGGAAGCACACAGGTCACTGAGGACCCATTCTATGCCGGACACACTTGATCGAGAACTAGAAAATCACATGGGGCTTTAGAAACTCTACCGTTTCACCTGATTTCCGCAGAACTCTGAGATTTTCATTGAAGATAATTATTTTCCCATTTTACAGTTGGTAAAAACTGAAGACCAGAGCGGGGAAGGAGATGTGTGTGTAAGTGTGATGCCCTCCGGTCCCTGGGAAATATGTTTGCTGGCTGAAGGGACCAAAAAGCTAAAAAGCCAAAGAGGGGGGCACCTGGGGGCCTCAGTCGATAAAGTGTCCTGACTTTTGGTTTCAGCTCAGGTCTTGGTCTCTGGGTCATGGGATCGAGTCCTGCATTGGGCTCCCCACTCAGCATGGAGTCTGCCTGACAGTCTCTCCCTCTACCCCTCTCCCTGCTCTAGCTCTCTCTCTAAAATAAATAAATTAATAATCTAAAGAACAAACAAAACAAAACAAAACACAAATGGCTGTTTTGGGAGCTTTGGTCACCAAGAGGCCAGTCCTTCTAGATTAGAAAGACTGGACAGTAGGGACAGGGAGACAGGGGTTTACGCTCACCCTGAACTCTGCCAGCTGAAATGGGGATAGTGACAGACTGCTGTGGAGCAGGGACAGGATCCTGGGAGACACTGAGAGGGTCACCAGGTCCACCTGTCTCCAGGCCCAGAACGGTCTCGTGACCCTGGCACTAGCAATGCAGTGGGAGTCATCCCGACTCTGGGCTCCAGGATCTCTGCTTGTTGGATGTGCCTCTGGGTCCTCGTTTGCATGACGGTGAGATCTCTGGGAGCGGGCAGGATCTCTGGGAGTGGGCAGGATCTCTGGGAGCGGGCAGGATCTCTGGGAGCGGGCAGGATCTCTGGGAGCGGGCAGGATCTCTGGGAGCGGGCAGGATCTCTGAGAGTGGGCCTGTTGTGGCAGGAAGGCAGTCTGGACAGGCAGGAAAGGCGGGACTGGAAAGGGCCTCTTTTGACCCCAGAGATTTGGCTGTTAAACTATAGGTGATCACCACGGAGTGTGCAGCATGTCTGTCAAGTTCAGAACCAGTGCTTGTGGAATTAGAGTGTATCCTGGACAGGACCAGCTACAGCATTTGTGGGATCCCTTGGTGCAAACTGAACACGTGAAACCCCTTGTTCAAAAACAATTAAGAATTTCATCACGGTGACTGCCGGCCCGTAAACAAAGCACAGGGCCCCCTGAATGAGGGGCTCTATGTGATTGTACAGTCAACCGTCCAGCACTGGCCTTGGGCCATGGCCAATGGGTAGCACAGAGGGCTGTTGGAACTGGGGAGGGGTCCCGTCCCTCCTTGGGGGCTTGCATTTGCCCTGCAAGTCCTCAGTTTGTCTGGGGTTAGGAATTTCTTTCCTTGCAGACCGACCTCCCCGAAGGAACTGGGGGCCTAGAGTAGGGATGGAGATGTAGGGGTGTCAGGGGGAGGAGAGGGGGCTGTCTCCTCACAGAGCAGACACGGAGGGAAGTCTCCCCACCTCCCACTCAGCATTGTTCCCTCCCCACCCCAAAGGCAGCACAAGGTAATAGTTTTCGACACATTTCATTGAAATATAATAAAATATTTGCATGGCGTTATTAGATAAATAAGGGTTGACTTGAGGCAGTGCTTATTGGGAAATGTGATATGAAAATTCATTTAATATGAAAGAACGTGGAAGCTTAAGTTTATGGTAATGGATTGATTGCAGATAGTATCTAATAACTCCATACAAATATATTTCAATCACAATATCCGCTGGGGTGGTCCTCAGCTCCAGAGGCGTATGGGGCAATTGTGCGCCCGACCTCTCTTCCGGGCCAGATTAGAATTAATTAATTGCTAATATTGTGACATTACTTTTGTAATTAAGAAGCCCCATAATTTTCAGTGGCGGTGAGAATGAGAAGTGTTTATTATTGTCTCAGATGAGGCTGGAGAAGTTAGAGAAGCAGAAAAGTAATAGCAGAGAGAGAAATCTAGAGAGGGAGCACGCATCATTTCATTCCCTGGGTCTTGAGGTTTTGTCTTGCTTGCAGAGTGGAGAGACCCGGGTAAGAGGCAGGATCTCAGGGCCGGGCTGGGGCTCAGGGTCTGGCAGTTACCGCCCAGCACAGAGGATCGGAGAGGATCCAGGGAGACATCTCTCTCAGACTTGCTGATCTCCGGAGGCAGGGCCAGGGAGCCAGCCCAGGGACTGGGCTCTGGCTGAGCTCAGGGTGGGAAAGCAGGGACCAAAGGTGGGTCATGCTTGATGAGTCCATGACACACCCCTTCCTCCCTTGATAAGCTGTGAAATCCATTTGTCCTTGGCTGGGATGAACTCAGCCAGGTGATGGCCGCCACTTTTGGGCGTCTGCCGAGGGCCTGGAGGAGGAGGGGCGCCTGTCTCAGGTCCATATGCTGGCGTGTCTCCCAATACACAACCCTGGGAGTTTGCTTGTCTTTCTGCCTTTTCCTTTCCTGGGGAGAAAATGGAAATAATTTCCTTTGAAACGTGACATTTCCTAATCCGGCGCCCGGCCTGGCTGACAGCAGGATTAGTGTGCATGGGCTGCCAGGCCCGCCTGGCCATATGCAGGCGTCTCCCGAGGGGCTGCAGTGGCCAGCGCCAGACCCCTCCCCTGGCTCTCCTCCCACCCCGGTCTGGTCTCAGCCCCCTCCATCTGCATAGGGGGAACCGCTGAGCTGGACGCCCACTCAAGCCCTTTCTGGACCTGTGTGTGTGTATGCGTGTGTGCAGGTGTGCATGCGTGGGGAGGTTTGGGGGGTGGGAAGGCCGGGGAGTCTCACACACCAGAAGCAATTAGTCTTATCATGGGTGAGGAGAGGAAAGCAGGACGTGCAGAGGTGGATTCAGGTCTGGGCTCTGCGTGGACCAGCTATGTGACCTGGGGCTGGCTGTTCGTGTCCCTCTCTGGACTTGAGACTTCTTATCTTTGAATTGAAAGCCTTAGTATTGCATTAGATTGTCTCTACCTCTTCTGCTTCCAGCAGTCTCTGATTCTTTAGTCTTTGTCCAGCTCTTTTGTTAACGGCCAGAACTGACAACAATCATGGGCCATCAGCAGTAGTTCCGTATGAGGCAGATGAGGCATTCTTCAAGGGCAGAAGCTGGCTGTGCTCTCCCGGCTCTGTTTCTGCCTCCCGAGGTGCCCAGGATTGGTGTGGTAGCTTTGCTCATTGCCCGGCAGAAAGTCCTTCAAACCCTCTTACCACCACGGGCCACGCATCGTATAATACATGATGTCAAAGCCTCATGGCAAGCTGACGGGTGAGATCGACTTTCCCCCTTTAGACAGATGAAGAGAGGATCAGAGAGGTTAGGTGACTTGCTCAAGGGATTAATTCAAGCAAATTTGAACCCAGATGGATGAGCTCCAAATCTCCTGCCCCTCAGGCCACCATCCCATGCACCACAGGGGCCATCCTCCGTACCCTACACCCTCTGCCAAGTCCATGAGCTTTGGGCATCGGTTCCAGCCCCAGACCACCTTTGTCTACAGTAGGGACTGGGGTACTTCCTGTGGGGAGGGTTTTAGTGTGCTCCCAGCCCCACATTCTGGAGCAGGCCCTGTGAACTCCAAGACGGGGACCATTGGAGCTGTCCTCAGACCAGAATGCACGGTCCCCCTGCTGTGTCCCCAGATCCAGTGGAGAGCCCAGTGCTCTGATTAGATGACCTAACCAAAGAGCTGGGAGGTGGACGTTTCCTAAGCAGGTTACTGGGGATCTCCTTTTTGGTCCTCGAGACCAGAGAGGAGGCAGAGGGAGCCCAGGTTGGGTTGGGTTGGCAAGGGAAGGAGGGAAGCAGTGAGGTGTGGCCTCGAGAGCTCTAACCTGAGGGTTGGCTGCCTTTGGATGGATTTCCTCCCTTCCCTGGCTCTTAGTTTTCACATCAGTGAATCAGAGATTGGCTTGAGAGTCTAGGGTCTCTCTGAAGCACTCTGAGGCCAGTGGGAGAGGAGGAAGATATTCTACAGATACACTTGCCTCTTCCTCCCCACTCCTCATCTCTTCTGTGTACTGCTGTGCCTGTCCTCCCGGTGCTGGGAAAGTCTGAGAGCACTTTATTTAGGAGGCTGGGGTGTTTGTGTGGAAACTAGCGAGGGGAGTTGAAGGGTAATTGTTGCCATAATGGCAAGAGGAAAGAAATGTACACAGCTTCGCTCAGCTCAGCCCTCCCTTGCCCATCGCTGATGCAAACAGCCCACCATCCAGCTCCTTCATTACAGTTCAGAATTACAGATGGGAGAAAATGCCTCCAGTGCAGGACCCAGGGGTAGAATGCAGACAGCTTGGTCCTAGAGTGCCCTTCTTGGAAGTGGTATTTTTTTGGAGATTAGAGTAGCAATACTCAAAACAAACCTGAATGCTACAGGCTGGGAGAGGGGGGCCGACCTGCATGAGCAAGGTGTGGTCCACCGGGAACACCCATCCCCGCACCTGCTGTGGATGTTTACCTGACCTGCTTCTTTTGAGTTCGGTGGGCCTTGTCCCACTCCACACTCTCTTTCTTTGTCTTCCTGACTGTCCTTTCTTCTCTGCATCTTCCGTGTCTCTTTCTTGGTGTCTCCGCCCCTCCCAGTTTTTTCTCTCTTGCTCTCCCTCCCCATCGATCTCCCGACCTCTGCATTAGCATTCACAACCTCGGGCACCAGCCACTTAGGCCAGAAAGACAGCTCCTTGGAAACACAATTGAAATATTTTTATAAATGACCAGCGGAGTTTGAGTGACATGCCCTTCTTAGGCTAAATAAAATTAAAGTTAAACCTTCTAAAAAATACATGAGCCAAACATCCTCTGCACATTTCATTATGCAAATGCAGCTGTCCGGCACGGCACAAATTAGCCCTCCTTTTGAAATTCACTGCTGCTTCTTCTCTTCCCTTCACTTTCCTCTCTTTTTTTTTTCTCGGGGTTTTGAGCGAAAAGGCTTTGTGATTTTAGGCCGACAGCTGGAGTCTGGGGGAGAGGGGGAGGCTGGAGGGTGGGAGGGCTAACTTACTCCTCCTGGTTTTCTCTTTGTCCCCTTTCTTCCCTCTCTTTTGGGGGAAGGTGGTGAGAAAATGAGGAGCCCGCGGGTGACTCCTCACCCTTTCTCTCTGCAAACTGCTTTGCAGGGTCTGGCCAGGAGAGGTCAGTCTGGGGTTGGGAACAGGGCTCCCTGGCTGGAGGCTCCCAGCAATCTCGGCCTGGGGCTGTGGGAGCCTGCCACCTCAGGGATGGCCTGGCTGGTGCACCACAGACCCACTCGCTCCCCGGGTCTAGACACTCCTTACCCTGCGCCTCAGGCTTTATAAAGGATGTCTCTCCCCTATTGCCTGAATCCCAGGTAACAACTGGAAAATTGGAGCCATGTTCTAGGTGTGCATCTCCTCTGTACGTAGCTCTCAAGTGTCTGGGAGAGTTCGGGTTTCATACAGGTGGGGGAAAGTCACACTGAGTTGGACAGATGGGAGAGGCGCCCTCCCACGGCCACAGCCAGCTGACCAGGTCACCTAGGAAGACCGTCTTGTAATCTTCCCTGCAGATGCGTAAGGCAGCGTGACAGATCACCATTAAAATCACTTATTTACCCCAGTCCCCTTTGGGGAAAAAACACCAGGGAAGGGGAACAAAATAAGTCATGTGAAGGTGTAAACAACCTTCTAGGATCTCAGTATTTAATTGCTTCTTGGAAGGGTTCATATATCTCCCCGCCGGTATGGGGACCGAGAGGAAAACGGATGTGTTGACTTGGTCACAGAACAGGCTGTGGCTTCAGTGACTGTTCTCCAAGCGGGAGCACGGAGGGCAGGGCTCAGGAGACGGCACAAGGGAAGAAAGAGCCACAGAGACAAACGGAGACTCTCCTCCATCCCCAGAGATGGTCTTGCCCTGACCCTTTGGGTTCCAGGGAGCACATGGCCTTGCAGCCAGCCAACCTGCGGTTCACCGGAATCTGGATAATCCACCCTGATCTTGTAGGACTGGATTTCTGCCCCTGCTCCCAGCTCCCAGCAACTTTGGGCTGGTCCCTGGAGTCCAAGTTGCCCTGGCCCTTGCTGTCCCCTCTGACTGTCACTGGAGGAGAGGGTATGAGGGAAGGGAGGAAGGAGGCAAGGGAGAGGAGTGGATGAAGGAGACTCCATGTTGATCAGGCAGTTGGCAATGGGCGGAGACCCACAGGACACTTCCTTTACATTCCAGCCTCCCTAATCTACACCTGCCTCCCCTGACAATTACTTCATTCCCACTCTGAGCCCCTCTTTCCCAGTTGCTGGTGAAATCCCTACCCTGACTCTTACCAGCTGTTTTTTGGTGCTTGAAAAATTTAAGTGTCCAACTTAGTATCCACAAGCGTTTATTTAGTCTCTGCTATGTGCCAGGCATTGAGCTAGGCTTGGGGGCATGGGGGAAGGGGACCCAGCGAGGCATGACCCTTGCCCTCATGGAGTTTACAATGTAACAGGGAAGCCCAATGTGGGCGTGTGGAAGGAGCTAGTGATGGAGACTTGCAGGTACTGGAAGTGAGGGTGTGACCAGGGGTGGACACCGGCCAGCTGTTTACTAGACCTCTTCCCTCTCCTTTCTGGGGCAGAGCTAGACTAGCCTTCCCAGCCTCCCTGGCAGGAAGTATGGTTTTCTGACTTTGGTCTAGCTCCTTGCTCCTCAACGTATGATTCCTTGGACAACAGCATCAGCATCACCCAGGAACTGGCTGGGGACGCAAATCCTCAGGGCTCCACATCAGCCCTACTGAAGCCGAATCTCTGGGAGCCAAGCCCAGGGATCTGCGGGTGAAAGCGTGAGAAGCCGTTCTGACCCACAGAATAGGAGGGCAAGTGCCACTGTGCGGTGATTCCAGTCAGTAGCTTTCTTTTTCCTTCCATTTGTTGGGCATCCGAAACACAGGACTGAATTAATCCTGTTCCCCACTGCAGGGCAACTGTCACCGTTCAGCTGTGAGAGGCCCCTATTTTGTTTTGCTTTATTATTTCTTTCCATCTCAGCCCCATACTTAGTTCCCTCGCTCTACGGTATCTCAAACCTAGATACGGTTTGGTCTCTTCCTTACTTTTTTCACGCCACCGTTTTCCATGTTTGTTCATGCCGCTCTATCTCCGTCCATTTCATGGCTTCCCGCTCGTACAGGGTATTTCACCTACGCACCCACCGAAGGGGGCTTTGAGGTCCTAGTGACCGACACCAGGCTGCCTCAGTTCCCTGCTGTGATGGACAATTTCAAGCATGCCCTCTTGTCAGTCTCTGTGGGAGTTTGTGTGCAGCGCACACCCAGGTGAGGGCGTGGTGGCCGTGTTCATGTCCACTCAGAACTGGCACGTGGATCCTGAGCTCGGCTCTCTCTGCAGACTCCGCCACCGCCAGTGCCGGTGGCTGGTGGTTTTCGAGCACTTGGTGTCGTCTGGCTTTCTAACTGTCCCCGGGTGGACGGGACTTATGGGGGTGCTCCTCTGGTTTCTTGAGTTTCTCTGGTTACCGTGCACCTCACGCACCTCACGGCGCACCTGTTACAGCAAGCGACTTTGCAGATTTCACCTTGTGTGAGTTGCCTGGTCATATTTCTTTCCCTCTGTCGGTTGTTCCTGTTTTTGTTTTTGTTTTTTCCTTGTTGATTCAAAGGCGTTCACGTCTATGATATTTGCTACATATAGGCATGCTCTCTCTTTCAGTTGTTGTAACATCTTCTCCCGGCTGGTCACCTGCCTGGTAACTCTCTCTGGCATTCTATTCTGTCAGTGAACAGAAAGCCTCAATTTTATTCTAGTCAAACGCATCATTTCTTTTTTTGCCTGATGGTTTGAGCCTTTTGGGGTCTTATTAAAGAAATCTTCCCACACCAAGGTCACAAAGATATTTTTTCATATACTCTCCAACAGATTCGCAGGTCACATTTAGGGCCCTAATCATGGGGAGTTTAGGCTTTTAAATCGCAGAAGGAGAGATTTAAACTTGTTTTCCACCTGTACGGTAAGCCAGTCTTCCCAACACTACCCACTAAACAAATCACCTTTTCCCCCAGTCTTTAAGATTTCCCCTGTGTCATATGCCTGATCAGATAGACACACAAATACATAATATAATATATATGTGCATATATATATATGCACACAAATGTTTTGTTGTTTGTTCTCAATTCTGTTTTATTCATTTCTTTGTTAGTCCTTGTGTCAGTACTCCCTCCACTTTTCTTTTCAAAAAATGACTGTTGTCATCATTAGTACTGTTAGAAAATAGTGTAGCTCTCTTCTCTTTCAGGAAAATGGTAAGATTGCATTTCCCTGTCCACTTGGAGTTCGCTGTGGCTCTATGACTTGATTTGGACAATGGAATATGAGCAGAAGTGACACATGTCACTTCTGGAAGGAAGCTTTCAGAGCCAGTGTGGAAGTCCCCACATTCTCTCCCCCCTGCTGTGACAACCTGCGATGCTCCGGTCAGGTACTGCGCTGTCAGCCTGGATGACACGGAGCAGAGCCTCCAGGCAACCTTCGATGGTCTTGTAACGTGAGTGAGGAACACACCTGGGCTGCTTTAAATGATTGCACTGGGAGGTTATTGTTTCCACAGCAAAATCCAGCCTATCCTGACTAAAACAATTACCATGGGTTAGACTAGTTCCAGTAGCTGATAAGGCATGTCCCTCCTCTTTGTACTTCCTTTAAAAAAACTACATAGCTCTTTGTGCTTCCATTTTAGAATTTGTCAATCTTCTAGGGAATTCCAGCTGGAAAAATTCACTAAAACAAGGTATTTTTAAGTAGGATGGTGACAAAAGAGGGAGGGTTTCAATTGCTGAAGTGCAGGGAGATTGAGTTTCCCCAACAAGCATCAGCTTCTCAAGTACGAATATTGCTCCCTCATCTCCCACGTGCTTCACTGACCTGCCTCGTTCTGTCCTCTTGCCACATTTCTGGCTCATCGTTTCACCATCTTCCCTTCTTTTTTTCATTTTCTCTCACTTCCCTTGTATGTGAATCACCACAAATTCCTTCTGAGTCTCATTTAGAGTAGCTTTCCCCCTTATCTGAAGTTTTGGTGTCACTGTCCCTCGGCTTTCGGAAGGCTCACCTTTTATCCCTCATTTATCAAGAGGACCTTCTAAATTGACTATTCCCCTCACCCCCCCAAGAGGAATTCTGATGCGGGGTGTCAAGATAATACAAAATTAGCCACTTTGTTACAAACAAAAATACTGGGAAAAATAGATGCGTGGGTAGGGGTGGAAAGAAGACAGACAGACATTCGGACACATAGTTTATATCGTCAGAAGATACATTTTATATGTATAAAGAAGTTAACTGTGGGGGAGGGACAAAGGGGTGACAGTGGTCAAAAGGTATAAACTCTCAGTTATAAAATAAGTATAGCATGGCAAGTGCGGTTAATACCACTGTATTGCACATTTGAAAGTTGCTAGAAGAGTACATCTTAAAAGTTCTCAACACAAGAAAAAAAAATTTTGTCACTGCATATGGTGATGGATGTCAACAGGTGATCCTTTTGTAGTACATATGTACTACAAATTTCATACATATGTATACAAATTTCATATGTATATGAAATCATTGTGTTGTTCACCTGAAACTAAATGTAATGTTGTATGTCAATTAGATCTCAGTTTTTAAAAATAGGAAGTTAACTATAAAAGTGAAGTCACAGAAAGCTAGAATAAATACCTGATTTCTGTTTCTAACCTTAAAAGTAATGGAAGAAATCACACAGACACTGACAGACTTAACTACATAAAAATATAAAACTCTTGATGTCCGAACAGTATAAGCAGAGCTTAAGGGCAAACAACAAACTGGGATGCATTTTGTATGAGCACGACAAGAAAATATTTGTCATTTTAGTGAAGTATTCATCCAATCAAGCAAACCCAGGAACACCCCTAAGAAGGAAGAGAATCCTAAAAGCAAGACAATTCCCTAAAGAAGAAATGAAGTAAGCAAGTAAGTGCTATATGGAAAAGATACTCATATTCTCTCATAATGAACTAAAAACTAATTTTTAGTAAGCATGCCAGAATTTGGCTCAGAATTTTATTGAGTTTGTGAATTAATTTGGGGATAATTTTCTCTACTTATTCAGATCACCTGTTTTATCCTTTAATAGTGTATAACCTGTCTTTGTAAAGGCCCTTTGAATTTTCATGTAGATTAAATTCCAAAATACTTTATATTTTTGGTTGGTGCTGTGACAGTACCTGATTTCTAGTTGAATATCGAGGGGCATGGGTCCAGCTGCCTGCCGTGGAGCCCAAGATGCGTTCAGCTGAAGTTTTCCTAAAGTTTGCTTTGCCCCAGTTGCCCGATGCCCTTCCTGACCCCTTGGGTGTGGGAGTGCGGGAAGGCGGGGGCGGGGGGGGGGTGGTGGTGGAGAACATTCTCACCTGAATGATGCTGCCAGGAGGAGGCTGTAGTGGTTTTGTGCTATGTCAACATAGCTCAGCTCGAATGAAGGGTCCCAGAATTCCCTTCTCTGAGTGATTCTGGATTAGGATTGAGCACATGAAAAATCCAGGTGAGGTTTGGAAGGCAGAAGGCAAGCAGCAGCCCTTAGTCTACAAAGGTCAGTGCAGGGAACCAGGTGCTGTTGTCGCTCAGACGTGTTGCTGACAGTCTCCTGGCTCAGCTCCGAGGGGCCAGGCTGCTGCTCCCGCTGGGTCTCCCTCTTCAGCCGTCCTGGGCCAGGGGCTCCCGCTCCTTCTGCCGCTTGTCGAGGCTGGAGGCACCGAGAGGCAGGTGCAGGCTGCAGTCTGCCCTTGCTCTCCTTCGCCTTCATGATCTGTGGTGATGTCAGGCCCAGCATCAGACAGAGGCAACCGCCTTCCATAGACCCCTTCACCAGCCAACACCAGTGCGGAAAGCTAATTCCTGTGATGAGTCCCAATTTTGTCTCCCTCAAAGCAGTTCTGCTTTTCCTGATGGAACCCTACAGACACAATGGCTCCGTGCCTTCTAGACCTAGCAGGTGTTTGAAGCCGACTCTTCTCTTGTGGGTTTTTCAGAGGCTCCTGTCTGGCGGCAGCTCGCTTCCGTGGGCCATCCTCAAGCTGCCGCCCCTCCCCGGAACTCCTCCTGTTCCCCCAGTGGGGGCTCACTCTTTATGGGAGTCCCCTTGCTCTCCCAGGTGCCCGTCTTGTGTAGGATACAAAGTGGCTTGCCGATGGCTCTCTCCTTCCCACTTCCGGTCTGAGGAAATGCAGAAGCATCTTCTGTTCCTGACAAATCCTGGGGCTGCAGGGCTTCCCACCCCAGACACCGTTCTTCCCCTGCCACGAAAGCAACTCGTGGGCCTCATTCTCTTGCTCTTTAAATATCCTGGCAAAAGCTAGACGCTAGACCCTTGGGATCCTCAAGGTGCAAGGGACTCTCATCAAGCTCTCGGAGAGATCTTTGGAAGTCCCCCTTGGGGGGCACGCTCCCTTCATTGCTTCTGCCTGGGCAAGGATGGGGAACACTTACAGCAGTTCTCTCAAATAAAACTACCGTTCAGATTCATCTCTCGGTTCCCACATTCTCTGTCTTTCGCATCCTCTCTGTGGATAGCAGAACCTTCTAACTGGTTTTTGAACATCTGCTTTGCCATTTCTACTGAGAGACTGGCACTTGTGTCATGGTGCCAAAATTTCCATATAATACCCTGTGAAGACTGAATGAAGCCCCCCTCCTAGACAGAAATGCTTGCAGAGGAAGAGGGCCACCCCCCCAACCAGGACTGCATTCTCAGAATGCAACCTCCAACATTTTCCTTTCCCTGAGGAACTTACCAGAAAGGGCAGTCTGGTCTCCAGGCTGGCTCTCGGGAGAGAGAGCTGTGACCCAGCTGTGAGGTATATCATTGTTACTGTGCTGAGTGCCGTGCCAGTTAGCATATGCCGTTCCTCTTCATTCTGAAAGTGATTCTAAGAGAGTGCGATTGAGACTCAGGGTATGAGACTTGCCTAGGGTCAGAGACCCAGCTAGGAGCAACATCATCCAGGGGATATGAAATTACACTTTTATCAGCAAAAACCAAGAACACAAAAAGCCAACTTTTGGTGTCTTTTTACCCTTTCCTACAAAGGGGTATTGAACTTTTTAACCTCTGGCCATCTTTTGGGGGGAAATGGTGTCACCATGTTAACATTTCTCCTGTCATAGGTAAGAGCAAGCATCCTTTCTTGTGTTTAGCTGTTCCATTTTAGGAACATTTGCCCATTTATAAGACATTCTTTCTCCTTTCAGCAAATTAACCGTTTGTAATATGATTTTCACAGTTTGTTTTCCAGCTTATCATTTATTTATTGGCTTTGTTTTGCCGTTTCCCACCTCACCAGCCCCCAAAATCAGCGAATTTGATTTTTATATGGTCAAATGAATCAGCTTAGTGAAATGGGCTCTGGATTTGGGGTCATATTTAAAAAGATCTGTCCTACTCTAAGATCATACTTGTAAGAGTCTCCCATTTTTTTTTTTTTAAAGATTTTATTTATTTATTTGACAGACAGATCACAAGTAGGCAGAGAGGCAGGCAGAGAGAGAAAGGAGGAAGCAGGCTCCCCGCTGAGCAGAGAGCCCCATGCGGGGCTCAATCCCAGGACGCTGGGATCATGACCTGAGCCAAAGGCAGTGGCTTTAACCCACTGAGCCACCCAGGTGCCCCAAGAGTCTCCCATTTTTGTCCCTAGGATTTTATGCTTTTATTTTGTAAAAATGTAAATATGTGATTCTTCGTGAGTTGATTTTGGTGTAAGATGTGAGTTTAAGAATCCAGCTTCAGGGGCGCATGGCGGGCTCAGTCTGTGGAGCACGTGACTCTTGATCTCAGGGTTGTGAGTTTGGGCCCCACGTTGAGTGTAGAGAAAATTAGGGGGAAAAAGGAGTACAATTTTTCTTTTTTATTTTCTCTCCAATGGCTACCCAGTTGGCTAAATGACATTTATTTTTTTTTTTTAAATTCCTTCTTCCTCCCCTTTGAAAGGATGCCTTTGAGTTTCTTCTGTTCCATTAATCTGTCCATCTGTTCATGCCACATACTATGGTGTTTTAATTATTATGGCCTCGTTGCTTTATAATTTGTTTTAATATCTGGTAAGGTTAATCCTGCTTCTACCACCATTACTCCTCAAAAAATATTTTTGCTAGCAATTCTCATTTATTTCTCAGAGTCATTATTTATTTCAGAATCATCTTTTCAGTTCTGCCCTCCAAAGCCCAAGCAAACAAAAACAAAGAAACAAAACTTAAAAAAAAAAAAAAATCCTAACTCTGTTGATATGGGGGGGAGCAGGATCATACTGAATCTGTGTATTAATGTAAAGAGAGTTTTCATATTTTCGATGTTAAATCTTCATCTGCAAGTCTTCTGTTGGAGCCTTATGGTGTTTTCTGTTTTTTTTTTTCTTCTCGATCTTCTACATTTCCTGGTTTAATTTTGTGTATCTGATCTTCTGTTGCCGTTACAGATTAATTTTTTCCTTCCACTCTGTTTTCTAACTGATGGTTGTTCACATATATATTTTGTTTCTTGCTATTTTATATCATTTCTTTGTTGTTATGATATTCATAAGTGACAATGGGCTATAGTTTCCTTTTGTGCTTTTTGTCAGATTTTGATGTCCGTGTTCTACTATTTTCAAAAAAATTGTATGCATTTGTATGTGCCAAAGGAGTTTGCAGAGCATCAGAATGATCCATTTCGTAAAGTTAGTTACAATTCTTCTGTGACAGTCCTTGGGCATGGTGCTCTTTGGGTGGGTGGGGGGGCACCTTTGACAATTATCTGTGGTTTTGCACAGCAATTAATCTGTTAGAGTATCGCACTTCTCTGCGGTTAGTTTTAACAATTTATATTTTCCTGTATACTTATCCTTTTTTCCACATTCTCAAATTATTTTGCATAATGATGAGCAAAATAGTGTCATGTTATGTTTTAAATTTTATCAGTTTCTATGGTTATTTTCCCATTATAATTATTTATTTTGGGTATTTCTGTTTTCTCCCTTTGGCTTGATAATGTTAGCTAATGGTTTATCTCTTTTATGAGCTTTTTTTTTTTTTTTAAATAGAATTGCCTCTTGGAGATATATATATTAATTCTACAGTTCTTTAATTTCATTCATTGTATTCTGCTTTCACATAACTAATGTCTTCTTTCTGCTTTGCACAGCTCGAGTTTGTTGTCTGTTTCCTAACTTCTCGAGTTGCATGCTTAATTAACTTATCTTCATTTTTACTTGTGAACATCCTTCTAGCACAATTCCGACATAACGCTTTCATTGGGATTATTTAAAGGTACTTTCCAATTTCAGCTTTGACTTCCCCTTTGTCCCAAATGCTCTTTAAGAGAAGGAATAAAAATTTCAGAGTGGTCAGAATTTTATTTAAAAATTCTGATTTTATTTCATTATCATCCCAGCATACAGTTTCTGTTTTGTTTGTTTCTGTTATGGAGAACGTATTGTGGTGGACTATGGTGTTCAATTTTAAAAATTTTGTTTTCAGGGTTTTGAAGGAATTATTTTCAGGATACCAGGTCTCCCCCCCGCTTTTTTTTTTTATTTTAAAGGTTTTATTTATTTATTTGACAGCCAGAGATCACAAGTAGGCAGAGAGGCAGGCAGAGAGAGAGGAAGGGAAGCAGGCTCCCGGCCAAGCAGAGAGCCCGATGTGGGGCTCGATCCCAGGACCCTGGGATCATGACCTGAGCCGAAGGCAGAGGCTTTAACCCACTGAGCCACCCAGGCGCCTCCAGGATCCCTTTCTTAATTTGATTATTTGCTCCTCTGTATCCTGAATTATTTTGTGTTCACTTCTTCTGGTGTGGGCTGGGTGGTCAAGTATTATCTCTGACTAATAAAATGCTTCTAGTTCGCCTTATGTGTCCTGTAGTTTTACTTAAAGAATGTTGATGTGATGATGTTTGAAATACGAATATTCCCAACTGTTTGATCATCACTGGGGATGGTGATCTCTATCATTAGAACGTTTTCTTCTTTCTAGTTTAATATCCCTCTGTGTCCTACTCGCAGCCCTCAGCTTAAATCTTACCACATCTTAAAATTGTGCTCCTTCCTTTCTCTCTGTTGCTGCTCACCTGCTCTATCTTTACCCATTCCTTTGTTTCCTACCTCTCCAGGTAGTCGTGTTTTAAGAGACATAAGAAATTTGGACCTTATTTTGTGATCCAGTCTGAGAGTAAAAATATTGTAGTAGGGGGTCGCCTGGGTGGCTCAGTGGGATAAGCCTCTGCCTTTGGCTCAGGTCATGATCTCAGTCCTGGGATCGAGTCCCCTATCGGGGTCTTTGCTCGGTGGGGAGCCTGCTTCCCCTTCTCTCTCTGCCTGCCTCTCTGCCTACTTGTGATCTCTCTCTGTGTCAAATAAATAAATAAAATCTTAAAAAAAAATTTTAGTAGGTAAAGTGATACCATTCACATAAATTAATATGACAGACATGTTTGCTCTTGTTTTTTTGTTTTTTGTTTTTTCCTTTTAAATCATGTTTTATGTGATACTTTCTGGTTTTATTGCTGGTGCATTTATTTTTTCAATCCTTTACTCCACATTCTGTTTTATTTGCTTGTTTTTTATGTGTATGTTTCTTCTAATAATTTGAGAGGCTTTTATTTTCCCCCAAGTGGTTACCTTTTGTATGTGTGTCTGTGTGTGTGTTCCCTAGTATCTATTGACTCTTTTCTCTAAAATGACAAAATTGTTGTATTTCTACTAAATGCTACCTCCCCCCAACTCTTTAGTTGATCATATTATTACTGTTTTTCTGAATGTTTCCCTTTTATTTTATTTTATTTTTTTTTAAATTTATTTATTTGTTAGAGAGAGAGCGAGCGAGCGAGCACAGGCAGACAGAGTGGCAGGCAGAGGCAGAGGGAGAAGCAGGCTCCCCGCCGAGCAAGGAGCCCGATGTGGGACTCGATCCCAGGACCCTGGGATCATGACCTGAGCAGAAGGCAGCCGCTTAACCAACTGAGCCACCCAGGCGTCCCCTGAATGTTTCCCTTTTATACCTTTAAATACTCATGCATGGCTACTACTTACTTTATTAGCCTTAAATGATATCTTTGACAGCCAGTTAGAAACAAAATGTTATTAGCATACTTACACTGTTTTCTACCTTCTCTTCCTTTCCCGAGCCAAGTTTTGTTGGTTATAAACTTTTTATGTTATCAAAATTTAAAACCTTTACCTTTGGGGTGCCTGGGTGGCTCAGTCGTTAAGCATCTGCCTTCGCCCTGGGATCCTGGGTCCTGTGCTCCCTGGGCACAGCAGGGATCCGTCTTCTCCCTCTCCCATCCCCCTGCTCGTTTTCTCTCTCTCACTGTCTTTCTCCCTCTCTGTCAAATAAATAAATAAAATCTTTAAAACAACAACAACAACAACAAAAAACCTTTACCTTTGGTTCTAGAAGCATAATTACTACGTTGCTTTGGTATTGGCCTTAGTCTCTGCTACATGGATCTTGTGTCACTGTAGTTCTATAGCTCCGCTTTCTTCCATTCATCTTTTGATTGCCTTGAGATGACCCTCTTGTAGATTCCTCAAGCTCATGAGATTGATCGTCTCATGGTCTTGCATGTTCATAAATGTTGCCTTTACACTTGATTGAAAGCTTGCCTGGAAATGGTATCTTCAGTTACACCATTATTTCTTTGTTTGAATAAAGTTGTGGCGATGTCTGCGGTCACCCTGATTGTTTTACCTCTCCCCTTAAAAGCAACTTGATCTTTTGGGCTGAATGTTCCAAAAGAGTATTTGTTTTCGCAGTCCAGAATATTTACTAGATTTGATCATTCTTTCCTGGTATTTTCCTTTCTAATGGGTAGATTTGCTCTCATATTTAAAAAAAAAAATTCTTGTAAAATATCTTTAAATACCTGTTCTCTTCATAGGGATATGAGTTACATATATGTTTGTCTGCCTTTCAGACCAAGATCATTTCTCTATGATCTTGGTTTTCTAACCTTTTAATAATTTCTGATTTTTCTCACTTTCTCCAATGTTGTCCTCCATGTGGCTCCTGTGCTTTCAGCAGGGTCTGTGGTTGGTTTTACATTTTTTTCCTACTTATTTTCTGAGCTCTGCCATCTTATGACTTATACCCTTTGCTTGCCTTGCCCAATTTTTCCCCCTAAACATTTGTATCTCTTCGTTGTTCTCTTGGTTTGTAGAAGTAGTTGCTTCCTTGAATTTTAAAAATTTCTAGCACAATATGTTTGTTCGTTTCTCTGGTGAGGGTTTTTTGTCTACCACTTATTTTTTCCTCTGTTCTCTCCTTTTTTGTTATAATACCTTTATTATATAAATTCTATGGTAGTTTCTTTTTGGTTATTAATTCATTTTTTAATGAGGTGACTTTTTCCTGGACCAGCTATTGACATGAGGTTCTAGAGTGGGAGAGGGAGAGCATGGTTGTGTTCTAGGCTACCAGTACTTTCCTATAGGGACATGAGTGTAAGATCTTTTAAGCTTTACTTCTGTCTAGCCAACTGGCAATTGCAGATACACTCATAATGTGGAGTCTCAGTCCTCTCTCCTCCATTACTAAGAGACTGCTTTCTGCAAATACGACTTTTCTGCGTGATTCATCATTGGTCCCACCTTTGCTTTTTCTGCTTCATATCAAAATAGGTTCAAGAAAGTTCCCAATGCCCAGCCCCACCATATACTTGTCCTTATTATTCTCAACAAGAGAGTGTGATTTTTTTGTTTTTTTTTTTACTCTGGAGAGTGATGCTTACCTTGGAGGGTGTATTTGGCTAGTTTTACCCGAGCTCTGTGTCAGAACTGTTTTCTATTAGCATCTTTCTGTATCCCAGTTACGTGTTGTGTCTGAGTTTATAGGTCTTTGCTAGCTTTGTCAAAGACAGAGTTCGTTTCTTATTCTCCTTTTTGGTTTTCAGTGATTTTCAAGAGAAGTATTTTCCTTTTAGAGGGAGAAACAGTAACCAGAACTTCCATACATTCTTTATTTTGGTGGTCTGTTTAGTTCATAGCTTCTATTTACTGCTTATTTACTGTTTCTGCTTATTTGAGACACACTAATAACCCTATACCTCAATGCCTATTTCTTTTCTTTTTATTTTATTTTATTTTATTTTATTTTATTTATTTATTTGACAGACAGAGATCGCAAGTGGGCAGAGAGGCAGGCAGAGAGAGAGGAGGAAGCAGGCTCCCACTGAGCAGAGAGCCCGATTTGGGGCTTGATCCCAGGACACTGGGATCATGACCTGAGCTGAAGGCAGAGGCTTAACCCACTGAGCCACCCAGGCGCCCCACCTTAATGCCTATTTCTATGTGTCTTTTCAGTTTTTACATTTGCTACCAATTGACTGATGCTCTCCCCATAGTTTCCAACTCAAACTTCTGAAACAATTTTATTGGCCCATTGAGTCACCGTTGTCCTTATTTGGATAGAACTTTTTGCCCTCTTAATGAAACACTTGGATCAGTTCCTTTCACTGGTCAAGTAGCTGTGGTTGAGGCTCTTAACAACACAGCCGAGTCTATAGGGTCTTAGACTGTCTCCTTACCAGGGGAGTATGGGCACAAGGTTTGTATGGGCAGCCTTAACCCAGGCAATGACTTGAGATTAGGACTGAGTCTGTGGGGTTTGGGGTGAAGCCCCCAAACCAAGCCTGGATGGAACAGTACAAGGTGAGACTGAATACGCAGAGAGGGTGGCAGTTGCACTTGGTCCTCCACCCTTCTCCTGCCCGTCCCTTCCCTGTTCTGGGATCTCCAGAACAGGAGAGAGAATCAGGGAGTAATTTTAGAGTCATCAGCATTGGAGGAGTTCAAGTAATAAGGCAGATTGGTTTGTTGTACCAGTGTTCAGTTATTATAATTAGTATTTTCTCTTCGGTGACTTTAGAAACACTCATGCCAGGCCAAGGCTGGCTTGACCTTTGGATCGGTGCCTATTAAGACCGTCCCTGGAGAGTGGTTAGTATGATGAATGGGGGACTTGCTCCTTCTCTCCCCCTTCACCGCAGTCTCCTTCTGGCCTCTCTTTCTTCCTACTGCTCTTACTCCCACTCTGCTCCTTATGCAATCATAAGCTTATAGGGAGTAGGGGATGGAGGGGTAACTTATAGACAATCTAGTCCAACTCTCTCCTTTTACAGAGGAGGAAACTGAGGCCCTAAAAGAAGTGACTTTCTTAAAGAGAATGGGTCCCAGAACCCAGGCCTCCTGACTTTTGGTCTGGGGTCCAGTCCAGTATGCTAGACCACTCTCTAACCAGCGTGTGATGTTTTCTCAGTATCACTGCTTTGCATGGTGTGTGCGTTCACTGTAGATTTGCATGCCATATTGTCCTAAGGAGTCCTGAAAATAAATATATTATTTTTAAATTTTTTTTTGAGATGGAGGGAGGGCCAGAAGGAGAGGGTAAGAGAAAGAATCTTTAGCAGACTCTGTGCTGAGTGTGGAGCCCGACGCAGGGCATGATTTCACAACCCTGAGGTTGTGACCTGAGCTGCAATCGAGGGTTAGACACGCTACCCAGACACCCTGAAAACAAACATTTTAGAGAGATTTCTCTGGAGCGGGTGGCCCAGCCTCTGGCCCTATGAGCATCTGCAACTGTAAGGGGACCCTTCCATCCAGGAACCCACACAGCCTGTTTATTTTCTCTCTACTCGACGTTCCTCCAAGCAGCCCCTTGCTCCGGGGGTGAGTCAGGCCTCACCCCTTCTTGCCCTGATTGCAGCAACAAGCTCCCATTGGTTTCTTTTCTCTGGTCTGGTTGCCTCTTGTCTCTCTCTGTTATGGACAAATTCATAAGTTGAGGTCTTAACCACCATTGCTTCAGAATGTGCCCTTATCTGGAGATAAGGTCTTTAAAGGGATGGGGCTGACATTAACATCAGATCATATGGGTGGACCCTAATGCGATATGACTGGTGTCTTTAAGAGAAGAGGAGATTGGGACACAGACAGCACCGAGGGAAGACCAGGTGAGGACACAGGGAGACAAAATAAGGAGGGAGGCCTCGGAAAAACCAACCCTGGCTGCACCTTGATCTTGGCCTTCTCGCCTCCACGACACAAGTCTTTGTTGTTTAAGCCCCAGAGGCTGTGCTTCTTTTTTTTTTTTTAAAGATTTTATTTATTTATTTGACAGACAGAGACCACAAGTAGGCAGAGAGGCAGGCAGAGAGAGAGAGGGAGGAAGCAGGCTCCCTGCTGAGCAGAGAGCCTGATGCGGGGCTCGATCCCAGGACCCTGAGATCATGACCTGAGCCGAAGGCAGAGGCTTTAACCCACTGAGCCACCCAGTTATGGAATCCCTGGCAAACTCACACACCCTCTTTCCCCTCCGAGCAGAGGGAGGTTTCTGGGATGCTATGCTGACCCCTTGCACCTACAAGGTAAAGTCTAGCGTGGCCTGCAGTTGTTACATCATCGGGTCCCTCCTCTCCAGCCTCATCTCTCCCTCGTACCCCAAACCCAACCTCAGGCATCAAGGCCAGAGACATCAGACAGATTCTAGTTGCTCCAACAGACCAGGCCCCTTCACACCACTATGTTTCCCCTCGGGGGGCCCTGTGGCTTTCGTGTCTGCCCAGCTCACTCCTAACCAGCTGCACAGCCAACTCAGATATTACCTCCCCGGGGCAGCCTTTCCCAGCTGGTTCCCTCTCCTCTGCGCTCCGTACCTCACTCATCTGTTCTGCATGGCTCACAACCTACGATCCTCGCTCTTTTCCTTTCCGTCTTCGAGGGAGTGCATGGTTGGAAAGTCTTACTCTTCTCTTGATCTCTGGGCTGAGGCTGGGCAAGGGGTCTTCACTAAACATTTGTTGAATTGAGTTGAAATTTAGATCTATAGGGGTCATGGGCCTATGCTCTAAGGAAGTAGAGGGGCCTGGTTACAGCCTGGCTCCAGCCCAGCCCGGCATTAGCAGGGGTGTCTGCTGCGAGTGTCCAATTTGCTGCTCAGGACATGAGACAGGGAGTCTGCGGGCTGCATGCACAGCACAGCTGGCTGGATGAACGTCTGTGTCCGTTTCTACAGGTAGAGTGACGTGGGCAAGGATGTTTCTGGTTCCTAGTCCTGTCTGTCACGGGGCCCAGCACAGTTTAGGAAAGCACCGAATGGGTTTAAAGGACGCTTCTGGGGCAGAGAGTAGAGCTGAGAGTGTTGTCTCTTACCTCAGAGAGGTACGGGCTCGAATCTCAGCTTTACCACTTAGTAGGGTAAGTTCTTTAATCTTGCTAAGTCCTGTTTTTCTCATCCATCAAACAGGGAGAGTAACACCCAGCCACTAGTGGTATTGAGAGGATTAAATGCAGTAACCTCTCTTTAACAGTTACCTCCCTGCCAGCCTGCTCTCTTTACCTACATCCATCAACCTGTGCATGCACCCCCCACCCCCCATCTATGGATCCACTGACCCATCGATCTCTCTGGTGCTTTGTCCAGTCCCAGGCACATATGAGGGCTCTGTAGATGTTAGTTTCATAAGCAGCAGCGGGAATATTTTCTTCGCTTTCCTCCGTTTCAGTGACAGGGTTCAGAGGGGGCAGGGGGCTTTTCCCAAGACTGTTCAGGTGTTTGACCTGTGTCCTTACCTCCACCACAGGTCCAGAGAAATAATAATAATAATGATGATGATGATGATGATGATGATAGCAGCTGCAATTGCACAGTCTGTGGGGCACCTGGTAGCTGAATGCTCCCTGTTCACCATTATGTGAGATGCACCAAGAAATGCACTCAGCCCCATGGCAGGAAGACCCTGGCATCCAAAGGGGAGATGATGAGAGCAGTGGGGGCAGGGGTTCCACATCCCCAGCCCAGCTGTGGGTCCTCTGGTCTGTCACGTTGGACTCTCTTCCTTGGCAGGAAGCCTGAACATAGAGAGTTCGTTCATCAGCCAATTGAGCTCTTAGAGGTGTTTGACCTTGAGGGTCCTTTTCCAGGGCTTGGAGAGGTGGCTGGGACCCTGGGCACACTCTCCCCACCAGCTTTCCCCGGTACCTGCCTGCTTTGCGGAGGTCGGCTCTCCCTGGCAGCCATCCCAGGCAGACGGCCCCTCCCGTGTGCTATCCCAGAGGGCCATGTCCACGTTCACGGACCATTGGGTGCAGGCTGCTGCTCTCTCCTGCCTAATTGCCGTTGTCCTTGTTAACACCCTCCCTCTGCCTTCACGCTTCACACCCACCCACCGCTCTGGCTCCCCCAACGAGTGCCTCCTACTTGATGAACAAGATGTAAGTATACAAGTTATTAATCTTTCTACCAAGGCAATTACAGCCCCGCAAAGTTCCTCCTTGGCCATGTTGTCTCTTCTATGACAACCTTATCAGGTTAGCAATTTCAGATCTGCATTAAGTGTTCAGAAATCAATTTTCAGCTTATTTTGTGTTGCAAAGTTTGCCATGCCTGAAACCGCACTGCTAATTGAACAAGAGCAATTGATGTTTTAGCAGTAATTAAAGATGGTAATTATGACCAAATCTCCCCCATGGCCCTGCCGTGTTTGCTTTTGGACCTGTCAGAATGGCAGGCAGGCCAAATCAATCTTAATAAAGTTGGCATTTTGGAAGTCCCCCCAGAAATAGTGTCACCTTCAGGGTGGGGATGATGGAGCCATGGGGAGCCAGGGGGACAGCATATTTGGGGCTGTGGGGTGACCAGTTAGCTGGACAGTCAGGGAGTCATCAGATGGGAGCACTTTGGCCCTCTGAGTGGTTTTCAAGGGAAGGAATGGATGAGGTAGGGTGAGCAGGCTTGGCATTGGCTAGTCTGAATAATTTCAGTGAGCTCTAGGGCACCAGGGTTGTTCCTAGTTGCTTGGTACCTGGCTCTGCAGTGATTAGGATAGAGTGCTAGTGACCTGGAGTAGAAGAGGCCCCATAAAGGAGCCAGTTGCTGTATGGGCTCTGGATTGGTTTGTTTGCATATGACAGGTGTGTTCTAGGTGTTTGCTATTTCTAGGAATTAGCTAGTGCTGGGAGGGGCAGTCCCTCCAGTGTTAGCAAGGCAATAATAATCGGATGTCAAAGCATCAGAGTAACAAAACATGCTGCCTACATGCTCGGGCTGGGCATGCTGGATGCCCCATGGGCTGGGCTCCAGAAAAGGAGTGCCATGCACTGCTATTAGTCTACTGTTTTATAGGGAGAACATGAGAGCAACTTTGCAAAACAATGTAAGCATGGTGCCAACTGCTTGAGGGAATGCACGCCAGAGCTGGACATGCCAACTGCCTACCATTATAGCTTCTGGAAACCAAAAGGAGCCCCCGACCTCATCCAGCTCATTGCAAGGCAATCTAGAGAGAGCCATCGGGTCATTCAGTGGGCATTCCTATCTGCATTTCCACGATGCCTAGGATGCAGTGCCTGGCCACGGGGGCTTTGTAGTCCAGCAGGGAAGGGAGAGCGGTAAGCAAATGATAAGAAGTACAACACAGTGTCATGGCATAGCCATGCTGGGTTTATAGGAGCACTGAAAATGAGCCCAGATGGGTGAGAGAGAGGTTCCTGGAAGCTTGGTCTTTAAGGCTGAGTAGATGTCAAACCAGTTGAAGCTGGAGGGTCCTGCTCAGGCAGAGGGGCTCAGCCTGAGCCGTGTCATGGAGGTGTGAAGCATTTCAGAGACACTGTCTGGTGGCTTGTAGAGTGACCCCTGGATCTTTCTAGAAAGGCTAGAGGGATTCCTTGGACAACCGCTCTCCCCATTCTTGTACTTGGTCACATGTAGCAGGTCAGTGCAATTGAGCAGAGAGCCTGGCTCATGGCCGAATGATCCCCACAGCTCTGTGCTCAACACTGCCTCATCCCAGCCTCTGCCTCAGTGGGGTTGGGAAGAAGCAGGCTCAGGTTGGTGGCAGCCTGCCCGGAGCAGTTTTGGGCAATGCTGTGAAACTGACTCTCCCAGAGAAGAGAGCAAGATAAGCAAGATCTCTGGCTATGGAAACGTCCACTGGTCCCTGCTGAGCATGCAGCCTGTCCTGGCCACAGGGATGTGTGAAAGCATGGTCACCAAGGCACCAATCACACACACAGACCTGTGGAAACACACACGCACATGTAATAAATATATAAACACCTGAATGTGAGCACACTGAGCAACAGAGGTCCGCACAGGTACAGGCACAGCAATATACGCAGATATGCCTGAAATCATGTGTTTATGTGTGTGCCCTGAAACCCCACCCACGTGTATGCCATTTGCATACATGCCCAGGCACCCAGGGTGGGCATGTGTGCACACGCTCAGCCCTAATGGGAACGTTTGCCCTCTGGTCCAGGTGGCATCAGTTTAAAAAACGAGGTAATTTGGGAGCCAGACAGGTCTTCAATCAGAGGGCTTACCTAGTCCAGGGGAGGCAGTGGGGGTGGGGCAGGGAGCGAGTGCAGAGGAGGGGTGGGAGAGGAGCTGAGTCCGGTTCTTCGGCCTCCTCCCTTAGCCTGGTTACTTGAGCTGGGGTGGGCGGGGCATGTTTCAGCCCTTCAGACGGGTCCTCCCTGGTCTTCAGACTTCACATCGTCAGTCTCTTCCCTAGCAGGGTCAGGCCAGGCTTTACTGATGGCCACAAAGCTCTGGCAGCTGCAATGGGAGGTTCTGGTTCCTCCTCCACGATGATGGGGAAATCAGGTCAGAGAGTTTTTGAGTTCAGAGTTCCTTTTGCTCAACGCTTGCATTGTCTAGATGAGCAGGCAGAAGCCCAGAGGGGACAAGTGACTTGCCCAAGGTCACGTTGAAGGTGTGTGAGGATGTACCTCCCCATAGCCCCTCCCCATGACTGTGAGGTCCCTCTTTAGCAAACTGTACAGCATGGGCTGGAGGAGACTCTATAGCGTCTCGGCGTCCGCCGAGGCTTGGGGACGTGTGCCCGCTGAAGCTCAGATTCTACTGGCCAGAATGACACCCCTCGTAGCACACCTTAGCACAAGCTGAGGGTCTGTGACGATGCGCCCAGCCCCTTGTCCCCAGACACTTCCACCTCGCTCCTCTGCAGCAGCCTGTGTTTGGGTTCCTGTTTTAAAAGCTCTTCACTGGTAGTCCTCTTCTCTGTCCTACAGGAACCTTCGCTTGAGTCCTATTTCCTTCCCCTGGTCAGCACCCTCTCCTGGCGGACAGCAGCCTTCCCTCTCCGCAAGGACTAGCGCCTTCTGTTACAGCTTACGCGCCTCTCCTTTTGGTGTCTTGTCAGGAAAGGAGAGAACAGCTGGTCATTTCTTCCTTATGTTTCCTGATCCTGATCCTTCAGGCCTGTCCAATCTACACACACAAACCTTGCAGGAACTTTCTAATCTTTGGCTTCTCTAGGAAACAGTATCAATGGGGAAGGTGTTGGCAGGGCTGGGAGATTCAGCCAGAGGGGCTGGTTGCTCAGCGCAGAGCTGATTCTTGAACCTTGATGGGGCCCTGTGCCCTTTCTCAGGTGGGGTTACTGTGCAAGACCCTTGCAAGACTGTGCAAGGCCTGTTTAGGCAAAGTTGGGGGGGTGGGAGGCGAGGTCAGCGCCCCAGGACCCTGTGTGCCCATAACTTCTGGGTTTATCGACCACTGAACATCGTCTATCACCTTGGACCCCCACATTCTCCTGAACTCCACTCCCTCAGCCAGCCTGTCTGTGTTCCTAAAGCTCCTTCCCTGGATGGGTGATTGATTAATTGATTTACATATTTATTAAAATGTATTTTAGTAGCGTCTTTGCCTTTGATGCCAAATCTCATTTCCTATTGTGGGGCTGCTGACAGCCGGCATTGTAAATGCAAAGACACTTTACAAAACAATTTAAATAGCAATTGCCACCAGCTTAAAAATGAGCAAAACAGACAAATAAAATACTGATGAGGAAATTGGCAGCTTCAGGACAAGGAGGGCCAGGGGTTTCTGAGCAGCCCGCAGCTCTGGGTGCAGGGATGGTAAAGGCTGTGTAATTGTGTCTTTGGAATGGCCCAGATTTTAGGTGTGGATGAAGGGAGGTTAACAGTTGCTGTTCAGGGAGCAACAGTACCTTGGCCTTAAAGGCAACTCGTCTTTAGGGAAACAGAGCAGAGGGGACTGAGCAGAGGGGACTATTTAGAGGCAGGGAGCAGTGAGGGCTCGAGCCCCCGATATTTGCCCTGTAGTCTCAACTTGTGAGGTTGTGTCTGCTTGCTCTAGGGAGCACCCTGGGCACAGACACTGGCCTGAAGATGGGAAACCAGCAGGCAGCTTGTTCTTGTCCGGCCAGTGGAGCGGGAAGAGTGTGGACAGGAAATCTGGTCTCTGGATCCTGGTCCCAGCCTGGCCCAGCTGTGAGTCTTGGGCAGGTTATGTTCTCCCTCAGGGTTTCTGCTTTCTCTGCAGCAGGCACTGTGCTAGAAATCCAGGAACACTAGCCTGGGAGCTAGTCCTGCTCTCCACTTCCTGGCTGTGTGACTTCACACAGGTTGTGTTCCCTCTCTGGGCCTTATCTGTGGTGTGAGAACAAACAAAGGATGTGATGCTTTGTGAATCTTCTTCTTCTTTTTTTTTAATCTATGATTTGGTAGGGGCCCATGATACTATGTGGTCCCACTGATGGTCTGATTATAGAGAAAGAGGGGAAGTTGAGTGGGCGTGTGGTGGGAGAAGCAGCCTGCCCAACAGGAAGCCAGGACCAAGCAAGAATTTGGAGCAGGATGTGATTGCATGGCCCCTGAGAAAAGGCAGAGATGAAAACTGTCAGAAAAGAGGCCCAAATCTCCAAAGGTGAGTCAGAGATTACTCATCCTTCTCATCTTTTATCCATTACTGTCCTCTGGTTGCTTTGCATCTCCCTGCTTGTGCCTTCTCTGTCTCCATGTTGTCACTTCCTCCCCATCCATGGGGCTGGCCCCCGAGGCCACTCCTGGTGCTCCCTTTTCCAGCTGCTAGATTTACTTCCTGCATGAGCTCATTTTGCAGCCATCCTCTCTTTTTCCAAGACACTCGGATTTTCATTTCCAGCCTTGACCTCTTACCAGAACTCTAGTGTCATAAATCCAGCAGCCTGTAGGACATCTCTCCTTAAATGTCTTGCTGTCACCATAAAATGTCTAAAACCACTTTCCACATCTTCTCTCACACACCACTGCTTCCCCCTGTGACCCCTAGCGGCCACCGTCTTCTTCTCCTTCCTCTTCTTCCTCACATCCTCCTCTTCCCTTCTCTTCCTCCTCCTCCTCCTCCTCCTCCTCCTCCTCCTCCTCCTCCTCCTCCTCTTTCTTCTAGAGCATTCTTCTCACTTTAGTTTCTTATATACAGGCAGTTATCAAAAGAAACCTTTGTATGGTGTTTATAGTTTTTAAGGCATCTTTCCGTGCATGGTAATATTTCTTACAGCAAGTGTGCATTGAGAAGCTATTACCTGCCATGGGCAGGGTGAAGGAGTGAACCAAGCAGCCACGGCTCCCTGCCTTCATAGGGCTTAGGTTCCCATGGTTTCTCTTTGCCCCGGGCCTCTGAGTGGGCTGCCTTGTTCACGGACAGAGAAGCCATGCTTTACTTGTCTTGGGAAGCTTCCAGAGACGTCAAGCACAGATTTTAGTTCAAAACACATGATCCAGATTTTTTTTTCTTTTTTCTTTTTTTTTTTTTTTTTTTGCCCAAAATGTGGGAAGCACTTCGTTTAAGCATGGCATGGTTCTAAACACTGTGGGTTTGAGGATGGAGTCCCAGCCCTTAAGGAACTTGCAAACTGGAGGAACAATGAACAATGTATCCACAGGGACTTAAGCAGCAAACCAAAACAATCAGCAGGATATTCACAGGAGAGCCGTCTGTTCATTCAGGGGTTCATTCAGTGAACAGATAATTATTGAAGACCCCAGATGTGCCAGACACTGTGCTGGTTGCAATGAATGGGGAGAGAAAAGAAATAGTCCCTGCCCTCAAGGAGCACATGCTCTGGTGGAGGAGAAAGATGCATGAACAAGGATCTGGGCAGAAAGGGCCAATGGAGGCAGGAAGTGTGAGAAGCTGCTGGGACAGAGTTGCGGGGCCGTGGGTAGGGAAGGCTTCCTGGGGAAGGGAAGGGCTGAGCGGGCCTCTGAGAATGAGCATGCCTTCATCAGCCAGTGGAAGCCAGGTGGCAGGTGGGGCAGTTCAGAGCAACAGCACACGGGCACTGCACCCCGGTGCCCGAGAGGTCCTGCAAGGCTGGGATGTAGGAAGGCTTCAGTGTCAAGTGAGTGCGAGTCCCTGTACAGGCAGATGACCTCAGCTGAAGAGAGAGCTCTCCTGGAGAGATTGGCACAGGCTTCCTGGAGGAAGTGGCCTTGAGTTGCACACTGAAGGATGAGGAAGATCTGGGCAGCTGGGGATGAAAGAGAAAAGCTCTGAGATTTCAAGGGCTCCCCTTGCCCTGTGGCGGCCAAGCCCTCCATATTCTGGCCCCAGCCCACCTTTGGCTTTCTTTCCCAGAGCCCCTGACGCATAGCATACTCTGCCCTGGGCAAGAGGGCGTGGTGCACAGTTCCCACGCTTTCTAGCAGCACCCCTCAGGCAGTCCCTCCTCTTGCAGGGGCCTTCTCTGTGTTTCTGCACGTCAAGATCATAACTGTTGTTCAAGATCAGGGATTCACAGGCCTCATCTTCCATGAAGCCTTACCCCTCCTTCCCAATGGGCAGTCTCTCTCCTGCTGAGTGTGCCCAGCACTTTCCTCTGACAGCTGTGGCTCTTCTCTGTGGCCTGGCCCATACCAGCTACCTGTACCCTGGTTCTTTAAGGCACATCTCACCTCTTCCGCTGGATGGCAGGGTGGGGCTTCTGCCAGTCATCCCTGTAGTTTGCCCGTGGTGGTTGACAGAGAGAACCCCGGATGCTGGAGGCCACAGTGAGCCAGGGTGTGGGGATGGGAGCTGAGCCTGGCATGAGGGGCCTTGGGGGGCACCCGAATCTCTTGGCTCAGATCCAGAGAGGGGAGTAACCATGCCTTAATTGTTACAAATGGGTATGAACTCTTCTTACCTGCACAGTACAGTTAATGTGTGGGGAAGATACTGCACTGGGCAGCTCTCATGAGGAAGGCCACCTCTGAGAGTGGGGAAATGGGGTCTCATCTGACAGGTGAGGCCTTTCCTTGTGTGTTAGTCAAGGGCCACCATTTGACCTGCCTTGGTGGGCCCAGTGGTGGCCTTATAGCCTGGAATCCAGCCCCGAGTGGATAGCCCAGCCATGTAGGGAACTTAGTCCCTGCCTCTTTTGATTTTGTCTAATGAGCAAACCATTCACTCACTGACTTACTCACTCATTCATTCATCCAACAGTTGACTAATGGGAGTGCCTATGCAGGTGCTGAGGTGTGGTAGGAAATCAGGTGGTACTTGTCACTTATATTGTCGTCATTATTAAATTTTTGTTTTCCCTGAATCTTAAGAAAAGTCTTTGTTTAAATGCCTGTGTGCCTCAGCTGTGCCATGGGGAGGGGATGTGGGAGCAAGGCTGGGCTGGAGTCTGAAGCGCAGGGAGGCAGGGGAATCCCAGGGCGCCAGGGGACCGAAGGGGGTGGGGGAGGTGGGGGGTGGTGGCCCTTAGAAGGGCGGAGGTCAGCTACTTCGTTTGCCTGCCCTCTTGTCAGAGATGCTGCTTGCCAAGCTCTCCTCTGCCAAACCCCTAGGCACTTTGGGTTTGTCTTTCGCCAGGGTCCTTTCTTTTCAGGAGGCGGTGTCCTGGCGTGGTGAAAACACAGGTTCTGAGGTGGCACGCCCCAGGTTTGCCTCTTCCCATTCTCCACTTCCTGAAGCTCTCTGAGCTGACATCTCCCTCAGGGGGTGGGTGTAAGAATGACAAAGATTGTGTGTGACCAGCTAGGACCCAGTGCATACCATAGTGAGGGTTTAAGGAGTGACAGCTGTCATTGTCATTACACAGAGGTGCCAAAGACATGGGTTCTCTATTGTCAAGCAGGAGGGAGAAGTAAAAATGCAAAAGGAAAAGTGCTGTCTTTTATTCATGTAGGGCAGGTGGGTTTGCGTACTCTTTCTCCTCTTCTGGGCGGCGCACCCTCCAGTGGCCTAGTCACGCACTGCTTAGCTAAAGTTCACGCTGGGGACTGAACACAGTGAAGGAGCTCGGCGGCCAATGGGAGGCTCGAACCCACAACCTTGTGTTTGTTAGAATCATGGCACACGGAGCTGGTACACAGCCCTGATACCGCCTAGCCGTGTGGGCCTCCCTGAGTATGAGGCGCCTCATAAGGGGTAGGCACGAGGTGGCTGAAGTTTCGCAGATGAACCCCCACCCCAAGAAGGCCTCCCCAGTCTCCTCTCTCCAGAGTCCCAGGGTGGAGCTCCCTCCTGCTCCCTTCCCCTGGAGCGCCATCCATGGCTGTCCCCATGGCAACTGCGATGGGGACCCAGTTGGGGGGATAAGAGAGGGATGAAGGAGAATAATCAAGAATTACTTGTTTGGGAAAAGAAAAAAAGGAGTGGAGAGGGAGAGTGGGAGGGAGAAAAGACAGGAAGGCAAGTAGAGACAGAGGGAAGAGAAAAAGCAGAGAGAGAGAGGGAGAGAGAAGAGAGTCTTTTCTTTGGGGAAAAATGGAAATTTAATCAGATCAGTTTTTATAGTGCAAATAGAAAATCAGTTTTAATAAAGCCAAAAGGAAATGCAAAACAGCCGCTTGAGATGGAGATTGTGTTAAACAGACAGCTCTTTAGGAGCGGCCGAGTCTGGGATGTTTATTGTGCACAGACAGAGCAAGGAGGGGGATTTCTGGCTGAATTTCAAATAGACATTTGATTTGGCTTTGGGGGTGGGTGATGAGCCCCTCCCTGGTCCCCTCCTCCCTACGCTCAGGCCCATCTGTCCAGGGAAGGAAGTCTCCCAAAATGCGAGAGAAAAAGAAGGGGAGGGTGCAAACATGGGGGGGGCACCAGCCTGACCCGGAGCAGGAGGAGTCACCCTCCCCTTCCAGTGGGGTGTGCTCCCCACAGGTCTGCCCCACTCTGCCTGCCCAGAGACTGGACTCTGCCCTCCGTGAACACACCCACTGTTTTCAGCTCCTGATTCTTAATTATAGTTCTGGCCCAGCTCTTGGTTTTATTGCTTTCATTTATTATAAAAAGACCAGTGTCTGTTTTTTTTTTGAAACGGCTATCTGGTCAAATCACGGTTGATAAGCAACACTGAGCTGTCTTTTTAAGACAGGCCAAATTTATCACACTTAAAAAAAAAAAGGCAAGCCTTCGATGGCCTATTAGAAAATTTCCCCCCCTTTTCCCAGAGTGACATTTTAGTAAAAGGCTTTATTTTTCCCCTCAGCTTTCACAAAGCCATCGCCTTGAAAAAGAGAGAGAGGGGGGAGGGAGAATGAGCCGCAGAGCACTTTTGAGGCTGTTCCATAAAATATATGGAGAGGGCACAGAAGATAACAGGATCTGTCCTAATGGGGCTGTTAGCTCAGGAGGAAAAGAGGGGGCCTTTGGCACGTGTTTGTCAGCTGTTATTTTTGTAATTAGAAGAGAAACTGCACTTTACATTTCAGAAACGCAGCGATTTGGGGCTGCAAGGAAGATGTATGGTCTGGGACTGGAAGATAGGTTGGGAGGAGTGGGGGGTTGGGCAAGACGGCGGGGGTGGGGCCCCGCTGGTGGTTCCTGGGGTTAAGGAGCTCATCTGTCACCTTTGAAGCTGGCTCCTAAGGAGAGTGGAGCCCCGCAGGTCACCAGTCCCTCAGTAGGCTCCCCTGTCCTCGCTGTCCCCACCCCATATTCACGGAAGCAGGTGAAGTCAAACTGTGGGCCCACTAGGCTGCCGCGGGTAGGGGCAGGTCTGGGGTCCAGGCAGCGATATTCCTGTGGCCCGGTAGGCCTCTGACTCTGCTGGGACTAGGACAGGAGCTACGGAGGGGCCATTCTGAGGGCCCAGCCGTAAGCAAATGTGCCTCTGGAGCTGTTTGCGGAGTTGGCCCGGGAGAGGAGGGCCGGTCCCTGCTCCTCCTGAGTGGGTGGGGCATCCTCAGGGGCGTGGAAGGGGGAGTGGCCTGAGGCTAATTCCCAAAGACGAGGGGCATCAGGTAGGGGAAGTCAGCGGGCAGGAGGAGGCTTCCCTCCCAGACACCTTGAGCTTCGTCCCCTTCCTGGCTGCCCTCCGATCGTCCGGGAAGGCTGCTGCTCTGTTCCTCCTCTGCCTCTTTCTCATCTGTTTTTCTCCCTAGCGGTATTTCTCACCGTGTCCTTTGAACAAAGACAGCTTTAACTGTTAACAGCCACCTCCCTTTGTTCTGGCCCTGAGACCAGGGCTTCAGAGGAGTGTGGCTCCTCATGCTCTGCTGTGCCCTGTCTGCTGCCTCAGGGTGGGCCTCCTGTCCCTGGCACTGAGCACCTGGTCCAGCAGTGGGGCCACACCTGACATCTACTGCCATGAGAGCCAAGGAGAGCGGGGTCTGGAGGAGCCTGGCCCACAGAGCTCAGGGGCCTAGTGAGCGAGTACAAGGGGGCTGGGCTCTGAAGCCAGAGAATGCTGGTATGAAACCCAGCACCACCGCCTGCCATGGGGCGGGGGAACTCAGGAAAATTCGTGGACTTCTCCAGCCTTCAGTTTTCTCATCTGTAAACTGGCAGAGGCTTGTCAGGAGAATTAAATCAAATGGTGACTGCAAAGCTTGTGCCCCAGAGCTCAGCACTCAGTAGGTGTGAGCCTGCCTCCCCCGCCTGCCTGGGAGGCCCGTGGGAACCGGCCGCCTGGCATGTTCTGCTTCTCAGAGGGAAAGGTGTAGGCTCAGCAGGGCAGCCCATGTGCCGCTGGAGCTGGGACTAGAAGGTCTAGGACGCCCAGTCTGGTGTCGCTTCTGTCCCCTGATGGTGTCTCTCAACTCCCTGGGGCCCTCTCGGGTGGGCCATTCCAGGTGTCCAGGCCATGGTTCCCCATCCCAGATGATCTCTGGTCCGGTCTGAAAAAGTCCAAGTCCTGTGAATCCATTCTGGAACTCTGAGTGCTTAGATCTGTACGTTGAAACGATGCCCAGGAGCCGCATGGGTGAGCTGTGTTTGACCCTTCCCTGCAGACATCATGGACTTGGAAAACCCAGCCTGGAAGACAGGTGTCACGGTGTTGGAGGACTGCAATTCTCAGGTCCCAAGGAGGAGGCACAGAGTGGGGTCCCAAATCGGCCCCCTCAGCAGCAACTACGAGGTTCCCCAGGATGCAGGACTTCCAGTGCTGAAAGTGAGGAGGTCCAGGCAAGGTAGGATGAGTTGGGAACCTTAGGACAGGGCTCAGATATGATTCTGTCCTTCTTAGTTGGTGCCCTACTGTGGACAAGGCACAAGGATGCAGTAATGACAGAAGCAACCCTTACCTGGAGTGTGCTCAGAGCGCAGAGGAGGAGCCGCGTGATGGGCAGACGAACTGCCCTCCAGTGTGCGAGGAGGGGGCCTGGAGAGGGGGAGGTGAACTCTGGTTTGGTGATGATGGAGGGTAGTCAGGAAGGCTTCCCAGAGGAGGTGGTAGTTGAGGTTTTGAAGGCTGAAGAGGTATTTGCAAGGCAGAGGGAGGGAATGCTGGAGACGGAGCTCAAGAGGCAAAGCTTGCAGAGCTGTAAGAGGACATTTAGTTACGCTCTGGTGCAAAATGGCGTGTGATGGGCGTGGCAGGGCAGGAGGCTACAGAATGGAAATGTAACCTCTCCCTTTCCTTGCCACATGGGACGGGGTGGGATGTTTGGAAGGAAGGAAGTCCTCAGGACCAGGGAAAGGTTAGGATGCCCTCTCCACTTCAGGATGGAGACATAATTTCTCCAGAGTGTCCTGGTTCCATCTCAGCCTTCCAATGTCTAGGACAATGTTACAGAGCTCCCCATGCCAGCACTGCTTGGCTCCCTGGCATGGCTGGGTGCCTGGCCCGTGGCTGGAGGCCAGTGGCCCAGAGCCCAGGGAAGCCAGCTGGTGACAGGATAGAGTTGTCCTGGCTTTGGCCAGGCAGACCAGTGGGCTCTGACCCAGGCTGCGATCCCTTCAGGACCTCCTCTTAGAGATATTTAGCTCTGTAAAGAGGCAAAGATGCTGTTTTACCAGTATCCCTGGGCTCTGTGCTCCCTCACCTCAGTCACTAGCACAGGAATCCGAGGACCTAGCTGCTTTTGGGGGGCTGAGCTAAGCCAACCGGCCAAGGCTAATTGACTCCATCCGCCCCTGCAGTCAGGGGGCCTGGATGATTAAGAAGCCATGCATCAGAGTCAGATGGTGAACGCTAGACCTCCATCTGAAGACCGAACCCAGGGATGGGACTGTCTGATGAATTTTTCAGTGACTTTAGGCCAGCCACACTCACTGCTGTCACCCCTGTGGGAGAGAATGTGTTGTCTTGGTCTACCTCAAATCCTTTCTGGAGTAAAACAGAGTATTACAACCAACCAGCCAGTCAGCCAACCAGTCGATCAACCAGGAGATGTTGACCAACAGCACCTCACAGGAAGGAGGCCCAGGTGTCAGGCGGGCCCAGTGAGGACCAGGATCTGGCTCCATTCACAGCCCCCATCTTTTTTTATGTGCTGGTAGTACACTTGGCTTTGAGAGATTTGCTGTCAGAGGTTCCCACACTTGTTTCTCCTGATCCACAATTGTTTACCAATGATAATTTTGGGGGCTCAAGGCTGGAAATAGATCTATATGGGTACTTAAAAAAATGGACCAGATGAAGACAGTGATGACACTATAATAAGGTTGTGTGTGTGTGTGTGTGTGTGTGTGTGTTTGTGGTTGTGGGGGAGCACATACTTGGACCCCAGTGCAGCAGGTGTGGGGCCCACCCTGGCCCCGTCCCTCAGCTGCATCCCCTTCCTCCCTGTGCAGGGGGTGGGGGTGGTGGGGTGGGGGGGAGGCTGAGGAGAGTTGGGGGGAGACACCTGTCCACCCAGGACTTATAATTTTCTGTTCACTTAGTAGGTCTCCCCAGGAGTCTGTGAATTCCTTGAGATAGGAGGCCTCTTTTTTTTTCTTGTCTTTGTATCCCCAGGGCCTGGCACAAAGTAGAAACTCAATAAATGTTAGTTGAATGAATGAATAAACGTTTGAATAACAGAACTACCTGCTCTAGCGACCTCTCTCAGGATTATTGGGAGGATCAAATGAGATAATGCACATGAAAGCACTTTGTAAATTGCAGAGCTCTATACAAATGCAAATCATTCACAGCTTTGGTGGAAATTATTATTCAAATTATTATTATTATTTTCACTGTGAAGGAGGACGGGAAGGAGAGGGCAGTGGGATCATTCCCCGGCGGTGGAAGCCAGGGCTCGAGCAGCCGGCACTGGCACATTACTCCAGAGCCTGCCTCCCTGCCCCTTAAATCCTCCCCGAGCTCCGGGCTACCTCCCCGGGGGGTGGGCCTGACAGCAGCTGCCTGGGCTGGGGCAAAAGTTGCTGTTGGAATCCTGCCCAGTGTGGGGACTGAAGCTACAAGCACATCTCACCCTGAACAAAATGAATTAAACGCCAAAAGCTCGAAATGAAAAAGGTTTTCTTTTCTCTGTTTTCCTTTCTTTTCTTTCTGTCTTTTTTTTTTTTAAGTAGAAAAGGTGGTGTGCTAGAAACGGGGTGCCAGCAGAGAGAGCGAGCGAGACAGTGGGGCACCCCAAAACCCACAGTTCGCCGGGTGTCCAGGCCGAGCTCAGGTTTGCAATGCTGTTACCCCGCCTCTTCAACCCCTGGCCCACGGGAGGGAGGGCTAGCCGGCTGGGCAGCCAAGAGACTCAGAGCAAAGGCGTGATTGATAATTGGCGACTGTAATTCTATAATTCATCTCCCTGCACCGCAGTGAAATTAAAAGAGTTTAGGTTCCCAAGCATAATGATCATCAATTAAACGCCGGGGAGATTTAGTGTCCTCATTTGAATTTTGTTTTATTTATTTAAATTTCTCTTTGGGGGGGGGAGGGGAGTGTCGGGAGCGGGGGAGCGGGAGCCAGGGGCTGGGGCGGGCGGGAGGCAGGTGCCAGGCAGGGTTCTCCGGGGCGCGGGCCGCGCCGGGGTGCCCGGGGGCGGCGGAGGGTGGAGCGCGGTGCGCGGGGCAGCGGGCTCCGCGAGACAGGGGATCCATCATCCTGGGCCTAATCAGTTAATACTGATAAACTGCCAGCAATAACTGCCAATTGCGCCGCCGTTCTGGAGCTGCCAGTTCATTCATTTAGGGAGTGCGGCGGCCCGTCGGGGGGAAGCGCTCCCGGGCCCGCGTCTTTCCCGCCTGTGCCCCGCGGGGCGGGGGCGCATCTGGCGCGGGCGGAGGGCCCCGCCGACTCCTGCCCGCGACCCGAAGCGGGCAGAGGCCGGCGTTAGGGTGGCGGAGGGCTGCGGGTCTGACTCTGGCCCCGGGCGGGCCTGGGCGGCCCGTGGGAGGCCTGCCTGGTTCTCCCGTCCGCGCTGGCACGCAGACGGCACCCGCTTAGAGGCTGCGTCTCAGACGGAAACGTCTCCCGGCTAAGCGGTGGGATCTCCTTGCGCCGGGCCAGAGGAGGAGGCCGCAGGAATCGGGTTATTTCTGGCGGCCCTGCCCTGCCCCGGTACCCCCGCTGTGGGACTCAGAAGCCATCTCTGGAAAGGAGGGGGCTGGGCTGGGCGGCCTCTAGGGGTCCCTCTAGCTCTGTGGCTTGACGGAAGCTACCTTTCCATGCGGGTCTAGAGCAGGGGTGCCCGATACATCCCCCGCCCTCCTTTCCAACCCCGGCTAGTTTGAGACTCGGAGGCCACCTCTCCACCTCCACTCTGAGCCCCGCCTCCCTCCCCAGTTGCTGTCCATTTTTCGGGGTTGGTTACCGCGGCAGTTTCCTGGCATACTCTGATTCCGACTTCTCGCTTTGCAATCAAGAAAACTAAAAATAGAGCATAAAGGAGCTCTCCAAGGGGGGTTGTGGGGGTGGGCAGAGGACGAGGAAAATGCTTGGTTCCTCCTGGGAATGAGACCTCATCAGCTCTACATAGGGAGTTAGAAATCCAGTCCAGACCACGGACAGGGGTGCGGTGCGGGGCGGGGACCCTCTCTGATCACCAAGTGGAGGGAGCTTGAAAGAAAATTGTGTGTGTGTGTGGGGGGCATGCCTGGGAAGTGGGGTTGGGGAGAAGGAGGGTGCCTTTTAGATCCTTGGGGATGAGGCCCATAGCATGCCTTGCACAGTGGATCCCCACCCCTGGGGTTGAGCAAGAACTAAAATCCACAGACCCTGGGGGCTTACTTGGGCACCAGAGGCCTTGTGTTGTAATTCATCTGCCAAGAGGGGGCGCTGTATTCTAATTTTAACAAAAGCATCTGGTGTAAACTGAGGCTCTCCAAGGCCGGTGGTACCTGGTTGTATAGTTGAGTTCTCTGGCTTGAGACACACGGGGAACCCCGTCAGAGATTTCCTCCTCAGAAGTGGTATCTTTTGGCTTGCAGGGGATGGCTGTTTTCAAGCCAGACGTGATAAGATTGGAAACATTGCAGGGGATGGGGGAGTGCTAGGAGTCAGCCCACAGCAGCGAGTGCTGAGGGAGAGCCTGGACTCCCAGACAGCCGGTCCCAGGACAGGGGCAACCCTTCTCCCTGGTAGAGCCTCTCTCTGCGCCCCCCTCCTCCCCGGGGAGCTCAGAAAGGCATGTGGACCTGTGTAAATGACTCAGCAGTTACTGGGGGAGACAAGCCTGATTCTGAATCCAGAGCTCTAGGTTTGCAGTCATAGCTGTACCACTCCATGACCTTGGGCATGCCGCTTTTTCCTCTGAGCCTCAGTTTCCCCTTGTGTCTAATAGGATGTGTTGCATAAAAGCTCTGGAGAAGTCTTGTGTAAATGCAAGGAACATCGTTACAACTTTCATCTCCCATGCATAAAACAGGCAGCAGCCCAGCCTTATCTTCCAAGGGGCAGTTCAGAGGGAGGACTTTATCTGTACCCCTGTCTGGTGGTGCCTTCCAGACCCCTTTCTCTCACAGGGCTATCTTTAGGACCCATGATGTTTCCTCTCCTGAGAGAGGAAGTGAAATGGTTGATACTAGAATCCAGAGACCAGCCATGCTTTGGTACCACTGATTCAAATCAAGATACTGTCTTTCAGTCTCCCCTCCGTCTTGCTGAACTCATTCCGGCTCCCTTAGCAAGCCCATCTAGATGGAGAGACAGTTGGTCCCTGAAAATGTGATTTCTCAAGTGAGGGAGTGAAGGCTGAACTGTGGGGAGCCAGGCCTTGCGGGGTGGGGGTGAGGGTGGGTGGCACCCCTGCACACCCTGCACACCCTGAAGAGGCCTTCCCTAGCTCCCTACAGACTGATGCTGTCTCCTAGTTTCTAAAAGAGCCCCGCCATCGCCCCTTCCTTCAGGAAGGCTAAGGGTGTTCTGGGTTGATCCGAGGAGAGTTGAAGGTGACCCCTGTTCCCAGGGAACGTCCACTTCCGTTTATGGACATTGCATCCTGCGCCATCCACCCCACCATGGCTTCTCTGCCCTGATGGGTCTGGTGTGAGTGGGAATGTCTTTAGCCCCTTTGGGAGGTCCAACAGGTGTAGTTGGGAGGAGGAACTCCAAGGGGCAAAGACTCTACCATTTTCTGTATGGAATCTGTAAGAGCACCAAGCCCAAGTGGGCATGAAGCCCAACAAAGGCTTTTTAAAATTACCATGTGCTGTCCTTTCTCTGATTACAAAAGTAATACATATTCATGGTCAAAAATTTGGAAAATACAGAAAAGCACAAAGAAAAAAATTCATCCATATTCTACTACCCAGAAGCCACCACTATTAATATTTGAGGTGTATCACCTCGCTGTCCTTTTCTTTCTTTCTGACTCTTTATCTCTGTCTTTTAACAGGAATCTCATGCAGTAACACTTTTTTTGTCTCCTACTTTATAACAGCATGTGGGGAGCATTTCCCCACGCAGCAAACACTAGGCAAAAAGTGTAGCCAGGTGTTTGGTCTGGGAAGCGTGGGAGAGCACGCTCTCAGAGGGGCTCTCGGCACTGACAGATGGGGCTCTCTCCTGCTTCTAGTGAAGGCGGAGAGCTATACAGTCCACAGGCGGGAGGGGTGGCCGGAGAGGCAGGGCAGGCTGGCGTCCAGTGTCCCCAGGCATCTCGGGAGTATGCCGGAGGTGCTGGTCACTTGGAAGCTCAGGATAACACTAGAAATGTCAGGCACTTGGAGGGAGGGAGAGCCCTCTCCTCCCAGAGAAACAATAGTAACAAAGAAGCCAGTTCCAGCCAACTGCAGAGCCGTACTTTAGCTAAGGGGGGTGCTGGGCAGAGGGGTGGGTGTGCATCTGTGGCCTCAGGCTCTCCAGATGCCGGACATGGTGCTTCAGGATCTTGGTTTGGAGACTCGGCCTTGCCCATCTGATCCCCACACAGCACGCCCTCACGTTCCTTAAAGCATTCTGCCTGGGTCACGTGATTCAGACGCGACAACAGCCTGCCTCCTCTCAAGGCCCAGACAGTTCTTCTCTCTTCCCAACTCCACTCAGGATGCTCTTCCTTGAACAGTAACAAAAAAGCCCGAAATAACCTGATTAAAAAATGGGCAAACTACTTGAATAGAGGATATCCAGATGGCCAACCGACACATGAAAAGATGCTCAACATCACTAATTATTGAAGAAATGCAAATGAAAACGACAATGAGATGTCACATCCATTAGGAGGGCCACTGTTAAAAAAAACAGAAAGTGACACGTGTTCAGGAGGATTTGGAAAAATTGAAACGGTCATGCACTTTTAGCGGGATCGTAAAATAGGCACAGCCGCTATGGAAAACAGCATGGTGGATCCAAAGTAAATAAATAAATAAATAGAATAGACCAGAACTACCATGCAGTCTGGCAATCTCACTTCTGGGTCCACCTCCAACAGAACTAAAAGCTGGATCTCAAAGAGCTATTTGCACGCCTACGTTCCCAGCACCATTATCCACAGTATCCCAGAGGGAAGGAACCCGAATGTCAGTTGACAGATGAAACAGTAAACAAAATGAGAGATTACACACAAGAGAATATTATTCAGCCTTAAAAAGGAAGGGCATTCTGATACATGCTATAGTTTGGATAAACCTTGAGGGTATGGTGCAAAGTGAGATAAGCCAGTCACTAAAAGACAAGTACTGTGTGATTCCACTTTTGTAAGGTGTCTAAAGTGGTCAGATTCCCAGACAGAAGTAGAATCCTGGTTACCAGGGGCTGGGGGGACAGGGAGTTGGGGAGCTGTGGCTTAATGGATATAAGGTTTGTGTTCAGGATGAAGAGTTTTGGAGGTGTGTTGCACAACAGTGTAGATGTACTTAACTCCTGAGTCGTACACTTAAAATATGTTAAAGACAGTAAATTTTATGTTAGTGTTTTTTGTTTGTTTTGCCTTTTTTTTTTTTTACCGTAGTTAGAAAAAAGAAAAGAGATTTTCTCTCTGCCTTCCTTGACCAGCCGAGCAAAGAAAGAGCTTCTCATGGTCTTGCATTTTCTACAGAAACCCCCTAAGTTGACCTGTTACCTTTTTTATGTGGTCATGTTCGAGCTTCTTTCCAGACAAGTTCTTTGAAGGCAGGGGGTAAAATCTTCACCTCTTTGTTTTCCCCATAGCATCGAACACAGTGCCTGGGACATAATGGTGGCCCGGCTAATGTCTGCACACTGATTTGTCCCTTCCTTCCATAAACTCTGGACTGTGGGCTGGAGGGCAATGGAGAGAGGAGAGAGGAAGAAGACAGCGCCCAGGTAGGACTGGGGTTTCCACACGTGCCTGTTTAAGCAGCTGCTTTGTGTGGCTCAGTTCACACATACTCACACTTTTACCTCACGTGTAGACAGTGACGTCGGGGGAAGGGAGAGACCTTGAGTTATGGAAATGGGGTTTTGGACTCTTCTAGAGCTTTTTGACTCAAAAGGTTTGGAAGGCATTAACCCAAACCACCTAGGACGTGTACCTAATCTTACCCTTCTTGGGAATTCCTCTTGAGAAGCAGATTCACTACTCTCCTCAGGAACACAGATCAGTGTCTTACAACTCTTCTGCCAGGGAAGTTTCTCCTGACCTGTCACCTCCATCCCTCCGGCCACCGCGTACACTTCTGCTCTGATGACATAGAGAGCGCTCCCCAGCACCGTGTCCCTTGTAGGCACTCTTAAAATCTGCCCTCGAACAGAATAACGATCACTTACATGAGGTATCTGCAGTTTCCTCTTTGTAGGGTGGTTCCTCTGCTAAATTAATTGTCTGGTTCTCTTGAAAAGCAATCTTTTCCCCCAGTTCATGTTTCGTTCTTGACCTAACATGGCCATTCCTGGCCTTTAGAATGGGATTTGCTTCTGGTGGGGAATTAAATTTCCATAGCAACGCTGGCAGCCATCTTCGGAGTACTGTGCCCCAGCCCGAGGGCAGGCTGGTACCACACCACAGGGCCGTGGTTTGCGGGGTTGTAAGTCTCCTTTAGTCAGACCACAGCCGCGGTGACTCAAACTACTAAGGGGACAGACGGAAAACACGTGAAGGAGTCTGCCTGCTCTTAGTTCCTGGGGACCCTGAGCTCCTGAGGAGACACGGGTGTTCACTTTGTTAGCCTCACAGGATTAAAAAAAAAAATAACAGAAAACTGGGGATTGGGTGTTTTCATCTCTTTTCTGAATCAGCTGGGTCTTCTTCTCTAAGCCGGGCACCCTGCTAAGCTCCAAGCGGGAGAAAGGCCTGAGTCCTAGCTCTGGGGATTTGTCTGTTTGTTTAAAGTGTATTCTTAATGGCTGTTTTTAAGGAAGCCATAAGCAGTGTGAGGGTTTCTTCCCACTCCCTCTCGGCCCCCGAATATACTACTCAGCTCTCCAGTGGTTTGTGGAATCACTTCCTGAGTCCCTAACATGGCCATCCAGGCCCCCAGTTCACTGGCCTCAAGCTGCTTCCGGGGTCTCAACTCCCTTAATTCCTTCTTGGGTTCGTGCCCTCCTGCCAACAGGACGTTAGCCTGCGGTCAGGACACAGCGAACACTTAATTCCTCTCTGTCCTGTGCCTGTGAGCTTGCAAATGCCTTTTCTCCCAGCCCACTTGGAAGTTCTGTTCCTTCTGTAGGAGACAGGTCTTCTTAACGCCTGTGTTGTGAGGAATTCATTCTCCTTAGTGCCAAGGGCCACCGGCTGGGGCTGGAGCCACGGGAAGCCCTCTTGGCCAGCGTTCCCATCCATGGGGACCATTGTCCATTTGTCCTAGTGAGCCAGCCATCTTCTGGGTGTGCCATGTCATGAAAAGATCTGGAGGCACTGCTTTAAGGCCCAGCTCAGTGCTGCCTCCCCCACAAAGCCTCTTCCCGACCCTCCAGCCAGAAGTCTCCCTGCCTCCCTTAGATACCTCCCCCAGTCCTTCTGGAGTGTCTTATGGTCTGCTTTGTATCATGGGTATTTATTGCTTTTCTATAGGCATCTTTCCTGCTTCCCTCCCCCAAAGGATTGGAAGCTCTTTGAGAATTTTGTTCTTATTTAGTTACACACAGAGTTTAGAACTTGTCCTGCATGTACGTGGGACTCCTTAAATGTTGATTTGAAATCTAGGGCTTCTGTAACCGTAGGTCGTCCTCCAAGCCGAATCCCCCTTGATATGCTGCCCCTGTTCCAACGACTCCACTGCTGTTCAAAATGCTTTGGAATTTCTTTTCTGGAATTACTTTCAGAGAAGGTTTATGAGCCAAAGAATAAAACTAGTCTCTTTTCTTTAGAATCAAACAACTTGTATTTAATTTTCATTTTGTTGTCATTGCTAGTCAACAAATATTTATTGAGCCCCAGGCACATAGTTGTTTTTTCTTTTTTTTTTTAAATTTAATATAAACTACTTGTCTACCTTATTGGCAAGATTTGGCTCCAAACAAGCTTGGTCTTTTTCCAGAAATCGAATCTACCCTCAAAACATTAAAGGTTTACTGTCTTGGAGCAGATTCACAACAATGAAAGCAAAGAGTATAAAACTGCAAAAAACCAAAACAACACACACAAAAAAGCAAACAACAGTGAGTGCCAGCAACCCTGGGACAAATGCAGAGCCTTCCAGGTCCTACCTTACAGGGGACAGCATTAACTCGGATGCGTGAAATCTGGCATGTTTGTTTGGAGAACGAGGTCTCTCTGGCTTATGTCACACCTTGGACAGGAATATGTCATTCAGCAAACAATGAGTCAATACCGTATGTGGTTAGATCCTGGCATTTGAAGCCAGTGAATGCGCCTACCAGCCACCGTGGGCACCGTGGGGTTTCTGGCGGTTTACTCACCTGAAGGGGTGGGTCGTGGTGGTATCTACTTAATGGGGCTATTGGTAAAGTTGAGTGTCGGCTCTGGCATCCCCATATTCTGATCGTAAAGAAAATACCTACCGACAGTTTAGATGACTCTCCGCCCCCTCCCCACCCCGAGAATAGAAGGCCTGAGGAATAAATCGCTGCCTTCACACTTCTAGAGACTGAAATTACAGATTGGCTTTATGATGCTCCGATTCCTCTGAAGAAAACCGTAGAAGTTCCTGGCATTTGGTTGCTGTAGAAATGATATGGGTGAGAGCCCAAGAAGAAGTTCCCCTGAATATGGTTAGGCAGAGGAAAGGGCAGGTGAAGAAGACCAAGAAATCATTTATTGAGAAGCAGGATCCCAGGCGTCTGGGTGGCTCAGTGGGTTAAGTGTCTACCTTTGGATCAGGTCACGACCTCAGGGTCCAGGATTGAGCCCCATGTCGGGGCTCCCTGTTCAGCAGGGGGCCTGCTTCTCTTTCTCCCTCTGCCCCCTCCCCTGTTCATGCTCTCTCTCTCTCTTTCAAATAAATAAATAAATAAATAAATAAATAAATAAAATCTTTAAAAAAAAAAAAAGGCAGTATCCTAGCTCAGCCAAGTGCATCAAGTAACTCCTGATTTCTTCTGGCGGAGGAGCTATTTGGAAGACAGTTGGGACCTTCTTCTGAGCTGTGGGCTCTGCTTCGCTAAAGCCAGCTGCTGTCCCCCAGGCCTGGGTCACTAGGACCTGCTGACCAGAGCTCAGCTTTTCCAGAAAGCTTTTCCAGCTGATTGTGCAGAGAGATACGGTGACTTCCCACGTGCCAGGCATTTCACACAGACCCATTCACTTCCCTCAAAGAGGTAAGTACCATGATGGTGCCTGTTTTATGGACATAGCTAGTCAGGGGTCTGAGCTATCTGAACACCCCAGCATCCACATCATGCCTTGGCCCCATCTACTTTAAGAATTTGGAGATTTGTTTAAAGGAACAAATTCCTTCTTTATCACATTTATCACATTTATTGTGTGTCCTCCTCCCACAGTGTGTACGCTCCACAGGCTCACGAATTGTTGTCTTTCTTATTAACTGCAGAATCCCTAGTATCTGGAACAGTGGAAGCACACATCAGGGATGCTTAGTAGATATTTCTTGAATAAATGAACGTCTTCACACATTTGTAATATATTGCTTTTTTCTTAAACCTCCCCCTGCCTTTTTTTTTTTTTTTTTTTTAAGTACATTGCTTTTTAGGGATTCTGAGCTGTGTGTCCCTGGGCCTTTGGAGAGTTCTGTATTGTATAGGTGGATTTCAATCAGTGTTATTAATCAGTGTACCAACTCTATTCCAGGGAAAGCATATTCCCAGTCTAAAGCCTGTTTTCTGTGGGCATTTTTCTTCTTTAGAGGCGATCATAAGCCCAGGAAATCAACTTGTCTCAGAGTTGTCATGATAAATAAGGCCTGCAGACGTGATGTTCTGGTGTTTGTTTAATTTCTTAGACGCTTCTCTTTGCCACAGTCCCCAACCCCTGTTGTTCACGCACAGCTATTCAGCTATCCGCTTGCCCTCCCAGGGCCCCAGTGGAGTTACGTGGTTCTTGTCCAAACCCCTTGTGTTACAGCAGAGGAAACCGGGGCCTGAGACTGTGTACTTGCCCATGGTCACGCAGCTGGCAGAGCCTGGAATCCAGTGCCCACCTGCCTCCCGGTCCAGTGTGCCTTCTCTGTCACCATGTGCCCTGGGCAGGAAGGCCTTGTAAGAACAGGGATGGAAACAGATGTCACTGATCCCAGGGATGTTGGGTTCGGGGTGAAGGGATGACAGAGAGGAGCTGAAGGGTGACAAGCACCTCTCCTTGCTCTGCACCATCACGGGGCCACTGTGCTCATTGGCAACCCCTTCAAATGATGGCATTTTCAGCAAATGGAAGGGAAGTAGGTCTTTCTCTTTCCCTCCCCCCACCCCCCATTGTAATTAGTTGTCAAAAAATTTTAGATGGAAGGGGGAACGCTCAGGTCCTGATGAGATGATACAGCAAAGATTTCATTTCATCTTGAATTTGACATTAAACTTTAATAGTCTCAAGGACAAGAAGCCAAGAGATATCAGATGTAATGAGATAAAGCAAAGTTTCTCTGACAGCAAATTTGATCACAAATGGGCTCCGAGATTGCTTCTTTGATATAAATGAAACATAATTCATCTTCCAGCGCCCCGAATGGGCTTTCAGGCTGGGGATGAGGCTGGCATCTCTCTTGCCTGGCTCTGACAAGTGGCAGCACAGGGAGGAGGTGGAGGCTTCGCCGGACCCTGCCTGGGCAGTCTAGTCACTCTGTCTGGGAAGAGCTGGGGCAGGCGGCCGCAGGAGCTGGAGGGCGCCAGGCCGTTCCAGCCAGTGGCTGCGGACACCTTCTGCTCTGAGCTGGGTTTCGACTTGGGAGGTTCTCCTCAGGATCAGAATGGCAAAGAGTTTGTCAAGCAGGACAGGACCCCCTTACACGTCTAGGCTCTGTGGGAAACCACTCTTTGATGATTTCCTGGCTGGGACTTGCGAGGTGAACGATCCCACTCACCCTCTTCTGACATACTTTCTTGAAGTGGTTTCTTCCTTTTTCCAAACTTCCTGTGGCTGCCCAAATTCAGACAGCGTAGTGCTAGGTGGGGGCAGGGTGGAGGGGCAGGGCGGAGAGACTAGGTGGAGGGGCTGGGTGAAGGCCTCCAACCTCCCAGTCTCCATAAGCACCACCCCCCTGGTTTTCTTAATCTTGCATAAATTACCATGTTAATTACAGGGCCTGCTTGCCACCTTTCAGCAAGGTGGTTGCCCTCAGCCCGTCTTCCACAGAGCACCACAGGGGCCGCTGGGTCAGCTGCTCAGGGCTGGGCAGTGCCACCACTGTGGCCTCCTACCTGCCCCCCCCCGCCCCCCCCCCCCACCTCCAGCCCTTGCCCCTTCTGATCCTTCCTCCTCAGGCCACAAACCTGCAGGTATTTTAGGATAGATGACTTACTCTGAGGCCCCAGGCTCTCCACAGTCTGGTGGCCCTTGCCCTTGTGTGCCTCTCCAGCCAGTCCTCCGTTGCCTGTCCACAGCGTCCCCTTCGTGGCCACAGTGGGGGAAAGCACTCCCTGCACAGACCAGAGCCTTCTCATGCTTTTGCTTTTGAAGTCTGCTCAGGAAGCTCTGCCCCTGGTCAAACACTACTCGGCCTCCTTCAGTCCTGACGTCACATCTTCTTTTTTAAGATTTATTTTATTTATTTGCAAGAGAGAGAGAGAGAATCTCAAGCAGACTCCCTGATGAGCACGGTGCCCAAAGATGTGGAGCTCGATCTCATGACCCCGAGATCATGCCCTGAGCCCAAATCAGGAGTCGGAAACTTAACCGACTGAGCCATCCAAGCGCCCCCTGAGGTCACATCTTCTGAGAAACCTTCCCTTCCCGGGTCTGCCAGAAGACCGCTCCCCTTCCCTGGGCTCCTCCTGGACCACTGTGTGACTCAGGGTCTGTCTTCCCCATTTTATTGCTATTCCTATACTTTCTTTTTCCAGACCAAGAGCTCCAAAAGCCATGTCTCATTGATCTTTACATATCCCTGGGCTTATCATGATGCCCAGCTTAGACCAGGTGGTCAGTGAGGGCCCATTAGATGAAACCAAATCCTGGCCCATAGCATGGTCTTCTGGAACATACCAGGCTCAGTGGCCAGTCAACCCTCTCTGGCAGTTGGGAGGATCGGAATGCGTGCACACTTGTCTGTCTGCCCAGTGAGATAGTAGCAGTTCTACCGAAATAACTTTGTCCTAGTTCTCCTTGACTGAGGGGAGCCTGGGTGGCTCAGTCAGTTAAGTAAGCATCTGCCTTTGGCTGAGGTCATGATCTCGGGGTTCTGGGATCAAGCCCCGCATTGGGCTCTCTGCTCAGCCTGTTTCTGCCTCTTACTCTCCCTCTGTGCTCTCCCTCTCTCTCAAATAAATAAATAAAATCTTTAAACGAAACCAAACCAAAACAAAACAAATTCTCTTTGATCGAGAGTTTGGGATTGCAAGATTGAGACCAGACTGCAGACAACTCTGCATCTTCTCCTCTTTCCTAGAGGCCCCGCGCGAGGACTCAGGGGAAGGTGTCTTTATCTTTTTCAGCTAAAGACAGCCTGAGCAGGAGATAAGGAGAGAGTTCTCCTTGGAGTGGAAGTAGAGGCAGAACAGAGCTGGGAAGCAAGGGCTGGTGCACTCGTTCTGGGGGAGGGTGGCTTTGAGACTCGGGGTCCAATCAGAAATGTAGATTTAGCCCAAATGTCTATCAATCCATAAATGGGTAAACAAACTGGGGTACATCCATACAGTGGAATGTTATTCAGCCACAATGAGGGATGGACTCCCGATACATCCTGCCATGTGATAAACCTCAAAAACACGACGCTAGCTGGAAGAGGCAGGCATAGAGGTTCTGAATTATATATTTATATGAAGTGTCCGGAAGAGGTACGTCTGTAGAGACAGAAAGCAGATTGGTGATTGTCAGGGGCTGGGAGGAGGGAGTAGAGGTATGGGGTTTCCTTTGGGGGTGATGAAAATACGTTGGAACTAGATGGAGGTGGTGGTTGCCTAACACTGTGAAGGTATTGTCTACTTTATATGAATTTCATTTCAATAAAAACAGTTAAAGATAAGCAAACACAAAAGGGAATGTGGGTGTCATTCTGGGGGATCTGGGGAAATTCCAGAAATTCTACGGGACATCTTTCTGTCATCCTGAGTCGTCTTATGAAGCTGCCCACATGTATATGTGGGTGCCCGCCAGAGCTGTCACTCTGCACAACTCCAGGGGACACCCCAGATATCACGGTCCATACAGATGGACCTGGGTGTCATGGCACATCTGGCCAAAAGAGGGGGATGGTGGAGGCTCCGGGCCAGACTCCTTCATCCGTGTCTCCTGATCACATAGTCAGGAAGTGATTTATTTCCCTCCCTGTAGTTGCCAACCAAGAGGCCTGACTGCTGTTGCCCAGGAGCCAGTGGGTAGAAAGAGGGTTTGCTCCTCTGTGGCGTCAGTCTCCATCTCTGCGGTCCTGCCTGTCTCCCTGCCCAGTGGTCATTGCCAGCACTCTAGAGATTTAGTGGCAAGGGAGGGGAAAAGACCCCAGGTGATGACAGAAGAGACCCAAAGTCATTATTTTAATGGAGTCATTGGCTGTGCTTCCAAATCTCCTTATCAACGTCATTAGAATTAATTTGATTACATGCTCTCCCTCTTCTTTCTCTCTCTCCTTTCTCATCACGAATGACTCTCCTTGTGGATGTGTTACTCTCGGGCATGACAGGTTTCCTCCTGTTGGGACCTTTGAGGCACTGATGGCAGGATGGGGGAGCTCCTGCTCGCTCAGAGCTGGCTGCAGAGCCCTCCCGCTCCTGGACACCATCTTCTCTCGCTCTCAGGGCCTGGGCTTGGAGAGGATCGTAAAGTGCTTCTAGCCTTCTCTCTGGTGGTGTCTTCCTCAAGAGCTCAGAAATCCTGCGTCCGAGTCCCATGAGCCACAACACAATTTAGGGACAAGAGCTCAAAGATTTTTCTTTTGCTCCTTAACGCAGAATTCTTAGACCGTGTGCAATTGTCCATCCTGGTAGTGGCCTCCCCTCTTGCCCCATCCAGGCTTTGTAGATCAGGGGCTTGCAAGACCATTTCATAAGGGCTATGGGGTAACCTGCATACTGTGGAGGGGTTCAGGGAGGCATCAGGGGGTTGGAGAACTTACCAGTGGCCTGACCTCAGAGGGAAGGATCTGGAGGTGTGGGGGAGGATGGCTCTACAGGTGTTGTCTGTTGGGTGAGCCCCCAGGGGTCCTTGTCATGTTGAGTGACTCTGCTCCTCTGTTCCCTGCGTGTGAGAAAATGCATTTCCAGAGGGCTTGGGGTCATGCCTTGTAGGGACGAAGGGTGAGAAAGAGACTATGTGGCAGTGCGTGGCAGTTTGGGGGAATGACTGCGGGCAACTCATGTTTCCTTTCTGGGCTAGAAGGATCAGCTTGAGCTGCTATAATAAAGTACCATGAACTGGATGGCTTAGTACAAGAGAAATTTATTGTCCCACGGTGCTGGAGCCTAGAAGTCTCAAATCACCATCCATGCCCCCTCTGAAACCCTAGAAGATCCTTCCTTGCTTCGTCCAGCTCCTGGTACCTCCAGACATTTCCTTGGCTGTGACAACAGAGCTGCCGTCTTCACATGACTTTCTCTCTGTGTCTCTTCCAGCCTTCCTTCTGTGCCTGTCTGTCTCTGTGCCCACATGTCTCCTTTTCATAAGGACACCTGTTCTCTCTCATGTCCCCATTTTAACATGGTTGCCTCTGTAAAAACTCAATTTTCGAATAATGCCACATTCTGAGGCACCAGGGGCTCGAACTTCCACGTGTCTTTTTGCTGAGGGGAACAGACCAGCCCCTCCCCTGGGCCTCGGTCCCCTTGCCTGTGCAGTGAAGGTGCGACCAGGGTCCCTCCACCATTGACCTCCCATGATCCCGTTCCACTTGCCAGAAGCTTCCCCTTTTCTTTTGTCACTGTAAATGACCGAACACCTCGGTCCCCAAGCAGAGGAAAAGGAGGGTTTTGTACAGGGGTGGGCAAACCCTGAGACCCTCCTGGGGACCCAGCTAAAGTGGCTTCGTTCTGGTCCCACTCCCAGAGGTTCTGACCCAGTGGGACTGGCTGGGGTCTGAAGATCTACACGTCTACATGCTCCCCGGGATTCTGAGGCTGGTGGTCCTCAGACTTCGGTTTAAGAAATTCTGCTTTTCACAGCGTGTATGTATATCAAAACATCAAGTCGTACACCTTAAATAGCTATAATTTGAATTTGTTGATTATATCTCAGTGAAGATGGGGTGAGAAGAGAAATGCCACATTGCCTCGGGGGCCGGCCTCGGGTCTGGTCCTCATGTAAGACGTGGCGCAGGGATGCTGGGAGGGCGGGCTGGGGGAAGAGCAGTCTGAGCTCAGCCCTCAGCACCTTGGACGCGCTGCCGGGGGCTTAGTTGCAGGTGCCGTCCAGAGAGCCCCATGGAGGGGCAGCTTCCCTCAGGCCCCTGGCCGGTGGAGAATCACGGCTGTGAGATGCAGGCGGGGGGCTGGTGCGAAGGGCGGGCAGCTCCCATCACCTCAAGGCCTGTGACAAACACCTTTCATTTTCACTGAGAGGAGTCAGTCACGTTTTGTGGTCCCAGATATCCTTCCTTAATTGGTGAGACAGGGCTGATTTATTTGTTAATTAACAGATGGAGACGCATGCAATAATATGGTTTGCTTTATTTATACTTGACAGTGGTGGGTTTCTGGAGAAGCGCCTGGGGAGGAGGAAACTGCCTGAAGCCTGGGCTGAGGTACCGGCTGCGAGGGGAAGATGAGTCATCCTGGGGGAGGAGGGTGGTGGCTGCTTCCCTCCCCCCAGGTGGGTCCCACATTCCTCTCTAGACCAGGAAACCAGTGTCCCTGCCCCGTGGCATTGGCAAATTTGTTTGGTCAGGGGAAAACCATAGGTATTATTCTTTAAAAAGCTCAGTTTTCCCTCCTTTCTTGTTATTTCTTTAGTCCCTCCTTCTGGAGACACCGAGGCACTGTGCTGGGAGCTGGGGGAGCCAGCAGTGAGCACCAGAAACATAGCCCTGGCTTTCAGATGGTAGTTGCCTTCCTTTGTGCAGTGTGGTAACCCTGAAAAGGCTGCTTAGTTTACCGTCTCCCTCCATGCTCAGTGTGAAGGAAAGCAGAATCTACCAGAATGCGTTACTGCAGGAAGCTTTGTAGCAGCTGGGCCCTGGGGCAGACCCAGCCGTGCTGGCCCCTCAGTAGACGCCTCCTCTACCCTAGACAGACCTTGTTGGGGGAGAGTGAGTCATTCCCAGTGCCATTCCAGAGCAGCGGGAAGGCTTTCGCTCAAGGAGCTCACATGCGGACAGAGGCCTGGGCTGCCCACGTGGAGCCATGTTTGCAGGCCGTCAGCCTGGGATGTGGGTAGTCCTGGATATGCACCCCTCCCCCTGGGTCCAAGCCTTTTAATTCCAAAGGTGGGGACCAGGCTTCCAAGGTAAACTTTCCCTTTGACCCACAGCTCAAACTCTCTTTAAAAGACCTTGGTGTGTGGAGGGTGTCATCTGGGCCGAGTACCAGAAGTGAGCCACGTCTCTGCATATTTTGTCATCGGCAGTGTTCAGAGGTTTTCCTATGTCATTGTGCCTTAGCACACTTTTTGTTTTTGCTAGTATATAACTTGTATTATTTATTTATTTTTGTAACAAAAAAATTAACATATAATGTATTATTTGTTTCAGGGGTACAGATCTATGATTCATCAGTCTTACACAATTCACAGCACTCACCATAGCATATACCCTCTCCAATGTCCATCACCCAGCCACCCCATCCCTCCCAACCCCCTCTCCTCCAGCAGCCCTCAGTTTGTTTCCTTAGATTAAGAGTTTCTTACAGTTTGTCTCCGTCTCTGGCTTTGTCCTGTTTCATTTTTCCCTCCCTTCCCCTATGATCCTCTGTTTTGTTTCTCAAATTCCTCATATCAGTGAGATCATATATTGTCTTTCTCTGATAGACTTATTTCGCTTAGTGTAATACCCTCTAGTTCCATCCATGTTGTTGTGAAAGGCAAGATGTTGTGTTCTTTTTGGTGGCTGCATAGTATTCCATTGTATATATATACCACATCTTCTTTATCCATTCATCTGTTGATGGACATCTAAGCTCTTTCCATAGTTTGGCTATTGTGCACATTGCTGCTATGAACATTGGAGTACATGTGCCCCTTTGGATCACTATGTTTGTATCTTTAGGGTAAATACCCTGTAGTGCAATTGCTGGGTCATAGAGTAGCTCTATTTGCAACTTTTAGAGAAACCTCCATACTGGTTTACAGAGTGGCTGCACCAGCTTGCATTCCCACCAATGGTGTAGGAGGGTTCCCTTTTCTCTGCATCCTCGCCAACATCTGTCGTTTCCTGACTTGTTAATTTTAGCCATTCTGATGGTGTGAGGAGGTATCTCCCTGTGGTTTTGATTTGTATTTCCCTGGTGCCAAGTGATGTTGGGCACTTTTTCATGTATGTGTTGGCCATTTGGATGTCTTCTTTGCAGAAATGTCTGTTCATGTCTTCTGCCCATTTCTTGATTGGATTGTTTGTTCATTGGGTGTTGAGTTTGATAAGTTCTTTATAGATTTTAGATACTAGCCCTTATCTGATAAGATATTTGCAAATATCTTCTCCCATTCTGTCAGTTTTCTTTTGGTTTTGTTGACCATTTCCTTTGTTGTGCCAAAGCTTTTTACTTTGATAAAGTCCCAATAGGTCATTTTTGCCCTTGCTTCCCTTGCCTTTGGCAATGTTTCTAGGAAGAAGTTGCTGTGGTTGAGGAGGTAGAGGTTGCTGCCCGTGTTCTCCTCAAGGATTTTGATGAATTCCTGTCTCACATTGAGGTCTTTAATCCATTTTGAATCTTTTTTTATGTGTAAGAAAATGGTCCAGTTTCATTCTTCTGCATGTGGCTGTCCAATTTTCCCAAAATTTGTTGAAGAGACTGTCTTTTTTCCATTGGACAGTCTTTCCTGCTTTGTTGAAGATGAGTTAACCATAGAGTTGAGGGTCCATTTCTGGACTCTCTATTCTGTTCCATTGATCTATGTGTCTGTTTTTGTGCCAGTACCATGGTGTCTTGATGATTACAGCTTTGTAATAGAGCTTGAAGTCTGGAATTGTGATGCCACAGCTTTGGTTTTCTTTTTCAACATTCCTCTAGCTATTTGAAGTCTTTTCTGGTCCTATACAAATTTTAGGATTATTTGTTCCATTTCTTTGAAAAAAGGTGATGGTATTTAATAAGGATTGCATTAAATGTGTAGGTTGCTCTAGGTAGCATGGACATTTTCACAATATTTGTACTTCCAATCCATGAGCACGGAACATTTTTCCATTTCTTTGTGTCTTCCTCAATTTTTTTTTAAAAAGATTTTATTTATTTGACAGAGAGAGAGAGCACAAACAGAGGAAATGGTAGGCAGAGGGAGAGAAAGAAGCAGGCTCCCGTTGAGCACTGAGCCTGATGTGGGACTCCATCCCAGGACCCTGGGACCGTAACCTGAGCTAAAGGCAGAGACTTAACCCTCTGAGCCACACAGGTTCCCCCCTCTTCCTCAATTTTTTAAAAAAGATTTTATTTTTTATTTGAAAGAGATCACAAGTAGGGAGAGAGGCAGGCAGAGAGAGAGGGGGAAGCAGGCTCCCTGCCAAGCAAAGAGCCCAATGTGGGGCTCAATCCCAGGACCCTGGGATCATGATCTGAGCTGAAGGCAGAGGCTTTAACCCACTGAGCCACCCAGGTGCCCCGTCTTCCTCAATTTCTTTCATGAGTATCCTATAATTTTCTGAGTACAAATTCTTTGCCTCTGGTTGAATTCATTCCTAGGTTTTTTATGGTTTGGGATGTAATTGTAAATGGGATCGACTCCTTAATTTCTCTTTTGTCTTACTGTTGGTATATAGGAATGCAACTGATTTTTGTGTATTGATTTTATATCCTGACACTTTACTGATTTCCTGTATGAGTTCTAGCAGTTTTGGAGTGGGTTTTCCACATAAAGTATCATATTATCTGCAAAGAGAGAGAGTTTGACTTCTTTGCTAATTCAGATGCCTTTTTATTTCTTTTTGTTCTCTGATTGCTGAGGCTAGGACTTCTAGTAGTATGGTGAACAGCAGTGGTGATAATGGACATCCCTGCCATGTTCCTTACCTTAGGGGAAAAGCTCTCAGTTTTCCCACATTAAGAATGATATTTACTATGGGATTTTCATAGATGGCTTTTGTGATTTTGAGGTATATACCCTCTATCCCTCCACTGTGAAGAGTTTTGATCAAGAAAGGATGCTGTGCTTTGTCAAATGCTTTTTCTGCATCTATTGAGAGTATCATATGGTTCTTGTCCTTTCTTTTATTAATGTATTGTATCACATTGATTGATTTGCAGATGTTGAACCAACCTTGCAACCCAGGAATAAATCCCACTTGGTGGGGGTGAATAATCCTCTTAATGTACTGTTGGATCCTATTGGCTAGTATTTTGGTGAGAATTTTTGCATCCATGTTGATCAGGGATATTGTTCTCTAATTCTCCCTTTTTGATGGGGTTTTTGTCTGGTTTTGAGGTCAAGGTAATGCTGGCCTCATAAAATGAGTTTGGAAGTTTTTCTTCCATTTCTATTTTTTGGAATATTTTCAGGAGAATAAGTATTAATTCTTCTTTAAACATTTGGTAGAATTTCCCTGGGAAGCCATCTGGCCCTGGGCCCTGGGCCCTGGGCCCTTGTTTTTTGGGAGATTTTTGATACTGCTTCAATCTTCTTACTGGTTATGGGTCTGTTCAGGTTTTCTCTTTCTTCTGGGTTCAGTTTTGGTAGTTTATACATCTCCAGGAATGCATCCATTTCTTCCAGATTCTTCCAGATTTCTTCCAGATTCTTCCAGATTGTCTAATTTGCTGGCATATAGTTGCTCATAATGTGTTTCTATTTCTTTGGTGTTGGTTGTGATCTATTCATTTTGATTTTATTCATTTGGGTCCTTTCTCTTTAGTTTTTGATAAGTCTGGCCAGGGTTTTATCAATCTTATTAATTCTTCCAAAGAGCAAGCTCCTACTTTTGTTTTGATCTGTTCTACTGTTGTTTTGGTTTCTATTTCATTGATCTCTATTTTCGTTGATTTCTGCTCTGATCTTTGTTATTTATCTTCTCCTGCTAGGTTTAGGCTTTCTTTGCTGTTCTTTCTCCTGCTCCTTGAGATGTAGGGTTAGGTTGTGTACTTGAGATCTTTCTTATTTCTTGAGAAAGGTTTGTATTGCTATACACTTTCCTCTTAGGACCATCTTTGCTGCATCCCAAAGATTTTGAACAGTTGTGTTTTCATTTTCATTTGTCTCCATCAATTTTTTAAATTCTTCTTTAATTTCCTGGTTGACCCACTCATTCTTTAGTAGGATGATCTTTAGCCTCCATGTATTTGAGTTCTTTCCAACTTTCCTTTTGTGGTTCAGTTCTAGTTTCAAAGCATTGTGGTCTGAAAATATGCAGGGAATGATCCCAATCATTTGGTACTGGTTGAGACCCGATTTGTGATCCAGAATGTGGTCCATTCTGGACAATGTTCTGTGTGCACTAGAGAAGAATGTGTATTCTGTTGCTTTGGGATGGAATGTTCTGAATACATCTGTGATGCCCATCTGGTCCAGTGTGTCATTTAAAGACTTTATTTCCTTGTTGATCTTTTGCTTAGATGATCTGTCCATTTCAGGGAGGAGGGGTGTTAAAGTCCCCTGCTATTATTGTATTATTGTCCATGTGTTTCTTTGATTTTGTTATTAATTGGCTTGTATAATTGGCTGCTCCCATGTTAGGGGCATAGATATTTAAAATTGTTAGAGCTTCTTGTTGGACAGAACTTTAAGTATGGTATGGTGTCCTTTCTCATCTCTTATTATAGTCTTTGGCTTAAAATCTAATTTTTCTGATATAAAGATTGCCACCTCAGCTTTCTTTTGATGTCCATTAGCATGGTAAATGGTTTTCCACCCCCTCACTTTAAATCTGGAGCTGCCTTTGGGTCTAAAATGAATTTCTTGCAGACAGCATATTGATGGGTATTTTTTTTTTAATCCATTCTGATACCCTGTGTCTTTTGATTGGGGCATTTAGCCCATTTACAGTCAGGGTAACTATTGAAAGATATGAATTTAGTGCCATTGTATTGCCTGTAAAGTTACTGTTACTGTATATTGTCTTTGTTCCTTTCTGATCTATGTTACTTTTAGGCTCTCTCTTTGCTTAGAGGAGCCCTTTCAATATTTCCTGTAGGGCTGGTTTGGTGTTTGCAAATTCTTTTAGTTTTTGTTTGTCCTGGGAGCTTTTTACCTCTCCTTCTATTTTCAATGACAGCCTAGCTGGATATAGTATTTTTGGCTGCATCTTTTTCTCGTTTAGTGCTCTGAATATATCATGCCAGTCCTTTCTGGCCTGCCGGGTCTCTGTGGATAGATCTGCTGCCAATCTAATATTTCTACTGTTGTATGTTACAGACCTCTTGTCCCAAGCTACTTTCAGGATTTTCTCTATGTCCCTGAGATTTGTAAGTTTTACTATTAGATGACAGGGTTTTGACCTATTTTTGTTGATTTTGGGGGTGTTCTCTGTGCCTCCTGGGTTTTGATGTGTGTTTCCTTCCCCAGATTAGATAAGTTCTCTGCTATAATTTTCTCCAATATACCTTCTGCTCCCCCCTCTTTTCTTCTTCTGGGATCCCTATTATTCTAATTTTTTTTTTGTTTTGTTTTATGGTATCCCTTATCTCTCAAATTCTCCCCTCATGATCCAGTAGTTGTTTATCTCTCTTTTTCTGAATTTGTTTATTCTCCATCATTTGGTCTTCTATATCACTAATTCTCTGTGCTGCTTCATTTATCCTAGTAGTAAGAGCCTCCATTTTTTACTGCACCTCATTAATAGCCTTTTTGATTTTGACTTGGTTAGATTTTAGTTCTCTTATTTCTCCAGAAAGGGGTTCTATAATATCTTCTATGCTTTTTTCAAGCCCAGCTAGCATCTTTCTAATCTGCCTCTTTTTCTTTTTTTTTGAGGTGAGTTTTTCTGTTTTGTCATTTTGTGCAGAGAAGAATGGGTGAATGAGAGAATAAAATGCTAAAGGGGTAATAATGATCCCAGAAAAATATGCACTAAACAAATCAGAAGAGACCTGAAAGTGGGGGGAAAGAAAGGAAAAAAAAAAAAGAAAAAAATATGATCAGGCTGGTGAATAGAACAGAACTACATATTAGATTTTGGGTATATTTTGGTCTGTTAGAGGAAACTGCCTCCCAAAATTTTAAAGAAAGAAAAACATATATATACAAAAATAAGGGTAAATATGATGAAGGGATGGGATATGACTGTAAAGGTGAAAATTAAAAAAGATATTACAAAAGGAATTGTAAGATAAGATGTTGGTTAAAATAGGAAAGAGGAAAAATTTTAGAAAGATAAAATGAAGAAAATTTAAAAAGTTAACTTTGAAAGACTAAAGAATCCATGGGAAAAAAGCCATGAATCCTATGTGCTGTATTCCCCTAGTGCTGGAGTTCTGCAGTTCTCATTGAATGGTAAACTTGGTCTTGGCTGGATCTTCTGAGAGAGGACCCTGTTGCAGTGATTCTCAAATGTCTTTGCCTGAGGCAGAATTGCACTGCCCTTGCCAGGGACCAGGCTAAGTAATCCGCTTGGTTTCTTCTTGGGAGCTTTTGTTCCCTGAACACTTTCTGCTTTCTGTAGAGCTCTGGAGGACAGGAATGAAAATGGCAGCCTCCCAGTCTCTGACCTGGAGTAGCTGAGAGCTCAGGACCCCACTCCTCAGTGCGCCCTCAGAGAAAAGCAGTCGATCCCTCCCGTCTCCAGGGTCGTCTCCGGCTGCACTCTGAGCTCACCCAGCCCGTGACCGAGCATTTCTGTCTCTGGTGCTTGGCCCCGTTTACAGTCTCCAAACCCAGCAGATTCCTTCTGCACCCACCCGCGAGGCTCCTCCTTGAGGAAGGTGAAGCTCCCAGATCTGCCGCTTGTTGGATCCCTGCTTGAAGAGTGGTGGCCTGACTGGGCCTTGGATCATGGTTTATGGCAACTCCAAGCTCAGAGCTCACTCCTCAGCTCCATCTTTGCAGCCAGCTTCCCCGATCTGATACGTGGGAGTTCTGCCGTACTCAGGCACCCCCAGTCTTTCTGAGACCACACTGTCCAGCCAGGGTTCCACCCCCTGCTTAGCCACTGGAATGATGTCCCTCAGTGGAGCAGTCTCCTCAGAGTTCTGATTTTGTGCTCCCCTGCTCTATCACTTGTCAGTAGCCAGCTGATGGAGGCTCCCTCCTCCCCGCCATATATATTCCCCTATATCGCCTGTGATTCACTTCTCTGCATGTCCTCCTTTCCGGAAAGTGGTCGCTTTCCCATTCATAGAATTGCTGCTATTCTTCTCTCCAATCTCCTGTTGAGTTTGTAGGTGTTCAGAATGACTTGATAACTACCAGAATGGCTTGATAACTCCTGGGACAAGATGAAATTTCGATCCCCTACTCTTCTTCTGCCATCTTGCTCCCCCCCCCCCCCCATTCCTTAGCACATTTGATCTCCCTAACAAGCCTGTGAGCTGGGCACTACAGTCCCCTTCATTTACAAAAGAGAAAATGGGTGTGAAGTGGTAGAGGTTTCCCAGCTGGTGAAGGGCAGAGTGAGGCTTTGGTTCTGAGTGCTCTCAACCCCCTCCAGGACCCTCCTCCCAAGATAAGCTAAGCCTTGTCCACGGCCAGAGCCCAATCTGCACCCATTCCTAATCTACCTTCTCTTTGTCTCTCTATGTGCACACGCTCACCCCCAGATGAATATCAGGACACAGTCTGGGCTTGTGCACATCCGCCACCCGTGGGAAGCCAGACCTGCCCGGTAGAGGCCTGGGTGTCCGTTTCTCCTTCTCTGCAGACTGAGGGCCATGTTAACCGCATTTCAGGTAGACTGAAAGAACGAGAGCCTCCTGAGAAACAGCCGGGGTCGGCAGGCAGGCAGCGTAATGGCTCTGAGCTCAGGCTCTGGAGCTGTCCTCTTTGGGGTCCTAGTCCTGCTCTGCCCTGGGCCAGCCATGGGAGCTCAGGCAAGTGACTTGTCCTCTTCGGGCCTCAGTTTCTCCCTGGGTTCAACGGAGAGAGCCTAGTCCCCATCTCATACAGTGACTGGAGATTAAGTTAGGTGACACACGTCAAGCGCCCAGCACGGTCACAGGCAGAACAGAGGAACAAACCATGATAAGGGTAAGGAAGTGGATGAAGGAGAAGAAGGGGGTGGGGATGGAAGAAGAGGAAGAGAAGGCTGGGAAGAGTTCAGGCCTGTTTTTACAAGAGTACTGTGAATGCCCTCATGGCCGACTTTGGGGAGAATATGCTCATCCCTCTGGCCCAGAAGAGGCTTTCTGACAGCGAGGGGGAAAGCGTCCCTTAGCAGATGGGCAAGGTGAGGAGCAGCTTCAGAGGATCCCCCTCGTGGGGGTCAACCACGCGTCCACGCACATGCCCACTCCCCCTTGGCTCTGGGGAGCACCTTGACAATGAGTCATGCAGAGTTGCAGTGCCAGCTTCCAGCTCCTTCTACTCAGCTCTGCAGAGCCCTTTGCTGCAGTTGATGAAAACAGATGGTATAAGTAATTAGGAAGCCAAACAGCTTTGCTAAGACCCCCAAGAAGGTAGCTGTTTCTGCTGAGCATTCATAACTGCTAGCATTATGCCCCGATCAGGTGGCAGGGCCTCCACACAACAGTCAAAGTGACCCCCCTCAGAGGGTAAATCAGACCTTGTCCCTCTGCTGCTCAGAAAGGATCCCCATTTCACTAAAGAAAACAAGAAAAAAGCCACAGCTATACTGTGTCCATCGGGTCCTATGGGATCTGACCTCCCATTCCCCCTTGGATCTCATCTCTTGCTAGTCTGCCCCTCTCCCCTGCTGCTCCAACCACATAGGACGTACCAGGCACACTCCCACCTCGGGGCCTTTGGATTGGCTGTTTCCTGGGCCTGAAATGCTCTCCCTAGATGGCCCCATGGCTCACTTCCTTACTCTGAGTCATTGCTCAACTGCTCCCATCTATGTGAGGATCACCCTGACCATTTCAACTTAAACTACAGACCTTTCCCCATCGCCTTACTCTGCTCTACCCTGCCCTTAAAAACCCTCACCCTCTCACATGCTAGATAATTCTCTAATTTATTATGTTTTGCCTGCTTCCCCAATTAGACTAGAAGCTCTGTGAAGGCAGAGATTTTTATCTGTTTTGCTTAATGAGGTAGTCTCAGCTCTTAGACTAGGGCCTGGCACGTAGTATGAACTCAATGAACATGTGTTGATGGTTAAGTGCTTTCTGTATTTGCTTACTTAATACTGACAACAAACTTACAAGGTAGGTGTTAGCTTTAGCCGCATGTTACAGTTAAAGAAACTGAGGCTCAGAGAAATCAAGTAACGTTTTCAAGGCCACACAACTAAATAATGGCAGAGCTCATTTTGGAACCCAATATCACTTTTTTTTTTTTTTTAAAGATTTTTTTTAGTTATTTGACAGAGAGAGAGAGAGAGACAGAGCACAAGCAGGGGGAGCAGCAGGCAGAGCAGACAGAGGGAGAAGCAGGCTCCCCACTGAGCGAGGAGCTTGTGGATGGGCTTATGGATCCAGAGAAGAAATGACACAGAACTGAGTGATCGTTGCCTTCAAGGGGTGCAGAGTCCAGCAAGGCAGACTGCCAAGGGGCTACATGCAGGTTTGTAGGAAAGGAAGCTGGTTACAAGCATGACTAAGCTGGAAAATTGGGGATGGTTTTCTTTGCAATCTGGCTTCCAGTGATACTAATCTGCTTTCATGTCGTCTAGGTACCACAATAGCCACAAAGTCTGCACAGAAAGCTCTATGGAGGAAGGCAGAAGTCTTATGCGACCATTTCATTTGGTGCCTGGCACAGTGTTGGTCCCCTGAAAGCTCTTGGTCGAAGTGACAGGAGCTGGGGGATGCTCAAAGCAGATTCTCATTCTGTTGCTACTTTAGTTCAAGATCGTCCTGGCTGAAAATCACAAGGGAGGAAAATAATCGAGTTGTTCTTCTATTTATGTGCAATCCCAAAGGCTAAAGGTTAGGTTTTTTAAAGTCTTGATCAGTGAACTGTCCATATAAGAGGATAATCGAACCCAGTTTCTTGGTATGAGATGCAGGTTTTTGTGAAGACTTTTTCCTGCTAGTGAAAGGTCAGCACGATTCCATGTGTTATTGTTATTTCTGGGAATATTAGTTAACTTACACTGAGTATTAACACGGTGCCAGGCTGGGGCTAAGGGCATTAGCTACGCCAGTAGGTAGATGGTAATAGTTTTTAACATAGAAGGAAACAGACTTGGAGGCATCCCTAAGATAAGGTGCTCAGTGTAGCCTAGGGCAAGGAATACAGTGGGTGCTCAAACAAAGGCTGTGGCCCCCTTCTTGGCTACTCTCCTTAATAGTACACTATGGTTGTAGAAACCTTGAACGTTCCTAGACACACCTGGAGTCCATTAGTATTTGCCGCCTGTACCACCTCTGGGGTTAATGAGTTTTATAAGCTGACAACCAGCTGTGCAAGCAGTAGCTCTTCCTTTCATTTGTTTTAAACTACCTATTTCAGGCTTCAAGTGGTGCCTCTGTAGATCCAGCAATTCAGGAGTTGACGAGCACATTCATGTTCATCTTTGATAGCCTTTAATCTTGCAGCCATTTACTGTGCACCTGCCATGTGCCCGGCTTTGTGCTGCTCTCTGTGGACACACAGAAGAGATCTTCCCTGACCTTAAGGAGCTCTTACTTAAAAGATTTTGATGACTGGACTCTGTAATATAGTTGTGAGGAAACGGATTTGGGAACCAAGGGAGCAGAGGCTACATCCGAGCACACAGGCTGTGCGCTGCACAACTTCAAGTAGTGTCATCACAATGGGTACAATTATGCCCTGTGGAGTTGTGCAGTGCACAACCTGCGCATCCATGTATGGGGAGCTTGTAGCTGCTGGAGGTAGTGGAGGCAATGGGGGGTGGCGGGTGTCATAAGCAACTTGCTAATATTTTCTTTGAAATTCCATTTCCTTATGTCTAATATGGTAATCCCACTACCTTCCTCACAGAGTCGCCTTGAGGATTAAAGGAGATCATGCATGCCGAGTGAAGATTATAGTGTCTGGCACACAGGGGCTGCTGAGTAAATAGGAACCTCTATCATCTTGTCTTTCCAGAGTCAAGAGTGTGCTTTGCTGTGGAGTGAGCTCTAAACGGGTCTGATCTTATCTGGGAAGGCTCAGACCTAAAGTCCTACCTGAGAACACGCACGTGCCTTATTGAGTCCTTGGCACTAATCAATAGAAATAGTGTTTTCAACTGCAGCTGGAAGGTTAGAGACCTCATCTGAGAAGTGCCGCACAGAGTGGCTGCACAGTGGCTCCCCATCTCTTTCTTGTAAAACTTAGACAAAATAATAATAAAAATAACTCTTTTCCCTGTTATCTAATCAATATTTGACATTTTTGGCTTGCCAGAATCTTTGAACACCCTCCTTAGATTTGGGCAGTTCACACAGATTTTGAATAATTCTTCCTAGGGTAGAGGCCACAAGACTTGCACAGTCAGCCTCCCTTGTTGGTGAAACCTGGCTCATAGGTGAGTTTGCACAAATCAGACTCGTCCACAGACTTGGGCTTAGAGAGCAGACAGATGGGGAAGGTGGCCTGGCCAAGGGGACTTGGTTTGCGGACTGATGCGATGGTGGAGTTGTTGGCTTTTTTGAGGGTGGCAGTAGGGGAAGCTTCCAGCATTCGCTGAAGGCAAATGGAGGGGGTGTTTTCATAGGAGACCACCCACAGTGAGGTTAGGCATCTGTCCTGACTTCATGGCTCTGGACACTTTCATCCTCACTTAAGTCAGTCATTGAGAAGTCCCTCCCACCCACCGCCCCCCCACCCCTAATGGAGCCCAGCCCTCCATTGGGCTCTGCATGCCTCCTCTTCTGCCTTAATGTCTCCTTCCTCCTGAGCTCCTGCCCTCTGGGATTCATGGTCAGTCATCAGCAAAACAGCTTTTCTTAATTTCTTCTTTGAAAGTCCCTGGTTCTACCCTAAGGACACCATTTTCTGGAGATCTAGGACCCTTCCTTGCTTCTCATGGCTGCTTTCACCCTATTCTCGATCTCCTCTGTCAGAACCCACGACGTGGGGACTCATGTCAGGAGTTGTGGTTCCCTAAGGACTCTTGGTGGCTTGCTCTCATTTCTTCTAGATTTTAGCTCCTGGCTCACTGTTTATCTCCAGTACCACCTGTCTGAAAATGCCTGCTGGGTTCAAAGCTATGAGTCTTTCAGGACCTTGGCTTCTCAGTCCTTGACCTCCTCCTCCAATGTTCTTGTTTTCCACCCTGTGCCAGCCTCCCAATCCCTCAGCCATACCCTTCACCCTGTCATTGCCAGCCACTGCCACCCCTCCAAGATATGCATGTTAAGGAGCCTCCACTTTTATTCTCTGACCCCCCACTTTTATTCTTAAGTGCTAGTACTCTCTACTCTAACAATCCGCCCCCCATTGGAACATACAGTTCCTTGATCCAAATACCCTTTGGGGATTGCTGCCCTTCTCAGGCCCTCCCTTTTATCACCATCCAGCTTAAACTCCTTAAATTCCTGCTTTGGCATGCCCTCAGCTCCTTTGCTTCTTCTCTCTTTGCATTTGAAGAGCAAAGCCCCAGCTCTGATGAAGTCCAACTTTCTGCTGACTTTGAGCTTCCACGTGGGCAGCCAAACATGGTGGGAGAAAAAAAACATAATCTCATATGATTGAGGTTACTCCACATTTAGGAGCCAGACCTCAGGCGGCCCCTCGTGCTGTGGACTATTCCACTGTATCTTCCCACCTCTCACTCTACCGCTGTCCCCCATGCCTGTGTCATCCCTTTCCCTTCCTTGCTCTCAGCTGCTGACTTTGCCTCCTACCCCACCACTGCCACATCAGCCCATCCATGCTCCTGCCTGTCATCCTGTCTCTCCTGTTCTGGGTGTATCACCCATGCTCCTGGTCAAGTATCTAATCCCACTCCCACCAGATTTCTAAGGGTGTCACCTGCAATTCTTGCTGTCTCCTGTCTCATCCATATCCCACTCTCTGCTGCATCATTTTCTCAGCATAGAGCATACTGTTACCTCTCTCACCTTGAAAAAAGTTGTCTTGACCCCTTGTCTCTTTAGCAAATCCCTCCAAAGAGTTGTCTATACCTGTGCCTCCAATTTCTCTCCTCCAGTTTTCTCTTCAACCGACTCCAGTTAGGCTGTGCTCCCCCTCTGAAAGTGCCCTTGTCAAGTTCGCGAATGAGCTTTGAGTTGCTATATCCAATGGTCAAATCTTTGTGTTCTTCAGACTTGGCTCATTGCCGACATTTGACAGCTGACGACTTTTTCCTTCCCCAAACATTTCTTTCATTTGCCTTTTAGGACACCACCTCTCCTAGTTCTCCTCTACTCATCAACTCCTTTTTAACTCCCTGTCCTCTTAATGGTGGAGTGTTCCAGAGCTCAGCCCTCTTACCTCTCTTCTATCTGCCCTACTTGATGGCAGCCAGTGCCCTAGCTCTAAGTTCTCAGCAGAGAAGATGACTTTCAAATGGATGTGTCCAGTTCAGTCCTCACCCCTCAGCCCCAGACTCCTACCTAGCTGCTTCCTCCCCATCTCCACGTGGATGGGATGTCTGAAACGGAACTGCGGCCCTGCCCTCTGTACTGGCCGTAACAAAGTACCACTAACTGAGTGAGTTAAGCAACAGAAGTGTATTGTCTTGCAGTCCGGGGGCTGGGATCTGAATCAAGGTGTTGTCTGTGTGCTGCTCCCTCTGAGGAATCAGGGAAGGATCTCGTCCATGTCCCTCTCCTTGCTTTTGGCAGTTCCTTGGCTTGGGGCAGTGTAACTTCCACCTTCTCTCTAACTCCCAACTTGTGTGTGCGTGTGAATCTGTGTCCAAATTTTCCATGTATGTAAGGACACCAGTCTTGCCAGAGCCCACCCTAATGACCTGATCTTAACTTGACTACCGCTGCAAAGACCCTATTTCCAAATAAAGCCACATTCTCAGGTATTAGGAATTAGGACTTCAACAGATCTCTTGTGGTTCAGCCCATAATAGCCACATGTCCTACTTTATTCCATTTGGGTAAGTGGTCTCCATTCCTTCATCGGCTGAGGTCGGAAACGTTGGAGTCGTCAGTGACTTGTCGCTTTCTTCCCCACTGACCTCCAGATCCATAAGCATATCTGGTTGGTTCTACCTTCAGATATATTCAGAATCCAAATCCCTCTCCTCACCTCCACTCTCCCTCCTGGTTCAAGCCACCATCTTCTGTCATCTAGGTTAGTGGCACCAGCCTCCTAACTGCTAGTCTCCCTGCTTCTGCTCCTGCCCTGCCGTAGTAGCCACAGTGACCCTTTAAATATGTTAGATTATATCACTGCTCTGCTCAAACCCTTCCAGGAACCCATGCAACCCCCGCCCCCCCGCCGCAGCCACACGTAGAGTCAGAGGCAGTGGCCTGTGAGGCCTTCCATGGCCCACCATCCGCTTTACCTCTTCGGACTCACCTCTTGCTTCTTTCTCCTCCCTCTCTCTGCCCATCCATTCTGGTCTCTTTGCTGGTTCAGCCTTAGGGGCTTTCCTTTTGCTGTTCCCAGTGCTTGGAAAGGTCCTTCTCCCATGACTCTTGCCTGGCTCCCCCCATTCTCTTCAACCTTTGTCCAAATATCACTCTCTCTTGTGAGGTCTTCCTGACCAACTTATGTAAAATTGCAGCCCTCCCACCCTCACTCCTTAGCCCCCCGTCCCCCAACTTGATTTCCTCTCTAGCACTAAGCCTCATCTGATTCATTATGTATTTTACCCGTTTTGGTCAATTTTCCCCACTTGAATCCCTCCTGGGAGATGGGGTATTTATCTGTTTTGATCACTGCTGTATCCCTGGGCCTAGAACAGGGCTGGCACATACTGGTGATCAGGAAATACCTGTACAAGGAATTAATTAATTGAATCAATAATCATCATTATAATAATGGCACACCGACCATGATTTGCATCTTTTAGAGGATGGTCACCACTGAATGTATCCTCCTGGAGCCTGAGGAGGTCAAGCTGATTATCCTCATGGTGCAGGTAGAGAAACTGAGGCTTCACATGATTATGTGATAGGTCCCAGGTCCTGCTGCTGGTAGCAAAGCAAGAGCTTGACTTTGGAATCAGACCATCCAGGTTCAAATGCTCACTCTGACTCTGTATGTGTGTACTTAAGCATTTGACATAATCTCTTATAGCCTCAATTTCTTTTTCTAGAAACTGGGGGTAATAATTCTCATTTCATAGAAGTATTGAGAAAATTAAATGAGCTCATTCTTGGGAAGTGACTGGTAAGTAGTAAGCACTTGACAAACATTAGTGTTTGTCATTATTGCCCCCATTTGTTACTGCTAGTCTCCCACTGTTGAAGCAAGGAATAAAATTGTGGACAAGGGATTCTCTTTCAACACCTTTGCTTTCTATCGGCATCAGCTCAGGACCCAGTTCTTGTGTTCTCCTGAGAACTGGAAATAAAGAATTAAAAAAAAAAAAAAAAAAAAAGAATACCAGGTCTGGTCCAGCCTCTGCCTCAACAACGGTATGTTAGTATTAGTGTTAGTGTGAGTGTGTATGCAGGCGAGTGTGTTGCTTGTGCCTGGGTGTCTTTATTTTCCATTTACCTAGAAAATTGATAGATTTCCAATTTAGAGCAAGGGGGGACCGGGAGGGAGAAGGAAAATGGAGCTGCCCATCAAAATTAGCTGGGAAGTGGGTAAAGGTCATTTGATCACAGCTTGGCTGCGCTCAGAATTAACCTGCATCACAGAGACTTGTTGAGCTTGCAGCTCTTTAAGGAGCATATTAACGCCAGGAGGGAGGCAAGGAGGCACCTGGAGAGAAGGTCAATTTGTGGCTGCTCAGATCAGCAGGGCGCTGGCACAAACCTGGCTGCAGAAGACAGCTCTGGGCCACCCAGGGGAGGGGCGGAGGAGGAAAGCCTGGCATCTGGAGGAAGGCCCAGGGCCCTCCGAGGGCTGCTCCTGAAGTCTGGCGGGGCCTGGGGAAGCCCTGGCCTGGAGCTGGGATCTGCAGCAGAAAGAATGAGTGAGGGGAGCATGGCCTCCTGTTGTGGCCATTGCAGATTCATTAATCGTCTGTGGGAGAAAGAATGGCGGCATTTCTATGATAAAGATGCTGGGAAATTAGAGGGAGCGGCAGTGCTGTTTACTGTTTTTATTTTATTTTTATGGTCATTAAATTGCTTCAAGTCACCTGTAATTTTCCTAGGCTGTCACAATTACAAATCTTTGAGGATTATACAAGACACGCACGTTCAGAAAGGTGTGATTTAAACTTTGAGAGGTCTGAAGGCTGTAGCTCTTTCTCATTACCTCCCTGGCCGTTGGCCTTGATGGGTTGAAGGAGGTAACTGCCCCCCCCCCCACACCAGCCGGGTTCCAGCCCCTAAGCTTTATGATTTTACCACCATCTTGGGGGCATGGTAGACTGTGAGGCAGCTGAGGTCAGGAGGGAAGGCCTGGAGGGAAGAGGCATGATCTGGGGCTGGCCCATCTGTAACATGAAGATACTGATATGTAACTGGCAAGGTTATGGTTTGGCTTATGTAAGACTATGGTTCCTTTGTTCTGACACCAATTCTCTGACACCAGTGGAGTTTCCTGCAATTTAATTTAATTTTGACACTACCCAGAATTCCCATCCGATCCCGATGTGAAGGCTTATGTCTCCATCAAGACTGCCCTAACCCTGGATGCCTGCCACAAATGAGGTCCGTGTCCAATCTGCACTTCTGTCTGACCTGGCTACAAATCCAGGGGTTCCCAGAACGTCCTGTCAGTTTTGATAATTTTTAGAACTCACTGAAAGCACTATGCTCACAATTACAGTTTCATTATAAAGGATACAACTCAGGAACAGCCAAATGGTCTCAGGGTGTGGGGTGGCACAGACCTTCCATACCCTCTCCTTGTGGAATCAGGTCAAATCCCCCTCCCAGCATATCAGTATGTTCACTAACTAGGAAGGTACCCTGAGCTTCGCTACCTGGAGGTATGATGAGTTTCATTATGTAGGCGTGGTTGATCAAAGCGACAGCTGTGCAATGGGATTCAATCTCCGGTCCCTCTGCCCTCCCCAGAGGTTGTGGGGTGGGGCTGAAAGTCCTGTTCTTGGCCGTGCTGGCTTGGCCATAAGGGCCCACTATTAGCATAAACTCAGGGATGGTCAAAAGGAGCTCATTATGGATAACAAAAGACACTCCCCCTTTAAAAAAAAATTTTTTTTTAAATTTAGTTTTATTTTTTCAGTGTTCCAAGATTCATTGTTTATGCACCACACCCAGTGCTGCATGCAATACGTGCCCTCCTTAATACCCACCACCAGGCTCACCCATCCCCCCACCCTCCTCTCCTCTAAAACCCTGTTTGTTTCTCAGAGTCCACAGTCTCTCATGGTTCATCTCCCCCTCTGATTTCCCCCAATTCACTTTTCCTTGCCTTCTCTTAATGTCCTCTGTGTTATTCCTTATGCTCCACAAGTAAGTGAAACCATATGATAATTGACTTTCTCTGCTTGACTTATTTCACTCAGCATAATCTCCTCCAGTCCCATCCATGTTGATACAGACTTTGGGTATTCATCCTTTCTGATGGCTGAGTAATACTCCATTGCATATATGGACCTTATCTTCTTTATCCATTTGTCCATTGAAGGGCACCTTCGTTCTTTTCCACAGTTTGGTGACTGTGGCCATTGCTGCTATGAACATTGGGGTACAGATGGCCCTTCTTTTCACTACGTCTGTATCTTTGGGGTAAATACCCAGTAGTGCAATTGCAGGGTCATAGGGTAGCTCTATTTTTAGTTTTTTGAGGAATCTCCACACTGTTTTCCAAAGTGGCTGCACCAACTTGCATTCCTACCAATGGTGTAAGAGGTTTCCCCAACAAAAGACTCTCCTGCCTGGAAATTCCAAGGGGTTTTGAAGCTTTGTGCAGTAAACTAGGGACAAAGATTCAATTTTTTTCTTTTTTTACTATATGTCCAATTGCCAAGTTAGAGTTACCCCAGAGCACATTAAAAGTTCAGCCTCCAGGGGCACCTGGGTGGCTCAGTGGATTAAAGCCTCTGCCTTCAGCTCAGGTCATGATCCCAGCGTCCTGGGATCGAGCCCCACATCGGGCTCTCTGCTTGGCAGGGAGCCTGCTTCTCCCTCTCTCTCTGCCTGCCTCTCTGCCTACTTGTGATCTCTGTCTGTCAAATAAATAAATAAATAAAATCTTAAAAAAAAAAAAAAAAAAAAAGTTCAGCCTCCAGGGGCGCCTGGGTGGCTCAGGGGTTTAAGCCTCTGCCTTCAGCTTGGGTCATGATCTCAGGGTCCTGGGATCGAGCCCCACATCGGGCTCTCTGCTCAGCAGGGGCCTGCTTCCCCTTCTCTCTGTCTGCCTAGCTCTGAATTCTCTCTGTCAAATAAATAAAATCTTTAAAAAAAAAAAAATTAAAAAAAAAAAAAAAGTTCAGCCTCCAGGGCCCTGGCTCTGCAGGTGATTGATATAATAGGTCTGGGCTGAGACCTCCGCATTTGCATCTCTAACATGCTCCAGGTGGTGTTGAAGCTGGTGGTCTATGGATCATACTTGGAGAAATGCTGGTAGAATATAATGTATGGTAACATGCATGAAATTGCTGACAGCTGTGACATTCATCACAAACATTAGGCATTATCAAGAGGACTGTCTCCTCCTTTGAATGGATCTGACTGTTGGATGTGTTAAATGTAATTGTAATTAAATATCAGAGCTGAAGGAAACCTAGAAGCCTTCAGGTGTCTAGTTCCCTGGAACTCCTGGAAGGTTTCTTAGGGATTGGGAAAAGTGGAAAATGAGGTCAGAAATGGGGATGTGCTGGGCCTCATGGAGATGAGAGTTGGGCCATTTGCAACACTCCCTTAGCTCCCTTAGTGATGCCTGCAGTCACCTCCACCGTTCCCCTGTTCTTCCCTCCGTGCATGCCAGTGATGGGAAGCCCCACACACTGCTTTCCACACACTCAGGCTGTGAAGTGCAGCCTAGCTCTGCTACACATCTGGGGCCTCAGCCATGACCCTAAAACTCTCACGAGCTTTTAATTAAGCCTCTCCAACTATCATCTCCCAAAAAGCCACCTGGAGAGTGATCCTGAACTGGTATCTTTAGGGGTTGGGCCAAGGAATTGGCATTCTTAATAAGTTCCCAAGGACCCTGAACCCTTTCCGTTAGAGCTTCCCTTGCCTCTAAGTTGCTGGGAAGTCTAATGCAGGCTCAGAAGCGTTGGCTTCCTGACCGGCGATAGTAGGCGCTCAGTGGGTGTTTATGGAAGGAATGGGAATATCCATGAATACATTTGCTTTTCCTTCTCCCCAGCTTAAAGTTCTTCTGTGTCTTCCTTTGTTTTTCCACTCCGCGCCCTTGTCCTGACCAAGAGTCCCAGGAGGGCTTCTGGCCTCACACGGGATCTTACTCTCCTGGTTACCCTCTCTCTGCATCTTCTCTCTTTCTGCAGCTCTTTCTACATTACCAGGTCTCCCGAGCCCTCCTTCCAAGGTAGACTCCTGGTCTTTCTTTCTCTGTGCCTCTGTTCAACTGTTGCTACCTTCCCACTTGGGTTCATGACACTCCGTTCCTCGCCTTCCTCCTGCCCTCCCTCTGCCTCATTTCTACATCTAGTCTGTGGCTCAGTCCTTTCTCTTTTACCTCTGATCTTTGTGTTATATTCATTTTTATCTTTCCCTCCACATGTTACTCCCTACATCAGGCCTTCATTGCTGCATTGTAGGCGTGGTTGATCAAATCAAAGCAATAGCTTCTCCTTTCTTATCTGCCTTCCAAATAATGCTGGACACTTGGCCTAATTAATCATTTTAAGTCTCAGCTCTTTCATACCATTACCCTGTTTTAAATGTTTTTCTGACTCTGCACTGTCAGCAGAATATGATCTGCAATCTTTGGCCATCACAAATTGACCCCTACTTATTTTTCCAGATTTATCTTCACTCCCCTAAACTTCTAGTCTTCCCCAAATTCTAGACCCCTATGCTCTTGGACCTGTACACTCTCTGCATTCTCTCGTCTCCTCATCCTTACCTTTGCTCTTTTCTCAGGATCACTGCTTCCCCCTCAACCCACACAGACTCTTTCAACTACAATGATACCTGTTCCAGGCAGCCTTCTCGTCATTCTCAGACGTAAAGTCACCCTCTGGAACCTGCATAGCCCACCGCTGGTCTCTACTCTGCTTTGCTTTGTGGTTGTGTATTTATGTGTCTTAACTTCTGAGGTGATCATCCTTCAAGGAGCTGATTCGACGACAAGATGATGTTCAATGACAGGAACTGCTATCATTGGCTGAGTACCTACTATGTGTGAAAGATCCTTCACATACAATGACTTTACAACTTACCATTAGTTATCACCTCCATTTTAGAGATAGGACAACTGAGGCTTAGGGACGTAAAGGCCCAAAAGCCGACAAATGGCAGGGATGAGGTTCAAACCCAGCTTGACTCTAAATCCACTCTCACTACTCCATCCCCAGCTCCCAGGACAAAGAAGAAACCCCCCATTACAGAGTGACTACTGTTGCCCAGTGCTGGGAGGAGCCCGGCACGGATCGAGACAATCCCATGAAATAATACACATGTAAGCAGCCGGCATGGTGCCTGGCACACAATGGCTGCTGAGTATCCATCTCACCGAGAAGTGGGTGGACTCGGTGTCAACTTCTCCAGTGTCTGCTTCCAGAGCAGCGGCTGTGTCTATCCCTGGGTCGCTGTGGAGGGAACCCTCAGCCAAATGCAGTTCCCATGACCTTGGGCAAGCCTCACAGGCACTCCGACCTCATTTCCTCACAGTGAAATGAAAAAGCCAGAGGACTTTTTTTTCTAACTCCAAGAGGTGAGGGGTCACTGAGTGGTACAGAGCAAAAAAACAAAACCGGAAGTGAGTACTTTCAACCTTTATTAGTCCCGTGACAATTGTTTATTATATATATACTTTTAATATTTTTTAAAGGTTTATTTATTTATTTATTTGAACGAGAGAGAGAGAGACAGAGACAGAGACACAGATAGTGACAGAGAGCACAAGCCGGGAGGAGAAGGAGGAAACAGGCTCCCTGCTGAGCAGAGAGCCTGACATAGTACTTGATCCCAGGACCCTGGGATCATGACCTGAGCCAAAGACAGGTGCTTCACCAACCGAGCCACCCAGGTGCCCCCAAAAATGTTTATTATAAAGATGAACTCTGATCCCCCTGATGGGCTTATTGGTAGGATTTCTGGTAGTGAGCCTGGGCACCTAGACCAACAAGTTTTTTGGATTTCAGTGTGGGGGATCAGCTACAGCAGGGGCAGTTTGTACTGGATGAGGATGTCTTTGGTCTCCTTCTTAGAAGCCTCATCCACGTACTTCTGATAACAGATCACCAGGACTTCAGAGATGTACTGGTGGACTGCATAAATCTGGGCTGTGTGACCACCACCCTGCACACGGACTCAGAAGTCCACCCGGACAACTTGCTCCTTGCCCAGAGGCAGGTTCCAGTAGCTTCTGTTGCTGGGTGTGCAGCTCAGTCATCTTCAGGGGCTGCCCATTCACCTTCCTGAGGCTGTGGTGGTCTTCTTGCATCCAAAGACCTGCCCGGACAACAGAGGACCCTTAGACAGCATGACTGTGAACGTGGATTATTTTCATATTTTGATCCTTCCCTCAGCAAGGGCATTTCTCTGGTTTTTAGGAAGACAGGATAATTCCCTTCTTGGAGGCTGAGTTTCTGAGACCAAAGTCCCCAGCTCTCCTGGGCTGGCAGGGGACACAGGGGCAGAGGACAAATAGCTACTTCTCCCCGATGCATGGGGGGGTGCTACTTGGGACCCCTCTGTCTCACGGGGCAGTGACTTCTGCGGGATCTGGCCATGCTTGGTAAGAGAGTTAATTAATGTCTATAGGGCAAGTTAGCAGAAATCACAATTGCTTTGATTAAGGGAGAGGGACAGCTATGAGCTTTGATTTTAGCAAAATGGACAAAGAGCAGGAAGGAAATCATCCACTCAGCTCCCTTTGCTGGGCCCATGGGCCTGGCTTTCCTCTGTCCTGGCTGCTGACCCCTCTGGTTTACTCTAGGAAATGAGCCCCTCTCCCTGGTTGTGCTTTACAAGGTTCCCGGGTTTTGTTGTTGCAGAGAAGAGGACCAGTTCTGCTGTGGGCTTTTGAGTGTGAATTTGGAGAGGGCCCCAAGATGCCCTGGAAGAGGCTGTGATGACAGAGCCGATGAAACTGGCTGTGGTCAGGACGAAGATGCTTGGTGCACCTTGGGCAGCGGGGGTGACTCTGCCTGGAGCGGTGAGCGCCTTCCCTACATGTGCTCATTGAGTCTGCTCACCTATTGTAGGAGGACAGGTGCATGCCAGAGGATGGAAAGGATATTAACAAAAAGACAAGAAAGGGGAATGAAGAAGGTGGGTTGGAGAGGGGACAGATCCGAGCCCAGTGGTCCTCAAACTTGTGGAGGTTGACTGCTGGAAGCTTCCGAAGCTAGCATGCGTTGCGCCTTGCTAAGCAAGAGGCCTGGTGCTAAGGAGCATTGCCTGTGTCCGTTCAGGGGATCGTCACAGTGATTGCACGTGGCAGGTGGTATTTTTCATCGAGGAGACTGAATCCTGGAGGGAATCAGGTCTTCACCTAAGTCACACTGCTGGGGAGAACTGCCAGACTTTGAACCCGGTTCTGTCCTGCACCTCCAGTTCATGCTCCAGCACTGCCTCCCTCTCCATAGAACATCGCAAAAGGCTCATATGTCCAGCCTTGGTATAAAGCACACTTCTCACCCCCAAGGGCAGGGGAAAGGGAAGAGGTGAGAGAGAGAATGGAAGATAGGGTACTTGTTGAGTCCTTCAAAGTGCTGCCACTTGGCTAGGCACTCCACATATGTTTAATTTCATTTAGTTCTTGTAACACCCAGGTGGGAAAGGCATAATTGCCCACATTTTGCAGATGAGTGTATTGAGGCCCAGAAATGGCAGTTGATTTGCTGAAGGTCACAGAGCTAGTACGTGGTAGACCAAGTATTCTAATCCCGACGGGCCCAACTTCAAAGCCCAGGCTAATTAAAAGTATAATTTTGTATGAAATCCAGGAGCATCACATACAGGATTCTATTAAAGGCAAGCTGTAGCAGGGGCCAACATTTAAAAATAAATTTGTCGTTGAAAAATTTATAATTAAGGCAATCATCAATTAACTTATTTTTCTGGGAATAGAGAAAGGATTGCTGTTATTGAATCATGGCTACGGAAGAATCTGGAGCCTCATTTAAGAAATGGAGTGCGTTCCATAAAGCAGGAGGTAGAGAGAGGAGCTCAGGGAAGCTGACCCAGGCTGCATGCCCAGAAAGGGGACTTGTTCAAGAGCTTTCTGGGCATGGAGAGCAGCCAGGAAGCATCGCCAGGTTAGCCGCTGCCTGGGAGAGGAGTTTGGCTTCCGTCTAGGGCTGTACGTAGTATCTGCCAGAAAGGATCATATGATCTCAGAAAACAGGGACTGGGAACAAACTAATTTGATCATTTGTCTTCCCTGCTCAATAACCTTCAACGGCTCCCCATTGTGTCCCAAATAAACCCCAGAAGCCTTACCTTGACATTGAAAACTCAGCATAATCTGGTCCCAATTTACATTCCCAATCCTAGCTCCCACTCATCACCCTACATAAACTTCATGCTTAAGTTAAACTGGCCCACTTTTCATTCCATTAACCCAATTCTGAGTCTTTCTCCTTTCCCCGCTGTTCCCTCCAAATCTACCTAGTAAAGTCCTGCTTGTTCTTCAACTTCCTCTCCAGGAGACTCCTCCAGGAAGTCTCCTCTGATTTCCAACCAAGAAACAAATGCTCCCTTTCCTTTTTAACACTATACACGTGGCCCTGATTGCCTGGTACCTTGAACTCAGATTATTTAGGTACATGTCTCATCGTTCCTACTAGGCCTAACCTCCTCGTGGGCAGAGGGAATATTTCACAGGTGGGAGGGTATGAATAAACCAGTTACTAACAGGCTAAATGGTTCATGTCTTATCTATGACATTATTGTAGTTAAATAAGGGTCAGCATTTAAGTGTAACAATTTAAAATGACTTAACCTGAAGTTGCTTAAAAGTGTGCTAGAGACTTGAAATGTTTTGAGAACTAGATTTTTTTTGGAATTTCCAAATGATAAATATTCATTCATTCATTTAACATCCTCCAGGAGGAATAGTTTTTTGTTTTTTTTTTTCCTTCTAAAACCTTTTTTGAGAATTTAAGGCCATAAGTCCCCCATGAGACTGGGTCAATGAGGAACCACGAATGCCACGGGGCCCTAGTGCTGACAGGACCGTGGGGGAGTGTGTCCGCACATGCACACACATGCCTATGACTGCCTGTCACCGGACCAGGCTCCTGATTCACGTGACTCCATTTACAGCTGGAGAGAGTGGCTTTCTGAGCAAGATTCATGGCTTGCCAGGCGTCCATCTCCTCCTGTGGTTAGGTCAAGCCAAGGGAGAGAAATTGAAGGATGTTGCTATTAAAAATACTTGGTAACAGGCCAAGTAATTTCTCCTGCATTCAATCCCATGTTGCACTCTGTTCATGACTGGGAGGGGTAGACATTCCCAACCAAGAAACGCCTCTCGCTCGACTGCACATCAGCAGCGGCTCCTACCTTGTCTCTAGTACACTTGTAGGTTTGCCAAATTAAGTCAACAATGTCCCAACTTGGATCATTCCCCGTCAGTGGAAAGACAGCCACACTGGCCAGAGGCCAAGTGCTGCCCAGCTCCGTCATTCTCGGCACAAATCTGGACTTACCTGAATGGAAAAAAAAAAAAAAATCATCATTCTCTCTGGCTCTCTCCTGTGTGGAAAGTTGGAGAATGATCTCATTTTGAGCAGAGAGTAAGATGACTTTCACTCTGCTTGCTGTGTCCAGAGGCAGGTGACACAGTAGTTAGGAATATGGGGCTTTGGAGACAGTGCAGAGCTCAGCTGTGGGTTTTGTTTTGTGAGGACAGGGTAGTGGAGGCTGGGGTCAAGTTTCATGACCTTACTGGGCCTTTGCTTCCTCATCTATAAAGCAGGACTCCTCATTGCGCTTCTACTTGTGGAGAGATTTAGATGAGCTGAGCATAGCATTGGACAAAGGAAGTACACTCATTGAATATCATCTGTTGGCATCACAATGGCCAATGATGATGGCTCAGCTCACCTGCCAAAACCACCTCACCCCAAAGACATCAGCCCCCTTTCTTTGCTTCTTTCCCCCAAAGGATCACTCAACCCAAACCCAAATCTAAACGTGAAATTTTTAGCATTTCCTGTTGAACATTGACCCTCATTCAAGCTTACTTTATAATTGAGGTTTAGGCAATAAACACAACTTTTCCTTCCAGTGGGGTGCTGAGCTGAGGCCATGGTGAAAAGGTCACAGAGACACCGCCCTTGCCTTTGGGGAAAACTGTAATCCCGCTGGACTGAAAGAAAGGCGCCCCAGTTCTATACATCACCCCCCGGGTGAATGCTGTGGAAAATGAGAAGCAAGCCCAACGACCAGGTTACTGGCACTAAGCCATGTCAGTGTCCTGCCTTATTTAATTATGGTTTCCCTTCTCTTCTATCACCAAATTAAAAAATCCTTGACATGGTAGTCTAGCAACACTGTTACATTGTCACTCTGCACATTATATGGAAAGAACAAATTGTTTTCAGGGAAAGTTTCAAGCAAATTTATGAGCTTATGGACAAATTGCCCATTATTGCTTTCAAAAAAAAAATTTAAACACTGTCAACGGACTAATTTTCAATCTTCAAAAAAAAAAAAAAGAGAGGGAGAGAGAGAGAGGGAGAGAGAATACCATCTCTCCCCCGTGTTTCTGGAGCTTTAAGATTTAGAAATCTTGCTGCTGTGCATTTTCTCTCCAAATGACTGTGACCACACTTGATGGTGCTGAGTGACACTCAGACTCACATTGGCAGCAAAGGCAGAGGCTCAGAGAGGTCAAGTGTCTCGCCCATTTTCCCGTGCTGAGGAACTGGTGAGGTTTTGGAACCCAGGACCCCTGACTTGGAATCCAGTGTTCTCTTTGCTACATTACTCTGTAGTCAACTAGTTATGCACCATTTCACTAGCGTTTAATTAGCTAAAAGGGGAAACAGATAACCTTGAAATTAATTCAAGTTAACACTAAATGTTGCTAACTTTTTATTAGTTGAATGTTTCCATTAACTTTTCCAGTGGCTGCTTCTTTGTACCCCCTCACAGCAGTGAACAAAATTGAGTTAGTGCTCAATAAGTATTTATTGGATAAACAAAATAGTTTGGTCGGCTGGGTTTGGCTGCAGGGTGGGGTTAGAAAGTTGCATCACTGAAGACAAAGTTGAGCAAGTTTTCACTTGGCAAGTTTTTTTCACTTAGCAAGTTTTTTATGAAGTCTCTGTTCTAGCTTCCATGTGCCAGGGAGTAGAGCATCACACAGAGGGGACCCTTGGCAAGTTACCCAGCCTCTCTGAGCCTCAGTTACCTTGGCTTTAAGATGTGGGATAATCATAACACCTAACTGGCAGGATTGCTATTAGGATCAAGTGAGATAATAGAGGAAGAGCTTGGTGCAGAGACTAAGGCATGCTGGTCGGTGATCAGTAAATGGCAAGGAGAGTAATGATCAGTGTCTGCGCCGTGTACTGGTACTGATCCACACCCTACGGTTCCAGAGGGTCTGTGATGTACTTGGCTGCAGTCTCAGGAGCAGGTGCCCAATGTCACAGGTGGTTTGTTTCAGAGCAGAGGAGAACAGAGACAAGCTATGGAAACAGAACTGGTCTCCCATGGTCCCCACAGAAGCAGGTGCCTTCTTCCTTTAGTTTAGATGACAATGAGGGAAAGGACCCAAATAGCAAGGGTGTTGGTCACATGCCACATGCCCCTTGCGTTGTCCACTCAGGATCCTCGTGGGAATTCTGGGCCCATGGGCCCCTCGGCCAAGTGCGTGGCTCAGATGTGTGCAGGGATGCAGGGATAGGGCCTGTAGTACGAGGACCATGCTGGGTTCATGCTGTAGAAAGACAAAGGTGGCAAAGCCGGATAGAGTTGGACCTTCTTTTTTTTAAAGATTTCATTTATTTATTTGATAGAGATCACAAGTAGACAGAGAGGCAGGCAGGGGGGGTGGGGGGAGCAGGCTCCCTGCTGAGCAGAGAGCCCGATGCGGGGCTCGATCCCAGGACCCTTAGATCATGACCTGAGCCGAAGGCAGAGGCTTTAACCCACGGAGCCACCCGGGTGCCCCAGAGTTGGACCTTCTTCTGCAGTCCTCTGTCCCCTCCCTACGGTGGAAGGAAAGAGTCGTCCTGCCTGGGACCCTGAGGTGCTCCCACCTCAGCCCTGCCCTTGAGCAGGACTCTCCTGAAGCTGGGTACTGAGAAGGCAGGGGGAATGGGCAGAGAGCTGCCAGGCAGGGGTGGGGGGAGTGTAGGCCTGGAGACCCTCCATTCTGACACATCCCAGCCCCAGCTGCTGTCCCGGCCCGAGGCACTGCATTGAGTTGGTCTAATGAACAGAGCTGCTGGCCTGCTCATTGACAGTCTGACATCCTTGCTGACCCTGCCAGCAGCTGCCTCCTACCATAGGTGGGGGGGAGCCACTTAGGAAGACAGCAAAGCAACCTGCCACCAATTCATCAGTGTTTGGCTTCCATTAGGGATAGGACGGCCTATGAGGTGGGAGAAGGGCGGGCTGGGATTGAGTAGAGGGACAAAGACAGCTCTATTTGTTTAATCTCATCAGGCTTCCACATCCCAAAGGGATTCTAGGGGGAGCCTTGGGAGACAGGGCAATGGCTGATCGTCTCTTTCAAGGTGGCAGCCAGGTTCAAGCGTGTCTTCACCTTTCTCGTCCATCAAAGAAAATAAAATGGCAATTTGCCGATTTTATCAATCTGCAAGCGTATGTGAGGTTGGTCGCAAATTGTCTGGGCTGCACCCTCCCTGATCATGTATCTGTCCCCATTTCTGCTGATCTGTGGTATCAGTCCATTCCCAAGTCCCAGTCTCCCAGTTGGCCGATCCTTCATGTCTGGCTCCCTGTTCTCCTTCCCGAGCTGCAGTTGGAACAGTGGTTCCAAGGTGGGAGGATGTATTGCACACCGGAAAGGCGGGGCTCGGAACTGTGCGGACGTTGGTTGTGTCCGTGACAAGGACAGCTTCTGGGTCTCCCTCAGGAGGTCAGCACCGTGGATCCTAACTACTCTGCAACGAGCAGGACGGTCCCCTACAACAAAGACTCTTCCCGCCCCAAAGGCCAGTGGTGGCCCTGTGGAAAGGGTAGGACAACAGGGACAAGGGTTCTCCGAGGCCACTGGGCTCAAGGGGGGCTGATGCACACTAAGTCATTAAGAGACCGAGAAAGCAGAATTGCAGTGCAGTCATTTAAAAGGGGCTGTTCCTGGCAGTGGACAGAGACTTCTATTCTGCTCTTTGGAGCTTCTCTTTGTTCCAGAAAATAGAGAAATGACCCAACAGCCCAAAGAAATGTGGATTGGGGGTCTCGTGGAAGCCCGTGAAGAGTGAGGCCCAGTGAACCAACGATTCCTCATCATTCCCGCAACCTGTTCTTTAGAACCTGAAATGTTCTGGTGGGTCTGTGTCTCTCCCTTTTAGCCAGTGCAAGAGGGACCCCAACAGCACTCGTTCCTCAAGTTACCACCATTGCAGACCTAGGGAGTAAAGCCCTTGCCGTGAGCTTGTGCTTCAGAGAGCCGTGCTCTGGCCCTCCCCTCCCCCGGGACCTGGCGATTCCCTGTCCAAACAACCCGAGGCTGGCTCCCAGGGCCTCTACCCCAGTGCGTACATCATGAGGCCCGTGATGGCCAAGGAGGAGCTTTTTGCATTTGGCGGGGTTGGGGGGTGGTGGGAGGAGACAGACCTGGGACTCATGGCCTGAACACAAGGATAGAGCTGGGCAGGAAGAGAACGGGCAGGGCCTACTTTGGGCTTCCTTTTCCAGGACCCAGGCCTAGCTACCTTCTCCTATTATTACAGCTTTTCCCCGCCACAGGGATTCCCAGACCTTAATGACAGCACAGCCAGTCCTCCTGGTAAAATACCTGTGTTGCCTTAACTGAATTTAGGGCCAGTCACTCAGATCTTCAGTTTCTCTGCAATGATTTCTCGAAGGCCAATCACATGCTTTTGTTGGCTTTTATAAGTATGCACATCCCCTCCGAGATTCTTTGGGGGTAGGTAAGAGGTCAAGTGGGACTGCGTCAGGGCAACTTCCCACAATTACAAGGACTAACCCCGTGGGGTCAGCTGCATCACTACCCCAGCTCTGTTGTAAGTTACGTCCGTTCCTATGTCTGTTGGTCCCGGTGTTTGTTTATTCTGTTTTCTTGAAAATTTTACCTTTTGGGGACCAGGGCACAGGGCCATAAACTTAGCCCATCAAGTAATAAATTTGCATGGTTGGTAGAGCTTCCATAGAAACAGTAGACGTTATGATGTTCCAGGCTGCAGCTCTCGCAATGTCTTTGATCTTTTACTGACCAGTAAATTATTTATTGGGTCTGTCATAAAGATAAACCAAAGCCTGTAAACTATAGTTATAGTATTACAAATATCTCCCCTCCTCCCTGGCATCTTCAGAGGCAGACTGTGGCCCGGATGCTAATGAGACATCGGGGGCTGGCGTGGGGCTAAGGCCTTACCCGTCTTGGTCTTTCTTACACCGTTGCTTCTTTCCTTGGAGCCGATTGCCTTCCTCTCACGATTTGGCTTCACTTTCCCTTCCCGTTTTGGGAAGTCCAGAGCTGAGATTCTGGGAGGGTCGTTAAGATCCCACCAGCCCTCCCTGGCCTCCAGGAGGCCACCCCCCATTCTCTGCCTGAATCCCAGGCCAGCCTCAGCAACTCCCTGGGGAATCCACATCCCCAGGCCCCGCCCCCTGGCGCCTGGCCCAGGGGCCGATTCCTTCCCTCGCAATCCATCTGCCTTCAAGCCCAGAACACCTGCCCTGGGAGAGTGAACTGTGCCCAATCAGTGGCCGGTTCCAACTGACACTTTGGGTTGTCGGGAGCATTTATTCCAGAGAGCCGTGCGGGTGTGAGCGCGCGCGTGCCTCTGTGTACAGGGGAACAGATGCCTGCCAGACATTAAGCACCTTCTTTCATTTTCTTTTTCCTTTGGCTTTTAACTAGCACCTTCCTCAATTAAAGTGGCAAGGCAGAACAGACGAGGAAATCAGTGGATCTCTTCCCAAACATCAATAAAACAAATTTCTCTCCGGGATACCTATTTGTTATTTGGATATCAGACTGACTGTAATCTGTTTCCATTTTCCTCTTACGCGTCCCCCGCCAGAAGCTAGAGGCTCAGCCATGGATATCCTGCTGTTTCCATTTGGCTGAACGAGGGGATAGATTAGATTCCTATTTGCTATGCGGACGCTCCCATCTGATATCCATTAGATGTGTCAGGGGAGAGCCTGGAAAATGTGTCTCCCCGATTTATTTTGGGTGTGGTGGGGTGGGATAGCGGTAGGGGGGCCTCTGGGAAGATGTCACCAGCTGCCTCAAAGATACCGACATGGCTTGCTTTTTCCTTCTGCTTGGTAATAAATCATGGCCCACGTTAGTTGTATTCTGAGAGATAGGGATGCCAGGGACTGTTCCCTGCTGCAGTACGACAAGAAGCTAGATAGACCCTGGCTGGAACCTGGGGAGAGTGCCCTTGGTGCGGCACCCCAGAGGGCTCAGAGTGCAGGGTGCTCCACTGTACAGATGAGGACACTGAGACCCAGAGAATTTAAACAGATGGTTTCCATGGAATCACCTGGCCCTCTGGTCTTCTTCCCTGCTGCTATGTCTCCTGTGGGGTGCCTTCCAGCATAGCCACTTCCTGCTCACCCCTTCCCCGTGAGCCCTGAGAGGTCAGGCACGGACGGGCCATTTATCTCTGTATTTGCAGCCAATCCTGAAGGCAGGGCCATGGCCCCTATTTTGCTGCGCCCTGCAGGTTTGCCTAGCGTGGTGCTGGGCACAAGGTGAGCGCACGGTGCATCCTGGTCAGTGAGTGGCCCTGGGAGTGGCTCTCCTCTCCAGCAATTGCTTCTTGAGGCCTTACTACGTGCACGTCTGTCCAAATCATCTGACTCCCGAATACTCAGGTCCCATGGGCCTCATTCTGGCTTTTATGGTGGGTCTCTTCTTTCTTCCTTAGCGGAGCTGCTGTTGGCAGGACAGCCTTCTGCCATGTGCATGATCCCGCCCCTGCCCCTCGCCTGGCCACTGCCACCAGCTGCGACTCTCCAGCCTCTCCCACTTCAGGGGGACGGCTCCTTGTTAAAGAGAGTGTCGTTTCCTGTGACAGTGACGGTCCTTCAGAACTGACAAGACCTGTCTCTGCATCTCAGAGTCTGCCACCGGGCTCTCAACCCGGGGCCTAAGTGACTTGTCATCTTCTCTTGGCTGTCTCCAGCTCTCCGACTGGCGCGCCTGCTCCTCCCTCCCCACCGGAGCCATAATCCTCTCCCTTTGATATCACAATTGTCTCCATGGCACTGAGCAGCCCTCCCGGCTCTGCGGGGGCTCTCAGCCCCAGGAGAAAGATGGAAATTACAGCAACAAAGACCCTCTGAAGAATAATGTCCATCTCCACCCTCCCTTCCCCCATGTCTTTCCCCTTGTCCTGAAAAGCATTTCTAGTAGCGAAGATACCCAGGAACTGGGAGGAGGGCAGAAAGGCCCTCCGACAGAAGGGTGTTTACTGCGGCTGTTCGAGTGGGATTATTTATTTTCTTACTTAAGCAGCATGCCCAAGAGAGCTGGCTCTTGCCCTTGGTGCGACGGGGAGAACAGGGTTTCTAAAAACAGGACAGGCCAAGTTTCCAGAAGCTGGTGAGAAGGCCCCATAATGACACCCCCTTAGGTTGCCAGGGGACTCTGGTTTGGGAGGCAGGGAGTGCAGAGGGAGGGGAAGTTAGGGCAGGGGTTGGATTCCCAGCCGTCCGTGTGGTGCTGGCGGCTTGGCATGGAATGTCCCCGCACCTATTCGGATCAGACCCCGGTGTTTTGTATGTTGCAGGGGTTCTGCTTGATTCCCCCAGACTTCAAGCAGGGTGGCTTCTGAGGTCTCTTTTGCTCTGGCTGCCATGCCAAGGGCACTGGGCCAGCTCTCAGAACCTTGGGGGTCCACTCCTGGCATGGCCATTTGCTCCTTCTATGCTGAGGTGGAAATAGGGCATAGAGACGCTCGGGCCTGTGCTGTCACTCACTGGGGGTGAGCGTCCAGCCACTTGCCCACCCAAGGTCATTCATAATCTATGTTACAACCTTCTGTTAGGCAAATAGGAAGCTCTCCGTGCAGCCTTATTTATTACACAGTTTTAGATGCCACGGTTTACCTTACGGGTCTCGGTTTCCTCATCTGTAACATGATCCTACTTGCCACCTTCTTACGGAATCACACGAGGAGATGGGCACAAAAATTCTTTCTGAAGTATGGAACATGAGGGACGATGATTTACCTCCTTTTCTTACCCAAGTGCATCTCTCACAGAAGGAAGGAATGGGATAGAATTTTCCATAAATGCTCAGAAATGGTTTCCAGGCCACCGGGATTCCTTACTGTCCCTGCCTTGCCAGTGCCCTCATCCCTAACTTGCTTTGGCCTCAAATATCCCCAAAGCCTGTTGATGCTCCCTGTTGACCCCCCACCCCCAGCCCCAGGAAGTGCGGACTCCAGGCCTGGCTGACAAAGAAGGCTCTTGGGGATCTGGCTCCCCCACCCTCCTCTCTGGCCACTCTCGCCTCACAGACCCAGCCAATCCGCATTTTGGTGGGTTAGAAGGCAGGATGCTTGCTCTTGGCCCTGCCTGCTGAGTCCTCTGTTCCTCAAGTCCCGGGTTAATTGCTACTTCCTCCAGGAGCCCTTTGGATTGGGTTGGATGCCCCTGATCTGGCACCGGGTGGTGCATTTAACTTCTGGTTTCTGTTCCCACTTGACCACAAACTCCGCGAGGCAGGGGCCATGCCTGTTTGTTCTTTGGCACATTCTGCACCCACCAAGTTGCCCGATGTGTGGTGGGTGCCCCATACTTCTGGAAGGAATAGTGGGCTGGCTCAGGACAAAAGAAGGAGTTAGGTTCCCCCCTAGCAACTTTGCCTGGAGCCATTCAGCTGACTGAGCATCCTCGTAGGACCTCTGGAAGCCAGGCTGTCCACGAAGCCCAGGCGGCTCCTGGGCTGCAGACCTGCCTCCAGCAGTGGGCTCATTGTGTGGGCCGGCATCATGTCAGGCTGAGCAGGATGGAGCCCTCTGCACCTGAGGCCTGACCTGGGGCCCCCCCAGCCTTTCTCCCTAAGCCTCGCCAGCTGATTGGTCCAAGGCCAGTCTGTCCTTGATAATCCCTGGCAGAGGTATTTTAGCCCTAGCCCAGACTATTGCCAGATTGCTACTTCTGCTTCACCTGTAGCTTTTGGGTGCGGAGCAGCAGAAATGTGGAAGAGGCAGGACCACACCCAGCTAGTCGGGGGGTTGGGGGGTTGGGGGGGTGGGGGGTGAGGGTGGGGGGTTGGGGGGTGGAGGGGGGTTTGGTTCCCAGCCTGGCTCAGGGAAGGCCTGTTGAAGATTAACGTGCTGAGGAGGAAGACAGTGATTGCAGTTTAGACTTGCAAATGGGTTAGGTAAAAGGGCTTTGCTGAGAGGTGGGACAGACCGGGACACTGAGCTAGTGGTAACAGTGGGCAGGAGCACGTGGTGATTAAGGAAGAGGTTTGCTCCCCCAGAAAGGGGACTCTCTAGGGGCTGCTTCCTGGTGAGAGATCATTGAAGTGAATTCATTCTGGCGGTTTCTGCGTTCCTTCAGAGAAGTCTATGGGCATTGCTTTTGCTAGCTCTCTCTGAAGACCAGCTGGAGCAAATGAACCAAGTGACAGGAGAGCACCCATGCATTCCACAGGTGTCTGTTGAACCCACCCACCCACCCATCCATCCATCCATCCATCCAACCATCCGTCCTCCCCTCAACTAACTTGTATGTGCACCCTTTTTGTGTGCAGTGCAATCCTGGGCTGTGGGGACAGAGCAGTGAGAAAGACATTAATTCCCCACTCTTTCTTTCATACCAGGATGTGGTCAGGAACCAGGGTGGAGGTTAGATGTCTGCTGGTCACTTTGCCTCTGTCTGTCCAGACCACTTCTCTGTCTCAAATCAAGGCCAGCACGGGCACAATGGTTGGGATGGCCGGGGCTTCTGTTTTTGTATTCCCTGTACCATTTCTCTAAAGAGAAGCACCCAAGGTCGAGTAGGTGAACCAGACACTGGGTATTGCGGCATGGCCTCTAGTTTAGACGGTGCTCCGTACAAATGATACAATAAGGGCTCCTTCCTCAAGACGCATCACTGCCATCTGCTGGAAAACTGTCACAATGAATAGACCACTCTGCGTGACTGCCACAGGAATGGCGCCCCCTTGATTTGGCCAGTACGTCACCCGCCTATCCATGCGGTCTGCTGTTTAATGTGAACAGCTCTGTGGATGTGCTGGGCAGTGGCCACTGTCTGATAATCTCAAGAGAAAGATGCGGTGCTCTGTCCAGTCCCAAATGCCTGAGATGCCCAAACCCACCTTTGTTTGCTATTAGCATATATTTCTAAAGTTCCATTAGGTAGAGAGTGACTGGGGTGGAAATTTACATGATTCTAAACTACTTGAGAGAAATCTGACTAATGAGGAGGTGGACAGTTATCTAAGAGGGACAGATTTTCTTTTCCCTCTTCCTTATCCATTTCTCGTCCCTACTGCATGCTGGGGACAGAAAGCATCAACGCTCAGGCAGTGCCAGTCACTTGGCCAGAATTCTTCCCCACTCCTTGGCTCCCAGGACTTACACATTCTGTGGAGGAACTCTTGAAGTATTTTTGTTTAAGATCCATTTCTTTATTGTTTAATTTAAAGGATAAATCTCTGGCCTCAAACCCCTTCATCCGCAGAGCAGGTAGATAAGCAAAGTAATGTATCGAATCAATAAGACATGGAAACCAAGGTTTGCCTTGAAGAATACTGAGGACCTTATTTCCAACCCCATGGGGGTTCAACACACACACACACACACGCGCATGCTTGTGTGCACCTGTGTATGCAGTGATTGGGAGTCGGTGAGCCAGTGTTTAACTTGGCACCATTCACCAATGTGTCAATAAACGTTGGTTGACGAATTTGGTGGTCGTTATCACTAATGAATGGGGCCTTCCCTTCCTTGAGCCTTGGGTTCAGTTGGTAAAGTAAAATAAAGATGTTAGCTCTGTGTGGTTATAATTTGCTAGGGAGGCTATCACGAAGATAACCACGGACTGAGTGACTTGACACAACAAACACTCATTTCTCACAGTTATGGAGGCTGGGACGTCCAAGATCAAGGTGCTGGCTGATTTGGTGCCTGGTTCATGGATAGCTGTGGTCCTCACTTGCCAGAAGGCGAGAGGGAGCTGTCTGGGGCTTCTTTTTCCAAAGGCACCAAACCCATTCATGAAGGCTCTGTCCCCTTGACCTAAGCACCTCCCAAAGGCCCTGTCTTCTAAAACCATCCCAGTGGGGTTAGGATTTCAGCGTATGGACCTTGAAGCCTGTAGCAGTGTGGTGTTTTAAGTGAGTGTCCAGGTGCCTGTTCCTGGGGGCTGGTGGTGCCGGCTACAAAGGCATGTCCCAGGCCCCAAATGGCAGGAACGAGCTGACCCAGGAGGCTGCATCCAAACTGAGCATCCTTGCCCGGCTTTGTCTCAGCCCTGTGGATGCAGGGACTAGAGCCCATCAACCTTGAATGCCTCCTCCCCTGCTTTCTGCCTTGAATTCTCCATCCCTTCCCTTATTTATGCCATCTGTTCATTAGAGCCCAAGCTCCAAGTTAGAGCGGCTCTGAGCAAACTTGCTGAGCTCGGTTGGCTGTGGGCGTAGGTCTGGGGCAGGGCTGCAGCGTTTGCCATGAGGTACAGCAGGCCCCGGGCTCCAGGGGCCTTGGAAGGGACCAGTGCCTTCTGGGGCTGAGAGGCAGAGGATGCTTTGCCTGAGTCCTGAAATGTGTGTATCCAGTGACCTACTCAGGTGTTGAATAAACACCCGCTAAGCCCCTGTGTGGGGGGCTCTGTGGTGTGGGCTGTGGGGCTCCACAGGTAAATGAGATATGATTTTTGCCTACAGAGCTTACACATGCCACCCCGTATAAAGCTGAATGTGAAACTCAAATGCCAAGGCCGCTGTGGGGAGCAGGGAGGAGCCCCAGCTGGAGATTAGGAGAGGTTTCCCAGGGAGCTGGCATTTGAGCCAGCGCTTGGAGGATGGCTGGGATTTCAGTAGGTTTCGATGAGGAGAGGAGGGAGGAGTTGCAGTGGAGGGCAGTCACCCGGAGGAAGGTGAGGAGAAGTGGGCAGCCTCGCTGGCACATGGCAGCTTGTGAGTTTCGGCTGCTGTGTCAGCTGTGGGAAGGGATGTAGGGAAAGGCTGCGGAAGGGTGGCTGGGGACTGATCAACAAAGGCCTCCGATCGTGACTGAAGGAGTCATAACAGCCAGGGGCCAGTGGTAGACAGAACCATCGCTCCCCAGAAAAGATCCCCAGGAACTGTGAATGTTACCATCCGTGGTAAAAAAGACTTCGCAGCTGTGATCAAACCAAGGTTTTAAGACGGGGAGATTACCCCGGGTTCTCTAGCTGGGCTCAGTGTCATCACAAGGGTCTTCATAAGAGGGAGGCAGGAGAATCAAAGGGAGCTGGAGAGGGAAGCAGCCACAAGCCAAGGAATGCAGGCAGTTTCCAGAAGCTTAAAGCAGGAAGGGACAGATTCTCCCCTGGAGCCTCCAGAAGGAACACAGCCCGGCCAACATCTTGATTTTAGCTCCGCAGGACTCGTTTCAGGCTTCTGACCTTTAGAACTATTAAAGGTTAAATCTCTGTTGTTTTAAGCCACAAAATCCATGATAGTCAGTTATGGCAGCAAGAGCAAACTGCTTACAGTTGGAAATTCCTCGGGCTCTTGTGGTTTCTAAGCTGAGACAAGCTATTAAAGTTTTCTACCAGACACCCGTTTTCCGTGTTTTAAGGAGCGTCATTGTAGTACCCACCTCATAGGGTTTTAAGAATGGACTGAGATAACACATAGACAGCATGCGATATAATGTCGCTATTAGGGTTCGCCCTACCAGCTTTGTGGGGCTCAGCACCCTGTTCTTGCCTCCCCCCTTCTCCCCATCCGGACCTCTTCTCAGTCTTTCTTGCTCTCTCCTCCTCTGGCCCAGTGACTTGGGGCTGTGTGTGTTCAGGTGAAGATACTCATCCTCACCAACCACCACCCCCACCCCCACACCCGCATCCCTCCCCACCTCTCGCCCAAACCTCCCCTTCCCCTCTCACCCACTCAGACTACAGATCATTGGAAGCCTGGTAGGAGGGACTACAACACGTCTACTGATGTACCTGCCACAGAACTCAGATTTTAATAGTTATTGGAAAGATTTTGTCATTTAAAAAATGAACTATATATTTTCTTGTAAGCGCAGATTTAAAAATGTTCATTTTACACACAGCTTTTAATGAGATCAACCAGGGGATCTGAGAGATCTATGTGGAGTTGTATGGAGATCTATGTGACTAAGCCCAGGTTTTGAAAGGTATATGGATTGTGCTAGAAGTCTCTTCTTGTAACAGAGCCAGAAACACACATTGTTTTTATAAACATACCTTTTTCACAGCTTTGTTGAGGTATAATTGACATGTAACATACCACACATATTTAAAATGTACAATTTGTTAAGCTTCCATGTATCTACATACCTGTGAAATCATCACTGTAGCTAAAATGATAAACACATCCATCACCCCCAGAATTACCTCGTGCCCTTTGGTAATCCAACCCTCCCGCCACTCACTGCCCACCTCCCTTCTGGCATGATCTCCCCACAGGCACCCACAGATCTGCTTTCTGTTACTACAGATCAGTTTGCATTTCGATAATTTCATATACATGGAATCATATCGCACGTGTTCCTTTTTATCTAGCGTTCTCACTCAGCATGAGATTCATTCCTGGTGTCAGTGGGATGGATAGTTCATTCCTTTTTGTTACTGAGTAGAATGCCATTGTATCGGTGACCACCGTCTATGCCTGTTCTGTTCCCCAGGTGATGAACCTTTGGATTGTTTCCACTTCGGGGCTCTTACAAATGAAGTGCTAGGAACATTTGTGTTAAAGTCTTTGTAAGGATACAGGCTTGCATTTCTCTTAGGCAAATACTTAAGGGAAGAATGGCTAGGCCATAGGGTTACGTGTGTATTTAACTTTTCAAGAAACTGCCCTGCTGTTTTCCAGAGTGGTGGTACCATTCATTCAACATTCCCACCAGCATTGGATGAGAGCTCCTTACCCACACTTCATGTGGCCAGACTTTTTCATGTAGATCTTTCTACCAGATATGACATGACTTCTCCTGGTGGTTTTAATTTGCATTTCCGTAATGAGTAAGGATGTTGAGCATCTTTTTGTGTCTTCAGATCTTTTGCTCCTTTAAAATAATTGTGTGGTTTGTTTTATTATTGAATCTTAAAATCTTTCTATTTATCCTGGCTCCAAGACCTCTGTCAGATATATTCCAAGATTTTCTCCCTGCCTGGGGTGTGTCTTTCATTCAACAGTGTGTTCCAAAGAGCAGAAGTTTTGTTGTGATAAAGTTCAATTTATCAAATTTTTTTATGGATCATGTTTTTGATGCTACTGTTTTGATTTCTTATTTTGGTAAAAAGTCCTAACCTAAGGTCCCAAAGATTTATGTTTTCTCCTTGAAGTTTTATGGTTTCAGGTTTTATGTTTAGGATTATGATTATGATTCATTTTGAGTTAAATTTTGTATATGGTGGGACACATGGATAAAATTTAATATTTTTAAAAATGAATGTCTAATTGTCCCAGGGCCCTTTCTTCTAAAGATCATCCTTTATTCACTGGCTTGTCTTTGTACCTTATCAAAAATTAGCTGTCCGGCTATGTGTGGGTTCTTATATTTTTATATACTCTTCCAGCTATGAAATAAGCACTCATTTAAAGTTGCATGTTGTAGCAACTCCCAGATTATTATCAGAAAGTTTAAATTAGCAAATGCTCCTAAATGACAGTTACAAACTTCCCAGTCAACTGCTTGTGTCAATATTTATAATATTTATTGTTCGTCTTTATTAGTACTTTCTCTGGAATGAGCCCTGAGAACCACACCTAGCGATGCCTTGGGAAACACCTCAGCATTTTATAAATGCCTTGCAGTCACATTTTGTTAAACTCGGGGCTCTCGATCTTGCTTTAACCCTCTCACTGCCGGCTCTACCCTGTGCAGTGCACCGGCGGGGTTTTCGACTGCATTGCCCTGAGGGTAGGGACCGTTCGGAGAGAACAAAGAGTCCCTTTCCTGGCTTTTGAGCTCTTAAGTAGCCTTTTGTAAATCTATTGTAGAGGCAATGGTATTGAGAGCCACGGATTTCAATTCTAAGGGCAAGGTGCTTGAGAGAAAAAAGGGTATTTTTGAATTTCTAAAGCTTGGCTTTAAATATCAAAAGCCAAAGCCAGAGGGCTCAGAGCACAGATTTTATATCGTGAACCAGACTGTGGAGAATAACAGTCTCTTTCTCAGCCCAAAAAGAGATAAGATTTCAACCCGGGGCTGAGGTGGAGTGGAGGAGGGAGAGTTGGAAGGAACTTGATTATCAAGTTTAAAGGGGTGGGTCCCTCGGCAAGGGCCTTAGCGCTCCGTCCTGGCTGGGCCCCGGCTGCGGGCTTGGCAGGAGGCCAGACGGGCCTGAGGCCAGACTGGGGTGATTGCCTGGCCACCCAGCGTGTAGCCTTGTGTCCCCAGGACCACACACCTAAGTGGTGCTGGAACAGACGTTGAAGCTGTGTAGGCCTGGCAGGGCCCCTGCCTCAGAATCCTTACATTCCAGCGTGGGCTGGGCACCCCCACGAAGGGCTTGGAGGTGTGGTGGCTGCGGGGGCCGGTGGCCTGGGAGAGAGGCTTTGATTGGGATGAGAATGATGCAGAGTCACCTGTGGCTGATGGGGGGGAGGGGGCGGTGCCCTTGCAGGACCGGGGGTGGGAAGCTTGCTTCCCCTCCCAGCTCAAGCACTGCAGAGGCCGCAGGGTCCTATGGAGGGGCAGGGAGGAGACTTGACACCAAATCAAGAGTTGTGGGTGCTGCCAAACACTCAGATTTCTTTTCTTTTTTTAAAATTTTATTTATTTATTTGACAGACAGATCACACGTAGGCAGAGAGAGAAGGGGAAACAGGCTCCCCGCTGAGCAGAGAGCCCCATGTGGGGCTCAATCCCAGGACCCTGAGATCATGACCTGAGCCAAAGGCAGAGGCTTTAACCCCCTGAGCCATCCAGGTGCCCCAAACACTCAGATTTCTGAAAGGAGATTGTGTTCACAAGTCCAAGTGCTGATGGGACCTTCTGTGTACAGAGTTTCCTGACAGGCGGGACTAGACACCAATGCCCTCCACTCTGGGAGTGGCCAACGGGTGGCTTTCTCCATTTATCTCACTGTCCTCTATAAATACTATTTCCCACTGTGCTTTCATAGCCAGAATGCTAGGAAGCCCTTTCACTGCAGTTGACCTTGAACAGTGTGGGGGTTGGAGCGCTCATTTCCTGCATAGTTGAAAATCCTCGTAGAACTTTGGGCTCCCCCACAACTTAACTACTATTGACTGGAAGCCTCACCAGTGACATAGTCCACTCACACATGTTCTTGTATGCTGTAGGTGTTACAGGATTTCCCCCCCCATTGATGCCTGCGGTTCTTGGTTATGCTACTTTGAAGAAGGAAGAGTTAGACTAGGCAGAGTGGTGGGCAGCAAAGCTAGGGTTATTGAGTGGAGTACAAAGCTCCCAAGGAGGGAGGGGACCTGAGAGGGTTGCCACCAGAATTTCTAATGGGGGGGGGGTGTTATGGGCTTGTGGGTGGGCTGTTTTAATCTGATTAACCCTCCCTGCATCTGTTGTGGGATCAGGTTTTTGTCACAGGTGAAAGGGTGGAGGCCTCCCTCCAGGGTGAGGTAAAACCCTTTTTAAGGGTGGTTTCCTCTGAGGGTGGGTGGTCCCTTGTCCCTGCCTGCCTGCCTTTCGCATCCGAGAGACCACCAAGGAGCCAAGCACCGATGCAATCACATGAGGGTTTACTGGACAAGCTTAAGCTTGGGCCCAAGTATACCCGACACTGCGGAGTAAGGGACTTGGACCCCGAGCTTAGTTAAGGCAGGGGTATTTATGGGTTCCTGTTACTAAAGCAGGGTGGGGCTTCCTTTACTAAAGCAGGGTGGGGGGGGGGTCTCTGGGACTAAAGCAGGGTGGGGCTCCTTAGAACTAAAGTAAAGTAGGGGAAAGTTCAGCCCTTGGGCACAGGGGTCTGAGATGGCTGCCGGAGCTAAGATGGCTGCACTTATGCTAAGGCTAAACCTGAGGTGGGATGGCCTTAGTTTTTCTTGGCCTCCACACTCCTTCATCCTACGTATTCTATATTGTATTCTTGGAATAAAGTCAGCTAGGGAAAAGAAAATGGTATTAAGAAAATCATAAGGAAGAGGGGCGCCTGGGTGGCTCAGTCGGTTAAGCCTCTGCCTTTAGCTCAGGTCATGATTTCAGGGTCCTGGGATCGAGCCCCACATCGGGCTCCCTGCTCAGGGTGGGGGGCCTGCTTCCCTTCCTCTCTCTCTGCCTGCCTCTCTGCCTACTTGTGATCTCTCTCTCTCTCTCTCTGTTAAATAAATAAATAAAATCTTTTAAAAAAATCACAAGGAAAAGAAAATACATTGGCAGTACTGCACTGCATTTATTGAAAAAAAAAAATCTGCATTTAAGTGGACCCGTGCAGTTCAAATCCTTGTTGTTCAAGGGCTATCTGTAATTGCCTTCTACGGTGTAACACATTACCGCAAACCCAGTGGCTTGAAACAATACCCATTTATTATCTCCATTTCCATAGGTTAGGAGTCAGTCTTTGCTCTTGGCTGGGCTCTCTGCTCCATGCCTCACAAGGCATTGAAATTAAGGTATCTGCTGGGCTGTGTTCTTATCCGACACTTGGGAACCTCTTGAAAGTTATTGACAATTCAGTTCCTTGTGGTTGTTGGACTGAGGCCCCTGTTTTCTTGCTTGCTGTCAGCCCAGGGCCCTCAGCTCCTAGTAGGAGAATCTCCCTCCAGTCTGCTAGGAAGGAGTCTTATGTAGTGTAGGGTCCTCAAGGGAGTGACTATGTCAGTGTATTTACAGGTCCTGCCCACACTCAGTGGGAGGGGTACAGGATGTTCGCACCAGGGGTGACAGTCTGGGAGGTCATCTGAGAATTCCGCCCATCATAGCCATCAGTCTATGCAACATGCCCAGGGGCAGGATTGTAGCTCCAGACAAAGGGAAAACTTCCCCCATTGAATAAATCATTAAAGGGATGGTGGGAAACAAAAATAAATTATGATACATCCCATGAATTATTTTTAGGTAGTAACCCAGTTATGTGCACATGAAACACTTTTACTTGGGCTTGGTTTTCATGAGATTGCTCAAGCCAGTGAATCACAAGTATCCAATGATCCTGTGAAGACAGCAGTGTTCCAGAACTCCCATATTGGATGGACTTTAGGGAGGTAGTTTGGTTTAAAGATGTTATTTATTTATTTCAGAGAGAGCGAGTGAGAGAGAGCAGGGGGAGCAGCAGAATCCCCGCTGAGCAGGGAGCCTGATGCTGGGCTTGATTCCAGGACCCTGGGATCCTGACCTGGGCTGAAGGCAGAGGCTTAACCCACTGAGCCACCCAGGCCCCAGAGACGTAATTTGGTTGAAGAGAATGGACAGGGAACCTTTCTTAAGTTGCAACTATTTTTATTTAGAATGCATGCTCACTTCATGGGCAGATGTTACAGATGCCTCTAAGTCATTTTTTGATTTCCCGTCAGGGAATGTATCATTTGAACTTTGCAGAAATACGTCCGATTCTTCTGGAGGTTTAGACTGAGTTCTGAGTATGTGACATCCCTGAGGTTGACACAACAGCACAGGGAAAATTAAAAAGTGCATTAGAATCACAAGACCTGGCCTCTAGTTCCAGATCCGTCCGCCTGTAGCTGACTGTGACTTTGGGCCAATCACTCTCCCTCTCTGAGTCTCTGTAACACAAGGAGTTAGGGTAAATGTTCTTGAAGGCTTGGCTTGTTAGACTCTTCTCTTTGTCCTTGGTATCAAGGGCATTGTGGAGCTCCCTAAGATCTGGAATGCTTAGGAATAAAAGATCTCTCAGGCTGTCGAGCCCTTCTGAGGATACTTGTCTCTAGACAAGTCAATATTCACCCGGATCCAGGCAGACTGGGCTCTCTTTTGTTTACAAATATCTCTACAAAGAGGTTCCATGGCCTCTTCCTCTAATCCACTCAAGTGTTCCACCCCACTCCCACCCCTATGATGATTTCTCATCATCCCCCAATGCCACCTGGCTATATGTGATAGGATGCAATGATTGTACCAACATTTGAATTAGTAGCCGGAAATGCCATCAAGTTGGCGGCTGCCCGAAGGGGTTGGTAGGTTAGGAACAGGAGAGAATATTTACTCAACAAAGACAAAATTCTTCCAACCATCATTTCCTGAGTATGTCTCTCCTATACAAGGAACACTAGGTTAGGTGCTGCTAGATATACATGTACATATACATGTACATATACATATACATATACATACGCATGTGAAATCCTAGCCTTTATTCTTAAGGAGCTGCTAATCTCAGAGAACAGTGGAGCAGAGTAACAGAATTAGCTTCGTGGGCTCCTTAGACCCATGTAAATCCACAGAGAGGATCATCCTAAGAAATTGTCATCTATTCAAACATGTACAGGGGCTGTGGCAAAGGACTGGGTCCTTAGTGAGCCACCTTATCTGTGTGATGGTCTCTCTGTAACATCAGCATGGTCTGACTACAGCCCCCACTCACTCCACTGAACACTCATCTAGGTGTTGCTGTGAGAGTACGTTGAGGATGTGATTAACATCCACAGTCAGTTGCCTTTAAACAGGGGACGTTATCCTAGATCATCTGGGTAGGCTTGATCCTGCTGAAAAATCTGGAAGGCAGGGTTGAGACTTCCCTGAGAAAAGAGGAAATTTTGCAGCTTCAGTCCATACCCGAGGGTCCCAACCCACCCCCACAGACTCTAGAATTGCCTCGTGGGCCCCCATGACCACGTAAGCAGGTTCCTTGCAATTTATCACTTAATATATACCTCCTGCTGATTCTGCTTCTGTGGCTGAACACTGACTGATATCGATTGTGGTACCAGAAGTAGGGTGAATGCATTTGTATTTTGCTTGTAGGATGGACCCGTATCTTTGGGGATCAGAGACAAAAAAGAATAATGTCCAGCCACCACCAAAGATATCTACTTTCTAACCCTTGGAACCTGTTGCATGTTACTTTACGTGGCAAAGGGGAATTAACATTGCATCTGGAATTAAGGCTGCTAATCAGCCGACCTTAAAATAGGGGGACTACTTCAGATTATTGAAATGGACCCAATGTAATCGCAAAGACCCTTAAAGATGGAGGAAGGGGGTAGGAGAGGGAGACCCAGAGAGCCGACAGATGAGAACTCAGCCCAATATTGCTTGCTTTGAAGACAGAGGAGACAAGGAAACTGTATAGCTTCTCGAAGCTTCAAAAGGCCAGGGAATGGATTCTCCTCTAGAACTTCCAGAAGGGAATGCAGCCCTGCTTACACCTTGATTTTAACTTCGTGAAACCCTTTCTGAGCCGACCTCCAGAACTATAAGATGATAAATTGTGTGTTAAGCTCCTAATTTGTGGTAATTTGCTATAGAAGCAATAGGAACCTCAATCCCCATCTCTCCTAGGAGCGGATTATCCCACCACCAATGTTGGGACAGGGGTTTGGTTTGGTTCTTCCCCTGGAGGGTGGCAGGCCAGCAAGCCCGCCATCTGTCCTCTGCTTTACCCCTGCCCCACAGCTGTCCTCCTGGGGCACTCAGTGCCACTCTCTTTGACACTGCCCAGCTCTACCCCACGGTCTGCACAACTCTGGGGAGGTCCAGAGCTATAGCCTGGGAATGACACCCTCCTCTTTACTCTCCCCCACCAAGACAGCTCCCACGCCAGATGCACTGTCTCATTAGAGGCTACTGGTGCCCAGAAGACACATAAGAGAAATTACGTAGTGCTGCCTCTCATCGCTTTTTTTTTTTTTTTTTTCAAAATGTGTTTCATTCTCTCTCCAAGCTTATGAGGCCATAGGGATACTGCAACTTTATAACCTCGTATTATTTTGTCAATTGGCGATCTGAAGAAGATGTTTTCCTCAGCTTCCCTCACTTCTTCCAGGAGGCTGCTTTAAGCTCACATTTATAATATTCTCTGGAAGAAATCTCTTTCCATACCCAGAGCCTTAAAAAAACGCCTGGTAACTGTCTAGAAGGAGATCAAACAGAAGTAAAAGTCACTTTCATCTTCTTTCTCATTCTCCTTCCTCCTGTCTCTTCCTTCCTTCCTTCCTCGGTTCTACCCACACGGACTGATGAAGTTCCAGCTCTGATTCTGACCCTGTTGTAAGGGCTGGCCCTTGTGTGAGTTCCTTAGGGCTGCTGAAACACAGTACCACACACCAGGTGGCTTAAGATGACACAGGTTTATTTTCTTGCAGTTTTGGAGCCGAGAAGTCCAAAATCAGGGTGTCGGCAGGGCCACACTCCCTCTGAGACTCTGGGTGGAATCCTTCCTCGCCTCTTCCGGCTTCCTGCGGTGGCTGGTCACCCTGGGTGTCCTTGGCCTACAGCTGCCTCTTTCTAGTTTCTGCCTCCATCGTCACATGGCCTTGGCCCTGGGTGTCTCTGTCCTTACACTGTCTTCCCTCGTGCGTGCCTGGGTCCATCTCTTTCTCCTCGTAAGGCTGGAATTCATGCTGGATTAGGGACCCACTGTTTTCCTATATGACTTCATCTTAACCAGTCACATCAGCAATGACCCTCATTTCAAATAAGGTCACATTCTAAAGTACTGGGGGTCAGGACTTTGACATATTTTTCGGGGCAGGGGGGCACACAATCCAACCCATAACTGTAATCAAAGGTCAGTTGACTCACTTCTGCTTCTAGTTAGGATGAAAGGAAAATGTAAACCGACCGTGACAACACGGCCTGCTGGTCTGGAGGACAGGGTTTATCACAGGGTAGCGGGGGGCACGGCGTAGGGGAGAGCTGGCTGCTCTAACAAACAAATGCATACCAGGATTTATTGCTTGCACAGGTAATAGCTCATCATGCCTGTGTGGTGGTTCAGGGTCTCAGGCTCCTCCTATCCTGTGACTCTGCCGTCTTCCAGGGTTTTGTCTTCTGCCTCTGGCCAATGGAAAGAAACAGGAAGCCTAAAAAAGGCACATTTGGGGAAATGACATGGCAATATTTATGTAGCACTTTACACATGAATCTGGGCATCAATTCTTTACATGCATGAACTCATTTCGTTTGCACGGCAGTTGTGTGGTGTCGATACTGTGAGTATTTCCACTTTACAGATGAGGAAGTTGAACACGGGAAGGTGAAATGGCTTGCCCAGTTGGTTGAGAGTAGACTGTAGCAATGGCGGGGTTAGAGGGATCAAGAGGGCTCAGGAAATAGGGAAGTAAAAAGATGTAGGGTTGTAGAGAAGGCAGAGGCTGGATCGGGAAGGGCATCAAAGGCCGTGCCAAGAAATTGGAAACTGATGCCAAGGAGAAGCCACAGAAAGGGTGACATGGCTGGACTTGCCACCAGATCTTCTAGTGTGTGGGGAAGAAGGATTTGAGACTTGACAGTAGGGGTAGGAAGCTTTATCAGTCAAGATGCTGCCAGTCCTTGGGAACCGGATGAAACTAGCTAGGCGATGATAAGAGCCACTTATCTCACATGGTGAGAAGCGTGGTGGCATCGTGTGTCTAACTGGGGAGCTGCACAGTGCTGTAACCCAGGGTCTTCCTATCTTTCTGCTCTGTGGTCTTTGGCCTGTTGGCCATGACCCGTCCCATGAGGGATGCATCCCACATAGGTAGGATACCCTCTCGCAGAAGGAGAGGGGCCGTGTCTCTTCCTGTGTGGAAAAGTTTCCCTGAAGCCCTCCAGCAGATTTCCTTACTCTTCTTTGGCCAGGTTTGGGTTCCCTGGGCTTTCCCAAATGAGTCACCGACAAGGAGAATGAACTTGGCATGACCGACTTTGACATATCCACTTAGCTTTGCACCATGTGGAAGAGAGGCTGATACATGGGTCAGTGGCCAACAGCATCCGTACAGAAGACAACCACAGAAAGTGGCCCTTGGGGGAAGTCAGCCTAGAAGTGTGGCCCGGATGGAGAGGTTCAGAGCGAGGCAGTAGGGAGAAAGATAAGTGGACAGATTCTAGGCTAAGAAGGAGATGGCATGACCAGAGTATGGTGATTAATTAGGGGAGGAGGTAAGAGAGCAGAAAAGTCAAGGATGACCAGGTCTTAGTGTGGGCAATAGGGCGGGAAGCCAAGGCAGGCATCTCTTCCCTCTTCCTTCACACACTCAACAAATACTGCCAGTCGTGTCTCGGGAGCCAGGCACTTCCACCTGAGTATTTTTAGAAGTGAGTATTTTTGGATGAGGAAATGGAAGTTTAACAAAATGAAAGTTTGTCCAAGGTCACAGGGCTGGTGGGTAAGCGGTGGGCCTGGATTTGAATCTAGGTCTTTCTGTTTGACTCTAAATCCCATTTTATGGCCCCAAGTCCATCCTGCTTCTGTTAAATGGACATAAATCACAGTCTTTGCTCCATAAAGAACAAGAGAGGTTAGCACACAAGCAGATGTACCAAATGGCAGAATGTGATAATCACTGAAAAGGACCCAGAAGAAACAGGTTTTTGAACACCTGCTATGCTCCAAGCACGGATACTGAGCACATTGGACAGGCTCTCTCAGTTAATTCTTGTCACAACCCGAGGTGGTCCTTTTACCGACCTTTGGTCCGGAACCATTCTGGACAGAAGAATAACAGTGACAGCTACTAATCAGGCACTGGGTGTTGTACTTTGTGTGTAAGCTTCACTGTCAGTCATGATGTGTGTGCCTAGTGTGAGAGGCTAGGAGTTAGGGGCACACAGCTGAAGTCCATCCTGGATCCCTCCACCCCCGATACTTATAGGACGCGGAGGCCAATCCCCCTTCTCTGCACACAGTCCTCTAGGTCCCACCCACCGCTCTCTCTTGCCTTGTTGCTCACTAGCCCCTGCTTTGAATCTGTTGGTCCAGGAACACTGAACCAGCTGTGGTTCTTCAGGGCTGGAACAGGGGTGGGACAAGTCCCCAGGGCATGGAATTTAAGGAAGCATCCCTCGCAGCTGCATCAATGGGCAATTGTAGGACGCCAAGCATGGTGTCTCACCCCAGTCTCTGCCCTGCCACATGGCTGTCCTTCAACACACTTGGGGTCTTGTTTCTTCTCTCAGGACTACCCTCTTTTCCCCCTCGCCCCAGCCTCAGTTTGGCTTATGTGATCCTTCATAGTCAGCTAGGGTATCACCTCCTCCAGGAAGCCTTTCCTGACTACCTCTGACCCCGCAGGTTGGGAGAGGTGGCCCTTCTTGGCACTCTTCCTGGGTTGATACATATCTCATTGCACTTCCACAAAAAGAACAGTCATCTGTTTCTGTGTCTCTTTTCCACACTAGATTGTGATCGTCTTGAGGGCAGTCTTATTTGATTATGTGTCCCCGTCACTTGGCACGGTGCCTGGTATGCAGTAGGTAGTTATGAGATGTTTATTGAACGGACCGTTAGGAGCTGAGTTACATGCTCTTGAATCCCTACGATGAAGCCCTAACTCCCAGTGTCTCAGAATATGAATATATTTGGAGATAGGGCCTTTAAAGAGGTAACAAAGGTAAAATGAGGTCACTAGGAAGGACCTTAGTCCAATATGATGGGTGTCCCTTTAAGAAGAGGAGATGGGGACACAAAGGACACAAAGGCACACAGAGAACACACACACACATCTCCACGTGAAGATGCAGGGAGCAGGGAGCCACTTACGAGCCCAGGAGCGAGGCCCAGAAGAGACCAGCTTTGATGACACCTTGACTCAGGACTCAGCCCCTGGGCATTCATGCAGCTGTTGCCCCATAAATGCTTCTGATGTTTGTGTTGTTCAGGAGTCGGGGTAATTCTCTCTTGTTCCCGGGTCTAGCCTGCCAGCCGCATTGGATGAAAATAGAGCCAGGCTGTGAAAGGGGGCACCCTGCTGGTCTCAGGCAGCCTGACCCCGAGTCTGCTTGGATTCTCACCTCATACACCCCCACGGTGTCGGGAAGGGGAGCAGCCATGGCCTCCGACCCCAGACTCAACACCACCCCCTGGCCTGGCTGCCCACGTGGACCTGTCATGGTGTGCAACTGTCATGTTTTGGAACTTCACGGATCACTCATCGTTTCCATATTCAGAAAGATTTCCTGGGAGCCTATGATGGGCCGAGCAGTCTCCCACACCCAGGGCCACTGTGCCGAAGGAGACAGACCAGGATGCCTCCCATCCTGAAGCTCACTTTCTAGATCAGTCGAGACCGTTCCCAGAATCAGCTTCGGATACCGCGTGCCGCTCCTGTTCCCGCGTTTCGTAGTTCGGGAAGCCGCTGATGCTCGCCAGAACCTGACCATCTTCAGAGCCTCATGCAGAACGATCACATTTCACAGACTTTCCTATCAATATTTCTTCTCATCTCCTCATCTCCGACATCAGGGTGGGTCTTAGAGTTGGTGGCCTGTCATGGTTTAATTGGCGGTGTTTACTTTCTCTTAGTGGTAAAGAAAAGAACGGTGGGTCTTAGAGTCCATGGTGTCTTAGTTTTAGCAAAGTAGAGACTTATCTCTGATTTGCAGATAATGAGGCTGAAGTTCAGAGTTGGTGGCTCTTCAAGGTCGCAGGGCTCTGTTGTGTCTGTGGGCTGGAGGAGTCTTGGACAAGTGTGGCTGTGTGGAAAGCCACAGTCCCCCTGGCTGGAGCGACAGCTCTGCTCTCGGGGGGATATGATTTCCAAGCACGTCACAGCTTGCCGCTCTAATTTTTCTATAGGGAGAGGAAGCTCTGCCCAGTCCTGGGATGAGCTTCAAAGGGACCCTGTCCCCTCCTCGTTCCACCCTACCAGGGGAGCAGCAGGAGTGTGGCTCAGGCCAGAGTTAAGCACGTCTGGGATCAAAAGAGCCCCCATCCCTCCTGAGCGCCCAGGGGGCTTGACTGAGCTCCCTCGCAGGTCTGCTGAGTGATCAGTTGACAAAATACATCTGGGCAAGGAGGAGGCCTCTGTGATCACCTGTCATCTCCCCTAAACACCCCTGATGCATTTTCTCTCTTCATTACCCACGAGGTGACAACCCTTCCACGGTGATCTACAGTCTGACACACCCGTTTCCCTGTGGCTGGAAGGTAGTCGCGCTGCGGGGGGAGCGGGGAGAAGCAGGGAATGCATCCTCCGTAGAAACCGGGAGAAAAGGAAGAGGAGGGAAAGGAAGAGAAGCCTCTTGGAAGGAAAAGTGGGAACTGGTGGTTGGTGTTGCAATGTCTTTATCCCATGGCTAATCCCAGACCCAAAGCCAGGTGTGGGGTGGCCCCAGAGAGCACAATGTAAGCATGGTTCTGCTTCCCCAGCACGGTGTCCTACACACACACACACACACACACACACGCACACACACACACACAATCATAGCCTGGATCAATCTCTTTCCTTCCTGCCTAGAAATCTCCACCTGGTCAGCAGCCACAACGAGAGGTTTCTTACTCTCTCCTAAGATTTTCCGTAGAGGATGTGAGACCCCAAGAGGCCACTTTCTCCATATGCTTTCCTCCACCTCCACCCTATATATATCCTTTCGTTGGTTCTAGAGTTCCTCCAGAAGAATTCCTAATATCTCCCCTTATGATCTAGCCCCAATCTGTACTCCCAGAGGTAATTAGCACTACTCTTCGTTCTAAATATTCTATTCCAGTAGAGCACATTTTTTTGCTGACTGGACCAGAAGCATGCCGTAAAAACCGCACCTGTGTATCTTTTCTCCCTCCGATGATGCACTCCCCTCTCTTTTTCTCCAGTAGCTCTCGCCCACCTGTTCTGGGAAGGCCCTGCCTGGACCCAGCCTCTAGAAGGTCCTGCCCACAGCCGGCCTGCGAGTCCTTCACGTAAAGGTGAGCCACGTCCGTCACTTGGAGCCGGAGTGAACCGGTGAGCAAGGAGCGCTGATCCAAAAGGCCCCGGGTGAGGACTCCTGCCTCGTCTCTGCTGGCCCTACCTCAATGCCACGCACATTTCTGACAACTTTTGGTCCTGCACCTGAATTCGTGTTCTGACCGTGGGCTTGTGTGTCCCGTCCTTTATGCCCACCGATCCCTGTTCCAGGATTCTGTTGAATCCCAGTCCTTAAATGTGAGCCTTCCAAGGATCATGCCCTCTACATCTTCTTGCAACTCACCCTAGACCGAGACCAGAGACAGCTGTGTCCCATGGTACCTGCTTGTCCACCAGACGGAGCCTCAGAAGCCGTTGTCCTCAGTGGCGTCAGTTTCTGGAGCACCTTGCTGGCCCCAGAGGCAGGTAGGTGCTGGCTCCCAGTCCCTTCCTGCCTTCCCCATCCTGCTCTCGGGGTCTCACGCTGCTCTGCCACATCCTAACTGCCCAGGAGGCCTCCTGCCTCCCGAGGTCCATGGGCTTCCTCCATGCCATTCTCTTGGTTCTTAAGTGATGAGTACAGGAAGCAAAGTTACCTCTGACATATACGTCTGCATCCCTTGACTTCTGCACGTCACTTGGGATCAGAGACTCTCCTGTGAGTTCCCTGCCTCCCGCACAACGGGTACGAACAACTTTGTCTGCAGAGCAAATGCTGACATCCTGGGAGGTCCTGATGTCCTGATTCAGGCCACTCTCTACCTTCTGCTCCCGCCTGGCCTTTCCTTTCCTGAGGTACTTCTTCCTCAGTCCAGGCATTCATAGTGACACATTAGCCGGTTGGATGTAGAGTTCTGTGGGGTGGGGATGGTGCTTGGTTCAAGTGTGAATTCCATCGTCCAGCACAGAACCGGTCATCTAGTAGGTAACCAGGGAAGAGCTGACCAGAGTTGTGAACCTGAGCTTAGTAACCACACCTTGAGCACCTAATGCGTGCAAAGCATGTAGCTAAGCAGCTTAGGTTTTAGGAAGAAAACTGAGCCCAACAGGGTATCTGACCTTCAGGAAAGCAGGCTGGGCAAAGGCACAGATCGTTTCCGGTTAAGTGCAAATGAATGCTGCGTGGGTTAGAGGCCGATTCTAGATCAAGGGTTATCACCTGGCAAGACAGAGATGGTAGACTTAGAAGAAGATGAGATTTACCGTGAGCACTAAATGCTGTTCTTGGAAAACACACACCCTCTGTTTCTCTACCCTGGTGAGGAGCAGGGTCTTCCATGGGGTGTCTAGTAGGATGGGGTCAGAGAAAGCCAGCAGCCAGGAGCCGTGGAGGAGTCCAGCCCATGTCAGTCCCAGATGGCCTGAGCTCTCAGCTCCTCCTCTTCCTCCAGGTGAGGAGTAAAGGCTCTGTTGGGGGAGGACAGCCGGCCATTGGCCTCCTGAGTGGCAGCAGGCAGTCTTGTCAGCCATTACCCTGCCGGAGTAATCCTCGAACCTGTGTGCCTCTCCGTTTGATCTGCCCGAGACCGCAGGAGATAGTCAAATGCTTTTGGCTAATATAGTATGCACGCATAATTAGATGGCAGCAATCGCCATCTGGGTTCCTAGCACTTGTTCCAACATCCAGGCCCTGGGCAAGGAGCTGGTGAGAGTGAGGAAGGGAGGCCTCCCCCAGCCCTGCCTGTCCTCTGTCAGCCTCCCAGAGAGCAGATTGGAGCCTGGAGCCTGGGAGCGCAGCCCTGTGGAAGGCCGATGATGCTCAGTGAAGAGTGACAACAGGCAGGTGGCAGGGGGAACGGAGCTGTGGCGGTGTCTCCGCCAGATCGTGGGTTGGCATGGCTTTGCAGGCCGGGTGGGTTGCCATGAGCATGGGTGGTGAGGGCTCATGGGCAGCCCTTGTTTCAGAGAGGTAGCCAAGAGTAGGCCTGAGGGTTCTCAGAGCAGGGATGAGGCCATCTGCCCCGCCCCTGGCACCAGGTCCCTCCACCTTCCGACTGTTGGAGCTCCCTGTGGGTGCCAGTGACACAGGCATATGCTTGGCCAGGCCTGGCTGACATTTTCCTGAGGCTGGTGCTCAGACTTCCTGGCTGGGAAGGGGAGGTGGGGATGAGGGTGGTCAAAGGAAGATGAGGAGAGCCTGGGGAGATGGTCTTCTGAGGAGGAGGCTGGAGAGCATGGACAGGCATGCACCCCAAACCCGCATATGCTTCATCATCTCCTCTCCTTGGCCTTGGGAAGGGTCCTGGCAGCGGTGGCTTTGGCACAGTCCCTTTGTCACACGTGCTACCTGCTGGGCCACATTTTCACCAGCCAGTCCATTTGGGTGGACATCCAGCAGCTTCTGCCCGGGGCGCTGAGGCATGGTGTGGAGGAAGGATCATTCATGGTCTTTGGGGTAAGCAGGACTGGCTTGCACCCCAGCTCTGCATTTCCCAAGGGAATGACCCAGGTCAAGTGACTGAACCCATCTGTGGCTCCTTCAGCAAAATGCAGCTGTAAGCCCGAGGGGGTGCCGGGCACATAGGAGACACTCTGAAAATGTTTGCTGCTTCTTTCCTTTCCTTCCATGTGGGGTTGAGCCTACGCTTTCTGTTCTCTCCTGGTTGGCAAAGGGGAAAAGTGGCGGGGGGAGAAAGTCATTCCCTGGGGAGGCTCTGGGCTCGGCGGTTTGGCATCAGGAGACTGTGTGTGGCCCATTTTGGCCAAAGAGGCCCCCTGCATTTCCAGTGCCCTGTTCTCTGCCGCTTGCCCCAGGACAGAATGCGGGCTCCCTGCCATTCCATAGCTCCATGGAGGCATGTTTGGTAGGGTACCCAGCTCTTGACCATTGTCTGTATTGTGCTTGTGTTTGAATCTACAACCTCTGGCACAGTTTCTGGCAAATGGTAAGATTTTGCAAAATGTTTGTTGAGTGACTGGCTGACTGTGGCCTCACACAGTTGATCTCACTATGGCTCTGTACTGGGCTATCAGGTGCAGAGGGAAGGAGAGTGGGAAGAGACCAAGATGAATGGGGAAGGGAAGCAGGAGATTTCCAGAGTCTACTGTATCATAGAGGAGAGCATGGCTTTGGGATTCCATTGGCCCCGGGGAACCATCCTGGCTCAGCCATGCAAGAGTTGTGTGATTCTGGGGAAGTTAGCTGCTCTGAACTTCGGTCTCCTTATCACTAAGATGGGTATAACACTTACCTCATAGGGTTATTAAGATTGGAAAAAAATTGCAAAATTTGCCACATAGTAGATGCTCAGGAAAATGGGGACTGCACTGATTATACAGTAAGGTATGAGCGGGACCTCTTGATATTTAGAGATCTATTAAACTTGACTGCAATCTCAATTCCGTATCCCGTAACATGAACCTGTGATTTCTTGAGCTCTTTCACTTATTTTTTCCTGCATCGTCCATCCCCAGGCTTGTCTATATCTTCTCCATCACTGGGTTCCATATACCCTCTAGTCCCTTCCAGAATTCGTGGAGTTTTGCAGCCTTGTTGAAGATTAGGGGAGGCGAGATTTGAAGAGGGGGTTCAGGGCTGTGGGTGGGACACAGCCCTTGGTCATCTCGCCAGCCCTTTCTCTTTTCCCCTTCTTTTCTCTTCCGTCTTCAGGGTATCAAACAAAACCTCACACTTGCTTCATGTAGACCGGTTCTCTTTGCTTCCAGATCTCTTGGGGGCCCCCTCTTCTTCTGTAGAAATGTGAAGGATGTTCTTTCTGAGGAAAATTCGAGAGAATGTAGAGCGTTCTGTCCGGTTATCTCTGGTGTTCACTCACTCCCAAGTATGGCTAGCTGCTGGTGAAGGCCACTAGATACTCCATTCACAGTTTCCAAGAAGACTTAGGATGACCACAGGCTTTATTTGGGTTGATGTCAACAGCCAGGCTGAGCTGGGGTGGGGTGCAGCCGCAGGGTGGGCTCAGGAGCTGTTAGGACAGGAAATCAGGTAGGGGTTGCAAATACGGGTGGTTCATCCGGTCAGTGTGGGGACTGTGCCAGGGAATATGAGTTCTGGGGAAGGGCCTCCAGACCCCAGCACAGGGCGGGGAGTGGGCACGAGCCAGCCAGGTACTTTAGGACTCCAGCCAAGAGGGGCAGGCGTTATTGCCATAGAGAACTGTAGTGATAATGGGCAGGAAGCCTATGCTGGAGGTTGAGTTTTAGCTCTTTGCTTTTAAATATATGTGTTTCTTGCCCCTGTGTGAGACCTTGAGGCTGCATTCCTGCAAGGTCTGGTGGGTAGAAGTGCTCCCTCCTGGAGGAATTTGCTGGATGATCCTTGCCTGAATTATCCAGGCAACAGATAGCTTCTGGGACAGAACTCACAAGGCAGGTCCTAGGTAGGTTGGAGGGTAAACCATATCCTTACTTGGATATGGACCTCCAGGATCCTGGATGAGCAGGGGACAGACGGCCTCTGGCAAGGGGCCAAGTCAGGAGTCCATCCTGGTGGTGAGCAACCTTAGGAAGGCTTTAAATTGAACCTGAACCAGACGTGGTTCTTGAACCAGGTGACTGGTTTTATATTTGACTGTATTTTCTCCCCTTTGTTTCTCTGGAGCTTTTGATAAGTTGATAAATTTATAAATCATTATATTATTATTTATATATATATTATATATATATTATGTTATATTATATTATAAATTGATAAATCATTCCAGCTTGATCTCAGCTATCCTGTAGAGAGCAATGAAAACGTTCATGCTTCCACTTGGGGTCACAAGGTAAAGTGGGAAGCATCCTGAACACCACGACTTTGTCATTCCCAAAGGTCTCTGTGATCTGGGGCGCCGTGAGATCCGACCTCCTTTATCCCCAAGGGTTGTCTCTGTTGCATACCGTGGAGGATCAGAGTTTAGTTTGTGAAGGAAAATGGCCATTTTTTGGTTGTTGGCAGGGGCAAGGCTGTGACTGACCATAACGGCTTCTTGAACACAATATGTATTGAGTCTGTGGCAGCTCAGCCCACCCCTTTGTGGGCTGGGGTCCCAACAGCTCCCTGTGCCCTGATGAGGTTCGTCTTCATAACCTGGGCAGGGGGCTTTGCTGGGCAGGGCTGAGGTTGTTGGGAGCACGGACTCCACCTCCCATCTTCTCCTTGGCTCCCAGGCTGAGTTCCCAGCACAGGCTGGCAGCCTGCCTTCCCTGCGTTCCAGGTCCGTGCTCCTGGCCTGCACCGAGGGGCTTCAGAAAGGTCCTTCTCTTATCTCCCTGCCAGCACCGTGCCCTAGAGGCCCACGCCAGCCCCACTGCAGCTGGCTTGAGTGCCAGGGGGCCGAGGTGGCAACCTCCTTGCATGGAACCTTTTTCCAGAGAATTCATCACAAGTCCACGTTCAATTAGGAAGAGCAGGCTGGATGAGACAATGGTCCATACCCCTTGTTAAGTAACAGCCTTAATTGATGACAGGGATGGTGCAGTGGCTTGGAAGCCAGCTCCGATGGTGTTTTTAAAATTCTTTCTCCCGGGCTACCTGCCAGAACTCCATGGCATGGCTCTTGAGGAGAACAAAGGAGGCTTTGAAAATCTTTCTCCCCCTCCTTCAAATGCTTATCTGAAAGGACATCTTTTTTTCCCTTAGTTGCTGCAATCATAAAAGCACAGGTGATAAACTGCTTCTTTGTAATCATCAATTGTGAAGGTTTCCTCCCCAAAAAGCAGGAGTCACGGCTGCAGCAAGGTGGAGAGGACCATCTTGGCCCCCACACTGATGCCTATGGAGCCTCCAGAAAGGCGAGGGAGGGGGAACTGAACTTTGTTCAGTGACCACTTTCATCTCCGGGTCTTGGGCTGCTGAAATGTCAAGCCTGGGCTAGATGGGCTCTTCTGACGGCGGTGTTGCGCCAAGGATGCTTCTGGGCCCTGGGGGATGGAGGGTGGCCATGGGCGGCAGGGGGGACCGCAAGTGAACTGAACACGTTGTGAAAGCTTGAAGCTGGAGTCTGGCCTCGGTGGCTGTCTTCGGGGGAGGAAGGCTGCTGGGAGGAGCCGTCAGTTTCTGGGTTTGCAATGACCTTGAGAAGCTGTCTCCGTAAGGACAGTGCTTAAGCCCCTTTGAGAGGAGAATCTGTCTGATTTTTTAAGCTCCCCAGATAGGTAAGTGGAGGGTGAAAGGTAGTTAGGCCTGGGGTTTGGGTAAGATTCAGAATCCTGGGTCCGCAGGTCAGCTCCTGCCCTGGTTCACAGTCTGTCTACTGACCCCACTCTGCCCCGGGGCCATGTGGAGGGGAGCCCATGGCTAGGGTCATTTATAGCTAAGAGCGCACAAGGTCAGCTTAATTCAGCAACATTTTAGATTTTTCAAGCTGGAGGAAATGATATCTGAGTTGGCTGTTTTATTTTTAAAAAATTCACAGAGTACCTCGTATTTTGGAAACATGGGTCTGAGTGCATTATTCTTTTTGACACATTTTATTCTCATGATAGTCCCGTGAAACAGAGGAGGAAACTGAGGTACGGAGAGGTTAAGTGCTCTGCCTCATATCACATGGCAATTGGCAGAATCAGAATTCAAACTCGGGGACCCTGGATCAAAAGCTTGTACTCTTTACTACTTTATTCTTCTTGCTCTCTGCTGCTAAGGCAGGCATTGAAGGATGAATAGGAGTTTGTCATGAAGACAATGGGAAGGAGAGAGTATCTGGCAGGAGTCAAGGCATTGGGTGTAAACAGGTTTGGAAATAATAGGAAAGTAATATCTGTTAAGTACCTACCTTGTGCTAGGTGCTGTGCAAAGCATTTCATACATTTATCATCTCATTTATTTTCAGGTGAACTCTATGAAGTAGGTATCATTCTCCTTTTCCACATGAGGACATCGAGGCTCAGAGAGGTCAAATAAATTGCTTAAAGTCACATACCTATCAAGTGCTGATCTTCCATACTGAACCGGCTTGAGATAAAAATAAAACCAGTCAGGCCTCCCTTAGATAAGGCATGGCCTTGTGTTTCCTGACCGTTCCCATGGCACCAATGTTTCCTTGTTTAGATATGATTTGATCTTATAACTGATGTTCAATATTTACAGTGGTCTCTAGGTTCCCCGAGGACAGGGTCAGTGTCCGTGTTAACTGCAAACACTTGTCCAGTACCCAGGGTTCTTTTGCTGGGCACACTGTAGCCTTGGAAATATCTACCAAATTAATGAATGGAAAATGTGACCTGTGTGGTAGACAGTGGCCGAGTTCTCTCTCTTCCGCCTCCCCAACATCTGTCTTGCTAAGCAGGGTCCCCAGTCTCATGTCACTAGCTGATCTCCACACCCCTGTGGATGAAGCCACCAGCTGAGGCCACGGCGGTCACTACTGTTGACACTCAGATAATTCACAGATGATCTGCGAGAGAGCGGGGCCTGGAATAGCTGTGGTCGGGATGACCATTGTCCCCCATTTTCTCAGGACAGTTCAGGTTCGCACCTGCTGTGCTGGTGAATTATTAATAGCGCTCCCTTTCACTTTTGAAAGATCCCCAGTTTGGATGCTAACAATCTCTGGTGACCCTGGGCCAGTGACTGCCCACAAAGAGGCTTCTGTTCTTCTCCGCACTGACAGAAGTCTGGTGAGGCTGAGCAGAAGCAAAGTGCAGCTGGAGGGGATAGGAGCACATGGAAAATTCCAGCGATTATCCCTTTCATCTTCCCCAAAGCCCCACCTTCTCCCCTCTGCCTGGCCCTCCTTGGGGTGGGGAGAATCACCTCCCTCTGCTGGAGGGCTGGTGTCTTTAGTCAGAAGACCCCGCCATTGGCCTTGCCCTCTGGGGTCCAGGTTCTCTATCTGAGTCTGAAGATGAGAAGAACAGAGTTTGCAGCTTGTCATTTGTATTTCGTAGGATCCCCCTCTGTCCCAAGGGGAGACATTAAAGGAGCAGGTGAGACCCTGACCACAGAATCAGACGCCTGGACAATGGGGAAGGCAGCATAGGAAGCCCTTGTTCTTAGAGCCTGCTTAGAGGTCAGGATTGAGGCTCATTATTTGGTAGGGCCCTGTAGGGTGTGCAAAACATGCCCAGCATTAGAGCCTGGGCGCCTCTCCCCCCTAGCCATGGATCTAGAATTGGAGGCTGCCCGGGGGGCCAGACTGGGTTTGCAGAGCGGCTCTGTGAGGGTGACTCTAGGGCCTGGGGAGGCGGTAAGAATTTACTGGCTGGAAGGTCTTCAGCGATAATTAATTAGCCAATCAATGCTCGTACTCATTTATCGGGCTTTTACTAAGCACACCAGGGGCTCAGCCCTGCATAACGGGGTCCCTGTCAGAGAGCGTTTCTGAGTACATGAGTGTCGGGACCCGATGCTTCCTTCTGCCCAGCCTTGTCTCTGGCCTGTGCTCACTTGGGGGGATGGGGAAAACGCCTGCACCTGGCGTTGGCACAGGCTGCATAGGAGGGCTGGGCAGGAGAACCAAGGGTGGGAAGGTGGGCTCCAGAGCCTGCCAAGGGTTGGGGGACATGAATGGGGGGATAACTCTCTGGACGCCTGACAATTCATGGCCTGGGAGCCCCTCCAGAGAAACAGGCTATAGACTGTGCTGATTTCTTCCATCAAGGGGCACCATGTCTCCTTCCTGAGCTCGCCTTCTCTCCCAGGCTGCCGCTGGCCTTCTGTGGGCTCAGCCACCTCCCCTTTGCCCTCTGGAGGTCTCTTCTGGCATCTCAAGTCCCTGAGAACTCTGAGAAAGGCTGATTCTGTTTGCCCCCAGGGACAGACATTCTTCTCGGCTTTTCTCTCTCTGCTCTGCCATGTGATCCCTTTACTCTTTTGGCTTTCCCAGACTCTGGCTGCAGCCCCCGGAGGGTCCTGGGGAAGGACTGTGAGGTCGAATCTTCAGGAACACCTGGGCAGGGTCTGCGTTGGAGAAGAATGGGGAAAGCGGGGGGCATCGTTGGCGGGGGTGGGTGGGGTGGGGGCACGGAGATCTGAGAAACTTAAGCACTGTGTGGAGTCTTGGGGGGAGGGCTGCCCTCATGTCAGCCCCCTGCCTCTGGCTCCCAGAGTGTGGACAGGAATCAGGCTGAAGTTCCAGACACAAGACCCAGGTGATGTTTCCCTTAGGTGCTGTCTGGTCCTCTTTCCTGGGTGCAGTGGTGCATCTTACGGGCCTGCGAAGGGCTCACAGGACAGAAGAGCAGGGAGGTCAGGGTGAGATGGTGACCTGGGGTAGGTCTCGGAGGCAGGCCACAGCACAGAACTGCAAGCCTTGCTCAGAGCCTCTCACATGTGAAATGGGGAAGGGATGATACCCAGGACTGTCCCTTCACTGGACTTGTGTAGTGCTGTGAGTTCTAGATCTGGGGCTGTGCTCTCGCCCCTTACCCCTTTGGCTTATGGGGAACAAAGAAAGAGAAGTGGTTGGCAGAGGCTCCCCGGGGAGCATGGGGCACAGGGCAGGTGATTCCCGGATGGCCCTAGTGGGGCAGGGTCCCGGCAGAGCCACAGAGTCCGGGAGAAGAAGTCACTCTGGATGTCTCTGGCTGCAGAGAGATTAATAGCTATTCTCTTAGCCAAAACGCTGGTGCTTCTTTTCAAAAGTACTAGAGGCTCATTTGCATGTTATTTGCATCTCATTTAAACACCAACTCATTTAATGCTCAGGAACCACTGAGATTTCTTCCTAGGCCCTGCTCCTTTCTCTCCCCAGGTTGTTTCTTTCCCTCTCCCTCCCCTTCCTGCATCTTGCAGTGCCCAGCTGGTCCGACCTGCGTCCTGGGGCCCAGCCTAGCCCGAGGAGCCCAACCATGAGCTTGGGGAGGTAGGCTAGATGGCAGACAGATCTGTAGCCTCAGTGCGGAGGGGTGGGTCTCTCTTCCCCTCTAGGCTCCTGACCCTTCCTGGGCTGTGGGCTCTCCAGAGCTTTCTCGAACCTGTCTGTACCTCTCAGGTGCCTGCCTCAGTAGAGAGTGGGAGGGGGACAGCAGGCCCAGGAGTTAACTGAGAATGGGTTTACTGTGCTCTGGGGAAGGAAAAGAATACAATTAGAGAATTGATAGTTTTGTTTTATTTTGCTACCTTCCGGCTCCTGGGGAAATCCTGTGTGAGGGCTAGGGGGTTAGTGGCTCCTCCAGGGGACACAAAGCTCTCTCCCAGCTGCTGGGCACTGCAAGAAGAAAGCTTCCCCTGCCTCCCGTGCCTCCTCCCTCAGCCCTGACTGGGCCTAGAACCTAGCCCTAGAGAAAACAAGGCTGCAACCTTGTTCCTTCCCCTCCCGATTCAAAGAGCAGCCCAACACCCAGGGCCTTGGAAATGGCAGCTAGTAAGAGATGGGGCTGTGGGGTGGGGTGGGGTGGGGTGGGGTGGGGTGGGGTGGGGGGCTCACCCAAAACCACGCTGGAAGGCTGCTGGGCTTGGGGCCCACCTTTCCTGATCCCACCTGCTTGGCTTTAGGAAACCTTCCCATCTCTAAGAACTTAGAGACCTGAGGGGCACCTGGGTGGCTCAGTGGGTTAAAGCCTCTGCCTTCGGCTCGGGTCATGGTCTTAGGGTCCTGGGATCGAGCCCCACGTCGGGCTCTCTGCTCAGCAGGGAGCCTGCTTCCCCCTCTCTCTCTGCCTGCCTCTCTGCCTACTTGTGATCTCTCTCTCTGTCAAATAAATAAATAAAATCTTAAAAAAAAAAAAAGAACTTAGAGACCTGATTCCAAGCCTTGCTTGTCGGCCCTGCCCCCACCCAGCCCTGACCTTGCCTCCCCTGAGATGGGCAGGAGCTCATGGAAGAGGAAGATGTCAGTGACCCCGCTGGCCCTCCCCAAGCCAGAGTGGGCACCAGCTGTCCCTTTGAGAGTGACTCCCCTGCCACACTTCTGACGCCACCTACTATGTGCAGCGGGGCCCTGTGTCTCCTTCAGAGTCTGGTGTAGCTCCCCTTTCCTCCCGATGGCCTCCACCCAGGTCTTGGCCCTCCCTGACAATCTGGCCCTCCTAAAGTGTGCATGTTCATCAGGCGCTTTATCTCCCGGACAGGATGGCAAAGCTCAGACTCTCTCTCTCTCTCTCTCACACAGGGGTCAAGTCAGGCCCTTTATAGCTCTTACCTGACTGGCCCATTGCCTCAGTGTCCACGGCTCTGAGGACATAAGGCTCTTGTAACTCCGTCCATGTCCCAAGGGAGCCAGACCTCCCACTTCAGGGCCGGCTTGGTTTCTGGGCCTGTTTAGCAAGAGGGAGGTTGGGGTGGAGAGGGAGGGAGGCTGGGGCCGGGAGGGAGGCTGGCACGGTCCCAGACTTGCAGCAGTCGGGACGCCTCCTCTGGGCTCCCGCACTGCGGTACCTGTGTGAGCCGTGTGAGCCGTGTGAGCAGCTGTCGGGCAGAGCTCATTATGGGGGATAATGTGAGCCGAGTGACATGGAGTATCTGTTCTCTCCCCACTATTACACTTGTCGCTCGCTCTCTTCCTCTGGCAGGTGAGCTAAGGGGTTTGATTGCCTGTGTGTCGGATTTCTCCGTAACAGCCAGGCAAACGAGACAATCGGCTGCTCAGAGCCCCTTGGCTGGAAGCCGCTTCCCAGCAACCCTCAGGAGCGGGAAGGGGCCAGGCCCGAGTGGAGGGTCCCCTGGCCCTCCGCATTGAGGCTGCATGACAGAAAGGGCACTTTGCTTTATCCCAGAGCGTGAGGAGGATGCCCTTACACTCAGCAGCCTTGTTGCTGAGACAGAGCAGACATTGGCAATGACTTCAGACGCTCCAGAGAGCCTGGGGTGGGATGCCTCCTCCCGGTCTCTTCCTCAAGAGGTGTTTGTGTCCGGCTGGGGGGCCTCAGAGAGAGAGAGAGGGGGCTGCGAGCTGTCTGGCTCATTTGTGGCCTGTGGGTTTCCAGAACAACAGGATGTTAGATCTGGGAGGGCCAGGGCTCCCCCACTTGGCTGGCCACCCAGAATGGCCTGTGGGGCTCCCTAATAACACAGAGCCTGGAACCAGCGCAGAGCTTCAAATCGCTCCTCCCAGAGTGGGACCCAGAAATCCGTGTTTCTACCAGTTCCACAGGTGACCCTGTACATAGCCATGACCGGGGGCCGCTGATCATGCCTTGTCCCTGCCCGGGTGTTATAGACAGGAAGCAGGTAGGTAGACCTGCAGGGCGCAGAGATGCCTGAGAGCTTTGTAGCTCGATGCTGATGATGCAGAGGGCACCCAGCCTGGGGGGAAGGCGGGGAGGCAGAAATGTGTTCCAGAAGGCTCCGGAGTGGAAGGCCCACCTGAAGGGCCGGTCCGGGGGCGTGCCAGATGTGGCTTGGCACACGGGTGGCAGGTGGGATGGGAGTGTGCACTGGGAACCAAGGCCCTGGAGCAATTATCGACTGTCACAGGACGGGGGTCTTGGACCCATGAAAGGTTAACGTGAGGCTTCATCCACAGCCCAGGAGACAGGAGAGGACACCTAAGTCCCAGAGCTTGGGCCATGTCCACAGAGGAGTCATGGGGTTTTGAGCAGAAGCTAGCAGAGGAAAGGGAGTAGATAGCTGATTAACAAAAGGCTTTCCTCCCGCAGATGGGAAGGGGCGCTGACAAGGTGGCTTCGTTTGCGCTGGGATGGAGGAATGGGAAAATCAGGGAAAGGGAGTACAGCCAGGAGGCAAACGAGCATCAGCCTTCCAGGGCACACAGTTCTGGGTGACATACACCCAGATCAGGCCTGTTCCCCAGTCTCCCCGGGGGACACTGAGGATGGTGGGTATTGACCTGGGTTAGCAATATTCCTTCATGATGGCTATGTCCCCTTGAACTACACGAAATCCACAATTCCCCAGAGGGCAGACAGGGCCCTACAGAGCCTTCCTTTCCTTATCCTAAGCCACCTGCCCCCTAACATCCTCCTTGTGGTAGGCAGAATTCGAAGAATGACCCCAGTGACCCTCCCCCTTCCTTGTGAGCATGACATTACTCCTGTGATTATGTTCTAGCACAGCTGACCTTGAGATAGGGAGATTACTGGGGTGGGCTAATCAAATCAAAGGAGTCCTTTAAAAGCAGTTTTTCCAGAGAGAAGCGGAGAAGAATTGAGTGAGTCAGGCTGGTGTGCAGACAGAGCCGCCCACAGGGAGAGTGAGACACGTGGGCAGCCTGTAGTCGGCGGGGTCCCCAGCTGACTGTCGGCAAGGGAAGGAACGGGACCTCAGTCCTACAGTCACAGCAAGTGAATCTGGCCAACAGCCTGAAGTAGAATTTTCCCCAGAGCCTCCAGGTGAGGGACCACGCCGTCCCCCACCTTGATGTTGGCTTTGGGGGACCTGACTGGAGAATGGAGCTGAGCGTGCCCAGACTTCTGACCACAGGCGGAGAGACAGTAAATGAATGTTGTTTTAAGCCGATAAATTTGTGGCAATTTGTTACGCAGCCGTAGAAAATAACACACTAAGTCTAACATCCAGGCACCTGGCCTGGAATCCCTCCTTCCTCTTTTCTGGCCTCATGGGACCAGCCGGGGTCCCTGGTAGTGGGGAGCAGGTCAGTGGGGTATGTGGACACATACTTCTTTACATCCTCATGCCTGAGACTTGCTACCTCTTGGGTGAGTTCTGACTTAATGGGCGAAGGGTCAAGGACCTCTAGTTCTCATTGTTAAGGGCAGTGCTGATGGGTGTATCTTGAACCTCAGGAATGAGCTGGCCTAGAGTTTCCCAAGTTGTTCACCTTCCCACTCGTACTGAGAGCAGTGATAGCATTTATGATGATAAGAGCTGGTGTGTGATATATGCTTCTACGTGTCCAACAGCAAGCTAAGTAGTGTGTGTGCAGGGTCTCATCTGATCCTCGTGAGAACTCTATGAGATGGATACTACTATGAGTCCCATTTTGTGGATAAAGAAACCGAGGCTTAAGGAGTTAAGAGATAGGTACTCGTCACCGAAATTGTGGAGCCAGGATTTGAATCTGAGTGTCAGAGTCCCGAGTCTGAGTTCTCGACAGTCACCGAATCTCTCCCTCCCTCTGCCCCAACACTCTGTATTTTTAAAGATTTTTGTCTAGCAAACAAACTGCATTTATCAAGTAATAATTTGTTTTCCCATTTTTTATTAATCAAAGCCATGTCTGACTGCCAATCAGGGGTTCAGATCAGCATGAGATTAGCAGTGTTATCACACTGAGTTGATATAATTCCAGCCAACAGCAAAGAAATGATGTCTCAGTTAGCAGCCTGTGCGGCCTTATCTTTGGTAAGAGTGTCGTTTCTGCTAGGCATACAGAAATATTAAAAATAGCTCCTGAGCCCCCATTACTACCTGTGGGAACCTGTAGGAGTCTGAGGGCCACAGACTGGGGCCACTGGTCTAGATCTTCCAGACCCTTCTTATCTGCTCTTCTCAGGCCTTTGCGTCTCTGTGACCTATTCTGGTACCTTTCCGTCACTGAAGGGGATGCAGAGTGAACAGTTTGATGCCCCCTCCAGTCCTTTCCCGATGCACATGCACACGTGCGCACATGTACACGTACGCACATCACACACTCATGTACACACACACGAGCACCACCACCTTCTTCTCTAAGAGAGCGTAGTCTTAGTCTAAAACATTCACTTTGGGGCGCGTGGGTGGCTCAGTGGGTTAAAGCCTCTGCCTTCGGGTCAGGTCATGATCTCAGGGTCCTGGGATCAAGCCCTGCATCGGGCTCTCTGCTCAGCAGGGAGCCTGCTTCCTCCCTTCTCCCTCTGCCTGCCTCTCTGCCTACTTGTGATCTGTCTGTCAAATAAATAAATAAAATCTTAAAAAAAAAATAAATGAAACATTCACCTTTCCGGTCTCACATCACTATCAGTATACAGAAGTGTTAGTATACATAAGAGAGGAGGGACACTCTCTCCATCCCGTCTGTAGGCAGTCTGAGTTCTGTTTCTCATACCACGAATCCATGATTCTAGTACGATGAGCCCCTATGCATCATTCATTCACTCAAAATACATCTCACACCTAGTATGTGCCAGGCATCGCTACGTGCTCAAGGTTCTTCATAAATAAGGGCCGGGTCAGCAGAGGCAGGAAGGATGCCCCCTGATGGCCAGGAAGCCAGGTTGAGTCATGGACCCTGCAGCTGAGAGCAGGAGGGCCTGGGACCAGCCCAGAACGAAGGAAGAACCCCTTGGGCTCTGGGCAGGTGTCGGCATCAGGAGAGGCAGGGGAGAAGGGCCTTGTAGAGACACCTGTCAGCTGTTGCCTGGCTCCCCCACTTTGTTGCCGTTTAAGTAGCCCCGGGAGCCAGGGTTTCAGGGGTCGCCTTGGTGGTGGCTCTCACCTTAGGTTATACTTGGCCATTGTGTCTGTGTACTGGGTGGTGGTTGCCTGGGGCCATTGGAAAGGGCCATGTCAGGAATGCCAGTGGTAAGTGGAGCCCAAAGTCCGTGAGCCAGGAGCCCAGTTTGGATGGGAGATGTCCTCTATCTGTTCTTAACTGTGTGGCGGGGGGGCACCCTGATGTGTAGGCATGAGGGAAAGGGGGAAAAATGTTCCTTCTGTGTCTTCGTGGTGAACATAAACACTATCGGATGCATGTATGGCCTGCTTTAAAGGTGATAAGATAGCTCATGGACAGGATTGAGTCCAGATCTCTCAAGAAGCCTGCGAAGCAACTGGACAGGCATCAGTGTCCTTGTCTTGCAAATATGTCTCAGAGAGGGTAAGCAATTCACTTAAGGACACGCAGCTAGTGAGAGACCCAGCTCTGTTCTCTTTCCAGCACACCCAGTCCTATCAGCTGAGGTGAGACAGAGCTGTTCTTGATGGCTGAGGGGACACACGTTAGCTGGGAAGTCAGCCAGAGTCTGAGGGCTTCTATGAGTTTCCCCGGGCTGCTGTAATAAGTAAGCCCCAGCGGGGTGGCTGAAAACAACAGACATTTATTCACTCATAGTTCTGGAGGCCAGAAATCTGAAATCTAGGTTTTAGCAGGGTTGGCTCCTTCCGGAGGCTCTGAGGGAGGATCTGTATCATGCCTGTGTCCTAGCTCCTGGAGGGTGCCAGCAATCCCTGTTCCTGGGTTTGTGGCCACATCCCTCCAATCTCTGCCTCTGGGCATGTAGGATTTTCCTTGCGTGTCTGTGTCTAAATTTCTCTCTAACGATAAGGACACAAGTGACTGGATTAAGGCGGGTCTACTCTATTACACCCAGTAGGACCTCATTGTAATCTGCAAAGACCCTATTTCCAAGTAAAACCATAATCAAGAAGTGGGCATGAATCTGGGTTGGGGGGGGAGCACTATTCGACCCAGTATAGGGCTCACTAGGGCTGGGAAGGGGATTTGGCCAGTTAGGAGCAGGGTGATGGTGTGGTAGTGAACTGGACTGAGGGGGTCCAGGTTTGATTTGGCTGCTGGGGTTCCTGCTGCTCCTCTGACTCAAGAGGACTGGACAAGAGAAGAGAGTTACCCTCCCCCACCTCTCCCCTCCCCAGGTCTATCCTCCTGTCCCTTTCTGCCCTCTTGACAATCCTGACTTCTCTCCATAAGCAAGGATATGCTAGGATGGTTGATAATGTAATTTCCATAAAATGGTTATGATTTGTTGAATACCTGTTACGTCCCAAGTCCCATACCAACAGCTTTCTACGCATTCTTTCACTTAGCCCTCATAATAACTCTGAGAGAAGACCCGTTCTTATCCTCGTTTGACACTGGAGGATATGGAAGCTTTGGAAGGTCAGGTCATGTGGCTGAGGTCACAGATGTAGTAATACTGGTGTAAGTGGGATTCCAGCCCAGCTCACTCTAGAACTGGGGGCCCAGGTCCCTAGATACTCTTGAATGCCCCTAGCCATCCTTGGCCTGTTCTCTGGGGAGTGGGGCGTGATCTGGGAGCCCGGAGGGGACCTCAGAATGAAAGGGCTGGGGAACAGGAAAGCTCCAAGGGGCATAAAGCTCCAAGGGGCATAACGGGGAGGGGAGATTTTCTATGCCAAATGGCTTTGAGCTCTTTCCAGCCAACCAAGCTGGTGTCTTCTTTCTCTCTTTCTTCTGGGGCCGCTGGGAACAGTGAGAGGGGGAAGTGGGCCTCTACCTTCCTGCTGTTTCTGTGGGGCCTGGAGTGGTTCCCCACCCTATTTTCAAGACCATAAATAATCGAGATGTATTACTCAGGGATTGCCATGGTAACATCTTCAGGTTACCAGGGAGGCAAGATCCAAACAAAAGTATTCGATTAAATATTTCTGGCCACTAGAGGAATCCAACCATGTAGCACTGGGATGTGGGGAAGGGGAGGGGCAAGGGGCCTTGCTGCGTCTGTCTTTTTTCTGTCCTCAGCTTCCTCCTCAGAGAATGCCTGCTCTGCCAGGAGGGGCCTGTCGTCCCTGGACTCTCCCTGCTCGTGAGAGACAGAGTCCCCATCTACCACCCATGTCTTTAACGTTTAACCAGCATCCCGAAGTCCGCTCTGAAAGGGATGCCCCTGGCTCTCTCAATAAACACACCCTCTTCTAATTGGTTTAGGACTGAGTTGGAGATCCAGCTAAAAATTGTTGCCACATACATCATCCTTTTAAATGGAATCAGCAGGCCCGAGAGCTGGTTTCCCCCAGACACTGGGAGCATGATCTAGGCATGGAATTATGGCTGTTGCAGAGACAAGAAACCAGGGAGCGATCGATCTGGGGTGGGGGGCCTCCTGTCCCGGGCACGGACAGAGCTGCTCGGCAGGGACAGTCCTCCCTGGAGCCGGGGCCTGGGAGGGAATCCATCCCCATTCCCTAAGTCGCACAACCACCATAAATACTGCTCCTAATAACCAAGTGCTGTTTGTTTAACATAAACTTGCTCTGCCCTCCGAGATAACCCAAGAAAGTGCCGAGTGCAGCAGAGTTGGGGAGGTGTAATTTAAAGTCCTGCTGGCAGGCCTCCCTGTGCGGCCGGGGCAAGGATAAATCTCCCGCGGCAGCCCAGTGGCCTTCTCCGTGCCTCCACCAGTAAGTGGTCGGAGCGGGGAGACATCTCAGAAATCATCTGATCTAATTCAAGGTCTTCATTTCAGGGAAGGGCACTGAGCCGGGAGGTCCGGTGACTCAGCCCAAATCCCTCAGCCAGTACGTGACCGCTCTCTCTAAAACCCCATTTCCTCAGGCAATGCCTCTTCCCCTGTCTAGGTCCCCCTTGCCCTGGATGAGATTATGGGGCATCTGGACAGAGTCTGAGAAATCTAAGGCAAGGGGGAGGGCTGGGGAAGGGACACACCGAGGCAGCCTCCAGGCCTGTTCCCGATCCACTTCAGCCCGCCTAGGTCGGGGGGAAGCCTTGGTCCTCACCCCAGCCCTGTCAGCCTTGTAAACAAAGCCCTTCTGCTCTCGGGTATCTCCAGCGATCAATATGTATTCCTTGAACAGCCAAGGCCACATAGACTACTGATGAGCTGTTCCTCTCCAGGAACAAGATCCCTCTCATCCGGGGCCACGGTCCCTCCCAAGTGCAAGCGGCGTGGCTGCAGTCGGGCGCTGGTCAGGGGAGCCTGGCCCGGGGCCAGGCTGATGGCTACCTCCTGGACACCCCATGTGCTCCCACTGAGCCCCCACGTAGCAGCTCAGACTTTGTTTATGAAACCTTTGTCAGGGCTCAAGGTGAGCCAGGAGTCAGTGAGGCAAATAAATAAATAATTCTAAGCAGCCCAGAGTGCAGGGGTGGGGAGTGAGGGCAGCAGGGGTGGTTTGCCTTGGGGGCTTGCACATTTCATCCCTGTGCCATCTCTTGACCCGGCTCTCCTCCTCCCCCCCTCTTCTGACGCCGCTGGGATGAGAGTTTATATCATCTAGCACACTCGTCTGTGAGTCTATTTACAACCCAGGCGTCGTCGGTTTGCCTGCGAGAGAGATGCCCATCCCCAGATTAGTTAAATTGGAAATAAATTGGTTGTTAAATAAAAGCCCTCTGTGGGCTGTGACAGTGATGAATGAGGGATGGATGCGCCTGGGGAAGGAGCGGTGGCTTTCTGGATTGAGACCGTACAGCTGAACTGGCCCTGGTAGCTTGGGTGCCACCGAGCAGGGCAGGAGCGCAAAGCAGGGCGGGCGCCGGCCCGACTCTTGGGCGGGAACCTGAGGATGGGGTCCTCCAGACCTGGGTTCTCGTACGCGTATGAAGTGCTTTTCTGTACGCTCTGTCTTGCATTTTACAACTTTATGGTATATTTTTCTTACTTGACAGATGTGGAAAGTCTAATAAAATGACTTGCCCGTGGTCATTGTTGAATAAAAAACAATTCCGCACGTAGGAAGGGGAGATTGTATTTGGAAGGATTCTTTCCAGGTAGGGAAAGGGACTATAGGTGCCCTTGCTTTCCGGAAGTTTGACTTGGGCCACATCATGTTTACGGAAGACCCATTTTAGTACCTGTTTTCACCAACCACAAGCACCCAAAGAGGATTTTTGCTGGGATGACAAAAGGCAAAAAGCAGAAGTATCATTCAGCGTTTGCTTGGCAGCGAGCCATCATGGAGGCAGCCGCAGCCCGAGCGGGGAGAAGGGTCCTTCCCTCCCGAGCTCCTTCTCGGGAGCTGTGCTCTGCATCTCCACATCCCCCTGCCGGGGCTCTGAATGTCTGTGAGCATTATCTCGATTTATTTTGTGCATCTCTTAGCAAGATGTGTCCTAAGGTATTCGAAAAGCCTAAGAGAGGTTATTTTTTGGGTCTGGGGAATGCTCAAAAATTTTTCCATATAAATTCATATTAATTTACTTCTTCACTTTGTACCATTTCGGCGCAGACAAGGATTCATGGGAATGCTCTACTCTTGGATAGCGGGGGACACCTGCATTGCATGGGAGAGGGAGAATGGGCTGACCCTAAGAACTGCAAGTGGCCAGCGAATGGGGCCAGCAGGGGTTTTCTTTCACAGACAGGAGTCCACAAGCTAGAAGACACAGGTGTGGGGCAGTGGGGCAAAAGGTGATGTGATGGGACAGTAGATGGGAGAATGGTTGACCTCGAGGCCAGTCTGTCCTCGGGAGGGGCTGTCTGCTGGCTCAGGATGAAGGTGGGCTGAAGTGCTGGAGCCTGGAGGGAGGAATAGTTTGGTTAACAAGCGTTTTGTTCGGACCGATCAGTGGGAATGAGCAGTTCGGCTGATCATCTATGAGGCAAAGGAAGGGAATGCTGAGGGTCTGTGTCTGGTTTTGTCACAGGGAAAAAGGGGGGCAGGCATCTCTGGGTCTCTTCTAAGTCTTATGGGGAAGGGAGGTTTTTGTTGGAAGCTCTTTTCCGGAACACCAAAGAAGGGGGTTGTCTTCAGCTCTCTAGTTTTCCAGGCTCCCAGGCTCAGGCCAAGTCCAATGCTGTCATCACGCGCTTAGACCTGTAAAGTTAGGACTGGTGCTCAGGGCTCTGGACCCCACACCACTGACGTCACTCCATTTCTCTGTCCTCTCACCTCTTTCGTCTCTGAGCAGTACTCAGTGTTTCTTTCCATCCTCCTCTTGTGAAGCTTGCTATATCGAATGAAGAAGCCGGGTGCTGCTTATTCCTCCCAGGGGTGTTTGCCTTTGACTAAGGACCAGACCTGTTAGTTGTGGAACCTGAAGAGGAGAGTCCTTTCCAGGATTAACCTGTCCAGAGTTGTCTCTTCTCTTGTCAAAATCATAGGGTCACTTCTGCCTGGACCTGGGAGGGATAATAGATCAGAGTAGAAGATGACAGACGATAAGCTGGTGGTTGCTAACAGGCCATTGAATCAAAGACGGTCAGCTGGAAGGGACCTTCGATGCCCTGGCACAGTCCCCCATTATACAGACGGGAAATACAGGTGGGAGAAGGGACAGCGGCCAGGCTTGTCATAAATAAGGATCTCCCTACCTGTTCATGTCCTGGAGAGAATGAGGGGACCCCACTGCCCTTCCTGGGCTCTCCTCCATCAGCACCAAATCCTCTTCCCAACACTCCGTCCCACTGCACAAGGTTAGGAACGGACAGTGGTGCTCAAACTTTAGTAGAAATAACAATCTCCAGGTAATGCTAAATACAGGAGCCTGCAATTCCATTCCTCCCCGGATTATATAGGACCGGAGCCCAGGAATCTACCAAGATTTTTATCAAGATTCTGATGAGCCTGAGAAGCAGACATTTGGGAAACACTGGTGGGGGCCATGACGGGAGTCTAGAAGGATGGTGGGCAGAATGACCCGCAGGACGCCCTGCTGGCCCAAGCCAGATTGTTAGGCACGTTCAGAGGTAGGGTGGGGGTGGGGAGTGACCTTCATTTCTCCCCACTAGGAGTTGTCCAAGGGAAAGGAAGCCATCTTTCTCACCACTCTGTGAGCTCAGCGCTCACAGAGACAGAGCTTGGGGAGGGGAGGTGTTCTTCAGCGGGATTAAAGACTCTTCCCTGAAAGGTAACAAATTCCTCACTAATTATGCAATTATTTTATTATGCAGCCTTAATGAAAAAAAAATACACACACCACTCGAAGCCTAAAAAGAAGTCTATAGCCAGGAGTTACCCAATTTAATAAATCCTCTCCATCCCTGAATTATTTCCCTGATTTTTTAGCTCTAAGTCTGCAGGGAGGTAGGGGGTTGGTCTCTGCTTGCTTCCCCTTCTTCTCCCCGGCCATCCAGCCATCCTCTCCATGTCGGTGTCGGGGTGTACAGCTGTCTCACCTTCCTCCTTCATCCTGTCATGTTCCCAAGAGAAGGGGTGTGAGAGGGAGACCTTGGGGAGGACTAGAGGCCAGAGGGCAGGAGAAGACCAGGCTAGATCTTGGTTGAACTTTGGCTCTGATGCTTTGCCCCAAGCAGTGCCCCACCTTCCACCTGTGAACTGACCCTGCCTCAACACATTTCCTATTTCCTGGCTTTCCTCCCAACCAGCAGCCATAGCTCCATTCCCCAAAGGGTTAGATGGTAAAGTGTGGACATGTTACCCCTTCCAAGTCACAGATTTTGAGTCCAACGGGTCTGGGCTCAAAGGCTGAGCTAAGCACTAGGGTGTGCTCAGTTTCTGAGCCTCAGTTTCTTGACCATCAAATGGAGATATCAATACCTTCCTCATCAGGGTTGTTGTGAGATCACCAAAGGAGACCACAGACTTCTAGGATGTAGCACAATACTTGACACAAGCTGGTGTCCACCAACCCATGCCCCGCCCCCTCCCTCACCTCCTTGAAACTTTACAGTCAGGATCTGCAAGAAGCATTTATAATGGTGGGGGAGACATGGGGACAGTGGGGACTCTCTTGGCTGCCCTGAATTTCCCTCACTCATTTCCCCCCTCCCCATAGCCTTGTGATGGCGCTACTCTAAGGAGGGCTTAGTCTCTGGGGTAGGGAGTGGTGGTTCAAAGATGTGCCCGGAGAATCTTGTTTCTATCTCTCTAGCAGAAGGCCTGGGCCCAAAAGAGCTCATTGCTTGATGCTTCTCCATCACTATCGCCATGGTGACTGGCTGCACCCTGAATTTCTTAGCATCCTGAGTGAGGGAAAACCACCCGTGCAGGATGCTATCACACCTGGGTCCTGCGGGCCCTCTACTCTTACTGCCATGGGTCAGGGCTCAGTGGAAGAAAGCTGCTGGCCCCCAGCTGGAGTACCACTACATCCCCTGAACCTCTGTCTGCCTTTCTCTCTTCATTCTCTCACTGCACACCAGCCCGAGTGTGCCCTACCAGGCACCATCTCTAGGCACTGCCTTGCTGCGGGATCCCCACCGGGCAGGCTGGACTTTGAAGTCAGCTGGACCCCACTGGAAGGCTGTTTCTGGTATTTACTAGTGGTGTCATCTTGGGTTAGACTTACATCAACTCCCCAGACCTCAGTTTCTTCACCTGTAAAACAGGAGCACTAATAGACTATACCTCATGTAAGGCTCGTGTAAGGAAGGAGTCTTGTTAAGTTAAAAGCACTAAACAAATTTATGGGGTGGGTGGGACCAGGCCAGCCCTGTTTGAAGATCAATTACATGTCCATTATGGTTTTAAAGGCTGAACACATATAATTTCATTGAACTCAAAGCATGAGGTAGGGCTCAATTATTTATTTATTGTAGTTTTGATTGAAGTATAGTTGACATATAATATTATATTAGTTTCAGGCGCACAACATTGTGATTTGACAATTATATACATTATGAAGTGCTCACCATGGTGAGTGTAGTTACCCTCTGTCACCATTCAAAACTATTACAATATTATTGACTATCCCCTATACTGTACTTTTCATCCCCGTGACTTATTTATTTTATAACTGGAGGTTTGTACCTCTTAATCCCCTTCACCTATTTCATCTGTCCCCCCACTTTCCTCCCTTCCATCAATCACCAGTTGGTTCTCTGTATTTAAGAGTCTGGTTTGTTTTGTTTATTTGCTTGTCAGTTTTTTCATTGCACCCACAAGGAAATGGAGGCTCAGAAAAGCGAGTACGTTGAGCTCACCTAGCAGAAAAGAGCCAGAGCCCGAACAGGTATCAGTTCCTTCTCTGTGAGAACCCGTAAGAGATCACTGTTTTCATTGATACAGATTCACCAAATTTTTTATTGAGCATGTACTTATGGAGGCCTATAGGGGACGCTAGAGCAGTGTATGACAGGGTCAAGGAGCTTACATTCCCTTTGTGATCATGGGACCTGAAAAGTGAACCAGCCTTCTAGACGGGAGCCCATGACAAAAGCCACGTCTGGAGACAGGCACCAGGAGTTCTTAAGGTCAGGAGAGGGCTGCTCCTGCTGGGCTGGAGGTCATGAAGTGTGGGGAACTTGGAGTAGGCTTCAAAAGAAGAGGTAGGTTGGGGTGCCTGGATGGCTCAGTGGGTTAAAGCCATTGCCTTCGACTCAGGTCATGATCCCAGGGTTCTGGGATCAAGTCCCACATCAGGCTCTCTGCTCAGCAGGGAGCCTGCTTCCTCCTCTCCCTGCCTGCCTCTCTGCCTACTTGTGATCTCGGTCTTTCAAATTAAAAAAAAAAAAAATCTTAAAAAAAAAAAATAAAAGAAGAGGTAGGGTTTGAAGAGGCAGAGAATGCGAGTAGGCAAGTCTTGTGGGCACTCGGACCATGTGGAGAGAGCCCTGGAAATGTGCCGAATGGTGGGGGAGGGCCATGGACTATCTTCCACACGGCTCTGCAGAGAGCTGGCTGTTATGTGCACGAATCAGTTCAGGAGCAGATGCCAATGTGTACCCCGGGTATACTCAGGCAGGTGACCCCAGAGCCCCAGCTTGCTTCAGCGTCACCTTCGTTTCTGTGGAAGCCCGAAGCAGAGCAGGCACTAAATCTCCTTCTGCTATGTCTGCCTCTTCCCTCTGAAGCAGCCTATCCAATGGCTCCCAAGCTGGCCCCCTCACTCTTCTGATGTTAGGCTCAGCTTGATCAAACTTGATGTCCTCCGACAATGGGGTCAGAGGAGATGGCTGTATGCTGCTGGCTCCTGAGAGCCCTCAGACAGGCGTTGGGCCCAGCCTCTTCCCTGCCATCTGAAGCCCGGTGGTGAGGATGAGCAGTCAGACTTGGATGTTGCTGGTGAAACAGAGAGGATTTGGCTAATTTCAGGAGCAGGATGGGGGGTGGGGGATGAAGATAATATGGGCAAGCTGTGGGTAGCTAGATTGGAGTGGGGATGGGTGCCTGCCAGAGAAGGCAGGCAGGGAGACCAGAGAGCAGGTCCCCAGTCCCTCAGAGCTACTTCCTCTGACCCCCATGTCTGTAGTGGGCCAAGGATCCCTCTGGGTGACTTCTACCAGCTCACATGAATATTTTGTCTCATCTCCTAGCAGGACATCCATGCATCCTGAGCTAGGTCCGCCAGTCCTGTGTAAGGAAATCCCGGGTGTAGAATGTGTACTGGTTGGCAAGTTCCATAATCACAATGTGGTCACTTAATCTAGTGTGACTCAGATGACCACATTAATAGGCTGGCCAACTTGTTTCTCATGCCTTGAACTTTGGACCACTCAGTTCCCATGCCCTTCTAGGCTCTTGAAAAAATACCCCTTCAAAGCATTCTCTTTTCTTTGGGCATCTCTCTGGAGTCTGACTTTGGATGGTCGCATATTCTCCAGACTCTCTAGTCAAGTGCCCAGGTGCACTGTAGCCCCCATACTCCTGTATTACTGCCCCCACTTTCTCTCACTTTTGCATTTAGAACCTCTGTCTTGGGTGAGGGGGTTTTCCCTTTCCCTCCCTTCACCACCTTCTTGAACCCATGCCCCTTTCTCTTCTCCTCCTCTTGTCCAGGCTTTCTCCATCCTCCTTTTGGTAGCTTAGCTAAGCCTGCCCTCCTCTAGGCTCTGAAATGTTTTCTAGGTTATGTTGCTCTCCAAACCCCTACTACTTTCTTTCTCTAGAGTCTTCTTCCAGAAGAGCGCTGCTCTTGGAGATCACTAGATTGAGAAACTGACCCCTACCAGAAGGTGCATATGTTATACCAGTGGTAACACACTTGCGATTTCGCATGGCCCTTCTGAAGTTATGTCCTAACCCAATGAAATGGTGAGCAAACCAGGCAAATTTCAAAGCCATAGATTGAGAGGGAGGACATCTTCTGAAACTCCTCATATTTCAGGTGGTCTTAATCTCAGAGAGGGTTCCAGATTTGGCCTACCATCTTGTTCACTCTGTTTCTTCTTCTGTCTGCCTTTGTCCTTCAGTTGACCTTCACACTTTGGGTTAGAGACTAGGGTGTGGCCTATTGGAATGAGCGGCATGGCCCCTTTCGTTCATATCCACCTTCCCATAGGAGGAACACGGTGAGGAGTAGCCAGAATTCCTGGTACAGCCAGTTGTGTTTCAACTTCCTTTCTCCTGACCAATCACCTTCTTGGATGTTCTTGGCAGGGAGGAGGGATGGCTTTTTGTTCTTTAGGTCATCATACATCTAGGATTGGATTCATATGGCTCAGACACCCCTGGACTCCAGGGCTACAGTGGTTCTCAACCTTTTCTTCCCATGCTTCCATCTGTCACTCTGTGGGTCCACCATGATGGAAACCAACGCCCCCCTTTCCCTGAGAAGGCCATTTGTTTGTTTACAGACATTCTGTTATTATAGTTGTCGCTTCCAGTAAATTTTAAAGACATAAAAAACTGCAAGAGTATTGTTAGGAGCCTATTTTATTGCTCTGGCTTTAAAACAAACAAAAATAGTAATTCCATTTAGTTGAAAATCATAGGAGTACTGTATTGTTGAGTATAAATTTTACTGCTACGGTAACTCTGTGCCACAAAGATAATAAACACAATTGAAGAGCGATTATTGGCAGGCCCAGTAGACAGTAGACAACACATCATACATGCAGGGCCAGCTGGGACTTGAGGGGGAAGATTTTTATTTTTAGTGTTATAAGAACTAACTACAGTGGTCCCCCTTATCCATGGGGGATATGTTCTAGGACTCCCAGTGGATGCCTGAACCCCTGGATAGTACCAGACCCTATAGACGCTATGATTTTCCCTATATGTATATACCTATGATAAAGTTTAATTTGTAAATTAGGCACAGTAAGAGATTAATAATAACTAATAATAAAGTAGGACAATGATAACAATATACTGTGAATGTGGTCTCTCTCTCCTCTCAGATGTCTTATGGTACTGTACTCACCCTCCCTATTCTTGTGATGATATGAGGTGATAAAATACCTATGTGATAAGGTGAAGAGAGGGGAATGACGTAGGCATCGTAGGCATCGTGAGGCAGCGTTCGGTATCCTTACCTTTCTGATGAAATGTGTCCAAAGGAGGCTCATCTGCTTCCAGACTGTGGTTGACCACAGATGACAGATCATGGAAAGCTAAATGGCAGATGTGGGGGGAAAGGGGGGAGGCTACTGTGCGCTTCCTTGTACACAGAGAGTGATTGGAGGTGGTAGAAAGAGCTCTGTAAGCAGCCTTCTCTTGCCCACTTCGAACTGTGGGAAGTGGAGCAGTTCCCATAACCTCATCAATAAAATGAGGATAATTCTAGCAGGTGGCAAAGATTACATGTAAAGGTTCTTGGAATCACTCAACTATGAATTCCATGAAGGCAGGACCCCTGTCCATCCTGTTCCCTTTATCCCTCACGCTACCTCTGTGCCTAGCTTATAATAGGTTTATTAACGTCCCTACCATTGTAATATTTTTTGTTGTAATTACTTTTATTTAATATCATTGGTAGGTAATCAAAAGTCTTGGATGTCGTTAATCCCTCTGCCTTCTCTTCAGCCTCAGCCAGGAACCCACCTCTCTAACTCCAGTGCCCTAGAGTCGATCTCATAACCGGCAGAGAACTACAGTTGGGAAATCGAAAGAAGGCTTGAATTATAAAGAAAAAAACCCAATGGGCTTCCCCACCAACCCATGAGATTGACGAGCTACAAATATGTATATTTTAACCTTTTGGCAAAACATTTCTGAAGCAAATTACAACACTTGATTTAATAGCAAGACTCCCAGACACAAAATGTGTCTCAGATAGGCCAGGGATTTGTTGCTTGATTTATAGGAAATAGTTTTGGTGTAAATGTTTATTACAGTCAAGTTCTCTTTAAAGGTGATATATGGTAGGATTACACATTAGCATGAAAAGTGCTGTCTCCGGATCTCACAGATGGCACCAGGTCAGAGCCTCACGTCTTCCATGGCTGGGAACATTGCTCTCCATCATCTCACCCAGCAGCGCTTATGGTTCTTTGTCAACTTTATGTCTCAATTGTCACACCTGCACAGCTCCTGTCAAGCATCAAAAGTTCTCGGTCTGCACCTTTTGGCATTGTGGATGACCTTCTGCTTTTTTGGGTTGTTAATTCTGTTCCTTGGAGAGAGCTGAGCAAATGTAGCCGATTGGGGAACCTCAGTTTCCATCCCTGTAAAGTGTACTTCCTGCCACCACTTGGCCCTCGGGAGCAGGTTCCCTGTTCTATTTTCCTTCTATCTCCAGTGCTAGGCACTTGGTGGATGAGTGAATGATACTGTCTGTGGGAGATTTGGGGTAATGAAGACCTGTATAATTTGTGTTTTTTTGGACATTCAAAGAAGAAAATTCTTTTAAATATCGATGAAACTCCCTTCTCTCTTTTTTCTTTCTCTTGGCCCCTTTGTCTCCAGCTGATTTAGCTTCTAAACCTGACACCGCTCTGAGTTCCAAGCTCCTGCCCCATACCTCCCCGGGCTGCCCCTCATTGTCTGCTTTTGAGCCCCATCCCTCGTGGATGGGAGTTGGCAAACACAATATAATTATATTGGAAATCACAGGTTTCCAGAGACCAGGGAAATAATTATGCTTAATAGGAATAAAATGAATTCCCAGTTGCCCTCTTTGGGGTGGATGACAGTCCGACCCTATATTTACCTTGTAATGATACGGCAATTACCATCTAATAATTACCCTGCTGCCTGGCACCTGCCCAGCCATTAATTGGTTAATGGCCATCATGCCATGCAGGGAATTGAGGAATATTCCTGCTCCTTAATTTCCATAACTTAAAAATCCTTAGCAGAATGGGGGAGGCTCTTAGAAGACAGTCACATGGAGAGCTGGAAGGAACAGTGCCACCTGCAAAAGGATTGGGGTTCTTGGCTGAGTGTCTTTTCCCCAGAAAGGCAAATCCAGCCTTCCTAGGAGTGGTGGCGGGTGGAAAATACATAGAGGAGAAGTCCACTGAGCTTCAAATGACTCTCCTCACTCTCATCTTTACGGCAATGGAAGGACCAGAGATGTTGGGGCGAGTTATAATTAAAGACCAATTTAAAACCCCCTGTACCCCTGAAACATTAATTGAAATCATTTATTCATTTAGTCTATTTACTGAGCACACACAGAAAGCAGTGAACTTCCAGCCTCCTTAGCACATTGATCTTATTCTTTTCTGAACCTCTCCTTGGAGCCTTGGCTTGCTAAGCCTGACTTATGTATTCTCCTTGTGGTTCCCAGGGTCTCAGTCTTGCCTCAAAAGCATATTGGGAGCTTTCACAGGGCAACACTTGTATAAACCATCTTTTATATTCTCTTTATGACAAGGCCAGAGCAGGCACTTAAGATACATGTTAATGAGTAATATTTAGCAAGACAAGAGTGTAGAGGAAAAATTGCATGAACTTCAGGATCAGCTCAACCTGGGTTCGAGTCCCGGCTTTGTCACTAATTAGCTGTGGGACCCTAGATAAATCCCTTGCCTTGTCTAAGATCTGAAAAATGGGAATAATAACAGCTAGTACGTAGTGCTTCTCCCATAATACACAGCTGACACCAAAATGGTTTCTAATATTATAATAGAAATATAATATTCATTAATATCATAATATGTGCTGTGTATTATATTTGCATATTAATGCATATCATGGATGTACATTCAAAAATATATATTTGGAAATGTGTCCATGTATCTATGTGTGTGTGTATATGTGTGTGTGTATATATATATATATATGCATGGAGATACATACATACACACATATACACACACATAACAGGGTATGCACTTTGTTCTTGGTTTTGTGGAAGCAGAGGTAATGGGGGTTGGCGTCCTGAGTTACTGTGAGTTAACGTGAGTAACCACATTTTGTGGTTAATTTCTCTCTGAACTGTGAGTAGACCAATAACCCTACCTCAATGCAGAGAATCACTGGAGATCATTCAGATCCCACTGGGAAAAAATTACATTGGAAGCACCGTCCAATACAACTTTCACACATGTTAGTTCATTGAATCCTTGTATTAACTCTGCAAGGAGAAAAATATTGTGGAAGTCAGCATGCACTGGGCAATAAGGAGATGATTTTATTATGACTATTTGCAATGGGGAGAATGCTCATTAATGAAGAGTGTCTCAAAGAAAAGGAAGGGGGCATATAATTTCATAGGGGCAAGTAAGCAAGGGAACCTTTGCTGAATCTTACAGGAGTCATGAGGAAGGGTGGAGGTGGGTCTTAAACTAAAAATAATAGGAGAGGTTAGGTACCTCGTCCAGCAGCTCATTGCCAGTTTGAAGGGCGGATGCCTCAGAATCCCAGTCTGTCTGGCTCCAAAGCTGGCATCTTGTTGCAGTCGTGAGGGCCTTTTCTTGATTCATGGATTTATTCAACAAATAGTGATACACTTCTATGTCAGGAACTGTTCTGGGTGCTGGGGAGCGTTCCCCAAAGAGACAGCAGGAGCCCTGACTTCATGGAGGGTTTGTTAGAGTAGGGTAGGGACACGGCACAACTTGAGTCAATGGAGAAGATGATGGGTTTTAATTTGCGGTGGGGCTCAAGCACTACAAAGGAAATAAAGCAAGATGATGTGATGAAGAGGCTTCTCCGAGGGGTGATGGTTGAGAGAGGGCCACGCACACAGCTCCGGAGTGTGGATATGAAGGAAGAACGTTTTAAGAAGAGGAAGCATCAAGTGAAAGGCCAACAGGAATGAGCTTGGCTTGTTTGGATAGCAAGCAGCAACAGAAACCTTTGGATGGTATTAGAGGAGAAGGCTCAGATTGTGAGCATTCATGCCAGTCCGGCAGAGGGCATTCCTGCACTCGGGCTAGCCTGTCAGCTAGTGCCGTCCCTTCCCCTGGGCACACAGCCTGCCGACTGTGAGGACGGAAAACACAGTTATCCTTTTGTCCACAACCTGGGGATCAGCGGTCAGCCTTCTGCGGCTGAGCCTTTGCCAGCTTTGCTAACCATCTAACTTCCTTATTGCACTGAAATGTCAAAGCATGCTTACTTCTACCATTTGTCCTCAGGCCTTCTGCAGGGGCTAGAGCAGGGAGTACGCCCCATCTCCCACCTTAGAGATGAGGAATCGTAGGGGTCAGCAAGATCCCAAAGCTAGTTAATGATGGAACTTCTACTGGAAGTTGTGGCTACTGGGCTGAGTATCCCTTGTTCCAGCCACCCCCACCTTGGGGCCGCTTACAGACACTCCAGGACAGATGTGTGCAAGGGTGCCCAGTGAGTTCTAAAGCCATTTAGAGTAATAGATGGAACCAGAGGATGGTCGGCATTTAGCGGTCTGCCAGGCCACTGCCTTTGAGCTATCAGCTGTGATCTACCTGTGAGCTGTCAGCCACTATTATCTGCTATTAGCACTGCCCTCTATTAGCAACTATTATCACTTACCAACTATTAGCCACCATTAGCTACTATTATCACCTAGCTCCTATTATCCATTATTAGCTACTCTTATCAACTATCCACTATTATCCACTATCAGCTTCTATAATCTGCAACCATTATCCAGTATCTTCCATTTGTTATCTGTGATCTACTATCAGCTACTATCTATTATCCCCTGTGTTACAATCTATCAGCTACTTTTCATTCTCTGCTATCTATAGTTACCTACCATCTACCAGCTACAATCTATTATTTAACATCTATCAGCTGTCATCTAGCGATCATTCTCCATCTGTTCTTTCTACCTATACTCATATACAATAATTAATATCCATTAGAAATCTCAAGCCAGAACTTTGCTTATAGATGTCTCTCTGGGGCGAGAGCCTCTGGTCCACCGTAGAAGTTTTGAGTGGCACTGCCCATGGTGGGTCCTGTGTACTCACAGCCAGGAGACCGTAGACCCTCTCTTCTCTGTCCAGCATCCCTGGCTCGTGCATCCATCGGACTCCTGACTACCCCATCACACATCCGGGGGGTGAGGGGGGTCTTTGGCTGCAAGAGTCAGAGGTCCACTTACAGGACCGGAAGAGAGACATAACTTTAATGATGCACACTCAGTCTGACTACTTAAAGCCCACACGAGGTAGAATGTCCGCTGCCACAGGACTAAGAATTCCGGACCACGCCTATGGGACAAGACAGATAAAAATGGCCTGACTCAGCTGCCCCCCATCCCCAGGCACATGCATGGGTGTCCCCAAACAGACGTCAGAGATAGGCTTGGGAGCATGTGCCGAGAGGCCACGCGAAAGTGAGGAATGCTGGATGCGCATGGACAAGAACAGCTCTGCTTTTCTGAGGAGGCCGACGGCCTGGAGGCAGGTGAGGTGGAGGACTTTTGCCTGGGAGGCCTGGGCGCTGCTGGCCGCCAGGTTCCCGTCTCTGGAGGCAGATGGTGGCATGGAAGGTTCTGGACATGTGGTCATGTTGTTTGGGTTAAAGTCCTTGTTCCAGCTACTAGTGTATGACTTTGAGAGAGTCATTTCCCCACGGCGGTTCATGGAGACATGCACACAAGTGAAACGGGTTGCCGGGAGAACCATTCGAGGGGACGGAGAGGCAGCGGCAGGCTGGAGCTGACCAGCTCGGGAGGAACCCCTCTGGAGGTGGAGGAGGCTGGGTAAAGATTCATCAAGTGTCACAGCTGGGATGGTCATTAGAAAGCATCCACAATGGGGTCTTCCAAATTGTGGGTCATGACCCCTTAGGGGAGTACAATCAAATTAATTAATGGACTGTGACCAGCATTAACAAAAATAGAATAAAATAGCAAAACAGTAAAGCACATCACACAGAGTATGGATAAGCTTTGTTTCGTGGAAAGATAATATTTATAGGTGAACTGGGTCCTAAGAGAAAATGTACTTCTTCCCGTGAGTCGTGGTAAAATAAGTTTGAAAATAAGTTTGAAAACCATATGCCACTACTGGAAAAGGATGATGGCTTAGCCAGGGATAGGGGTGGTCCTCTCCCATGCCTCTCCAGGGGAAGGGGCCCTTTGAGTGCGTTGAGGTGGGGACTCCCATATTGGAAGAAGGGAGGAAGCGATCAAAGGGATTTCTAAACAGTGATCAGAGGTACCAGGGTTGCTGTGACTGCTGTGATAGTGACATGGGACGTATTCTTGCTTCTGGGGCAGCACTGTGCTTTCCCCAAGGCTCCAGGTAACGAGTCCACCACAGCCCAGGCCTGGCCCCAAGGGAGATGTTAGTCTATTAGCATCCATGGCCAGCCTTCAGGACCAGCTACGGATTTGGAGTCAGACAGACCTTGGGGTTCGAGTCCTGCACTCGACTTACAGACCAGGTGAGGCATGCCATGTCAAGTTTATAAGTCTCAGTTTCTCCATGTGTAAATGGAAATGCCTACCTTGGGAATTTTGTTTTTGTTTTTTTAAAATAAGAATTAAAAAAAATATAACCAAAAGGAAAGAGCTCGGCATTTGAAAGTATTTGATGAATGCTGGCGCCTGCCCCTTCCCTTGCACCTCCAGCCCCAGGGTGTCTTGGTCTGCACAGGCGTCCGTATTCGTTGACCATCAGTTCCAGTCAGCAAAGACAGTTCTCAGACAAATGGGTCAGTAAATGCATTTAGTATTTACATTTATGCAGGCAAAGAGGCCAATCAATGTCTTTCACCAACATGGTAATGGCATAAGAGATCCCAGTAGACAGATTCGGAAGCCACCTTCTCCCAGCAATTTCCGGTGCCCTTGAGACCTCTAGCAGCGGACACCCTTGGGCCAGCCTCCGAGAAGCTTTGACGCTAGGCAACGTGGAGGCCGGTGTGGGGTGGCTGGTGTTCCTCTTCCCTCCCTCCTCAACTTGGCTTGTATTTAAAACCACTGACCAGGCAGAGGCACTTCCTTTCTTGTCCCATGGACCTAAAACGAATCTAGCCAGGAGGCTCATTAATGAGCAACATGATCTAAACCTGGAAGGGCTTGCATGCTCTGGGGAAAAATATTGTTTTTTCCACATTTTAAAAAAGTGCTTCTATTATCTCCCTCCAGATACATTCCGGCTGTTTACTCACAGTTTTCTCTAGGAGAAAAGCATATGCATTCCCTGGGGGCGTCTTTCTTGCTTGATAATCTCATAAGCAGATTGTAGACGCGTATATATCAAGACGCTTGTTACGAGGCCCCTTCTCTCTCTCAGGTGTGAAGATGGAGAGAAGAGGATGAGCTCCACGCACTCAGACGACAGGCAGCCCCGGTCCTTGCTTTTCGAACAGGCCCGTTCCGGCGTGAGTTCCCTGCCTGTTTAGATGATGCTCTTCTTTCCACAGGGACCCTGACTGGTCTGAGGGCCTAACCCTTGAAGAACCAGGCCGAGCACAAGCCCTGGGTCCTCCTCCTTGTACTCATGGGACAGGATGCAGGCAGAGATAAATGGGGGCTGAGGGTCTTCTGGGTAGGCATGGATTTTGTGTAAGTTGTCCCATTGTCCTTCGAATACAATGGCTTTTGCCTTGTTTTCTGGTTGGAAGTTGTGGGGACTACAGCCTACCTGCCCTCTTGCCAAATCTACTTCCCAGTCTCACCCGGGTGCTCTCCAGAAGAGATTCCTTTCTCTGGGAAGCCCTGGCCAATCTTGTCCAATGCGGTAGGCTACTAAAATGAAATCCAAGTCTGTATTTAATCCATCCGAGGAGGAGCCCAGCTAGGCCTCCGTGGATGTGACTTCTCAAAGCACAGCCTCCCTGCTGGTAGGGGTTGACAGAGTTCTGCTCCTTCGTCCCCTCCTCCTAAGCTTTATTGGGTATAATTCACATACTATAAAATTCACTCATTTTGAGTGTACAATTCAATGATTTTTAGTATATTTACAGGGAGGAACTGCTACATTCCAATCTGACTTTAGAACATTTATGTTACCTCATAAAAGTAACCCTGTCCTGGCAGCCATCCTCCTCCCACCTCCCCTGCTCCTGGCTCTGAGCCGGCACTGATCTACTCTCTGGTGTTAGGGATTCGCCTTATTCTGGACCTTTCATTTAGGTAGGATCCCACAATATGCAGTCCTTTGTGACTGGCTTCTCTGACTTTAGCAGAATATTTTTGGGCTTTATCCATATTGTAACATGTATCCATACTTTGTTCCTTATGATTTATGATTATCCTTATTTATTTTGTTTACCCACGCACAAGTTGATGAACACTTGAGTTATTCCTACTTTCTGGCTGTTAAGAATAATGCTGCTATAAATATTCACATGCAAGTCTTTGTGTAGACATATGCTTTCATTTCTCCTGGGTAGATACGTGGGAGTGGAATGACCTGGTCGTGTATTTATATACTCTGTGTAAAACATTTTAAGAAAGTGCCAGGCTATTTTCCAAAGTGGCTGCACCATTATACATTTCTATCAGCCGCCCATGGGCTTTCTAGTTTCTCCATATCCTCACTGAAACTTGTTCCTGTGTGTCTTTTTGATTATAGACATCTTAGTGGGTGTAAAGTGGTATGTCATTGTGGTATTAATTTGCATTTCCCTAATTGCTAAGGATGTTGAACATACTTATACTTATCCACCAATCTTCTGTCTTCTTTGGTGAAATGCCGATCTTTTGTGCATTTTTACATTGCATTATTTGTCTTACTACTGAGAGGGAATAATTCTTTGTATATTCTGGTGTATTAGTTTTACACTGCTGCTGTAACAAATTACCTCAAATGTATCATTTTATTCTTCTGTAGGTCAGAAGTTTGACACAGGTTTCATTGAGCTAAAGTCAAAGGGTTGGCCGACTCTAGGGGAGAGTCTGTTTCCTTACTTTTTCCACCTTTAGAGGGTATCTGCATTTCCTGAATTGTGGCCTCTGTCCTCTATCTTTAGAGCCAGAAATGTGTTGTGCCTTTGACCCCTTTTCGTTGTCCTGTCTTTTTCTGACTGCAACCTAGAAGTACTCTCAGAGAGTACTTCTTTTAAGGAATTCTTGTGATTAGATTGAAGTCATCTGCATGATTCAGGATAATCTCCCCATCTCAAGGTCCTTAACCTTAATCACATCTGCAGAGTTCCTTTTGCTGTATAAGGTAATACAGACACAGGTTGTAGCAATTAGGACAAAGACATCTTTGGGTTGGGGGTGGGGTCATAATTCTGCCTGCCAGGTAGGGACACAGGCCCCTTGACAGATACATGATTTGTAAATGCATTTGCATATTTTCTTCCAACCTGTGGCTTACCTTTTTATTTTCTTGGTGTCTGAAGAAAAAGGGTTTTTAATTTTGGTGAAGTCTCATTTATTAATTTTCTCTTATTATTCGTGCTTTTGGTGTCCTATCTAGGAAATCCCAGCTTAACTCAAGGTCACACAGATTTACTTCTATGGTTTCTTTCAGAAGTTTTATAGTATCATTTCTTACATTTAATCTGGGATTGATTTTGACTTAATTTTCGTGGTAGGGTGTGATTTAAGGGCACAGACTCATTCGTTTACACCGGGATATCCATTTGTCCCAGCACCATTTGTCAAAGAGACTCTTCTTTTTCCTACTGAATTGTCTTGGCACCATTGCCAAAAACAATTGACTGTAAGTACACAGTTTATTTTTGGACTCAGTTCTATGCCACAGATATATATGCCTACCTTTTTGTTTTGTTTTAAGATCTTATTTATTGATTGATTTATTTGAGAGAGAGAGAGAGAGAAACAGCACGAAAGGGGAGAGGGTGAGAGGGAGAAACAGACTCCCTGCTGAGCCGGGAGCTTAATGTGGGACTCCATCCCGGGACTCCGGGATCAGGACCTGAGCTGAAGGCAGTTACTTAACCAACTGAGCCTCCCAGGCACCTCTGTATGCCTATCTTTATGTCTGTTCCACACTGTCTTTATTAGTAGCCATGTGAGTTTTGAAACTGGTAAGTGTGACTCCTCCAACTTTGTTCCTCTTTTCGAAACTGATTTGGCTACTCTGGGTCCTTTGGATTTCTATTAAATGTGATGCATCGTCTCCCTGGTCCCCGTGTCTGTCACCCACAGAGAACACTTGGATGCACCCATCTTGTCCCTCACCCAACACGTGAAAGGTTTGCAGGGAATGGGACTCTATTCTGGTGTTCCCTGTAAGTCTCCAGGGAAGATGCTGTGAAGCCCAGCAGTTGCGTTTGTCACCTGGCAAAGCAGAGCTCCATCTAGGAGATGAGCAAGAGCTACGTCAGGCCTAAGAGGTTAAGGCTCAAATACCTCATGCTGGTTTCCTCTTTCCCTGAGATGGAGGGCCTCTACTCTCACCATCTATCCCTTTGGTTTATTTTGCACTCGAAATTCTGCATGCCATCAGTAGTGTTTGGGCTGGATTCAATCACCCATGTATTCATCATATGTCAAATGTCTGCTCAGTGCCTGGGATACATCTTTAATAAGTAAAAACATATTTTCGTGAATCCAGTATAGGCAGTCTTCTGTCCAGGTAACTAAACTTAATCCTAAGAGACCCTGTAGCCCATGCATCTGTTGGCTTCAGGCCATGGTCTACTAGGCAAGCCTAGCGAATTTGCCTTTGAGGCTAGAACAGGGTCTGCTAATTTCTGTCCCCAGGCAACCAGCCCTGGCCTCAATGCTCTACTCGTCTGTAGCCCTCCATGGGCTATACTTTGGGGCAGTTGGAAACCTCAGACTGTGTTGAGGAGAACCCTCTAAGTGTTCTGGCCTACAGCTCCGTTTGAGCCAGGGGAGTGATGAGTCCTGTTCCCAGAGAGACAATGCTTAACAGGTGTACTTGAGAGACAGCTGGGGGATAGTCTTCTCCTGTGGTCCTAATCTGTCTGGATTTCTTACTTCCTACCTCCACTTGCAGGAAATTGAGCTTGAAATAGAGAATGTGGTTTTGGACTCTGTAAGGCAGAATTATTAATTGCCAGACCCGGGGGAATGTATGTTGCAGACCACAAGCTAAAAAGGGCCACTCTTAGCAACCCTGTTATCTTCTCCCGAAGCTATTTGCAGGTGGACTAGTTTTAGGTCATACAGGAGGCTTCAAAAGGTAGTCTTCTCCCTCTGACATCTTGAATTCCCGTGAACAAATTCTGGGATACAGAAATCTTTGGGAATATATGGTTTGAGTCTTTTTAAAAAAGGTCATAGTTTAATCAGTGGTTTTGCTACCCAAGAGCAAGGATTATCAACTTCCTGGCCCAGGATAGAGGCACCTTCACTGCCCACCCCTTTGCTTCCTCAGCTCAGTCAATCGCATACAACACACCACCACTAGTGCCTCGTTTTGTGTGTGGTGCATGTGACAAAAAACCCAAGTTGAACCAGCTCGAACAATATAGAAAAATGATTGCTTACAAATCTGTGAAGGCCAGAGGTGATGGGAGACTGCAGGCATGGTTTAATCTAGGTGATCACCACGATTTATGCCTTAGACTTCTCCATTTCTCTGATCCACCAGCCATGGTGTTGGCTTCCCCACAAGCCACCATTCCTATAAGGTTCCAAGACTGCTGTGGTTCTCTTAAGGTGTCATAGGCCTTCTGCCAGGAGAGCTTTAAAAACTAATGATGCCTGAATCCTATTCCCAGAGATTCTGATTTAATTGGTCTAGGGGTGTGCTGCCAAAGTTGAGAATCAAGACTAATCTTAGAAGTGGAAAAAAAAAATTAAGAAGTGAAATTCTAAGGGAACTTATCCTGAAAGGTAAAATCAAAACAGTTTGGGATTTACCTATATCACAGAATCTAAGAAGCCATTGACAGAAAGATGCACCCTTATGTTATGTACCACTGACAAAGAAAATGTGCTGCCATTTCAACTACAATCCTCCCATTGTCATCTGTGTCCTGATTTCAGAGATAAAATGTGAAAATAAAAGCGTGTCTCTGAATCTATGAAATAAGGTGTGTATCTAAAGGAGAACTACCTTTCAAAGTGGTCATCTTGGACGGAGCGATTTTATACAGATTCCTTTGAAGTTACTTCATTCGGAACACCTGTGGAATGTTTTTCCTTTGCCTTCAGAATCCATTTTCTATTTATACCGGAAAATCATAGTGTATTGGAGCTGATTGGGACGTTAGAGGCCATCCTGACCAACCCCCGGATCGATTTAATTATAGTTACACCTTGTTTTAGACTAAATGGTATTTCCCAGCTTTAATCTCCCACTCTGTTCACCACGCTTGGCTCTGGATAGCTTTGGGCTGTTTCCAACAAGCAAATCCACCTTCCTAGGATGAAGATTTGCCACCAATGAAGTTATTTAAAGTAACGTGTAACACATTCTTCCGGCAGTTCCCAGGATGGGAACTGAGTAATGGGGTAAGTAATGGAATCACGTTTGGAACAAGCCCCAGGTCTCACTTTGATGCTTATGTTATATCAGGTCAAAATCAGTCACATGGCCAAGCTTCGTTCCCAAGACTGAAGATGCTAAGGATGGGGCTTGAGGATGGTCCAAATGATGCACAGCCCAAATTCACTGGTTCTTCTTCAAAGGTAGTTCACCCGATAGTGACTAGAGGGGAAAACCTCCAGTAAAGGCTAAGCTCGTGGGTGTGAGGTAGCTTGCTACCCTAACCTCAGGGAACCAGCAAGGATTTCTTTTTCTGTTTCGCAGGCGGAGGAATTAAGACCCAGAGAGAGTAGGTGGCTGGGCCAAGGTCACAGTAAATTGAACTTGAGTCCAAGGCAACAGGAGGGCTCTCACCTCCCAGGTCAGGGCTCTCCCAGCCAGCCTGTGCTACCTCCTCTCTTAATGTCTCGTAGCATCTGTGCAGCTCAGGGTTTGGGGAGGTGCCGTGGCCAGAAACCAGGCAGAAGGCCAAGAAAGCATACTGCCCGGCCTATCCATGCTGGTGGGGACAGCGCCAGTCCAGACTACCCACCCAGGGTCATTGGTGAACTCAGGCCCTGCCCTGGGGGCTCCAGGCAGCCATTCAAACCACACATTCTTTTCCACTTATAGAGAACTTGGACTTGGTGGGTTAGGGGGTGCTGAGCCAGTGATTTATACAAATCTACCACCTAAGGAAAATGGGGGGTAGGAGCGTGAGGTGTCTTTCATGAAAATCTTTCATGATAGTGTAGAAAGGGGGGGAAGAGATCTCTGAGAGGCAACAGTGGTTGGGCTTGACACCTTCCTCTCATCCCTCTGCGTCCAACACCAACGCAGTGTTGACTCCAGCAAGCACATCCCCTTTCCCACTCAGGCTCGCTCCTGTACCCTCAGCAACTCTATCCACATCATCTGCATTATCCCCACCCTTTTATCATCACACGGAGGCATATTATCTTAAAGTGTGTACTTAGGCACCCTCATGTGCATTTCCAACAAGCAAGGTCATGTCGTTCCTCCCTCTCTAGGGCCTCTGCTTTGAGTGGTGTTGGTTCAGGACTGTGGTTTTCGAAGTGTAGTCCTCAGAAGGGCAGTATCAGCATCACCTGGGAATGTGTTAGAAATGCAAGTTCTCAGGCCCAACAGACCTACTGCATAATTATCAGGGCAAGGCCCAGGAATCTGTATTTTGCTAAGTTCTTTGTTTGGTTCAGCACAAGCTAAGTGGCACTAGTATTTCTTCAGACTAGAAGACTTTAGAATGACCTGATGAGTTAAAACAAACAAACAAACAAACAAACAAAAACTACTTGGGATCCTCTTACCACGATTACCTCCAGATCTCTGGGCTTGCTTGGGCAAACGTTCTTTTAAAATGCTTTGCCGGTGATTTTGGTGCAAATGAAGGGTGAAGCTGAGGGAACTAGTCTGACAACTTACAGGTTAGAGACAGATGCAGAGGAGGAAAGTGGCATGTTAGGCTCCCACAGCAGGTACGAGCCTACCGCAGAGCCCCTGGCTCTCTTCCTCTGAAGTTGTGGTTTCCAGGCGTATGGGGTGCTCTGTGGTTCCTAGAATGCACTCCCATGTGTGAGTGCACCTTTGTGGTGGTTTCCAGGCGTTTGGAGATGGAGGCTCCATGGTTCCTAGAATGCACTCCCACATAGGAGTGCACCCCTGGGAGCCCCTGGTCCACCTTTAAGGATTTCCCCAGAGCAGCCAGCGGCATCCATGTGTCCTGTCAGGGAGCACCTGCCTTCGCTGTCAACACGGGGCCTGCTTTTCTAGACCGTGTGCTCTTCAGCCCTGCCTGCCTATAGGTGGAAAGCACCCTGAAGAAGGGGGCGGCTCCTGCTGGGACGGCACTCTGCTTCCTGGCTTCCCTGAGCCCACCCATGAGGTCCTGGGAAGTGGGGCCCTACGGGGGACGTGCATTAGCAATTCATTTCTGAGTTCCCCAGGGCCAGAGATTCTTCGTCTTAGGGTCAAGCCTGGGTCGACTCCATTTCTCTGATGGAGGCTCTGAGGCTGGGAGAGGTCCTCGTCTGCCCTCAGGATGCTCCAGGCCTCGCAGTCTCACTCTTCCCCAACACTACCCGTCTCAGCTGACTTGCCACAGGGACAGCAGAGGGAAGGGGGACTGAATGGAAGATGGGAAATACGGGTTTCTGGAAAGCAACTCTCAAGTGACTGAAGTTAATCCCCAAAGCCAAAGTGCTTCCAAATTTTTTCTGTTCAAATTTAAAATTGGTCATAGAATTGTTGCTTATCCCCCCCCCCCCCCCGCACAATAGCTGATTAAGTTTCTTCATTATGTTGAATTTCCTCTACTGTCAAGATGGGTTCTCTGTGCTTGCTTGGGGAACAGGATGGTGGTTTGCAGGCATGGTAAATGACAGGGGACGCCAACACAGGATTCAACGTTTGCTGTGAGTCATCGAGCCAATGAGTAACTCATGACCTACTCAGTCGATTCCGGACCTAAGTGTGTGTGTGTGTGTGTGTGTGTGGCCACCCAGGGGGCAGTTACTTGGTCTGTCCACCTGCCCCTCAGTAATGTTTGGTGCCTGTGCCATGAAGGCAGCTGGTTTCCTGGCACCCACTGCCTGGCAGATGGGCCTTGACCTTTGTAGCAACTAGCACGGTGTTAGGTAAACAAGACCCCCTGCCCCTTGCATGCTCCTGCTCCTGCTGCCAGCGACTTCTATTTTTGACAGGCTTGGGCTGGGGAGGCTGGGAGAGTTCACAGGCGGGGGCAGAAGAGAGGGCACCTGCTGAATTGGGACGAGAGGCAGATGGTGGCCCAAAGCATGGCCTCTCACCCCACCCAGGTTTGGTCTGTCCTCGGGAAGCAAGGAGCCTCCCCAGCCCCCACCAAGCAGTTCTGAGGATGCAGTGGGGGGGCTGAGGCCATCAGGAGAAAGGGACAAGACAGGCAGGTCAGTTCCTCAGCCCCATCCTTGATCTTGAGGCTGTGAGAAGTCCGAGCCAGATGTCCCCTGATGGCGGGGCCCAGCTACTCGCAGGAGGGCCAGGCCTGATCCCAGGCCCCGATTAGTCTGATGGATGGTTCTAGTGCTGCTAATGCAGTTAGAGCAGGCCACAGCCTGGGGGGGGGGGGTGGGAGCTCAGAGACCAGCCAATACAGGCCCTGTTGTAATCACATTTGCCTGTACACGGAAGGGGTCCAGATTACCTACCCAGAAGCCCTGGGGACATTAGTTAAAGTCATTGAGAAATATTTTTTGTATCAAGCTTTTCTTACCTTATTATTATTTTAAACAATTGGTTTACTGCCCAGGGCACACATAGAAAGGAACAGCTCTAAGAATGGATTATGGAAGAATAGCCAAGGCAGACCACCTCCCCAGGGTGGGCCCAGATCTGCAGGTGGGTGGGGGGCACCCGGTGCTTCCTGGTTGATAAACCAGTGAGACTCTTCCATTGCCTAAGCCTGAATGGCCACTACTTTTTAAAATATGCTTTTTCTTTTAGATAGCTTTAGTTTTATCAAATTTGTGAAGTAGTATAGAGAGCGCCCTTATACCCCACACCCAGTCTCTCTTCTTATTAATCTTCTACATTAGTTACTTGTCACAGTTACTGGACCAATACCTTTGTTATTAAGCAAAGGCCATACTTTACTCAGATTTCCTTAGTGTTTTACCCCATGTCCTTTTTCTGTACAGGATCCCCTTCCTCCTAGTCCCTGGCAACCACTAACCTATTTTCTCTCTCCATGGGTTTGCCTGTTGTGGACATTTCAGATAAATGGAATCTTACAACATGTGGTCTCTTGTGTCTTGAGCCGGCCACTCATACACGTGCATTAATGGCTTTAATTCTCGTCCTCAGACTGGAGACAGGATTTTAGGGAAAACCAATTTCAGGGACAGAGGTGAGACTTATCTGTGGAATTCTCACTCCAAATCCAGTTGTTTTGATTCTAAAGCCTGAGCATGTTCTGTTTGTCGTCTATGCAAGTATTCACTCATCCAGTATTTATTCAGGCCCCCTAGGTGCTAGGTGCTGGGATACAGAGAAGAATGAACCCCACCTTGGTCCAAACTGTCATCATGTGACCACATTAGTGTCATATCTTTCTAACTGATCTGCTTCTGCCCTTGCTGGTCTATAATCTAGATGCAGCCTAACCAGCCAGGAAGGTCAGGTCATATCTCAACACTCTGCTTTTTTATTTTACCCAGAGTGCGAACCAAGGCCCTAACAATGGTTGCAAGGTTCCCTGTGACCCCTCTGACTTTGTCTCCTACTGTTGTCTCCCGTGCTCACTCTGATTTAGGTATACTGGCCTCTATACCTTGTTCTCGCACGGCCAGGCATACTCCCAACACAGGACCTTCCCTACTCGCCATTCCCTTCTGCCTGCAGCCTTCTTGCTACAAGTATTTCACCAGCTTCAGATCTTTGTGCAAATAGCTTCTCTGAAAGGCCTCGCCTGACCACCTCATTTACAATAGCCATCTTCTCTTGTATTCTTTATTCTTCCCTGCTTTATTTTTTTCTGTTGCACTTTTTGCCATCTGGTATGCTGTATGTTTTATTTTTCTGTTTGTTATCTCTCTCTTCCCATTAGAGCATAAACTCTATGAAGGAAGGGATTTTTTTTTTTTTTCTTTCTGGTCTGTTCTACTTAGTGCTGTACCTCTTGGTGCTGTATTTAAAACCATAAATATGTTTGGCATGTATTATATGCTCAACAGATATTTGTTACATGAGTTATAAATTTTTCACTCTCAATCCCTTACCTCTTCTACTTGGAAACCTGCCAGGGTTCAGCTCTCTACTACTCTGGAATGTGGGGGAATGATACAAGGAGGAGGCTTGTTCTTTTGGACCCCCAAAAGATAGAACTGATACCATTTGGGAGGGAGGAAGCTCAGGAAGGCAGATACTATCCTCTGTTTGTTCATCCACTCATTCATTTGTTATTAAGTGAGTTCATCTTTGTTAAGTGAGGCCTACATAAAAGATTGCCAAATAAAATGAAAAACAACTTGTTCATCTGTCTAGTGAGTATTTATTGAATGCCTATTAATTTGCGGTTATCATGCTGGGTATTGAAGATATAACAGTGAATGAAAAACATGCAGCCTCTGCCTTTATGAAGTTTACAGTGAGGTGTGGGAGACAGACATTGAACAAATTATGACACAAATAACTTTGAAATTATAGTCTGTAGTATATACTCTGAAGGCATAGAGTGTTATGAAAAGCTTATAAATAGGGACATTGACCTCGTCTGGGATTTAGGGAAGATAAGGAAGAGCTTTCTTACAGTCTGAACTGTCCAAAGTTAAAATAGGCTGCTTTGCAGCTGACGTTCCTCTGACTGAGGGTTTAAGTGGAGGCTGGAAGACTCTGGATGAGGGCGTTGTAAAGTGCTTTAAGCACTGGGTAGGGTGGAGTGGAAGCTTCTTATTTCCAAAATCTAGGAATTCAGTTGAATTTTTGGTTGAACATAAAAGAGGCGGCATCAGGTTCCCTCTTGGAAGAGAAGTAGTTTCATCAATATAACCCAAGTGGTCCTCCATAGCGGTACGGTGTCCCATTTTAGTTAAGTATACAGGGTCCAGGATGCAGACTATCAATGTGCCAAGATGTTGGAGAGACTTACGAATACCAGTTCCAGATAATAATGCTCCTTTATCTCTGTGCCGCTGGCTAATTCGCTGCTGTGCTGTCCTACCCTTATATCATTTGAAACTAACCACAGTCGTTGTGAACCAGGTTGTTCAGAAATTGTTATCCAAACTTTATAGAAGAGGAGTTAAGACTCAGAGCAGGTGAGATGCTGAGCTTCATAAACCATGATCTTCAGATTAAAAAAAAAAAAAAGACTATGTTTTCTTCTACACGTGGGTTCGCTATTGCCCAAATAATGCTGTGCAACAAATCAACCCCAGACTTAGTGTCTTAACACAGTGGTCACTTATTATCAGTCATGCTTCTGCAGGTCAGCTGAGAGATGGCTCATCTAGAATGGACTTGGCTGGATGGTTTCACTTCAGATCTTCAGATCTATGGGTAGCTGGGGCAGCTCCTGGAGTTTGTGGCAGCTTTGGTAGCTCTGGTGCACGTGGCTCTTATTCTCCTCCTGGTACCGTAGGCTATCCAGGGCATATTCTTTTTATACTGAAGTGAGAGGTGTAAAGCCTCTTAAGACTTAGGCTTAGAACTGTCCCACTATTACTTCTGCTTCATTATATGCCCAAAGAAACCCACATATGTAAACCCAAAGTCAAAGGAGGACTGGAAAATGTACTGAACTCCTTCAGTGGGAAGAATTGCAAAACACATGGAAAAGGGTATGTAGATACTGAGATGGGTCAAAGATTGGGGCAAAAAATGTAACCCACCACATTCCATTTGTTCATTTGTTTATTAATGTACTTATTCATCCAGGCCCGAACAATGCACCTGGCATTCTGCAAGCTGTTGAGGATACAAAGGTGTACAACACAGTCTTTATAAAGAGACAGTTTCAGTAGAGCATGAGATGTACCATGAGAGAGACAAGCACAGAGAATCTTGGGACCACAGGCTTTCAAAAACAAAAAACAAACAAACAAACAAACAAATTTGAGTGAGTCATAGTCTCCAATGAGAATCCAAGAGATGAATCAACAAGAGAACTAAACCATAGCTGAAATATTCTAGACTTGACTCCACTCATATTTCAACCAATGAAACCAGTTAGTTGTTTTGTTAACTCCTGTTTTGTTAAAGCAAAAGACCCTTGAAAAGCTGTATTCACTCTAAAGTGAAGTGTTGGAAGAGAGACCAGAGGGGCGTCATTTGTGCAAATACCATTTAGCTATGGATTTTAGAGGGAAGAATGTGTCTGGGAAGTGGCAGTGAATAAATAGGAGATGTGGGACAGTTCCTGGGGGCTGTGGAATAATAGCATAATAACAATACATATTACTGTTTATTGAGCTCTTTGTGCCAGGTTTGATGCTAAATGCTTTTCATGTGGTAATTACTGTTAATACCCCCATTTTAGAGGTGATAGAGTGAGGTTTGGAGCAGACAGCAAGGTGATCCAATTCCCTGCCTGAATGGTGAGCAGGAAAAGGACGACCAGCTGTATAGCTTCCCAGGTCAGCACCACGGACAGCAGACTTATTGGCAGGCAGAGCCCTGGGCAAGATTCTGTGGGATGGAATCGCACAAGCAGAATATCAGAAATGTTTTTCAGTGGGTTATTTGTAACATACCCACCCCTCCTCCTAGAATGGGGTCTAGTAACCAGGGGACACTTTTTTGCTAAAGACCTCATAGTGTGTATGTGTTGGGTGGGTGGGGGGGACACCTTGAAATATAAAAGTCTGATGACAGGATCTGGGAAAGGGTCACCTTCTTTTGTGAAATAAAGCAGCAGCGAGAGAGTTGGATTAAGGAGCAAGAAACTATAGAGGTAGTCAGAATGCAGGGTTTCCAAGCGGGGACAAGGAAGAGAGGAGGTTGGGGTAAAGAGAGAGAACTAAGAGAATGTTAGAAGAATTTTCAAAGGGGTGTGTGAAGTAAATCTTCATCTTTCCTACCAAATGTTCAGTAAGTCCCACACCATTGATTATGTGCAGCTGGATTTATTTGAGAGCTTGAAGAGGAGGTGAAGGGGACAGTGAGGTCTTTGTTCCACATACGAACACCTGCAAATTAAAATGAACTGGTGGAGAGTTTTTTCTTGGCTGTGGTAGTGGAGAATTTCTAGGGTTTTGTCCCCTGTGCTTCAGCTTTATCTCTCTGATCAGCTTATTGTCCTTTGGAGGGCAGGCATAGTGCCTCCTCTGCCTCCCTCCCTCCTTTGGATGGTACGTCAGTGTACGTACGTCACACACTCAGAATATACTGAAGAGTTGATTTGTTTCCTCTGGCTAAGACCCATTCAGAAAAGAAGCACGAGTTTTTCTCTGTCTGCAGCAATCAGAGTTCTCAGGGTTTCCAGGTCACTTAAAATTTTAAATATTCCTTCCCCATGTCACCATAAATGTACCTCAGCTGGTTGGACCATGCAGCTACATTTCAGGATTAGAAAATACGGTTCCAGAATCCATGCTGCTAGGATCAATACAGGCATGTACTAAGAGCCAGAAATGACCTGCTTGTCCTAGGTCACAAGCAAAGTCCCAACTTACCAGCAATGTGACCTAGCAAGGGCAACACAGGGTGCACAGGGGAAGTTTGAATGTTGGTCCCACCTCCCATTCCCCTGGGACAACTGCTCTTTTATCTTAATAGGGAGCAACTGTTAGAGAAGCATCTCTTTTACTCAGGCCAGGACGTGTGTTCCAGAACTTGGAGGTGATGTGGTAGTGATGGGATGTGTTTTCAGAGTCAGGTGTTGAAACTTAATTGTTGTCCTGCAGAAACTACTATGGGTAATGACTGATGGTAGTTGAAAAATACATTGGCTTTTTTGTTGGTAAAATGATTTTTGTGGTTTGTCTAATAACCTGGTCATGAACCACGATAGACAACTTGCGAAATTATTGGCTTTAGAGTCTGACACACCCGAACTTGACTCTTGACTTCACGGTGTTCCTGCTTTGTCATCTTGGGCATGTCTTGTTATCTCTCTGAGGCTCCATTTCCCCCTTTGTAAATGGGGGATATTGCTAAGTACTGGCACTTACTGAATTAGTTAGCATGGATGAGTTTCAAACTGAAGGCTTCAAGACTTCGGGAAGAAGACTTCAACAGAAGTCACCAAATCTCAGTGGCCTAACACAAAGTGGTTTTATTTATCACTCATGTCAGTAGTGGGGTTTGGCACCCTGTAGTCATTTAGGGACCCCAGATCCTTCCATTTAGTGGATGTAATTCCTAGAGCCTGGGAGCATTCCATTGGATCCTGTGCATCAGGCAGACAGACATGAAGGAGGAGAGAGGGCACGGAGGATGGAACAGGAGGCATTTTTATGGGCCAGATTAGGAGATGGTGTACGTGATACCCATCTACTTTGGATTGTCCCACGGCTGCAGCTAATATAAGGAAAGCCGAGGGATGACTAGCTAGGAGCCCAAGAGGAAAGGGTTACTGATTTGGTGAACTACCAGCCAGTGTCTACCACTTCCATCTTGTAAGATTCTAATGAGGTGAGGATGTAAAGAAAGAAAAAAAATGCAGGTGGAATGCCTCGATCCCTCTAGCACATAGCAGGGCTTAATAAATGTTCGTCCTCATAACATTATTTACACAGGAAAGTGGATTTTGAATTCCAAACAAGCAACTTAGCGAGCACTTCCAAGTCTCCATGCATTTGTTCCGTGCCAGCTGCCTTGTCTGTTTGTCCTTGGCACCCTAGGAATTCTGATTACTAGGCCACCAGGGGTTAACCTACCCTGGCTCCCACTGCCTCTCGACAGCTGGGTACCTTTCCAAGGGCCTTCAGCACTCTCTTTCAGTGCAGTAAATACATCTGGCATTCCCTATTCTGGAAATACAAGCAACTAGTCAATTGAAAAAGGCGTCTGCTGATGGGAGCATGACAAGCAATATCCATGACCGCTTGTAATCTCCTTCAGGCATCCGCTCGCTCCCACCCAGCCCCACGGAACACCGAGGAGCTCCTATTATCTCCGCAGCCTTCTGTCGCCAAAAATGCAGATGAGCCCTGACCTGATACTCCACTCAACGTGCCCTCCGAGCTAAGGGCCTTCTTCGAGGGTTTACCCTGTCAGAATAGGCAGACGAGGGGCCACGGGGGGCAGCTTTCAGGAGGCGGGCGGCTGCCGCACAGAGGGACAGAGCTGGGGCTTTGGGGGTCGGGGGTTAGAAATCTCAGATCTGCAACGCACGAGCTCCAGGGCCTCAGAAAAGTCATTTTGCCTCTCTTGCCTCAGTTTCCTCCTTGGTGTAATGAGGATGAGCACAGTGCTTGTTTTATCTATGTCACAGGAGGTGTTGGGGCTCAAAAGATGTATCTGAAGTGTGCCTGTACCTACATTCCTGATCAAAAATTACTTAATGGGAATATGGGAACAGGTTCCCAGGCAGATAGGATCGGGACTCAGAGGTGAAAAGACAATTACCACGTCTTGGGTTAAGGGGGTGTCCCTTATAATGTATCCCCTTGGGGCAAGCAGTGGCAGGAATGCCTCTATGTCTAAATTCTCCAGCCACAAGTCACCAACACTGGACCACTTGGGGGAGAAGGCAGGAATGCATAGGGTCACGTTCTGATAGGGACCTGGGCTGCCTCCTCTCCCAGAACAGGTCCTGTGAGGGGGGAAATGGGAAGTTCACCCACCCAAGGCCAAGAGTACTCAGGGCCCATGTCACTGTCATGGCAATGACCGTTCTGTACATCTGTGCCACGTTACATCATTTACAAGGCTTCTTCTAGCCTAGGTCCCATTCATCCTTCCAAGCCAGGCATTGTGATCTTTGTGAGGCTGAGACTCAGAGATGTTGGGTAATTTGTCCAAGGTTCTATAACAAAATCTGTCCGATGCCGAGTTTCATTTCCTCCCACCACACCGCAGCTGTTCTGCCTCTGTGTTCCCAGACACGACCAAGAGGAAAGTTTTATCTCCTACAGACTAGACGTGGACAGATGTGTGCTCACTAATCCTTTTTGGATTAGAAAATGGGAACTCTTCTCTGGTTTTCTGTATCCCTAACAGTACCTGCTACATGGTAAAGTGCTCTTGCATCGTTAGAAGGCAGACGGCGGCGAGAGTGAACCGTCAGGGGGCAGAGAAAGCCTTAGGTGTTGACCAGAGGTTAGGAATGGATGGCTGACCACTGGTGTACTAAAGGAGAAGTTATGAAAGGGCCAGACAAAAAGAGCCAAAATGGACATGGCTTTCTAACATGCTGTTCAATACTAAGAAAAACCCAACGTCCCTGGTCCCTCCTTTTCCCAAGGAGAGAGGACCCACATGGGCCATAAGAAATGAGGAGGAGTTCTCAGCAGAGGGGTCTCTCTAAGGGCCACAGGGCGGGATCAAAAGCTCTGCTCAAATAGACCCGAGGCAGCAGGAATGAGAAAGGAGGCTGTCCCGAATCCTCTTTATAAAGGGGCTGATCAGACTCTGGCCTGAGCCATGGTAGAAGATGAACCCAGAGGTCCTTTGTGGCAGCAAGTGGGAAACAGGACGGAAGTTTCACGTGGGGCAGGTAAAGCAGAGGCAGAGCAATGAGTTGGGAGAGAAAGCCTGAACACTTCTCTCCTGGGATGGGAAAGAAGTCTGGGGGAAAGAAGATGGGGGTGGAGCCGGGGGACCGTGAGGCCACTGGTGAATGCGGGTGGCAGCCGCAGAGCCAGCCTCGACATAGCATCGGAGGGATCATGGATTTCACAGTGTGAGGGCCTGGCCCATGTAGGGAAGAGGGTAGGAAGCCTTGACGAGTGAAAGGAGTGGAGGTTTTTTCTGAGGGTAGGTGGATGGCAGGATACATTTGCAGGCAGTGTGTGTGCGTGTGTGTGTGTGTGTGTGTGCATGAGAGAGAAAGAGAGAGACATGGGGAGATGTCACCACTGAGCTCACTGCAAGACTGGGCCTTTCAGGGAACCCCAACCAAGTGGGGAGTGACCCATCTGCCAAGGAACTGGAGTGGCAGCCCCATGATTCTGCCAAGGGAGGGAACACGTGGCAGGGCTCTTTGCTGTCGTTCTGCTGCTTCTCCTCTTCCCTTGGGCCCCCTCCGGGCTGGGGTGGGGTGGGAGGTGCTGCAGACAGTGGCCGGTGGGAATCACGGGCACAGCCCGTCCTCCCTGATGAATGTGACCCACCACTGAAACCCCATCAAGCTGCCAGGCAGAGGAGGTCAGGCCCAGCGGCTGCAGACAATGGCCTTATCGGCTGCTACTAGTGAGGGTATAAGCAAGGGATTGGATGGTATCATTCTAATTTACACGGGATTTTGTTTCTTTCCAGGTACTTAGCATGTGGATCTAGGTGATATCAAAGGCAGAGCATTATACAATAAGTAGGCTTAACCTCCATCTCGCCCCCTCTCATCCTTCTGTCTCTTCATTGAGGCCACGAGGAGCTGCAGCTGGGGTTGCCATAGTGACCAATTAGGATTACTGAGATGTTCTTGCAGAGAAAAAAGGGAGTATCGATTTAGCTTTGACAGTGGGGCATCAGGGGACCAGGGGAGCCCAAGGGTGTTCAGCATTAATAGGGGCAGAATGTGGCATCCCTGAGGCCGACCTAGGATTGCTTTGCTTTGGGGCTGGACTTCCTATGTGTTGGAGACCAGTGGCAAGCCCCTGCCTGCTCAGAGCTTTCTGTCTCCATGACAGTGCTGAGGGGTGTGTGAGGGTATCTAGGGCGAGGGGGGAGAGATGCCGTCCTCAATAGGATACCTCTCAGGACGAGTGGAATTGCCCAGCTCTGTCAGCGGGAAGCTCAGGGGCCCAGATAGGTTCATCCCAGCCATGAGCTTCCCATTATTACTTAACAGGTATTTCCAGGTGCCCTGGTATACGACCCCGCATAGGAGGGCATAATGTGGACCCGATCCTTTATGAACTCTGAATAGGGCAGGCACTTGGGATCCTTCATGTAAAATCAGCTCCCACTGACCATGACTCCTTTAGGAACTCTGAAACCAAGAGCACACATGGGACCAGGAAGCCATCTGAGTGGAGGGGGCTCAAGGCTGGCACCATGCGGTTGTGTGGCCGTGGACAAGCCACGAACGTAACTAAACCTCAGCTTGCCCCTCCGTAAGCCAAGGATGATTATCATCGACTATGTCTCCAACAGTAGGAAGGTTGTACAGATTGGAACGTGTGTTGGTGACATGTTTGGTGCGATGCATGTGTAGGAGGCTGGGTTGAGAGGAAATTGGGGCAGAGAACGGGGGACGGGACGAGTGGGAGAGAGGGTGGAGGATGCAGGTTTGGAGACACGCGGGGAGGGATTCGGAGGCTTCTGGATCAAAGAAGGGAGAGGACAGAGTGCCCCTGGGTGGGGTGAGAGGAGAGAGGCAAGGAGAAGGGGCTGGGGAGGGCACGCTGGGAAGAGGCGGATGAGGCAGGAAGACAGTGTGCAGCGGGGAGGTGTGGAGGGGCCCCTGGCTTCACGAGGGGAGACATGACTTCCTTGTCCTTAGCCCCGATTCAAGGAAATGGATTCTTCTAATATTCCTCGGAAGTAGAAAGGGGCTGGGGGGCAGCGGTGAGTGGGAGGAATTCAGCAACAGGGGTCTCATACCCAGGGATGTCCTGGGGCTGAGTAAAGTGTCTCCGGTTCTGTAGTTAACTCTGTCCTGGCTGGTGTGGGGGCCACTGGTTGCACCCCACCTCGGCCTTGGGCTGTAAGAAACCAGGGCTGAGCTAAACCAAGAGCCCTCAGGGGCTGTTCCAGACCACATCTTGCCTCTGCTTTCTACCTGTACCCCACTGGGGGCCCCAGGGCTCATCATTAGAGCACAGCAGGAAAAGGACCCAGGAAAAACAGCCTCCCCTCATTCCCATCCCCTGCCTCTGCAGGATTTAATAACTGCCCTCCTTAAAGATCAGGAGACATGATTAATTCTGACTCGAGGATTATTAAAATGCCTCCACCAAGCATCTGGCATTAAAAGTTTTAAATCAATTAATCTGTTGTTTGGGGAAGAGTGTTCTCGTTAGCACAGCTGCGAGAGGCCATTCAAGTTGCTATGGGGCTGGGAGGGGCTGCCCTAGAAGAAGGGCCCAGCCTCCCTGGGGACGGATGAGACACTCTATGGGCTCCTGGAACTTTGGGCTCCCAAGTCCAGGCATCTCTTACTCCGTACCCAACTTCCAAGTGCTTCTCCCTCCCACCCCCACAGGGTTGCCAGGTAAAATACAGGATGCCCAGTTGAATTTGAATCGCAGACAATGAAATTGTTTTGATTTTTTAGTCTAAGTATGTGTCTCCTGCAATATTTGGCACACACTTATATTACAACATTTTTTTATCCATTGTTTATCTGAAATTCGAATTTCACCCAGCCTTGTGTATTTTTCTTTGCTAGCAACTCTGGCAACCTTGCTCCCCTACCCTGTTTTAGTAGCCTGACATCAGAGCTGAAATGGGACTCCTGGGTCTGAGCCCTGGGCCTGCCATCTACATGCCAAGTGACCTGGGGACCATTGCTTTCTCTTTTGAGGTCAAGCAAGGAATGAGCAACCTTGAACTCTGGGGCACTGAAGCATTTAGGGGACTCTCACACAGTGGTTTGCAAAAAATCTCCATTTGACTGGTAAAGCACAGGGAAAATTATACTATCAACCAAGAGCACAGGCCCGGCATTGTTTTTAGCTTCTAGCCCTATTGGGGTTATTTAACGAGGGGCTCCTTTGTGGCCCCGATGTGTCTGGTCCCCATTTGCATCCCTGCACCCAACCCAGGGTTACCAGTTGGCAGTCCTTTAATATAAATTGCTAAGGTGAATTCATGAGTGAATGAACCTTCCCTGTGTTCCCACCCAGCTCCCGAATCACTAGAGTTGTCATTTATATATCACAAAGAGGTGACTGTACAGAAATGGCCAGGGTCAGAACCAGGCACTGGACCAGGCGCCAGGATCACTAAGCTCAAAACCCTGGATGCAAGTCCTGGGTTTTGCTAGTATTTTGTGCCTTGGCTAAGTCCCCACCTCTCTCTGGCTTCTGGTTTCCTCATCTATAAATTGAGGCTGTTGTGCGTGGGGCTCCTTACAGCCCAGGCATTCTGAGACAGCTCCCGTGTTGCTGAGTTCTGTTGAGAGCTGGGTCTCCTCTGAGTCCCAGCACCTGCTAAGGCCATGCATGACAATGCCCCATTTCAGCAGTCCAGGGAACGCCTGTCTGCATGGCATCCCCTGGACCCCGTCACTGATATGTTTTGGGTTTCAATTGGGTCTCTGCAAAGGCGTATCAGGCTTTGGCTCTCTTGTCCCTAAGCAGGTGGGGAGAGGGAGGAGACCCCGCCCTCCTGGCTCTGCACCCCATCCAGGGCTCCTTTGACCCTTGGCCGCAACTCAGATATTTCTTCTCAGCCTCTGCAGTCAGCCTAGATTTATCCTGCCTCGTGTCTCTCATGTAAAATGCATATCCCGACACTTTGCCAGGTTAAATGATTTAACAGCCGAGGCAGAAAGAATTAGGGGTCCAGGAGCAGGAGGCAATGCCTGCTTTTCAGATGAGATTGGAAAGAAGATGGAGATCGGTGGTGATGATAATCTCTTATTTTAATAATATAAAATAACTGTCCCACTGAATCAGAGTGAGCGATGAATTCTGTGGCCTGGGGTTAGAGACAGCCCAGCTGGGAGAAGAGAGCCAGGGGGATACGGGGATGTCTCTCTTCTGTCGCTTCCTCTTTTTTGTCCTTTCTCTTGTGAAGAAGATTTGTGCCAGTTCCATCCTGTGGCCACCTCGGTCTGGTGTCACTAAGAGTGTGGGAAGCCAGGGAGGTTGGAAGGGAGAGTGGCGGATTTGGGGAGGGTATGTGTGGGAATAAGAGAAAGGAAGGGAGGGAGGGAGGGAGAGAGGGAGGGGGCAGGGAGGGAAGGAAGCTGAGCTCTGCATCCAGGCTTTGAGTGGATCAAGTTGAATGTTGACTCCTGGGTCTGAGTCCGGGTGCCTGGTAAAGCCATGCACGGATGCTCTATCTTTGAAGTCCAGGGAGGCCTGATTGCTTGGTATCCACTGGACCCTGTTCCTGGTTTGGGTTTCGGTTGCCTCTCTCCAAAGAGGAATCAGGAATAAATGAATGAATGAAAGAAAATAAATCTGGGGAAACTCATGACCACTTTTCCTTTGTGATTTTCAACAAGAGATGCTCTGATCTGTGACTATGGAAAAGGGAAATAGGCTGCCCAGAGGCAGGGGCTAGAGGGGACGACCCCTGGGAGATATGCGGATTGCTCACTGGGGCGCAAAGTCATAGGACGCGTGGTCCTGGCCCCAGTGAACCCAGAGAGAATGGCGCTCTTCAGTCAGTTCCTTAATTGGCCAACGCGTGTTGAACACCGGTCACGTGCTGGTCTTTCTGAGGTTGGCTGGGCCAGACCCTGGAGGTTCTAGCAGGCGCCAGGGGGTGGGGGGCAAACTCTGTGGCACATGTCAGCTCAGCAGGGCTCCCCTTCCCAGCGGGCTGCTAATAGCCAAGGAGCTGCCGACCTGTCTTCTTCCCTGGGATTAATTCATTACTCTAGCCCTACTCAGATTCCGTCAGGTTCAAACGTCAGAATCGAATATGCAGCTAATGAGTCAAATGCTCTCTCTATCCCTCCCTGGCTGGGGCTCGCTCTTTCCCTCTCGTCTCTGCAGACAGCGGGGCCGGCGTCAGGGGGGTCGTACTGGGTAGACCAGAGGCTGTGACTGCCTGAGCCCACGAGGGGCCTTCCTCCCCTTTCTTAGTGAGGGCAAGTCTGCTCTAGTTACTGTACTGGTTTATGGTGGAGAGCAAGCCCCCTCTCACGGGGACTCCTGCGCCGAGCCTCCTCCGGGCACGTGAAGAAGGGCAGAAGTGAGCTCAGGTAGAGGCCTTGTCCTGTGCCCTTGCCGGCTCTCCTCCTCATCAGTCACCGGCCATTTACGGTAACTCAGTACGTGCTGGGTCCATGCTAGACACGAAGGACAGAAAACTGAATGGATTGAGTGGTTCCCTCCCTCCCTCCCTCCTTCCCTTCCTCCCTTCCTTCCTTTCTCTCCCTTTCTTTCCTCCCCCCCTCCCTTTCTTTCTTTCTTCTTTAAATAAATGTTTAGTGAGTATCTAAGGGGCCAGTGAGGCTCTGGAGCCCAACTTCCTGGGTCTGATTCTGCCACTGACTCGTTGTGCAGACTTAGGCAAGTGAGTTGGGCTCTTTGCATCTGTTTCCTCATCTGCAAAATGGGGGGAACCAAAATACCATCTTCAGGCAGTTGTTAGGGCATGAAGTGGGTCGTAACAAGTATGGCTAGTAAATGCTGCAGCCGCGTAGCTGCTGTTCCTCTGTAGGAAGCAGTCAGAGTCTCAGAGTATACAGTAGACGGGATCCACACTGAGTGGCTCCTTACTGTATACCAGACAACGCGACTTCTAGCTCTGACTCATTCAGTCCTCGCAGGGACCCTTCTAGGGCAGGTCGGATGGTCACGGCCCTCATGTTATACAGGAAGACACCGAGACTCAGGTCTGCTCTTGTATAAGGCCACCCAGCTAGTAAATGTTGGAGCTGGAATTTGATCTCTGCTCTGTTAGACTCAGAGTCTGAGCTCTGGGTCATAATTTATGTCTTGGGGAGACAGACCATACAGAGAGTTCTGGAAGTGGCAGCATCTTATAATGCAGGTCCAACTACAGCACCGTGGGGTCTGCAGAGAGGAAAGCGGCTGCCTCTGGACGTCCCGGGAGGTCAAGGAGGGCCCCCCGTGGAGGTAGTGTTTGGGCTGGAGGTTGAGTAGGCACTCTGCAGGTGTTAAGGGCTGGGCTAGGCAGGGGGCAGAGGGATAGGGGCAAAGAGCGGGGCACGTATATAATCTCCAGCCCCAAATGCTGGGTGCCAGGGATGAGATTGGGAAGGCAGGCGACGACGGCAACATGCAGGTCACTGTCAGCTGTGCCAAGGAAGGGAGTCTTATGCGAGGACAGTGGGAGTCAGTGTGATGCTGGAGCTGGGAGCGGCATGGATGTGTGCTAGAGAAAGCTCTTTCTCTACCTGCACCTTGGAACATGGACCAGGGAGGAGAAGGCTTGAGGCAGGGACCGTGCTTAGTGTGTTCTTACAGTCGTCCACTTGCTGCTCAAGGCTGCCCACCCAAGGACACTGGAGAGTGGAGCACAGAAGGAGAGGGCCAGAAAGGCCATGGTGTCTGTTTCTGATCCGTGGAAGTGACAGCATGATGCGGCTGGGCAAGGTGGTGTCCGTTCTGAAGGCTGCCTGCAGGCTGACGAGTGGGAGACAGGGATGAACGAGGGTGCCAAAGCCGAGCTTCCCTGGGAACAGAATGGGTTTTAACTGCTACTTGCTGATGGGCGAAGGGGGAGGCTGGGTGAGAGGGCCATTTCAGGCTGAGACAGGAGGGCCTTGAGTGGGAGCCAGAGAAGATCTGCAGGCTCAGTACAGGGAGACCCAGGCTGGGGCGGGGCAGACGCAGCATCCCAATCAAAATGGGCCATGTGGAACACAACCAGGGTGTTAGAGTAGCAGCTCTGGCCCAGTGGGGGTGGGGGGTGGTCACGAGGGACCCCAATTCAGAGATAAGACCCAAGGGCAGGGCCAGTCCTAATCTGCTGGGAGAGAAATGGGAACATCTCTTAACCATTCAGGCAAGAAAAGGGGAAGCGGCAAGAAGAGGCTGGGGCCTGGTGTGGGGGGGGTTTCCCAGCTGTACCCACCAAGTCAATATTTTGCTAAATGTTCCATTTGCAATCAGAAACAAGCACTCTGCAAACATGTTTCTTTTTATAGTCCTTGGTATTTTTCTTTTGTTTTCCTTGAAAGGTCCTCCCCACCCCAGTCCCCCTGTGGGTGTGTTTGCCGACCTGAGAGGGGGAGATACGCTTCAGGGGCCAGGTGGGGTAGCAGCCAGGACCTCGCGGTTTAGAAGAGCCAGAGCCGGAATCTGGAGCACGCGGAGAGATGGGAGCGGGAGGCGTCGAGCCAGGCCAGGAAGGGACTCTGACCACGTCCGTGGCAGCCGCTCCATCGCAGATGGGGGCAGAAAGCTCTGACGGGGACGGCCATGTTAGCCAAATACACGGAGACCTATGATGGCTTAGCAGGTCATCTTTTTTTTTTGGGAAACAACCATAACTGTTTATCCGAAACTGTTCTAAAAAGCTCTTTGATTCATTTTGACCTTGTATCGTTGTCCTTCTTACATACGGCTTGCCTGCTGTACTGGACTGCAAGTTTCCCGAGGGCTGTGAACTCAAGCCCGCTAGTACACCCTCCCCAGCACTCAGCACAGTACCTCCCCTGTGGTGGGCAACAGGCTGAACACGCCTGTGACTGTTCTCAACGTGATGAGTTATAGCAGGGTCAGCTGGGTCGCTGGGACAGGGGCCCTGTCTCCAGGAAGGCACCGGTTAAGAACAGTCCCAGACACAGAGTAGAACCGTGTCCCCAGTCAGGCTAGTGGAGTGGGAATCCTGGAAGGGGGCCCCTGCCCGGAGGCCCAGTCATCTCCCTGGGCCCTCCAGGTGAGCGTGGGAGGTGGGCCTGGACACCGGGACAAGGTAGGGCACTTTGACAAACTCACACGAGACCTAGGAGACTCGTTTATGTCTGTCACCGGGGCCACTGCCACCACCTGCCACTTAACCCACCCCTTGGCCTCTCTCTGCTTCTGGTCTTAGTCAGCTGACTCACCAGCCCCTTTTATCTGTCCAGTGACTCTCGCTGGCCTCGGGGAGGAGTCCAAGTCCCAGAGTCCCATCTGCCTCCCTTCTCTGGAGCCACACAGCGTCCAGTTGGCTCCAGACTGGAGCTTGTGTGTAACTGCCCTGCCCTCCCAACAGTGCGCGTGCCAGTGCCCTGCCTGGACACTGTTCCATGGACCTCGCTCTGTCTTCCACACCCCCATATCTACCAGCGCTCCCCGAGCCTGGGTGAAATCTTGACTCTTCCAGCAAGACTTCCCTGGCCCACGTTCCATTTGAGTCTAGCTGAGTGTGAACCAGGGGCTGGGTGCTCTGTGTGGGTCATCTCAGGCCCTCCTCCCCAGAGCGTGTGACCCCAGCTCTGTTGCCAATCCCCAGGGTCAGGTCTCTTGCTCAGAATTCATAGCTCTAAGCTCAGTAACGGTATCGAACCCAGCATTTTAAAATCCAAAGCATTCTTTTTAATCTCGTCATGTACAAAATAATCTGTTGGTCTTTTCACTTGTTCTGCAAAGAATAAATAGCCTCTTCTTCCCTCTGTGACGCCGAGGCCTGTGAGTACCATGTGAAAATGTGGGGTTTAGGGCTTATGATTTGGAGGCAACATGACATGGGGTAAGAATCCTGACCCAGGACCCAGGTCACCCCTCGGCTCTGTTCCTGGGTGTATCACTCAGTCTTTGTGAGCTTATTACTTCCTTAGTTGAAAGCAAAAGAGAACTCCTATCACCTGGGCTCTACTGAAAGGCAAAATAAATAAAGTGACGCCACCATTCTGTAAAATGCAAAAATAAGGTGGAGCTTATGATTGTTCCCATTTTTAATTGTTACTCTCCAAAGATGAACTCTGTTCTGAACAGAATAGTAAGCAGGGGACAGAAAGGGTGGCGTCCTGAATAGTAAGGAACAGAAGACGGAAGTGGACATTTGGAAAACTCCCTGCCGTCTCTCGGTACTGGTTGGGCTTAGCCAACTCCAGCAGTCAGACCCAGATACCTCTACTGGGGAGTCCTAGATAGGGCTGGTGGACCGACTTCAAGGCATCTGTGAAACTTCTAATACCGGACAATTCGGGGAAGAAGACCCACGATTCATGAGATTCTTAGTGGTTCCCAGAAGGAAGAGGAAGTCGTGGCCTCGGGATCAGGCACAAGCCAGTACTTGGGAAGAGAGTCTTTGATTCAGAAGTGGGAGTTAGGGACGGGGAAGGACTGGGAGTTACTGGGAGTAGAGCCTCTAGCCCAGCTCATTTGGAGCCCACCTGGCAGGGTCCTGGATAAGTTGGCCAGGGAGGGTTCCCACCGGGAGGCGGTTTTATATCCACATAGGAAGTCAGTTCTGTCCAGGGACAAGGGAGAGACTCTGGGAAGCGGCTGAGTCCCCTGTCCTGAGAAAGGCTCAAGTGTTGAATGAACCCAGCCCAGGTTTGGAGGAAGGGATTCTGGCATTAGGTGGGAGGTTGGGCTAAGAGGTCCCTGAGCTTCCTCACACCTTTCCATTGTTTGTTTCTCTGATGTGTTAAGCAGTGCCCGACAGATACCATCACTTAGCTGAGTACTTGTACTATATCTACCTTGGGCCCCAAACTCTGCCTGTTGTGAATTCAGTGTTGAATTTCTTAGCTGGCTGTGTGTGTGATTGTTTCCCGGCTCTCTCGGAAGAGATCAATGTGGGAGAGAACAGAAGTCTCGGGCTGGGTCTCCGAGGCCATGTCTAAGGAGGAGAAAGTGGTCCTCATGGAGCTGCCAGAGCCCAGAGCAGTCTGTGTTCCGTGCAGCAGTGGATAGACTCGAATATTAGGTGTTTTGACAAAAATGGCTTCACTGTCAAACATGTTTGCAAAATTCTGGATGAGACAAAGTAAAACAGTTTTTGTTTGTTTGCTTTGTTTGTTTTACTTCTTTGAACCGTGTGACTTCCCAAGAAGGGAGCGTGATATGTGGCATCTCCCTAATTTTTTTTGAGCGCGAAACCTTCTTTTCCCCAAGGAGCAATTCTCGAGGCTGATGTTCCAAAGAATACACTAACATTGCCGGAGACAGCTTAGTGAGATGCCCTGTCTTTTCTACCTCCCGTCTGTCTCTCCTTTCATTTTCTGCAGCCAGGATTCTGTAGGGAGACATCTGGAGCCTTAAGAAGACCCTTCCTCAGCCCACTAGGATTTCTGCAAGTGGTATAGGTTTAGGCGTGTAATGAATTTAGATTTAATTTGCAAGTGAAAAAGCTTGCTTTCTTTTGTAGCTTACACCAAAGCTCAAACGTCTAAGCTTCCAGGGTTTAAGTCTAATTAACTGCATTTCACAGCTTATTTAAAGAAAAGAATGGAGGCATTAAAATTGTAAAATCTAATTTTTGAGTAAATCTTTCAGTGCAAAATTAATGTCGCAGTATTAGAGCCGCCTTGGCAATATATCTCTTGTCTTCAAATTTCAAAATGAGCTTTTGCAAACATGAAATTATTCATTAGACTGTCTGGTAAAGAGATAAATAAGTGTCTCTTCAAATCCTCAATCTCCTCTTCTCTATTTAGCCAAAGACGGAGTTATTTGGTTTCAGGGCAAGTGAGTTGATCAGATTTGTGAATTTCGACAGGTAAGGAGAGTAGCCAAGGGAGCAGGAGCTGTGTGCTTGAGGAAGCTGGGGCAGGGATTAATCCCTTCTTCGTCCCCCCTGGCCTGCTCTGAGGCATTGGCCCTGGGAGCAAGGACATGTCTAGGCAGCCACACTGAGGTGGGGCTGGGGGCAGGGGTCCGCTGGGCAGCTGCTCTGTTGGAAATGTCCAGGATCTCCAGTACCTCCAGGTGGGCCCATTGATTTTCACAACCAAGTGATCACTATCCTGTCTCTCCTATCACTGAAACATCTTTAACTTCTGTCCCTTCTCCTGGACCCCATGTCAATGGTCCTAATTTAGGGGCTCATCCATCCACCTTTCCATTCTCCTCTGCCGCTGTCCCTCACAGACTCCCATCCTGGTCTCCCTAGATGTGCCCTGCACGGGCAGCGCTGAGTATCTTCTTGCGTTCCTGCAAAACCCTAGGGCACCTTGCAATCACTCTCATGCCCCAGTGGACCACAAGTTCCTCCAAGACAGAGAATGTATCCACTTCTCCCTTGATGCTCATTAAGCGTTTGTTGGGGATGATGAAGATGACTAATGGGATATACCAGAATGAAAAGGTTCAGGAACTTCGGGCTCATGTTTTCCAAACTTTTGTTTTGCCGGTAGCTGTTTCCTTTTATCCACTATACAAAGTTGGAGGCACTCAAGGTGGGGAGCCCAGCATTGGGACAACTCAACACAGAAGGGGTCACTCTGAGAGTTTGTGTGGTGTAGAAGGAATACATCTGGGTGGGAATTTAGCTTTGTTTCCTACTTCCCAGGTGAATGTCTCCTGACCTGCAAAACAGAAATAAAAACTCCTAAATGCAGGACTTTTGCAATGCCTAGAGCTAGTGCAGAGCTGGTGTATATGAACAATCTAATGCTGTTGCCTGGCTGAGAGTGGACATTTGATGGAGAAGAGTAGAAATTGGTGACCACTGTTTTTATACATTGTGCAATGGAAGGATGAAGTTTAAGCAAGCTGATGTTTATGTGTCGATATTTGCTTAATTGCTAGGTCTTTCGTCCATTACATTTGTACCGAATTTCGGGAGGGATGCTGGGTGCTGGGGACACGGTGCTGACTTATGCAGTCACTCTGTTCTCCCTCTCCTACCCGTCATTGGAATCAAGAGTTGCTTCCTGTTCCCCTTGCCAGTAGCCCAGCCCAAGCCACAGCTGTCTCTGGCCTGGTATATTCCCATAGCCTCCTAGTCTGCCTACCTCTGCCTCACCTCACTCTAGCCCATTTCCCACAGAACACACAAATATTTTATTTTATTAAAGATTTATTTATTTGAGAGAGAGAGATCAGGGGGTGAGCAGAGGGAGAGGGAGAGAGACTCCGAAGCAGACTCCCTGCTGAGCGCGGAGCCTGACGCAGGGCTCCCTCTCGCGACCCCGAGATCACAACCTGAGCTGAAACCGGGAGTCGGATGCTCAACCGACTGAGCCGCCCAGGTGCCCGCAGAGAAATGTGTTAAAACACCAAGTGACCACATGACTGTCCTGAGTACAGCTTCAGTGGCTCCTGGTTGCCCACTGCACGTGCTCCATGAGCTGCCATGTAGCTCAGAAGGCCTGGCAGGGTCCCGGCCACCCCTTCACGCTCCTCTCTCCTGCCGTCCCTACAAGGTCTGACTGTCCTGCCACTCAGAACAGCGCCCGCAGCTTGGGGTCTGTCCTTGAAGCCTTCCCGAGCGGATTCCCACTGCCTGGAATGTTCCTCACCCTTTCTTCTCTCACAACCTTGTCCTTGTGCGGGCCCGCATCTACTCATCCGCGCCTTAGGTTGGAGGGTTTCTCCCCGGGGGGCCTTTGCGGACTCCCGGAGCAGGGAAGACGCTCCCCTCAGGAGAAAGGCGCAGCCCCGCACCCCGCTCTCTCGGCTCTCTCGGCTCCAGTGGCATTTTACTGATCTTCTCTCCCCACGCCCACCCCTAGGCGTCACATTCAAAAGAAGCAGAAGACGGATGTCCAAGCATTGCAAAATAATTTTAATCTTTTATGAAGCTGTTTGAAAAATGCCAAAGGGACATTCGTTCCTAACATACAGCAGAGCTTTAAACCCCCCTCGGCTCCGTCTCTGTCTCTCCCGACCGCGCACAGCGTGGCCGAGTCACAGTGCCCTCTCTCTTCCCGCGCTCTCAAAACTCCCCCAGCCGCTCGAGCACAGCCCTTGCTTGCTTTTCTCCCCCTCTTCCACCCTAACCTTTCTGGATTTCCACTCGCAAGTAACTCTCCTCACTTTCGTGCTTGTTTTTCAATTAACAAAGGACGAAGTACCGACATTCCGACAACCACTTACACCCACCACGGGTTAGAGAGTGGTTAGCATTTGTCCCGCGTGCTTCCGCTTTCTGCCCTTTCTGACAGCGGGGCTGGTGGAGGAGGTCCCGGCTCGGTGGCCAGGCAACGATCATACTGGAGAAGTGGTCTAGGGAAGGGTGGAGACTGTGGGGGACCAGAGCAAGCGCCCTGAGAAATGAGATTCTTCTTCAAGAGCCGTGACTTCTGATTGTGCCGATCCCCTCACTGTTCCTGGCACTTGGAAGGGGGACCGGCCCCACCACGGAAGGAGGAACGAACCGAAGGAAAGAACGTGGACCCCGTTACCAGAGCTCCTGAGTTTATCAGAAGAAGCCCGCCGTCTGAGTTTTAATGAGAGCTCTGAGTTTTAACTGTCGGATACTATTTCACGAAGTTGTAAAAATTCACTGTGGGCCAGGTGCCCGTGCTGGCAATCACTGACCCCTAACTTAAACTTGCTAAGCTCCTTGAATTCCCTCTCTGCCCTTTACCTGATTTCACTACTACAGACAGGCAAGCCCAGTGGCTCCTTATTTTTAGAAGGCAGGGCGGGGGGGGTGGGAGGCTGACGTTCTGCTCATGTCACTCTGTACCTTTCAGCTCAAATGCCTCTGCTCCCGGGTGGGGTCAGAGCAGAGGAAAGTGGACCCCAGAGGGCCAAGGTGCGGGAGGAGGGAGTCTGGGCTGGGCTGAGGCTGTTGCTCCTGCGGCCGGTCAGTCTCAGCAGTGCCGCCTAGAGGCAGACAGAAGAGCCATCTGGGGGCACATCGGCTCTCCAGGCAGAGGGGAGACAGTGCTTGCTGTTTGTTTTTTTCTGAGAAATCTTGGTCCGATGGGAACTTCTTTGAAGTAATCACTTCTCAGAGCCAATTAGTATCTAGCTGCACTGTGTGGAATGGCCCAGAGGGGGGTGGGGTGGGCTCATGGTCTTGCTGTGGCAAAGGTGGTGGGCGGCAGGTGGGGAGAGGGAACGTGGCTGACCTGGAAGGGATGCGGCAGTGTGCTGTCTTATTAGGGTGGCTCCCCTATGGTTCAGGCCACCCCTAGCCCTTGCCGTTTTTTTTTTCCGTCATGACTGTGACCCCAGGGCCGCTTGACAGAAGGCCACTGGGCCTGGAAGCCTGGGGAGAAGGCATCAGAAGGCAGGGTAACTGGGGAGCACGACCCAAGCCCCAGCTCTGCTTCTTATCGGCTGTGATCTTAGCAAGTCACTCACCTGTCTCAGCCTCCATTTCCTTTTTGCTAAAATGGGGACATGGGGCTGCTGACCTGGCAGTCCTGTTGTGAGGATGAAGCAGGTGCGAAGGCCCCTTGGGAAGGCAACGGGAGGGCAGATTGCTTAATCTTCTTAAGCTCCAGTTTTCTCTCATCTCTAGAAGGGGTTGTGTCAAGTAGGGGGGCGTGTAAAATGCTTGACATGGAGTGAGGACTAAAGAAATACGAGTGTCTGTTATTATATTTTTAAGATTTATTTATCTTAGAAGGGGGAGGGGCAGAGGCAGAGGGAGGGAGAGAATCTCCAGCAGACTCCCTGCTGAGCACGAAGCCCAAGGTGGGGCTCAACCTCACGACCCTGAAATCATGACCTGCGACAAAATCAAGAATCAGACGCTCAGCCAGCTGAGCCACCCAGGTGCCCCAAAGTCTCTTATTATTAACTCTGGCAGCACACATAGGTATGTAGACTGTGGCCCCCAAACAGCAAGTTCCAAGTTTCTGTAATGACGGGAAATGCCACAGGGTACCACAGTGAGGTCTCCAGCTGGATGGGTGGTCTTGGGTGGGGATGTGCTGACAGGTGAAAGGAAGCAGGGCGCTTGCAGGATGGGGTCCATCTGGCCTGGGCTTGGGGTGGAAAGGAGAAAACAGAGGTCAAGAAGGAACCCAGAGCAGAGCAACCTGCTTAGAGAAGGACAGGGTCAATCAAGGCAGGGTCCAGGGGCACCTCAGAGGTTACTTTTTTTGAGGATAAGACCCAATGAGAGTGAAGTGGTTTGGAACTAGCCTCTCCAAAATGTGCCACTTAGGCAGGTGGCGTATTTTGAGCTGAAGACAGTCAAGGCTCAAAAGACTCAGAAAGAGCTTTTCACTTCCTCCTTAACTGCCTCTAAACATGTAGATGGAAGCCGTGCTGCAGGAAGAGGGCCGTGAGCAGAGACAACTATGAAGACTCTGGGCCAGGTGTGGGGAGCTGGGGTGCTGCAGGCCTGTTGGTGCAAAGTCCTGTCCTGTCCTGTTGTCTCTGCTCCAGTGGGGAGCTCTTGTTTACCGAACATTTGCTCTTTCCATCCTCCTATGAACTGTCTTCCTCCTCCTTGAAGCCCACACCCTACCCACTCCTGCTTCGCTTAAGATGGCGTATAAGCCTCAACTGCCTGACTGTCTTTGAAACTCTCCTGTCTATGTGAGGCTCCTGTATGTATGAAATTAAATTTGTTTTTCTCCTGTTAATCTGTTTTGTGTCAATTTAATTAATAGAGCAGCCAAAAGAACCTAGAAGGGTAGAGAAAAAATTTTCCTCCCCATAAGAGGAAGAAGCTTAGTGCCAGACAAGTGAGGGGCAGAGCTGGGCCCAAGCCCTGGACTCCAGACCCATGGTCCAGGACTCTGTTCTTAGCCCCCACAGAGGGGATGCCCTGAGGAAGTTCAGGGGCTGGATCTCACAGCCACCTGTATATTGTGATCCTCCCTTTGTCTGGAGTTCTCCTACCTCCTCTGTGTACCCCAAAAGGGAGGACTCAGCCCTGGACTCTCCCCTCCTCCATTCACTGTCCCAGCGGAGACCCTCCAGGGAGCCAGTGTGGCTGTGCCTTTACTGTGTTGACATGGGATTTGGCCCAGGGAAGATAGGTGCCTTCTGGCCCAGAGTAGCCTGGAAGAAACACATAGGGGCATTTGAAACCTTCAAGCTGGTAGGCTTGGGCTTCTGAGAAGCAGGGTAAACAAATCTGGGCCCAAGAGGAAACTCGTTCTTTCTTTTCCCTGCCTTTCAAACTCATCAAAGTCAAGTTCTCAAAGCCTTACTGTCTCACAAGTGCCTTCAAATGGGCCTCATTGTTTTATTTATTGTGCTTATCACAAGTACAGGCAGCCTGGAGATTTCGGGGCCAGTCAAGACCTCTTTCAGGGAGTGTTGACATTTCCGGGGGATCTGAATGGTCCTTTGGGTCTTTCTTTCCCTGGGCAGGCCTGATTCAGAGAGGAGGTGCTAATGGGGGTTTCCCAGGTGGGTCATTCCTGCGCCACTCTCCATGCCCAGCAGGCCGTGGCACATGTCTCCAACCATGCTCCACTGCGCCCAGACAGCTAGGACTGTGTGTGACTCGGGAACACGTCCCAGCAGCCAGCTTTCCCCCTGGACCCTCCCTAGCGCACTGGGTAGGGCTCAGCAACAGCACTGATGAGAGTCGCTGTAACCTTCTGATGACATAACATGCAATAAATATGAACTGAGTGCCTACTGTGTGTGTGTGTGTGCATGTGAGTGTGTCAAGGAGTGGGGGGATAGAGAGATAAAGGAGGGCTGCCCTGTGATTCTCCTAGCGCACTGGGGGGAGAGGGAGACAAGCACCAGTCACCCACCACCTGGCGGGCTGGGCCAAGTGCCCTGTTCAGTGGCAGGGAGCGCAGGTGAATTTGGTGGATGAATGGCGGGCAGTCTGGTGCTGCAGAAGAAAAGACATTGTCAGGAATGGGCTGGAGGAGATGGGGTTGGGCCAGACCATGAGAGGCTCAGCTTTGCTCTGGGGGCCCCTGGGCTCACCTGCCAGTTTTTGAGGAGCATCTTTAGGGTTTCTGTGTCCCGGGTGGGCACACGGCTTGACACTGTGCCAGGGTCACATGCCTGGCAGTTCCTGAAGGGTTTGTTGACAGAGAAGTCTGGCCATGGGCTTTGCCAGACATCTGCCCCCCTCCCATTTTTCTAGATAACTGTTACACCGTAGAGAGAGATGAGTCCTCAGAGCATTCACTGGCTTCCTCTGGAGTGGGCTCAAAGTGGGTGCCCACGTGCCCTTCCAGGCGCCGTGGCGTGGCCGCAGATAGAGCCTGGGCCGGCTGTGGAATCTGGCTGACCAGTTCCCCCCGCCCCCGCCACCCCGAGTCTTGGTATCGTCTTTGCAATGCGGTCGATGCTGCCTTTTTTGCCAACATGACATAATGTGTATCACAGTGCTCTGAAAGCTGTATTATCCAGATGCAAAGTATTATTTTTTTCCTTTCCTTTTACTATCTTCTCATCTATTCTTAACCTGCCCTGCATTTGGGCCAGGACCAAAGACCTGTCTCCTTCCATATCATAATGGCTGTCTGTTGTGGAGGGCAGATCGGATCACCTCTGTGTTTTAGCGATTCCGGGAAGACCGGAGACTGGAGAGGTAAAGAGGCATGGGCTTGGTCAGGCACTAATGAGCAGAGCGGCTATGTCTGGGCCAAGGAGAAGATGCTGGAAGTGGACAGGGACGTTTTTATTGATGTCATTGAAATCTCCTACCCTTTCCTTCTCTTCCTTCAACTGCATAATGTCCCGGACCCCAAACACCTTTGTACCCCTCTTCTCCTTTCGGATTCCTGTATTTCTCCATTCTGAATGATTCAGCTTGCACGTTCTCTCTCCCCCCGAAGGGTTCCGGATTTTCCTGGGCAAGTGGCTTCTCATCCTCCATGACACTTGTTGGCTTCTCTCTCCGTGATGCTTTTCCATGGTGCTCTGTATTGGAGTCATTTGTGGAGATTTCCTGTCCTTCCTGCTTCCTTTGGGCTCCTCCAGAGAAGGTACCCTATCTTCTGGACCTTTGTGTCCCCTTGTCAACATGCCTTGTGCTCAAGCCACCTCCATGAATCCCGGAGGGAATGGGAATCTTCTGCCTTCAGGAAACATCCGTGAGACCCAGGGCTGGGCTGGACGCCAAGGCATGTCCTCCAGGAGCTCGCTCTCTAAGGCAGCTCCACACCTGCTCAGTTCTGTAAAACGTGTGTCCTGCTGAGTCCAAGGGCAGGGGACTGGCAAACCCATGTCTTTTCTATCAGCCATTCCTGTACCCCTGCCCTGAGCCATGGGCTGCTCTGAGTTCCTTTGTGCCTGATCCGTTCCATTCCTGTTGTAAGGCTGGAAATGAGACCTGCCTGGCTCTCAGGGGCTAGGGAGAGGGAGGGTACGGCAGAGGATGGAAGGTAGGTGTGGGGGGTGTTGAGGAGGAGACCAGGTGCCCTTACGGCATGGAGTCTTCTCTCCTGTAGGAGCCCCAAACTCCTGCCCGATCCAGAGACGTGACGGAGTAGTCCCCCCACCCTTCTTATTCCTGGCCCTTGTAACCCCCTGAGCTCCTTCTTTGTCCTGCTGAAATAATGGCTTGTCAGAGAGACACGATTATTACTAATTGCCAGATTGCTTTGCGCCTGTTGTTCCCAGACAGGCGAGGCGGGGCCTGTCTCTGCAAGCGCGGGGGTGCCTCTGGGTGACCTCCTCCTGGAGAGGGAGAAGCCAGAGCAAGGAGAGTGAAGAAACGAGAAAGACAGGCTGTGGTCCTCATGTGTCTCCTGGTGTATAGCTGGTGGTCCTGGGAATCGGGACGATTCCAACAAATACAGGCACCCCTGAAATCACTCACCCCACCTCAAAATACCTCTCCGTGCAGGTGTTCTATCCTCGGTGATGCACGTGGGTAAGTGCAGGTCCTCAGTGAGCAGCAGACGCAGCCAGGAACCCCAGATGGGCAGGCTCCCCAGTCCAGCTATCGTGGTTGTGTGTACACGGATACCCATGTGTGCAGAGACGGGCAAACACCTAGAGATCTCATGGTGATAATTAATCGCACCCCTCTTCCCACCAGTTTCTGAGTCAGGTGGAAAAGACCCAAAAGGTAGACAGTGACCAAAATTTTCCTGTATTTCATCCTTTTTAAAAGGCACATATTTTCATATTTCTGAAATTGGAGGTGGGTGTGCGTAATCAGCGTCATATTAGCAATATATAATGAAATACTAGCTTTATTGCCAGCAGAGCTGGTTTGAAGAAACGAGGCCCACAAGGGCTTCTTCCCCTTCCCTCCTGCGTGGAGGCTGCTGAGTCCCCAGCCAAGAGCCCAGAGACCTGCAGGCCAGCCCGCTTCTGAGCAGAGGCTCCAAGAAGGACAGATGAGTACGTTCTGCACCAGCCTGGGCCATGCAGGCTCCGTGCCCCAGCCTTCTCCCTGTCTTCCAATTAAGTGAGGAGACGAATGGGTCAGGGAAGGGAGGCAGGTGAGGAACAGAACAGATTTTTTTCCCACTATTTCCTGGCGGGCAGAACTTCCCAGTGTATGAGTCAGAGCGGGAACACAAGAGATGGTTTTCCCTCGAGGATGGATACCTCGGGGGTACCAGTGAACGGGGTGAATGGGTGAAAACACACAAATACGTTTACACACAGACGATGTACATATTCAGTTGTGCATTACAGAAGCAGGCTCAGCCGGCTGAGGACATACTTGTGAACGGTTCCTCATGTGACGTTTTCATCACTGGACATGTGCACAGAGACCCAATGAGCACACACACTCACATGGGGACACACACACACACACACTCAGGTCTTCCCGTGTGGGCATGCACCTCCTGGATGTTGGCCAGCGTTGTCCTGAGTCATTTGACAGTGGAAGACAAGAGTACACAGATCTGCTCAGAGGCCACTTTATGGAGTTCCTTAAGCCAGAGGGCTGCTGTGGGCTGAGCGCTGGTGGAGTGACTGGCATCCGGCCTGTCCCTACGGTCATTTCTTCCAGCTCACTGCAGGTCTGGGCCTCCTGGTGCTGGCTTTCAGCCTTCCAGAGGACTTTTGGACAGATTTGCCTGTTCCCAGTAGTCCCACGTCCTGGGAAAAAGCCCTGTCACCACACCCTCTCCTTCCTGAGTCCCCCTTAAAGCCCGCCCTCTGCAGGCTGCGTGAGCAGGCCCCCTGGAAGGGCTGGATGCCACAGGCTTCACCTCTGAGTGGTCAACAGAGGAAGCCAAGTCACCTCTAAAGGAAGCTCCGGTGCCACCGTTTAACTTGATCTCCTCAAACCCTAATTCTGTACAGATGCGCTCCCTAGTGATGCACACCCTGGGAGCTCTCTGTGCCTCCCTGGCATCGCTGGGCTGTGCTTGCCCACTTCTCAGTAGGCTGGAGGCACCCCGTGGACAGGGGCCATGCCTTCTGATTGAAGTAGAAGTGTCTGGAGCCCGTTTAGAACTGGCATCTAGAGATCTCCCCATGCACCCCCCCATCTAACCGATGAGGTCCCTAAAGCCTGAAGAGAGGCAGTGACTTGCCCAGAGTCAGCACACCTGACCAGGGTCAGAGACAAACTCCCAGCCTCCTATGTGTGTGTGGCTGTGCGGTTAGAAGCTGAAGGTGAGCTCTTTCTGTGTGTGGACTCTGTGTGTGTCTGTGTATATACCTGTGGTGCTAGGCACCTATGGGCAGTGGCGTTAGTGTCCTGGGTGTGTTTCCATCTGTGGGAAGCTATGGGGATATGTACGTGAATGCTTATGTGTGTCGATGAGCTTCTGTATGCATTTACACACACCTCATTATGAATCTACCCCGGGTTCTGCACGTCTGCGTGTGTCTGAGTGTGTATACTCACTCATGGGTAGCTACGTGTGTAAAAGTCTCCTCTTGTTTGCCTGGGCAGGTATATACCAGCTGTGTGTATCCCTTTATGTGCACATCCATATTTGGGCATTTCTGGTCTGCACCTGACCTTGGTGTCTGTCCGTGTAAATGCTGTATGTGTTTATGGTCGCATGTGTGTACTTATGGATCGCTCTGGCATTTCCCACCTGCAGGCAGTGTGCTCACCTTTGTGACTCAGGCAGCATGAGCCCTTCTGCTCAGTCCTACTGGTCCCTGGGGGCAGCCCAGCTCCTGGTGCTGTCTGCCTCTTCGGTCACTCGACCAGGAGCCTGCATCTTTCCACTCAAGGAAATGTCGCTTGGACCCCCGTGCAGGCTCAAATCATGTAACCTTTAATGTTTCCTCTCCTGTGGGGACCATTCAATTTCCAGCCTCTCTGGGGTCCCATTTTTGTGGTGTCAGGCTGAGATTGAGACTGTGGCCTGGTACAATTTTCCCAAAGCAGTGTGACTCCACGCCCAGGAGGGTGGCTCATTGGGTAGAACTTTCCATAGGCTTGGCTAACTGAGCCTTTCCCATATGACAGCCTCAACTTCAGTGTTATAGTTCAAGCCCGCCAGAAGCTTTGATGTCCAACCCTCCATGTTAGGGATGAAGACACTGATGCTCCAGGAGGAAAAGGGACTTATTATCGATTATACATTTACTCTTGGACTCCAGTCCAGTGCTCGTTCCCTCATTTGCATCAGGCAAATTCAAATAGGGGAAACGGATGGCTCGCAGCCCATCAAACATTCATGTTTCTCTTCGACAGTGTAGAGCTGTCATGGGTTAGTCCCTTTGCAGACAGGGACCACATTCCCATCACCCCTTGCACGAACGTGGGTCATGTGACTGAATTCTGAACATGCAGTATGAATGGAAGTGATGGATATATCAATTCCAAACCTTATTCATAACAACCTCCTGGGCATGTATTCTCCTAGTCCTCACTTGCTGGCTGGAAATGAGAGCCCAGAGTGAGCATGGCGTAAGCACACATGGAAGGAGGTAAAGTTGTTACCAGCACCCTAAAGAAAAGACTCCGAAATCCCATCTCACTGACATTATCTCTAAATCACAGGACACCGTAGATTGGGGTCCCTTCTTTGGTCACTTGGTGCAGCCCAACCCTGGAGGGAAAGCCTGAATCACCATGGTGACTATTCCTGCAGCGTATGATAAAATTAATGGTTGTACTCATTACGGCACTTCTGGCTGTCCTTTCAGCAAATTTCACTCTTCGAAGGGATCACTGGCTTTTCTCATGATGCCCAAGAATCATCATTTAAGATTATGGATAGCGTCAGCTCTCCGCACATACCTCAGCCCTTCAAGCCAATGCCTTTGCCCCTTAGAGGACTGATTGATGTGACATTTGGTGACCAGGAGCTTATGGTTGATTTTCTCTCCGCAAACCCTCTCTCAGCTCGGGAGACCCTGGCTCTTCCCAAATGGTCCTGACGAGATTTTTCTCTGTGTCAACCCCATGAGCAGCAGGGAGTAGATTCTGTTACTACAACCTGGGTCAGTGCTAATGATCTCAGTAAATGCTTCTGAGGATTTCCTCCAAACCGAGCCCTCTGAGTTGGCCGTTTATGCCATCCTCGGAATTTCAGCCCTGCCAGAGGCAGTGGCAGGGGCAGAGCTTACAAAACAACATGGTAGTGGGCAAGGACCGGGTGTCAGAAGATCACTGAGCTCTGCTTACTTAGCAGAAGTCCTCAGCCAACAAGTATGCTGCAAGCATGCACAGAAGGCATGCCACACTCCTGCTCCAACACCTTCCATGACTCCCTATTGCTAAGTCTTTAGCTAGCAATAGTCAATAGTCCCTATTACTAAACTCTTTAGCTTTCCATTTAGGATTGTCGCAGCCAGGTTCCATTTTATCCCTTGCCACCCCCATCCCCACACCTACTCTCACACCAGCCTACCCGGGACCACAGCAGCTCCTAAATATGCTTTGACCTTTTATACTTGGGTTCTTGGTTCACTTTTCCTTCTGCCTGGAATACCTTTCCCCTGTTTTGGCTTATTAAATTCCTTTGCATTCTTCTAGACCTGGCTCATTGTCACTTCCTCCATAAAGCCTCCTCTGATTTTCAGCCCAACCTCCAACTTAGTTAGGTACACCCTCCCACTTAGATCACACGCCCTTTGTAGAGTCATTTTACACGTGTTACAGTTAGCGGTTGTCTAGACTGAGACAAGATGCTTGAGGCCAGGGAGCAGGTCTTAGTTATCCTTGTACCCCCGCATGTAGCCCAGCACTTGGTATTTAGCCTGTTAGTGTCACAATGGGGTGAGGCCTATTTGCTCACCTTGGTAGGGCAAAGGGTGCTACAATGGGGGCTCGGGCGAAGGTCTCTCCTGTTGCCTCTGGTTTCATGGCTCTCTGTGGACCAGCTCTTTAGCATGGGAGATGACTGACGGGTGGAGAATAGGACTGTTGTCCTTTTATGAGCGGAGTCAGGCATTGCAGAGTGAGAGGAGACCAGAGGCCCGAGGTCCGGCAGCCCCAGAGAATCAAGTGGGGCACATCAAATCCATGGCCAGGGACAAGAGTTGGCGCCAGTAGATGAAGTCTTGTATTTCATCAGTTCTACATTTGCTCGTACTGTAACGGCTCTGAAATCAGAACGGCTCTCACCGTGGACGGCGTACCCTAGTGTATCCGGCAGCATGTTCTTCTTTCTTCGTGATACATGATGGGATGGCACATTTTAGGATTGATGTCTTAGACTCAATGGACTAGGTTAACTTACCTATTCGCAGAGGTCGGGGCTGAGACATGGATGCTGAATGAAGCCAACGCCGGAGTCCGATGTGAACTTCAGCCGGAGGCAGAGCCGGGGCTCTGGGGAGCGAGGGAGGCATCTGAAAGCGGAAACAGGAAGCAGGGCTATAGTTTGGCGTCTCCCTGCAGCTGTGTTGTTTTCAGCGGAGGGAAGCTGGGCTTCCCTGTCACCTTGAGCACCCCCTGGGTGGGAAAACTCCAGAGGGGCGAGTTTCACCCCCCCCCCCGTCTCCCGTCCGTCTCCCACACGCGAGGACTCTCTATCTTCCTTACAAATCTCTTTCCACAGGCCCGCTTTGGGTGGGGAGATGAAGCAGGAGAGTGGATGGAGGAGGGACGCAGGGCGAGGGGATAGGTAGATGATGGCTCTGGGAGAATGTCAAGTACAAATCACTGGCTCTCAACTGGCTGCAAGGTTCCCCTGGTTCCTGGGAGCCTCTCAAGAACAGGTTGCTGCTGCGGCTTTAACCCAGACTGATGAAGCCACTGTTCCTCACCTAGGGTTGGGAATCAGCGGCTGAAAGTATTGCCTAAATATTTAATGCTCATCATGGAGGACGGACTTCAAAATGCAAATTGTATGGTGAATCCCTGACTTGGAGAAATAAAATAATTTACATATAAGTAGCCCTTTCAGTGTGCAAAGCACTTTCACAGTGTGTGGTTATGTTTGCTTCTCGGAAGTAGGCAGGCACGTTGCTATGATTATGCTCATTTCACGGAGGAGAATCTAGGGCAGAGGGTCAAGCAACCTCGGAAAGGAAGATGGTGTTCAAGCTGAGTGATGGAGGAGACACTACCCTTGGCCCCTTGGTCCCAGTAAAGCTAGGGGTGGGTGTTCGGTGAGGGAGAGGAGGGGGGCAGCCCAGAGTCAGCGGGGACAGGTAAGAACCGAGCCAGGATCGGGTGGGCGGGGAAGCTCGCAGGACTGACGTGTTGGTGCGGAGGCGGAGCCTGCCAGAATAACTCGCTCAGTCTTGGACGTACAAAACGTCCAAGTGGTTTTCGCAGATGGAAAGCCATCTTTGGAATCAGCTGAGGAGACCCGCTTCTTGGAGGGACTGGAGAGATGGGGCAGAGGGAAGTCAAGGTTTTCGCAGAGAATCTGTGTTGGTGAGGACGGTGAAGTCAAGGCCAGAAGCCAAAAGGATTATCCCGGGATGCTAAACAGTGAGGTTGTGGCTTTTCCAGGGACTTGGCAGAGAGCAGGGAAGCCAGAAGGGGGCTGTAGAGGGACTCAGAAGAGGGGAGGAGCGTCAGAAGCACAAGCAGGGCCTGGGTGAGAGCAGGGCCCAGAGGAGGGAGACACAGCAGAGCTCTCCGGGGACCGGGAAGCTGGACCAGGGCAGCACGTGGTTGGGCATCCTCGGTACCTGGCAGCCCCTGTTCTTGTCAGGCCCCGGAGTCAGCTCTAGGACCTCATGGCAGAGGATGAGAGAGCAAGGGGGGTGGGCAGCAGAAGGGTTCCTGGGCTGGAGTGTGGTCTCCCTAAATGGGGAGGTGACTGCAACAGGGTGCCACGGAACCCACGAGACGGGTCATGCCCCTCTGTAGAGTGAACAGAGTGTTGGTCCAGGAAGTGACAGGCAAACCACGAGCTCCTTGTCAACCCGATCGATATGGCCCTCTTGGGGGGCAGCTCCCAGGCCAGGCTTGGGTCCCAAATAACCGGCAGCTGCAGCCGCACGTCCTTGTTCCCCCGCCTTCCTGTCTTGTCTTCTTTTTAACGAATTCTGAATCATAATGAAAATTTTCCTTGGATGTACTGTATGCCTGACAATCAAATCACTACTAAATCAATTCTTTGCAATCAATGTTTTTCTAATGAATTTTGCATTTCTAATGGCAGGACCTGACACTACCTGTTTATTGTGTCTCTTGCCCTTGGCTCCCTCCCCTGCCTCCTTGTTGGAAACAAAAGGCAGAGGATGCTGTGGGAGCCAAGTGCCGCCTGGCCACAGTTTCTCTTTCTCAGCCCCTCCTCGATCTCTCCTCGCCCTTTTTCTCAGCAACCCTCACTGGGAAACTTAATGGGGTGTTTCCGGAGTAATTGGAATGATTTAAGTGTCCTGCTAACCAAGTTCGTCAGGAAAAACCTCAGCACCCAGCAGGGTTCACCCCTTCTGCCTATTTCACGCTAGACGAGGAGGGAAGGAGTGGACAAGGGATGTTGGGGAAATGGTGGGGATGTCGCCCCCCTTCCCCCAACTTGCACCCTCCTGAGCCCCCCACACCCTCCTAAAGCACACAAGTGGTGTTGGATAGATGCAAAATCATTTTCCATGTCAGACTTCCGCGGGGTTTCTGGGCCACGGAACGCACCCACTAATGAAGTAAACATTGCGGAGGAGGCAGGAGAACCACTCCCAGACCAGGACTGGTTCCCAAGGCCCCGATTTCTGAATGAATGCTTGAGTGAGAGAATGAATGAATGAATGAATGAATGAAGACATGGACGTGTAGGCCAGTGACGTGTAGGCCAGAGACGTGGCTTGGGCAGATTCTGCCCTAGAAACCGAGACTCACTCTGGTAGACACAGTACCACACCCTGCCCCCCACCCCCGCCCCCTGCCAAGTTCTAGTCCCTGCACCCTGTGCGCAGCAAATTAACCAGCTGACCTTGAGATGGGGGAGTAAGCTGAATTATCCAGATGGGCCCAGTGTAATCACAGAGGCCTCAGGAGTGGGAGCAGGAGGGAGAAGAGGTCCGCATGGTGCCATGTGGAAAGCGCTCAGCCTGCGTTGGGGGCCCCGAGCCAAGGAGTGCAGGAGGCCGCTAGTAGCTGGAAAAGGCAAGATCCAGGCTGGTCGTCCGCCTGTTCCCTAGACCCTGGCAACCTGTCAGTCCTAGCCGATGAGACTTCTTTCAGACGTTTGACCTCCAGAACTGTAAGACAGTAAGTCTGTGTTGTTTCCAGCCACGAGGTGTATAGAAACTCATCAGAGCAGTGATAGGAAACTAAGGCAGAAATGCTTCTAGGTGTCCTGAATCTGGCTGACATGACGGAGGGCTGCATGAGGTACCTCATACTTGTTCTAATAGACCGTGCAAAGTACTGTCTTTAATGAATATACGTGCAAGATACAGTCAGAGCCCAGAAAGGGGGGCCCGGCAGGTGTGGGGAGCCCCCGAGCAACTCCCCGGTGCATGCGTTCATTTGTGGGCCTTCGAGGCGGCGAGGCCAGCCCTCTCCTCTGGGCCCATCACTTGCTGCTGGGAGGTAGGGAAAGGGCCCTTCTCCCCTTTGGGTACTACCCCCCACCCAGCTCCCACCTTCCATGTGCACCTTGGGTTAAGAGCGAAGTCTCTGAAGTGAGTCGGGCTGAGGCGCTGGCAGTTTGCTCCATCATCTCGAGCCGCGTATCTGCATCTTTGCAGAGGGTATCCTCCCTCCCAGAGGATGCGCGGCCACCGTCACTGAGAAAACAGAAGCTACGGGAAGAGCTCTTCCACACGCTTCTAGGGCTGCGGCTCTCCCCACACCGGCATCTGCCCCCTCGGCCTTTCCCACATGCTACTGTGTAAGGCACTAGAATCCCTTTCCCTCTCCCCTCCAGCAACACCTTACCTCTCTTAGACGTCACTGATTTTTAATCTGTATGGGACCATTCCCATGGGCTTGTTCACACGCTGTTCTCTGGCGTGGAGAAAATCTCTTGATCCCACCTCTCTTCCAAGCTACTGTTCATATCTTCACTCTCACAGTAGCAAAACTTCTCAAAACAGTTGGCCCCACCCAGGAAAGCACCAGCGCACAGCGACTGCTCTTGTGGAGGTCAGCAAGGACCCCCTTGTTGCCAAGTCACGTGGCCACTGTTCAGCCTCCGTTTGGTCTGACCTGTCGGCAGCCCTTTGATTCCAGTGGTCGTGCCCTCCCTTTGGGCTCCCACACGTGACAGTGTCTTGGTTCTTCCCCTCCTCTCTCTCCGAGGATTCTTTCTAGACCCCTTTGCTTTCTCGTCTTTTCTCTGAGGTCCCCACTGATGTTGGGCTTCCTGGGTGCCCAGGGAGCTCTCCTTGGTCCTTTCTTAATATACTGGTTGCCTTCGTGATCTTGAAATATTGGCTATATATTGATAACTCCAGTGTTTGCTTTTTTCCTAACCTTGAGACCTGTATATGCATAGCCTCGATGAGTCTACTCTGACCTGTTTCGAAGTACAAAGTCTCCCCCACGTTTGCTTGAATTCTGGTGGACTTCTCAGATTCAACAAGCCCCGAACAGAATTCCTGAAATCCCCTCCCTCGTATCCCATGTCTGCTCTAACTGTAGCCCCTCTCTATTTTAGCTGACGACAGCTCCAATATTCTAGGTGCTTGGAACAACACACCTGCCAGGAAATAATCCACTTTGGGCTCTACTTTATAAAAATACACTGAATCTGACCACTTTGCATCCTGCCACTGCTCCCGTCCTCATTGGAACCCCCTCCGTTCCACATCTGAGTCACTCCAGTAGCCTCTGGACAGGGTTCCCTGATGCCACTCTAACCTGCTCTGCTCCCAGTGTAGAAATCAGAATGATCCTTCTTCAAAGCTAAGAAAGATCATGGCACTCCCTTGCTCAAAACCTTGCAGTGGCTCCCCATTACCATCAGAATTAAAGCCGAGAAGTCCCTACCCTGACCCCACTCCAGGCCCCTTAACCTTATATTTTATGACCCTTCACCGTACCTTATGTTGATCTAGCAACGCTGACCTCTTCGCTGCTCCCAGAGTCCTGCCCTGGGGTCTTTGCTCTGTCTGTTCCCTGGTCTAAAACCCTTCTCCAGGGATCTGCTGGGCCACACTTCCCTCGTTTCCTTCAGGACTTTTTTTCAAACCTCCCCTCTCAACGAGAGTACACGGATGACTTACTTAAAATGGTAAAACCGCCCTGCCTCTGCGTATTAATTTATTCTACTATGTTGATTTATTTATTCAAAAAACCCCTCATGTCTGCTGTTTATGGTTTGCCTCTCTCCGCCAGCCTGAAGACCCTAAAAAAGGAGAATCATTGTCTGTCCTTTGAGGTATGCCCAGCATCTGAACCGTGTGCAGTCACATAGTAATCCCTTTGTACTTGTTGAATGAATTTGCCAGGATGACTCTTTGAGTCTTCTATACAAGTCTTTCTTTTTATTTTTCTTATTTTTTTTATTTTCTAAAGATTTTATTTATTCGTTTATTTGTCAGAGAGAGAGAGAGAGAGAGAGAGAGCGTGCATAAGCAGGCAGAATGGCAGGTAGAGGCGGGGAGAGAAGCAGGCTCCCTGCTGAGCAGGAAGACCGATGTGGGACTTGATCCCAGGACCCTGGGATCATGACCTGAGCCGAGGGCAGTGACTTAACTGACTGAGCCCCCCAGGTGTCCCTATTTTTCTTATTTTTTAATTAGTTAACCTATTTGCTCATTTGTTTGTCAGGGGTAGGAGTGACAGGAGACTGTGAGGCCTCACACATAGGGCTACTATCAATATTTTTCTCCCCCTGGACTGGCCTGGTCTCTGAATCAGCAGATACACCCAATTCACGTTCTCTGTCTCCACTCAGAACACGATCGTCCCTTAGCTGAGTTTTACTACCTCAAAATTAGTGGGGCAACTGTGGTCATCAAATGGCTTGAAATCTTACAACCAGGCATCTGATGGCCTCCTGGACAAGATAGTCATTTTCTGTGCTTTGCTTACAGCTGAATAGTCTATGGGACTCAGTGCAAGGCTAGGTCCCTGGTGGGGATCTTCTTGTTGCCACCTGTTTGCACACGCTGGGAACTCCTCATAGGCATGGATGCTGCCTTATCCCCGGCACCTAGCATAGGCCCACATACAATTGGTTCACAATATGTGCTTTTTTTTTTTTTTTAATAAGTACTTGTTATTACGTGAATATATTCTTGGCTGACTCAGTGGACCTGACTAGTGACCTGGTGAGTGAAGGTTGGAAACTTGCAGGACTTTTTGGCTTTCAGGGGGTCAAATCCATTAATCTCCTCTGGAGAGATTTCTTCCCTTCACGTGATGGGTTCCGGGGTGATCCCACTCAGCCCACCTCAGTCCCATGGTATACCCAGAGATAGTCCTAAAAGGAAGTGAGAAAAAAACAAGCAAGAGAGTAGAGGAGAGACTCTGGCCTCCTTATTCTACAAGGCAGCTCCTGGGTCAGGCCTGCCCCAGAGAAACTCCCTTTTAGTTAATTCAGAGTCAAAAGATTAGTAATCTAATCTATGAGTGAGGCCCCACACCTGCCGGGTGGGGGTGGGGCGGATTGCGCAGAGTTTGTAGGTCAGGCAGGGGACCCTTGGGAGCTGTTTTAGAAAATTTGGTTGGCCACCCCAAGGCTCAGAGGACTTCCAAAACTTGTCTCAGGCCCCATAGCTACCGGCAACAGAGCTAGAACTAAACCCTGCTTATAAGAGCCCATGGCAGCTGGGCTTCTGGAGGAACCAGTGGGTAGAAGTGTGAGATTCAGGAGTGTAGACCTGGAATCCTTTCCTCTTCCAGCTGGTAACTGGAAAGGACCCTTCAGCCCCCAGACAGAGCACGGTAGACCCACGGAGACCTATTCTGGAGACCCAGACAGGTGGTACATGCCTTCGGCCACACGAAATGATGACTGTAGAGGTTTGGATTATATGATCCTAAATTGTCAGGGCTTACAGGGCTCCCAGAAAGTCAAGTTAGCCCGTCGTTTCTAGGGTTGTGTTCCATGGGATCCTACTTCCAAAATGTCAATGATCATCCTCTGGAAAAAGAAATCCGTAGTTGAAAAAGTTTGAACCTTGAGTTGAACCCAGTGAAAGATTCCACTTCGTTGCAGGACTGTGGGTGTTTTTTTGGGAATCTGTAAGAGGAGGAAAATATATTTGGCCCCAGAACCTTCCTTGTTGTGCGTAAGAGGGTATTAACACGGCATGCATCAAGGTTTGGGAGAGGAGGCACGAGTCTAGTCTAGCTAGTTAGAAGCAGCACCTGGACTGGGTGACCTCGAAGGATCTCTCTGAACTCCAGAAGGGAGGTCAGTGGTTTGGGATGGCAATGGGGTTCTCTTGTGGCATGCTGTTTCCTACTGAGGAGAAGCAGGGGGCCAGGTCCCCAGGAGTGTGAATGGTACCCCTTTTTAAACATGGCCTGGAGGAGGGCTTGCAGCCCCAGGGAAGGGAGAAGCTTGTCACTGCTCTGTTAGTGAATGAAGGAAAGGGAGCTGGGCCTGTTGGAAGACACCTGCTCAGAGATTACCAGGAGATAAGCCGCTCTGTGGAGCATTGGAGAAACAGAAGCCCTAGATGACCCAGCCAACAGAAATGGCTCAGGGACCGCCTTTTCTTCTGTTTGTTTTGTTTTATTTGTTTTGTCTTGTTTTCCTAATCACAGGCTTCTAGGTTTCAGGGGAGTAAGCGGGTGAGGACTGGGAGGCATCTGAGGCTCTGGGACTCAGCCCATGGCATTACTGGGGCCTGAGGAGGGAGGGGCTTGCAGGGAGCAAGGAGCCTGGGCCTCGGTTCATCTGGGGGAGCAGGGGAGCAATTTCGCACCCTAGTGGGGGTGGGTGGTGTTTGTCTGTTCCTTCCCAGAAGAGCCCTGGGAAAGGGAAAAGAGAATCAATCTGAATATTCAGCCCCACAAACAATGCCATAAAAATCACATCCATTTGCAGACAGAGGCTCAGGACTAATGTGTCTGAACGATGAGGTGCGCTCACAGCATGAACCCCCGATCGATCTTCTCGCCCGGCCAGGAAGCTGTCATCCTTGGCGGGGGGAACTGGTCCTGACCTTCAGCAGTCTCCGTCTCCTTTCTTGCCCCCCACCCAGCTCACCGAACCCCCCGCCCCCAGTTCCCTTATCAGAGAAGAGACACTGCAGGATTTGGGGTAGGAACATGCAGGTGGGGTACCAGCTGTGGTATGAGGAGGGCAACTGGGGGCCACAGACCTGGGCGGAGGTCTCATTTCTTCTGCCTCCTGGCTCTGACTTTGGATGAGTCGCTCATCCCTCTTAAGGCTTCCTGCTCTGCAGACTGTAGGATCTGGCCTGCCTACCTCAGTGGGTAGCTTCAGAGCCCAAGACTTGGAAGTTTCCTGGCAAGCTGAGCTTGGACAGGAAGGGACATTTGTGGCCACCCCACACAGACCCTCATTTTGTAGAATGTAGAATGTAGGCTCAGAGAGTTCAAACAACCTGGCTCAAGGTCACCTTGGGAGAAAGTGGTCAAGTCATTATTGTGAATTCCAAGCCGAGGCCCAAAGCAGAGTGGGATCAGAGGCATTTCCAGCGGGACCTGGGCTGTAGCCCCCTGCTCCCTGGGGGTTGGGTCAGCAATTCAGTCTTGCCTCCCACTGGTGCTTTGGCTCCGGGGCCCAGGCCAGGCCGAGGCAGCCTTTCTGCTCAAATAATGCTGGCGGGGGGCTGTCTGCGAGGCAGAGGCCCGAGGGGAAAGCAAGCCCTTTCCCCGGACCTCCTGAAATGTCACCCTTGGACCTGGCTGTGAAGCCTCTGCTCCCAGGGGAGCTTGGTGGCTCCTGTAGTTAAATTTCATTTCTGTCCCCACTCTGAGGCCCCCTGGCTCCCCTAATCTGGGCAGCTGTCCTTTTCTGGTGTTCCAATGTCTTGGGGGGAGCAAGACCTGAGCCTTCTTTGTGGGGCTCAGGTGCTCACCAGGAAAGCACTCCTCCCTCCCTGGGGGTGCCTTCTAGACTCTGCTAGAGTCTGTGTCCCAGCGGGAGAGGCAGGGGCCGTGGGGCTCTGCTGTGGGCCAAGGAGTGTTTGAAGCCTCTTTCTACCGAGTGTGAAATCGCACTGATGCTCCATTTCTTGCCCCGTCTGTATAAAAGGAAAAAAACTGCTCAGCTCCCCAAAAAGATAAGGGATGGGAGATTCCTGGTGTCTCCAAGGGCCTTAGAGTTGAGGGGATCTCATGTGGAGTTTTGAGCAGGCTTTGGCCTGGCACAAAGGTCCCGCCTGCAGCATCCAGCCTCGTGGACAGTCCCACCTCACGGGCCTCCCGTTCCACGTAGTAACGGATCTGGTTGGTGGAAGTGCTTGCGCCATTGAAAGAAACCTTCTGGTAACTTCCACACTTGCGTTCCGGTCTGTCTTGTGAATTCACAGCATAATCATAGCCACCATTCACTGAGAGTTTACCTTGTGCCTCTCTCTGTTTGAAGATCTCTGCCTGTGTTAACTCGTGCCCACAAGCTGAGCACCATCATGTCTGTTGTAGATGAAGAGACTGGTACAAAGATGTCAAGAAACCTGCCCTGGGCCCGGCGTCCGGCAAATGGCCAAGCTGGGATTTAAACTCAGGCCCGTCTGGCTCCAGAGCCCACCTTTTAAACCCCCTACACCTCTGGTTGATTTCTCTCTCCTCCAAGAAACAGCCTGTCTCATGTTTGAAACCAGCTGTCATCTGTTTTGGTGAGACACTCCCAAGGTCATTACTGGTCCTAGACTCCTTGGCATCCTAGTCACCCTCTTCTGCTCCTTTTAAAATGAGCTAGTAAGAGTAGAACCCAGGGGTCCAGATGGCTCCAGCAGACTAGACTTCCAGAGAGGCCAGTATCCCTCCTGTCGGATTGTGCACCTTTATGATTTCTTTTTCTTCCTAGCAGCTGCCCATCATATTGAACTTGTGGTCAGCTCAGACCCCAAGATCTTTTTCTTGTGGGTCTCTGCCAAGCCAAGAGCTCTTTTATCTCATACTTGTCCAATTGATTCTTTGAACCTAAATGCAGGTCTTGACGCTTAACACTCCTAGATTTCATCGGTGTGGTTTTGGCTTGTGTTCTAGTCTTCTCAGATAGATTCTCTGTCTGTCATGCTATTAACTTCTTCACATTCTGTCATACACAAATTAGGTAATCATCCTTTCTCAGATGCCATCCATGCCTTTGATGATGTCTTTGATGAGAAATGTTGAATGAGACAGAAGATGGGTCTGGGTGTCTTTTCTAGAACGAGAGCTCCTGCTCAGGAACCCATTATCTTGGAAGGGAGACACCATAGTATTTGATTTTGTAATGCCGTATTAATCCAACTTTGAATGCCTACTAGACTTCTGGTGAAGCAGAGCCACTGTCAAAATGCAGATGTTCAAGTCAGAATCTGCTTTCACAAAGCCCCCGTGGAACTGGGGACATGGGCCGGTGGACAAATCATAGCAACTCATAGGTGGTCTGTCTGGGTGCACGGGGGTGAGAGGCCAGAAAGGGGGCACCTCACTGAGCTTGGTCATACTTGACTTAGGACTTAAAGAATAGATGGACGTGGGGCGCCTGGGAGGCTCAGTCAGTTAAGCGTCTGCCTTGGGCTCAGGTCATGATCCCAGGGCCCTGGGTTCGAGTCCCTCATTGGGTTCTCTGCTCCTCCCTCTGCCTGCCACTCCCCCTGCTTGTGTGCGTGCGCTCTATCTGACAAATAAATAAATGAAATCTTTAAAAAAAAGAAGAGGAGATGAAGGTGTCAGGGTTGACGTGCTGGGAGGGGCTGGGGTGTGGGCCCCTGGGGGGGTGATTTCGACTCCGTCATCTGGCTGCTTCCATGCCATCGTCATTGTAACTCACTCACCCCTCCACTCTGTGACTCCTTCTCTGACTGTTTCCTCTCAGTTTCGCATGATAGCCCCAAATTCATCGGTAGCCAGGGGAGTGTGTGTGTGCAGGTGTGCAGAGGGCTGGAGATCCGAGTGCAGGGAATAGAAGACAGCAAGGAGGGTTGGCCGTTCCTCTTGGGACTGGAGGCCACGGAGGAGTCAGACGCAGAGCGTGTTGGACACAGGGCAGGGCGGTCTGGGCCTGCTCTTCGCAGGAGTTTGCTGGGTGAGGCTGCTGTACCCCAGAAGAAGGGAGACGATGGGGAAGCTGAGCTGGGCCCCGGGTGCAGGGGAGCCGCGGGGAGGCTGGATATTTTCCTGCTCAGCCCAACTGAGATATTATCCACGGCTTCATTATATGATTTGAATGTTGTGAAGTCCCAGGTCCTCAGACATACTCTCGTTGTTGAATATACAGCAAGTTACTCCAGAAACAACGAAGACGATTTCTGAATGGCTCAGGCCCCTGCAGCTTGGATGGCTTTTTGGCACGCGTGCCTCCGTTTCACGTGGGGCAGTCATTACTCCAGGCCCCCGCCGACCGCATCTGGGCCGGGAAGGAAACGGGATGGCAACGCTTTGCAGCAGTTTTGCCTCCTGGCTGCACGACCTCAGCTGGGTGGTGGAGCTCTGTAATTCATGCCAAAGGTTGCTCCTTGCAATTTCTCTTTTCGTCCCCCTTCCCCGGCCTCCCTCCCCCAGTGGGAGAGGAAAAGCAGCTATGCTTATAGAAAGATTGATTAGTTAAGCAAGTCAATTATATCTCTTGCCGAGAGCAACTGTATATTAAGTAATGCAGCAAAAATGATTGTCTGCACAGATCCATTTTGTCGAACAGCTGTTCCAGAGGCCCGGAAAGAGAAGACGAAGGTTAAAATCCCGTAATAGTCTTCACTCCCCATCTCACCCCACCCCATCATGCCTGGCCCTCCAGGGGCTCCATTTATTATGAAATGGAATAAGGTTGGGTAATGAGCATACCGGCGGCCTGCTCCATTTTGCGGGAAAACTCTCCCGCCATGCAGAGGGCCCTTGGGCCTCCATCAGCGCTGGCCCTGCTGCCCTCCCACCACGCGGGAGCTGGCGAAGCCGCTCACAAGCTCTCCTCCCTCCGCCCTGCCCAGCCCGGCGGCTCTGACACCGAGGAAGGAGTTCCAGAGGTAGACTCTGGAGATCTGGGTTCAAGTCCAATTATTAAATGTCTGATCTTGGCTAACTCTTTTAACCTTTTGGAGCTTCAATTTTCTCGTTAGGAAAATGCAATAACATTTAAATGAGATAATGGGTATGGATGAAATGTGGGGTCTGTAATTGTATAATGAAATCATTCATTAAGGCCAGGAGTTGTGCGAGACAAGGAGATGGAGAGGGGACCGGCTGTGAACCACTTGCAGTGGCTGGGCAGGGCCACCAGGGGGCTCGGCCAGACGCGTTAAAAACGCCAGGCGCTCGCATGCCAGACCGTGTAAGATCAGCCTCTTTCTCCTTAACCACCAAACCAATGGATAGGTTTCCACCAGGTTATGCCCCTTCCTCTCCCCTGGGTTGCATGTACTGTTTTTTAGACATTCAGCCTGGAAGACGGTCCTTAGTGTTTATTTAATCTAGTATGCCTTGCACACGAAGTGTGATTTGCCTGAACTCCCCTGACCATCCCCCCACTGAAGGCCAGGGCATTGGCAGGAAACAGCCAGCCCCTTTGTCCCCCACTAGACCCTCAGACAACAAGACGGATGGGTGAGCGGCAGGAAGGCATGTGGGGACACTTGTTTTGTCCATTTCTGGAGTTGTTCACAAGAGGGTTGAGTCTTAGGCCAAAGGCCATCTCCTTCCTCCCTATTTTTGAGAGAGACTCAGCCAAATAGTAGGTTCATTTTTTCCCCCCAGATTTTATTTATTTATTTGAGAGAGAGAGAGAGAGAGTGAGTGAGAGAGAGCGTGAACAGGGGTAAGGGGCAGAAGGAGAGGGAGAGGCAGGCTCCCCGCTGAGCAGGGAGCCCAATGTAGGGCTCGATCCCAGGACCTTGAGATCATGACCTGAGCTGAAGGCAGAGGCTTAACCGACTGAGCCACCCAGGTGCCCCCACACCTTTCATTCTTGTCAGAGGACATCTTTTACCTATTTCCTCTGTTTCAAGAGGGTGAGCGGAGGGCGCCTGGGTGGCTCAGTGGGTTAAGCCTCTGCCTTCGGCTCAGGTCATGATCCCAGGGTCCTAGGATCGAGCCCCACATCGGGCTCTCTGCTCGGCAGGGAGCCTGATTCCTCCTCTCTCTCTGCCTGCCTCTCTACCTACTTGTGATCTCTCTCTGTCAAATAAACAAATAAAATCTTAAAAAAAAAAAAAAAAAGAGGGTGAGCGGATTGGCGTATTCTCCTTACAGTTCTATCATTGTCTCTTCCTTCCTTGTGCTGGAGGTTTTTGTCCTAAGTTAGGAAAGGAAATGCTTCAGCCTTATGGTTTACATGCCCCTCACTGTGAATGAGTCTCCTGTTTGGTGGGCACGTGTGTGGGAAGAGCCTATGGGGTCCCATAAGCTAACCCTGTGTGGAGAAACTGAGGCCCTGAGTGGGGAGAACCTGCACAGCCGGGAGAACCCATCTCCTGAGTCCTGGTCGTGCTTCTTCCATGGGGCATCCCTGCCTCCGTCAGAGAGTGGGTTTTGAAAAGGAAGGGGACAGAGCAAGCTGGGTGCAGACCCAGCTGGGCAGAGGGGGCACGTGCCTTCCCTGCCTCAGGGCACAGCCGTGTTTAAGTGGAGCCACGCTGGCCGCTGGTTTCCATGGCCAGCAGCCCTTCCTGCAGCTCGATGGACCCCCAGGGCTCCAATCCAGGTCAGACCCAGGTGGCCGGGGCTCTTCTCAGCCTTTAGGGCTCAGGGACTCCAGCTTCACTGATTTCTGAGCCGTTTCGCAGTTTCATTTTCCAACCCCCGGGCCACATGTGGGCAGTTAGCATAGAAATGGCTGTTTCCCCAGTCCGCTTGCCTCTCCCGTGTCCATAAAGAGGGATCTGTAAGTGCAGGCACAGGGGGTGGGAGTGGTGGTGGGGGACGGTGAGGCTGACCGTGACCCATATGGGCATCCAGCCTTGGAAACCGGGTCCTCAGCTGGCAGGGGCTCTGCCGAGCAACAGGCAAGGTGGGCACCACAGCTCTTTCAGGGACCCCGATGGCCTGGGCTGGGCACTGATTCTCACAGAGTGCCGGAACCAGAAGGGGCTTAGCGATTAGCAAGTCTGGCCCCTGTCTGAAGCTTGAATCTCATTGCCAGCTCTCCTGGCAAGCCCATCTCCAGTTTTCAACAGAAACGGTTCAGTGCAGTCCAGTCTAGAGAGGAAGGAAAGCATGATCCTGGCCTCTCTTTGTCTTTGTATCTTGCCCTGGAGTAGACTCAGGACTAGACGCTCATTCAGGTTAGGACCTCATTGGGTCTGGCTATCAGGTTCAACCTCTGGGCCTGCCTTTCCCTTCTCTTCATCCTAGACCAGGAGAAAAATACCCAATTAACCCAATTAGAGAGATTCTTTTCCTACTACTCAGGATCTTGTCCCTCTGGTCATCTCCTGAGGGCCTGTGAAGAAACCAGTCACGTTATCTTCTGAATCCACTTCTCCTGATGAGGGTGGGGATGCAGGTCACTAGAGAGAGGGGGATGCGAGATGAAGAAGACAACCTTTTCTACCAAGAAGCAAGTGTCCGCTGTGGCCTAGAGATCACGTGACCAGAGTGTCCATGAGAAGGTGGATTCAGGAGCCCTGTCTCTAACAGATGGCGGAATGAACCAAGGAGGGGAAGAGGCCTTCCCAGGGTCACACAGTGAATGTGTGGTTCTGCAGGAACGGCATCTGTCAGGGATATCTATGTTTGAGTGTGGGCACTGCCCCCAAATCAGCTTGGAAGTAGGGGAAAAAAGGGAACGCGGCCATCCCTTTGCTGTCCTTTGGTGAGATTCTCAGCTCCAGGACTATAGCCTCCTGGGACTCACAGGAAGCCATCACCTACTATGGGACCCTAGGATGTTGGAAACATCCCGTCTTGCTTTCTAAAGCAGAAATACTTCCCATACCCATGTCCTGGTAGCCAAGAGTCCATCGTTTGAATGTTACGCCTTTCATTTAATGTATTCGTTCTTTACAAAGCAACATAGAGGTGTGAGTGAGTTTATCAGAGCCTTTTCTGAGTGCCTTTAGCCGGGGAATGAGTAGAGGGCACTCGGAATGGAGTGGAGTAAGAGGGAGACCTGGAACAGCAGAAGGATAGGGGAGGGGAGACAGCAAGTGAAAAGGAAGCGGCCTCACGGTTACAATGTTCCCTAGGCCATTGGTCCAGAGCTGGGTGTGGTGGGGGAGGGAGGCTGAAGGTGGGAGGAAGCTGGGTGCGTGGAATGAGGCTATGGTCCAGGAGCCTTTCCCCTTACAGCCTGACCTGAGCCACTGTAGCTGGAATTATTAGGGCAAATGTATTGGCCCCAGTGATTGATTAACCTTCCCATCTGTGTTCTTCCTGGAGATGCCACTTTCTCTACAAGACCCCCTCCCACTTTCACCATGTGATTGACTCCCCGGACAGTCCCTGCCCCTTGTATGCTGCTTCTGCAGAGTTTGCCAGAGTAGGGGTGATGCCACAGCCAGGCCCTGGGAGGAGTGAAGTTGCTCTTCTTTCTCATACTTCTCCTGCCTCTCATGCAGTTGTGTAACGGTGAGGACCTGTGTGGGTTCAGTCTGGATTTCAAGGTGTGCATGTGTCCTCTGTATCTGAGGGAACGTCCCCAAATGGGTTGGGTGACGGAATGTCCTGCCACCCCCTCAACTCTGAGCAAAGGACAGCTTCCCTGGGTGTCCTCATGTGACTTTGTCATGAGCCTCAGCATCCCAGGTGGTCATGCAGGGCATTTTCTCATCCTCTAACCCAAGTCTCCTGTGCTTTACTCATGGCCCTCCCGTCATGTTGCCTTGAGAAAGAGGAGTCCAGGAGTCCTGTAGCAGGAGGGAGAGGAAAGTCTTGAAAATACTGATCCTTCTCAGCTCTAGGGCTATTGACCAGGATTTCTTTTATTTGCCCTTGATTGTCTCATTGTATTTGGATAAAGGTAATATAGCAGAGTTGAAGAGGGAGCTTGTCCAACAACTGGTACCCATGCCATGTCCTGGTGCATTAACGTTCCTGTATGCACATGTCCATCTCCTCCAGCAAGGGCTGGTAACAAAGCTTCTGTGAGGTGGTGGTGGAGGCCTGAAGGGAGAGCCCCCAGGTGTGCTCATGATAGAGATGAGCTGCCAGGGGCCCATGGGAATAAATTGGCTGCCAGGGACCCATGGGAATGCCTGGGGATGAGGTCACAGGATCTGATTTAACCTTTTCTCTGTGATCAACCTGGGAGTAAGAGAAACAGAGAGAGAAGAGGAGGAGATTGCTGCAAACAGTGCTCCCCTCCCCCCACAGTATACTATCAGAGAGAACGTGCCACTAGAGCATGTTCAGTGGAGGGGGTGGAAGGTAAGAGCGTCTCATAAAGAGCTGTCTCATAGAGAATGGTTGAGGGACGTGACAATGTCTAGTCTATAGACCAAAAGACCTACAAGGGCCTATAACCATCTCCCAAGGGCTGTTGTGAGCAAGAGGACACACTGTTCTCCACATCCCTAAGAGTAGAAATAGGACGTGTGTAGAAGCCCCCCAAGATGGCCTTGGACCAATGCAAGGAAGAGTTTTCTCCAGCTGGAGCTGACCAAGGGGATGTCGGCTCCCTAGGAAGGTGGCAGGTTCCTGGTCATGGAGGAAGGCCATCAAACAGAGATCGGAAAGCTTCTTAACATGGGTGGGAGAGAGAGCTACATTTGGATTTCCTGAGGAGACCACTCCAACTTGAGTTGGAGAGTTGGAAAGACGATTTTGAAGGACTCCTCCCAATTCCAAGCTTCTCAATTGCAGAAAGACTTAGGTCACAGATTGTTTAGCTTCCACACTGGGCTGGGACTCAGGCCACCTGCTCCAGCCCTGCTCCGTAGTATGGGGGAAGTAGCAGATTCCCAAAGGCTCCTGGATAGACGCAGGGTGAGTCTCAGGGGGATGCATGTTTCTTGTGTGTGAGACAGAGGACTGGCGGTAGAATCGTAATGGTTGAGAGATGTAACTGAGTGCGGTTCCTGCGGGGGATTAGAGAATTCCATCACAACTGCCTTCCCAACACATTCTACTGAATTGCTCTAGTACATTCACTTGCTGGGGTCTATGAAGCAAGTACATGTTCCTGTGAAGTTTAGAGACTATTTATAATGAAAAGATTAGCGAAGCCAGAGAGGCTTGATTTCTTATATGGACTCTGCCAAATCCTGGAAGGATGGCTTTGGACAAATTACTCATACTCTGAGTGGCTTTCATCTGGCAAATGGGACTAATAATTTCTATCTCACAGAACTCTGCTGGAGGCTAAATTAGGTAATACACGGAAGGCACAGTGTTTAGACCTGATAGGATTCAATAAATAGTAGTTCCACCTTCCCTAGGATCTGGGCTTTCTCATCAGTCTGTGTGGCTCTCTCCTCCTAGGTGTCCTCTACAGTGATATCCCTGATGCCTAGCGTGGTGTGTTCTACATACTAAATCCTTGGCGATGGTTGGAGTGGCAGGTACCCACCTGATGTGAGATGCAGAGCCCTGGGAGTTTTTGCTGTCCTATGGCCTATAGGAGATGGGCAGCAGGCCTGGAGAAGCTCAAGGTCACGGCCTTCCTTCTGCAGATATGATGCAAAAGACCACCCCGCGGTGATCAGTGTTGGGGGAGTCCAGATGCTGGGAGAGAGAAGGAAGTGGGAGCAGATGGAGGCTCTCACTGAGGTGCCAAGTGGGCTGGGACAAGAACAAAACCCAATGACCGTGCACATCAGCCACCACCATTACCAGGCAGTGCCAAAGTCCCCGTGGCACTTGTGAGCACACACCTGCAGACTGACGGTATGGTCCCCTGCTCTAGACCCCCACTTCTGCTGACACCGCAGGTGGTAGGGTACTTAACGGCAGCTCTCCAGAAATTAACTGGCTCATCATGGCACTATGTCCCCTGCTCTGCATTGGCAACTTTGGAAGGGGACGCGTGCCCCAAAACATGGCAGGGGGAGATGAGAGAAATAGAGGTGACCCAGAAAGTCACAGAGAGGCTCTTTGGTAACTGTCTCTAGAACCATTATTTCACTCCAAAAATGGTGAACGATCTTGAGTAATCACCTTCAGGTGATCAGGACACATGCCCACATCTGCTCTCTGCCCTCAAGAAATTTTCCCATCCTTTCCTTGAGTGCCGTGTCAGAAGACAGAATAATGGTGAATAGTTTGGACAAGGCTGAACTCCTGAGGCTAACGTGTTGCTCGGGAGATTTCAGAAGTGAGCAGGACACAACAATGAGTGCAGTCTGGACCTGCAGAGCTGGGTAGAATTCCTTCTCAGAAAGGACAGGGCCCCTGAGTGGTATTCACGGCCCTCCCTTCACCAATACTCTTGGTATGCTTTATCTTTTATGATCTGCTACATACTGGCAGTTGAACAAATATTTTTTGATTATGAAAAGGAGATAATGCATTTTCTTGCATCTGCAGTGGGAAAGGCCCTTGCTAGGCACCATGTTTTGCCTCATTTAGTCCTAACAATAGATGAGAAGCAGATATCATTATCCCATTCTACAGATGAGGGAGTCGAGGCTTGAGACACCTCAAGGTCAAACGGTGGGGCTCCGAAACCCATGCTTCTTCATCACATCATCCTGCCATCCTTACTCTGAAGCTGCAATTAGTTTGTGTCCTGTTATATATAGATTTTTTCCAAGATGTAACTTTTCACTTTTTCATTTAGCTTTTCTCATTTTGAGGGCTTGGCTCTGCAAATTCTGTATATGAGAATGTGATATTTTTTTCAAGTACTTTGGTAGCCACTGTCAGCGGGTCGTGCGGTTGCAATCAGTAGGCTTTCAATGACCTTTGAGAAATATTAGCATACCTTTACACTTTAATTGTACTTTAAATATATAAATTATTTAACTTCATTGGAATAGCCAAGTATCATCATTCAAGAAGAGTAAGGAGAGACTAGGAAGGGTTTGATTACAGTTTTACCAATTCCAGAATTATTGTAAGTTATTGCTTTTTATAGCTCCAATCTTATCTAGAGCTTGAATAGAACAATGGTTTCTCCGGGGCTTGAGGATGGATGGTGCTCTGGGGGCACTAGGGGAGCTTATGACTGAGAGCCCAGCCCCTTGGCTGTAATAGTCTTTAGTGGTCACAAGGGGTACAATTTTCTTGCTTCTAGACCTGTGCTTATCCAATGGTAGAGGCACTAGCCACATGTGGCCATTATGGTCTTGAAATATGGCTAGGCTGAATTGGATGTGCCCTAAGTATAAAATATACACTGGATTGCAAAGATGCAGTACAAAAAATGTAAAAAAATCTTATTAATATTTTTGATGTTATGTGTTAAGATGATATTTTGGAAATATTGGATTTAATAAAACATTGTCAATTTCACATGTTTCATTTTTTTTCTTTTTAAAGTTGGCTGCAAGAAAATTCAACTATATGTAAGGTTCACATTTATGGTTTGCTCTATATTTCTATCGGGCGACATTGTTCTAGAGCATGCCTTAGTTTGTGGTCTTTGATCAAGCTTCAAGTTCTTCTTTCATCTTCTAGGTTGCTCTCATATTAAAATCAAAAGTGAAACATAAATTTTAGGTAAGAGTCTAATTATTCTGATCTTTATGAAGAAACATGGCAGTCTTTCCCCCATTTAGAAAGTCTCCCAGCTGCTTTACTGACTCCTCCTGCCTAGTACCCCTCTCCAAAAGAAAATAAGGTCTTTGACCTATACTTGCCATTTGTTGAAAATTCAGCTGGTGGTAATTTTATCTATTAACCAAAAGAAGTTACAGGAAAGACTGTAGCATCCTAGAGTGTGAAGGCCAGATGGGTCAAGAAGATAGACTGAAGCATGGTCATGTCCACCTCAAGGCTGATGGGGCTTAGATGAAGAGCAGATGAAAGTCAGGACAAGAGCCAACCAGACAATGTTTATTGTGGGATCTGAGGACCCCCATGCATAGTGCTCAGGGGCTTCTAACTCTGGCTGGAGTTCACAGCAGCTGCTGCCTTTTCATTGAACACAATTTAAGACCCTTCTTTCCTTTTTCCCACCTCCTCCCTCATTCCTGTCCCCAATACCTTATTTCTAGGCTGAAAGGACAAGAAACTTCTAAGGTAGGTCTTGATTCCTCATGAAAAAAGTCACCTCCTTTTCTCTTTTCAGAGAAGCCTTAGAGTAAGGGTCAGTATTGGCGCTCCATTTTCTGAGTCACCGTGTGCTCCATCAGGATCCTCTCTAGGCTGGTGAGAGGTCAGGGTCCCACGAGGGGTCTCCTTTCTTTGGAGCCGTGGTTCTATGAGCTGGACTCTTGATCAGGGTGGGAATCCTGGTGGACCTTCAATGTGCCATGAATGCAGTCCCCATGCTAGACTCTTTGTGGAGTCCAGCTGCCCTTCATCCAAGTATTGAGAAAATCTTCTCTAATGATTCCCCCTCACTCTGGCTATACACAGGTTATGCGTAGATTTTGCTGCAGGTAGTATCTGTCATGCATAAGTTCTGTGTTTATGAAATAATATTTGTTTGTTTTTCAACTTTTTATTATTCAAACATGGGTGGAAGGAAGAGTATAATGAACCCCTGTGAACCATAATTCAGCCTCAACAATTACCAACATATAACCATTAAAAAAAAAAAAAAATCTATGTGCTCCACTTCTCCCTGCCCCCTGCTAGACATCATACTATTTCATATGTAAATGCTTCAATTATGTATTTGTAGGAAATTAGGACTCTTTTCTTCTTTAAACATAACCACAATACCATTTTACCATCTGAAAATTAGAACTTTATTTAAAGCTTTATTATTTTTAGTTTTTATGAAAGTAATACATTCTCACTGAAAATATTCAGACAGTACAAAAAGGTATAAAGAAGAAAATAAAAATTACTTATAAGCCAATACCCAGACATAATTACTGGTAGCTTTTTGGCATATAGAATTATACATGTTTAGTGCATATTTTTTATATAGGTTTATATATATAAAATCGTGCTTCAAATGATGTTTGCAATCTTGTTTTATTTTATTTTTTGCTTGGTAAGCATTAAAAAAAAATCGAAGCCAAAAATGCAGAGAAATGCACAAGTTATAAGTGTGTAATAGCTCAATAAATTTTCACCGTCATGTAATCCACTACCTTCCAGATCAAGAAACCTGCATCCCAACACTTCTCTCATAGCTCTCTTTGTCATTGACCCCACCCGACATAACCACCATTCTGATTTCCGTCACCATAGAGGAGCGTTACCTGCTTTTGAGTTTTATACAAATAGAATCATATGGCTTTTTTGATTTTTGTGTGTGACCTCTTTTGTTTGACATTATATTTTCAAGATACATTCATGCTGTTGTATATGGCAATAGTTTATCTATTTTTTTTTTTTGCTCTGTAGTATTCCACTGTATGAAATACCACAATTTATTTATACATTTTACTATTGATGTACACTCTCTCCCTCCCTAACCCCAACGTATTGCTATTAGGAATATCTGCTGGTATACATATGTATGCACTTCTATTAGGTATATCAAGAATAGACTTGTGGTTGTACAAATTACACTTGTACTGTCAGTCTGTGAATGTTCCATTTGCTCCACATCCTTGATAATACTCTGTTATTATCAATATGGTAGTAACTTATTGTGGTTTTAATTTACCTTAAATGAGTAATGAAATGGAGTGACTTTTCATCTGCTTATTGGACACAGAGATATCTTTTGTGAAATAGTTGTTCATCTTTTCCCCATTTTTCTATTTGATTTTCTGTGGCTTTTCTTATTGATTATAGGAGTCTTTTATATATTCTAGATATTAATTCTTTTGGTCAAATATATATTGCTAATATGTTATACCATGTGAGTTGCCTTTTTAATCTTTTAAGGTATTATTAGATAAATAGAAGTTAAAAAATTTTTTTTAGGGGCGCCTGGGTGGATCAGTGGGTTAAAGCCTTTGCCTTTGGCTCAGGTCATGATCCCAGGGTCCTGGGATCGAGCCCTGCATCGGGCTCTCTGCTGCACAGGGAGCCTGCTTCCCCCTCTTTCTCTCTGCCTGCCTCTCTGCCTGCTTGTGATCTCTGTCAAATAAATAAATAAAATCTTAAAAAAAATTTTTTTTTAAAGATTTTATTTGTTTACTTGAGAGAGAGAGAGAGAAAGCATGAGCAGGGGCAAGGGGCAGAGGGAGAGGGACAAGCAGACCTTACTGACAGGGGACCCTGACATGGGGCTCGATCTGATTTTAGGACCTTGAGATCATGACCTGAGTCAAAGGCAGATGCTTAACTTACTGAGCCATCCAGGTGCCTCAGAAATTCTACATTTTAATGTAGTCTCATTATCAATATTTTCCTTTATGATTAGTACATTTTGTACCCTACTTAAGAAATATTTGCTTATTTCAAAGCCATCAATATATTCCTCTATGTTCTAGAAGCTTTATAATTTTATCTGTCACTTTTTTGTTTGCAATACATCTAGAACTGACTTTTGTATATAGTATGAGATAGGGATCAAACTTTATTTCCCCATATAAATATCCAATTGATTGAGCCCTCGATTTTTTGGCTGTTTATGGTGGGAAGATATATTTGGTACCTGTTACTCCATGTGGAGACTGAGTGAATTGTTTCTATATATTTTTAATTAGTTTAATATACTTTCAATTAGTTCAGCCTTATTAAGTGCATATTTCAAATCTTCTATGTCTCTTCTATATTTCTGTGTGCTCATTCTATCAGTTACTGAGAAAAATGTAAGAGATTTTTTATTTCTCCTTGCTCCAAATTTTGCTTTTTACATTTTGAGGTCATGTTATGAGCTGCATACAAATTTAGAATTTTTATATCTTCCTGGTAGATTGATCCTATTGTCACTAGGAAATGTCTTTTCTTCATCTCTGGTAATTCTTCTTGCCTTTAGTCTATTTTGTTTGGTGTAAGTATAGCCGTACTAGCTTTCTTTCTGTTAGTGTTTTCATAGTATATCTTTGTCTAGTCTTTTACTCCTTCTTTGGTCTTATATATAAGATACATCACTTATATGCAACATACAGTTGTTTTCTTTTATCACAGTTGTTAAAAAGCAATATAAATATTTTCATATTCTGCATGGTTAAAGTTTTCTAAATCTTTCTAAGCAAAGAAAATTGACATGATATAATAATGGAAAATGTCTCTTTTCCCCAGACACATTTGCTTTTTCATATTCTAAGGGTTATAAGCCTGGAGCTGCTTTTATCCTTAATAATGGAGTCATATGCTCCCATTCAAAGGGTAAATAAAGTTATTTACCCCAGAGTCAAATACTTGCATTCTAGAGTAGAGACTTTGCCATTTCTCTTCCCTGAGAAAGTTTGTTTGCATTAGAAAGATAAAGTTCTTCTCCTTCTCTCAGGAGGGAAGGAAGGCAACTGTATGACTATTCCTATATAAACACTCAGATTCACAATTTTGGGATTTCTTTCCTGTTGTGCCAGAACCCTCTTAGCATGTGCAGCCCTAACCATCTGGCTCTCATTACACCACCCTTAAGGGGAAGAATTGGGCATGGGGGACCAATGCAGTTATTGCTTTAAGTAATAATAGTCTGCCCCAATCCAGAAACCTTATATTTGTTTTGAGAATAATATAAATAAATAATAGGTATTAAAAACTTATCTGACAAATTAAAAACTTGTCTGACAGTTTTTGTTTTCAGTAGCACTTATTATATCTACCCTTATGTAATTACTGATATGTTTGGGCTTAAACACACTGTGTTTTCTTATTTGTATCTTTTCTTATTTGTAATTCTCCTTCCATCCTCCTTTATTTTCTCCTTTTGAGTTAATTAAGTTTGTTTTATTATTTCTGTTATTGTGTTTGTTGTATACTCTTATAATTCTATTAGTGGTTACTCCTGATAATACAACATGCATCTTTGATTTACTACAATAAATGGAAAAATCATTATTTTTACTACTTTTATCATTTCTGTTAAGAAATTATCGATGTTTTATTGTTACTCATTTGAGTAACAATAGTGTGTGTGTGTGTGTGTGTGTGTGTGTGTGTGTGTGTGTGTTTCCTGGCTGCTTTAATGCTTCTCTTGGTTTTGGGTTTTCAACAGTTTTGCTATGATACGCTTAGATACACATTTATCCTGCTTGAGGTTCTCTGAAAATCTGTGGCTTAATGTCTTTCTTCAGTTTGAGAAAATTCACAGCGACTATTCTTCAAATATTGTTAATGCCGCATTTTTTCTTGGACTCCAGTTTCACATATGTTAGATCTTTTCACCATGTCCCATATGTCTCATACTCTTTTCTACATTCTCAGCTTTTTAAAAATATCCTCTCATCATCGATCTGGTTATTGTCTTCTAATCTATCATTCCAACCTATTCTTCCATTTTTAGCTCCCACCTTTAGTTCCCGCCTTTAGTTTCAACCTCTTCTTCCTATTTTTAGATCTCGAATTTTATTTTGGTTCTTTTTAAAGATTTCAGAGTCTTTTGTTTTTGTTTTTTGCTGAAAAATTTTCCTTTTGATCTATTTTCTTGAAGATACTCATCATGGATACTTTAAAGTCTGTGTCTGAAAACAGTATTTGGTTCAGATATGAATCTGTCCCTATGATCTGCTCTTTTGGTTCTTATTCATTTCATTCTGTGTCCTAGAATGCCTACTCATTTTTTTTTTAATTGAATGCTGGACACTGTTATGGAAACTATAGTCTCTAGATGATATCTTCTTCCAACTAAGATTTGCTTAGTCTATTAGAATAGGGAAAGATCATCTGTATTTGAAGCTGGGTTCCAATCTCAGTAAAGGTTGGTATATTCCCTACTCACTTTGCCTCTTTGGAGTTAGCCCTTCATGGATCCCAGATGGAATGTTTACCAGAGCTTCTCTCCTTGGTGATCTTTCATTTTTATCTCCTTAGCACTGTAAGACTATAGTACTAACACACTTATTTTTAAAAGTATAATTTCCATTTATTCTCTGCCTCCCCCTGCCCACCCCCCCCACCCCCCCAGCCCTGCCAAAGCACAGATTTTCTTCAGTCCTTAAAGGACCAGCTTTCTTACATGGGCTTTGGCAGGGGCGACGGGGCAGTGCCCTTAGGTCTAAATTGGATGGGAGTGTTCAGGACTTCCAGGCTTCCTGAGAATGATTCCTGACTACGTTGCTGTGGATGGCACAATTCACACATAGTAATGTAGTTTCACATAGTCATGCAGTTTCACGTACAATTTGGGAAGCATGTAGGTGTCAAAGAGTATTGTTTGGAAATATCCCTGACAGCTGTGGTCTGTACTTTTTTGAGTGATGAACTTCATAATGGCCTTGTCCTTGGGCACACATAGGGTACTCTTAGTGCAGCATATGGGCTGCATATGGCCGTGGCTTTTGGGCACCACCGTTGTTACTTCTCTTTGTGGTCCACGTCAGGATGAAGATCCTGTTAGGAAGGAGGTGTGACACATTCAGCCTCAGTCCCCCTCTGGCATCTTGGAAGTGAGGACCTGAGGGCTTAAAACTCTTTTTAATTTCCCAGTCTCATAACCACCTTTTGGTTAGGCTTTTCAGCTCCTGGGCTGTTGCTTATAGATCACGAATGCCTTGTGGGAAATTGGCACTAAATGCTAGTCTCACTTCTTTGATCTTCCCTTCTTTCTAGGATCTCAACCTTTATATCCTGGATGCCTTGGTGGCTCTGAACTCCAATTTATGTCTCTTCAGCCTCATGAGACTGTCAAAAGCTCTGTTAGCTTCACGGTGTCTTAGCTACTACTTTATGCTTGTCTTCTTAGTCTCTGCTTGTCTTCTCAGCCTCCAAGCTACTGCATATGAATCAGTGAATGCCTCAAGGGAAAGGCAGTCATGAATACAGGGTGCTTCGCAATTCATTTCCCTTCTTTTTGGGATTTTGGCACAGAAGTCCTGGCTGCCTTGGTAGCTTTCTGATGATTTTTAGAGTCTTTTTTTGGTTTTGTTTTTGTTTATAAAAGTTTTTAATAGGAGAAATTTGTCTGATACAAGCCAGTCTGACATAGGTAAGGACAGAAATCTTGTCACCTGCTTTTATGAAGGACTTTTGTGACCGCTACTTTGTGCTAGACTGGAGATTAAGTAGAAAAGGAATCAAATACATGTGAGGGAGAAGAGTTACAAAAGGATTAAGTTAGATGACATCCGAAAGACTCAGCGTTGCCACAGTCCATCGTGTTCCTCAGAGTAGTAATTAGATGTCGGTCATGTTGCGGGGTTGGAAGGAACCTGGAGGCTGTTTTCAGATATCTGAAGGACTCTGCTGTGGCCTTGGCAATGACTGGGGGCAGGAATGGGGAGTGGATCAGGGGACTGAGGGCCAAGGGTACAACTAGAAGCTGAGGAGATACAGATTTTGGTTTGATTAAAAGGAATGATTTCTAACAAAGATTGTTTAGAATGGGGATCACTAGGGACTAACACCTTCCCCACCACGAATGGCCAATCTGGGACAGGTTCATAGACGGATTAAAATAATGGATGTGGGATGGGCTAGATGGCCTACTCTATGTTGCGTCTGATCATAGTAGGTGAGGAACTCAATGTTGAATGAACACGTGATCTACAAAGTCCCAGCAAATGCCGAGATGCCATGATTTCCGAAATGAGGAAATCAGGATGGTGTGACACGAAGTACATAGGACTAAAACACTGATCCCAGAGCGGTTCAGGAGGGGGATCAGGGAGAATGCCATAGTTTCTATTTCCCCCTCTTACAACCTCAAACTTCACCTAGACCTGTAAGTTCTGGTTCAATTTCCCATGCCAAGCCAGGCCCCAGCGTATAGCATCAGGACCTAGGGGAGGTGTGGACGGATGTAGGGAAGGAGCACTTTCCATGGCAGTGGGCACGCCTGCTTCATGCTCTCCTATGGGCTGCAGGTACAGGTTTTGCAGAGCTTGGCATCCTGCCCTCCGGAGACAGTCCCGGTCTGCCCTGGGAATGGTGCCAGCCAGGAGGTCATGTCCTGGCTGGGCTTCTCCTCCCTCCTTTCTGCAGCATTTTCTTAGCCTGAGCTGGGGCTGCGGCCCCTTCCTCGCTGCAGGCTGGAACAGGCTAATCAGTGCCCCTAGCTTGGGGAGCTCCAGTTGGGCACCCTCCCCCACCCCCATCCCCACGCAGGGCTGAGAGTACTGTTCCGACCAGCCGAGTCCTGCAAATGGTGCTACTAAATATTTCATTCAGGCTTAACAACTCAATCTGCCTGCCATTATCCTGAGGGCCCCCGCAGCCCCCAGCCCCTTTCTGATTAACAAAGTAGCCGGCCGGGAAGATCTGCAGAAGCCCTCATTGAAGGCTGCGTTAGCGGCTGCTCCGGGCAGGCGGGAGGAGCGCAGCATTAAGCAGGAAGCATCGATTGCAGCATTAGCTAGCTTTTTACATTCCCAGGCAGACAATGCGAGTAACTTCAATTATCTTCAAAGCAACTGAAGGGAAGGAAATTGGTCTTAGATGTGGTAAATAGACTCCACAAAGTCCGCTGAAGCATGCAAAGATGTGCACACCGGGGAGGACCCGGAGGTCTAGCAGCCAAGCCCGCTCTATGTTTGTTCAGAATTTGGACAGCCATTGTAGGGGTTCCACTCCTCTGTCCCCCAGGGCCTGGGGGAACATGAAGTGGCTGGGCTCTCAAACGCCAAGGCAGCTGCCGGGAGGTGAGGGGGCGAGACAGCATTGAACTTGGGATCAGAGAGACTTAGCTTTCAATTGTAGCTCTACTGATGTGTGACCTTGGTCAAGTAGCCTAACCTCCCTGAGCCTCCTTTTCCTCATTAGTGAAATGGGACTAATAAGATCTATCTTAGAAGGGTTTGATCCTGGCTTCAGGGCTCTGTCCTCTGCATGCTGGCCCTTCTTCTATGTTCTCAAACTATCCTGTGCTCCTCTTGGTTCCAGGGCTTATCACACTGCTATGACGATTAGTTTTTGTGTCTTTCCTTCCCATGGACTAACAGTCGTTAACAATTTTTTAAGGAAGGGATCATGACCTCATGAAGATGCTGGTGACAGCCATGGGCCCTCTCCCTGTAGAAAATCATGTGAACATAATTTGCCTCTAATTTCCAGGAACTCCTGGAAGCTAGGCTAGAATCCCTATGCCAGTGTTTACACAGTGCCTGGCACATGCATCGTAATCAGAATATGCCGTTGACTGCTTGAATCATTTTAGAGACGCTTTCCCACCCCTATAATTCTGGAATTCCATTCTATCCAAGAAATATTCATTTGGTGAACACTTAGTCTGTTGAAGGCCCTAGACTGGGTTTTGTGGAGAATTCAAGGATGTAAGTCCTGCCCACAGATGGGGAAATCAGACATGAACACATACGCCAGTGACTTCAGGGGTATGATTCGGCCCATCTGAAAGCTCCCTCACCTACCCAGGCAGACAATATACATGCATCAAGACAGCTCCGGGGAAGGACTTTGTTCCTTTCCCTCGCAACCCTGACCTTGGAGACCCACAATATAGTCTGCTAGAGACAGATTGCTAGAGAAGAGGCAGTAGAGTGCATATGATAGAGACCTGGTGGCAGGTGGGGAAGGTGGTACAGTGAGAAGGCCATTAGGAGCCTGGCCTAGAAGCAATGTCACCGCTCCGTGCTGGGGCAGAGAGCTAAGGACCTGGCAGCCAGCACCTGCTTGCTCCTGTCCGGTACCCCCGCTGGGTTAATCGATTCAGTGAGGACATCATTATGCAAAGGCAATTTGCATAACTCTGCCAAGCCTCTGATTGCAGGGCATTTGAGGGCCTGTTGGGGAGAGCTGGCAAGAGAGCATCCCTTTGTCCTTCTCAGACCATGAGGCGGGTGCGGTCTGAGATGCTGGGTCCCAGCTCCGGTATCCTGGATCCCGGGTTGAGTCAAAGAGAGTGTACTAGGACTTCCTGCAGGCTCATTTCAGGGGAGTTAGCCCATTCTCACCCCACAGCCTGTTGCATTATCTCTGCTCTTAACAACTTCACTTTTAAGTAAAACCCCTTGTGGACGTTTTTAAGGAGTTAAATAAGTGCCTGGGATGGCTCCTGTTGGGGCTGTTTGGATTTGAAAAGAAAATACTGAGATGTAAAGATATCAATATTTAATTGTCTCTTGAAGCCTGGGTTTTCAAGCAAGCGGCAGGGAGCCAAGAGTCTCCTCTGTGTGTGTGTGTGTGTGTGTGTGCGCGCGTGTGCGAGCGCGTGTGCGCACGCACAAGCATGCTTATGTACATATGTACATGCGTATATATGAGGAGTGCGTGTGTGTTTGCATTTAATAGAGGATTCTCCAGCAGTGTTGTGCATGTTCACTCTTCTATTCCATTTTACCTTTGCTCTCCACCACCGAAGAGATAATAAAGAACAGGGCATGAATTCTGTTTTAGTTCAATTTAATTCAACAAGCAAATGCAGAACACTTGTCTGGACCCTTTTCGCCTTTAAAGCGTTTGCTGTTCAGTAAGTGGGTAGGTCCTTTACCCAAATCACCATGCTACCCATTAGACAGACTGGAATAAATTGCCCGAAGATAGACGATCATTGGAACTGACCTGCAGGGTGGCTGCTCTGTCCTCGGAAGGTGGCTTACTGGAGGGGCTCACCCAGCCAGAGCCCATCTTTGTGTGCCTTGCATAGCTCTCAGAACATGACAGATGCTCAATAAATCTGTGTTGAATGGTTGTTGGATTCCTTAAACATTCCCTCTAGCTCTGTGGTCATTTCTGCCCACACTGCCTCCCCCAAATGCTTGGCAGTTTCCAAGAAAAAGATAAATACAACACAGAGGAAGAAGAGAGACCCAGAGTAGTTAAGGGGGCCTGGGAATTGCAGAAAGTTGGAGTGGGAGGGACTGAATCTAGATGTAGAGTCATTCTCCCTACTTCAGAGCACCAGCAGTAGGACTTGGATAAGACACTAGGAGAAGCTCTTGGTCTCCTGATGAGGGGAGTTGATGAGGGGCCCATCCCAGGACCCTTTCAGGAAAGGAGAGCTGTGGGGATTCTCAGAGGCAAGGTCAAGGTCAAGGTGACCTCTTTATTTCCTCCGATTGAGGGGTCATTTTCTAACATTCCCATCTTGGAAGGGCTGGAAAAGACATTAGTCAGGGCCCTCCAGGATTTTCATGTGGCATCAGTGGGGAACAAAATGGCATGAACAGTAGAAACAGAAAACCCACCAATTGGTTAACCATATATTCATTGAGCTGGGGCCCATATTAGGTTTTTTTTTTCCCCCCCTGGAGGATTCCAGAAACCTGAGGGATATGTCAGACAGGCCTGGGTTAGAAGAAGTTAGAACAAGGTACTATGTTGTACCCGAGTCTAGGTACCAGATATGAGATAATATAAAATAAAATGCAATTGAGGTCCTCCCCACCCTCCCCCTGGCTTCTTTTATGTTCTAGAAACTATGCAAGGTACACAGAGATAGGCTCTGGCTGGGTGAGCTCCTCCAGTAAGCCAGCTTCTGAAGACAAGTAGCCACCCTGCAGGTTATCAATCTCCCAGCATACCCAGAGGAGAAGGAAGGAACTGGAGTTTCAGAAATGGCATAGGAGAGCAAGAGGTTACCATAGGATCTTGGATCCTCCAGCTATGAATATTGAGATTAGAAGGAAGGTAGGGAGAGGTGGCAAGATGGCTCCTCAGAGCCAACTCCAACCCAACTCCATGGAACACCATAGACGGTATGGGAAGAGCAAGCCCTACCCTTGTGCTCCAGATGGTTTCACTCACACAGAGCTGAGCAGAGGTCCCTGGTGTTGGGCAACATGGAAGACTGGAAAAACGGTCAAGAAGCCATTCATACCATTCCACCTCTTCAGGGCAAGTCAACACCAAGGCGCATCATGTGGCTGACCACCAAGATTTTACAATGTTCCTCAATGGTGTTGACGCTTCGTCTTCCAGGGAGTCCTGCTTTAGTAAGGTCTCTCTTGTTGTGATACATAAAAGACACTGGGTCTGTCTGCACAGGGATGAGGAGCTATGACTCAGTATCCTTATATCAGGGGTTCTCAATTCTTGATCTTTCTAGGTCACAGCCTTCTTGCAGAATCTGTTAAAAGCCATGAGTTGTCTTCCTCCTCAAAATGCATATACATACCCAGATAATTTGGTACTAAATTTTCAGAGCATTTATGAATCCCAGAGAACCATCAACAGATCCCATTAATGATACCTGCCTCAGAAGAATATCTCTGAGCTTTTAGGACAATCTAATAATGTTCTTGAATAGTATCTTGCAGTTTGCAGAGCACTTTTGCCATGAATTGTGTTAATCTTTACAGTGAGGTAGAATTATTATATTGTCCTTATTCTGCATATAAAGAAACAGAATTTCAAAGGGATTATGTCACTTTCCCATAGCTGGTGGAAGGTGAACTCAAAACTGGAGTAAGTCCTCTGTCCTGTGCTACCACAAACATTCACCAGGCCATGGTGAGACTTGGGGGTCTGGCTCTGAGAAGGGCCAGAAACTCCCTGGGACAGGAGAGGAGACAAGGAAGGACACTGATCTTCAGGAGCCAAGACTATTTTCTCAGTTAAAGATTGCACCTGACATTCTTGAAGCATGTTTTTCACTCCTCATAACACCAGGGATGAACCCAGGAGGTGCAGGATTCTAGGACATGAGGTGACTCACGAGTTCATTTATTCTGCTCTGCCTCCCAGACCCACAAATCCCTGTCGAAGACAATACCTCTCCCATCTCCATAACCTCTGCATCTGTGTGGTCACCTAAGCTATGCCCCAATGACCTTTTAAGTTTCCTCTGGAAATTAACAGGAGCTCCCCTTGCCTGATGTTGTAAACCTATAGCCTGGCGGAGGGTAGGTAGTGACATTAGAACAACTTTCTCTTTAATTCCCTTCTATAGATTTCCAAGGGAGTTTTAATAATGCCATTTGTTCAATTCAATTCTAATGAATATGGATTAATTTTCTGCATTATAGCTATTGATCTTTGGCCATTGATCTCAGGAGGGAGTGTTACTGGTTATAAATCCGTCCATTCTGATTGGGGGCTCCCTGGGGGCAGAGATGGGGAGGCAGAAGTAGCAAAAGATGGAAAGCTAGAGGGGTAGGTTAGTTCCAGAAGAGTGAGACTGGGGAGATGATTGTGGGGGGGCAGAGGTGGAGGGGTGAATACCCTATGGATCACCTTGTGCTCTATCCCAATAATCCCATTTACTCTCCTCCAGCCACACCCCATGGTTTCCCATTTCTGGGCCTTTGCTTAGGTCATACTTCCTGCCTGTAATGCCTTCCTTCTTTCTCCCCTCCCAGCTCAAATTCTACCTACACTTTCTATCTTTCCCTCCTTTTCTTCCTCCCTTCCTTCCTTAGCTTTATTTTTATTTACATAATTTCTACACTCAAAGGGGGGGTCAAACTCATGACCCCAAGATCAAGAATCATATGCTTCTTTGACTGAGTGAGCCAAGTACCCCCTACCTACATTTTCAAACTCAAATTTAATGCCATATTTTTCAAGAAGCTTTTTCTGGTTCTCTCCCCACCTATTGCTAATTGGAATTTCTGTCTTTTATATTCCCATACCACTTTATCTCTCAGGGAACCTAACACTTTGTGTTATGTACACCTCTTAATTTCTGGACTGTAAACTCCATGAAAGCAAGCACACCAACAAAACCCAGTCTTGTTTATTACCATGAGCCCAGAATCTAGCACGGTATCAACTCATTTAAATACTTGTTGAATGGATGAGAAGTTTGAGACCACAGAGGTTAGGTAGGAGGCTTATTTAAAAGTTCTTCCTTCTGTTCTTGGTGGTCCTTATATAAGGGAGCCTTATGCTCTACCTACATTTTCTGCATAACTAACCTTTCTTTAATCCCATTCCACCATTCACTGTTTTGTAATAAAATGGAATAGATTAAGGTTAAGGTTGTTGCCTTAGTCCATTTGGGCTTATATAGAACATCATAGACAGAACAGCTTATAAACAACAGAAGTTTACTTCTCACAGATCTGTAGGCTGACAGTCCAAGATCAGGGTGCTGGCATGGTTGGGTTCTGGTGAGGGACCTCTTCTGGGTGGCACACTACCAGCTTCTCAATAGCCTCTTTCCTAAGGTACTAATCCCGTTCCTGAGGGCACCACCTTCCTGACCTAATCACCTCATATGGACCCCACCTATTTCCTAATACCAGCACCTTGAGAGAGAGGGTTTCAGCATATGAATTTGGTGGGGGACACAAACATTCAGTCCATAGAAATTGTCCTATGAGACTTCTCATTCCCATTAGATTTTCAGCACCAACTTGCCAGTCAAGATATTCTGAAATGGAGTATAGCTTTCTGCTGAAATAAGGTATTGAGTAGTCTTTGCTCTCTTTCTTTAGCTCTGTAGTAACTGAATGGACTCATTATGTTTACTTATTGATGACAGTACCTTAGGCTCATTAAGGCTCATCTTTCATTTCTCCTTTTCTGAAAGTCTCTTTTCTACTGCTTTCTCTCTTCCAACCTCCTTTCCCACCAGCCTCTGCTTTCCCCTTTCTCAAACTTCCACCTCCTTAGCGAACCTTCCACTATCTGCTGTTAACCTACAAAATACAATGGTGGCAGTAGCGGTAGTGGTAATGAGGGTGGAGGATGCCTTGTCTGGATGGCTGAAAGATGCATGTATTGCCCTCAGAGGAGAGCTGGGAGGGCAGGCAGAGGAAGGAAGAGCTCCTAAGGATTTGGAGATACCCTTTCCTCAGAAAGACTGTTAAGATGGGGAGAGAAAATTTGGGGCTGGAAGAACAATCCAATATGGCTTCCAGATGTAGCTCTGGAATAGCTGTTTCCATAGAACTCCTCACCTTAAAGTCTTTCCAAGTCTATCCTCTCAACAGCCTAAGTAGAGCTCTTTGTGGTTCATTCACAAAGCCTGGCCTTACCCATGCCCCTCGCTCCATCTCTCATTGCTCACCTTTTGTCCAAACAGATGGTCTCGTCATGATTCTGAGACTAGGTAGGTAACGCGGAAGTGGAAACCACATTACGAACGGGGAGCTCCAGGCAATCGTGATGTTGCTGGAGCATAGCGTGTTGCAGAGTCCAGATTCAAAGGTGGGGCTTCCCCTTGGCCACCTTATTGCAGTGATCTCTCTTGAGAAGTGTTTATCAGGGTCTAGTCAGAAGACAGAAGCCATCCCGGGTATCTTGAACATTTTAAATGTAGAAAATTAACATAAAGAACTGTGAACAACCCGGAAGAATTGCTGGCAGAACGCAAAAGGTAACAGGAGAATATAACAGAAGCAGCTTTTGAAGGAGGCAGCTACCACCCCCTAGAACTGGGGGAACATGGGAAAGAGGTTAGAATTCTTAGAAGCTAGAATCCTGACAGAGGCAAACATCCTTTCTGAGAAAGGAAGCTGCTTGCCTGGGACTGGTGTTTGAAGGAGGGGCCTTGTGAGGTTTGGGACTTAATCCCTCTAAGGATTAAAGGGGGTCCTCCTTTTAAGGAGGGGGGTCCAGCTGACCGGAATCAGGGTCTCTGAGGGGACACAGGGAGGCTGTATTGGAAAAATTTCAAAGCATATTCAACTGCTGCCTTGGAACAAATTGCCACAGCTAGGTCAACGAGTCTGACAGAAATAGGAGGCAAACAGGACACCTTTTTAAATTCCTCCTCCATCCCTGCAGTCTTCCTCCAGTAGCTTCAGCTGACTGACTGGGACAGGAAGCCGGGGGCACAGCAGAAACCCTAGTATCACAAAGCAGAGTTTGGAAGGAAGGGATCAAACTGGAAAGACCATCGCTGTGATTCGTTCTCAAAGTCTACTCCATTAGGTACTCAGCATCCGTACACTCCTTTCTACGCAGATGAGAACTTCCTACACCCATTAAAAGACGTGTCCTTTCATCTAACAAGATGCAGACATCTTTTGTACAAAGAGGGACATTCTTGCCCTCTCCTCAAGATGAAGAGAAGCAAAATTTCCACAGTCATTGTATCCATCTTTGGGACACATTCTTATTTCCCATCACCGGGTCTTGCTCAGAGAGTTTCATCATCTTAGTATCTTCTTCCTTAGAGAGTAAATTGCAAAGTTAATCTTCACATAATTTGTGTAATAAAGGAAGGAGGACAGAAAAGGAAATAATACACACACATACATAGAAGAAAACATGCATAACTGCGATAGCCCTTGTTTGTGTAACTGGTCATAAAATACATATTTATGTATGTATAAAATAAATAAAAATTATGTATTACATATATAAGTTATATATATAATTATATATTATATATAAAATTAAATGTGTGGATATATGCATATGTATATATGTGTATATGTATGTGTATATATACATATATGTGTATATAGATACAAATGTGTGTGTATATATAATACATATATATTATATATAAAATCTTCCTTTGTATACTATCTGTTCCATGTTTTTGAGTTTTCAATATCCTCATGCAGGATATCCTTTGGCTGGTGTTTTTTACCTGGTGGAGTGGTGGAATGACCCAAATCTTCATTCCTGAAGAGTCTGAATCCTTAGAGATTCTGTGTATTTTTTGATTGTTGTGATTTTCCATTAATATTTAGGATTAGACACAAAAATAGTAAGGCATGCCCCAGAGAATCCCCTAGGCTCCAAACATTGTCTTCTCTGCAATTAAATTTCCTCGTGGTCCTAATCACCCCAGCTAGTGGACTAATTCCCTTTTTCCTACCTGCTGCTTCAGTGGTACATGGACCCCAGAAAGCCAGGGCAAGTCTCAACTTGTTTATCCTGGTGTTTATCCTGGTGGAAGATTTTTCTCCCTTGGAAACCAAGACCTCCAGATCAGCGGAGCTCCAAGTTGCCGTGGGAGGAACAAAAATTCTGTGAGGTGTTGGGTTTCCTAGTGAGAAGAACCACGCCAGCTTCTAGCCCTTGATTCTGAGATCTCTGGATCCCAGTTAAGGAAGAAATAGCATCATGTACTGTTCACCAAATCAAAGAATGTACTGCGTTCTGTAGGGCAGTCCCTGTTATTCCAGAAGGCCGTCTCCCGGTGGGAATCACAGCCAAGACTCCCCTCCAGTGGCTCGTTCCACCGTTCCTTTGGGCCAGTTGTTTCTGGGTGATGAAGAATGTAACAAGAGGAATTCCACAGGCCTGAGCCTGCTGCCACACTTCTTTTGCTGAGAAATGAATTCCTTGATTAGAAGCAATGTTGTGAGCAACACCATGATGGTGAATAAGGTGTTTTATAAGCGCACGGATGGTGGTGCTAGCAGAAGCATTACGAGCAAGGGCAGCAAATCCAAACCCAGAATATGTGTCTGTTTCAGTGAAGGACAGCTTCTGTCCCTGTTGTGTTGGAAGGGGTCCAACAGAATCCGCCTGCCCCTGGTTTCCCTGGGAAATGGTGCCGCAAAGAAGGTTCAGTGTTGGTCTCTGCTTTTGGCATTTTAGGCACTCAGAAGGAGTGATAAGCAAGTCAGCTTTCATGAGAGGAAGTGCGCGATGTCCATACCACGAGTAGGCTCTATCCATACCACCAGGGCCACTTTGTACCGAGGTCCACTGAGCAAGCACTAGCGGGGCTGGGGACGAGTCTGCTGTCCAAGGAGGGAGAGCATTCATATGGCACAGAGATATCCTCCTATCTTCACTAGCTTCACCGCTGGCACAAGGACCACCCCAAATTAAAGGCCACTGCGTTGATGAGGAAAGCCCTCTTCCAACCTCTGTTCCAAGACAGTAGGTATTGGTAAAACCAGGTTCAAGCTCAACAGGTGGGGTCTGTCCACCTGGTCCTCCTTGGGGAAGTTATTTTTCCCCCAGGAGCTTTTTGTAGCACTGTCTGACTTTGTCTTTGGCACTTAGCTCTGGCTGCCTTGTGTTATCCTTTACTTGAAAATATATGCTTAAAGCCAAGTTTAAATTAGACCTTGAGGGTAGCAACCATCACTAGCAGCTCATTCTGTGGCTCCTACTCAGTAAATAGCAAGATGCAGGGGAAAGTTTGCTTCTTAAGAAAAGAAGCCCTAGGGGTGAGGCCTCCTCTTCTGCTTTTCTTTGTCACCCTAGACAAGTCTTAGCACACTCCCTATGACCCTCATCTCCAAACAACATGTTACTGCCTTTTATTGCTTTCATGATTTGCTTATGTGGAACCCCATCTTAATAAAAGAAGATGCCTTCTTTCTTACCTAAAGGGAGATACAAATCTAGTAAGTTAGAGTTCCTTTCAAAGTTGAGGCTGGTCACGATCTTGAAAAGACTCAAGACAAGTGATTAGTAAGGCCAAAATGTGTCCCTTAGTTGATGCCAACATTGTGATTGATATTCATCATCTTTGTCTCTTAGCAACCATTCTAGATTTCCCTAGCATTCTGACTGGTCTTGCTAAGGACTCCCAGCCTTTTACCCATGAGGCATCTAAGTCCTTAGTAGCCCTTGCTGGGCTGAGGTTTCTAGAATTGCATATTAAATATTATCTCAGAACATGAAAGCACCAAGTGACATACCTCTAAACACCCTGGGGACCAAGAGTACCCCTCCCTGCCCTTACTGTGTAGCAACAACTCTACCTCCTCCTGATGGCCAGGGTAGGTTTCCCTGCCATCAAACGAACACATTGCCTGTTGGACACATAAGGAGCCCAAAATAGCCGGATGATAGTCCCAGGTTCCAATGGAACCCTTACTGTGACCCCTAACAAAAGTCTTTGGGAACCAGCACCTCTAACTTGACTGAGCATAATATTAAGGAGTTAGGAAGGACAAATTCTCTATGTGGGTCACTGGAAATGATGGTGAGGTGAGTATCCAATCCTACCCCTTGATTCCCATTTCTATAAATTTTGGCTGTTGGGCTATAACACTGTATGTAGGTCATTATTTCAACACATGAAATGTATCTTGGAGGCCAGTATCTCAGTCTACAGGATACGACCCTTAGCTGGCACCTTAGCTAGAGTATTAAAGACAAGTCCACTCTTTGATTAGACTGGCTGTTTTGGGGTGATGCGGTACCTGGTTGACCAGTGTATCCCATGATTATGGTCATGTGCCTAGTGGTATACCTCCTTTGGCATAAAATAGGAGGTTTTATCCAAAACGTGTTGGATAGGACACCATGTTGATAGGGTAGCATCCTGTAAGCCCTCAGATGGGGATAGGCAAGGAAAACAAATTCCTATCAAGAGTACTAATTCTCGTAAGAACAAATGGATGTCTCCCTAAAGGAGCAAGGGGTCTGATGCAATAGAGGTTCTCCTTGAGAAACTGGCCTATCAAGGGTTCAAGGTAGGTTTCTGTTGCTGGGATCTCAGGCAGGTATCAGGGGGAAGAGCTGAATCAGTCACGATGGGAGGGAGCCTATGCTTTGGGGTCCATGTGTAGTTTCCATCCTTGTCACACTGTCACTCTGTTCATGGGATCACTGCATCAGCACTGGCTGGCTGAGGAGATGGGTTAGCTGGTTTCACAAGACAAACCTACCAGATTGTTGAGGTAGTGGGTGATCTCTGCTGAGCATGAGGAGATATAAAGATCTGGGTACTTGGTGCCCACCTCTGTAGGTCTATTGATGTATCTGTTCACCAGGGCTCCTTGTCCCTGATCTTCCAATTATGTTCCCTACCAGGCTCCTACCAACCAGGCCATTGGCTACCCAGGTTTTCTGTATGTATGTACAGCTCAGGTTTCTTTTCTTCTACCTATAGTAAATGAAGAAGTATAATATTCCTTATCTGCCTACTGGGAATATTTACCAGTGAGAACATTTCCTTTAGTCACTGTTGAGTAGGGTTTTAATGGAACTGCAATTCTTGGCTAGTACTAGCATATTGCACTTATTACAAACTAACATGAGGTCTTTTTTTTTTTTTTTTCTTGGTTGGTCATAGGAACTCCTCTACTCCATGAGGTCGTAAGTGTGAGTAGAGATATCAGGGAATAGATGTGGGGGACATGGGAGTCTGGCTCACCCATTAGTGTAATTTACATGTATCTTTTGAACCTGCTCTGCCTCAATCCAGTGCCACTTGCATTGTGTGATGGGTTACTGTTACGGCCACTCTACCTTATAACTTGAGGATGGGGAATCTGATAATAGCCACTCCAGAATGGACAACTCTGCTTACAGCTCTGATTTTATTTTATTTTATTTTTTATTTTTTAAATTTCATTTTATTTTTTCCGTGTTCCAAGATTCATTGTTTATGCACCACACCCAGTGCTCCATGCAATATGTGCCCTCCTTAATACCCACCACCAGGCTCTCCCAACCCCCAAACCCCTCCCCTCCAAAGCCCTCAGTTTGTTTCTCTGAGTCCACAGTCTCTCATGGTTTGTCTTCCCCCTCAGGTTTTCCCCACCTCACTTCTCTCCGTCTTCCAATGTCCTCCATGTTACTCCTTATGCTCCATAAGTAAGTGAAACCATATGATAATAGACTCTCTTTGCTTGACTTATTTCACTCAGTATAATCTCCTTCAGTTCCGTCCATGTTGATACAAAAGTTGGCTATTCATCCTTTCTGATGGAGGCATAATACTCCATAGTGTATATGGACCACATCTTCTTTTTTAAAAAAATTTTTTAATAAACATATAGTGGATTATTAGCCCCAGGGGTACGGATCTGTGAATCACCAGGTTTACACACTTCACAGCACTCACCATAGCACATACTCTCTCCTCAATTTCCATAACCCCACCACCCTCTCCTGACCCTCCTCCCCCCAGCAACCTTCAGTTTGTTTTGTGAGATTAAGAGTCTCTTATGGACCATATCTTCTTTATCCATTCATCTGTTGAAGGCAGTCTTGGCTCTTTCCACAGTTTGGTGACAATGGTAGTTTACAGCTCTGATTTAATACAGTTCAGTCTCTACAAGGGCCTAGTAGTTTGTCAGTTGTCTCTCCAGTTGGTGCTTGCAAAAGATTCCACAAAACACCCTTATCCACCATGGATCTCTCTCTCTGCCTCTGGTTCATATGGTCTGATTGGCCTGACAACTTGTACCTGCAGGATATGATGCAGAGGTTGTTCTTGTTGGAAGTCTCCAGTCACCTGATAATGGACCAAACCACTATCCTCAAGTGCAGTTTTGTACCCAATGCATGCCTCTCTCTTAGTGGTGGGAGGAGTGAGATACAAGAACTTAGTTTAAAGAAAATGTCTCAACCTGTCCCAGACCACCTTCGAATCCTAAAAACTCCATTATATGGCAGGATCCTGAATCTTCATGGAATTTCTTATTTGTTGCACTCATTTTTCTTACTAGGCCATCTATAGTGTGGTTTGTAAACTGTTTGTTATTGTTCTGCAATTACATAGAAGCCGAGATTGAGAGATAAGACTTTAGGAAATTTTATAGCAAGTTGACATTGCTATGACCTCTAAGTTCATGATTAGTGGATTCATCTTACTCAACCAGGTTCATCAGTATGGATATTATTGAACTCACACAAGTGTATCTTATACGATAGTTAAAGGCTAGTTTGTTGGATGTAATCCCTGTGTGTAAAACCATGGATGTATTCCTCTTATTAAAAGGTAATCCAAATTTAAGTATAATTTTACAGGATAAACAAAGAACTGAAGAATGATTTTGAAAACACAGCATCACTTGCTTCATTTTGAGGAAAATTAAATACACTAAGCTTGTTTGAAATGATTTTAAAATCTCTTCTTGGATTCCTGGCTATATCCCTCTATACAACTGGTTTCTCTACTGTGTGTTATATAATCAAATAAGTCATAGAAGTGGTTTAGATATACTCATTTCTTGCAAGCAGTTATCATAAATAAATAAATAAATATATTTATTTATTATAAAAAAATAAAAAATTTATAAAAAATAAAAAAGTGTGTTATCATAAATCCAACCCAATTTATGTAATTTTACAAGCACGAAGCAAGCATGCTTAAAGGTATTTAATGTAGGGAAATCAATATATCATCATAACCTCTGCTTAGTTATAAATGAAAAATAATAAAACATTTTGAGTGTGATAGTGATTTTATATTAATAATCTAAAGTACACTTTCAGTGAACATGTGTATAGTTTTTGTTATCCTTGTCCCTATGTTGTATATTTTTTCTGATTCTATTTATCAAAATATAATTTTATATCTACTGAATCAAATAATTTAAAAATTGTTTTGTATGTTTCTGTTTTTTATTTCATTTCACTAGAATTTTCTAGTAATTCATTTTTGTTGACTTTATAAAATTGTTAGTCTGTGATGAATTGAAACAAAAGACTGGCCCTTTACAGATTATTTGAAAAGTACTCATCGAGTACACTTGGTACTTCAATTTGTGGGGTATAATAATCAATATAGTGGACCACTGTGAAGGTCTGCAGAGTGTCAAAATGAACAAGGTTCACTGCACAATGGCAGAGTTACATAGCGCTTGGGAAATCTAATGTCAGTGTACTGATGCCCTCACCATGTAAATGCAAACTAGTTTTAAATCTTTCCTACTGATGAGGAAGAAGACTTCAGGCAGATCAGTAGCTATATTCCAAAGTGGGTTGATCTAATCTTGAAAAGTTACTACACCTGCCACATCAGCTGCAAGTCGGGCTACCACTGGCTAAATTCACAGCCCTATACCATAATCTGTTACAATCAACCAGGTCTTCAGAGGGCTAAGGTAGATAACTGGAAAGGGATGTGATGTGGACTATGACTCCCACATATAATTTTCTGATGGTCATGGTAACTTCTGCAGTACCTCTATTGCAGCATTGCTTCTGATATACTGTCTTGGCCAGAGGTGAGAATGGGGTATTTTATGGGCTTCCACTTGACTCATTTTGCCTACCTTCATAACCTTTACTCTGCAGGCCAAGGAGTCAATGTAAGGGTTCTTCCAGGTGCCACAAAATAACCACAGAATGGCTTGATAGCTCCATAGACTCACTGTGGATGGGGTTGGGCCCAAATTCCTTTTATTATTTGTCCTTCATAAGCCTCTACTCTAATTGAGTAAACCTCTACTCTACTCTACTCTTCATAAACCTCTACTCTAACCTAATAGAGGTTCATGATGCCATTTTGTGTTCCTTGATATCAGAGTCAGCTCAAATCCTATATCTAATGGTCCTTGAAAAGTCGAGGTAGTTCCTTTTCTCTAGGAGACAATCATTCTGACAAATGTCCTCATGTCACTTTGGAGAAGGATTAGTGAAGTTCGTGCTATAAACTTGTAGTGATATTGTAGGATCTTTTCACAATATGACATGCACCTCTTCATCTTTGAGCTCTGGGTCTGCCCCATCTGAAAGTTGGGTGAAGGGCTACACATTTTCATTGTGGCCGCTGATGGCAGCTTTCGGCTTGCCAGCTCTTTATTTGACTTTTAAAAATTATACAAGCAGCATGATTCCATAGGTATCTTTCTGTTTCTCCATAATCAATTAGGCAATACTACAGATCCCTGCAGTTCAAACCCCTCTGATTGCTCATACCTTGCAAACTATTTTGGTAATCACACCCACACATCTCACTGTTGATGGTTAAGTGTTGCTACTGTCCTATGTCATTTAAAATCCCATGATGTCCAATTCTGTCAGTCAAAGTTCAATCAGAGAAGTTGAACAGATAAGAGAGATATATCGATAGATTTATTATAAGGAGTTGGCATAGATGAATGTGGGACCTGTCTAGACAAGTCTAGAATCCAAAGAGGAAGCATCAGTAGGGTCAGACTGGGACTCTGAGGCATAGTCTGAGTCTGTTGTCTACAGGCAGAATTTCATCTTTGGTTAGGGAAGCCTCAGCTCTGCTTCTAAGGCCTTTCAATTGATTACATCAGGCCTGCTCAGATTATCTAGGATAATCTTTCTTACTTAAAGTCAACTGATAATGGACTTTAATCATATCCACAAAATATCTTTATACCACCATCTAGATTAGTGTTCTACTGAATAACAGGACTGTAGCCTAGCTGAGTTGACATGTCAAAAAGACCATCACAGACCACCCCTTGCCAACTTGGTGCCCATACTCATCTCCTTAAAACATACGCAATATCCAAATAAAGGCAGTAACAAAGTCATACTTCTGCTTAACATGATACAACTATCCTGAGGACAGGCACAAAACACCAACACTTACACCAGAAGAGATTGCAAAGTCCTTGGATAGTGTTCACTCTTCTTTGTCTTGTATCTTAAATACTGAGATATAAAGTTAGCTATTATTAATATATCTGATTTGAGATGATAAGAGACTAAGAGGAGGAAGATATTATATGTTTATGTAGTAAGTGTAAATACTCATATCTCTATTAAAAGCCATAATTATAAAATTATAAATATATTTATAAATATTATAAAAACATATTTATGTTTATATATATATTAAATATTATATAATATTTAATATTATATAAATAAATACATACATATTTTTCATATAAGGAAAAAATGCTTGTAACTATTACAATCCTTGTTTCTAAAAGTGGTCACATGGTCATAGAGCTGACATGTATAGCTAGCTACCTCATTGTACCCATTCAACATTCCTTTTGTCCTCAGCAAGCACCTTAGCTGTCTTAGTTCTTGCCTGGTACAGTGACCCAAAACTGCATTGCTGAAGGTTCTGGGCCATTAGCCATCCTGCCTGAATCAAGTTGTTGTAGTTTTCCATTGACTTCAATCACAGCACTTGGTCATACTAAGAGAAGTCCTAAGAGATCTCTTGCATTTCAGACATACTTTTTGTCATCTCTTTAGTATAGTGGCAATCCGGATTTTCCTTAAGAGTGCTGGGTAACAGCCATCCAGTTCAGCGGAATTACCATTGTATTTCTTGGTGGAAACATTCTTCTCTTTGTAATTACGATCTCTAGACAGACAAGTCTAAAGTCATAGAGAGAGGAAGCAAACATTTAGTGGATCTAGCAGATCCACTAAACATCTTTTAGATAACTAGGGATAATAGTAAATGGACCCACTCCCACTCCCAGGTTTTGATCCTTACCTCCATGAATCCTGCCTGTGGGAGAAACAGCACCATATATTGGATGCTGATTTACAGCAGAGATAGTCTTCTGGAGAACCTTGCTTCAGCCCTGCAAGCCATCTAGTGGGCACCATAACTGAGTCTTTGAAGGGCTATTCCACTGTTCTAACAAGTCAGATGCTTCAAGATGATGGAGAACATGGTAACACCAGTGAATTCCATGAGCATGGGCCCCTTACAGAACTTGATTATCTGTGGTGTAGAATACTATGATAGTACATAAGACATTTTATAAATTCATGAATGATAGTTTTTTTTTTAAAGATTTTATTTATTTATTTGACAGAGATCACAAGTAGGCAGAGAGGCAGGCAGAGAGAGAGAGAGAGGAGGAAGCAGGCTCCCTGCTAAGCAGAGAGCCCGATGTGGGGCTCGATCCCAGGACTCTGGAATCTTGACCTGAGCCGAAGGCAGAGGCTTTAACCCACTGAGCCACCCAGGCGCCCCTCCATGAATGATAGTTTTGTCAGAAGTGTGGGGGGCAGGGAAAGTAAATCTTGATCCGAGTAATGGTTTTTTCTGATAAGAACAAAGTATGCCCCTTCCACCATGAAAATGGGCCAGTGTAATCAGTCTGCCACCAGGCATGTAGCTGATTATTTTGGTGAGTGGGTGCCCTATCAAGGACCCAGTGTTGGTCTCTGTTGTTGGCAGATTGGGCCTTCAGGTTAGCCTTAGTGAGTGAAAGTCGATGTTGCTAAGCCCCTATATAACCTCTAATTTGGACAGTGATCACTTTGTTCATGAGCTCATTTGACAATGATAGAGAAAGAAGCCCATTGGTGTCTGCAGAGTGGTTATCTTCTCTAATAGATTATTAAAACCATCCTCTGCTGAGTTCACCTTCTGGTTAGCACTCACACTCACGTTATCTTCATGTTCTTGCCCAGTCAGAGAGGTCTATTCACATACATCTTTCCCAGATCTGTTTGTTATCAATTTGCCAATTGTCCTTGTCCAGGTCCTTGACCACATGGCCAAACATTGGCCATAGTCTATGAATTGGTATGGACTTATATGTCTGACCATTTCTCCTTCCAGGCAATGTGAATAATCAGGTACATAGCTCAGAGTTTTGCCCACTGAGAAGATTTCTCACCACAGTCTTTCTGGGATGTTCTGGAAAGGAGCTATAAGCAAGGCACATGTTCATTTTCAGTTGGTGCCTATATACCAGGCAAAACCATTCCTTAGTTAGCTGTTTATATGGGACTCCCCATGAGGCTGTAGGTGCAGGTGTACAGAAAGAAAATAATGTAGAAGAAGTAGGGACCATGGGCATTTGAGCTGCGTCCTTGTGAAACTTACTTGTGCCTTCAGGACCTGCTTGAGCCTTATTTCATATATGCCATTTCTTGATAATGGAATGCTGGTTCATATGCCCAACTTTATGGCTTGGTGAATCAGACAACACCCAGTTCATGATGGCCAGTTAGCCTAGTGGCCCATGGTTAGGTGCTCAGTAATAAGTCAAACACGATTTCTTGAAAGGACAGTAGTTGTTCCCAGAAGATGTTAGGGCTTTGGTCCATATGCTAAGTTCCCCATAGGGGCTCATAAAAAGTTCCAAACACGTCTCTATTTTCTACTGATACTTCAGACACTGTTGGATCTACTGGAATATGTGGGTCAACTGGCAGAGAAGCTTGGATGACACACCGGACTGGTGGCAGAGCCTTTTCTTATTCTGGGTCCTACTAAAAACTAGTAGATTTTAGAGTCACTTCATGGCTGGATTGGAGTAGTACACCCAAAGGAGGAATACATTGCCTCCAAAATCCAAAGAGACCTCCTAGGTGTCGTGCCATTTTTTTTAATGGTAGGAAGGGTCAGATGCAACAACGTCTCTTTCACTTTATAAAAGATAGATAGACATGCCCCACAGCACTGGACCTCTAGACATTTTACTGAAGTAGAAAGCCTCTGACTTTTTATGTGATTAATTTTCCACCTTCTGACATGTAAATGTCTTAACAATATGTCTACAGTAGCTGCTACTTCCTGCTCACCAGGTCTAGTCAGCATAATATCATCAATATAATTGACCGTGTAATGTCCCCTGGAAGGGAAACGTGGTCAAATTCCCTGTGGACTCAATTATGACATCTACCTAGAGAGTTGCTGTACCCCTAAGGTAGAACAGTGAAAGTGTATTGCTGGCCTTGCCAGCTGAAGGAAAACTGCTTCTGGTGGGCCTTACAAGCAGGTGCACAGAAGAAAGCTATTGGCAGCTCAGTAGCTGCTTACCAGGTACCAGGGGATATATTAATTTGCCTAAGCAGCAAAACTGCATATGGAACAGCAGTTGTGATCGGAGCCACCACCTGACTAAATGTATGATAATTCACAGTCATTCTCAAAAATCCATCTGTGTTCTGCATAGGTAAGTTAAATGGGGATGTAGTGGGAACCACCTTATCTACGTTTTTCAAGTTCTAGTGGTAGCATTAATTTCTGCATTTCCTCCAGGAATCCTGTGTTGCTTTTGGTTTGCTATTTCTATAGATAAAGGCAGTACTAGTGGCTTCTGCTTAACCTTTCCCACCATAATAGCCCTCTTTACACAAGACCGGGAGAAAACGCGGGGCTTCTGCTGGTTGCTGAGTATGTATTTCAGTTATGCATTACAATGATGGGGAAATAATCACAGGATGGGTGGCTGAGGGTCCGTTGGTCCCATCGTGAGAGGCATCTGGACTAGAACTCCATTGATTATCTGACCTCCATAAGCTCCTACTCTGACTGGTGGACCACAGGGACATTTTGGGTCTCTAGGAAATACCATCAAATTGAGAGCCACTATCTAGAAATCCTTGAAAGATGTGATTATGTCTCTTCCCCTCCCAGGCACAGTTACCTGGTAAGTCACTGTAGATCCCTTTGGTGAAGGGAAGAATAAGATTAACAGTATAGGATTTTTAACAAATTAAAATTTTTAATTTTAGCAGGGTCCTTCCTCCAGTGGATCCAGGCTCCCTTTCATTCAAAGGGTTCCAAGTCTATAAAGTGGTTCAAGTCTGGGTGTTGACTGTGGGACCAGAATCATGTTTTTTCTCTTATATTATTCTTCTGCTCATGACACCTAGAACTCTTATTTCCTAGGGCCACCACGAACAACTAGCCAATGTCAGTGTGCTATCCATTATAGTAACCATGTCCCCCTGGTCTTTGGCAATTGAGTGGCCCCATTTGGACCCTGCTACCCAGTATTGTACTATTCCCATTGCATTTATAGATCTTAGTTCAATGGTAGCAGTTTCTTACTGCAATTTCCTACCTACAGAGAAGAGTCACTAGTGAACTCTTTAATGATGTTGGCACTTCTTTCATTGTTGGTTTGCAACCTCCTTGGGAGCTTCCCAGGTATAATCTGAAACTGGCTCCCATATATGGAGAGCAGGGAGAAACTGAAGGAAGAGGCGGGCCACTCCAGATTGGTAGGTGGCAGTTTTAATAAGCAAGGGAACTTGCATGTGAAGCTGGTCTTGGGTGGCCACAAGATGTGTGGATCTCACATTTGTCCCCTACATCTTAAAAGTTTATATAAAGGCCTTAACCGGGTTCGTTCATGTAGACCATTCACATGATCTCAACACTACATAAGTATCTCAAGGCTGTGTCCTTGAAGCAGCCTCTAGGAGCAGGAAGGCAAGTGGAACCCACATTTCAAGGATAGAGGAGAGAGTATGGAGCCTCTCATTGACTGCGTCCAACTCATGGGTCAGCCAATGTTCATTTCTTCTTCTTGAAGAAGAAATTCTTCTTGAAAGAATTTTCTTGAAAGAAATGTCTTCTTGACAATCTCCTCCAATACCTATAAGTATATTTTTCATAGTGGTGGGAAAATGTGTCCTCTAGACCCTCCTGGGGTAGGTGAATATGTCTTACATGATAAATTCACTTTAATGTTCCAACCTCCCTAAGTCTTTGAATACCTTTCTTTACTGTATTACTGAGGCATCAGGCAAAAATGGGCAAACCTCCTTAGGCAGGGACAGAATTGCTACTTCTGCAAAGAAGACTTAGCAGAATTTAGGGATTCTCAACTTCATCAGCATCTTCTCGTATGTCCTCATTCCAATTTTCAGGGTTCTATGCCCTAACTTTACCAGAAGACACCCTGCAGGGTTGGGAATACATTTTTTTTTGTAGTAATTCAGTAGTGCAGGTATCTCACAGGACACCACTTTGGGTTTGATTTTCAGAAATCTCAGCACTGAGGCTAGGAGATAAGGGTTTCTTTCAGGGAAGAGAGAAGATTTCAGGATTTTATTCTAAGCTCAATGGGAACTTTAGAGAGGTTTAGGCAGGGTAGTGACATGTATTGATTGATAAGTAAAGAAAATTTCTTTAGCCCCTGTGTTAAAGAGGACTTGCTGGGGAAAATGAAGAGATTATTGTAGTATTCCCATTAGATGACAGTGGCTTGGACCAGAGTTGTAGCAGTAGAGATAAAAATCAGTGGGTCAACGTGGAATATGCTTTGAGGGTAACGTCAACAGGAATTGCTGATAGATAGGCCATGGGGGTAACAGAAAGAAACAAAGATGTCATCTAGGTGTTTGGTTTGAGCAACTAGATGGTGACAGTTATATGCTAGTTACAGCTTTGGGGGGATCTATAAATAATAACTAATCAATAACTCATGGTGAGAAATCTTATAGGCATCAATGTGTGGATATCAAGTAGAGGGTTGAATTCTGCCCCTCATTCATCAACTCACTCCAAATAGGCTTCTGTTCTTAAACAGTCCACAATCAGATTTCACCGAATTATTCCCAGAATGTCCTTTAGAGCAATTTCATTTTCTGATATAGGACTCAATCCAGAATCACATATTGCATTCAGTTTTGAGATCGCTTCTGTCTCTTTAATCTGGAACAGTTCTCCTGCCTTTCTATATCTTTCATGACCTTGACAGTTTTGAAGAGTGTGGGTCAGTTGTTACACGGAATGTCCCTCAGTTTGGATTTGTGCGATGGTTTCTTCATGGTTAATTTCAGATTAAACATTTTTGGCAGGAATACTACATAAATTACTTTGCATCCTTTTCAGTACATCAGCTTGGGAAGCACACAGTATCATTTTGTCCCACTCTTGGTTTTGTTTACTGTGATCACTGTGTTAAGTGTTGCCATCCAAGCTTCTCTACTATGTTTATCGTTTCCCTCTTTGTAATTAATAGGTAATCCATGGGGAGATATTTTGAGATTGTAAGTATCCTAGTCCTCACCAAATTTTCACTCCCTAATTTTAGCATCCATTGAAAATTCTTGCCTGAATCAATTATTTTGATATTAGCAAAACAATGATTTTTAACTGAATAAATCCTTTATCTATTAGTTGCCATTCAACTGAAAGGAATAGCTCCTAGACAAAATTGAACTGATTATGTGTCTCTCTTACTAGACTATGAACTTCCTGAGAGCAGGGACTGTTTGTTTAACTTGAACACCAATGCTGTATGCATAGTAGATGCTCAATAAATATGTATTGAAATAAACTGTACTAAAATCACCCTTCAAATGGGGACGATATGAAAAATGCCTGCCTCAAAGCTTTCTGTGGGGCTCAAGTGAGATTTTGTACCCAAGAGAGCTTTGTAACCTGCACCAGGCTTGGCAGATGGTGCGGTCCTTATCAGGGGCTCAAGCCACGCCTATCTCAGGGCACACTGTAGTGGAGTCCATGGCTCCTCACTTCAGAAGGAGGGAAAGTTAGTGGGATGATTATGAAAATCAGTGTTTAAGGAAGTGGATGCAGCAGGAGGTTCTCCCCAGAGCCTTTACTCTCCTCTCTGTCCTTTGAAATCTTGGTTCTTCTTTGACTTCTTCAAGGAGGGGCTGGGTGGGTGCTGTTGCTTTGTTGGTTCCCTCTCCCCCCTCCCCTTCCTCTCCCTTCTGCCATACCACTCTGCCTGTCTCTCCCGCTCTCTCTTTTCTAGAAAAGCAGAAACTTTCCTGCAGCTGTCAGGCTTCTTTCCCTGAAGAATATCTCTAATCGCCCCGCCTGATTGGGTCTCGTTAGCGGGCTGGTGGCATTGATTGTACTCAATCAGCATCCTCCTGCCCAGCTGGGAAAATGTCCCATTTATTCCTCCATTTTATCTACTCTTCCTTCTACAACTATTTTACAGTTTTTCTGGGATTTAAAAAAAAAAAAAAAGCAAGCTCAAAGACCAAAATTTTCTGCTCTCCCTGGTTGTGGGATCTTCTCTTGTTTTACTTTGCATAAAGCTTTTCTGCTTTGTCTATCCCAAGGAATTTCTGAAAGTTCCCAGTGATATCTCCGGGGATAGTCACACCCTCCTTCCCAACCTTCACTTACCAACAATAACAATGAAGATAACAAGAGCAGGCATTTACTACACATACAACTGACAAGATGTATTTGCATAGATGAGCTCATTGGTGCCTTGTAACAATCCTGTACTACAGATGGTATCACTGCCACCGTCATCCCTGTTTTGTCGATGAGAAAACTGAGGTCGGGGAAAGTTAAGGCACTTGCCTAGATCATACATCAAAGAGGTGGCAGACTGGGACTCAAACCAGGTAAATGGCTATGAAGTGTGGTCCTAGTCCAATACTACAAGCCCAACGCTTGGTCCGGGAACTGGCAGCTTCACCCTGGGGCAGAAGGCGTTTGCCTTGCTTTTGGAAAAGCCGGGGTGGCATCATATTCTCTGGCACAGCTGGCAGAGATCACTCTGCCTGCAGGTGGACTCAGCAGCCTCTTGGGAGCCCTGATGGTTCCCGCAATCCCAGTCTCTCCCTTGCTGACCTGATACAGTGGGGAGGCGCTCATCCGTCTTACTCCCCTGAATTGAGGAACCTGGAGAAATGAACTCCAAGATAAGTTAGTCTGACCCCGGTTGGAGAGAGGGAAAGAAGAGGAGAAGGTTCAGGTCATGATGGGAAATCCCGGGGCAGGTCGGACCCAGATGGAGCACAGGGGACCTCAGGATGCCTTTCTTGCCTCTGGCACCTGGTACAGAAAGCAGCCTCGTGCGCTTGACCAAGCACCAGAAATGGCATCTCGAGATCTGGGGTCGACTTCCAGGTTTCCTGCCTGGTGGTTGTGTCACCTCAGGCAAATCACTTACAGTGTTTGCCTCAAATAAAAGTAGTATGGGGATCGAGAGGGAGGCAGTCAAAGATCATGTTAATGTCCCAAAGAAAGACGGTATATAAATGTGAGAAATGCAGAAAAAAATAAGATTCAGAGTATAGACTGTGTGCCGTGTCAGAGTTCTACGTGTTCTATGGCAATGTGAGAAACTGCAGATTCCTATGAAGACTGAAAAGAAAAATGCGAACATTTTAGTATGATTTCACTACTCATGCTTTAATCTAGACATTTCTACGCAGATGGCAAACTGCTTGGGCTCATACACCCACTCTTTCACCCACGTTCACGCCTGTGGTACTTTGTACCGTTTGGCTTTCTTGCTTTTCTTCAGTGGTCTGATGTGTTTTTTTCTGATGTTTTCTTTACAGCTGGTTATGGCTACTTTATTGGCCACTATATTTCAAAATAATGTCAAAACAAATCATTTTTTCCTCCCTCCCAGTAAAACTATGATGTTCCACACGCCTGCGACATTACGGAAGGCAGGGTTTGTTCCTACCTCCCGCCAGCTCTGAGCATTTTAGCTATGCTATTGGTAACGTGCCTCAGTTTCCTCATTAGTAAGATAGACTGATAAGGCACCTCATGGGGTTGTTAGGAGAATTCAGTGGAGCTACTGGGTGTAAAAGTCTTTAAAACTAAGAAGCACTATGCAAATAAGGGATTATTTGTACTTCTCCTGTGAATTTCCTCACCTTTCATATTTCCTCTTTGTCTTATGACTCTCACTTACCTGTAAGTAGTTGGGGGGTAGGGGAGCCTATCTTACTAATCTTCTCAATGGATTGCATATTGTCTGGAACAGAGAAGGGGCTTGATACATATTGTGTGGATGCACACAATATGTGGGTGGGTGCTTGAGGAGTAGGAGAGATTCTTGAGCTGGAAAGGGGGGACAGGATTCATCGAACAACAGTTATGGTTGTAATTGACCCCCTTTAGCCCTCCCTACCATCTGTGAGGTAGGTATCACTATTCCCATTTTACAAATGAGGAAGCCCAAGCTCTGAAAAGCTCAGACTAGTAAATAGCAGAGTTGGGATTCCAGCCAGATTCATTTCCAGGCTTCAGACCTCTTTCCTGAAGGCAGAGAAGGACAAAGGATCACAGAAAAGACTTTCCTTTATCAACACCCATCTGAGTCTCTTACACGTTCAGGTCCTTCCAAATCACGTGAACCAATGCCTTGACTGTTCTGTTTCTGCTCATTTGATTTGGGATGCTGTCACCTGCAACCACAGAACCTCAATTAATGTACCCCCTCTTATCCATTTCCCCATAGCACGCACCTTATACTTCATTCTAGCGTCAGTGTCTCTGCCTGATAGTACAATTATTTATTCATATTTTTCTCTCCACCAGATGGATCCCCCAGAAGGTATGGGCCATGTCTAATTCATTTTTGAACACCATCTACATGGCAGGCTCTTTGCTGGGTACCAGTAGCCTGCCACATAGGCAATGTTCAATAAACGTGTGTGTGTGTGTGTGTGTGTGTGTTAGTAATTGTAATGTACAACTCTTCTGTACTGGAGATTTGCCCTGATTTCCCCTGGCACTTATTAAGCACCTACTATGAGCCAAATCCCCACTGGGGGGTTGTACAGAGGTAGCCCATGGTCTGTTTCACCTCTCAAAGGTCTGTCGGAATAGGTCACAGCTCATGATCTACCACCATCCTTTCCTCTCTCTTCCTTTGGCGAGAACAGAGAGTCCCCCTCAAGCCACGCAGCAAACACAAAGTCGGAATATGATGAAAATAGTTGGAATCTTTGTTTTAAAACCTTGTTAAATTTTCTGTTTAAAAATGTTTTGTTCACATAGTGATAGGAGATCTTTTAGAATCCGTTCTGAAGAGCAGCCTTCCCCAGGCAGTCAGTATTCAAAGCAGTTTGGAGAGAGAGCTGGTTGCTAGGGGCAACACGAACTTCTGAGGGGGGAAGCTCTGTGTGTGGATATAAAACCCAAGCCCTGGGGACCCTGTAGGAGTGGGGTCCTCTCACCGAGGAGCTGAAGAATGAGAAGTGGCGGAGAAGCTTCTGGACTGTGCTGGCTGCCCTCTTTTGGTGACTGGCAGGCTGATGCGCCGCATTGCAAGGGGGCTGGGGGTGGGGGGTGAGGCCATAACCCAAGCACACAGGTGGAGGCTTTCCTCCTCCTGACAAGGCCGCTAGGACATCAGAAGGGCCTCAAGCGGCCACAGTCACCTTCCCGCGAAGCCCTGTTCCATGGAAGGAGGAAGTCCAGGCTGGAGCCAGCGGGCGCTGCCTCTCTGATTACTGGTTTCTATGGTCTTTATTATTAGAGCCATGCTTTCTTCCACCTCTATCGCCGGGCATCCCGCCACTTGCTCCCTGTCGCTGTAGTTTTGTCCTTTCAAGAATGTCATGTGAATGGGCCACCTCTGGAGACGAGCTGCTTCTGCTCAGCGCACCGCCCGTGACCTTGGTCCCGGTGCTGCTCGTTGCGTGTATCTGCGCACAGTTGGCTCCTTTCGATGGCTGGGTGGTACTCCATGGGATGCACGTCCCGTCCGTCCTCAGTATTTGCGATGCCGTATTCGTAAAGTCACCTACTTGCTCCCGTTGGTGACTGCTGAGTTGACACACTCGTGGCGCTTTCATGGCTACCCAAAGACACACGCAGAGGCGTGAAAAGCTGGAGTCGTTCAACGTGCGCGTTACCAGCGGGCACCCTGCCTTCTTGTTTTGGTACTCACGCTGGAAACACGTGTCCTTTCCGTGGCCTATTTAGTGCCATCTTCTTCTGCATTTTTTTGTGCTTTTTGTTGGTGATTTTGCGGCTTCAGATGGCCCCAAGCATTGTGCTGAATTGCTGTCTTCTGTTCCTAAGCAAGGAGGCCGGGCCGTGCCTTACCGAGACAGTACATGTGTTGCATAAGCCTTGCTCAGGCGGGAGTTAGGGCGCTATTGGCCGTGAATTCAATGTTCATGAATCAGCAAAATGTATCAAATAAGTTGCCTTTAAACAGAAGCTCACGTAAAACAAGGTTATGGACTGGACAGTTGATGAAAATGTTATGACCAGGGGCTCCCAAAACCTAACCCTGTATTCCCCTGGGGACAAAGGCTTGGCAGTTGCTAATTCAGTGTTGGGAGTGACTTTCCAGGACACAACTCCTGTGACTCATGAGAATTGGCTGTAGTGATGGTCTTTATGAAACTGAGCTCTGGGCTAGTTGGAGGGGAGTCTCAGAACCCCGTCCCTGTCCTTGCGCGGTTTATCATTAGGCTGCGTGGGGGAGCTCTTTCATAGCTGTGTTGCTCGGGGAAATTTGATTTTAGTTAGTTCAGTTTTTGGAAGGAGGGAGGCTGAGAGTCTGAGGTTCCTGGGTTTAGGAGAAGCTCTTCTGTGCAGCACAAGGAGAGGAACAAGCTGGTTTCCCAGGAGGACAAAGAGGTAGAGGGGGAGAGAGATCCATCAGGATCTGGGAAGGTGCCTGTCTGCCCCGGCCCCTCTCCTGGACACCAGTGATTTCAGGAGCAGTTCTGCACCTGGGAAATGCTTGGTGCACCTGGGTTTTTGTGGCCTTTTGAGGAAGGTCCTAAGCTTTGTGCCCCAGGGGGTGCAGAGCAGGATGGAGATAGCACTTGGGAGGAGGAAAGACATCGGGGACCAGGAATTAAGTAGCTGTGGGGAACTCATGGAAATTAGAGGCGGCTCTGGATTCCCACAGGCTGGGAACTGGCAATCTTGGTTAAGTTTAACCTGTATTTGGGAGTGGGTAATCCTCAGCCAACATCAGTCCTGCACATAAACCGGTGGTCCACCACTAGGGGAACTATATCACCCACCATTGGGGTCTGTGGGACCAATTTCAGGATTATCAGAGTCAGACCTGGATGGGAGTGGTCGGAGGGGGATGGTGGGAATGCAGTCTTTCACTTTATCGAGGTCTGGACTGCAAGTAAAGGCCCTTTCCCCCTGTCTCCATAATAATCATAATGGCATACAATACATTATATCTAGCATGTAAACTCAGATTTCAGTGTGGAAGGATGTTTAGTATATATTATTTCCATGATGCTTTACCTTCTCTATCTGACCTAGACTGCTTTTAAATTTACACAGATTACTAGTATCAAGTCGATTGGCTGTCAGCAGGGAATAACGCCCGTGCCACTAACTCTGGGACCACCCCTGTCTTACCCACGAAAGGACACTGAAGAGCAAATAGCATTTTGAAAGGGAAGATTTTGAGTCCATTCTAGTTTATGGAGCTCGTTTTCTGCTGGGAGCGACAAGGCTTCTTGCCCACAAACTGGAGGCTGGTGCTCGGTACTCTGAACCGAGCTGGGAATTCCGCATTCTCTTGCACCATTTTCCTAACCTCGTGAGATAACTATGCCATCCAGTCCTATTACTACCATAATTACACAAACATGTAACAGTTGTTACTAGAGCAACAAGGGGTCTGAACACCCCCATGGATCTAGATCAGTTTAGAAAATACACTTTCTCCTCATAGGCCAGGTTTCCAGGCTTTTTTTTTTTTTTTTAAAAAACCTCGTGCAAGTTACTAGTTCTAGTTCACCAGTCAGAAAAGAAGGTTTCCAGAATCCCCCACCACACACCGCACAGACACAGAACGAGACCGTTTCCCCCAGCACTTGCACCTTCCCAATCCTGGGAGGTGTGCAGGGAGACGAAAGGCGTCTGATGAGGCAGAGGCCGAGGAGGCCTGGCCCTGTCCTCTGACCTGAGAACTCAGGAGTGGGGGTGGGCACTGGTGGGGGGGAGGCCCCTCTGGGGGAGCAAACGCTTCCTGCTCTGTCACTCCTTCCACGTGGAGGGAGCTCAGTGGGTGCATCTCGGCTTTTCTCTCTCTCTCCTTCCTCTCTCTGCCCCAGGGAAAGGGAGTGGACGTGACCCACTCGGGGAACTGGGGAGAATCCGTGGGGCAAGGCCCGCTCAGCTGCTTACGGTTTCCCTCCTCTTTGGGAGCTCAGACAAATGGCGAGAGCCCAAGCTGCCTTCTGCCCACGCCTGACACCCACCGCACTGGGGCCACTGTCCAGGTGCAATGGTGTTGTACGTGAAAAGCCCTCCAGGCCTCGGGGGTCCAGGAGGACCCTCTCCCGGACCTTCTCACCCAGCCGGATCCGCCACCTTAATCATTGTAGCAACACAGGTGACATTTCTGTCTCCCATCTACCACCATTTGTCTTTTGTTCTTAGAACATGGAGGGAGGGAGGGGGCATAAGGGTCGGGCACTCCTCTGCTGGGGACACGGTAAGGGACACGGCAAAGGATTCTTCTCTTCTACCAACTGGATCTGCCCTTCTTTCCCATCCCTGGCTCTAAACTCTCCTCTTCTAAGCATTCTCTCTGGGTTAGTTGCTAATTTCAGAGCCAGGGAGCCAATGCGTGTAGCCTGGAAGGATCTGCTGTACGAGACCTTAGGGGTGATCTGGTCTGGCTCCTTGGGGAGGGTGGGAAGAGCGGTGGGCTTCCGCTTGGAAGACCTGGTATGATTAGGGGAAGAGTCTCGACCTCTCTGAGCATGTTTCCTCCACTGGCAACATGGAGCTAACTCATTGCTGCTCCTCCGGCTTGTGGTGAGGACTGAAAGGGAGGTGCAGGATGGGGTCTTATCAGTTTTTTTTTTTTAATTTTTCTATAAACATATAATGTATTTTTATCCCCAGGGGTACGGGTCTGTGAATCGCCAGGTTTACACACTTCACAGCACTCACCATAGCACATACCCTCCCCAATGTCCATAACCTCACCCTGCTCTCCCTCCCCCCTCCCCCAGGTCTTATCAGTTTTAAAGCTCATGCAAATATGGGTTGTTTGTCTTGGCAGGACTAGGCAATGAATCCAGGTTTTCTGGGGTAGGGAGATTAAAAGGGCCGCAGCTTGGGGAGGCTGAGGGCTTTTTCAGGACCCAGAGGAATGAGGTTAGAGAGCAGGAAATCCTAGAGAAAGTACTTCAGACTGTGGACTTTGGACCTGCCCAGACTGCAGGGCCTGGGGTGAGGCCCCTGGAGACTTGTCCACAGAGGGGCCTGCTCTCAGCCTCTGACCGATGTGGGCCTGCAGGGGGTGGGCGGAGTATGGTGCCCAGGCCCGTAGAAGGAAGGCGTTGAGAGGGAAGTCAGAGAAGGCTGTGCCCCCTCAGGCTGCAGCAACACTCGCTCCTGAACCCCAGGACCCTGCTGTCGGGGCTCAGGGGAGCCTGCCTCTTGAGACCTCGCCCAGCAGAAGTTAGTTAGCATACGCTTAAAACCTATGATCCGGGGCGCCTGGGTGGCTCAGTGGGTTAAAGCCTCTGCCTTCGGCTCAGGTCATGATCTCAGGGTCCTGGGATCAAGCCCCGCATCGGGCTCTCTGCTCAGCAGGGAGCCTGCTTCCTCCTCTCTCTCTGCCTGCCTCTCTGTCTACTTGTGATCTCTGTCTGTCAAATAAATAAATAAAATCTTTAAAACAAAAACAAAAACAAAAAAACCCTATGATCCCACCTACTTCCTTGTCACATGACTCACTCTTACCCCGCCCCCGTCCTCAAGCCTGTAGGAACTGAGGTGAAACCCCGTGTTCCCCAAGATCAACCCCTGTCCCCCAGCCAATCAGCCCTCCCCTTCCCCCACTTCCTCCTTGTGACCCTGAAGTTCTTATAAAGACCCGGAAATGACCTTCTTTATGGAGATGGGTGATGGCGGCAAAACCATTCTTTCTTTCTGGGCCTCAGTTTCTCTTTTCTTTAAGTGGAAACAGTATACTGTCATACAACCTTTGGTGCTTTGGTTCACTGGTATCACTATCAGAAAGATTCTGTGCCTGGTACTGTACTGGGCATTGTGGCTTCCACTCCCCTGGAGCGTGTGTACGTGTGTGTGTGTGTGTGTACACACAGGTTTTGTTCACATCAAACAAACTTGTTATATGAACACCTGGGTTTACACTAATGATAAATTAGGGGGTGATTATTCACTTTACAAAAGGATTCATGTTAGGCTTCCCCTAGTGCGTTTATAATGGGATTCAATTTATACCATATTCAGCCACCATCTATTGTGTAAAGGGAGACCCTCTTTGCATAAACAAGAGCTTGTGTAGGCAGTATTTTGAGCATTATGGAAGAAAAGAATTAGAGACGCTGAAGAGGTTTTTACTGCGGATACAATGAATAACACTAGTGCCTGGGAACAAAGGTGACTGTCGATGGCAGTGTCCGTAAGCTTCCCTCCGGAGCACTTCGGAACCCCCAGGGCCGGGCCAGAAGTCCAGGCCCCTGCTCACGGCACTGACCTGGGGCTAACGGGGACCCACGTGGGGGCTTGGGGTGGCCGGGACCCGGGAGCTAGGAGCTCTGGCTTCCGTATCAGGCGTCACAAAGGAGCGGTGAAGAGGGTGAGGTTACTTGGTTTGTCTTTCTTGAGATCGTTAGGTTTGGGGTGCCTAAGCTGAGGCCAGTGGGGGAGACCCTTAAGGAAGACAGAGGCCCCAGGATAGCGTAGGGTCCTGGCCAAGGCTTAGCACTTGCTCCCATACCCCAAGCCCTTTCCCCCCGATCATGCATGGGGACCCACTGCTGAGTTCTCCCGGTCCGTGCCTCTGTCTCTTGCAGTGTTTGCTGAGCGAGCCGAGGACCAGCTCCTGTTTTGAGGCTCTGCGGAAGGCGAGCTACACCCTCTCGCTTCAGCATCTTTTCCAGTCCGGCTCTCCAGATTCATCACCACTAGAGGAAGACAAAGAATTCCAGGTTCCAAAGCCACACTGTGTCATGCAGGCAATGGAAGAGCTTCACAGGTTGGTGATCGGAGAAGTGATTCGGTTACAGCTGTGTTCCAGAAAGATCGTCTGAGGGAGGTGGGGCTGGACTGGGTGTGCGTGGGCCAGGCAGGGCTTCTAGAAGGCCCCTGAGTGGCTGAGGTTATGGGGGTGAGAAGGTGGCATATGGAATGAGTGTGAGACCCGGTGAAGGGGACCCACCTGGCAGGTGCCTGGAGCGAGGGGCAAGGACAGGCCTTCAGATAATTCAAGACTAGCCCTGACCCTTTGTGTCTTCAAGAAAAGCTTTCCCATCCCCCTTGCTTGGCTCCAAAGCTCACCGGCCTCTTCTTCATTCTTGGCCATGCCTCTGAGCCCTCGTCTTCCGAGCCAGACCCAGGCAGGAGTCTGACTCCCATCCCTGGATCATGACTCCCTCTGATACACTGAGACCCGGAGCCGAAAATGCCCGAGACCACCCTAGAGTTCTCCGGGGCGCCTGCTTCTCCACCCAGATCACAACTCATGCCCGGCCTCACGGACCCGGAGGAGGGCTAGACAGCCGGCTCAGACCTGGGGTCCCTCACCACTGAGCCCCACTCCCCCGCATTGGGCATCTTCAAAGGGATCTCTGGTGTCACCGACCAAGTCAGCAGGGGCTGGGAGGGAGCCTGGAGCTTTATTAACTAATCTCGGGCACTTGAGTAATTTATTATGTTTAAGCTGGTGCCATCAAGTCTCTCAGCGTGCCTGCGTGCGCGGGGAAATAAATTAAAGGCTGTCCACAGATACTTGGATCATCTGCGTGATTGCCGGGCTGGTGAGATGGAGGTTTAAGGCTCTCTCTTCTTGCAAATTGGAAATTAGGAATTAATAAGACAGCAGGCCAAAGAGCTGTGGTGGTGGTGGTGACTTGGCTGCAGGGCCAGGACTGGGGGAGGGAGGGCTGCTGCCTGGGAGGGAAGGGCCGGGGGCCGGGCGAGGGGCCAGGCGAGGGGCCTTACCAGGCTGGGCCGAGGGGCCCTTGGTTGGCCTGTGCAAGCCGCGACCCAGTCTGGGGGCCGGATGACCTCCCTGTGGCCCCAGCCTGGCCCCTGGCCTGCTGGGTGATGTGGGGCAGGCCCCTGCCTCTTCTCAACTTCAGCTTCTCACCTCCCACCGCAGGAGGTTAGACCCAGAGCTGCCGTATCCATTAGGTACAAGAAAAAAGTTTTAATTTCTTTTAAAGTCAGAAGAAGAGCAATGAGTTTTCGGTTGAAGAAAACGCTTTAATCTACAGTATAAGTGTATTTTATAATTTTTAGTATGAACATCTGTGTGTGCAGGAAGGGGCCCCTGGAGCTCTCCCTGAAGCCTGGGTGGGACGAGCTGACTACCAGGGACCCTCCTGCCGGGACAGCGTCCGGCTTCCAGAACAGCCCGACGCTCGTGTCTGTCTGTCTATCTGGGCTCTAGCTGCGGAGCTCCAGAGAGCGGGAACTGCCTCCCCGGGGCCTGTAGTCCCTGCTCCTGCAGCAGGAGCTTGGGTCCAGGGAAGGAACCACCGTCTGTCTGAGGGGTGCCCGGGGGCGGAGCCAGGCGTGGGGTCCAGGCTTGCGGCCTTCCTGCTTCCTCACTGCAGGCAGGGAAGAGACAGGGAAGCTGGTCTCCAAGCCTGAACTACCTTCTCTCACAAGCCCCTGTCCTCAGGCCTGGCCCCTGGGCCCCTGCCTCGGTCCTTAGACACGACCTCAACCCTGCTTTCTGCTTTTCTGCCCCTGGGAACTCTTCCAGAAGGGAGCAGCACAGGCTTCCGTGGTTGGCGCGGGGGGGCCAGTGGGCACTAGCCCGGGGTGGGGGGGCGCCCCCCGAAGTGGACCTGAACCCCCTCAAGAGCCCCGGCCTGTAGTTGGGTGGCCTCACCACCAGGTGGCAGGCTTGCTCTACACAGATGCCTTGGCCGGAGCATTTGCCTGGCAATGGCTGGAGGTGTCCTAGGGGGCCAAATCAGCCCGCGGCCGGGGGCGGTGTTGAGGCCAGCGTGGGCAGCTTCAGAAGCAGGGCTGAGGCCTCCCAACTTGGCACTGAGCTCCGCCTGAGATCCTGGCTCCAAGGGCACCTTGGTCTCCTTGGAAGAGGCTCCAGGCTGATGTCAAGTATCTGACCAGAGAGCGCCCCCTGGAGTCGGGAGGGGTGAGTTGCCTCCTTTCGCATCTTTGTGTGTGTAACGGGGGAAGGGTGGGTGGGGTGGACCGAAATGGACCCGGGATCTTCAAAGGCATTCCAAGGCCTCTGGTTCTGGAGAGAAAGGTAACTCTATCCCTCTACTTAGACTATCCCTGCTTCGGGCTGGGAGGCCTGAGTGGTCCTCCGCCTCTGCCCACCCCTCTGACCCGCCTGGCCCAGACCCCTGGCCCTCCAGCATACTTACCTCGCCCTGGGGGATCCTGGGAGCCAGAGGACAGACCACACTTGCACTCAGGCCCTCTTTCCATCAGCAGGGAACAGGAAAAGATTAAGCCCTGGTCTAGGGAGCACCAAGGAGAGACGCTTAAGAGTGAGGGACCAAAGGGAGAGTTGGTCCTGGCAGCAGAGAAAGGGATGCTAGCCTAGGCTTACTGGGGAGGTGAGTGAGGAGATGAGTGGGGGCTCCAGGTCCAGGGAGGGAAGTGGAAGGGCCCAGCTTTTCCTGGCACTGGTTCGCGGCAAGCAGGACAGGTTGTCCCCGGGCCTGGCATTCTCCTGGGACTCCGGAGCAGCGTCCAGATTGCTCTGTGCCGCCGGCAGCCAGGCCCAGCCCCACCCAGCTACTGATCACATCCTGCCCTCAGTGGCCTCTCTTGCTGCCATTCAGGTCCCAAAGGCCCAGAAATAAATGCTGGACCTTTCTCCCCTGTCTCGTTCACCTTGCCTGTGCTCCCTCTTGCTTCAGCTGGTTCCTGGCCCTGCCTCTGGCCCTTACCCTGCAATCCTGGTGGGACAGGACGGGTCACCTGGGCCTGGACAGGGAGTCAGTCGTGCTGGGGCACAGGTGTCCCGGCTCTTGGATGCTCACAGTTCACAGGGATGAGTCTGAGCCAGGGCCGAAAAGAGACCACGGGGAGGAAAACAGAGGCAGAGAAGGAAGCTGGGAGGTGGGTAGACTGTGATCAACAGAGAAAAAGATACTGGGGGGAATGCAGGGAAAAACAGGAGGGAGGAGAGGCGGAGGAGGAGGAGGGGGAAAGAGAGAGAAAAAGAGAAAGGAAGAAGGAACAGAAGAGAAGAACCGAAAAAAAAAAAAGAAGGATGGAAATGAGATACACTGCAAACCAAGAAAGGAGGAAAACAAAAGGAAAAAAAGGGAAGACACCCAAAATATCAAGAAGGATAAACACACAGATATACACAGATGTGTGTGTGCGCACGCATGTGGGTGTGCGCATACGTGTGCATGCACACGGACACGCAACACACACGTTGTTTCTGGTCACTGTCTTGGCCACAGGCTGTTCTTCCTTCTGCATCTCCATTCCCTTGACCTGCTCTGGGTTTCAGAAAAGGGCGTGGTCTCCAGATGAAGCTCCCTCCGGTGACACGCCGCCTGCCCAACCCCCAGAGACCCTCCACTTAGGCTAGACGCACCAAGGGGACCAAAGTCTTTATGCCTCACACTTGTCACCCAAAATTGGATCTAACCGCCTCTCTCTCTTCCTCTCTCCCTCCTAGTTTCCTTAGTAACTGACAGTTCCCCAGTGAATTCCAGACCCCGGGTGACAGACTGCTGTCACCGTCAGAGAAGCGCAGGCTCTCCACTGCCCCTCCCCCCACCCCACATGGATTCGCAGACTCGGGCGGGGGTGTGAGGATGCCTGGGTAGGCTCAGGGGTAATTAAAACATGTACCATTGATTCCATAACAGGGAGCAGAACTTTAATTACTCACTCCGAGGGTGAGGGCGTGAGTGAGGAGGTGGCCATCGGGGGGATTGGGGAGGGAGACCGGGGACGTGTCTGCTTTTCTTCTTTCTTTTCCCTTCGCCCAACTTGGATGGGAGAGGTGGGAGGTGAGTCCCAGGAAGCGACGGGGTGCTCAGTGTGTGGGGAGGGGAAGCAGAGGGTGAAACCTGATTGTGTTCATTAAGGCAACACAAAACTGGGAGCCGTAATAATAATTAAATTAATTATAAAAGCAATTTGCTTTTGAGAATTTGATTTGACAGCTTACTAGTGGCTGCACTGATCTAGCAGCTCTGGCTTAAAAATAGTCAGAACAAAAAACCAACTAGGAGAACTATCAGCTAATTTTAATTAGATGCCAGGATTGGTAAACAAAATTCCGCACCACCCTTTCATTGTGGCTGACTTCGATTTAAGGAGATGTCGGGATTGATTTTGGGAAAGGCAGGGGAAGGGAAGGTGCCTTTTGGAGAGGGGATGGTGGCTCTGGGGGGGGGGGTCCAAGGAGGGGCCTTCACTGGGGGCTGCTCCCTTCATCCCCACCCATCCGGGAATATTTGCTCAAAGGCCCTTTAAGGGTTCCTCACCGACTCAGAGAGTGACTTGCTGTGTGACCTTGGCAGAAGGCAGAAATGGCTCTGCTGTGTGACTCTGTGTGTGTGTGTGTGTGTGTGTGTGTGTGTGTGTGTGTTGGAGGGGGACATCAGACTGATAGCATTCATGGAGCTGGGAGAAACTGCCAAGAAGAAGGTGAGAGAAGACGTAGAGTGTCGGCCACACTCTCTCCCCCACATCTGCGTTCTAGAAAGCCTGAGGTCTGAGGGAGCTGGATTCTGCATATGTCGTCTAGGAGTTTTGATGACGGGGGAAGAAGGGCTGGCAGGGAGAGGCTGCTGCGTCCTGGGGATCTAAGGTCTCCAGGCCCCGCCGTGACTGACCCCTGACCTCCCAAGCCCCCTGTCTCGTCCCCACAGAAGTGCTCTCATCCCTTGCCTCAAGAGCGGTTCCTGCCTTGGTCAGCGCTGGCCTCATGATGCTGTCCTGAAGGGAGCCCTCACTTCTCTCCGCTGCGGTGGGGCTTGATTCATCCCTGGGTCCCCTGCCGGGCCAGACGGGGCATCCAGGAAACCACTGGAACCGAGGACCAGGGGTGACCTAATGACCTTTCCTAGCTAGCATCTGCCAACCCACCTCCCTCTTTCTCCCCTAAACACAGTATTGCCACTCCCCATTCATTCCCTGCTGGTCCTCTGCAGGTGAGCTGCTGCCACGGTCCCCCTGAAATTGCTCTCTGGAAGGTCACTGAGCATCTCCCCGCTTTACCATGGCCCCCTCCCTGCCCCGTCCCCTTGTTCCCTGCAGCACCTGCACAGTTGACCACCCCAGGGTGGCTGTCCTCAGGGCCCACCCCACACCCTGACCACCCTCAGGTCACTTTCAGGGTGACGTCACTGGCTTCACTGGACAGATTTTGGCTGAGGTGTGCTGACCCAGGCTCCGGTGGGGTAGATAGAGCCGTTGGGAGGGGATGGTGGGGGTTGGAGCAGATTTTGACCCCACCTCCTGCAGCTCCAAGGTCAATGCCCACTACAGTCTTTCATATCCCCCACCTTGCCTTTCCCTGCCGCTCTAGGCCCATTTTTCTGACCACCCAGCAGGCATCTCCACTTGATGGATCCCTGTGCTATTCCGGAACCAGTGTTTGAAACAAGATTTTCCACCTTCTCCTGCCCACCCCGACCCCCAGACCTCTCACCCATCAGTCCTGTTTCTGGGAAGGTCACCACACACCTTTCCCACCGCCTTAGGTTTTCCCTAAGCTTTGGTGTCACCTGCGATGGCTCCCTCTTCTGGTTTTCCAGGTTGTGATCGATCTTGGAGTCCAGTGGCTTTTCCTTTAAATCCCCCTCCTCTGTGTTCCCTGGCCATCCACTGTGCCTCTCTCCTGGGCCTCAGGGCCAACGTGTCCTGTTCCTGGCCGAGTGTGGATCCTCTCCCGGGTGGCATGTTGACAGCAAAAGGCAGGCTGCACACACCAGCCCGCCAAGAAGCCAGAGCCCTGAGCCTGGAGCCCAGAGGGAGGAAATGCAACTGAAAAGGTTTAACAGCCCAGGTGTAGGGAGCGTGCTGGGCAGGGTGGAGCCCTAGGAAGGAGGGTTCTGGTGTGGGGGTGAGGAACAAGCGGGGGCCTCGAGGGGATGAGCAGGTGAATGGGGATAAAAAGAGAGAAAGGAACACGTGAGAAGACAAGGCATGGAGCCATTTTCTCTGGAGCAAAAAACAGGACTTGTTGTCTGACAAGAATCCTTGACATTGAGAGGGGGTCTGAAAGTTCAGGCTGTGCTCCTATCAGAGAGCAGGGAGGGGGGGCTGACTGTGTGAGACGGGCCCCACCGCGTGGCTGCAGCCGCCACCTGGAGTGTCCCAGCTCCAGGCAGAAAATGTGGTGTGGGAGTGTGTTTGTGTGTGAGAGAGTGTGTATGTGTGTGAGGACAGCTGTGAACGTGTGAGTGTGCGCGTGTATGTATGTGTCAGGATGCATATGTGAACGTGTGGCTGTGGGAGTGTGTGATGGTGTATTTGTGTGTGTGTGAGCACATGTGTGTGATGCACAGATGTGTGAGTGCATGTGAACACGTGAGGGTGTGTATGTGAGTGTGTGAGCATGGATGTGGAAGACCGCACACATGAATGTGTATGTGCGTGGGTATGCTTGTAAGTGTGCAAGTGTGTACATAAACATGTACGTTTGGATGGGTAAGTGTGTATGTGTGCACATGTGTGAGAGTGTGTCTGTGTGCATATGTGAGTGTGCATATGTGTGAATGTGTACAAATGTGCAGGAGAGAGTGTGTGCATGCATGTGTGACTGTGAATGTGAGAGTGTGTGCACACGTGTGTCAGAGTGTGAGTGTGTGTGTAGTGTACAGGGTGAGAAGGTGTGGGAGAGAAGCTGGATGGTTCCGACCTCACTGATGACGAACTGTGTGACTTTGGACAATCACTTAATCTCTCTGAGCCTCAGTTGCATCATTTATGAAATGAAGATAATTATAGCCCAAAATTGTGAGGATCAAAAGAAAGAATGTGTGTGAAGCTCCGAGCTGGGTTCCCAGACTTACCCTATGCGTAAGCAGTGTTACATTACGAATGTTATTCAAGCCACTCCTCCTGACGTCTACATTTCTTACTCCTGCTGTCTCCTTCTCCCTAAGCAGTTGAGTGGGGCGTGGCTGAGCTGGAGGGCTCCCGGCGGCTCTGATCCAGCCTCCTCGCGTCATGGATGGGGCCACAATGCCCAGATTGTGCAGGAGACCAGCCCAGGGCTTCCTTGCAGTGGGTTCAGGCCTGAGGCTGGAACCGGGCCTCAGGACTCCCATGCCAGGGCTTTCTCAGTCCATCGGGTCTCTGAGTTTTGAGATCAGGTTAATGTAGGTCGGTACCAATGAAGCAGAGGCTGCAGTAAGGACCAGCAGATGGAGCAGGAGCCATGGCGTCTCCTCCTCCTCCTGGTGCCTGCGTCCTGGCATCATCTGGGCAGGCTCTGCCTGGAGGGGTGAGATTCACAGAGCACTGGGAGGCGCTTACAGTGTTCTGGCTGAAAATTCTTCGCATGTCTCTGGTGATGCCTGTGAGGGGAGAGAAGAGAGCAAACTTGCCTCTCCCTTGATCTCCCTCCATGCTCCGATTCCACCGGCACGAAAACGTCATCCACCCCGGAGAGAGAGGAGCATGGGCTAGGCTCAGCCTGACACAGGTGAGCTCACCCTCTAGTACCTGGGTCCTGGCAGAGGGAGAATCCTTTTTCCGCCGTGCTGTGTGATTTTGGACAAGGCACTTGACCTGTCTGGATCCCACATCCCTCACATGTGAAATAGTAGAGTCAGAAAATGTCTGCTAGTCTAGGATTCTAAAGCCAGCTAATCCCCTCGCTCAGAACTCTCTCCTCTCTCTGTGGCTCGAGTGACACTTAGGTCAACAGGACAGGGGTCAAAAAGCTCTGTGTTCGTTCCTCTGCAGAGAGCTGGGTTTATGAGTGTGGGTGGATATGTCGGGAAGAAATGGAGAGCCAGAGCTGAAAGGAAGGACGAGGACAGAGACGAAACCCCTGGTCCCTTAACCAGACCGATGCAGGTGGTCACAGGAGGCCCGAGATGAGTGGACAGGAGTGGAGCACTTGCTAACCGCCTTGCCCCTTGGTGATCTATATTTATCCAGAGCTTGCTATATGTCAGGACTATGCTAATTTTTTTACATACTTTATTTTATTTGAAATTACATATGCCCAACACACACAGATTTTTGTTTTGTTTTTTAAAGACACCGAGTATATCATTTTGTGGCTTGCTTTTTTACTGAACGTGTCTTGGAGATCTTTCATGAGAATGGCAATTTCTCCATTTCATTCTTTTTAATGGACCCGTAATATCCCAGAATATGTACCATGGGCGCTTTCATGAGTCCCTCATTCATGGATATTTACGAGCTTCCATTTTTTGTTATTATTATAAACAACGCTGAACTGAACATCCTTATGCATTTGACTTTCTGTCAAGGAATGGAGGCTTTTGCAATGTAATCCTTTGAATGAAACCCTGGATCAAAAAGCAGGTGCATTTCTTAGCTTGTGAGATCCTGGCACATTTGCCTTGAGCTTAGATATTGGGGTTCGAATGGGGGTTTAGTTCTGCTTGAATTAGGAGGGGTAGAAATTGGCTGAGATCTGGCCTGTCTGTTCTGCCCTTGGGTTAGATGACCTGTAGGTGAAAAGCAACCGGAAGAGAGGCAAAAGGAGCTCGCTGCCACCACCAGCATGGTCAAGGGAGCTCCAGTCAAGGGACCTGGGGGAGGCACACCAAGCACTCAGACCCTCAAAGCCCTACTAACCAAGGCCCGTGGAGCCAAAAGGAGCCGCTTTGCTGGAGGAGCTTTTGATAACTGCATTTGGAAGGCAACCCAAAGCCAAAGGATAATCCACAATTAGTTTTGTCTTTGTTTGGAATTTATAAAATGATTAGATTTTCAAAAGAGATTGACCTACCCTTAGATGCTTGAATTTGACGGAGATTAAAAGGGTTTATTTGCATCCCCTGAGCACATCCCTGAAGTAGTAGTCCCGTGCCATGCTGGGGAGGGCGGAGGGTTGTGCTGTTCACCAGCCCCACAGGGCTGACCCCAGCAGGTGCCATGGGGGCGGAGAATTGTTTGTGTTCACGGCTGTACCTCCAGGGCCTGGAACAGAGCCTGGCACCCACAGTGGGTGCTCACTGCATATTTATTGAATAGATACAAAGCCTTTGGGGGCAACAGAAAGCAACTAAGCATCCAGACTCTTGATTCAGACCCAGACCTCACAGACTAGCTGTGTGATTTTAAACAGTTTTAGAGTTTTCTGTCTAAGCTTACGTTGTCACATCTGTAAAACGGGAATAGTAATATTTCCTAATACTGCCAACCCTCACAGGATTGTTATGATACGGGAAATTATTAATACCATTCATTATTTTAATGACAATAAACACTTAACGTTGCAGGTTTTCCTTCTTAAATCCTCTCTCCCAGCTCTCTCATTTCGCTTGAACATTGTTAACTGTCCTAGAATGTTCCCCATTATGCTTTCTTCTTCTGTCCATTGGGCACGCCAAGTTCGGAGTGTTGTACCCTTTGGAACCATGGAGGGTATGAAGCCTCGGGCTGGGCGGTGGGTGAGGGAGCACTGTCACCATCACCATCTGCTCTCTGCAGGAGGCCCCCTAGTCCCCCACCCACATGTCCTTGTGCCTCCTGTCCTGCTCCTCCATGAGATCCCCTGGCTCTGATTTCAGCCTGCCTGGGGCCTTCGGGCTGAGCGTCTACCAGCTGTTGAGTCTGCCCCTTCCTTGGGAAGCCCGGTTCTTCTTCTGTTTCCATCCCTGGGCGCTAGAGACCCTAGTTGGCGTTAATCAATCTGCAGCGTCTATGAGCAGGGTGGGATGACTCCTCCAGATTCATTCTAGAAGACAGGGAGGAGAGAATCACCATGACGGAGCACCTACAGTGTGGTGGCCCCTGGACGAGGAGGGTTCGCTGGTGGCCGTGACCTGATTCGTCATCGGAGATGGAAACATGACAAAGAAGGGCAGGTCTCTGAAAGTCTAGGTCACAAAGCCAAGGTCACACAGCTAGGTGGTGTCCGAGCCGAGGGTGTGACAGGCTGACCTGGGGTGCGGAGGTTTGCCCCCTTTCAGCCTGGGCTGTCTTACTTCGGCAGCCTGTCATCCAGCGCTATGCATGGCCCTGGAAGAAGAGAGGCTGAAATCTTATATAATTACCCAAATCATGGCTCCTAAATGGTCTCTGATTACAGCACTAAAGCCCCTTTCTGCAGTGCCGCCCCGGTTCTCCTGAATAGAGCTCTGGCCACTTGGTGCGGGATTTTTTCTTTTAAAGTGAAAGAGATGGCTTATCCGCATGCAAAGTAGGTCAGAACCTTAGCAAAGATCTTTTCAAACACTTGGCTTTTTTGAAGTCCTGCTACGAAACTCCTTTTGTTTCTCCTGCCTTTGCCTCTTTCCTCCCACCCTGCTCCTTTTTCCAAAAGGCTCAACGACATCAAATGGCTCGAGCTGCCAGCGACAGCCAGCGCTGCACACGATAGGCTCAATTAGAAACGATGCCCGGCCTCGCCCAGCTGGGCCGAGAGTGCCCACTGCAGCCAGGCTGCCTGGGTCCAGCGCCGCCCGCCCACGCCCCGGCCACCCGCACATCATCGTGGGCTCCCGGCTGATCCGCCAGAAAACCGTATGCCCTTGTCCTTGGTCCCACCAGCTCAAGCGAGGCGTGGGTGGACTGGGTTTGCACCCCGGCCTGGGGGCCGTTGGTTGGAGTTTGTGGCGCTCATTATTAAACCAAACTTGCAAAAGGGTTTTGCTCCAGCGGGAAGTTGGTTCAGCGGGAACGGTGCGGTGCTTTGCCTAACAGGCTGCTATCGGGGGGTGATTTTTCTCCCATTTGCTCTTGCTTTTCCAGTCCCCCAGACCTACCCTCACCCACGGTAGGTAGGAGTCAGTGAGACTTGCACGAGCAGAGGCGTTGAGAGTGTCTTCAGCAGGCGGATGTTACAAAGGCGGCCACACCCAGTACCACCTGAGGCACTTTTGGCCCCATTTCACAGGGAAGAAAGCCAGGCTTCCGGAACTGAATGAGATGCCTGCTGGCCCCAAACATAGCAGGGAGTGACGGCTCAGGGGCTGGAACCCATGCGGGCTGACTCTGGGGTTCTTTTCCTCAAACCTCAATGACTTTGAAAGGAAACAGAGGGGGTGTGTGTGTGTGTGTGTGTGCGCGCGCGCGCTCGCATGCGTGCACATGTGTACCAGATTGAAGACTAGTGAGCAAGATGAATTTGCTCCTTGCATGGCAATGGTGCCTTCAGGAATTCGTGGGATTTCCACCCAAGAGGCATGTCCCCGCACATATATTCTGTCTCCTCTGGACCTGGCAGGGGAGCTTCCCCACTCTGCTATCCCTGTCCCCTCTCTCCTGTCAATCTCAGTCTGCATCCAAAGGAGAAGTAATTTTCTAGGAGGGCTGGTGTCTTCAGAGGTACTTAGAAGGGGCATTGCTATGGGCACCGCAGGGGAAGTGTGGGGGGGCAGGCTTAGGGATGTGTCTGTCATTCAATGTGTAGTTACGTAGGGCCTGCCATCTGCCAGGATGCTTCTGGGTTCTGAGAACAAAACAGACAAACCCCCAGCCTTCATGGAATGTGTACTCCAGGGAGGGACACAGAGCGTACACTGTGTGAATGAGTAAGCAGAGGTGGTCATAAAAGCTAAGACAAAGTAGAGTAGGGAAGAAGGGCAGGGAGCGTTGGAGTGGCTGCAGTTTTAGGGAGGGGAACCAAGAAAGCTCACTGAGAGCACAATGTTGAAATATGGGCCCAGGGGAGTGAGGTCTGAAGACATCTGAGGCAAGTGTTCTGCCCAGAGGAAATAGCAGGTGCAAAGGCCCTGAGGCCCAAGGGCACTGGCATGTTTGAGGAGTGAAAAGGAGAGGCTGCAGCTAGATCAGAGCAAGTAAGAGGCAAAGTCTCAGGGGATTTCAGAAAGGGAACAGGCTGGAGGGGTGTGTGTGCAGATCTTATAGCACTTTCTCTTTTATCATGAGTGAGATGGGAGCCATTGCAAACTCTGGGTAGAAAGCTGTCAGGATCTGTGCTCCCTTCCCCGGGCTTCCCAGTTTACTGCTCTTTGCTCAGGAGCTAGGAGGGGCTGGGGTAGACTGGAAGGGAAGTTGGGTCCCTTTTCCCCCAGGGGAAGGCAGAGAAAGAGGAAAAGAGTTCAGACTAGACAGGGAGACTTTGTCCGTTGGGTGTTTCTGGGGCTGTTGGAGTGACAGCAGTGCTGGTCCCTCTGCCACTCCAAGGATTCTGGCCATTCGGGGACTAGACAGCCCCAGGCTGGGCCCCATCTCTCCCCAGATGTTCAAGGGCACGTACATCTGTGTGCAGCCCTTCTCTTCATTTTCTCACCCTTCGGGGTGTCCGGCTTCCATCCTTCCTGTGGGCTAATGGCTGTGAGATGAGGTATTGCACACAGCAGAGAAGCCAGCCGTGTGGGCAGGTCTGAAGATGCTGGAGTTCTCACCTCTCCCGCCTGCTCCCTCTTGGTGCCGCCTCTCCCCCTCCCCTCTTCTCACCCCTTTGCAGAAGAGAACGACAATGCATGTGTGAAGATTGCTTGCTGGCTGGAGATGCTCCCATTCTCTTCCCTTCCCTACGCAGAAGCAACCGTCTTCCTTTCCACATCCTGCCCCCAGCCCTGTTTCAGGGTATCCTGGCACCTCCTTCCCCCTCTCTCCTGTTTTCCTCTCCACCATTCAGAGGCTATCCTGGTCCTTTCATACCCAGTCGGGATTCCCTGGGCTGCTTAAGGGGGGACGAGCGGCACCGGGAGGCTCAGTCCATGATGCACCTGTTGGGTGGGGAGGATGCCGAGAGCCTCCTGGTGGACCCAATTTGCATTATTTACCCCAATATAAAGGATTCCGGTCTTGGAGGCAATTATAAAGGCTGTTTGCAGTTCAGAACTCCAAAGCCAGTGAGCTCAAAGGTATCAACTTACATTCACACCCGTGGCTCTAGGCTTGCCTCTCCATTTGGGTAGGAGAAGGTGAGCCACCCTCGGCTTCCTGTTGGCCCCTCCGTCCCCTTGTAGGGATGAACATCCCGCTGTAGATCTCCGGGCCCAGCCTTCCCCCTTCTCCTCTTACGAGGAGGCCATCCACCAGCGAAGGGTGGGCCCAGCAGCTCCTTCCAGGCTAGGGTGGGGTTTGTTTGTCTGTATAAATTCCCTCTTCTTTTTCAGAGAGAACACGAAGAAGAGAGAAAATGAAACACTTTTGCCACCTCCTCGTTAGCTCGGAGTCCCAGGTGAGCAAAGGAACTCACAGCTCCTTTTTTGTGGCTGGCGGCCTGGAGCGTCTCCATGGTGATGCCTTGAAGCTTCTCGGAGCTGGGGACCAGCCCTCTCAGCAGCATCCCTGAGCCGCCGGCATCAGGGAGAGGCAGGGAAGAGGGGCCCGTGGGATGAAGGGAGGACTGGGTCTGGGTGGCTGGGGGCCGGCCGCGGATTCTTGCCCCTCTGCTTCTTCGAGGCCAGCGCCAGCTTGGAACCTGGGATCCAGTCTAAGAACACACCCGTTGTGTGGGACACTCGTGGTCTTCTGGAACCTGGTTTCGTGCTCCCCATCCAGGTTTATGTCCTGTCTGTCCTCTACACAGAGCAGCTCCTTGAGCCTTGGCCTGGTCTGTTCACTCCCCACTGAAAGAGCATTTACTTCTGCTTCTGAGCCTTGGTCCCGGGTGTGCTTCTTGTCGGGGACCAGTCCCCCCTCTAGTATTTCTCTGACTTGGCTCCAGAGTCACCATCTCAGAGAAGCCTTTCTTTTTCTTTTCCTTCTTTCTTCCTTCCTTCCTTCCTTCCTTCCTTCCTTCCTTCCTTTCTTTCTTCCTTTTTGAGAGGACCTCCTTGATTAAGACCTGAGTCCTTGGGAATAACCACCTCTTCTAATCCACATACACACTGCCTCTCTGGTTCTGGTTTTCTCTCGGAACACATAATGGCTTGTGTTATTCATTGGCTTGTGGTTGAGGGGCAGATGGCGCAGTGGGGAAGGCACAGACCCAGCGTCTTTTATTCCTGGACTTGAATCATGGCTCTGCCGGGTTGGCTAATTTGCTCTCTTAGGATGAGTGTCCCTTATTAGTCGTCTCAGAGAACTTGAGCCTCAGTTTCTCCACCTGCAAAGTGGGAATCCCAGAAATTCCCTACAAACTTGTGGGGATGGCATTAATTATTGTAGGGGCGCCTGGGTGGCTCAGTCGGTTAAGCATCCAGCTTGATTTTGGCCCAGGTGCTGGTCTCAGGGTTGTGGGATCGAGCCCCACATTGGGCTCTGCACTCACTGGGGCACCTCCTTGTCTCCCTTACCCCCACTCCTTCCCCTGCTCATGCTCTCTTTCTCTCTCTCAAATAAATAAATAAATTTAATTTAATTTAAAAAATAATTATATAATAATTTTACTTAGGTGAAGGTGAAAGTGGCAATACAGGGTCTGGTGAGCAGCGGGCGTGACCCCTCCCCGCTACCTCCCTCTCCATCACTCGTTTCGATGCTATTTGCTCCCCCGGCACCCTGGATTGTCCCCTTGCAGTCCTTTGCACACGCATATAATGAATGACTGATTTGTTGTACCGATGCACTTGATGTTTCTCTTGGGGGAATTGCAGGCAATGGGCTTCGTGTGATATGTCCATCTCTGTCTCCCTGCACTTAGCACAGAACCTGGACAGGAGTAGCTCAGGGAACATTTGCAGACTGACCATCTGAACGCAGACTAGGCACTTCCACCGCTAGACCATTTGCTGAGGGAATGCAGGCTCTGTTTTCTTTCTTACTGCTTTGAATCTCCACGGAGCCTTCAATACGGTAGGTGTTCTGTGAGTGGCTCTGTAGAGAACAGTCTTCGGCTGAACATTTTGCCATTGAGGAGCGACTGACCATAGGAAGATTCTCCTGTGTGATGCTAGGAACTGAAGAGGGGCCCCCTTCTGTAGAATGGCTTGCGGGGAGATGTGTGGTTTGGAGGCAGAGGCGTAGACCAAACAAATCCCACAGTGTTGCTTCTAGTCCTGGAGTTTATGGGCCACAGAAGCCGGAAGCACTTTGTTCCGGAACCCGTGAGTCAGGCCCAGAGAGACCACACCCTTGGGGCCAGTTGGAGGAGGTGGAACCTTTTTCTCTCGGAGAGCTGGGCTAGCAGGCTGATTGGCTAGGGTTAATTCCCATGAGCATTGCTGAAGTTCAGACAAACTCAATTTTAAGTTAAGTGGAAATATTTTTATTTGAGTTAATGTACATTGGATCTGGTAAACACACAGAGTATATTACTACGCACTCTGGAAATGTGCAGTCCGATCAGCAAACAGATTAGTTTTAAGTGAAAAGACACTGGCAGGCGCTTAAATTCATTGACTTGTTGAGAACGTCTAGATTTGGATACAAATGCACTGGAACGCTACATCAGTTTGGTGTCTCAGCCCATCCGCACGGAGAAACTATTGATTTTAGTTGATATGCATTGATTCCCAGAAAACAGGACGGCTTTTGAAAATGAACTTCCAGTAATTTCAGGGAGAAGCTGGCGCGTTTGTCTCCACGCGAGGCTGACTTGTTTTGTTAAACGTGTCTCTACGCCTCGAAGGAACGGAGCAGCAGACAAATATCTTCGTATGAATTAAAATGCATTGATTCTTGGAGGGAAATGATGGTCTCTGTTAAAAGCTTTTTTGGAGATGTTAGCACCCCTTCCTCCCTGCCTTCTGCTCTCCCCCAAACGGTGGCAGTTTTCAGAGCCCATCTGAAGTTGGAGGTGGTGGCGGGTGGGCGGGGTGGGGAGAGGAGGAGGGACGCCCAGCACTGCCGATCCCCTGCAGCCTGCGAGCAGGAAGCTGCTCTCCAGGGAAAGGAACAGCACTTGGGTTCAGTGTTGTCCATCTCCTAACCAGAAAGAGACAGGTGCCCTGGTGGGAGCTGAGGGGAGGGGACACAGAGCTTCCATCGATAAGGAAAATAGTAACGAAGAGGAGAGGTCCGAGGGTCAGGGGTGGGATGCAGAGTTGAGGGTGCCTGTGCGGTTTTAGTCTCATGGTCAGTGGCCTCTCTGTGTGGAAACGGGAAATGAGTGGGTGACAATCACCAAAAGGATGCGAGAGTGAGTTATCTCACTTTCTTACCTTCTGAACGAGCTGGACATGAACCAGAGGTGTAATTTAGGCATTTCTCACCCTCATTAATGAATAGCTCCCTTGGGGTGTGCAGACAGCAGGGCTAGAAAAATGATTCCAGGAGCCAGGAAGGAAGCAGTTGGCCCGGAACTTATTTTTCATGTGCTGAGACTCCCTGGATCTTCCTGGATCAGAGCCACTTGGGGCAAGTTTGAGGGTTGATCACGGACTTAACTCCTCTGTAGCCGTCCCTAGCTCCTGCTCAGTCCCCCCGACCACCCCCTGATTGGGGGATTAAATCCACCTGGCAGGTATTTGTTGGCCGTTGGTGGGCTAGAAAGTGCTGACCCGTTATCCAGGTAACACTGCCTATGACAGAAGGGAAGACTGCTAAGAAACACCTTGAAGGGATGGTCAACTGCCAAGACACCTCTTTTCACCTCTGGCTGTAGTTGTCACAAATCAAGGGTTATAGGTCTGCATCTACTTACCCCGGGACAGTAGATTCTTCCCCCGCACCCCCCTTCACTTTCTCCTACTCCTTCATTCTCTTCCAGTGGTCCCTACTCTGCTTTGGAAAGGGGATCGCCTGACCGGGGAAGCACAGAATCAGAGCACCGGAAGGGATTTTATGAATCCGTCAGTCCAACCCCCATCTGGCACTTTATCCTCTGCCTCTGCAATAATCTTTGCCAAATACAGTATTGGCTTAAAACCTCTGACCGTGGACTGCACATCACCTCCCATGTGTCTTTTTCAAATAGTTCCCGCCAATGCCTAATTCCCCCTGCCCCTAGCCCACCAACACCGACACTAACACCAACACCAAACCTAAATGAGCCTGCCTCAGCCTGGTGGTTCTGGTTCTGTCCTCTGGGGTAGCACCTGGGTGGTCTTGTTCTTCTCCCACGTGGATGTTTATAGACATTTGTTACTCTGTCCCGACCGAGGCTTCCTTTCTCCAGGCAAAACTCCCTAGGTTCCTCAGCTGTTTCTAATATGGCGTGGTTTCAGGTCCCTCCACTGTTTGTAGGACCAGCTACCTTCTTTGTGTGAGCCCCCAGTGCAAAATGAGAATGTTTGAATGTTTTTGAATGTGTTTGAAAATTATTAGAAATTTCAAGATGACATTGGACATGGACCCTTCTGAGTGACTGTACGGGTTAAACACCCGTAAGGCGGCCCTGACCATAGGGGACCTCTTTTTCCAGATCTCGGTCTGCAATGTCCTTCTAAGTGATGTTCTAGGATTGGCCCGTCCAGAAGTGGAGTGACAGGCACTTTTTTCTGGATATATCCATTAGTGTTAGCCAAGCAATTGACAATCACATTAACTTTACTGGCAGTCAGAGCGTACAGGTGAGTCATGCTCAGCATAACGTCCGCTCTGAAGTCCGAGGTTTGATTCACAGCTGCAGGAGCTGAGCCACCTCTCTCACTTAGGGGCAGTTGCAAGAATCCATGGTGAACTTTGCTTTGCCCAGGGCTTAACCGCATTATTATCTTTAGAACATTTTTCACTCACTCAATCCATAGAGAGACATTTACCAAGTGCCCACTGTGTGCTAAGACAGTAATAGGAGTTGGGATACACTCTTGGATAAAACCTGACCTTGACCTCAAGGAGCTTCAGTGTAGAAAAGATATTTAAACAATAATTACATGAAAATGTACTAATCCCTACAGAGAGGGATATACTACAGGAGCAGAAAAGATGGGAAGTCCTGGCATGCATTTGGGAAGCCAAGAAGTAGCATTTGAGATGGCTCTTAAAGGATGAGCAGAGGTTTGGTGCGTGGGAACGGGAGGTGTGAAAGCCCGTCTTACCATGGCCTGCTTTCCTCCCCAGAAACTCCCACCTCTTTTCTATTGGCCGTTCTTCTAGGACAGCACCACGGATCTTGGCCCTGGTGGTTCCTCACAGAAATCCGCAGCCTGTTCCGTCTCTGGGGCCTTTCCGGCAGACCCCAGGCCTTGATGAGAAGACATTGCTGAAGTTTTTGCTGCAGTTTTAATTTCTTGACATCATCTGGGTGCGTTGGGAAAAATGAGATCTAATAATGAATGATTACAACTCTCAAGTTAAGTCTAGTTGGTTGACTAATCAATTTGGTTAAGTGAAAATCCATAGCAAATGAGTCGACCGCAGTATGACATTTCTCCATCCAATTTAAATTAAAATCACCAACCATAATAATTTCACAATTACTCAGGGAGGGCACACTGGAGACTTGACCCCCGGAGCAGAGAAATTGCAAATGCCGCAGAGGATGGGCTAAGAGTGGGGTGATGAGGAAGTCACTTGAGCTGAACTCTGCTTGAACTGCTCAGCCTCGTCAGCTTGTGGGGGGCGGTGAGGCCGCAAAGGATGCCGAGCAGCTGTTTTATATTCTTGGGTGCAGCCCTGCGTCTCTTCCCCTGGGGAGGCAGGAGTTTCCAACCTCCTGGCTAGAAAGCCCACAGGGAGCTCCTCCAACAGGAGAGCAGGTTTTCTCTTCTCTAGGTAACAGGATGAGGAAAGAGGCGGATGTTATCTTTGCATGTTAAATCCCCAAATTTAGACTATAAATTCCTGGACAGTGGATGCCACCTCTGTTTATCTTGAGTGGAGAGTGCTAAGTGGGTGTAACAGGCAATTAATAGGTTTTTGATAATGAGGGCGAGGATGACAGAGCAAAGGAAAGGATTAGATTTTATCTAATATGATAAATGTTTACTTGCTGAAAGTCCCCTTTATACCAGGCACGGTGTTAGGCACCAGGGAGTGAGAGATGGCTCAAATGTACAGCACTGCCTTCCAGGAGCTCCTAGCCTCTCGTGTAGCCTGAGAGATAAACACTTAATATGAATACGAGGCCGAAAGTCATTAATGTTTAGTAAGGAACTTGAAAGATAAGAATGTTTTGGATCGGGGAATTTCATGCAAACATTTTGTCTGCCGGTTCCCCTGTCTGTAAAGGGCATTTATTTAGTAAGAGCCCTAGCTCACAGAGTGGTCAAATGAAGGAGGTGCCTGGTACTGCTGGTGGTTCCTCAGCCATTTTCTCTCCTTCTTCAGCAATAAAGCTCCCCAATGTCAGCTGAACACGTGGTGCCTGGATTCAAGACTACATTTCCCAGGCTCCCTTGTGTTTGTGGTCACATGGCCAAGGTCAGGCCAATGGAATGCAAGTTCATGCAGCTTCTAGGAAGTGCCTTAAAGGGAAGGATCAGAATCTCATCTTCCCCTGCTTCCTGCTTCCTTCCTTCTGGCTGGAATTCAGGTGGAGTGACTGGAGCTGGAACAGTAGTCATCTTGGAATAGAAAGTGACTTTGGAAGTGGAGGCCATACAGGCAGAGCAGCAAGATAGAAGGAGCCTGGGTTCTGAACGCTGTGATGGGCACACTAGCCCTCAGTGCTGAACTTGGAAGTGAAAATAAATATCTGTCTTACTTAAACCACTTTTATGTTGGGGTAACTGTCACTCCAGGCTGAGCCCAGTTCTAATTAATTCAAGTGAACTGTTGCACATAAGGCACTTAGAATAGTGCTTAGTGTATAATAAAGGCTTAATGACTGGTAGCTCCTATTGGTATTTTTGGTTCTTACTCTAAGGGAGACAGAAGACTGAGACCGCCCACTGAGCCACAGGGCACCTGCCTTATTTCTCCATGGGGACTCTTGGCTGAGACGCTCACCCTTCTGTGTCATGGTCAAGGCTCAGCTCTGCTGCCCCTCCTCCTCCTAAGGTCCACTCTTCTTATACTTTCAGCTTACCACCCCCCACTCCCTGACTTAAATCCCGCTGTCACCAGCTCAGCCATTACTTACAGAGAGAAGCAGCAGCGGCCCAGGAGAAGTATGGGCAGAGAGTCAGGTCCTGTGGATCAATTTGTAATTTTTCTTGTGGTGGCAAGAAGAGCACGAGCGATGTGTGCACTAAATCCCCAGCATGGCAGCAGCATGGCAGCCTGTCTGGGCTTGAATTATTTATCTTTGTGTGGGACTGGGGCTTAGAAGGAGGGGGAACACTGGGCGGATGTAAGTGCTCTCCAGCGTGGACCGTCATGGGGAGTGGGGGCAGTGGCAGGCTGGCGGTGATGTTGGTCCTGGGCACCTTGCTCTAAGAGACAACAGAGCAGTGGTCTATGTGGGTGGGCCGAGGTGCTTTCAGTTTCTGGGCAGATAAGGGTTGGAAAGTCACCCCTTTGCATTGCTGGGAACCACAGTAGAGAAATGGTGAAGTTATTAGCTCGGGAGGAACAGTTGGCTCTTTGCCTGTTGTTGGGTGCATACACTGAGAGAGTGCAAGTACATATTCCATTCCCTAGAGGGGAAGGAGAAGGGAATGTGGAGGCTCTCCTGGCTGCAGGGGGAGGTGTTATGGTTATTAGGAGTGTCACTTACCTGAAGCAAGGAGTTTGATAGACATTACTAGTGCTCACCAATATTTCCAAGTATCTTCCCTTTCTTGTTCACATGGAAGAATTAATCAGTATTATGGGGCTAGTTCTGGCTAATGGAGTGTAGCCAGAAGAGATGTGTGAGTGTTTAAGAGTTGGCAAAGATTTGGCATGCATTTTTCTCCATGTTTTTTCTCTCTCTCTCTCTTTAGAAAATCCTGAGAAATTTTTAGAAAATCCTGGTGATGTCACAATCTCTTGGAACTTACAGCAGCCTGGGTCCCCGAATGACGGTGTGGAACAGAGCCCTAGGCCCAACAGCGTTGGGTATGGAGATGAGTAAGAAGTAAATGGCTTGTCTTAAGTGACTGAAATTTTGGAATTCATGGTAATTGCGACACAGTCTAATTGATCCTGATGAGTGTTGCCAAAATCAAAGGGGTGGGTGGGTCCTTTCATTTCTGGTATGAGGTCAAGGTTAGCAAACCAGGAATTGGAACCTGGATGGGTCACTAGATCTTTGTGCATACAGTTTGGGCTGAGAAAAGGCCAACTACGAACGCTTATACATAGAACTAGGGATGGGCGAGGGGGGTGCCAGGGTGACTCAGTAGGCTGGGCATCTGCCTTCAGCTCAGGTCATGATCCCAGGGTCCTGGGTTGGAGCTTAGCAGGGAGTCGGCTATGCCCTCTCCATCTTCCCCGCCTCTACTCTCTCTCAAATAAATACACAAATAAAATCTTTTAAAAAAATAGTGGCAGGGTCAGTTGATGAGACCTGACAATGTACCTGGGATAGACGTCATTGCCACTTCTGACATTCTGCTGCAGTACAGGTCACAGGGAGCAGATCCCCAACCAGATCAATTCCAGAACCTTCCCCAGTCCTTATGGACTGAATTGTGTCTCCTTTCCTCAAATTCATATGTTACAGTCCTAACCCCCAGTGTGACTGTATTTAGAGATAGGACCTTGAGGGAATTAATAAGTGTTACATGACATGATAAGGGAAGAGAGACCAGAGATCTCTCTGTCTCTAAGAGCATGCAGAGAAAAGCTGTATGAGGATGCGGCGAGAAGGTGACCATGTGCAAGCCAGGAAGAGAGCTCTTCCCTGAAACCAACCCTGATGGCCCCTTGATCTTGGACTTCTGGCCTCTGGAATGGTAAATAAACAGACTTCTGTTTCTTAAGCCATGCAGGCTCTGGTGTTTTGTTATGCGGCTTGGGCTGACCATTACAGATCTTGACCTAGGACTTGTTCCCCAATACTCTCTTCTCCACTCACCCCCTGGCTTTCCGGGGACCAACTTTGTGTCTGGCGTCAGATATTCTGAGATGACGAGGAAAGAGAAGAAGGGGAACAATGCAGATATGAGCACCTCCTTGTGCTTCTAACAACATGCTTTTCTTTCCCGTGTGTTACACTAGACTTCAAGTACAGCTCTGTAAAATGCGGACAATTATCCTAGGTTTACCGATTTTATTCATTTGCTCAGCAACATTCTTGGAGCACCTACTATGTGTTGGAGCACGATGCTGAGCTTTGGGGTGCAGAGTTGAAGAGGCAACAGAGCCTGTTCTCAAGTGACTGAATTGAGGAGCCTAGGATAAGCTGCTAGTTCAGCTAGAAGAGGCTAGTAAGGACTCAATCCTGGATTTTAGCTTTGTGCCTGGGCTCTTGGTAGAGTGAAGCAAAGTGGAGAAGTCTCTGTAAGAGATGCCAGTGGAGGCTTGCATCCCAGTGAAGGCTGTTTCTTCCTTGTCCCTGGGAAGCCAAAGGTCAACATCACATCTAGGCACTGTGTTGAGCTATTGGTCACCTGCATCCCAGCCAGTCCCCCACCTTCTTCTTTGCTGGCAGAACCTTTACTTTGTCTACACCTCTTGCACCCACGCAGCTCAGGGAAGCTGCCTTCTCCCAGTCCCTCAGGCAACAAGGCAATCAATCACACTTGACACCTATTCTTCTTGCAGTTCTAACTGGTGAAACACAAGAGAGCCTACACGGATTCTGGGATTTCTCACCCTAAAATGAACACAAAAGAGGGGCATTCTGTTGTTATTGTTGTTTTTTTTTTTTTTGAGAGGTATTACTGATTGAGTATATGATGCTGGGAGCTGCTGCAGCCACTTTGTGACCATGAGGAGACAGGCTGAAGCACAATTGCCAACAGGCTGAGCATGGCAGAGCAGAGGGAGGGAAAGAACTGGTTCTTGATGTTGATTAACTGAAATAACAGGGATTCTTGTTATATCTGATAATAAATATTCACACTGTTTAAGGTCCTTTGGGTTGGGCATTCTATTACTTGCAGCCAGAAGCTTCCCAAAATATGCAGGCAGAAACAGTTAACCAGCAGGTGTATAGTGAGGTCCCGCTGACTTAGTGTGTGACTTTGGTCATGTCTCATGAACTTTCTGGGGCTGAGGAAGGTGTCTGGGTTACACACCGTCCCTTCAGCCGTGCAGAGATCCCTCTTCTAACTTTTCTCTGACTGGTGTGAGCCAGCACATGGTTTGCTCACAGCCCTGGGTGCCTGGCACCACTCGCTTGGCTGGATCAGCTCTTCCTGCAGGGGTGGGGGTGTGGCAGATCTTGCTGGAGTTGGCTAAAGCCCGAGAGGAAAGGGGGCTTGGGAGTCCACGATAGGCCCTGTTTTCTGCCCAGTCTCAGAACCGCCCGAATCAGAACTGCCAGGATCCCCGGGAAATGCAGATGCGGCTTCCACCCAAGACCTAACGAATCGCCTCGGCTTTGTGCCCTCCGCACCTCACTGTCCCTTGTCACCTTCACACTGATGCTGGAAGGCGAGTGTTTCTGGTGCCTGCGTTTTACAGAACAGGAAACTGAGGCTCAGCAAGGTGCGATATCTTGACCAAGGTCACACAGCGGGTAAGCGACGGAGCGGGGACCCACGCTTAGGTTTGTCTGATGTCATTCTCTGTCCTGGCTGGGCCTGCGAGCGAGGCTTCGGGTTACCGGGTAGCTTACTTCTCTAGCTTGCTCACCTGTCCCAGTCCCTTGCTCCAGCAGCCCCAGAGTCCCCAGACTCTCGTGCCTTTGCAGGGACACTTTTCCTGGAGGCCTCCTTCTCTCCAGTCACACTACTGGGCTCCTCTAGCACCAGCCACACGACTCCCTTGACTTCTAGATCTCTCAGGACATGGGCCCTCCTTCTGCTCCCCTCCTCCCCGCCCATGCCAAACAAAATAAAACCTAACAAACAAAATCTCTTTTCATTATACCTATAGGTCTTGATATCCATTTATTTTTCACTCACTAGTCATCAAATATGATTGTGCACTTATTATGTGCAGATATTGTTAAGTGCTAGAGATATCAAGAGTGCACCTAAATGGATATGGTGCCAGCCCACACGGAGTTATGGTCAAGTGCACTTCGCACATTGAATCCCATTCTCCTCCTCTCTCTGTACATATCAGGCCCTCAGTGCCGTGCTGCCGGTGATAGGAAGCCAGGTTTTAGAGTGGGCAGGACAATGCCTAGCATGAGCAGGTGCTGCGTGGAATAAATAAATTAATGAAATGGGGTAAAGGGTCATGAAGGGCAAGGTGAGTACAAGAGGCACATTTCAGGGAGGTCAGGCGGCCTGCCTTCGGTTGCTGGATCCTCAGAAGATGCTAAATTGTCTAATAAATGGTTTCCCAGCCCCGGGCCCTGGAGAGGGCAGCTGACGTGCCCGAAGGCCTGAGGCAGGCCCCCAGCCCAAGCCCATGGTGTGAGGATGCGTTATGAATGCAAGGTATAGGAAATAGAAACTATTAAACTCGCAGATCGGGACAGAAATGCCTTTGTGCGGCTGCAGAGTTGGGAAATGGTGCTAAAGCCATGCATTGCAAATCAGCCTGTGCTTGGCAGAGAGGGGCTTTTATTCTCCGCAACCCCCCCCCCCGCCCCGCCCCAACGTTCCTTCGGCAGCTTTTGTGTGCAGCCTGGGAGGCCCTTCTGGGAGGAGAGAGAAACCGGTAATTTCGTGACTGATTGGCAGACTGTCCAGAGCCAATAACGATACTTGTTTTCTTGCTGAAGTGCTCAAAACCCAAATCTGGGCTCCTCTGTTTTATCCCTTTTTCTCTCCTGGTGATCCTCCCACTTCTTTTCCATGATGGAGAGAAATGGAACCGGGACTACCTTCCTGATTCACATGGCTTAGTGTGGACGCCACGGGGATTGGGCTCCCATCAGGGCAATGCATGAAGACAGAGGCCGTTTCAGGCACCCAGTTTGCTTTGGCAAAATCTACATAGATTTACTGTGTTGCTTTGGTACCTTGGGCAAGCTCAGTGTTTACACCTCCATGAATCCATCCTGTGTCCCTGAAATGTACTATATTGTTTGTCCCAATGGAAGGATGAGGATAGGTGACTTGTCCAAGGTCACAGGGTTGTAAATCATGGCTCTGCGATTTGAGGTTAGATTTCACAGTCTGTGGTCTTGGGTTTCCTGAGTGTCCCCGGTGACACTTTGGTATTCACGACACCCCTGCTGATTAAAGATGCCCTCTCTGGTGACTGGGGACTCTTTTTCTGGGTTCTCTAACTGGTCAATTTTAAGTCACAGAGCCATCTTGAAATCCTAACAGAAGTGCCTGGTTTGGAAATGGAATGGACTTTTTTTTTTTAAGTTTTTATTTAAATTTCAGTTAGTTTACATACAGTATAATATTAATTTCAGGTGTACAATTTCATGAATCAACACTTCCATACCAGACCTGGTGCTCATCACAAGTGCCCTCCTTCATCCCCATCCCCTGTTGCCCCCTCCTCGTACCTCCCCTCTGGCGACCATACATTTGTTCTCTATAGTTAGGAGTCTGTTTCTTGGTTTGCCTCTCTCTCTCTCTCTTTCCCTTTGCTCATTTGTTTTGTTTTAAATTCCACATATGAATGAAATCATATGGTATTTATCTTTCTCTGACTGATTTATTTTCATTATTATTGCTTTCATTTATTATTGCTTAATATTATTCATTACTATTGCTAATCATAGTACTGTCCCGCTCCATCCATATCATTGTAAATGGCAAGATTTCATTCTTTTTATGGCTGAGTAATATTCCATTGTGTGTGTGTGTATGTGTGTGTGTGTGTGTGTGTGTACACCACGTTTTCTTTATCCATTCATCAGTCAGTGGACATTCGGGCTGTTTCTGTGAGTTCGTTACTGTAGATAATTTTGCTGTAGACATCGGGTGCATGTATTCCTTTGAATGAGTGTTTTTGTATCCTTTGGCGTAAATACCTAGTAGTGTAATTGCCCAGTGGTAGGGTAGCTCTATTTTTAACTTCTTGCAGAATCTCCACACTGTTTCCCAGAGTGGCTGCACCAGCTTGCATTCCCACCAGCAGTGCCCAAGGGCTGCCCTTTCTCCACATCCTCACCAACACCTGTTGTTTCTTGTGTTGTTGATTTTAACCATTCTGACAGGTAGGAGGTGGTATCTCATTGCGGTTTTGATTTGTACGAAACTGAATGGACCTTTGAAACTATGTCGTTTACTCCCTTTCCCTTCTGTACCCATTTTACAGATCATGAAGCTTAGGCCCAGAGACATAGGGATGGACCCAAGGCCATAGCCAACTCTAATGGCAGGCTGAGGCCAAGAACCAGTACCTTTGCTCCCTGTTCAGCATTCTGTCCACTTCATCTGCAGCATCGATCAGGACTAGGTTTGGTTGTGAGTAACAGATACCCTCCAAAACAGTGACCTCACTCCCTGATGTAAAATAAATCAGAAACAAGCAAATCAGCTCTAAAAGACGTCAGAAGAAGGTATGGCTCCATAGCGTTAGGAACCAAGACTCTCTGTCTTGCCACTTTGCCGTGTGTGACTTCCTTCCCAAGGTCACCTCATGGTCCTAGATAGCTCCTAGAGCTCCAGCCGTCACATCCAGCAGCTGCAAGGAGGAGGTCCTTCCCTTTTAGAAGATTTTCTGGAAGTTTCACACAACACTTCTGTTTCACTGGCCAGAATTTAACCTGTGGCCACGCTAGTTAAATGGGAGGCTGGAAGATGTCATGTTTTAGCTCTAGTTAGAAGTCAGGACTTGGGTTGGAGTCCCAAGTTGGGATGGAGTGGGACAGTAGTAAGAAAACAGGAGGGAGCAACTGTGGGGAAGCAAGGAGCACCTTCCGGACGGGCTCTTCATCTCTGAACCGGCTGCCGACGCCGTCCTCCCAGTCGGTAGCTCCAGGAACTCCCAGCCGGGAGGCAAGCTGAACCAGCAGGTATTGACTAGCAGAAAAACACGTTTGCTCACTCGTTTTCCCTTTCTCTTCCAGATAAAGGCTTTGCCCTTTAGCTGTGCAAGAGTGTGCATCGTGGGACTTTTCCACGTAATGCCACCTAGCATAGGTTTTGGCACGCGTCTGTTCTGGTCCATGCCGTAGACGACATTGGTATAGCTTTGGTGCCTTCCTGGGTCTTGTAAAACACGAGGGCAGAAGCTGAGCTGACAAAGGGAGACGTGCTGGATGGGAGTGTGTCGGTGTGCGTTTGCATCTTTCCAGAAGGGGAGGGGAGCCTCTGCACCCAAGCGTCCTGGTACGGTTCCAGTCCTGTCTCAGGCTGAAAACGTGCGAAACACTGATTGTGCTCGTGCGCCAACTCTTCCAGCAGCAAGGAGCCGAGGCTGCTGCTTTGAAAGCCTAGCGGCAGGTAGGGGCTCCGCGTGAGCGACTCAGAGTATGAAGCAGCCTCAAGGTGGGCGAGTCCAACCAAATCTTACAGGTTTGCCCGAACCTTACAGAGGTGGGACGAGGATTCCACTCTTCTGACTCCTAAGCTAAGTCTTTTCTTCTTTTCTCCTGTACCTGTTGTCTCTCTGAAATATAGAGAGTTTCTATGGTTCTCTAGCCATTTTGCGGGTGAGACTATAATTTTCCCAACTAAGGACTCTGAACCTCTCTTATATTTGAAGCACCAGGCGAGTCCTTGGTGGAAGGAGGTTACAGTTCTTCCCCTAAAGAAGCTGCAGTCTCGGGGCGCCTGGGTGGCTCAGTGGGTTAAGCCGCTGCCTTCGGCTCAGGTCATGATCTCAGGGTTCTGGGATCGAGTCCCACATCGGGCTCTCTGCTCAGCAGGGAGCCTGCTTCCCTCTCTCTCTCTCTGCCTGCCTCTCTGTCTACTGTGATCTCTCTCTCTGTCAAATAAATAAATAAAATATTTAAAAAAAAAAAAAAAAAGAAGCTGCAGTCTAGGGAGGGGTGCACGTGCTTCCCCAGCTAGCTACGCGGGAGGAGAGAGGAGAGAGGCACTCAGGGTCACACAGGATGTACGTGCTGATCGCTGTGCAAAGACTGGCTGGGGTGGGGTTTGTGGCAGGGGTCTTTGAAGAAGAGGGAGCTTGGAGGAGGAGGTGGTCTAGATCAGCTGAAGGGCACAGCTAGAGCCTGAAAGTCACAATGCTGGGGCGCCTGGGTGGCTCAACTGGTTAAGCTTCTGCCTTCCGCTTAGGTCATGATCTCAGGGTCCTGGGATCGAGCCCCGCATCGGGCTCTCTGCTCAGCGGGGAGCCTTCTTCCCCCCGACCCCTGCCTGCCTCTCTGCCTACTTGTGATCTCTCTGTCAAATAAGTAAATTTAAAAAAAAAAAAAAAAAAAAGGAGAAGTCACAATGCTAGCTATAACCTCCCTGCCCTGGGCACTATTGCTGGAATTTGGAGGGCTCCGTAGTAGGAGCTGAAGAGAGTAGCCCAGAAGGGTCTCCTCTGCCTCCAGGGGAGCGTTCCAGTCCCACTGACTTGCTGGGTACTACTCTTGGTCCTGTTTGGCCATTAAAATGCCTGAAAGGGACCCAGGCACAACTTGGTTTCACTAAGACTAGCTGAGTCAAAGTCTCTAGGAGGGGCACTCAGGAACCTACTTGAAGGTCTCGGTGATGCTGATGTACGAGGGGGCATTTTAGAGGAAGTGGCAGGAGGAGGTATAGGGCATAATCAGCTGAACTCCACAGTGGAACCTCCAGAAGGAGGTAGAAGAAGTGAGCCGGCAGGGACCGGATTACGCTGGACTCGCTCTTCACTGTGCAGTCAAGGAGATAGAGATCCAGAGCAGTGGGGAGATTTCCCAAGCCTGGACCACCGTGGTTCGTACCCCTACCCCTCCCAGCCCAGCCCAGAGCCACATTCATTCAGCACACCCCCTCCCTCTGCTAGTTGCTCAGTCCGCCGCAAAGCCTCTACCCAGCAAACGAGGAGAAAAAGAGTCTTTGTGGCTGTGGGCGACTCTCTTCATTTGTGTGCAGGGGGAGGTCTGGCTGTTTCCAAGAGTGTTAATTAGGAAGTTGCCTGGTTCTCCTTTTAGCTTGTCTTTCTTCTTCTGAGATGGGCAGGCAGGGCTGGGGCTTCTGAGAAGAAGGGACTGGTTGTGTTGGTAGTCGGGGGGGGGGGGGGTGGAGGTCATTACTCTCTACCCATGTTTGGAGGTGGGGATAGGGACGGGGCAGTGCTCCACAAGTGATGGGGCAGGGGTTGGCAGGATGACTAAGAAGGATTGCTGCCTTCGGAGCTAGCTGAACAGAGCAAGGATGCCCCAGGGTAAAAGGGACAGCCAGCAGCTGCTGTCTGTCTGCAGTTGGTTTCTTGGTGGCGGTGAAACACATTGCTTGTTCATTGTCTTCCCTTGGGGGCAGTGGCGTCCAGACTTGTCCTGTTTCTCTTCTTATACACTCCCACGAGCCCCATACTCCTTCTTAGAAGTCCTTTTTTCAGTATATCTGCAATAATTTGTTCAATGTCTGTTTCTTCTGACAAACAGGGACCTCCTTGAGGGTTTGGCTTGTTCCCCACATAGCCCCAGCACCTTGCACAGAGCCTGGCCAGCAGCAGGCATCCCGTAAGCATCTGTAGATGGTGCCCTGGGCTCACTGCAGGGAGAAGCACTCAGCTGGGCCTTCGGGATGCGGGTTCTTGCCTGATTCTGTCCCTGATGCTCTATGGGATCGCGATCAAGTCGCTGTCTCTCCGAGCCTTGTGTTTCGCCAACAACAACAATAAATAAAGCTAAATTGCAAAGAGCATCACAATCTGTTTCTCAATATCTGAATCTTATCAGATGGGACATTGAACAGAGTTTTGGGGGTCCCGATTCTAGTTCCAGATGCACTACTTCCTGTTACTGCCTCAAGGGAGGTAGTGTGGGGGTCAGTCCTCCGAGTGGGTGCAAGGGACTTAGAGAAACCTTGACCGGCCACATACTCGGATGGTTTTATTTGTGTAAGGGGTGGCCCCCATTTGTTTTAACTAAGGACAGATCAGAAAGTCTATTCAAGAAAGATTTGAGACATCAGCCCGCACTCGCACAGGTCCGTCTGTGCTAACTGGGGGTGAAGAAGGAGATGGTACAGCTGAAAGGAAGCAGGTGTCTAACTTATGGGCGGGGGCAGATCAGAGCTGGTCTGACCTGGATGAAGGGTCTGGATTACAGCCCTTGGGGGATTTTGTCTCTCATCGGGGTCAATGGCTTGCAGAGTCTGGGGACTGATTTCGGCTCCTTTGCTGATTTTCCTGATGCTATAGGTAATGGTGTTTGTGTGGGTACAGGTTTGCACCGAGCACCTGCAGAAGCCCTTGTCTTGGGAGAGGCTCTTGCAGGATCCGGGAGCTTTGGGGAAAAGCCTGCGAGGCTGGCAGCTTGCTTTGCCCCTTCCCGTAGGGACCCCAGGTCCTCACCAGCAGAGGAACCAAGGACCCAGGTGTCCCCCCAGGCCTGCCGGGCCCCCCTGCCTCTGCCAGTTTGGGGCTTATCCCTCTTGGCTCTTGCGTGGCTCAGGAGGGACCCAGCCCAAATCATCTCGGCTCCAAGAGAGAAAAGGAAGAACATCTGTTAACACAAATGCTTTTCTAATTTCTTTTTAAATCTCACTCAGCATCTGCGTTAAACAAGGCTGATCGGCTTGTACAATATTTAATTTTGGAACCATTTCTAAAGGCACTTGTAAGAGGGGAGCAGTGGGGAGAGCAACAGCTCCTAAATCTTTAATAGCATGCCGGTTAGGAGCTTCCGCCAGGCTCCGTCCTAATCACACAGAGGAGAAGAAGCAGAGACAGAATTTCTTAATAACAAATACCTTTGCAGCACCTCATTAAATCACTGCGTTTCAGAGACACAGCAGGACACTTGGGTGAATAAATAGTGCAATCTCCCAGTCTGAAGATTTTCACATCTGACTTATTTCTCTTGCATGTGATCAGTTCTTTCTCTCTCTTTCTCTCTCTCTCCCCCTCTCTCTCTTAAAAATTTCCACAAATGATTTTAGCTGATGAGTTCAATTAACGAAGACATTAGAGCAAAGTTGAAAAGCGTCTTTTTCCTCTCTCCCTTTCCCTTTGCTCGCTCTCCGCGCACCGCCACCGCCCACCACCCCCCAACCATAGAGCCGGATTTTGTGTGTTTTTGCAGTTTAACAAATAGCACTGCCAAATGAGAGATGAGAGAAGGAGAGGGGGTGGGGAGGGCGAGGCTGGCTGATGGGAAAACAAAGCAGTCCCTGGCTGGTGTTTATGGAGGTGGTGATACATGGAGCCTGGGAGGGGGAGGCAGGCAGGCCCGGGGCTCAGAGGTGCATCCAGGCTCCTGACCACCTGTGGATGTGGGTCCCTGTCCACGGGCCACACCCAGTCTCCAGGAGGACTTGCAACAGGACAAGGCAGCTGAGGAAAGCCATCCGTTTTCAGCCGCTCCTCGGTGTGACTGTGCCCGACTGCGTGCCAGGCCCTGTACTAGATGCGAGAGTTAACGCTGTCATGAAAAATTTAAGCCAAAGCGGCTCTTCCCACATCCTTTCTTCCTACAGTAGAGTCAATCAATCCATTGATCAATACATCAAGATTTTAACGAAGAGGTCATAAACGGGCAGTCCAGGGACTAGCTCAAAAGCGGTTTTTGTTTGTCCTAAATATTGTTGGTTGCTTCTTTTTAAAAATAGAATCAGTTGCTCCGGTGCTGTGTTTTTAGAACTGTGATTTATGACCCCTTTGCGGGCCTCGAAATCGGTTTAGAAAGGATCCCAAGTTGCCTATTCTTACGTTTTGATTTTGGGAAAAATCTATCTCTGAGTAAGTCCCTAAGTGGTCTATTTTCTGAGTCTTTCAAGGCATGGGGGATATTTTCTCTTACTTTCATAAATAAACATCGCTCTAGGAATGAAAGTGGAGGGGGGGAGGAGGACAGGGTAAGATCGAATGGAATGGGATGGACTAGACAGGCACGAGAAGAAGTAAGGGGAAAGGAGAGACAACTGTCAGCACGCGGAGCACACGGTCAGGTGACTACTGCTGCAAGTCTGTGCTGGTTCTGTGCTGGTCTTGGATCTAAAATGCACCTCACACTGTGGGTCCCAGTCAGCAAAGCTGGGAGCCTCTGTTCCCATAGGGAATGCCCAACACTCAGCACGTACTCAGAGCTTCCCTTGATGTGGTCCTTGTGCTGGTGGAGGGGTGGGGGGGGCACACACTGACTGCCCCACTTACCCCAAGCTTCTGTGCGACACACGCTCTCCATGTGACCTCCGTGGTGGAGTCAGCGACAGCCGGGGATGCTGCCACCAGTGGCCAGCGGCGTCGGCGTCCTAAGCAAACGTCTCCATGGTCGGGAGCTGGCAGGCTCCCTCTCCCTTGGATTCTGCCTATTTTCCAGTTTTTCTTTCTTAGCTTCTCCTCAATTCTGTGAGCTCATCAAGCTGCTTCTAATGAAGGCTTATTGTCCGCACACGTTGGCCAGGGCCGGCTTCAATGCTTGCAAGCAAGAACCTGGCCACACTTAGGAGATTTCACATGAAAGGTTGAGTTTTTAGTTTCTTTTGGGCCGGGGGGTGGCAGGGAATGAATGGAAATGAAAAGGGAAGATCTAGTTTGAGGTCTGTGTTTCCGTCCGGTAGGCCTGGGGGTGGTACGTTAGTCTCCCGTGGCTGCTGAAACAAATTACTGCAAATTGGGGGCTTAGTACAACAGAAACTTAGCCCGCCACAGTTTCAGAGACCAGGAGTCTACATTCCAGCAGGCTGTGCTTCTTCCGGGGTTCAACAAGAGACTCTGTTCTTTGCCTCTTCTAGCTCCTGGTGGCTGCCCGGTCATTGCCGGCCTGGTGGCCGCATCGCCTCAGTCTACCTCTGTCTTCCCAACAAGTTACCTTTTCCCTGTGGGTCTGTGTCATTTCCCTTTGCCTCATTCTTGTAAGGACATTCGTGATGGCCTTCAGGGCCCACACTGATCATTCAGGATCTCTCTCTCTCTCTTTTTTTTAAGATTTTATTTATTTATTTGATAGAGATCACAAGTAGGCAGAGAGGCAGGCAGAGAAAGAGAGGAGGAAGCAAGCTCCCCACTGAGCAGAGAGCCTGATGTGGGGCTCGATTCCAGGACCCTGAGATCATGACCTGAGCCAAAGGCAGAGGCTTTAACCCACTGAGCCACCCAGGCGCCCCGAGGATCTCTTTATCTTGGGATCCTTAACTTTACTTCTGCATAGACCCTTTTCTCCCCTCAAATAAGGGCACACCTAGAGGTTCTGGGGATTATGAGCGGATGCATATTTTGGGGGGGCCACCTTTTGGCCCACTACAGGTGGAACTCCACACTGTCACCCAGATAGCTACGTTCATTCCCATAGCTGCCTGGGCCTGCCAGGATGTGAGATTTTGACCCCCTAACTTAACAAATGTGTGCTCCCTGCCCAGGCACAGTGAGGAGATGCAGAAAGGCGAGGCCTGCTTTCCACCCTCCATAACCTGTCTCCCTGAGCACGGGTATCCAGAGAAGTCTGGGGGTGGTGATGAGGCTTCGTGGGGCTGCTGGGTCTTGTAGAGGTCTGGAAGGATTTGGATGAGTAGCAGGGAGTGGAGACTCACAGTCTCCTGGTGTGAACGGCTCCAAGTGCTGGGAAGATGGCAGTGAACCTCACAAAGTCTGTGCTATTATGGAGCACTAGGAACAAAGGCGTACAAACGTCAGACACTAGAGGTGTGGCTGAGAATGGGGGTGTGAATACAGAGGGAAAGGGGGTGTTGCTATTTTCCGAGGGTGGCCTGGGAAGCCCTCTCCAATAAAGTAACATTTGAATAGAGTCTTAAGAGAAGGGAGGGTGGGAATCACGTATATAGTTCTAGGAACAGCAATCCAAGCAGGAGGACAAGGACGGGCAAAGGCCCTGGGGCAGCTGCCTGCTTGCTGTGTTCTGGGAGTGGCAAGAAGGCTGATGAGGCAGCTGAAAAGGATCCAGCAGGCGGGTGGTGGGAGACAAAGACCAGGACGGGGCTGCAGTCATGGGCAGGACTTTTCAAGAGCTGAGGATCAAGGGAACATTTCTTAACAAATCTTTCCAGCAGGGGATCATGAGCACAGATGAGAGGAAAAAAAAAAAAAAGCTTCAGTTTTACTAACCTCTAACTGGAGTTAGCATTTCCTTTGATTACAAATGTAGGCCCCATCCATAGCATGGAATCCGTAGTAATTCTGGCAGTACCTTGGACTTTGTCACCCATGGAAATCACAGATATTTTTACATCATATTACAGTTATTACACTTAATCTTGAAATATTGTTTTCTCCCAGCAGTACTTCAAAATCGTGTAATTAGACCCGCCACTAGAACTTATTATTTACTGCATTAATAAAAAGCTCATATATTACTATATCGCAAATTAGTTTTTAAAAAATATTTTTATAACAGCACTTCAATATAATTTACTTCCTATGTAATCCTATGTATTTTATTTTATGCATTTAAAGACGTGATTCTGGGAAGAGGTCCAAAGGCTTCACCAGACTGCCTGGGGTGTCCACATGCACGAAAAGGGGAGGGACCTCTGTCTTCATGCCTTTCAGATGTAGCCCCGACTTCACCCTTTGGCCCCATTTCGGGCCACCCCTGACCCCCTGCCCCCATGACTCTATACTTCATCCGCACTGAGCTACAGACGGTTGCTCCAGATGTGCTCTTCCTTCCTGCGAGCCTTTGCAGATGCTGCTCATTCTGCTTTGAACACTCCTGCCCTTTGCCAACTCCCGCTGGTCCTTCGAGTCTCTGCTTTGCCGGCACTTTCTGCAGGACGCCCTCCCTGATTCCCCCCGCTGCTGTGGGAGTGTCCGCGCGCTCGGGTGGACTGTTTCCTGCTCTGTTCTCCCCTGGACCACCTGCTCCCGGAAGGCAGGGGCTCGGGGCAGCTGCCCGCAGGCTCCCCCGTGCTTAGCCCTGGGCCTGGCACGCAGCAGGGCTCAATGCACACAGAGTATCTATGGGCTCCGAGAATGAATCGTCTTCCTGACTTCTGAGGCCATCTTGTGATGTCTTTGGTGTTTGCTGCCTTCTGTAAATGAAGAAAGAGGGGGAGCAGGGGGTTAGTCCATGAAGGAGAAGTGCTGGAGAAAGGGGCTTGGAGATTTGGAGACAGTCCAGACTCTGCAAGGAGCAAGGGCACTGCGGGGAACAGAGGGGGCTGGGCTGCGGGGTCAGGGCCTGACGTGGTTGGCGGCGAGAGGAGGTCAGTTTCCCGTCCCTCTTCCCGTCCCTCTTCCCGTCCCTCTTCCCATCCTCTAGGGAAGAAGACCTGGAGACTTTGGTCACCAGGCTTGGTTGCAATTCCGACCATTCATACCTCTATCTCTTCTCTGAACTTGGAATTCCTAGCTGTTTTCTGCCTTTACCACCTGACCGATGTCTTGTTTCTTCAGGCAGCGTAGGGATCCCATCTTGGTAGTAAAAAAGTGAGATAGACTTGACCTTCCTCTCCAGCCCTCATGAGCTGCGTGACCTTGAGCAAGTTTCTGAGACCCTGAGAGCATCTAGGACCTGTAGGTTCCCCACTCGACTCGTGCTCCTGGCAAGTCCCCATCCGGAGTGACACCTGATTTGTTTTTAGTCTCCTTGATTTTGCTCATCCTTGCCCTCTGCCCATGGGTTGGCCCTGCTCTCAAGGCCCCACAGGCCAGCATTCTGTTGGTGGAAACCATAGCCGTCTTTCCGGGCCCAGATCGAATGCCACCTTCTTTTGTGAAGTCTGTGATGCCATTGGCAGTGGGCATGTTATTCAACCCTTCTGTGTCCTCCCCCAACTATAGGGAATCACTGTGGCGGTCATGTGAGCCAACATACCCAAGGATGCTTGTACACAGTAGGCGCCTACTGCAAGCCGGCTTCCTTCCTTACTGGAGTGTTCAAAGCAGCTGTCTCTGTGCGCACGGAGACTCTGCCCTTGTCTCAGTTAACAAGGATGGGCACGGAGTCCCCTCTCTAAGGTGTTCTGTCCCCAGGCACGTGCACTTTCTTATTCTCCAGCTTGCCTTCCTCTGGCCGTGTCCCACACAGATCTCCTCTATAAATCTTTCAGCGCCTTCTTCATAAGCAATGAGGCTGCAGGCCCGGGTCGTATCCACATCAAAGGGCTGCTCTGGGAGCTGGATGGAGTTCTCTTCCGAGGTAGCTAAGGGACCTCTCCATTTGTCTGTGCCTTTGGGGGCAAGACTTGGGGCTACTGTTTTTATCTGGGCTGATGCTTTGGGCGAAGAGTGAATCCACCAAGTGAGATCTTTAAACGCTGGTCTGCAGGAGTGGTTAGGAAGGAGGCCTGGCATTTACCGAAGGCCCTTTGGGATAGACACTTACCAGCCCTGTTTGGACCCTATGCCCTTCTCTGATCTATGTGGTAGGTATTATTTGCCCCCATTTTATAGACTAGGAAACTGAGGCTGCAGGGATTAAGGCATTTTCTCCAGGTTGCCCAGCTTGTGAGTGTCACAGCCAGGAATCAAATTTTTTGTTGGTCTGCCTTCAAAGCCTAAATCCTTCCCCGTCTGCCCCTCTTTCTGGGCACCCCTGCCCCCCGCCACCAGTAAACAAGGCTAGGTTGCTGCATCCTCTTGGGGAGCAGGAGTCCGGCTGGCTCATCCTGGGTGAGGTGCACAGAGACACCGCCAGGATACACCTTTCTAACTGGCACAACAAACAAAGGCCAGGAGTTCTGTGAAGGCTACTGTCTTCAGTGGCCAAGAGTGAGGGGAGCGTCTGGGTTCCCAACCTTGTGACCCAGGGTCCAGAGAACATACCAGGGGTGCCGTGGCATCTGGGGCCTGGGATGCTAAGTGGGCCATCGAAGTAATGACGTCATGGACCTGCCTGAGCCCTGCCCAAGCTGCTCTGGCTGGCCGGGAGCCCACAAAGCCCGGGACGCTGCCTGTGTGCTCTGGGAGGGGACTCTGACATGCAGGCTAGAAGAGGCCTCGGACACATTTAACTGGACTTCTGATTACTGGTTCTTTTCAGTGGGCCCACTCACTGACTTTCCCGACTCCTCCACACCCCCAAGTCCCCCTCTTCTGTCTTCTCATTCTGTTCTCTTCTAGAACCTCTGCAGCTCCCTATTATTCATTTTCATCCCAGGACCACAGTTTGACATTGGGCCGTATATAGTTAAGAGCATGGACTCTGGAGCCAGACCCCCGGCTGACTGCAACCCCACTTACTTGCCCTGTGATGTCTGTAGCCACCCTGTGCCTCATTGTCTCCATCTGTCCAATGGGGATAATAATGGTGCCACACTCGTCGCCTCTCCCCTCTGCCCTCGTGCGTGTACCCTGCGGTCCAGCCGGCTTGGACGCTGCCTGCCACTCTTTTTTTTTTTTTTTTAATTTATTTATTTGACGGACAGAGATCACAAGTAGGCAGAGAGGCAGACAGAGAGAGAGGGGGAAGCAGGCTCCCCGCCGAGCAGAGAGCCCGCTGTGGGGCTCGATCCCAGGACCCTAGGATCATGACCTGAGCCGAAGGCAGAGGCTTTAACCCACTAAGCCACCCAGGTGCCCCTGCTTGCCACTCTTGATCAGTCTGTGCCCCACTGGTGTGCCCTCCCCTGACCAGCATCCTTCTCATTCTCTCCTGGAAAGCTCAGTGCATGTGTCTCCCCAGGAAATTCTGCCTGCACGCCAAACCTGGTCTGTGAGCACCGTGACATCCTATGAGACACTGCATCCCTTTTCCTGGTCCCATCTTTGAGTTTGGATATGTGCCTTTGATACAGCAAGCGCCCAACACTCACATGTCAGATTAAAACCAGGGGCTCTGACAATTTACTTCTTCTATGTAAGTGCCTTTCAATGACAATTCTTTCTAATTCTTTATAATGTTTTAAGATCTTATTTATTTATTTGACAGACAAAGATCACGAGTAGGCAGAGAGGCAGGCAGAGAGAGAGGAGGAAGCAGGGTCCCCGCTGAGCAGAGAGCCTGATGCGGGGCTCGATTCCAGGACCCTGGGATCATGACCCGAGCTGAAGGCAGAGGCTCTAACCCACTGAGCCACCCAGGCGCCCCTAATTCTTTATAATGTTATGGTGGAGAGAGCTCACTTCCATAGACAGTATCTAATCTCATCCTCAGAGCATCTCTGGGAAGAAAGTTATTAGCCCATTTGACATATAGGGGAGTGAGTATCAGAGACATTTCCTGCGTTGCTCAAGGTCACATGGCTAGTAGACTTCTGACTCTGAATCCCAGTCTCCTTCCCCTTCCAGACATCCCCTTGCCTCTCCCATTGTTTGGATTCAGACACGGTGAGCTCCCCACGTTGACTCAAAACATTTCAGAGCAACAACTCTTGCTCTCGATACTGATGGGGAGAGTCCTGGGTCTCTCTTTCCCCAGGCCTGGGGATTCTCTCCTCCAAGGAGCTTGAGTGAAACAATGCTGCCCAGAAAGCAGATGAGGCACGTGGGTCCCCGACTACTGGGCAGTGGTTTGGAGCCACACGGATCTCGGCTTAGAGCCCAGGCACTGTGCTTCCATTTCCACCTGTGTGACATGGTTTGCTCCCAGCACCTGGGGCAGTCGTGGTGAGGGAGGGCTGGCATGTTTGTAGGTCCTCTAGCATGGTGCCTGGAGTGCCAGCAATGCCCAGGACATAGTAGCTCATAGTAAGAGTTAAAGGTGAGGAATTACTTTGTTCCAGGGACTGTATTATTTTCCACGCTTGTCTCCTTTATTCCTCCCTATGGTCCCTTGCAATAAGGTCACTCCCTCTCTGCCCCCTTTCTGACAGAGGAGGAAGCGGAGGCTCAACTTGGTACAGAGCAGCCAAACGCCGCATCGTTTTTAAACAAGGCCACATGCAGGGCTGTGCCTGTTTGCTCATGGAGGCCTCCCTGGCTTCTATGCCTGGATACAGGGCCCACAGTTAGAGGCTATAGATGGAAATTGTATTATATGATTGTGGTGCCAGCAACCAAATCTGGAGGATGGTTTTGACAAGCTTAGCCTGCCAACGTGGGGTCGGAAGTTTGAGCTTGGTAATGTGTTGCTAGGGCTGCGATATGGGTGCAGGGAGGGAGGCTGGTGCTGGGCTGTGGCCACTGCAGGACCAGAGCGGGGAGGGGAGAAGCCCCTTTTCTTCCCTAGGCACCGGGGCTGGAGGCAGAGTCCTGGGCCCGCTGGGCCTGCGGTGCCCACGAGGATGCCCTGATGGATGGACTCTGGCAGAGTACTCTCCTGGGTCCCGGCACTGGCCCTCCAATCACCAGCCACTGGGGACCTGAGTCCCGCTGAGCTGCTGGCCCCAGGCAAAGACAGACACTTTGTGCAAACAATGCCTCCTCCCTGGGGGCTCCTATCTCCCTGGGCATCCTCTGAAAAAACAGTGTGGAGCAGAGAACCCGCAAGGCCAGATCCGCAGAGGCCGTCTGCCCAGGGTGGCCCTACCAGGGACAACTCTGGCCAGTCCTGCTCTGTCCCACTTAGACCAGGAGGCCTCTGTGGGCTCCCTCCTTTCACCCAGCTCAGGAGCGGTGAGGAGACCATCAGAGGTGACACTGGTTGGTGGTCTGGATAGAAAACTAAAGACACGAAGGCTGTTCTGACTCTGGGTCCGTGTTCTCAACACTGACCTCCCCCCAACCCTGTCATACGATGGCCCACTTCTTTCAAGGACTTAGTGAAGTCTCGCCCTGGAGGGCCCTCAGAGTCGCCTGGAGGGCCCTCTGCGTGAATTTGAAACAGTGCTGTGGCTCAGGCACTTTTCTGTGGACTTGGCCAGCAGGGGATGACTTTGGGAGGCTGGGGTGAAAACAGCTTAGAGGGTGTCGCCTGTGCTGGGATGCAAGGCTCAGTGAGTGGGGGAGGGGCTGAGACTTCAGCCCCGACTTGTCCCCTTGGGAGGTTCACATCCACAGCCTGGTGGACAAGGGATCTGATAGCAACCGGGTTTCAGCAACTACCAGCCTCGCCTCCCGCCCACCTTGCAACCATGTTGGTTCCTTTGGCGGATCCTCCCTATCTTGGAGCTTTTTGCGTTGGCAGCTCTCTCTCCCTGGGACATACTTTCTGTTCCGACCAGGGTAACTGCCACACACCCTGTGGTTCTCAGTGTAAATGTTACCTCCTGAGGGTAGCCCTCCCTGACCTCTCAGGTTGGCATAAGACCCCCTTGTATGCTCTTGCGACAAATGGCACGCAATCGTCATTAATCACTTGTGTATTACTCGTGTATTTGCCCCTCCCTTCCCACTTCTGGTGTGGAAGCAGCGTGAAGGCCAGGCTGATTTTGTTTACTGCAGTATCTCCAGCATCGGGAGCAGTGCCTGACACATGATGGGCACTCAGAATAAATCAGTATTGATTGTGTGAGTGAAAGGCCTTTCCCTGGTTTACTGACCCTCTAGGAAGCTCGGGGTGAGCTGTGGTCACAGCACTTTCCAAAGGGCAAGTGCCCGCCACGGAGAAACGGCTCTTCTGGGCACCTGGCATAGGATGCAGCTCTCTGTCCCTCCTGTCTGTCCCGAAGCGCCCACACATTCAGACTCCAACCAGTGGCCTGCAAATTCTCTCATCTCTCCCATGATTCTTCACCCTTTGCTTGCTCACCCGTGTCCTGGGGAAGAAGGTTCCGGCTCTCTACGCACTGAGCTCAGGAAAACACAGCACCGGCACCACCTTGTCTTTTATTTTTAACCAGCAATTGATCTTGCTTCCGGCGACTTCTTTTCAGTGTGGGGCCTGTAGGCCAGTGCTGATTTGCGTGCTTGGCTCTGCCCTCGGGAGCCGAGTGTCTCAGATGGTCACCTGAGATACAGAGACTCTTCCTGGCCCCTTCTGGTTTCCCTCTTCTACATACAAAGTCAGAATGCAGGTGCTGATTACAACCCAGGTGAGGTGAAGGATCTCAGAAGCAAGAGAGTAGAGAGACGGGGATTGCCTCCGTTGGAGGCGAGGGCCTGGCCTCCAACCTGTGATCTAGACTTGGCTATGGAGCTACATCCAGCTCTTATCCCTTCTTCTAAATATGCCACAGGCTCTGCTTATACTATATATATTTTTTTGTAATTTACTCTTTCAACTAACATTTATTGAGCACTTACTTAGGTAAGTGCATGGTTCTAGAAGTTTCGATTGGGATGGGATGAACAAATGGGCTTCCAAGGCGTTTGCCTTGCTTCAAAGTCGCAATCTGGGGTGAGAATAAAAGATTTCGAGATAAGTATCTATAATTGATGCGGGGAGAGGAGAGCTAGTTGATGTAGCTAGAGACTTGTCAGGGAAGGCTTCACGGAGCTTGTTGTCTGCACTGCGTCTCTGCAAGCCGAGACCTTGTGGGGATAGGCACGTTCCAGGTAGAGGGAACAGCACTTGTGAAGGTATGGAGGCCAGAAGGTGGACAATGAATTTGACAAAGAGCCTCCTGAATGTGGCTAGAACCAAGAACTCGTGACAGCAGGTGGTGAAGGATGAGGTGGGGAAGACGGGCAGTTTGCCAGTTTGAGAAGCTCAGGATCACTTTGGAATCTCTACATGCTGCCTACCTCTCTAAATAGCCTGCAAGGGTCTTGAGGGGAGGCACCTCTGATGGGAGGCTGCGGCTGTGGCCGTGGCCCTGCCTCCCAGTTCCAGGCCCGGGGCCTGCGTCGTGGCCAGAGGAGGAGTCCGATCCTGGCCGGGCTGGGAGGCAGGGCCACCTGGAGCCAGAAAGGATCCTCCCACGTGAAGTCTGAGAGGAAGCATCTTGCAGCTCCGTCTAATTACAGGGTAAGTGAGCGGGCCTCCCTCCTGGTTAATTTGCTATGTGCCTTTATTGCCAGCAGAAGACAGATGACTCACAGAGGGTATGCCATATAGGCCTGCCAGTAATTGTCTTTATGACTTCATGAGCCTTTTATGGCCCCCGCTGGGAAAGGTGTTTTATTTTTCTTCTTTTAATTCTCCATTTTCAGTCGGTAAATAACCAACTTCCTGGGAGCAGGAGGACTGTCAAGTTCGGGATCGAGGTGAGACACTCCCAACAAGATGGGCCGTGGCTGTAGAAGTCACGGCCGGGGCGGGGAGCGGGGTGCAAAGGCAGGGGACGAGGTGCCTGACTCACCCAAGAGTACATGGAGTGGATAATCCCCAGCAGTGATTAATATATACATCATCAAAATTTAAAAGTGAATAAATGTTTCTTTTCAGCAGATTTACTTTCTCAATGATGCTTGGCTTAGATTAATGATAATGTGAGTTTATGTTTCCAAAGTACACACAGATTGCAGTGCTTGGAGGGTTGCGGGGAGGAGGTGGGAGTGGGTGGGCAAAAGGGGACGTGCGGTGGCCACAAAGAGGGCTGTGTGAGAGGGTGGCCTCAAGCACGTTATTTTTAATTAATGTCCAGTCTCTACACGTGCAAGATGGGCCACGGTCAGCTGCTTGAGAATGGGTGGCGTTGTATTTCTCTAGATACTGCCCCCTACTGGCTGCTAAAGCTAATGCTCAATTTTCAGGAATTTTCTGAGTTGTTTTAAATCATATTGGCGGCTTGAAATCAGTCCTAGAGGAATTACTTACACCTAGGTAACTGGCAAGCCCTACGAAGCAGAGCCCCGCCCCCCCAACTCCCATCTGGTTCTTAAACCATTTTAGCGATCCGTACCACTAGAGTGTTCACACGGGGGTGGGGGACTACTTGGCAGGATAAAAATATTATCTGAATATTTAAATTGATAGGTATTATCAATAATATTTATTGATCACTTATTATATGCCAGGCACTGTTATAAGCACTTTACATGTATATCTATCTCCATGAATCCTCTCAACAACCCCATGTGGCTGGTGCTTCTTGAGCGTAAGATATGCCCAGAAAGCTGAGACTTGGAGTCAGAGGCAGGAGAGATTAAGTCCATCCCCATTCCCTTCCTTTACGGAGGAGGAAATTGATAGCCAGAGAGGGGAAGTGTATTGGCCAAGGTCAGCGGCTATGGGATAGATCTCCTGGCTTCCCAGCCTGTGTCTGGTCTCCTGCCCTTGTTCTTCCAGCTTGCCAAGGTTTAGCCCTGCCTAAGTCCAGGCAAGAGCTGAGCCCAAAAGCTGGGGGCTGACCGAAGGAGGCCGCACCAGGCGGGAGTCCATGCAGTGAGCCCAGTGGTCTCTGTGCAGTTCCTGCTGTCTCTGCTGCTGGGTAGGGTGTGACTGCTCCCCAACGCCTCTGCTCCACCCAGGGCTACGGTTCCTTCCACTCTGCCATTTTCTGACGATCTCAGTGGAAGGAATTCAGACTTCAGTCTTTCGGCAACAATCATCTGGAATACCAAGAAAAAATAAACAAAAATAAAAACCCAACCCAGAGTTCTGCCTTTTAGCTCAAAGTCCTTAGCTGAGGGGAGTTGAGAAGGCGATAGATGGACTGAAACTTACACTGCCAAATGATCAACCTGGACAAGTCACCGTTAACTGTATAGGGGTTCGAGGTAAACCCAGTGTAGACTGGGGTTAGCGTCTGTAGCTTGCTTTGAGGATTGCTTTTGGTTTTAAAAAAGTGACCTGAGTCGAGGAAAAGAGACTCAAGATGAAAATCCCCTCAATTCTTAAATACATAGGTATATTCTAATGTAGGCTGCATTCTAATATGGTAAATATTCCAATGTAGACTATGGGATCAGGTAGTCCCAGAGCTGAAAGGGCCTTCTAGAATGTTCTCCCTGCCTCCAAGCTGGGAAACCAACTGTCTCCTGGGAAGAATGAGAGTGTGGGTACTTTTCTGCAGAGCAGGGCTCTCCCACGCAGGGACAATGAAATGCTTTCCTACGTCAGAGGGAGTTGCTGACAGATGGGGTGCTGTAGAAGAAAGAGGTTCTAGGGCTACTATGTCTGGGACACCTCACACAGATAAATTCACCTCTTTGAGGCTCAGTTTCCTAACCAGTTAGAGGTTTCAGACTGTGTGGTCTCCCCTTCCAGTTCTTACATTCTATATCCTAAACAAAAGGGAACATTTCCAAGATGGAATTAAACACACACACACACACACACACACACACACTCACACACACACAAATTGACAAATAGGGAAAGCTTTCAAAAATCTCATTCAAATTATTGCTGGATTTGTCTGTTAGTGAGATTTGTTTCTTTGCATGTGCTAATTGGTCTTGGCATTAATTAATCTGATTTCATTATATTCTCTTTAATTTGTCAAGATATCGTTTCGTTATTGGGTGACAGAACACTTTGGAGGATTGTTAGAATTGGAATCTATTTTCCCCCCTTTTAAAGTTCCTGGAGAAAAGTCGTTATCAATTAAGTTAATTTGCATACACATTAGGTTAATCGTTTTAGTTTAGCCAAATTTGTGGAAATTTACATAGCAAATTGACCCTCCACATTTCACTTAAACATATGTAGCACGCGGAGCAGTGCATTTTGAGTTGCTAATGAAACTGGGGTTATTTTACACGCTTCTTTTAGTAAAAGAGGTCCAATTAGACCAAGTAATTTTTTATTTCATCCGTAATTGCAAAACAAATAAGCTTCTTGGCATTTTTTTTTTCTAGCGGCAGCATCACGCGGACAGGGACGTTAATAGGGAAGTCATGTTTTCCTAATTAAGCCCGGCTTGATTCCTGCTCACTGTTCCGGCGTCAGCCCTCTGCAGCCTTCTTGTAGGTGCTCTTCTGCCTGAGTTGCTAAGCCTCCTGGTATACCTATTAATAGAAGACTCCCCCGCATGGAGCCAACTGAATTAAAAAATGTAACTGGGAAGGCAGGGTGGGAATTTTGACAGATTTGTTTTTAAAATTTTTTTTTTTTTTTATGCCAGGGAAGAGAAAGTTGAATGCAGAAAGGGGTCTTGGTTCTCTCCATCAGGGGAAGAAAAGAGAGAAAAATAGCTTTTGTTCTCCCCCAGAAAAGAAGTTGGCATAACACATTGGTGGTGTTTCAAAAGTGACTCCAGGGGCTAGCTTGTTCAATGTTGGAAAATTGGCTGTCATCCCCCCTTCCAGGACTGTGGAGCGGTAGGGAGCTTACAGTAATGTGGGATAGTTGCAAAAAAAAAAAAAAAAGAGAGAGATCTGGAATCTGAGGTTTTGCTGAAGGGACAGGGAGGGGAATTCTGGCCTCTGTGTTGGAGAGGGTGGGAGTCAGAGGTGAGGGCTGTGTTGGGAGGGTGGGGATGCTGATACAGTTAGACAGAAGCTGAGCTCCTACTTGTTCTTCTGACCCGACACCAAGGATACAGAAGTTCTTGACCCCCTGTCCTATGCTGGGCTTTCGTTCTTCTCGCACAGATTTTTCTGAATTGTAGAAAACTAAAATGGGCAGTGGGAATCAGAACGGGGTGCTGTACCTTCAGCCCAGAGTCAGAAGACTTGGATTCTGGTCCTGGCTGAAGGTGGCAGAGAGGGATCCCAGTGCTCCATTCTTCTCTGTGGTCCCATCCTTTGCCACGTGCACTGTCGCTCTTCCCATGCAGGAGAGGAGTCTTCTCCATCCTCCTGGAATCTGGGCTGTCCTGTGACTGGCTTAGGCCGACAGAATGCAGCAGACATGTTGATGTGCCTGTTCCAAGCTTAGTTCTCAAAAGGCTCGCCTGCCTCTCTCTGTTCACTCTCTGGGAATGTTGCTGTGCGCCACCCCCCGCCCCCCCCGTTGCTGGACCAGCCTGCTGGACGAGATGGGAAGGGACATGTGGTCCAGGTGTCTCCATTGCCCAGCTGACATTCCGTCCCCAGAAGCGGGACTGTCTAGTTGACCTGCAAGGGATCCCCCATTGCAGGAGGCATACCAGCTGGGCCCAGCCTAAATTTCCAGTCTGCAGAGCTGTGAGCTAAAGCAATGATTATTGCTTTTAGGCACTGAGTTTTGGGGTGATTTGTTAAGAAGTGATAACTGATACAATCATTCACCAGTTGTGTGTCCTTGGGACAATTCCTCTTCATGTCTGAGCTTCCAGCCTGCTAAATCTATAAACCCAGAGGAGACTTAAATTTCCTTCCAGCTTTATAAAGCACTTGAATACCACCTCGCTAGATCTGAGACAACCTGGCATCTCCCTGGAAAGGGATCCAGTTAGGGAACCCTGGGCTGTGTTGGGCACTAGGGTACTGGGTGAATTCATTGGCTCCTCTCTAGATGAGAAGACGATGTGATGTGTATATGTGGGAAGGAGAGTGTTGTCTATCTTGGGACAAAGAAGAGGAGCAGGAAACAGCACTGGGGCTCTGGAACGTGATGTGTATTGAGGTGGTGTGTGCGTGTGAGATGTTTGAAGACCAAGTTATGAACCCCCGGGGTCAGTGCAGGGATGGTGCTTTGAATAACCATGAGTCTGCGGACATCAGTTATAGAGCAGGTTACGGACCTGGAACCTCATCAAGGTAGGGCATCCAGCCTGGGGGGCTGAAGTCCCACAACCACGGGGCAGTGTGAGCTGGGGAAGGAAGCACCCCGCCAGCCTTTAGAACTAAGTTTCTCAGTCATGTTTCGTCATCATTATGTACAGATGCCAGGCACATACGGGACACTTCTGTGGCCTGCCCGAGTTCTGCACCGTGCCCAGGTGGTCAGTACCTTTCCCTTCACCATCAAGAGTAGTACAATAAATAAGAATGAGAGGCACAGTGCTTAGCTTCTACAATCAGGGCTTAGTATTTGTGAAATGAATGAATGGCCAACAAATAAATTAATATTATTCTGTGGGTACATTTGAATTCCCTCGAATTTTATCAAACAATTTATTTGCAAGGTTTAATTTTTTTATTATTATTATTTGGAATGCATTACTTCTGAAATATCTTTCAAATGATAGAGACGTGCTCTTCCAGAAATAGCCCCATTATAGGAAATTCCACCTACTGGGCTGGGGCCACTGGATAGGTCTGTGCTTTTGTTGTTCTCTTGGATTTTTGCGAACCCCACGGACCCCCGAGTTTCTGTTATCCCAGCCACACTAGGCTCAGGCTCTTCTTCCTTTCCTGCCAGCCTTTGTTACCAAAGTCCCAGCATTCCTTGTCCAAGCAGGACTGATTCAGGGCAGAATCTGGTAGCTTCTCTGTGGAGTTTCCCTGATGCCAAGCTAGAGAGGACAGACCTTCAATGGAGCACAGCCACTGTGGTCAAATGCTTGAGCTGGCAAGGTGAGGCCCTGACTCTTGACACCAGAAGCCCAGGAACCATTGGGCGGGGGCGGGGGGAGTGGCTGAATGACTGGAGCAGGGTCCTGAGCCCGTTGGGAGCCTTGGGGGGTTAAAGCGAGCATTGCTGCTCCCTCCAGGGTCTGCTCCGAGACATCCGAAGAGAGAGTCCTGTCGTTTGTGTGCCCTCCCCCCTTCCCTTCAGCACACGCACCCAATGTCTTCATCTTCACCCCAGTTCCCAAGGCCGCCATGTTTCCACAGCATCTTTGTACTCACACCCCTGGCCTGGCTTATGATAAAATTATTGTGTTTCTTTTCTGTGACTGGCTACATGGCCGGAGAGAAAGGGCCACACTTACTCGTCTTCCGATCCACCCGGTGCCTAAGAGACTGCCTTGGACATAGACTTTAATATGTGTTAATGATGAGCCCTTTCTGGGCACAGGGTGCCTGCTAACATTCTAGAAATCATGCCCCGTGGGTGCCCACCATCCCATATAAATGCAGAACTGTCCTTAGGGGGCAGAAACCTCATGCAGGGGACAAACTCTAGAGCCAGGCAGGGAAGGATCCTGTCTGAGCGGGTCAAGTGTAACACGGTAGGGGATGGGGGTGACGGGGACGACTGCAGGGAGGGCACCATGCCTAAGACATCCAGACTTCTTTCAAAACACCTCTGGCCGATAAAGTATGTGTCAGGGCTCCCACGCAGGACCACTGCCACAGGGTCAGACAAACCTTAACTCTCCAACCCCAGGGGACAGGGGCTTTGCCTGCAGTTTCCCCAGCAGCTGCGAGGCCAGGTGGTACAGCATGGATGCGGAGTCAGAAGGTAAGGTGATCATCTTACTAGCTGTGTGATATCCAGACCAAGCGTTTCAAGTAATTGTGCCTCAGTTTCCACCCGTGTGGTGTGGATGTACCAATGACAAAGTAAGGTCGGCAAATGCAGTTTGTAAAATGTAAGCGTTGCTATGCAAATGCGAGGTACCGCTGTTGAGGTTCTTGGCAGAGTCCAGTAGGGCTTCTCTTCCAAACTGCTCAGACCCTGATCTCATCATGGATCAGTCCCCGTGGGGTGTGCCGCCCCTCCCCCCGTGGGCCCCGCCCCTTGTCCTCTTGCTGATCCAGGAGCAAAGTAGAAAATGGCATTTCTGAATGAGGCTGACAGTTCACCAGGCACGAAAACCCACCCAGTTGTGACTCAGAGTTTTGGAGGCGCAGATAGAATTAAGGAAATGTTAATGTATTCTCATTGCTTTGCCTCCTGCCTACACAGGCATAAGCAGTAAGAAGGGAGGATGGGGTGGGAGAGGGGACAGGGAGATGGGGAGTTGTGCTGATGGGCTCTGGGGGTGGGGGCTGGTGGGGACTGCAGGGTCCCGAGGCTGCTTGGCTGCTACAGCTGGGCCTGAGGTCCCCAGGGGACAGGGAGGGATGTGTTGGCATCTGGTCTCTGCCAAGCGAGTCGGTGGCCGGGAACGCAGTATGGGCTGAGGCGCGGGGCTAGAGCAGAGGGGCTCCGGGGTGCACTGTGAGTGCCCACGCAGGGGACGGAGAGGGGGAGGGCTTGCAAGCTGGATAACCCAGAGCTGTCTGCCTGGGTGCTGAGCCTTGTCAATGGCAAACAGCCGTTTAGAATCAATGTCTTTTCCAAATGAGACCCCTGAATGTTGTATGCTTCGTAAGATCTATCTGTCTATCTGTGCATTTACGCAGGGAGCTAGTTCCCCAGGGCTCGGCAGCCAGTATGCTACCTCAGCACGGAACAGTCCCCTGGGAAGCTGCCTCTTTTTCTCAGCCTCCTGCGGGGGGCTCCAGGACCAAGCCCCGCGGGGCTGGGAGGAGCGGCTGCCAGTGTGATGGGTGTGTGTATAGGCGCCTGGTAGCACTGGCTCTGTTAGTTCACTTTTTATTCCCGAATGCGAGTAGCTGTTGCAGCATTTGCCGAGCACCAACCTGGTGCTAATTGAGGGGGCCGGAAAGGTAAAAGAAGCATAGCCCCATCTCCTAGGCTCACAGGCTACCTCAAATCTAGGTCTGTGATCCACATAGAAGCTCTCTGCTCCCTGCCTCGTACCGGGCTGTGGAAGGAACCCAGTCAATATTAAAGATGTTCTCCTTAATAATGAGTCAGGCTCCGGACTGGGCGCTTTCCGTTCAATCACTGGACCGCTAGGGGGCTCCCGAGGCACCCCTGGGACTGCGGGGTGGCTGGACCTTTTGGGTTCTACGAATGCAGCCTGCTCTGTGATCGGTTCGGGGTGGCTTCCTCGTAGAGCAAGGGGTGCCAGCAAGTGATGTGGTGGGTTTGTGCTGGGGACATTCCATCTTGTCCTTCCCTCCCGTGGCCTCAGCCTCATCCCACTGAGCCCACAGAGCAAGGGCCCGGTAAAGGGCCATGACCTCAAGAAGAAAGAGCAGAGGAGGAACTCGGTCGCCCTGGGAGGGGAGGCTCAGCCAGCAGCCTCAGGCCTGGGCTTGCAGCGATCCAGGGTGGGACTCCTCCCTGCTTGGAGAGGCTGGGAGGCCTTTCAAACCCTACGTGCCGGGAAAAAGTGCTGGTTCTTGCTGTCCCTGCCCGCTCTTCCCCTTCTCGGGCCTTTGAATGTTTTAAATGCCAGTCTTCATGGTTTGATGGAGAATTTTACACTAATGCAGAGTATTACCTAGTTAATTTGACTAGAATAGACGGTGATTCTACACGGTGAGGCTGTTGCCTCTTGAGCTAACTGTTCCATTACCGTGGACTGGGCAGCCCGCTCTCCTGAAATCTGATGAGCGGCCGGCCGGCTGCGGGTGGGCTTCCTGGGAGCTCCCCGGGGGGGAGGCTGGCCAATAGGAAGGGGCCAAGAATAGGCCTGGGATCATCGGCTCCTTCCTTCAGTCATTCACTCGCTGATGACTTCCTTCCTTTACTCTATAACTGACTCATTCGTTATTAAATACGTTCATCCATTTCCTTCCTTCCTTCAATAAGCCTATAGCATGTGTCCATGAGGTGCCAGACCCAGGAGTAGGTCCTGGGGGTGCAGAGAGGCCCGAGTCCACTCCTTCCCGTCAGGTCCTCACGCACAAACAGCTAAGGACACCGCCGTAGGCCCCAGATGAGTCCCAGTCACTGTGGGAGTCTGGAGGAGAGGCTGGCCTCTTGGGAGGCTCAGGCAGACTCCATGGAGGGCTGAGACCTAACTGAGCCTCAAGATCTTCCACCGGGCACGTGTGCTAGGGGGTTGGACGGGCGATGAGATCAGCAGCTGGGTCCAAAGAAATGCTGAGAGCACCCCGTCCTAAAGAGAGACCCCAGCACCTGGGGTAGATGAGGCCATCACCTCCCTCACAGCCCTCCTAGAGTCCAGCGTCCCAGTCTATGGAGAAACAGAGAGAGGGGCCCACCACTGATTTTTGTGGAGGCTATTTAGAGTTCCCTCTCCCTCCCCAGCGCCAGGTGAGAGGGGCTCTGAGGGAATTATTCAGGGTGCCGAGAGTGCCTGTAGGAGGGGAGATGACGCTTCATTCCCAGGACAAAGGGGACACTCCAGTGCTTTGAATGTAGTTAGGGACAGCGGCTGCGGGTGGTTCTTGAAGAGGTTTGACTTCTGTCCTCTGCTTGGGTCTTTCCTGGAGCTTTCTGACGGGGGAGCCGGGACATGGGGCGTGAGGAGTGCAGGGTTTGAAGCCTAGACTGGCTTGGGCCAAGGCCAGAAGGAAGGCCAGTGTTGTGAGTCTGGGAAGGAAATGGGGCAGGGGGAGGGGATCTCCCTTCCATCCCGAGTCTCCCCAGCTCTCAGAGAGAACCAAAGAAAACCCAGATCTCATGGGTGTGGAAGGGCAAGGTGTCTGGAGGAGGGGTGCTTGCCACGGGCCCGTGTCCAGTATGGGAAGAGATGGCCCTCCCTGGGGGTCGAGCACTGGCAGCGCCTAAGGCAGCCATGGCTGCCCTTCCTGTCATGGTCCTCGGCACTGGGGGAACTAATCCCACTAATCCAACACCACCGTGTGTACCCGCACACGAGCAGAGCCACCAGCAGGGGATGGAACCGGGCTGACGAGTTAGAGACCAAGGCCTACCCCACGGGCTCAGGCAGCCAGTTCCGCACAATGACCCCGGCCGTCCTTCCTAACCGACCCCCCTGTCCTCAGCATCAGAGGATCCAGATCCAGGAGAGGGACAGGAAAGTTAAGGTATCTGCTAATGAGAGGATCCAGAGAACCTGACGGAAGGTGTGGCTAGAGAAAACAATGTATTTATGCCCCACTGAGTATAAACTGTTTAATAAACCATTTCATAAACCAGTAAAACAAAGAGAAGGAAGAAAGATGTTCCAGGCAGATGTAACCACGAGAGCAAAGTCACGGAGGGGTGTGAGCCCAGGGCAGGGGAGTCTGAGCGGTCTAGTGGACCAGGGGCGGGGTGGGGGAGTGATGGGATGGGAGAGGATAGGGCATGGGAATCAAACGTGTGCTCTCAGAAAGAAGCTGGAAGTGATTCAAGAGGTTCCTGGCCCTGGGCAGCGTCAGGCGGCCTCCCAGCCTCATCCGTTCCAGCCTGACATTTCCAGCAGCACTCTTCTCTGGGCAGGGGGAGAACTTCTCCCGCCCTGGAAAGTCTCACCTACCCCGTAAGCCCTCCATGCTAATACATTTATTAAAGAACGTGTGGGTGCCTTTATTAGTTTCCGGTGCGCAGCGTTGGTTTGGGGAGACCTATAACCCTAAACATCCACTCTCGGGAGATGCTTGTCCATATCTCTTGCCCTCCGTTCCTGAAACAAAAGGTGGCTGAACTAGGTTGCTGCGAAGGTGGTGAAGGGCGCTGCCGGCTGCATCAGGGAGACGGTGCTGGGGGGTGGGTGTAGGGAAGCCGCCGGCAGTGGAAACGCTGAGCTAGAAGACCAGTTAATTAACTTGTCGAGTCCTTCTTCTCAGATAGCAACGGGGCAGTAGATTCTTTCGTAGTGGAGGGTCCATAGTTCTGAGCATCCGCATTGTTGTTTTCTTTGTGTTCAGATTCAAATTCGTGGAAGTACTCCTTAATTAGCGTGGTGTTTGCAATAGTTGCACGGGAAGAGTCAGAAGCATTTTGCAATATTAAGCGACTCCTACTCTGCTTAAACCTGTACGTACGTGAGTCTAGATGTCACAGGTGTCACGCGTCGTACGGACTCTCTAGGTGACCGTGTACGGTGAGAAACGGTGAAAATCAACTGTTGTCCATTATTTTCTGAAGTGACAGTTTATCACTTGGGACCCCGTTATCATGTCTGGAAATAAGTAAAATCCGATGCTCTCTTCTGAATACATAGACGTGGGGCTTTAAGAGTTTTATTGTCGTTTCTAATGGACCGTGTCTCCGCAGAGAACTTTCTTCAAGTGGAAATTAACAACAACAACAAAAAAAACTAAGAACTACAGTGACTCGAGATGTCTAAATTGGCATTAATCTCAACAGCACACAAATTATGTAAATGTCTCGATTATGACAACATAATTAGGGACTCTTTAAATAAAGGCAAGAAAAATAATTTTGGAGTACACAATACACAATAGTTTTGGAATTATTTTATCTTTGTTTTATTATTCATCCAAACATTGTCAGCACCCAAACATGTGCAATAATAATTAAATTCGTCTATCTTTGAGACTTGCCAACTTTCAGTCATATTAAAAGAAATCCACAGTTTTACACTTAAATTTTTTTTTAATCTTGTCATCAGGAAGGTATATTTGGCAAGCTAGGAGGGTAAGCATATTTTATTAGTTTGTTATATTAATTTTACCTCTTAAGTATTTAGAGCCATGATCTGTGGGCCTTCTTGGTTGTCCTGCCCCCTCTCCCCCTGCAACCCCAACCCCAACGTTAGGAGAGGGTCTGCTTATCCCCTGTGAGCATCTCGGTCGCCTTCTCCCAACCTCAGCCTTTATACTGACATTGTAGCCCTTGAGGGCACAGTGAGAAGGGTTGGCAGATGGCCTAAAGCCTCAGCCGGAAAAGCACAGGGGCTTAAAGATTTTCTTGTCCTACAGCATCCTTTCACTGGCAAAGAAATTGTGTCAGAGAGGCCAGGTGTCTCGCCAGGGTCCGCACACCTCTGGAGAGTCACTCTTCCCGGAGGCCCCGGAGTTAGGGACTGTCTGTGGACGTAGTGCGCAGGGGCAGGCTGAGGAGACGTTTGCACAAAACACCTGTACCTCGGCAGCGCACAAGCCTCTAGCACCTTCTCGTGAGTGATGCTCCGCAGAGTTGGCGCAGAGGGAGGAGTGAGAAGGCGGCCTTCGTTGTGCCTGCTGCTACACGACTTCTCGGTCTCATGATGATGGAGTTGGGAGGGGGGCAGCCTGGGATACAGCCCCAGCCCTTCTGCTCAGTCCGAGTTCCCCACGCTATAGAACGAGCAACCAGGTGGGATGATCTCTGAGATGCCTCCCAGCCCCCCACATCCCATGTCTGAATGATCCCCAGCGGCTGCAGGTTTGTGGAACCCTAAGAACTAGATTTGGCCTCAACCCATGTTTCTTCTTCATTTCTAAAACCACAGGCACTTGCTGGAACACTAACTCCATCTGGTCTTCCTTCCCTTCCTCCTGATTTCGCTCCCTGCTGGAAAGCACTGCATCACGCCCAAGGCACCTTAGGGAGCTGCTCTCACCAACTCCCTGGTTTTTCTCCCCTGAGGCTTAGCAAGTCACGCGTTGCCAAGAGCTCCCTTCCTTCTGCACCAGTAGAGAGGAGCCGCCACCGTCCGGGCAAGCAGGCTTCTTCCCTTTCCCGTTGGGGAGGCTGGCAAGCGAGGATCACCAGCCCCCCTCCCTCAGTGCGCGGAGCCCCACATGCCCTCCTTGGCCTGCTGCTGCGTCTCCAGAAAGCCCAGCCTTCGGCAGCTTTGCTTTCCCTGCACAATTGCAGCTCCCGCCTGGCCGCCTCCATCCCAAACTCCTAGTAAATTCCATCCTTTTGCTCTTCTACTCCTTCTTTCTCAGGCAGTGGAGTGGCGTGGTTAAGGCCATGCCTGAGTTTGAATCCAGCTCCCCTGTTCACGGGCTATGAGGCTTTCTGTGAAATGATTTTCTTTCCTGTCAATGGGGCATAACAATTTCTGCACAACGTGACGGTTGTGAAGCAGGGACCTGATACATAGTGAGAAATCGCGTCTGTTAGTCTTTGATCTAATGAGCATGTGTGAAGCCCTTTGTCTTCTCTTCTTCACTACTTTCTCCAGGTTTCTTCTGGATTGCATTCATAGACCTCACCTTTTCTGAATTTCTAGATAAAATAATTGGAGTCAACATCCTACACGTCTCTGGAGAGTCATTCTTCCCAGTCGTTTTGAGGATTTTCTGGGTGGCTTATGTCCTGCTGGTCACTCGTGGTCCTGAATTCCTGTCCCCACTCAATTCTGGAGTCCCCTCTTGGTTATCTTCTGGCTGCCCAGCCATGCCCACGTGGGATCGAAGGCCTCCTCCCTTCCCAGCGCCCCGAAAGTGTGAGTCCTCCTTTGGTGATGATGATGTTTACGGGGCTTCTGAGAATGGAAGGGGTTATGTGTATAAGGAGAGGAAACGAACATTACAATTATTACGCGCCATCGTTGGTGAGGTCACAGTGTTTGCTGCGTAGAAAGAGGGGAAGTCGAGCCAGGGGAGGCATTCCAAGGAGCGGGAACATGGTGGGCAAAGAGCCTCCATGGCTCAGTGTGACGGTCTGCCAGCTTCTCATCGAATCCACAGCCTCTGGGCACTCTGCCCTCCCCTCAGAGTTCAGTGTGGCCTCTACGGAGGTCCGGTCATTAGCATGTGAGGAGAAGTGATCTGTGCAAAAACTTCCCACACACTCCTTCTCGCTCTTTTCCCTTTGACTGATGGTGATCGTGAGCCCCAGGGGGCCTTCTCGATGCGTGTTGAAGATGGTGGCACTGCTCTTAGCCTGTGTCTGAGAGAAGGGAAGAGGAGAGCCTCTTTCACCAGCCAGGGCACCGGTTTTGTCCTGCAACATGAGCGAACAATGCAGTTGGGAGTTCGGGCATTCTGGGGTCTGTTCATTCTAGCAGTTGGCTCTGCCCGTAGTAATACACACCTGAAACTTTTCCTTTTCCGAATTTCATCGTGCTTGCAAGTACGGGTGTAATATCGGCCCTTTTCTTGGTAGACTACAAGCCACACAAGGACAAGGACCAGGCTTTCTGATCATCTCGTCCCCCACGCCTGGTGCACGGTAGGCGCTCCGTAAGGGGGGGGGGTCTCGCCGAATGGAGTGGAAACCGATGTCTGGGGAAACGCCACGGTTACGCCCTCTGGGGGAGCACGTGGAGCACCAGTGTCTTGCTTTTCAGGGCTTCGTGGTCCTTGCCATAGAGCCTCTCTTTTTCCTCCTCAGGCCGCCCTGCTGCCCTGGCCTGATGCTGTAGCCTCATTCTGACCTTTAAATGTAGCATGTGCCCGTAACCTGCTGCTTACAGGACTGGAGTCCAAAGGTTTTGCCCTCGCCTGCAATGTCCCTGTGCTGCTGGGCCTGCTTCCTCTTACCCTGTGCTAAGCCCAGCCAGTTCTGGGGAGCAATCCTATATCCCACAATAACTGGTAACAGGTGTAGAGCAGATGGGGATTAATACACCAGGGTTTTTGGGGCCACCTGGGTAGCTCTGTCAGTTAAGCATCGAACTTTTGGTTTCCTCTCAGGTCGTGATCTCACGGGTCATGGGATCGAGCCCCGCGTAGGGCTCTGTGTCAACGAGGAGTCTGCTTGAAGATTCTCTCCCTCTGCCCCTCCCCCCACTCACGTGCACTGGCCTCTCTCTCTCCCTCTCTCTAGTAAATAAATACATCTTTAAAAAAAATATAATACCAGGGTTTGAAGCCTGACCTCTACTTACTTCTTAGTGGTGCAGGGTACGTCCTCGGGAGTGGATCGGAAACATCTATCCGTTGGTACATCCTTGGGAATGGATGTAATCTCTTTGTGCCTTAATGTCCTCATCCGAATAATTGGGCTTCAGATAGGACTTGCACGTAGGGTTACTGTGAGAACTGAGTACGATAAAGCACATAAAACACAGAGACGAGTACTTGGCACACAGTAAGTGTTCAATAAATGTTGTTACTATTATCACTGCCCTTTCCAGCTCATAAAGCTGTTTTACCAACTTCATTGAATACCCCTCCTGTGACCCTAGGAGAGATCCACTGTAAGTAAAATGGTGGCTTAGCACATTCAGATTCAGATCCTGTAACACCCTCTCACCTGCGCTTTTCCCAGACTCCTGCCAGCTCCCAGGCCCAGCCCGTGGGGCCACCTCTCAGTGTCTCTGCAAGGGCTTCTGGGAAGGGTACCGCTGCAGCAGCAAACAGCTGCTTTGGCTAATCCATTTTCTCTGTGCATTTGCAAGATACATAATTAAGAGTTCTGCTGAGGAGGGAAATAAAGCACGCCATTAACATATTATGCCAGGTCTAATGCCCGCCTGGGCCCCACTGCCACACAAGACATTAAGGTAAGACTCCAAAAACAGCCCCGGGGCTGCTTGATGGGATCGGTTCCGTGTTAATTCCGAGTAAATATTTGCTATTCGGGTTTTCATATACTTCACCATCGGTGGGGATTTTGAAAGGTGGGCTCCCCCAACAAACACTTTTCATTTAATTATCAGACCACTTAAAATCAGAGTTCCTAAGGCTCTCCATATTTGCCCTTTTATTTTGTCTAGCATTTTGCTTGCTTCCTTTCTTTCTCCCAATACTGCCTTCTTTCTTGCTACCAGCTTCTATCTCTCTTGCTCTTATCTGCGTCTTTGATGGCCAGATCTGGGAAATAAGCCCCTGGTGGAATGTGATGAATGAGGAGTGGACACCAAGAATCCTGGAGTAAGGGTGAGTCCAAACCTCGACATCCTCCTTTGAATCTTCTGCATGAAGGGATCGGGCATGGCCCCTTGGACACCACCTGAGGGGCTGGAGAGGAGAGGGGCTGGAAGACTCAAAAGAGAAATGGAAAAGTTCAGAGCTTGAGAGGAGGGAGGGGAAAAAGGTTGGGGTCCAGTGTGAGAAGAGAGGAGGAAGTTCTCGGGATCTTCCAAGAAGCCAGTTGGTATGGAAACTCATTTTCAATGGGTTTTATGAACCCATAATGACCAGCGGAGTGGTGGACACCCTCACAGCACCCTGTGACATGAGCTGTTCATGGCCCACCCAAGGGCCAGGTTGGGAGAGGTCACCATCCCTTATGTCTGTCATAGGGGAGCAGAGGATGCTGGGAAAGGAAAGAGAATGTTGGCAAAGCTTAGCCTGATGTGTCATCTTGACAAGGTTTTATGAGCCTTATGCTTGGACTCAGAAGTCATGTCAGCCAACCCCAAGCATCAGTCCCCTGTACTCATCCCTCAAATGATGTCCCTTCGTTGATACAGAGTACACAAGCTTGTGTGGTGCGGCGCCCATGGTAGGGCAGTGCTGAAGGCTAAAGCTTCTTGAATCACTGAGACAGTCATCCTATCTTTCTGGTGCTGTCCTGGTCCCAGGTTGCACATTGGAGTGTCCAGGGAGCTTGTCCAATCCTTTTGCCATGTCTTTCCCTCACTGAATTGAGTTCACCTGTCAAAGTACTTCTAAGTTTGTTTTTCCAGCTTCAGTACTCCCAATTTTTTCCTCTTCTCAGCATTTATCACAATGCTTACTATGCCGTCCTTGGGTAAGCTGTGATTTAATGTCCTCCATTAGGCTTGTTTGGTTCAGGATGACAGGGACCACGTTCTAGTCACTGCTGTAACCTGGTGCCCAGCAGTGTCCATGGATAGGAGGCACTCTGTCAGTATCTATGGGATGAATTAAAGAAGTGTTTTGGATCCTTTTCCTTTCTTTGTCCTCTCCCTCTGCATTCTGCAGTTTCTTATTTACCTCTGAATATGTATTATGTTGTTTTAACCAGAGAAGACCAGAGTAGGACTACCAACTCCATGCTTGATGCCAGTTGGCAAACTTCTTCTGTAAAGAAGAAAAATATTTTAGGTTTGATCAGCCATAGTCTCAGTTTTAATTACTGAACTCTGTCATTACAGCCCCAGAGGAGCCATAGACAATATTTAAACATGTGGGTATGACTATGTTTTAATAAAACTTTATTTACAAAAACGGATGGTGGGCCGGATTTGGCTTGTGGGGCACAGTTGCTTGACTTCTGCTCTAGACACCACAATTCTAGGAATTCAGAATGGAATTAGATAAGCTTTTAAAAATAATCCTAAAATTGTATGGAATAAGCAAAGACCCTGAAGAGCCAAAGGAATGTTGAAAAAGAAACCAAGCCTGGTGCCATCACAATGCCAGACTTCAGGCTCTATTATAAAGCTATAATTTTCAAGACAGTATGGTACTGGTATGAAAATAGACACATAGATCAGTGGAACAGAACAGAGAACCCAGAATGTGGACCCTCAATTCTATGGTTAACTCATCTTTGACAAAGCAGGCAAAAATGTCCAATGGAAAAAGTCTCTTCAACAAATGGTATTGGGAAGATTTGACAGCCATGTGCAGAAGAATGAAACTGGACCATTTTCTTACACCACACATAAAAATAGACTCCAAATGGATGAGAGACCTGAATGTGAAACAGAAATCCATTCAAATCCTTGAGGAGAACACAGGCAGCAACCTCTTCGACCTCAGCCACAGCAACTTCTTGCTAGACACGTCTCCAAAGGCAAGGGAAACAGAGGCAAAAATGAACTATTGGGATTTCATCAAGATAAAAAGCTTTTGCAGAGCGAAGGAAATAGTTGCCAAAACCAAAAGACGATTGACAGAATGGGAGAAGATATTTGCAAATGACATATCAGATAAAGGGCTTGTATCCAAAATCTATAAAGAACTTATCAAAACTCAACACCCAGAGAACAAATAATCTAATCAAGAAATGGGCAGAAGATATGAACAGACATTTCTACAAGAAGACATCCAAATGGCCAACAGACACATGAAAAAATGCTCCGCATCACTTGGTATCAGGGAAATACAAATCAAAATCACAACGAGATACCACCTCACACCAGTCAGAATGGCTAAAATTCACCAGTCAGGAAATGACAGATGTTGGCGAGGATGTGGAGAAAGGGGAACCCTCCTACACTGTTGGTGGGAATGCAAGTTAGTGCAGCCACTCTGGAAAATAGTAGAGAGGTTCCTCAAAAAGTTGAAAATAGAGCTACCCTATGACCCAGCAATCACACTACTGAGTATTTACCCTAAAGATACAAATGTAGTGATCCGAAGGGGCACATGCACCCAAATGTTTATAGCAGCAATGTCCACAATAGCCAAACTGTGGAAATAGCCCTGATGTCTGTTGACGGATGAATGGATAAAGAAGAGGTGGTGTATATACACAGTGGAATACTACTCAGCCATCAAAAAAAAGAAATCTTGCAATTCGCAACAATGTGAATGGAACTAGAGGGTATTATGCTGAGTGAAATAAGTCAAACAGAGAAAGACAATTATCATATCTCACTGACATGTAGAATTTAAGAAAGAAAACAGAAGATTATAGGGGAAGAGAGGAAAAAATAAAACAAGATGAAATCAGAGAGGGAGACAAACTGTAAGAGACGCTTAATCATAGGAAACAAACTGAAGGTTACTGGGGAGGAGGGAAATGGGAGGATGGGCTAACTGGGTGATGGACATTAAGGGGGCACAGGATGTAATGAGCCCTGGGCATTATATAAGACTGATGAATCACTGACCTCTATCTCTGAAACCCATAATGTATTATCTGTTAATTAATTGAATTTAAATTTTTAAAAATGGAAAAAAAAATTCATTACAAAATCAAAAAAATGAGATCATATATGTTTAAAAAAATAAAAATAAGCTTAGGAGAGAGCTGCGAGAGCCAAATAGAGCCAAGGAAGAATTAGCGGGAAAGATCTCCTGGGCTTGTCATGGCAGCAGCAGTTTCTGTAGAAGGCAAAGAGTGGGGAGGGTACCTACAAGGCCTATGGCTTGTCTGAGGTCAGGCTGAGAATGAAGTTGGGCCACTGTTGGAGAGACCGTTCCCTTCACCCCCGACTCCGTTACTGCTGGCCTAGGTACTCCACGAGCAGCCCAAGAGAGGAGATCCAGTTCAAGCAGTGATGGTGCTCATGGGAGAACATTCTTGCCCTACCCGCAGGGAGGAAAGCAGTGGGGGGATTTTTAAGCCCCTGTGCCTAATCGAAGTGACTGATCATGGTTGGAATGGTGGGGAATGGGCACAGGAGGGACGTGTGTGAATGTGCCCATTTGATCCTATAAATCTGGAACTACCGAGGGTGTGTGCTTGTGTGTGCACTTACTTCTACGGCTGGACTCACCACCACTCTTTGTTATAACTGTCTGCCCTCTTGTCCATTTCTCTTCCCAGATGGAGCTCCTTGAGGGTAAGGCCTTATTCTTACTCATCTCCGTATTTCCAGCACTCCATAGAGTCTGCTCCAGGCACAAGAGTTTAGTTGAGTCTTGATTTCATAGACTGGTGGAAGGTGTTTGATAGAGCCATGGGGTGTGAGGAGGAGTTGTACCTGGCCGCCTTGGCACGTGATGATGGGGGACTGGGTGTACGTCTGTTCCCCGGCGGGTAGGGGCTTTAAGTCGATGCGGAGTTACTGCGGGGCACACGTGCATACACACACAGAATCAGGCTTCCAAGGGTGTGTGCTTGAGATATGTGTGCAGACAGTAAGGTGTCAGTATGAGTATGGGCAGAATTGGGGTCTTCTATGGGGACATGCCATGTGAACATACAGATGGTAAAATATAGCATGTTTACATGAAATATACACCCGAAAGGGGGCTAAGACTTCCTATGCACGAGACGTGAGCATGCAAAAGAGGGTAAATGTTGTGTGTGTAACGAGGTGTTGATAGACATACCTGAAATATACCGGAGAGGCTGACTTGCAGATTGGCTGCTGGGCGTGTTGGTTTAAAGGCGAATGCAGCAGAACTGCAGGTTTGGGGATCTGCCTGGAAAGTGTGTACGTGGGGTGCACACATGCACACACGGCTTGCCTAGAGGCCATGTATCTGCAGAGGCAGTTGCCGAGGCTGGGTGATGCTGGGGTGTGTGTGCGTGAAGATGGGTCCTATTAGACGTGTGTGCACATTACAAGCTCTTGGTGGGTCTGTAAGCAGTGTGAGGGTACCTGTAGGACTGTGATTAATGTCAGTACTAAAGGTACGTCTCCATGGGGGTACACATAGATGATGGGGTGTCTCCGGGGAGCGGACATACCTGGGCACGGTTAGGGGTGTGCCGTCCTGGGAGAGAGCATGAGGACCTGTGCCGCTGAGAGTATGTGTGTGTGCAGCTGGAGAACGCACCTCAGGGAGATACGGCCGAGGGGTACCTTGTAGGTGTGCATGCACTCTTCCATGCGTGAATCTCAGGAGTACCCATTTGGAGCGTGGATATTTTGAGAACGTTGGTACGGTGGGGTTTGCCCATGCAGAAGTGGATTGCTGCGTGTGCATGCGGGCGTGGGGTTTGGAGGTGCAGGGGAGGAGGTGGAGGTGTGCAGGGTCGCTGCTGGCCGGGGGAGGGGTGTGCTGGCAGCGTGCCTGCCCTGGTGGGCCATTGAACATGTGTGCACAGCTGACGTCGGTGTCGGGTATCTGGCGAGTGCTCTAAGCCACCTGCCTCTTCCTTCGTTGCAAAGAACCTCCCTTTGGGCTGCCACTGTCCTTGAACCTGAGCATCCTGGGAAGGGACAGAGGACAGAACATTCACTTGGCAGAGGCAGCCGAGCCTCCATGGCTCAGTCTTCTCGGGAACTGGCTGCCCAGGAAAACGATTAAAAATAAATAAATAATAATGTTCCTAGGGATCCTTTAGCTGTTTGGGAAGGTGCGGGGCAGTGGGGAGGAGGTGCGAACTGGGGAGAGAGAGAATTTGACAGAAAACAAAAGCACAAACAAAAAAAAAAACAAACAAAAACACTGGGAGAGGGTGGGAGAGAGTGAGCCGATGAGCAGTGTAGTTGAGCCTGAGGAGGGAGAGTGGCGTGGCCGTGGCAGCAGCCATCGGGCTGACACGTGGTGTGTATTTTCCATACCCACTACCTCACTAACTCAAAAAATGGTCCACGGTTGCCACCACCCAGACTTGCTACTGCTGGAGGAGGCTGGCCTAAACCGCCTGCCTCCAGTCTGGGGGCTCAGGGACAGGCACTGTGGGCAGCAGGAAAGGAAGTCACCAACCCATGAAAGAGAGACATGAGGCAGGATCCCAAGGAAAGCAGGCATCAGCTTCGCACACACTCCAATCAGCGCTGCCTCTCTTGGATTCTTCCAGATGATTCTTCTATAGCTTCTCAAGGGACTCTGTCTTGGGTTGAGGCTGTCCTGTGTTCTTAGGGGAAGGAGGGGGTGGGAAGGGGGGTGAGGAGTGGTAGACTCAGCGGAGCAGGTAGGGAGAGGTTGGGCCGGGGGTGCTGTGAGTGGCTGTGGGAGGACTGGGGCGCTAGGCTGGGCTCCAGCCGGTGATGCAAGCAGCCTCGCATGAATGAATGAGCCACAGGGGGTATCAGCGGATGCTGGAACCACATTTCAGTGCGCGCTAACTCACCTGCACAAGGGGAATGTCATCTTGGAGTCAGGGATTGAGTAAGCGTATCCTGCGTGTGCCAGGCTGCTCTGGGCACCTCGCAGGGTGTCCCAGAGCTGCAGGACAGGGTCTCTGGTCTTGGCCCAGGGCCATCTGGAAGGACACAGGTGATGAGCAGGATATGCTAGAAAGAACTCGAGACGGGGGTTCTTGGATTCTGGTTCTAGCTCTGTGACTTTCTAGCTGTGTGCACATGGAAAAGATTTAACCCTTTCTGGGTCTCGGTTTCTCCAACTCACTTGCCTTTTATTTTCATGTCAAAGAGAAGAGAGAGACCCAGCTTACACGATCCAAATGAACACTTGATTCATCAGCATTCAAGTTAATGATGGCACCGGGCAGCCCCTTAGAAGAACAGCTGGAGGAAACTAACAGGTCCACAGTGATGTTTCCCCAGAACAAAGGGCTGTCTCTCCATAGTTCAGTCTGAGTCACCCTGCTGACAGATGGAGCGGGTCATCAATCTTCCGGCAGACGACTCAATCTCTCCGAGACACAGCCTCATCTATAAAGTGGAGGGGACGATAGTTCTTACCTCATAGTCTTGTTGTGAGGCTTAAATGAGATAATATATGGAAAGCTTTTAGCAAAGGGCTTGACACCTTGTAAGCACTGAATAAATCTAGCTGTTAGTGCTGTCACGAGCTATTAGGGGCTCTCCGGGGTTCTTTCCAGGGATGCTCTGGTAGGTGGATGGTCTCAGTCAGTTTTAAGGGCTCTATGAGGGCAGGCAAATAGGCCCCTGGGTGAGCCAGCCGGGGTGAGCGAGAGAGGGGCTCACTCTCCTGGAGGCACTCATGACCCCCAAAGGGGCAAGGGAGAGAGGGAGCCGCCAGCTGCCATGGATCCCCGGGGCCGAGCTCCGCAGGCGACAAGATCCCACAGGAGGCATGGTAGCTACACGCCTTCCCTCTTCACCCCGGCAAAGACAGGGCCCTGAATGGGCCACGCTTGGCCTTCGGTCCTCCCTGCTTGGAGCTGTCCTGCCCACTTGTAACAGGGCAGGGGGCTTGCACAGCCCCACGGAGGCCGAGCTGCTGGGGGCAGGGGGCTGTGTCCGACTACTTCCCTTTCCTCGCGGGGAAGACGGTACTAACGAGGAACAACGAGTAGTACTAATACTGACGCTGTCCTGGAGACCACCCCATTTAGCTCGTGTTTATTACGCGCCAGGCACTCTTCGAAGTACTTTGCCTGCGTAAAAGCCTCTCACCCCCCTCCCCACCCCGTGAGGTCAGGACTAGTCCTCTCTCCCTTTTGTAATTGAGAAAGTGGAGGCACGGGCGTTAAGGAAGGTGTCCGGGTCCCCCAGTAAATCATGCGCTCGAATCCCTCCCTCCCCCGTGCAGGGGGGTCCCTTGGGAGCAAGAAAGCACTTACAGGCTCTGATACAGTCCGAGTCCCTTTACAGGGAAAAGCGTTGGAAGGTGGTGCATTCACGGGACGTTCAGATGTCAGCGGTGGTAAAGGCAGGTTGTGGCCTCTCCTATTTTTTTTTTTTATAATGTCCCTATTTTTCTTAAGTCTGTTTGTTGGTCACATGAAAACATGGAACCAGGTTGCAACAGTGAAGACAAGCCTCTGCTCCTCTCCGCTCCCCAGCTCTTTACACCCAGCTCTCTGGGACGGCAGGGAAGCTGGACACCACTGCGGGGGCGCGGGGTTGGGGGGAGCAGGTGGGGGAAGGGGGGTGGGCCCTGCAGAGCTGCCCGCTGGCTGCATTCCCCATCCCCGGCCACTTAGGGTTGTTTTCTGCAGTCAGAGGCCACAGTCCGGGCTCTGACTCCCTGTCGCCAGAGGGAGTCTGCCTGGAGGCTCAGGCCGAGGCTGCCGGGCAGTTTACCCTGCTGCTTCCTAAACAGGCTCCGGTATGAGAGAGGAGGACTCGGAGCTGCCCCAGAGCCTGTGCGGGGCCCCTGCTCAGCTCCGATGAGCACCATGTGGCCTTGCAGATTCAGGCGTGTGTGGATTAGAGGTGGAAGGGCTAAGGCTCTCGTACTGTAGACCCTCCTCCTCCACCCCTCCACTTCTTCACCCCTGCCAGCACCTGCCTGCCCATCTTCCCCAGGGCTGGTCTTCTGGTCCCAGGTCCACCCCTGTCTGGAGTCTCTACAGATCTGGAGGGTCCAGGGAAGGGTCCAGGGAAGGAGGGAGCAAGAGACGAGTAGGTGGGAGAGCAGGAGCGTGCCAAGTCTGGGCAGTCTGGGTTTGGGGAGGGCCCGGCACAGAGGCCAGAGCCTCGGTCTCTGCATTCCTTCCTCTGGCTGCTGAGACCCTCTGCCCCTGCCCACCTTCCCTCCAGAGAGAAGGGGGCCACCCCCTGATAAATGGGTAAGGGAGGCTGTGAAAGCAAGCAGCCTGGAACGATCAGCATCCGGGAGGCTGTCCAGACCCCAGCCGGCGGGTGGAGGGGCAGCTGGGCCGGCCCCCCTCCTACCTGCCCCGCCAGCCTGAGCCAGCCGATGGCCCAGGGGTACTGAAGGGGCCCCCCCTGTCTCCCTTAACCTCCAAGTTCGCTGTCATTGTCAGGTGTGGGGGCTCCTGGGGTCCGGGCAGTCTGTGCTTGAATGTGTCGTGTTTATTATGCCTGGTTAAAGATCATTAAAGCCTTTGTTGGGGGAGCTGACTGACAAGGAGAGTGGATTAATATTAGAACACCCTGTCACAACTGGTGAAAAGGCGGGATTGATTTTATAGGGAGTTTAGTCAGAGCTGCGTGTAAACCCCCTGGGGTTGCTCTGGAGTGTATCCATCTCCTCCATTAGGAAGTCCCTCCGGGAATATTCGCTGCCGTGTTTATTACAACCAAAGTTGCATATCATAGAGAGAGTATTAGCTGCTTTTCTTCGGCTTTCTTGCTCTTGATTGCCCTGGCGCCTGGTGGCTCAGTCCCGTGCACCCAGGCAGCTGCCTGGTCCAAGGAGGCAGCCGTGGGCTGGACCAGGAAGGTACACGTGTGTATTCATGTGTGTATTCACGTGTGTTTGCGTGTACACGTGTGCTGGAGTGCCTGCTGGGGTGGACGTGGGGCAGCTCCAGAGCTCCCCCTTCTGGGGGACGGTGGGGAGGACCTTTCACTGTCCCTGCGGGAGATCTACCCTGCAGCGCTCATAGATTTCCCTGAGACTGTTTGCCTAAGAATTCACAGAATGCTCCTTTGACAAGAGGAAGCAGAGGGATGGTGTAGACTGTGTACTGGGCCAGGAGTCAGCTCTGCCATTACCAGCTGTGTGACCATTGGTCAAGTCAATCAACTTCTCTGGGCTTGGTTTCTTCATCACTCATAACAGGACAAGGAAATGGTGCCCATCTTACAGATGTGTTCTAAGAATTCAAGGGATGTTACAAGCAAAGTACCCGCACGTAGTGAGCACTCAAGGCAGTTAATGCTGTTGTATCATGAGATACAATGCTGTTGTATCATGAGATAATTATTCTAGTATATTCTAAGTGGGATTCAATTTATAAGCACTTAGTTCAGACAAAACTTTTCAGGAACATCCTTATGGCAGAGAACATGGCCTATGTAGGGAAGTGAAAGGGTCATGGGGCAAAGTTCACCAGTCCTTCCCCAGTGGCAGGCCTCATGGCACATTGGGAAGAACCCAGACCCAAGCTGGGGAGTTCTGGGGCACTTGGCGGGCTGGATCTGAGATGATATGGGACGCGATCTGGGCCTGCCAACCAGTTCGGTGGACATGGGGCGGGAGGCCAGCCCAGCAGATGTCAGTCACTCAGAGTGGAGGCTGAGTCTAAGTCACAGACCGTGTGTCACACCAGGGCAGAGATAAAAGCAGAAGGTTGGTTAGGTGAGCAGCAGAGAGGAAACGGGTCACCTGCCGGGGTCCCAGGTGGGTGAAGAGTCTGCGAGCCGAAAGAATTCATGACTCACTTTTGCTGAACTCCTGAAGTCTTTCTAAAAATGTCTACCATGGCACTCAGCAGGTGGCCTCTTTTTTCCCTGGAGTCTGGTGTTGACGACGGACGCCTCCGGAGCCAGATTACCACCCAATTCTCTGTGCCCTTGGGGAAGCTAGGCCTCAGTTTCCTTCTCTGTAAAATGGGTATAGCACTTACTTCACAGGGTTGTAGCGAGGGCTAAATGAGACAATCCAGGGGCACCAGGGTGGCTCAGTGGGTTAAAGCCTCTGCCTTTGGCTCAGGTCATGATCCCAGGGTCCTGGGATCGAGCCCCACATCAGGCTCTGTGCTCGGCGGGGGGCCTGTTTCCCCCTCTCTCTCTGCCTGCCTCTCTGCCTACTTGTGATTTCTGTCTGTCAAATAAATAAATAAAATCTTTAAAAAAAAAAAGAGAGAGAGAGACAATCCACGCAGAGCCTCTAGAACAGCACCTGGAAGTCACTGACCTTCGGCGTCAGCTGCCATCAGAGTCCCTGTGGCTCCCTCCGGAGCAGAGACCAAGACTCACAGTTTCTGTGTCCACAAGGACCAGCCCTGGGCTCGAGCACACAAGGAACACAAAGTAGGTGGTTGAACCGCAGGATCGAGTGCGATGGAGCGCGGTCACACTTAGCACGAGAGGAATGACCTGAAACGGCCTGGCGAAGGTGAAAGACAGAGCAGGGTCAGATGCCGAGTTGGGTCTTATCAGGATAAACAGAGTTGAGAGTAGGAGCGAAGCAACGGCAGGGATTTCCACGTCTGGGGAGCGCCCTGTGCTCGAATCAGATCCTAAGAGACAAGTCCAAGCAAAGGATGGCAGAGGAAGGCGAGGGACAAAGATCAAAATTTGCAAGTGCCCCTGCTCAGCTGGGAGGGAAGGGTGTGATACCAGCCTTCTGCAGGTGGTGGGGGCAGAGGCAGGCTTCAGGAGTCCCGTGCAGGTAGACTGTGAGCATGGAGGCTGCCCACTGGGCTCGCACCTACTGTGATGAAACCAAACTTGGCAGGAGGCAGCTGGGGTTCCCGGAGGAAGGGCAAGGAGAGAGGTTAAGATGGCAGACGTTGACAGGTAGGACTCAGAAATCCAGGCTCTCGGGAAATGATAAAAGAAACAAAGTAAACAGCACACGTGAGCCTTCCCTAACAGCAAATTTCGCAGAAACGCTTTTTGTAAAATATTTAAATAATGCAAAAAATTCAAAGAAGAAATTAAGACATGCCGAATCCCACCTCCAAGAGATAATCACTGCTAATATTTTGGTCAACACCTGTCGGCAGATGGAGGTGTTCCTAATCTCCATCGGTGTCCCTCTCTGCAATCCGGAATGAATGCACGTTCTAAGAAAACAAACTCACACGTGGAAACTTGACGGCTGATTGGCAAGTGCAGTTTCAAAGTGAGTCCTCGGTCCTCTCCCTTCCCCACCCCCAGACCAGACTGCCACCTTTAATCCCCTCCTACCTGAAGGTGACAGTGCTTCAGGCATTTCGTGATCCGAGACACAGACGGATTTGTGCATATAAATTTACATAAATGGGCTCAGACTTCGCGTGCTGTTCTGTTACCTGATCTTTTTCACTCTGCAAAACATTCAGGGCATCTTTCCCGGCCAATACATATAGAGCTACATTATCTTTTTTAATGACTACATACCGTTTACCCATTTTGGAGGTCTCATGCTTATCTTAAGCATTCCCCTATTTTTATATTAAAGATTTTATTTATTTATTTGTCAAGGAGGGAAAGAGAGAGCATAAAGCAGGGGGAGCAGCAGGCAGAGGGAGAAGCAGGTTCCCCACTGAGCAGGGAGCCAGGTGCAGGACTCGATCCCGGGACCTTGGGATCATTACCTGAGCCAAGGGCAGACGCTTAGCTGACTGAGCCACCCAGGTGTCCCAAGCATTCCCCTACTGGCGGACACTTAGGGTGTCACAAAAATTCTATTTTAAATAATGCTTCCGCAAACATCCTAGTACTTCTTTCTTTTCATGCTTAGGTGTTATTCTCACAGGGTCAATTCCGGAAACAGAACTAGTAAGTGAACACTCATACACATTTCATATCTCGGTACAAAAAAAGTCATGCAGATAGATAGATTCCCGGACTTCCAGTCATGTAAAAGATTGTCCGTTTCTTCATCCAGGTAACAAACTAGACTGAGTCAGCTTTAAAAAAATAAAATCTATGCTAATCTGATATGGGAAAATCATATCGCATTGCTTTGCTTTGATTATCCTCAAGGCAAAGTGTTTTTCATAGCTTTGCTAGCCATTTGTGTTTCCTCATTTGCAATTTTCCCGAATATTAAAAATCATGAGGAAAAAAAGAATAACTTTCAATAAAATGCCATGTTGCAGAAGAATATCCACACAAGAAAAAAACGTTTACAGAGTACTCCAAAATGATTGAAGTACAGACTGTAGAACCTTATTATAGTATAATATTTTTACTTAAAAATATATGGATGTACAGTCTCTAAAGACTAAAAAAACACATTCCAAAAGTTAATAGATATTATACCTGGGTTGTATTTGAGGTGTTTGTTTGTTTTTTTAATGCTTAGTCTCGGTTTTCAAGTTTTCTGCCATTAGAGCGATTGCTTTATAATTTGAAGATCCCCAGAAGTATTCATAAAACCACAAAATATCCTTTATGTAATTTGCACTACTCTGCTACTCCTTATGGGTAAATAGTCATAAAATGATAGACTTATTGAACTAAAAGGAAGCTGAGTGCCATACCCACCCTGCGCCCCATGGTGGAAATAAGAGAAGCCGAGAGCAGGCAGGTGAACCGACCTGGCCAAGGGGTGCTGGCCGCTGGAACCCACAGAGAAGCAAGGTAACATTCTTTTTTTTTTTTTTTTTTAAGATTTTAGTTATTTATTTGACAGAGATCACAAGTAGGCAGAGAGGCAGGCGGGGTTGGGGGGGAATAGGCCCCCCACTGAGCAGAGAGCCCGATGCTGGGCTTGATCCCAGAACCCTGGGATCATGACCTGAGCTGAAGGCAGAGGCTTAAACCACTGAGCCACCCAGGCACCCCGCAAGGTAACATTCTATGAGATACCAACAGAGAAGGAAGGACACCCCGTCCCCCCGCTGCTCCATTCTTCTGGGGGTCCAGCCCCAGTGCGGGACCAGAACCGTGTTGAAACCACAGCAGCCCACGTGTGAGTTAGACTTTACATATAATCCCCAAACTCCTGGTGGAATGGATTGCCAGGAGTCTGAGATCTGGAGATTTTAAAGACCAGGGGAGCGAGGGTCTGGTGGAGGCTCGGTCCACAGGAGGGGAGAGAAACAGGAGATTCTGAGGCCTGGGGATCCGAGGTGAGGAGCAGCGGGGGGAGGTTGGTGCACACCAGCGCCTTGGGGGGCTGGCCCGAGCCTTCCCACAGGATGGAGGCTGCAGGGCGACCCCGCAGCCCGGCATGCTTCCCCCCCTTGACTCCAGACCCTCCCAAGCCCCCTTCCCTGCCGCCCTTCCTCACAGACCTCAGAACCAGGGTTTTGTTTTGCAATTTGTTGCAGATTTTTTCTCCCCCTTCCCTTTCTTTCAAAAGCCTGTCTGGGATTCTGCTCCACGCGGAGGTTGGAAAGAGCAGCACGGCTGCCTCTGGAAATCTTGTTTCCCCTGCCACATGACATCAGTGGGTTATATTGCAACTTTCCACATGGCTGCCCAGACACCGACAGTTGTGTTTATGAAAACCCTCTTGATACCGACGTGGAGCCTCCCTGGCACTCAAGGCTCCTTCTCAGGCTGCGTGGGGTGTGTTCTGCTAAGGGGAGCAGCTGACAAAGGGTGGTTGGGAAAGCCCGCTTCCCCGCCAGGTGCTCCGTGTGGGGGGACAGCTCCCCTCCATCCCGACCAGGACATCTCTGCCGCCACCGCGCTCAGCTCTAGGAGGCTCTGGTGGCATAGGAGAGCGGGGTAGCGGGACATCGGGGTGGGCGGGGAGGGCAGCAGCTAACCTTTGGGGCGGAGGCCCGGACTGGGGCCGGAAGCCCTGGTTCGGCCGGTTCTGTTTCCTGACCTGTAGGGTCAGGGGCTTCGGGTAAGCCCCTTTCCCAGTCTGGGTCTCAGCTCTTACTTTCAGTTCTCAACTGGAAAAGTGATTTCACTCCTCTCCACCCGTGGTGAGGAGGGTAGGGATTCGGTGACAGGAAATAAAAGGGCCCATTTGGGAGAGAAGCTCAGCAGACTTAGGAAAGCCATTTGGACTCCCTGACCTTTAGTTTCCCCTCTATAAAATCACTGGTAAAAATGTTCATTCCTAAAGCTCCTCTAGCTCTAAGAAAGAAGAAAAAAAAAAAAAAAGTCATGGCTTTGTGACTTTTTCAAACCCCCAGTCATGAACACTAGAAGATCCTTCGGTTAGTTGGTCAGTAGTCTGGGACCAAAGGCACCTAGGAAGTCTGAACCCTGTGTCAAAACTTGGGAGAGTTAATTGAGGGTAAATCCAGTCAATCATGGCCCTACACTCCCTCGCCTAGCATCCCTTGGGGCCTCAGTCCCATAAGTGCTCCCTAAAGGGCAGGGATGTTTGGGGGTATCTGGACACTCCCCGACCTCAGAGAGCTGGACTTTCCCTCCCAGAACTCCTGGTGCTTGTGGCCTTCTGGATCCACCTGTGAGTTCCTGGGGGCCCCTGGAACATTCTCCTTGTGGCAGCTGTCCTGGCTGCCCAGCTAGAAGATAAGTACTTGGGGTCTTTGCATCCCCCATACTCCCACACTCAGTGCTATTCATTCATTCATTCATTCATTCATTCCTCCTAGGCCTTGGACACATAGGGAAGACGTAATAGAGTGGAAAGTTCAGTGTCCTCCCCGAGCCCCCCTATCCCCGGCTACCCACCCCAGCAGATACTAACACAAGAAGTAGCAGCTAGCAAGTGCTGGGGTCGGACAGCTCTATATGGATAATTCTCACAAAGATCCTGAGACGCCCGCACTCTCATTATTCTGTACCTAATAGTTGAGGAAACTGAGGCACAGAGAGGCTAGGCAATGGTCCAAGGTCACACAGCAAGTGGTGGAATTTAGATTCAAATCTAGAGGGTCTGACTTCAGAGCGCAGTCCCTTAGCCACTGCACGATCTCTTTTGGGCTCAAATGCTCACAGAGAGGAGGGAGGGGTGGATTGTGGTGAGGAGGTTACTCAGGGGCTTCCAAGCCTGTATGAGTTTCCGGAGTCAGAATGTTGTCCTCCCTGCAAACAGACAGGACTGAGGCCCACGCCCCGGCCAGTAGCTGGTATGGCCCAGGGGGCTGGTATGACTGGGCGAGGGGGCCAGGAGTATCTCCACTCCCTGTCTTTCTCCGTGGCCCCTTCCTTGGAGGAAAGGATGGGAGGTGTCAGGAGCCTCCAAGTGGCTCCTCCCCTCGCGTGGAAGGACCATCATCCTTGTACTTTCTACCCTCGTCACCACAAGGTTCCCACCCACTACCTTTTTGGCACCAGCTTCTTGGAATTCTGGAAAAGGAGGGACGAGTCGTTGGACAGATGGAGAAGGAGAGTGTCCAGAACACAGCAGCCATGGGAAGGCCCAGGAAGGATGCCGGGGCCCCTGAGCCGGGAAGGACATGTAGGCCAGGCTGACAACGTCCCACAGCCCCGCCCTCCCAGCCAGCGTCTCTGCCGGCCAGCTCGTGAGGCCAGCTCAGGTGTCCGCGACATTCTTCTCAGGCGTGATTTAGAAGGGACTGTGCAGAGCGGTCATTCCTTCCCGATGGGCCTGGGTCGTAATTCTCCGTGATCCTCCCCCTCTCCCCCACCCCCACCCTTCCTGTGGCTACTGCTCAGAGGCATTTAGAGCAGATTTAAGATCAAAATCAGATCAGATTCACTAAACAAGGTGTCAGGTCAGGCAGGAGGGGCTGGGGGTTTGGAGTTATAGCCGGGAGGCCTGGCGGTTCCTTGGAGACTATGAAGTGAGTATATTTTATGGCCAGACACAATGCTCAAAGAACTGTCCATAAACCAATTACAGGAAACTTCTCCACATGTCTCAGGGAATGCCAGTAGCTGGCCGGGGGGTGATGAGTCAGCCCACATCCCACCCACCGGACTTTCTTGGGGCTCCCACCTGCTAAGACACACTGGCTGGCTCCTCCCTCGGGAGCCAGGCAGCCCTGAGGGTAGGACCACTTCCCGGAAAGGCTCAGCAAGTGTGCTCTGCGTTCAGAAGCAGTGAATTCTCAGGATGGATGTGCCCCATTTTACCAAGGGAAACACAGAAACTCAGAGACAGGGGGAGCCTTGCCCACAGTCACACAGCTCCCAGGAACCAGGAATGGGTCTCCAGACTCCCAGGTTCAGTGCTCATTCACGCTGCCTATGCTCCCAGCCTCTCGCAGAAAAAGGCAGAAAGCAGATTTCCCCACAGATCCCGCCTGCCACACAGCTTTGAAAGTAATTTCCAAGAATCTCGCAGATCTCCAGCCCAGGTTAGGCCCCTGGTGCGCTCTGGGGGGTGGAGGTCACAGTTTCCATTTCAGAGTCACATCGTGTGAGATGCGCCGTAACCCGGGATCCCCTGTGGACTTTGCACCCAAGTCCTGGGCAATGAGATGTGAGGAATGTCCCATCCTCCTCCCCCTCTCGGAATGCCGGAGGATGAGGCAAAGGCTGTGTTTATTTGCCTTTATCTCATTCAGTGTGTGCCCGACACATGAGCAGTAGTCCGTGTGTCCGTGCTCAATGGATCAAAACCACCACTGTCACCATTACTGTACGGTGGGGAGCTGGGGTCCCCTCGGCTCTCTGCAGCTGTCTCCTGTCCTATTCCTCCAGGCAGGCTCCTTGGGGCCGAATCATTGACGTAGAATGAATCCTCTGCTCCCGTCCACTGGGAAAACCCAGAAGTGCCGTCCATGCCGGCTGTGGGGCTCCCACTTTAGAGTGGGTGGGCTTTAGGGGAGGGTGAGATTTCCCCTTTGGAGGCCCTGGGGAGTCCCCATAGCCCCTTGGCCTTCGGCCAGCCCCAGCCCTCCACAAGCATCCCCTCCTCCCACTCCAGCCCTCCTTGCTGGACATCTCTGAGGGTCTGGGCGAGGCTCAGGGGAAGCAAAACCCGGGGGACCCAGCTGCTTCCCTGTCAAGTCCGGCCGCCCTGAGCGCTGATGTCCTGACAGGCAGCATTAGCATAAAAACCTCAGCAGTGGCAGCTGCCGGCCCTGTGCCAGAGCCCTGGGCGTCTCTGCTCCGTGCCAGTCACTGTCACCGGGGGCGGGCACCTGCCAGCCGGAGGTGCACGGCTGTCTCTCATGCTGGGACGTGCTGGGCTCTGGGCATCTCCTGTTCTCCGGGCTCCTGCTGAAACTCTTCCAGCATCCCGGCGGTCCACTCAGACACCTTTCCCAGGGGGCCGGCCTCTGTCCCCAGCGCTTCCTTGTTCCTAACACGGTTGGAGGCCCCGAGGCTGGGGTGGTGCCAATGGGAGGCTGGGGCCAGATGGAGTGGCCTTCCCCCTGGGAGGCCTCACCCCCAAATGCCAGGGCCGAGGTCTTGTCTCACCGTCCCCAATCTTCATCACTCGGGCCTGAAAAGCTTCCCTGGGATTCCGTAGCACAGGCATTATAAAAGCAGAGCAAAACTGTTGGAAGGCCAAAAAAAAAAAAAAAAAAGCAGCAATTACAGTTAAGCAAAGAGCTTATGAGCCGTCCTCTGCTTTGAGTCCTGCTGGTCACCTGGGGCTTTCTACCCGGAGCCTGGAAACATGGAGGCGGCCCATTCTCCTCCTCCCCCTCTCCTTCCCCACCCCTACTCCTCTTCCTCCACCCTTCCTGCTTCCCTCCTCCTCCTCCTTCTCCCTGACACCAAGGACCTCTGGCCTTCTTGGACCTTTGTGACAGTCTCCCTTCGCCGGACACCCCACCTTTCAGGGCTCAGACAGGCCTCCCCCAGCCCACAGCCGTGAGGAGCGCCCCGCTTCCCTCTTCCTGGCATCCTGCTCGTGTCTGTCACAAATTATGAAATTGTTTACTTTTTTTTGCAAGTAATTTTCATGTTTTAAAATACTTATCAATAAATATGTCCTTCTTTTCCTTTTTAAATGAGTCTTTTTCAACCAGAGGCATACCTACGCAGAATTTAAAAATCAGATCATGTCAAGAGACGTTTCCCGGTAGGCAGCAGACCCCTGGTCCGTCTCCCACCCTCCGGAGATAACCACGGTCAACTCTTGGCTGTCTCTCCTCGTGTTTAGAGCCCTTCACCCAAACAACATACTCATGCTTCTACTCCCCTCCCCCAACATCTTATCGCAAAAAATTGCAAATGTGTAAAAAGTTGAAAGGCTTTATAACGAATGCCCGTAATGATGCCCACCAACTAGACTCTACAATTAACGTTGTGTTGTATCCGTTCTGTCACATAACTTCTTCATTTTCTATCCTTCTATCCACCCATCATTCCATCTTCCTTCTGGTACATTTCCAAGTGAGTTGCATCTCATTAGAATTTGGTATTTGCTGGTGGTTCTTTTTTCCCCTCCTTCTGAAATAAATTTCATATGCAATGAAATGTGCACATCTTACGTGTACCAATCCATGAGTTCCGACCTAGGCATAAGACTGTGTAACCAAACCTCTCCAAGAAGCAGAACTTTACCCTCTCCCCTCGGGGGAAGTTTCCTTAGGCACCTTCTTGCTAAGTGCTGACAGCTACCCATACAAGGCAGGGGGCTGCTCTTCTCTTTTTCTCACTCTGTGACTCTGTTTTTTGACAACAATTTTTGACCTTGTCTCCTGACTTCTTATTATGGTACGGGTCTTAGCTCATAACTTTCCGTTCCCATAATATACTTATATCACACTTTTAAAAAATTAAATCAATACTCTTCCTACACGAGAGTAAGTAAAAACTCTTTACTCCCGAGACAGTATTGTACTCAACACTGATTATGTTTCCTTTCTTGTGCAACTTGAGGCTTTTCCTCATTTTTGGCTTGCTTCTCTATACCTTCTCATAATTTTTTTCTTTATGAATCAACAGAACTGGGAAACCTTTATTGCTATTATTTGTCACGAGCAAGTGTATCAAATAATCTATAACTTATTTTTATGTGCCCCCCTCCCCGGGAGGCTGCCCTTCAATCTCTTGAGGGGAGCTCCCATGCTGATCCCTCTCTCGAAGCTTTTAGGAACCTCTCATCTCTGGTGTCTGAAACATCACGATCATATGCCTTGGCCCTTTAATGACCCTTCAATCTGGAAACCAACATCTCTCAGTCCAGGGAAATTTTCTTCTATTATTTCTTTGATAATTATCCCCTCCATTTTCTCCAAACCTTTCTAGAATTTCCAGTGGTCAAATGTGGGACCTTCTGAACTGATCCTTAGTGTTCTCATTTTCTCTCCCATTATCTGTCTTTCTCTTATTCTCTTTCTTTCTGTGCCACTTTGGGGGAAATGTCCTCTATTTTATCTTTCAGACCTCTTATTGAATTCTGAATTTTTGCTCTCCTTTTTAATAGCCAAGAGCTCTTCCTTGCGCTTTGGTTTTATATATGGGCTCTATTTATGCTTGTATCTCCGTCCTGTCTGTCCGTCTGTCTATCCGACTCCCATCTATCTTTGTCCTGCTCTTACTTCAGGTGAAAGGTCCGCTTTGAACTCTCTGAGAATATTGGTAATACATATTTTTGAAGTTTTCTTCTCTTCCTGACCTTGTCTCTGGTTTCTTCTGAGTTCCTTTTTTTTTTTTTTCCTTCCTATTTACTTGTCTGGTCTTAATGGTAGAGACTTTCTTAGAATGTCTGGTGATCCTTAGTAGTCCATACTGAGGGTTGTGGGTCATTAGAGAAACCCGTTTGGCAGCTCTGTGCGCCCGGCTGGGCCACGTTTGCTGGTGGGCTTCTCAGTAGGGGAAACGGTTGGGGGAGGGGGTCTGGCTTTGTCTTCGGAGGACACTCAGTATTGCCTTTTACCACCTTGGTCTATTCCATTTTTCCCGAGAAGAATTATCCTGCCTCTGGTCTGGGGTCCGGGGTGAGGGGTCGGATTTCGGGAATATCCTGGCTGTGGTCATTACGAAAGTTCAGTCGGGGAACAAGGGTGAGGGTCTTGCTGTTCAGGATGCAGAATTTAACCTAAACTTCCTGTTTTATGCCTGGTGCTGATACTTGACTGTCATCTGTCAATGCAGATGGCGTCCCTGAGCCCAATGCTCTCTGGTTCAGTTTCTTCCGAGGACGGCTTGCCCCTCTCCCGATTTGGGAGATGGGGGCTTGCCTGACTGCTCAGGGGAGGGAGGGGACCCTGGAGGACTGTTTTAGCCCCTTCTGACCTCCTGCCATGCCCGATGTCCCCAGTCCCTCAGGGCTGGGGTGGGGGTGGGTCCCCAGAGGCCACATCTCCGTCCCCAAGGAAGGGCCATAGAAGCTTCTTCCATTCTATTAAGCCAGCTGTCACTCTTCCATTTGCTTTTTCTCTTCTCCAAATTTGATGACATTTGTCCTGTGCTGCTGTCATCTTTCCCACTTGCGTTTTCCTGGTGGGTTTTAGTGACTCGAATCTCATGTTAGCGTGACTTCAGGAGGGAAGTGTGATAAAAAATGATGATCACCCCACCATGTTTAGCCTGAAGGCTTTTATTTAATATCTGCCCCTCACACAAGACTGTGGGAGCCCCACACTTCCCCCTGCGCTTAGCAGTGTGCCTAACTTATACCGGTTCTTAGAAAACAGATACCCACTAAATTAAAAGCGTGGACGGGGGAGGTTTTCGATGTTCTCCTCTCTAGCCATGACCTCACCAGAGGTGGGGAGGGGTCCTCAGTCTCCTCTAGCAAATGAGGAAACCAGGTCTGACTGGGGGTTATCAGATTATCAGATGTGGTGGGGAGGGTCATACCTGCGACGGCAGAAAAAAAAATCACACTGGACAATCTCAAGACTCCAACGTTGGAGCCTTATAGAGGCTGGCCCGATGCCCCTTCGGGGGTGTGGGCAGCACCCCTGGGTGCCTGGCAGTGAAGAAGAAGGGCCTGGCTCCAGCCATCCCATCCCGTCCCACTGTCCTCTTCCCATGCTCCCCTCCCAGACCAGGGCTTTGGTCTCAGCGGGAGGGAAGGGAATGTCAGCCTAGACTGGAAACCTCTTTGCTACCCCTAGAAGGCTCGGGAGGGCTGCAGACCTCAGCACCGAGTCCAGATTCCGGGTGATGAGCTAAAAATATAGCCATCGGTATCTCCCCCTCCCCCCACTGTCTTAATGTGGTTTTAAAATAAGTCAGCCTCTTTCTAGTTCTGCTTTCCACTGTCATTTATTTCAGTTTTTATCTCCACAACAAAAATTCCTTCCAACTTTTTTTCCTCTCTCCCTGTAATGCTCTTCACTTTCAAATGCTAATAATCTCCAGCTGTAAAAGGCTTAGAAGTGGCTCTAGATTGTTTGATCTTTGGCCTGTGATCTGCTTTCATCTCTCTGCTTTCAAATGTTACTTTAGATTTACTTTAACCTATTAACATGCTTGGTATTCACAGACACGCACTCTCCAAACCAGCTTCCCAGCACCCCCCACCCCATTATAACTAGACAAGGAAAGGGAAACTGGATGCACGGGGGAGGGAACTTTTGCCCTGGGGACAGGAGGCCTGGAAGGCAGAGACCACGGGATGGGGGTGGGGGGGGGGAAGCGAGCAGGGGGAGGCGGGACGGAGGGGAGGTCCTAAGGAAAGAGAGGGAAGGGAAGAGGGCCAGGGGACCAGAACCAGAAGGCTGGAGAGGAGAGGAAGAGAGAAGGCATGGAAGCCAGAGAAAGGAGAGTGGGACGGGGATGGGAGGACAAGTCCCCCTGGCGGAGCAGGCTGCCTCCCTGAGGCTTAGGTACTATCTAAATCCACTCTCCGGGTGCCCAGCCTGGCCCGGGGAATGGGGGGACTGAATTAGGGCTGGAGATTTCTTGCTTCCACCATCACGCCGGAATATCTGCGTGTTCGTTTCCACAGGAAACGCCAGGCATGAATATGGATGAAACTCCTCACCGAGACCACAAGGGTACGGCTCAATTATTTGCCATATAAAGTAGCACATGAGGATTCTTTGCACTTGATCATTTCCTCTGTGTAGGGCTGTGTGCAGGCACGCCCGTGTGTGCGTGTGCATGTGCGTGTGCGTGTGGGTGTCCGTGTGCTGGAGGTTTGGGGAGGCACCATGTCACCGAGCCCCTGACTGCAGTCCCAGCTGCAGCTGGGTGCCTGAACGGGGTTTGGGAAAGGAGATCCCACTCGTCCATGTACCCCACTCTAACACACACATACCCCCAGGGACCCCTTTCTGACTCCACAATGGCCAAAGGACTGAAATCAGAGAAGGATCACTGATAATCAGAATTTCTGGAAAACCCAAGGGCAGGAGCCTGATGGCCCTTTTCTTCTGAGGCTGCTCCCTTGTTTGGGGAAAAAGCCTGAGCCAGTCGCCTCTGCTCCCTGGGAAGGCAGGAGGGAGAGGCTGTCTTAAGCTGGACTGAAAGGGACACCCAGAGAGACCAGAGTCCCCTCTGCTGCCCCGGGACAGTCTCCCCATGGAGGAAAAGGGCCAAAGCTGCCAGGGTCAGAGGAATGCAAGGAAACCTCACCTGGCATCAGAAGGTCTAGAGCTCCAGTCTCGGGCCAGTGGCTTAGCCCCTCTGACCTCAGTTTCCTCATCTATGGAATGGGCTAACAATATTCTTCCTTCCAAAGGCAGTTGTGGTGGCCCAATAATCCTAGTAAGGATTATAATTCTATCCCGCCGAGCCCTCTGTGATGCAGCAGTTGCTACCCTAAGGATGTTATTAATATTAACTCACTTAATCCTCCATTAACCCTCCGTTAATTCTCATTCCACCCTATGAGGTAGATACTAGTGTCAGTCTCATTCCGCAAACAAGGAAACTGAGACACAGAAGGTTTAAGCAATTTGCGCAAGGTCGCAGAGACAGGGCTAGTATGTTTATTTTAGGCTAATTAGGCTCCTGGGTCCCATGAACTCATCTGTTACCTCATTGAATCCCACAACCTCCCCCACCCCGGGTTGGTATCCGCACACTGACCCCACGCAGAACCCAGCCGAACAGTCTCGGCTCCCTGCTGCGCACGCAGACCCACGCTCCTTATCCTCGCGCTCGGCCGCAAAGATGCTTTTCAGCTGCGAAGGGCTTAAAAATGTCAGTTATTATTATCCATAAATGTTGGGGATTCCTGCCAAAGGGAAGACTCACGTTCCCTGAGTCGGAGGTCTAGGGTGCTAAGGAAAGGCGCGGTGCCTACAGGCTGTCCTCTCTCTCAGACCTTCTCTCTGGCAAACCAGAAGCTCCGCTGTAGCCAGTCAATTGCCTTTGGTCCTGAGCAAAGAGGAAAGGGAGAAGTTATCTTATTAGGGTGGGGTGGGGGGTGTGTTTGGGGGAGACCACCAGGGATCCACCTTAGATCAGGGACCATCTGGAATGAGCCCCTGTCAAGGCTGCCACGCCCAGCCTCCCCCGGTGGAGGTGGTGGAGGAGGGCGGGTTTGCCAGGGGCTGAGCACAGCCGTGACCCTAAGCTGAGCCCACCCCTGGGCACTTGGGGGAGATTTCAAACTCCCGCGGCCCATCGAAGCAGGAGGGAGATGGGCCCGGTCTGAGTATTGCCACGAGCCAGGCGACATGTAAGGTATTTCCGCACCTATCAGCCCGTTCAGACTTTGCACCAGCCCTGTGAGTTAGGCATTCCAATGCATTGTCGTTTTGCAGGTGCTGAGACTCTTAAGGGACGTGACCACGGTCGTGCAGAAATCTCTTCCCACCGCGCTGCCTCCCGTAGGTTTCAGCAGATGAGGACGGAGGGCACTAATCCCTCGGCGAACTGGTAGGCAGCTTCGGGGCTCCCATGGCCCAGACCCCGGTGACGCTGCAGTTCTCCCAGAGGTCTCATTTTACCAGGCACTAGACACCCCTGGGGGCAGGGCCCAGATCTGCTTGTGACCTGGTAGAACCCATGCTTGAAATGTTTCTTCCTGTCACCCTCTTTGGGATCTCTGCCCCACCACTCCCCCTGACCCCCGGAAGCGTGGCTGGCCCGGGAGTGAGCCTCGCATGTTGGGTGCTTGTAAGAAAGAACTTGGCTTTTTTGCTTAGTGACTGTGTGCCCCCAGAAAAGTAACTCAGCCTCTCTGAGCCAAAGTTTCATCATTTGCCTGAATAGTGGAAGAGTGGGGTGGTCCTAATGCGCCAGGGCCCAGGAGAGGCTGCGGGCCTGGGGTGCTGCGTCTTCTGCACCGCCCACTGGGCTCTTCCTGGGCAGGGGCCATCCGACAGAGTCCCCGCCGTGAGGCTGGCCGTGACGGAGGGAAGAACACGCGCACCCTCCAGTTTCTGCCTCCGGCAGAGCTCAGATGCGCTTCCGATTGCCCCACAGAGCATGCAGTCGTGAACCCGAAAGGCCGTTTTCAGAGGTGACTGCCAGGGGCATAATGACCCCTGGCAAGCCCAGCGCTGGCTATGTGGCCTCCCACCTGCAACCCGGTGGGCAGCGCTTCGGGGCAGGAGGAATCCTTCTCGGTTGTCGTGGGCGTCGGGGAGAAGTCGGGGGTTGGTGAGGGCTCCTGTGCTTGTTGTCCTCTGCCTCCTCGGGTGCCAGCCTCACCAGGGGGGCCGGGGAGCTGGGAGGGGCAGTGGGCACTGGGGAGAATCCCCCCTTCCTTCACACCCACCCACCAGTCCTTAGTCACTGGAAAGAGCAAATGCAAATGGATCGAAAGCACAATACCCAGAATACGCCGCCCCGCTTCCTAGGGGCTCACGCTGAGTTAAAGCTGGGCTCCTCCTGGGGGCTGACATTTTCCCTGGTTCAAACAACATCTGTGGCTCGCCGAGCTTGGTGAAAGGTGAAGGAGCCAGCCACCGCCACTGTAGACTCCAGGGAAATGGAAAAACCCAGCTTCACGGGTCCCTCCCTCCTGGAGGGGGTGCGGGGCCCACCCCTGCACTCACGCACGTACCCCCACACACGACCCCACAGATGCACACTCGTGTACCCCTCAGCCGTGCATGAGCCCATGTGTGTGCATTCCCACATGCATGCACTCACACGCGTGTCCTTTCATGAACACCCTCAGCCACCCAAACCCACACACACGTGTGCACGCCCACATCCGTCCACGAACCACGCACAGACTTCCGTGAGCTAGAGGAGAGGGTCTGTCCCCACTCCCTCCCTTCCCCGGCCCCCCAAGATGAGAGAGGGCAGAAGGGAGAGGGTGGCTGTTGAGGGTTTGGAATCAATGCATTCTGAGAAGGAGGACTGTCTTCCCCTCCAGGCTCCAGGCCAAATCTCCAAATGAAATCAGGCCGGGGAGAAATGAACAACCGAGATGCACAAAACAATGTGAAGAAGAAACGAATAATAATATAAAAAAAAAGGTGAGAGTTATTTTTCAGCTCACTGGCTTTCTGAAAAGTAATATAAAGTTGAGCAGCGTCTTCTTGGAATCGACCTTTCTGAGCCGAGACCCAGGCCACGCGCACATCTCTTTCCTCTCTTTCTATTACCCGAAATTTGTATGGTTTCATCTCCTCTGATTTTCTTCCCTTGGTGCGCCTGTGCAAACCCCTCGTGTCAGGGGCTCGTCCCCAGCCCGGCAGCCCTGCCCTGCCACCGTGCTTCTCCCTGGCTCCCCGCGGAGCTCCCCCACCAAACCTGGGGCCTTGTTCCCCCCCAAGCTCTGTCCTCCTCCTGCCCAGAAGGGGCTGCGGCTTCTCCCCCTGCCAGCACCAACCCGGCCTCCTGGCATTTGTTCCAGAGAGAATTCTCTTGCACACTGTTCCTTGAAGCAGGGCTGGCAAGGGGAGGGTGGATGGGCCCAGGGGCTCATGGTCCTGGAGCAGGGAGGACGGGACGATATTTGGGGAGAGCACAAGAGGTCAGGTGAATCGTAAGAGGATTCTGCCTTCTTCAGAGTAGGGAAGGATAAAAGTTTCCATTCTAAAATGTCTAGGAAAAAGGTTAAAGAAGGGGAGACCCAGAATCTTCCCGACAATCATGACATTCCGTGTAGTTCCAGTCAATTCTCCACCAGAAGTGAGACTGGAAGGACTTGCCTGATGATGGCCCCTTCTACCACCTCCCATCCCCACACACACACTCACGGACACGCACACACGCACAGCACACGGACATGCGTGCACGAGCGCCTCAGGCACATCCATGTACAGACACATACACACAGCTCTGAGGCAGACACACAGATGCACTCCTCAGATGTACGCGTAGCTCAAACCCCTCCACACGGATACACACACACACATGCGCGCGTGCGCACACCCCTGACACACACATGCACAGAAGCGTGCGTGCACTCTTTTCTGCATGGTTCCCTGTTAGAGCGGCAAGAGGGCCTTTTCCAGTCATCATGTCTACTCTCAACTGGTACTTCCTGCCTAAAGGATGTGGGAGCACGTGATGGTCCTATGGTCTGTATCCCCATCGGGGGGAGGGATAAATGGTCTGTATCCCCATTGACCTTTGCAGCGAAGCATCAAACGTGGGGAGAAGCGCCTGGTGGCCTCTTCGTTGCAAAGATGAGTGGAGGGAGCCTGGCTTTAGCCCAGACTGGAGGGGGAAAGGCTTCCGGAGGACCAGTCAGACCCCTGCCCTTGGTCCGCCAAGCAGAGAGAAGAACTCTGATGGGTGTGTTTGGGGTGGGGAAAGGAGGGCATGGGATGTAGGCAAGGTAACTGAAGCTTTCCTCTGGAGGAGACTAAGAAGTCTAGTGTAGAGACAGGTAATTCTGACGCCCATCTGATGAATTCTCATCCTCGTTCAGCCAGTGGTTAAAGCGCAAGGGGAGCCCTGTGAGGGGCTCGGGATATGACAGGACGTGAAAGGGGGGGACTGCTGTGTGCCCACGGTGGGAATGATTGACGTGTGTGGATGCTTGGCTTTTTGCCCAAGCGCTCCCTCCTTCACTGTCTCATTTCTATCATCCCAGTCCCCTTGTCCTATAACCGGGACAGGGACTGGTGGGCCTGTCTCAGAGGGGAGGAATCTGGGACTCAGGGAGGGTGAGCGACTCACCAGGTGGATTAGTCAGGCTGCGCTAAGTGCTGTAACAAGCAGCTCCAAGATCTCAGTGGGTTAGCTCCATGGAAGTTTCTCAAACAGGCCCCTCTTCAGTGAGGGTGGGTGAGCGCGCTCGGCTGGATGGGACCCAGGCCCCTTCTCGTGGCTCGGTTACTCTTGAGGTGGGAAAAGCAAGTGAGGGTTGATGCGTAATGTTTCTTAGGGGCCAGGCCGGGAAGTGACAGGATCACCTCTGCTCGCCTCCCACGGGCTGGAACACGTCACCTGGCTCCCTGTACGACGGGGAGGCTGGCGTGTCGTGCAGCTGCAGGTCCAGGAAGAAAGGAGAGCGCAGAGGAGCCCTGCTCGCCTCCACTGTGCCCTGGCTCACACGGCCGACAACAGCAAATCCGTCCTTTGACCCGGGTTCTGACGGCAGTAAGGACTGTGCTTTGCCCTGCCAACCCTTTACTCTGAAGTGTTAAGCTTTTCCAACCGAGCAGTGTTCCCAGGTCTTTTTCGAGGTCTGAAAGTCCTTACGTTTATAAGAATATCATGATAATGGCCGTAATATCTCCCTATCTGGTCTATTCTGCACACATGGCATTCACTCTCGCACCCTGTGCGACAGATAGTCTAGCTCTGTCTTCTAACCCGGGACCGGGCAGCTCAGTGAGATTAAGTAGCTTCTCGGAGGTTGTGAGAATGTGAGAACGAGAGTCTAAGCCTTTCTGGCTCTGGCCTTCGGTCTTCCTCACATGTTGCTCCGGCTCCCCCTGGACCTGGGATTGGAGGCTGAGTAGGTGGAGAGTCGGCCTTCTTAATCCTGCAGGGCAGACTTCCTGGGGAAGCTTCAGTAGGATGCAAAGGGAGGGGGCCGAGCTCGTCTTGCTGCCTTCTGCTCTGGGAAGCGTCTGGAGAAATGGGAGGGCGTAGGCCGTTGTAGCTTAGTTGACGTGGTATCTGTACTGTACGCCTGGAGATGTTAGCAGGGCCGGGAATCCCGTTCCAGTTATAGGATCTTGAGTGAAGCCTCCTGGGTTAAGAGTCAAGAGATATTCATGAGGAAACTCAGCCATAGTTAGCCGTGCAATTTTGGGCATCGTGCGTAAAATCCCTGGGGTTCAGCTCCACACCCTGCCCTCCTGCAAATTGGACACTGTAGACGCCACCCCCATTCCAGACCTCTCAGGCTGCATAGTCTCCTAATTGGTTTCACCAGGGCCTCATAGTTTGTCTTTGAACCTTTCCTGCACATCCCGGAAAGGAACCTTCTTAACCACACGCACGTTTCGTTGCGTCTTTCTTCTGCGTAGCGATGTTCATGACAGCCATCAGGTCCAGGCTCCTTAATTAACCCCTCCTGTTTCTTTATATTCTGCCCCTAGGCTGCCCATCTGGATGGATCCTCCTTGACTCCCCAAAATATATCCAATACTCTTGCCATGCTTCCTTTCTCCTCCCTCCGACATCCCACTGCCAGGACACCCTCGTTGCTAGCCTACCCATCGCCACTTCTAAGATCTCTCTCCCGATTCCTCCAATAATCTCCGCTCTTCCATCATCACGTTTGTACCCTCGTGCAGTGTTTGCCTCAGAGGTACCCTCTGTGCCATGGTCTTCTGAGAATGGCTCTTATCTTTTCCCCCAGCTTGTGAGCCTCAACAGGGTGAGAGCTAAGTCTTGTACAATTTGTACCTTTGGACATAACAGCCCTCAGACAATAGTTTACGCCTGAGAAAATCATCACCAGATAGCCAAGACTTTCAATGATATGCAAATGAAAGACTTGGCTTAGGAGCCATCATTTACATCTGTTTGACTGTTTCCCCCCAACCCTCAGGAGCAGGAGGCGGCTCCCACCTCTTGGAGAGCTCCTAACCTCACTGGGTATATCTGTAAGGCTGTATGGGGGAGGGGGGACCTCGAAGCAGAGACTTGTGGCACCTTGAGTTGTGTATTCTCTGCCCCCTGGAGGGGTGGGGTAGAAGCCCAGGCTTCCCACAGGCTCACCTGTCAGGTGGAAGTAAGGGAGGCAGGTGCATTTGGGGAGCTCGTCCAATGGAGCTCTCTTGGCTCTTTGCCCACACTCAGCCCCTCCACACCAGGCCAAACTGTAGGCTGAAGCCAGTGGCAAAAGTAATGGATTGGAACCAGGATGCTCAGGTTAAGTGGGCCGCTCTGTGGAGCTCATCCATAATCCTGCTGGAGCCCAGAGAACAATACGTTAATTAGAGCCGACAGCGCGGCTCCCACCAGCCATCCATCCTGCCTGTGTCTGCGGGGCCTTCCCCATGGACACGCCAGCCCACTCCCTTCTCTGAAAGAGATTTATTCATTATCAATGTTTGTCTGGGAGAGGGACCCAGTGGGGAGGGAACAGGATTCCAAAGGGGATGGGATCTGAAAGAGGCAGCGCGGAAGCCGCTGGCAGCGAAAGCATGGGTGTGTTTGGGGGCTGGAGGTGGGTGTTCCCAATTAGGAGGATGAGGCCTGTCCACTGGATTGGACGGGGGAAGAGGTAATAAGCCAAATGAAATTAGAAGAAATTCAGTAAATATGTCCAACAAGCCGACAAGTGGTCCTTGTGGGAGTTTTGACTTTGGATTGAGCTCATTTCAAGCCACAGACTTTGCGGGGAGGGATGAAGAAGATAGGGAAGAGATAAATCCCGTTTATCGAAAGTCCTCTCTCGTGGTTGCCTTTCTGAAGCACCCAGAAAGTGCTTGTTGAGTGAATAAATGTCTTTCATGGCAGCCAGAGGGATTTAGGTCAGACATCATAAGGGACTCATTACCAGTGAGCAAGAAGAAATAGGAATGAGAGAGACCAAAAATGGGTTCTGGGGTTCCTACCCCCAAGAATCTTTTGAAAGAAATGCAGATATATTTCATTTTTCCTGGATCCCATTATCTATGGATCATGTAGAGTTTTGGAGAAAATGGGAGAGGACCAGCTCTACACAAGAAAGTGAGACAGTCTGGGGCAATAAGAAGTCAACAGGTCAAAGATGGCAAAGGACTGATGGGCCTGTGGTGCACTGACCAAAGCTCCAAAGAGAATGAGAGGGGGTGAGAAGTGGGGTACAAAGTCCTCGTGAACTTGGCTTACAAAGGGACATGAAGGACTCAAACCCCCTCTGCAGACCCTGCTGCCAGACGGAGAAAAGGCGGAAGTGGGCAAGTGATCGGCAGATGTCTCACAATATGTGTCAGCACCTCGCTGCCCCAGGCCCTGGGCCAGCCTCATCCCCTCACCTGGGGCCTTGTTGGACATACAGACTCTTGGGCAGCACCCCAGAACTACTGAATCCAAATCCCCATTTTAACAGGAACTCCCTGTGATTTCTCTGCACTCCAAACTTGGAGAAGCAAGTCAGCTAGATCATGCGCCAACTTCTTCAGGGACCAGACGATGTTTTAGGGAGAGAACGGATGCAGTGGGTTGGAAATTCTTGCCCTGCCTATTAACTGGTGGGGTGACTTGGGGCAAATCACTTAGGCCCTCTGGGCCTTAGTTGACTCATATTTAATATGAAAAGCTTGAACCAGATCTGTGTTTCTTAAACCCTATCAACCATCAGAATCGCCTGGAATGAAAAGCAGATTCTTGGGGGCCACCGGTAGAATTTCCTATAGAGCTTGAGATTTTCTGGTTGGTTTCAGACCAGGCTAATACTGGGTGTGGGCCCAGCACCCCCAGGACTTCAGTGAGCCCAGTCTTCCAGAAGGCATGGAAGTCAATGCAGGCAAAGTATTAGCCACAAAGATATAAGAAGAGTCCTGTGAAACACAGCAATAAAACCTGGAAATAACTATCCATTTCCTACAACAAAATGTCTCATTTCCAAGTCCATAAACGCTCCCCCTCCAGATCCCCAGACCCATCTGTTTTGTAAGTGTGTATAATTATTAGCACCATAAAGTCGCTTTCTAAACCTAATGTAATTATCGGGAGCCACAGTAATACCAGGTAGAAGAGGGGGGAGGGAAGAGGAGGCGCGCTCCCTGCAAACTCAGACTGTTTCTTTAAAGAGAGAGAAGTAGTCACACGAGAATGTAATGATTCTTTATGGTGATATTATACTTCCTATGGAGGCTTTGGGGACAGCTTTGCAAATAAGACTGAGCTGGCTCATCTCAAAGTAAAGAGTCGTTTCCCGCCATGTACAAGGGATTTAGGCCCTACTGGGAGCTAGGAATTAGGATCACCGAGCTTCTTCTGCCATAACCTTCAGATTTTCTGTAGGTCTCCAGCAAGACCTCCCGTCCCGTCCTAGGCACTTTCCAAAACGGTTTATTCTTTCCTTCCTTTTGCATTTCCTCTGGCAGGAAAAAGAAAAAAAAAAAAAAATCACAGCGCTTCTCCGAGATGTTAGTTAGCTAGGAACAAGTGGTTCAGAGCGAAGCCTTGACTGGGGTTTTGTGTTCGCCCAAAGCGCCTTGGGGGGCCCGTCTAGTCGGATGCTGAGTGAGCGAGGGAGCGAGGGAGTAACTGGCGGAAGTGACGGATGAATGGATAAGGCCCAGATGATGACAGGAGCTGTTATTGAAGACGAAGGAGACCATATTTCTTCTCTTCATATGTCCTATTTGTGAGGGGGGTGCCGGGCAGAATAAGGACCAACGAGGCATTGCAGACAGGCTGATTTTGATTTACTGTATGATGAGCAAAATAGCATTCTGACCATGTGGGCTTTCCAAATGGACTGGCCCGCTTTGCTGCATGGTGAGTTCTCCGTCACTGGAGATTTTCAGACAGAGCACTTTCCCCAGGAGTCTTGTCCAGGACGTGGAGGGGGAGTGGGTAATCGGGAGAATGTTTCTTAGCATTCACTAGGTGCCTGAGTCTTCATCTCATTTAATCCATTCACCAAACCCATGGTGGGGGTTAAAAAGAAAACAAGCCAAGGACAGAGAATCATGGAACTAAATGCACACATCCCAGCTCGCACGAGGTCGAGCTAGGCGGCACACCAGGTCTGCCGGCTCCCAAATTCACCTGCCTTCTACAGGGACTTGAGGATACCAGCCTTGGCTTAAAATTCTTTGGTGCACTTATTGGAACTGAACGTGACGGGCTCGATTCTTGAGAACACAGCCTGCTGCCACGGTTGGCGGCAAGGTCGGTCCATCTTCTGGATCCATCTTTGAAAATTCAAAGAGGAGCTGCTGTGGGTAAAGCAACCGTTTTCAAGGCGGTTCTCTTTTGGTTCAAGTTTGTTTCTTACGCTGCCCTGACGTCTCCTCGTCTGCAGGTTTGTCTGTCTGCCAGGATCCCAAAACAGCGTGGTGGCTTAGGGATTCCATTCTCTGGCCTAGAAATCCATACCAGGGCTCGCTCCTTCCTTCCCGTCCTCACCCCTGGGAACGGGCTCCTCTCTCTGGCTCTCAGACAGACCCCAGTCAGGGCCGATTGGAGGAGTGTTCCGGCCAGGCAGGGGCAGATGGCTGGGGCTCCAGACTGCCACGTTGTTGCCACGTTCTTGCCCTGGGAAAATCCCAAAGGTGCAGGAGAAGACTGGGCTGACGTGCTCTCTGCTGCGTCTCCGTAGCCTTCGGAGGCAGCTTCGTGTGTGTGTGTGTGTGTGTGTGTGAGAGAGAGAGAGAGAGAGAGAGAGAGATGCTCGTCTCTGTCTCTTGTTCTCATGCCAACCTTCTCTGGATGCCCACCAGATTCCTTCCTGCCTGTGTGCCTCTGTGCCCTGTTTCTCATCTGTCTTTGAAACCGTGTGGCAGGGACTCCTTCATGTGCTGGGGGAGCGGCGGATAAGGAGGGCAGGAGACAACTTGTCGCTTGGGACCAGGCCACCACCTTTCCTCTCTGAAGTCTACCCCCTTCCTTTAGCCTCGGCCTGTCTTTGCCTCCAGTTTCTTCCAATCCAGCTTAATATCATGCTGGGGGAGGCCCCAGCTAGAGGAGGGCAACAGCCAGGCCTCTGGGAGGGCATCTGGTTCTGCTGATAAGTAGCCCTGTCTTTCTCCTACCCTTTGGTGGGGCGGAGATGCCCTCCCATGTGAGCCACGGAATTAAAGCAGGGGGCTGGGCTTTGGCAACTGGCCTTTCCTGGCACCAGATCTGTTCTCTCTTCGTGGATTTCTCTCTCAGAGACTCACTGTGGCCTGATTAAAAATGATTTCTTCTTGCAAAGCAAAATAGGATCTTGTGTGGGGTCTACCCCCTAAACGAGATGGGAAGCTGGGACTCCAAGGGCCCCGAATCTTAGGGTCTGAGAATGGATTCCCCCTTCCAGACTTGGCGGGGGTTTCAGAGCAGAGGGCCGAACAGAGGGCGAACCTGACCCCACCTGCCACAGACGCGTGGCTTCCCAGTCTGCTGGGGTCTCTGTGACAATGTCCCTCAGACGGGGAGGGCGCAAACAGCAGGGAGATTTGGTCTCACGTTTCTGGAGGCTGGAAGTCCAAAATCGAGGTGTTGGCAGGGTGGGTTCTGTCTGAGGGCTGGGAGGGCAGGATCCGTTTGGGCCTCTCGCCCTTGCTTGCGGACGGCTGTCCTCTGCCTTGCCTTCTCCACTCTGTCTTCCTTCTGTGTGTGTCCAAACTTCTCCTTTTCTTAAGGAGGCCGGTTGTACTTGTCAGCTCAGGCTGCCCTAACAAATGCCACAGACTACACGGTTTAAACAACAGAAACCTCCCCAAGCAACAGAAACAAACACAATTTTCTCACCAGTTCAGAGGCTGGAAAGTTCAAGATGAAGGTCCCGCCGGGTTCAGTTTCTGGTGAGAGCTCTCTTGCTGGTTTGTGGACGGTGTCCTTCTCGCTGTGTCCTCCCAGGGCAGAGGGGAACACTCTGGCATCTCTTCCTCTCCATAAAAGGACACCAGCCTTATCAAGTTAGGGCCCCACCCTCATGGCCCCATTTAGCCTTTATCATCTCCTAGGCCCTTCTCCGAATACAGTCACATTTGGGGTTGGAGCATAAGCAGATACCTTTGGGGGAGAGGGGACAAAATTCAGTCAGCGACAACAGGTTGTTGGGCTAGGGTCTACCCTAAATAATCTCACTAGATCATCTCTGTAAAGACCTTGGAGTCAAATGAGATCCCATTCTGAGGTCTGGGTTGTAGAACTTCCACAGATGAATTTCAGGGAGTGCTAGTCAACCCGTGAGACTCAGCCCCCGTCCCCCCACCCTCTGCCCCCCAGCTCCCTCGGCCCCCTTGGGATCCATTACAGGAGAGACTCCTCCAGCTGATTTCCTTTCCCCAGCACAGTCTGCTGGGTTGTCTAAGGGCGAGGGTTGGGAAGAGCGCCCCCCGCAGCTCCCTTAACTGAGGCGGGATGCGCAGGGTACCCCAGACTCTGCCCAGCAGCCCCACCTCAGGAGCTGCCAGCCCTGCTCATAGCTGCCATTTTCCATGTCATCGGCTCATCCACTGGGGCCCCGGCCATGCCGGCAGGTTTGTGTCTCTGTTCCAGGAGGAAGGAAGCCAGACATTCAGGTGTCTTTGGAGACAACTGGGCAGAGCGGCCAGAGAGTGTGAGGGGGGCACCCTGGAAGAGGATCTGGGGGATGAGGTGTGTAGGGAGAGTCTGAGAAGCGGGAGTGAGGAGAAGAGAGAGAGTAGGAATTAGTCAGATCCCCCCTCATTCCAAGCTTGCTGTCACAGCCACAGAGAAAGCCTTTTAACCACACTTCTTCCTCATAATAGGATTATTCTGAAAACATTTCAAGCGAGAGAAATGCTGTTTTCTTTTAAATCTTTATTTAAAGTACACAAAGATCAGAATTTTCTTTTCCAGATTAAGTAGCCCTTATATCTTTATCATTCTCCCATAATTTCCTCCTGGAGATAGAGAAAGCAGGTCTTTGCTATTATCAGGAGGCCCTGGAATCACGCTGTGCTTCTGAATTAGGGAGCTGGGCATGGGGTCAGGGTGTTGGGGCTCCTCTCTGTTCCCTGCAGCCAACCACAAACTCACATCTTGGCCCCCCGCACTGATGCCCTCCCAGCTCACCGAAGGGCTGGCGGTCCACCTTCCTCCTCACTCCTCCACACCTCCATGAGCATCATGGCTCATCGGCCTTTGGGAGAGCACAGGGTTGGGAGTTAGAAGAATTCACTTTACTCACCACGGGATCCAAGTGGATGGGGCAGTGGGCATGAAGGCTTATGGGGGAGACAGTTTTCACGTGGCTCCTTTCCTTCTGGTTGCACTCGCCCTGGCCAGCAGCTGAGGAGAAGGATGCCTGCCTGCTGCCCTCCCCATCTTTGCCTTAAAATCAGACTCTGACGGGCGTAAAGGTCTTTGGAAAGTGTTACAGCTCATCTCCCTCCTGGATGCGTGGATAGCGGCTAGTGTCCTGCTTTTCATTCCTCCTGGGGAGGGGAGCCTGTCCCCCATCCCGTGGGAGGCAGCTCAGCATGGTAGAACATCTTCTCCAGGGTTGAGCAGGATCCTTCCTGGTAGGGCTTTCCAGAGAAAAAGATCCAGTAAGATGTGTGTGTGTGCGTGTATGTGTGTGTGTGTGTGTGTGTATGTGTGTGTATTTCCATTTATATGTGTATATTTATATATTTCCATATGTGTGTGTATATATATACTTTTTCACATATATATGGAAAAAGATTTTTATTAAAAGAATTGGCTCATGTACTTATGGAGGCTAACAAGTCCCGAGACCTGAAGAGTGAGTGGGCAAGCTGGAGAGCTGACAGTGTGGTCCCAGTCTGAACGCTGGCAGGCTCAAGACCCAAGAAATGTTGATGTTTTGGGTTGAATCCAAAGGCAGGAAAAAGCCAATGTTCCATTTCAAATGTAGTCGAACAGGAGAAACTCTCTCTTACTCATGGGAGGGTCAGCATTTTTGTTCTAGACGGGCCTTCACCTGATTGGGTGTGGCCCACCCACACTGGAGAAGGCAGTCTGTTTTCTTCGGTCTAACCAATTCAGGTGTTAATCCCGTCCAGAAACACCCTCACAGAAAACCACAGATTCATATTTGACCAAACATCTTGGCATCCAGTGGCCCAGTCAGGTTGTTACGTAAAAGTAATCACCTTACTTCCTTTCTACCTTTCCCCAATTAGTCTGATTTTACATTTCTGGAATGCCAGTCTACTCTGGCCAGAGAGGGCAATGCTGGGGTTCTATCTTAGAGAAAGGGACTGGCTGTCACGATAAGGAAGCCTGTTTCCCTGCCGCTCTCGGTGTCTGGGTGAAGCCCAAGAAGTAATGGCTGGGCCAGTAGGAGCCATAACCTGGGACTGATCTTTGGAGGAAAAGAAGTAAGAAAGCACATTTCCATCTCTGTTTTCTACCCCTCCTGGTGGCTTCAGAGAAGGAGGAAAAAGGAGCTGCTACTTAAATGCCAAAGGCTCGACCTGCGTCATGTCCTTGAAGTTGCACAAAAACTCAGCATGGGCAAATCTCAGCTCCGCTGTCACCGCAAGGAAACAGGCGTAGAGTATACATCGGCAGCTCAACGTCTTCAAGCCGCCGACTGCAGGAACCGGGATTGGAATCCGGCTTAGATATACTTTGAAACCTCCCCTTCCGGCTATGTTTCAGGAAGCGACCTACTGGTGCAGGCTCTGGAAACTGTCTTGCCTTGGGGTTGAGGGGGCAATGGTCAGGTTTAAGAGAATTCTGATAGCAGCAAAGTCTTTCTGCCCAGGTACTCAGGCAGCAAAGCTGTCCACCAGCAAAGGGGGTCACCGCGTGATGCTAGGCCACTTGCAGTAGACAGGAAATGAGGAGCCTGGAGGAAAGGACCACAACGGGTCACGTTCTCCAGCTCTGGGGTCCTTGGGATCAAAGCCTTTTGGCTGAGCAGGCAGCCCGGAGTCTCCTTTATTTTGGGGGCACTGAGGAAAGGGACAGGACGGGGAACAAGTGGCCAGCCGCCGCAGAGCACCTTGCGGTCTGCGGTCCCTCGCCGCGGTCTGTGAGAACAGGCCTCGCTGGGGCAGGAGGTGGGGACGGGAGCCTTCCCAAAGGGCATGGTGCAAGTGGAAGCTGCCTTCCTGTTTGTCTGGGACCCTGCCAGCCCGCGTTTGGCAGTGACTCAGAAGAGGAAAGCAAACAAGGGGATTTTCAGATGGTCTTTGCGTGCTTTCTCCTTTGTTTTCCCTTGGAGGGAGAGGCAGCCACCACGGGTCCACTAAATCTTGGCCTGGAGGAGCCAGGCTAGAGAAGGTGGAGGGGGGAGGGCTTCTGTGAGATGAGAAGCCAGAAGCCACGCTAAGCTGAGCTGGGAGCTGTTGATAGGCACCCCGCTTGGGGCCGTTCTGCTTCTCCGGAGAGCCGGGAGCTGACCTTTCTAGATCCCCTGGCTTCTCTTCCACTGGACTGTTTAACGAGAACTGTCATTAATGTGGAGAATCTGGGGGCTGGGGGAGGGGGGCTGAAGTAAATCCCTGGGATATTCAGCAGACACCGGCCGGGAAGGGACCTCTCTGTCCTTCCAGGACACCCCGCCTTGCCTGTGTGCAGCTCTTGCCTAGGAAGTCTGGCTTCTAGTAGCTTCCATTCACCGTGCAAGTCTCCTGAGCCCTGGAGTTGGCTCCTGTTTTTCCTGTGGCACTTCCAAGCCTGGGCTTATCCTCTGACCCCACAAGCTCATTGTGCTTGGAATACCATTGCCCTCTGCGGGAGTGGGCCCCATGCTCTGAAATGACCGCCTACGGCCGCTCTTTCATCCTCTTGGTTGGACTGTAAGCGGTCTTCAGCGGGGACCGGATCGTCCCTAACTTTTATATCCCACACATTCACTACTAGAGGGCTGAGCATATGGCGAGCGTTTAATCACTGCATGGTGGAAAGGAGGAAGGAAGGGAGGGAGAGAGGGAGGTTGGGAGGGACATACGGAGGGAGGGAAGCAGAGGGAGGGAAAAGGGAAGATTTGTCTCCGTCTTCTTCTGCCCACTCATCAGTGAATCTGCACCTTGGAGAGGGTTCCCTGTTTCACGATCACGGTTCGTGTCTGGGAGGTGCCCCAGTGTGGAGAACAGCTCCGGGCTCAGGCCGCAACCCCTGGGCTCAGGTTCCAGCTTGTATCTCTAGGCAGGCCGCCCTGGGCAAGCGACTTCTCGCAGTCCCGGCTTCCGAGCTACAGGAAAAGGGGAACAAGAAGCACTAGCCTCGTATAGGCTTGTTGGGAAGATCAAATCAGATCAGGGCACCTCATCCCCCAAGTAAACCGGGTTTCCTTGGGCAGGAGGGACAATGCTCAGATTACAACATGGGAAACTGTGATTTTAATAACAACGGTTTTGTTCCTATCTGATTAGTTTCTAGCATGTGCTGACCAATGAAAATTTCTTTCTATACATGGTCTCAGTATTTAGCTAACGGGGTGGGCGGTTTACTAGAGGTTCAGAAAGCTTAATTGAGTTGACTTGAAAAAGTAGGATTGGAACCTAGATCCCTCATCGCCTCGGAGCCCCAGTGCTCTCTACTGCATCAAACCATTTCCTATTGAAAGCAAATTAGGGTCACTATGGGGGACGTGATGGAGGTTGATGTTGGAAAGACTCCGAATCTTGGGATTGTATCACTTTCCCAGCTAATAGGGCCCAGCAAATACTCAGGCTCATTCTTTTCCTGGATAGTTTTTCTACATCTTTTCTTCGCCCCGAGTGCGTCCTTTGCAGTCAGAGTGGGGTCTGCCAGCCAGGGGCAACTTGTTTTCTGAGTTGGATGCAGGGATGGCTGCATTAAAGATGCATGTTTCCAGGAGCCCTGTGTGTGTGTGTGTGTGTGTGTGTGTGTGTGTGTGTAATCTGGAAACCAGGCAGAACCAGGCAAGGAAGATGCGGCTCTGAGGCAGTAACCAACTGATCATTTGGCAAACTTTATTGAGCTCTGCCATGTGCCAGGAGCCGTGCTAAACCCTAGGGGGTTGAGGAAAGTAGGCAAGTGCTGTGATCTCCAGGAGCTTACAGACTGATGAGGAAGACAGGATTCAGGGCAGATGGAGGCTCCTTCCGCTTCCAGCTGGGCAGGGAGGGGTGGGGCCGGGAAGGTGGTGGAAGGGAGGGGGGTGTTGGGGAGAGAGGCTCTACCCAAAGGACAATGGGGGGAGGAGGCGCCCCCCCCCCAGGTTCCCCTGGAATTCTCTACCCCATCGGCCTCCTCAGGCCTGGTTCTCAGTTTAAGTCCAATAACTTTGGTCTCCGGGTTGCCTCCCGCCTGCCACGTTCCAACTCAATCATTCTTTGAAATTTGGAGCTGTAGCTAAACCGCCTTTGCCCTCTAACAGGATTTTCACAGTCTCTGCGGCCGCGGCTAGCGCGGCTCCTCACCTGCTGTTGTAATCGGCCCCACTAAGCCCGCAGCTCCAGGCGGAAAGCTTAACTCGCCTTGCCCATTCGAGCTCACTCTTCCTGGCATCGGAGCCTCCTATCAGGAAGGGGAGCTAATCCATGCCCCCCACTCCGCACACAGAGATGTTTCAAAGGAAACACGATGGCAGAGGGAGCGCAGCGTCTCTGGGAGGGGCAGTGAGAGCCCTGTGCCCTGCACCTGACGGGCAGTAAGGAGGATGCCCTGGGGTCTCTGCATGTTCTTCTCAGGAGGCCAGCGAGAGAACCAAAGCGGCTGCTTTTCTGGGAGATTTCGTTTCAGGGACCGCCCAGCCTCAGTGTCTACGTCGGGAGGGCTGGCTCTGTTAACGGGAGTGGGGACTGATGAGCCACTGTGATAGGTATGGTTCTGCCCTTGGGCCAGTCAACTCTTAGGACCTTTTTGTAAAACCATTAAAACCTGCTGGTCATTTTTTGCCCTTTACCTCCACTTTAACACTTCATACTCTTGAGGGCCAGAGCCCAGAGCACCAAGAGTGTCTGGCGCACAGTAGGACTTCAGTAAGTGCTCACTGAATGACTGAGCCTGGCACTTCAACTCAGCCCAGGATGGCATAGAAGCTCTAAGTGCCTGGCTGTCTTTGAACCTCTCGTGTCTATGTGAGGCTCCCGTATGTGTGAAATTAAATTTGTTTTTCTCCTGTTAAATCTGTCTTATGTCAATTTAACTAATAGAGCATCCAAAAGAATGTAGAAGGGTGGAGAGAAAAATGTTTCCTCCCCCACAGTGGGGTGCCGTCCGGCTTCTCCTTCAGTGAGGACCTGCCGGCCTAGCTGCTGGGGCAGTGGTCTGCAGACAGACTTCAGCAGCTGGCCCCTACGGAGATCGCTTCAGCCGCCGGAAGCCTTCTGCCCACCCCCTCTCGGGTGGTCCATATCCAGTGACAGTAATGTGGGAGTAAGAAGGGCCTGGCCGTCTCCATTGGGTTTGGGATAGCTCTGAAGGGCTACTCCAAGGCCCCACAGCAAATTGTGGGGTTGGCCAAGGGTGCTGGTGATCTGCATAAAAGCTAGGCTCCCTCCCACGCCCCACCCCCGGCCCACACTTAGTTCCTATCCTTCTTTTCCACCAGTGCAGATCTCATGGACATTCCTTAATAAGCACCTTACTGGCGAAATCCCATCTCAGAGGCTGCTTCCCAAGGAACCCACGTTATGACAGGGGGACATCATCCCTGCCTGCTGGGCCGAGCCCCTGAAATCCGTCTGCCAGGCTCTGCTCCTTCCCCACCCGTCATCTCTACAGCAAGCTCTTCCCACGACTCTAAAGAGTGAGTCTCAGGCTGAGCTCGGCCTATTCCCTGTGGGTCTTCATCTTGGGGCTTCTGCAGGAAGGGGTTTGTGTGGACCGGCTGCTAGGAGTCGGGTATCTGATCCTCTGATGGCCAGGTCCCTCCCCCTAACACACAAGCCAGCAAACCACGTTGTGTGTGGATCCCCGGTCACTGTGCACCCAGACAAATCTAGTCAGAGAGCCCGCAAGAAGATGAAGCGGTCATGGCCCCAGAGGAGCATCTCTGGGTCTGAGGCTCATTCCAGCAGCTGGGACTGCGACGGGAGCTTGCTTTATTAGATCCCATTATAAATGGATGATTTGCCATCTCCGAAGATAAATGGGAAACTTAATGCAGAGGTATCCTGTCTGGGGAAACTGGAGAGTTATGGATGTTAGCTTTGTAGCTTTATAAAAGCACTTTCTTATGGAAACTGAAATGACCAAGATTAGATTGAATTAGTATGTACTGGTATGAGCTTTTTCTCTCCCTATCCATCTTGATTTTTCTTTTTCTTTTTTTTTAAGGAAAAAGATTTGCCTCCTCCGTGAGCATTTCATAAAAATGCAAATCCCAAGTTTGGGTTTGGTAATTAGCAGGGTTGCCTCCTGGTGGTAACGAGGCAGCTGCCCAGTTGGAGCTATCTGTGGAGGTGGGCAAGGAGGCGCCCTCTGCTGGCTTCCCTCCTGGGTGCCGTCTGCTCTGTCCAGCCCACTCCCTTCCCACTGGCTCCAGCAGCTCCCTTCACTCTACAGAACGCGGAGACCTTCCGTCCCAGCAGCTGAGGGATGGGCTGTCTGTCCCAGAGTTCCCCAGCCTGGACTTCAGGTCCAGCTCTCCGCTGGGGGACAAGATGGACTTTCTGTCGGCAAACAAATCCGTCAGATAAGTGAGGACTTTGATTCCAAGCCCGGTGCCAGGCACCAGAGAAACAAAGAGGAAGGTGCTGAGTCTCTGCCCTTGAGGGGAGCACTGTAGGCATGAGTCCCATTGGGTCCCCTGGAAATCACCAAAGAACAGGGTTCTGGAGAGGAATTGCAGGCTTAGCTTTCCAGCCAGGCTTCCTAGAATCTCAGGCACATCACTTCTGTGATTCGAGCCTCAGTTTCATCTTCTGTAAAATGGGATTATTAAAACCCCCTCTGCCTCTCTAGAGTATGAGGACCAGGAGACCTGGTGTTTATTGGGTCCAAGTCCTCAGCCTGTGGAGGAGGGACCAGCGGCCGCTACCCACCTGGTCTCATAGCAGGGGAGGGGCCGCATCAGTCACTGGCTCAGTCACAGCTCAGTAGGCTGTTGCTCAGGGTGCTATGGGGATGGATTATGGGTCGAGAAAGGAGGATCTTTGGAGTCAGAACTGTATCTAAGAGCCTGAGCCCCTGTGGCCGCAGCAGCTGGTGAAACCACCTGTAGGAGCCTGAGCAGGTGGTCAGGACGGAGGGCTGAGGTCTGGCCCACATCCGAAGCTTAGAGGACTGCTGGAAAAGAGACCCGATTTGGGGTCTTACTCACCATGCTAGGCCTTGTACATACCCTACCGTCCCCATGTGCCCCACACAGCGGGATAATAAAGGAATCCCAAGACTCAGGGTGCAGAAGGAGGAGGTAAAATGGTGTGTGTGCCACGAGCTGAATGGAGCCCCCAGATTTTGGGGGGTTGCTGAGAGCCTCAGAGCCTTTCGGACACACTACTGGGGCTGGGGATTGACCTGTTGCGTGACGAGGATCCCATCAGGTAGTGAACGGGGTGTCCCAGCACGGCTTCAGGTCCTGCCTTTTGCACCAAGGAACTTGGCGGAGATGAAGAGGGGGAGCCCAAAAAAGAGAGAAAAGTGGCTTCTCGGGATGGATTCGGCCTGCAGGGGGTATCAGCACAGAAATCCAATTTGAATGAAGCCTTGAGTCCTGGGCTGGGAGATGAGAGGGGCCGAGAGCAGTTAGTCTCAGGTGGAGTCATTTAAAATTTAAAACGCAGATTAAACAGCTTCCTTGTTATGACGATCAGCACTGTGCCTCTTCCAAATCCCAGGGTGCTGTTTCCAAGAGGGGCTGAGCTCTGTCAAATGGAGGGCGGAAGCTACCTCTGTTCATCAGCCCGGTGGGGACTAAGGCCTGGGGGCAGCTTTGGCTACAGGCCCCCTCCTCGGCCCCCTCCCCCTATCGGTGCCCACAGCGGGGCCTCAGGGGCTGGACCAAGGCCCACCAGCCCCTGGGCTTCCTCCATTCCAGGCTCCATCCAGGAAGGCTCTTGACTATGGGAGCTGCTTCTCCCCAAAAAGGTGGAATTGAAATTCACAATGCCTAAGTCATTGAATCATTTAATCGATAGATTTTTAATAAATATCTCATCTGTGCCGAGAACTGTGCCAGCCAAGGGGGTAGCAGAGAACAAGATGTGCCTCGGAAAGGGGAGAATGGATATAGAATCCTAGCTTTTCCTCACTGGGAGGGACCCTCACAGGGTGGTGTGAGAGAGGAGAGCAGGACGGGGGTTACCCTCCAGAAGGGGTGTCCAGAGAAGTCACATCTGAAGACGCCGTGTCTAAGCCTAGATCTGCAGGATGAGTAGGGGGCGGGCGGAGCCGGGGAAGAGAGTGCTCCAGGTGGAGGCAGCCTGTACAGAAGCCCGGAAGTGGGGACCAACACCAACAAGCAGAAGGCAGCTGGTCTGGGCAGGGCACGAGAGGACGCCTAGAGATGACGGTGGGGAAGGAGGCGGGCTTTCCTAAGTCAAGTGAAAGGCTGGTTGTCGCTCCTGTCTCCACCAGGAGGTTGGAACAGAAGAGCTGCGTCTGGGCGGCGCTGGGAGAGGCCAGAGGCTGCTCGGGGCACCTTGCAAGCAGGGGCCCAGCGGTGATAAGTAAAGGGGCTGCAGAAGACACTGGTGGGACAGGAGGAGGTGAAGCTCCACCTGGCCGAGCGGGGGATGATTGCCCAAGAAGGCACAAACAGAAAGGCGCTGGAGGAGGGGCCCTGAAGCTGGCATAAGAGGCCATCAGGGAGCAACAGAGGGGGCGCTTTACCCACAATGGGCTAGGTCCTTCCAAGCATTGCGGCCAAGGTGGTGATCTGGGCAGCCAGGGCCTGAACGGCTCCTGATGGAAGAGGCCAGACTCGGGCCTCAGGCTCTGCTGGGCGAATGTTCTTGCCGAAGCTGGGTATCTGTGAGTCACTTCTCCCTCTGCTGCTAGTGCCCTCAGGAGTCCCGGCCAGTGCCTCTAACAGGTGGACACTTGTGTTCAAGACTGCCACACCTCTAACTTGAGAGATGGGCTGCAGAACGTGCATGTAGGCAGGGTGGCAGGGCCAAGTTCAAACGTTGTGCCCATGCATGCCGCAGGGAGGGAAAGGAGGGGAGGGGTGTGGGGTGGGAGGTCCTGCAGGTTAAAGGGAGCAAGGCCTATCCTTCCTTCCTGGGGGCTCTCTTCTCTGGCCCCGGCTGTGGAGGTCCTGGCTGTGGAGGTCAAAGGCCGTAGGATTGGCCTGATTCCTGCTCCAGAGAAGTGTGATGGGCACAGGTCTGAGCTTTCAGCCCCGGGGGCATAACGACTTTGTGGACAGCCTGCCCTCTCGCAGGTCCATCATAGGACCATCTCCCAGTCCCCAGCGGCGGATGAGGTAACACACGGAGAGCACTTAGCACACGCCTGAGATACTGCTGATGCTCAGTCCAGCCACTGTTACCCTCATTTATTGGGTCCAGTCTCCTCCATTAATGCTACTTAACTCCCTTGCCCTGAAATGAGCTCCTTGACCTTCTCCAAGGACCTGATGTCCTCCCATTTTTTAAGAGCAGACGATATAGTACAGGGACGTTAGTTTTCCGCTTGTTGCTGGCCCAAGCGTGTGACCTCAGCCAAGCCACTTGTGCTCCCCGCCGCTGTTTTCTCATCCGTCAGTTGATGGACTTGTTCTGAATCCAGCTTCCCAGCAGGGGCACTGCAGCGCACCGGCGAGCCTCCCACAGGTGTCCCGTGTGCTGAGACAGGGATGCTGTGGGTGGGCGGGGGTGGCCCCTGGCCGGGTCTCCTCTCCTGGGAGTAGCCGGCACGGTGTGCTCCAGGGTGTGGAATAAATGTGGCCATTTCTCTGTGTGCCGTGTTGTAAAAACCGCTGAGAAGTCCTGGAAGTCATCCCTGAAGTCTCTGCTGGGATAATAGCGCCGCTATTCCGTGAGTCATCTCCTAGATTCACAACGCGCCTCTTCCAAGACGTCTGTTCCTACACCAAGTCCAATGCCGTTTCTCTGTCATGGTCTTCTTGGCGTGGATGAGCTGCTTTAGCCTGAAATTAATTAATTTGTCCTTCTTAATACGTGGCCTGTGGGCAGTTTCCTGTAACAGCTACTATTACTGCTGCTGCCATTGGCAGAGGTGCCCGACCCCTCACGAAGGGCCTTGCCACTCACTCACGACAGTGCCGTGGGGTAGTGTGCACTGGCGTGCATGTGCACACGGAGACTCGACGTCTGTGTGCTTTGGAATAGTTGCCCAAATCATAAGTCACTGAGTCCGGATTTGAACATGAGTCTCTCTGGCCTGATGTAACCTGTGCTCCTAACCAGTTAAGCATTTTGCTTTTGCAAAAAAATGTTTGCTTTTTCCCAGGTAGATGGGGAGTAGGGTGGGGTGGTTCCTGAGCAAGCTCCGTGTTTTCTATCGGTCTCTCTGTCTCCCGACCGTTCAGGATTAGGCTCAGTAGGAAGAGCTCAGTGATGACTGCCGGCATGCCAGACACGTTAGTGTGAACGGAGAGTGAGAGCCAGATGGCTTTCCCGGGGTCGCATATGGGAGGCACAAGTGACCTCTAGCTTTACCTGGGCGTAGGAGGTGACTGTGCGTGTGAGACCTCCCTGCGCTGTTGCCCAGCAGAGCGAGCCCTGTGCAGCCTGGGCTCCGGTGTTTGAGGGTAAGAGAGTCCCCCACGAGGGAAGTCTGAACTGAAGAGTGCATGGAGCCGGCCCCTTCAAACCAGTTTCCCAGCAGTGAGGGCCTATCCTGAACCCTTATAGCTCACCCCACAGCCCTGTCTGGGTCGCTCCGTGGGAGCCACAAGGGCCCATGATTGACAGCTGGGCTGAGTGGGTTGTGGCCGCCTGGCCAGGATGCCACCCTTCTGGGTTGTGGCCGCCTGGCCAGGATGCCACCTCCCCCACCCGTGCCCAGGGGCTGTGCTCTCTACTCTCCCTCTCCTTCCTTCCTGGGCCTCACCGTCCTCCTGGGTGGTGGGTCAGTCCTTCCCCAGACTCCTTACTGCCCGGGCTGCCTGTGAAGAAGCATTTGCATTTGGACTGTCAGGGAGCCGTCTGAGTGGCTCCCTGGGCAGCGCCTGTCTCCTGGTCCTTCCCCTGAACACTGAAACCACACACATATACACTGTGTGTGTAAGGGTCTGATAGCTCAGAATTTGACTCTCTGTTCCAACTCTGGAGCATGTAACCTTGGATGAGCTTGACAATGTTTGTTCTAGAAATATTTACTGGTGGAGCACCTGGGTGGCTCAGTCGGTTAAGTGTCTGACTCCTGATTTCTGCTCAGGTCGTGATCTCAGAGTTGTGAGATTGAGCCCTGTGTCGGACTCCATGCTGGGTGTGGAACCTGCTTAAGATTCTTTCTCTCCCCTCTCCCTCTACTGTTGCCCCACTCATACACACTCTCTACCTCTCCCTCAAAAAAAAAAAAAAAAAAAAAAAGAAAGAAAGAAAGAAAAATATTTACTGGGAAAATAAATATAATGGGGAAAAATATTTGCTTAGACCCATAGTGGTAAAGGATATGTCTTGGCATAGTGTAAGAAATAGGACAGAGGTGTATGCTCAGGAATGTGGCCACATAAACCCTGTTTGAGTTGCAACCTGAATGATGATGAAGCGGTTAATCTGGAGGGAGAACATTCTGTTGAGCCAGCAGGAACAGCTACCAGTGCAAAGGCCCTGGGGCATAAAGAAGGCTGACCTCTTCCCCAGGTTCCTAGCTTGTTGCCCTATGTGGAGTGAATCTCAGGGGATCAAGAGTGGATGTAGGGAGACTTGTTAGAAGGTTATTGCAAAGGTCAAGGTCAGCAATGCTGATGGTGGGGTAAGTTACATCTGCTCTCAGCTTCCTCACTTAAAAAATGAAGATAACAGCAGGGCTCATCCTATAGTGTGGTTGTGGAGATTAAATGAGTAAATATACGACTTGTAATAAATGGTACTTATTAGCATTGATAAAAAGAGTAATAATCGTGTGAGCAGGGGGTGAGGGCTCTGGTAGCTAGGCCCTCGCAGGAGGACCGAGCCTTTAATTCAGCTGAGACTTTTTCCATTCAGCAGGTGCGGGCAGCCTCCGGTGCGTTTAGGATAACTTGCCAATGACCCCGGCTGGCTCACCCATCCTGAGTTTCTTACTTCACAGAGGGGGAGCAGGTGACCTTGGGAGGGAGGGCGGATTCTCTGCATCTGAAGGCTAGCAGGCCCAAGCACCCCTTGCTGCACTGGCTTCTGCGAAAGGCCCGGGAACATCCTCACCGCGTCCAGGAAGCCCTCCGAATTGAGAGAGGGGCTGGAGAAGTAGGGGGAAGCTTAGGAGCCAGTAGGGGGAAGCAGGCCCAGACAAAGACAAGGAGGCAGGCTCCTCTTATTTCTGCCTTTCCATACCCCGGGGCAGAGATGAGGGGCGGCAAGGAGATCAAGGGTGGGAAGAGTGGGTCCTTCCTGAGCTCACACCCGTCACTTTGGAGATGAGATGAAAGGATGAGATAAGCTAAAACCCCTGCAGGATTTTGGTGAGAGGCTCACAACCCTACAGAGACGGCAGCTGGGGCCCGGGGCACCTTTCTGCTCGGACAAGCAGGCCTCCTCCCCTGCAGAAGTTCTGCTCTTCCAAGTTCTGCTGGCACAAGGCCCGACGCCTCCGGTGACCCACAGGCGCCCCGCCCGCGGGCCTCCTCCGCCAGGCTGCCGGAGGGACGTTTTATGAGCTCCTCAGTCCTCCGGCCCCACGAGGCTCCTGCCTTGCTCCAAGACCATCGCTGGTACACACATAGATCTTAAAAAGGAAAAGAAAGAGAGAGAAAAGCTATTTTATTTCATTGCCAAACTATCCACTTTAAATACCCTTTTTATTACAGTATCTGCATAGTAATACTAATAATAGATCTTGTTGGCAGCTCTAATGAGGCTGGAGAATATAAGGTTTCCAATAAAGTTAATTGTTGCCTTTAATATTCTCATACATTTATACATGGTAAATCTTTAAAGGAGAAAAAACACTCCATTTCATTTCTGTTAAGCAGCCGGTTCTAGACTGGACGGAGACACACTGCCGTCATGGTGTGGGGTGGGGATTGGACTCTCACGGAACTTGGATTGGGATCTCCAAACTTTTTTCCAGTGGTAAGAGCACGAGCGTTGCCCCAGCGGGATCTGGGTCTGAATCTTGCCTTTGTTGCTTGCTGGCTCTGTAGCGAGGGCAAATTGCTTCCCTTCTCTTGGCCCCCATTTGTCTAGAAGCTGGGATTCTCGATAAACATCAACTACAAGATGGTACGGAGGTGGATAACCAGGGTATCACATGTGGGAGCTACTGTCATTATTTTGAACCATTCAATACAATGCTATTTTATTCACTTACTGTGTGTATCACTAATTGTGAAATCAATCAGGGTATTACAATCACTGTGTTTGAATTTCACCGCCAACTGAAATTTCTTTCTGGTAATTGATTTCTCAGGGTTATACTGGAATAAGTGGTAGAGTTAGAACCCAGGATTCTTGGACCCCCGCAACTTCCAGTAGTTTTCGGGGAGCCCCTTGATCTCCGTAACGCCTTCCCACCTCAAGTCCCGAGCATTTGGAGCAACTTTACCTTCTGCCCGTCTCTTAACGGGACCTGTGTCTGCTGCCTGGGATGTGGACACTCCTGATACAGATGCTGCTGGGAAGGGAGGGCGACTGGCCCCAGTCTTGGGACTACCAGGCAACCTCTCCAGCAGTCATGATTTTTCTGTGTTTTTATTTCCTCCTGAAGAAATGTCATGGTTTCTGGAGTCACAGCAGAACGAAGAATGTATGTTTCACCATTTACTATGTGGCCGATTCCATGTGTTTCCGACAGTTCCGTCACACTTCTGACATTTACGATGCTTTTCTCTCAGGGTGTAAGTAGAAGGAGTTGTTTACCTCCAGACCCCACCCCGAGATCCAGGAAAGGGAAAGACCAACTCGGGATGGCCCCGGGGTTAGGGACAGCCTGTGTGACTTGTGTTTCAACAAATGGCTCACCAGCACGGCAGCCCTCACCTCCCCGACCTTCCCCACCCAGCCAGGGTTCTCTACACATCAACGCCTCTCCTGCTGGCAAGTGGTAAGAAATACTATGTGACAGGATGGTTTCCATGGCAACCCTCATTTCCAGTTAAACAACCGGGCACTGATGAAAGGATCTCGTTTGCTTTGGTTAAAGGGTTTGTGGGGAAGGGTGTGAGGCTCCTTCTTTCTTCCCTCCCTCCTTCCCTCTCTCCTTCCCCTTCCTTACTCCCCACCTTTCCCTCTCCTTTCCAGGGATGAGGGAGAGGCGCGGTGGGGCCAGGCCCTTGGAGAATGAGGACTCCCGCTCCTGGCTGGACCAGAACGACCAGGATGGGGACACAGGTCTGAGAGCCTTCATGTCCTGAGCCGGATGCCACCGCCTCCCTGCCAGCCCTGCCTGCCTCAGGTCCCAGGTCCCCTGCCCTCCCAGAAGGGGGACCCATTGCAGGAAGAAATAGGCTGGTTCAGGACCTTGTGTCCCAACAGGTGGTTGGGTAATTAAGTGAGCTTTATGCACACAACACTGTTTTGCCCAATGTAATTGCAGTTTCCATATAAATAATTCACGGGAAATTATTAGAGTGAGGACATCGCCCGCCTCCTCATAATTTGCTTAACCGAAATAGGCTCTTTCATCATCTGCGCTGATTTGCCTTAAGACCATGCACTCAGCATCCTTCATAGGCCGGCTCCTTCGAAACCGAGAATGCAGAATTTAATTAAGTTATGCAAATCGGGTGTCCCCTGCCTGGGGAGAGGCAGGGTGTTTGCCCACATGGCTGTGGGTGGTGCAGGGAAGGGGAGGAGGGGCCTTGTTGTGCCCCAGGTGGAGGGGACTTGTTTGGGGAAGTGCCAGACAGCGCTCCCCCCCAAGAAAGAGCAGCACCCCCCGAGGCAAGTTCGGAGCCGGACTCCACGGATGGGGCGGAGCAGAGTCAGAACTCTGGGCTCCGCCCCCCAGCTGACTCGCTGTGTAATTTGGGGGGAAGTACTTAACCTCAGCTTCCTTGTCTGTAGAAGGAGGATGATAAAGAAAGTCACCTCCTAGGACTGAGGTAAGGAATAAATGAGAGAGTCTGTGTAAAGCACTAATTATGGTCCTGGCCGGAGGGCTCGAGAAGCAGCTGCTGTCACGGTCACTATTACTATTATTGCCGTTGTTGTTAGAGAGATCAGACCTTCTGTGGTTTCCAAGGAGTCCACCTGTCCTTCTGCCACAAGGAGGGTTACACTGAACATCCCCTCCATAAACGGTTTCATGAGTTTTGGAAGGATCTGTCGAATTAGAGGAGGAGAGCTGACATCTTGAAGGCAGACAGATCAGGGTTCAAATTCCAGTTGTGCCCCTAACATACTAGATATTAGGACTGAGAAAGTCACTTTGCTTTCAGGGGACCTGAGTCCCTCTTGAGGGCCGTGGGAGTGATATCCTTGCCTCTCTTGGGGCCTGTGAGCCAAGACCAGGCGCATGTCCGCTCCATAGTTCATGCTCAGCACACGGTGAGTGAACCCGCAAGGCTGAGCCAGCGTCCCCTCAGAGCGCGGGAGCCCCCCAGACCCCACCCTTCCCTTTGCTTAGTGGTGGTCCTCCCGCCCCTCCTTGCAAGCCCCCTTTCTCTCACGCTTTCTGTCAAAGGATCAAAGGAGCCATAAACTCATGCACCCTGAGGTATGAGGGACTGAGAAGCTTAAACATTCTACTCTTCTCGGGGAGACTTATTTTCTCAAGGGGATAACATGCTTAGGTTTTCTTAAACCAGAAGTTTGGAGCTCTAATGGAAGCTTGTCATAAACCTGTGACAGAGCTGGCAGCTGCTCCCAAAATTCCCACTGGCAAGCTCGTCATGACAGAGGAGTCCGCCCTGGGTCTGGGAGTCCTCCCTGGTGGCTGGTGTTTCTCATCCGCTCTGTGTGCCTTGCTCAGACTCAAGCTCTGTTGGAGCCAGGAGCTTGATTCCATTAACAAGTATTTATTGAGCATCTACTATCTGCAGGCCCCTCAAGAAGCCCTGGGTTTACAGTGGGAAGTGAAGCAGACACAGGCCCTGCCCTCACAGAGCTGAACGCTGGCGGGGGTGGCGGGTGTCCTGCGGTGGTCACTGGCAGCCCCAGGAGAGACACGCAATGTACCCAGGAAGGCTTCAAAAGGAAGCCAACAGGGAGGGTGACTGGAGAGCAGGAGGATACATTCAAACGGTGGCAGGAGCAGAAGGAGTCTAGGAGGTGAAGAGTCAGAGGCAGGACATTGCTGACAGAGGGAAGTGCCTTTTTGTTTTATTGTATTTTTTAAAGGTTTTATTTATTTATTTGACAGACAGAGATCACAAGTAGGCAGAAAGGCAGGCAGAGAGAGAAGGGGAAGCAGGCTCCCCGCTGAGCAGAGAGCCCGATGCAGGGCTCCATCCCAGGACCCTGAGATCATGACCTGAGCTGAAGGCAGAGGCTTAACCCACTGAGCCACCCAGGCACTCCGGGAAGTGCCTGTTTTAAAGCATGGAGGCAGGGTGCCTGGGTGGCTCAGTCCATTAAGCGTCTGCCTTTGGCTCATGTTGTGATCCCAGGGTCCTGGGATCGAGTCCTATGTTGGGCTCCCTGCTCAGCAGGGATCCTGATTCTCCCTCTGCTCCTCTCCCCCTGCCCCTTGACAAATAAATAAAATCTTTCAAGTGCAGAGTCAGGAAAAGGCATTGAGGAATTGCAAGAGACGCCTGGCTGGAGTGAGTAAGGGAGACATAGGTGAGCTTGGTGAAGTCAGCAAGAGGCAAGGGTCCTCGGCACTAGGGAGTCATCTCCAGTAGGAGATGTAGAGCCTGACATCCTGGCTGGATTCACAGATAATACCCAGGCTTTGTGTCCCAAAGAAGCCCACGTCCCATCTCAGAGGAAGAAAGGTGCACGTCAGTCAGCTCTTGAGGGACGGGGAAGAATCGTCTTCTCAGTGCCAGAAAGGCCAGTTTGGTTCTGGCTCTTGTGGTCATTCCTTATGACAGTCACTGTCCCAAGCCTTCATGTCCCCACCTTTCTCTGCCCTGCTCTGGACCCTGGGAGGCTGGTCTGTAGGGACAGCATCGCTAGGCTCCCCTTCCCTCTGGCTTGGCTGCTGGGAGGTACAAGTCCAAAGACTGGCAGGCAGGAGAAGGAGATGAAGGTACTGGTTTTCCCTGTTCCTGCCCCGCTGGACCACCACCACCCCAGCCTCCTGTTCCTCCCCTGTAGCTGCTGAACCCAGGCTCTGGTAACGGCTCCCTCCAAGGTCACCTCAGCCAGGAGTGGCAGTGGCTCCCTGCTGTTGCTAGCCCTGAGGTGCTTTGCTGTTTCCTTTCAGTTTCCCCTATGATGCCCACATCTTTGTGAAGGGGCCTCTTAATGGGTGAGATGGTTAATTTTATGTGTCAACTTGACTGGGCCATGAGGGTGTCCAGACATGGTCACACATTATTTTGGGTGTGTCTGTGAGGGTGCTTCTGAATGAGATGAACATTTGAATCAGAGACTGAGTAAAGCGCATCGCCCTCCTGAGTGTGGGTGGGCCCTATCTAATCAGTTGAAGACTTGAGCAAAAAAAAAGTCGGACCCATCCCTGAGTAGAGGAAAACTCCTTCTGTCTGATGGCCCTCAAGCTGGACACTGATTCCTTCCTAACTTCAGCCTGGAACTGAAACATTAGCTGGGTTTTCAGCCTGCTGCTTTTCGGTCTGAAACTTACACCATTGGCTCTCCCGGTTCTAGAACTCGACGTTTGCAGATCTGCATGTGCCCTGCCCACCTCAAGGGGCCATGAGGAGGCCTTCACAAGCCAGGATCTATGAAAGTGCTCTGTAAACTATTACGTGCTCTAATTGTGAGACGTGACATACATTGCATTTTTTTTTACTCCTGAGGGCTTGCGTATGCTCTTTGTTCACTGAGGTAGGGTCTGACACACTCAGGTACGTGATTTCAGGCCCAGTCTCCGGGAGCTGCTCTTCAGTACAGAGATATGAGGGCTGAGCTCAAGCCATAGCACCAGCTCTTCTCTGCACCTTAGCTCACTGGAACAGCAGGAGACAGAGAAGTCAGGATCACAGGACCTGAGGCAAGTTAGGTCTGGGATCAAATCCCAGTGCCTCGTTCTTTTGGCCTGTGTGGGCTTTGGCAACTCTCTCACCTCTAAGCCTCAGACTGTCACTTGTAAAACAGGGACACTAGCAGGGAATCATATAGTTATTATCGGTCACTAAGATTACCCAGTGCTCGGCGTGGTGGAAACCTTCAGGAAATGCTGGTTATTACCACTCTGTCAGTAACCAGCTGTGTGACCTTGGGCATGTCGTTTCACTTTTCTGGGCTTCTGTGATCTTTTCTCTAAAATATGTCTGGAGCAAGCGAATGTATTAGTTTTCCATTTCTTTGTAACTGATTTCTATAACTTCACGTGCCTAACACAATACACATTTATTATCTTAAAATTCCAGTGGGTTGGAAGTCCCAGCATGGGTTAACTGGGCGTTCTGCTGGGGGTCTCACCAGGCTGTGGTCAATTTTTTGTCGTCAAAAAGAATGCGGGCTGCATTCTTTTCTTCTTTAAGCTTTTTTTTTTTTTTTTTAAAGATTTTATTTATTTATTTGACAGAGAGAGGGAGGGATCACAAGTAGGCAGAGAGGGAGGAAGCAGGCTCCCTGCTGAGCAGAGAGCCCCGACATGGGACTCGATCCCAGGACCCTGAGATCATGACCTGAGCTGACGGCAGAGACTTAACCCACTGAGCCACCCAGGCGCCCCTTCTTTAAGCTTTTTAAAAAGATTATTTATTTATTTTCATGAGAGAAGCGAGAGAAAGTGCATGAGCCAGTGGGGGGAGGGGCAGAGGGAGAGGAAGAGAATCTCAAGCAGACTCCTTGCTGAGTGCAGAGCCTGATGAAGGGCTTGCTCTCATGACCCTGAGATCATGACCTGAGCTGAGATCAAGAGTTGGATAACTAACCGACTGAGCCACACAGGCAGGTGCCCTGGGCTGCATTCTTATCCGGAGCTCAGTGTGTTCTTCTAAGTGCATACGGGTTATTGGCCCAATTCTGCTCCTTGTGACAGTGAGACCTGGACCGTATCTCCTCGAGGCTACCCCTCTCCACAGACCATCCACAGCACTCCTGTTTGCTCCTTCAAGGCCAATAGGAGAGTGTCCCTGTCAAGAGGGACTGAGTTCCTCTCAAGGGTTTTGCCAGATTAAGTCAGGCCCACCCAGGATCATCTCTTTTGATTAATTCAAATTAACTAATTTGGGACTTTGATTATATCTGAAAAAATTTCTTCACCTTTGCCATTTAAGTAGTATGACCAAGGGAGTGATATCTCATCATGTTTGCCATATGATATTGGTTGAAAGCCGTCACTGGCTCTGCCCACACTCAAAGAGAAGGCATAGAGGGGGCATAACACCAGGCATCAGAAATCATGAGGGCCATTCTGAAATTCTGTGACCACAATGAATTATCATAACAAAGTTCTTTGTGTCTGTCTCCCTATAGACTGGAAGCTCAACTGTTTGGTTGCTGCCTTGTTTCCAGTGTATAAAACACAGCAGGGGTTTGTAACTCCAGACCTTTGGTCAAATGTTATTCTGGGTGTGCTTCTGGCTGAAATTAACATTTGAATTGTAGACTGAATAAAGCAGATTGCCCTCCCTAATGTGGGTGGGTCCCATTCAATCAGTTGAAGACCTCATAGAACAAAAAAGGCTGAGAAGAGGAACTTCTCTTGCCTGACTGTTCAGTTGAGACATTATTCTGCTCCTTTGCTCAGACTAAAACTTATACCACTGATTCTCTTGGGTCTTTTGGCACTGCAGATCTTGGGACTTCTCAGCCTCCATATTCATGTGAACCAATTCCTTAAAATCAGTTTCCCCTCTTCTCTATGTATCAATCTACAGCTATGTCTATTTCTAATCTATAGGTCTTTCTCCATATATATATATACATATGTATATATATTTACTGAATATATTGAATTGGAAGAATTGAATATATATACTGAATATATATATAATTTTTAGCTATTGCAAATAGTGCTGCTGTGAATATTTGCATGAACATATATTCAGCATATATATATATTCAATTCATTCAATTCAATATATTCAGTATATATATATTATATGACTATATATACTATATATAATATTTGTATGAATATATACATATTAGAATGAATATTTGTATGAATACACACACACACACACATGCACACACACACACACGTTACTCATTCTATTTCTCTGGAGAACCCTGACACAGTGTTCAATAAATACGTGTTGACTGTTGCATGGGATTTTACCATCTCACAGGTCCCTTCCAGCTCTTGTACTCACTGATTTGGGAGATAGGTAGCAGCTGGGAGCAGGGCTGTGGGTATGAGGTACAGGGAAACACGAGCTACTCTGGAGTTGACCCAGGCTGAGATGTCTCTCCAGCTGTACTCTCTCTGTCTTCCTCCATCATCCCCAGCCCTTGACTGGGGAGTTAGAATAAGGGGAAAGCAACAGGCAAAACAATAATTTTCCCTACTGGTCCTACACCTCTTTACCTTTAATTTTTAAGCTTTATTGAAATAGAATTGATATACAATAAACTGAACATATTTAAAGTGTACAGTTTGATGAGTTTTGACATATGTATGTTCAAGATAATGAGTATATCCATCATCCCCAAGAGTTTCTTTGTGCCCCTTTGTAATCTCTCTCTCCTGCACACCCCCACCCCTAATTCCCAGGCAACCACAGATCTGCTTGTCACTACAGATTCATTTGCATCTCCTAGAATTATATAAATGGAAGCATACAGTATGTACTCTTTTTTTGTCTGCCTTCTTTCACTCAGCATAATTATTTTGAAATCCATCTGTGTTGTTGTATATATCAATAGTCCCTTTCTTTTCATTTCTGATAGTATTTCATCAAATGAATACACCACAGTTTGTTTATCTGTTCGCCAGTTGATGGACATTTGGGATGTTTCCAATTTGGGGCTGTTACAAACAGGGCTGCTGTGAGTGTCTGTATGAAAGCCTTGGTATGGACAAGCATGTTCATTTCCCTCGGACAAACACCTAAGAGAGGAATGACTGGACCCTCTAGTAGGTGGCTGTTTTAATTTTTGAGAGCCTGCCATGCTGTTTTCTAAATCAGTCGTGCCATTTTATAGTTCCCCCAGACGTGTAAGAGAATTCCACTTGCCTCACTTCCTTGGCAACGTTTCGTATGGTCAGGCGTCTTAATTTTAGACATTCCAATAAATGCACAGTGGTGTCTCATTGTGACTTTAATTTGAATTTCCCCAATGACTAATGACACAGAGCGTCTTTCGCACGCTTCTTTGCTATCTGTATATCCTCTTTGGTAAAGTCACATCCTTTGCCTCTCTTTAAATAGGGTTGTTTATGTCCTTATTACTTATTGTTATGATTACTTATCATACATCATGGATACAACTCCTTCATCAAATGTGTAATTCATAAATACTTTCTCTCATTCTATGGCCTGTGTTTTCATTCTCTTAACAGTGTTTTGGAAAAGCAGTTTTGAATTTTCATCAAGTGAAGTTTACCAGTTTGTTCTTTTGTGTGGTTGTATCTGAGATATCCCAGCCAGACCCAAGGTCATAAGGGTTTTCTTCCAGAAATTTTAAAGTTTTAGATTTTACATTTAGATTCCTGTTCCCTTTTGAGTTAATATTTGTATATGGTATAAAAAATGGACCCAAGCTCCTATTTTTACATGTCGAAATCTAATTGTTCTAGGTACTGTAATGGAAAATATCCTTTCTCCACCGAACTGGCTTTATGAATTTGTCAAAAATCAGTTATCTGTGTATGTGTGAGTCTGTCTCTGTCCTCTGTTCTGTTATATGGTTAATTTAATTTAATTTAAAAAATTTTTACACCAACAGCACACTATCTTGATTACTGTCACTTTATAACTCCTGAAATCAGATTGTGCTCATCCTTCAACGTTGCACTTACTTTTCAAAGTTGTTTTGTCTATTCTGGGTTCTTTGCATTTTCATACAAATTCTTGAATCAATTTCTCCTAAAGGGTACGCTAGTATGTTGATTGCAGTTACAGTGAAACTACAGATGAATTTGAGAAGAGTTCTAATAACATTGAGTAACTAACCCATGAACATAGTATGTATTTCTGTTTATTCACATATTTAAAAATTTCCTTCAGTGATGTTTTATGGTTTTTGGCATGCCTGTGTTTTTCAATGTTTTCAAATATTTTATATTTTTTATATCATTGTAAAATGATATTGTGCTTTCTTAATTTCTATGTTTGATCTTTCATTGTTAGTATATAAAAACAATTGATTTTTCTATATTGATATTGTATCCTTTAACCTTGATAAACTCACTTATTAGTTATAGTAGCTTTTACTAGATTCCATTAGAATTTTTCATAGACAATCATATTGTTTGCAAGTAATGACAGCTTTTCTTCCTTTGCAATCTTTCTTCATTTGTTTCTTTTTCTTTTCTTATTACACTGGCTAGAACCTTCAGGGCAATGTTGAACAGAAGTGGGCATGCTTATGTTGCTCTTGACCTTGGTGTGTGTGTGGGATGGGGAAGAGATAATTAATCTTTTGTACAGGCACTGTTTATCAAGTCGGAGAAGATCCTTTTAGTCCCCCTTTACTGTGAAGTTTTGTTCTGTATGGATGTTAGATTTTGTCGAATGTTTTCTTTGCATATATTGAGAAGATCGTACGGTTTTTCTTTTTGTTTTATTTATTCCTATGATGAATTACATTGATGAAATTTGAATGTTAAACCAACCTTGCACTCCTGAATCTAATCCCACTTAGTTACAATTATTATCTTTTTTCTGTAAGTTTTGGTAGAATTCACCAATGACGTAGGTCTGAAGTTTTATTTGTCAGAAAGCTTTAACTTCAAATTCAATTTTTTTTAATCGATGTACAAATCTATTCAGGTTCTCTATTTCCTCTTTAGTGAGAGTTGGTGATTTGCATCTTTATTGGCATTTGCTTATTTGTAATATGCTCTTATTGTTCAGTAATGTCTGTGGAATCTGCAAAGTTGCCCTGTCATTATTATATTGGCAATTTGTGTCTTCTCTTTGTTTTTACTGATCAGTCTTGCTAAAGGCTCCTCAATTTTATTGATATCCTTAAGGAACCAACTTTTGATTTCATTGATTTTTTTCTATATTGTTTTTCTATTTTCTATTTTATTGATTTCTGTTCTAATCTTTATTAGTCAGAACGCTTAGCTTTCTTCGGGTTTCGTTTACTCTTTGCTTTCAAGCTTTTAAGATCTAAGCTTAGGTCTTTGATTTGCTACTTTCTTCTTTCCTTCTTTTCTAATACAGGCATTTAGTGCTCTGTCTCCCCTTCCCTCCATTCCACAAGTCTGGTACTGCTTTGGTGGCTTCCCACAATTTTAATTAGGTTGTGTTTTACTTTTTTTCAATTCAAAATACTTCCTAGTTCCCTTTTTTATTTCTTCCATGACCCACGCATTATTACAAGCATGTTATCTCATTTCCAAATATTTGGGGATTTTCCGAGGGTATTTTTGTTATTAATCTCTAATTGAGGAAACATTTTGTATGACTTGTGCTCTTTACATTTCTTGCGACTTGTTTGTGTTGCAAAATATGTTCTATTTTGTGACATGTTCTTTGGACACTTGCAAAATTGCATTCTCTTATTGTTGGGTGGAATCTTCTGCAGTGTCAAATGGGTCAATTTGTTTGATAGTGCTGATCAAATCATCTCTGTCTTTAATAATTTTTTGTCTACTTGTTCTATCAATTACTGAAAATGGAGTTTAGCTTCTAACTATAATTATGGATTTACCCCATCTCTCCCTGTAGTTCTATCAGTTTTTGCTTCCTGTTTTTGAAGCTCTGTTATTAGGTGTATAAACATTCAGGATTGTTATGTCCTCTTGATGAGTTGCCTCCTTTTTCATTGTGAAATAACTTTTGAAGAATATCTGGTAATATTCTTTGGATTGAAATCTACTTTTTCTGAGGTTAATATAGACTCTAAAGCTTTCTTTTTTTATAGCTCTACTGAGATAAAAGTTATGCAATCTAAATTCACCCACATCAAGTGTATATAGTTCAGTGGTTTTTAGTGTATTTATGGAATTGTGCAAACATCTCCGCAATCTAATATTAGAACCTCTTTTCATTACCCCCAAAGAAACCTCATACCCATTAGCAGTTTCACCATTTTCTTCTCCTCCCACCCTCAGCGTTAGGCAACTATTTTTACTTTTCACAGAGTTGCCTGTTCTGTTCATTTCATACATATGGAATCATATAATATGTGGTTTTTGTATTTGGGATTTTAAACATTATTTTTAATTAAAATTTTTTGCTTTGAGATAATTAAAGATTCACATGCAGTTGTAAGAAATAGTGCAGAGAGAACACATTACTCTTAACCAGTTTCCCACAATGGTAACATCTTGCAAAATTATATCACAACCAAGATATGTATATTGACATGATCAAGACACAGACATTTCTCTCACCACAAACATCCCTCTGACTCACACCTTCTCCTTAACTTTTGATCTGTTCTCCATTCCTTTAAGTTTGTCATTTTAAGACTGTTATAAGAATGGAATTATACAGTATATAACCTTTTGGGATTGGAATTTTTCATTCACTGTATTTCTTTGGAGATGCATGTAGATTGTTGTATATAGGAATAAATTTATTCTTTTTCATTGCTGAATAGTATTCCATGATATGAATGCATCACAGTTCATGCCTTGTTCATCCATTGAAGGATATTTGGTTTGTTTTCACTTTTTGGCTATATGAATAAGGTTGTTACATTCATGTACAGGTTTTTTTAATGTGAATGTAAGTATTCATTTCTCTGGGATAAATGCCCAGGAGTACAGTTACTGGGTTGTTTAGTAGTTGCAAGTTTAGTTTTTCAAGAAACTGCCAAATAGGTTTCTAGAGTATCTGTGCTATTTGCCATTCCACTGACAATATACAAGTGGTCCCCATCTTCACCAGCTTTTGGTGTTGTCCTTACTACTACTACTACTGTTATTATTATTACTATTATTACTTAGAGATTTTATTTATTTGTCAGAGAGGAGAGAGAGAGAGAGAGAGAATGAGCACACAAACGGGGAGCAGCAGGGCTGAGGGAGAAGCAGGCATCTCAGTGAGCAAGGAGCCCAATGTAGGACTCGATCCCAGGACCCTGGGATCATGACCTGAGCTGAAGACAGAGACTTAACTGACTGAGCCACCCAGAATCCCATTATTATTTTTTATTTTAGCCATTTTGAAGTGTGTGTAATACTATTTCACTGTAGCTTTAACTGGCATTTCTCTAGAGACTAGTTGCTGGACATCTTTCTATGTGCTTATTTTTCATCTATATATCCTCACTTTCTAATTAAATTTTTTTCTTGCCATAAGAGTTTCTCTGTTGGACATGAAGTTTACAAATATTTTTTCTCACTCTGTAGCTTATTTTTTCAAACTTTTGGTTGAAAATGTCTTTCACAGACAAAAACGTTAAATTTTAGTAAAGTCTAATTTATCAAAATTTCCTTTTTCAATCTTGCTTTGGTATCAAGTCTAAGAACCCTGCCTACATCTGTATTTTGTCCTATTTTTTTTCCAAATGTTTTATAGTTTTACATTTTATATTTAAGTTTGATCCATTGTGAGTTACTTTTTGTTGAGGTTTATGGGATTTAGGTTGAAGTTTTTGTTTGTTTGTTTGTTTTGTTTTTTGTTTTTGATTTTTGCCTTGTCTAATTGCTCCGGCACCGTATGTTGAAAAGGCTATTTTTCCTCCATTGAACTGCTTTTGCACCTTTGTCATCAATCAATTCAGCATATTTATGTGGGTCTATTTCTGGATTCTCTATTCTTTTCCATTTATCTTTGTGTCTATTTCTCTGCCAATACCCACAGTCTTGATTACTGCACCTGTGTAAGTCTTGAAATCAAGTAGACCAATTCCTTTCACTTTATTCATGTTTTTTTTTTTTCTTTCAAAATTGTTTTAGCTGTTTCAGTTCCTTTGTCTTTCTACATAACTCTTACAATAATCTTACCTATACATCCAAAATATTGGTCTGGTATTTTGATAGAAAATCCACTAAACCTATATATTATATGGTGAGAATTAATATCGTTACTCATCTTTGCTGTGTCTTCCAATTTGTGAGCAGAGTGATCTCTGCATTTATTTAGATCTTGCTGATTACTTTCATTGATATTATGTGGTGGTTAATATACCAGCGTTGTATGTTTTTATTAGATTTACATGTATTTATTTTTTAATGTGTTTATTAATGTATATTTATTTTTTAAAAGGGTATTTATTTTTTATGAATTTATTTTTTTCCTTCTTTTTTAAAATTTTTTTATTTTTAATTTTTTATTTTAATAAACATATAATGTATTTTTATCCCCAGGGGTACAGGTCTGTGAATCGCCAGGTTTACACATTTCACAGCACTCATCATAGCCCATACCCTCCCCAATGTCCATTTCCCCACCACCCTCTCCCGTCCCCCCTCCCCCCAGCAACCCTCAGTCTGTTTCTTGAGATTGAGTCTTTTATGGTTTGTCTCCCTCCCAATCCCATCTTTTCATTTTTTCTTTTCCTACCTCCTCCCAAACCCCCCTGCCTTGCATCTCCACTTCTTCATATCAAAGAGATCATATGATAGTTGTCTTTCTCCGATTGACTTATTTCGCTAAGCATGATACCCTCTAGTTCCATCCACGTCGTTGCAAATGGCAAGATTTCATGTCTTTTGATGGCTGCATAGTATTCCATTGTGTATATATACCACCTCTTCTTTATCCATTCATCTGTTGATGGACATCTAGGCTCTTTCCACAGTTTGGCTATTGTGGACATTGCTGCTATAAACATTCGGGTGCATGTGCCCCTTTGGAGCACCACGTTTGTATCTTTAGGATATATACCCAGGAGTGCAATTGCTGGGTTGTAGGGTAGCTCTATTTTCAGTTTTTTGAGGAACCTCCACAATGTTTTCCAGAGTGGTTGCACCAGCTTGCATTCCCACCAGCAGTGTAGGAGGGTTCCCCTCTCTCCGCATCCTCGCCAGCATCTGTCATTTCTTGACTTGTTAATTTTAGCCATTCTGACTGGTGTGAGGTGGTATCTCATTGTGGTTTTGATTTGTATTTCCCTGATGCCGAGTGATGTGGAGCATTTTTTCATGTGTCTGTTGGCCCTCTGGATGTCTTCTTTACAGAAATGTCTGTTCATGGCCTCTGCCCATTTCTTGACTGGGTTATTTGTTCTTTGGGTATTGAGTTTGATGAGCTCTTTATAGATTTTGGATACTAGCCCTTTATCTGATATGTCGTTTGCAAATATCTTCTCCCATTCTGTCAGTTGTCTTTTGGTTTTGTTAACTGTTTCCTTTGCTGTGCAAAAGCTTTTGATCTTGATGAAATCCCAATAGTTCATTTTTGCCCTTGCTTCTGTTGCCTTTGGTGATGTTCCTAGGAAGAAGTTGCTGTGGTTGAGGTCAAAGAGGTTGCTGCCTGCATTCTCCTCAAGGATTTTGATAGATTCCTTTCTCACATTGAGGTCCTTCATCCATTTTGAGTCTATTTTCGTGTGTGGTATAAGGAAATAGTCCAATTTCATTTTTCTGCATGTGGCTGTCCAATTTTCCCAGCACCATTTGTTGAAGAGGCTGTCTTTTTTCCATTGGATATTCTTTCCTGCTTTGTTGAAGATTAGTTGACCATAGAGTTGAGGGTCTATTTCTGGGCTCTCTATTCTGTTCCATTGGTCTATATGTCTGTTTTTGTGCCAGTACCATACTGTCTTGATGATGACAGCTTTGTAATAGAGCTTGAAGTCTGGAATTGTGATGCCACTGACTTTGGCTTTCTTTTTCAGTATTCCTTTGGCTATTCGAGGTCTTTTCTGGTTCCATATAAATTTTAGGATTATTTGTTCTATTTCTTTAAAAAAAATGGATGGGATTTTGATAGGGATTGCATTAAATGTGTAGATTGCTTTAGGTAGATGAATTTATTTTTTTAAATTTATTTTTAAAAATTTTTAAAATTATGTATTTATTTTTTAAAAGAGTGATTGTAAATGGTATTGTATTTTTAATTTTGGTTTCCATGTGTTTCTTGCTCAGATATAGAAATATAATTGATTTCTAAATGTTTATCTCATATCTTACAACCTTGTTGAACTTACTTGCTAGTTTTAGAAGTTTTTTGTAGATCCTTGGACTTTTCTACCTAGGCAGTTATGTCATCTACAAATAGAGACAGTTTTATTTCTTCCTTTGCAACTATATGCATTTTATTTCCTTTTCTTACCTTATTGCACTGGTTAGAACTTTCAGCACTCTGCTGAATTAGAGTGAGGAAGAAGATATCCTTTCCTTTTATCCAATCATTGGGGGAAAGGATTCAATTATACATAACCCAGTAGTTAATTGTAGGTTTTTGTAGTCACTCTTTACCTAGCTGAGGAGGTTCTCCTCTATTATTATTTCTTCTACAGTTTTTTTTTTTAATTATGAATGAGCATTGAATTTTCTTAATTGCTGTTTCTGTATTGATTGATATAGTCATATGGTTTTTCTTTTTTAGCCTTTTCATATTGTGGATTACATTGATTAAATTCTGGATGTTGAGCCGGTATTTCATCCCTAGAATAAACCCCACTCAGTCATGGTGTGTAATTGTTTTATTTTGTTGCTGAATTCTATTTGCTAACATTTTGTGGGGCACCTGGGTGGCTCAGTGGGTTAAAGTGTCTTCCTTCGGCTCAGGTCATGATTTCAGGGTCCTAGGATGGAGCCCTGCATCGGGCTCTCTGCTCAGCGGGGAGCCTGCTTCCTCCTCTCTCTCTCTCTGCCTGCCTCTCCGCCTACTTGTGATCTCTCTCTCTGTCAAATAAATAAATAAAATCTTTAAAAAAAGAATTTTTATATCTATATTTTTGAGGAATGATGATTGATAGTTTTCTTTTGGTTTACTGTCTTTGTCAAATTTGGTATCGGAGTAATACTAGTCTCATAAAATTAATTGAAAAATGTTCTCTCCTCTTCTATTTTCTAGAAGTGGTTTGTAAAATCGATGTTACTTCTTCTTTATATGTTTTATAGAATTTCCCCGTGAAGCCATCTGAAACTGAAATTTAAAATTTGGGGGAGTTTTTTATTATACATTCAATTTCCTTAATAGTAACAGAGCTATTTAATGATCTATCTCATTTTAGGTGAGTTGTGCTTATCTGTATTTTCTGAGGAATTGGTCCATTTCATTTATGTTGCCAAATGTATGTGTATAGTTGTTCATAGTAATCCTTTCTTATAATTTTTTAAATTGAAGTAAAAATGACATACAACATCCTATTAGTTTCAGGTGTACATCATAGTGATTTGATATTTTTATATATCCCAAAAATAATCCCCATAGGTCTAATTATCATCTCTCACCATCCATAGTTATTATAATGTTATTGACTATATGCCTTATGCTGTCCATTACATACCCATGACCTATTTATTTTATAATTGATAGTTTGTACCTTTTGATATCCTTCACCTATTTTGCCCATCTCCCAAACCCTCTTCCCTCTGATAATCAATAATTTGTTTCCTGTATCTATGAGTCTGTTTCTGGTTTATTTGTTTGTTCATTTGTTTTTGGGTGTTTTAGATTCCACTTGCAAGTGAAATCACATAGTATTTGTCTTTCTCTGTCTGACTTATTTCACTTAGTGTAATACCCATCCATGTTACTGTAAATGACAGGATTTCCTTCTTCTTTAATCCATTTATCTATCAATGGGCACTTAGGTTCCTTCCACATCTTGGTTATTGTAAATAATGCTGCAACGAACATAGGAGTGCATGTATCTCTTCCAATTGGTGCTTTCATTATATTGGATCAATAACCAGAAGTGAAACTGCTAGGTCATATGGTGGTTATATTTAAGTGTTTTGAGGAAACCCGATACTGTTTTCCAGAGTCACTGTGCCAATTTGCATTCCCACCAACAGTGTGCCGGGGTTCCCTTTACTCCACATCCTCACCAGTTCTTGTTGTTTCTTGTCCTTCTGACACAGCCAATCTGACAGATGTGAGGTGAGACTTCATTGTGGTTTTGATTTGCATTTCCCTAAAGATTAGTGATGTTGAACAAGCAACCCTGCAGCAAGCAAGTCAATCAGTGCCATTTTTCCAACCGCGTTTGCCCACTTCATGTCCCTGCCACATTTTTGGTAACTCTCACAATACTTCAACTTTTTCATTATATACTAATTTACTATATACTAATATTACTAATTACTAATTACTAATAATACTAATGTCATTATATACTAATTTACTATAATTTACATACTAATTATATACTATTTCATTAAATACTATAACTTCTTCATTATAATTATATTTGCAATAATGACCTGTGACCAGTGATTATGACTCATTGGAAGCTCAGGTGATGGTATATACATTTTTTTAGGCATAATGCTATTGTACACTTAATGAGCTATAGTATAGTATAAACATATTTTTTATATGCACTGGGAAACCAAAAAAAACATCATCTGACTCACTTTATTGTGATACTTGCTTTATTGCAGTGATCTGGACTTGAACCTACAATCTCTCAAGGTATGCATGTAATTACTTGGCCACTCTCTTTCTTTCTTTTTTCTTGTTGAAGCCCGGTTAGAGGTTTATCAATTTTGTTTATTTTTTTTTAAAAACCAGTCTTTGGGTGCCTGGGTAGCTCAGTCAGTTAAGCGTCTTCCTTCAGCTTAGGTCATGATCCTGGAATCCAGAGATCATGCTCAGTGGGCAGTCTGCCTCTCTCTCTCTCTCTTCTCCTCCCCCCATTTGTGCTCAATCTCTTTCTATTGCTCACTCTCTCAAATAAATAAATAAAATCTTTAAAAAAAAGAGCCAGCCTTTAAGCTTTTCTATTTTTTGAAGTCTATTTATTTCCACTCTGCTCTTCATTAATTCCTTACTTCTATTAAATTTAGGCTTTTTTCCTCTTATTTTTCTAGTTTCCTTAGATATAAAGTTAGTTACATTTGGGATTTTTCTTGTTTCTTGAGTAGACCTGTACTCCTATGAACATTCCTTTTAGAACTGCTTTTGCTGCATCCCAAAGATTTTGGAAAGCTGTATTTCCATTTTTAGTTGTCCTAGGTATTCTCAATTACCTCTTTGAACTTTTTGTTGACCCATTGGTTTTTTTAACAGCCTGTTGTTTCATCTTCATGTGTTTGTATTTTTTCCAGTTTTCTTCTTGTAACGGATTTCTACTTTCACACTGTTGTGGTTGGAAAAGATGCTTGACATGTTTTTAATCTTCTTGAATTTATTGAGACTTGTTTCATGGCCTAACATGTGGTCAATCTTGGTGATTGTTCCATATGCACTTGAAAGGAATGTGTATTCTACAGTTTTTGGATGGAATGCTTTTTATATCTGTTCAGTCTCTCTGGTCTAATGTGTCATTTAAGGCCAATGTTTACTTACTGATTTTGTGTCTGAATAATCTATTCATTGATGTAAGTGGGGATATTAAATTCCCTTATTATTGTATTATGGTCTATTTCTTCCTTATGTCTGTTAATATTTGCTTTTTTTTTTTAGGTGTTCCTATATTGGGTGTACATATCTTTATGAATGCTATATCCTCTTCTTGAACTGATCCCGTTATCATTATGTAGTGCATTCTTTGTTTTTGTCGTAGTCTTTATTTTAAAGTCCATTATGTCTGATATGAATATTACTACTCCAGCTTTCTTTTCATCTTCATTTGCATAGAATATCTTTTTTTCCATCCATTTGCTTTCAGTCTGTGTGACTTTAAGAGTCTGGCTAGAGTGCCTGGACCCTGCCCCCATCCATACTCTCAGGGTGGAGGGGGAATATAAAAAACAGTGCTTTCCAGTGTCTCTGACCCTGGAGAAAGTTCCAGCAATTCCCACCCATTTGGTGGACACTCTAGGGTTAGTAAATGAATTCCCTTTACTTCTAGACTAGTATCCACTCACAGCACTGTTTTTTCATTGCTTTTCAGTGTGGGTGAGTCTGTGCATGGGCCCCTCAGTGATGTCCCTCTTTACTGCAGGTCGCCACATTGGAGACGAGGTTCCTATCATTATCATGTCTCTGTCTCTCTGATCCTTCTCTGTATTTATCGTGCAAAAGCTGTTCAATAAGTCCTTAGTTCTTCAGGAGGAATTGTTCTATATGTAGGGGTAGATTTGGTGTGTCTTTGGGAGGAGGTGAGTTCTGGTCTACCTGTGTCACCATCTTCTACCTTCTCTTATATTTTACTATTTGCAGGGTCCATAATGATATCCCTTTCCATTCCTGATATTGGTAATTTGTGTCTTTTTTTCCTTTGTCAGTCTTGCTAGGAATTTTTTTTTAAGTTATGTTAATCTTTTCAAAGTACCAGCTTTTTGTTTTGGTATTGTGTCTTAATTTTTTTTTTTTGTTCTTCTCTTTATGATTTTCTTCTTTCACTTTCTTTGATTTTAAGTCACTCTTCTTCTAGATTCTTAAGGTGAAAACTTAGATTGCTAATTTAAGACTTTTCCTTTTTTCTAATGTATGTATTGAGTGCTATAAATTTCCCTGTCGTCACTGCTTTAGCAGTGTTCTACAAATTTTGATATGTCAAATTCCTATTTTCACTCGATTCCCTATCCTTTTAATAGATTTCCCTGGAGACTTGCTTTTTTTTTTTTTAATTAAATTTATTTATTTGACAGACAGATCACAAGTAGGCAGAGAGGCAGGCAGAGAGAGAAGGGAGGAAGCAGGCTCCCTGCTGAGCGGAGAGCCCGATGTGGGGCTCAATCCCAGGATGCTAGGATCATGACCTGAGCCGAAGGCAGTGGCTTTAACCCACTGAGCCACCCAGGTGCCCCGGAGACTTGCTTTTTAATCAATAAATTATTGAGAAATGCGGTTTGGTTTCCAAGTGTGCAGAGATTTTTGCTGTTCTGTTTCTAGGTTTTTTATTTGACTGCATTACAATCAGAGGAGACAGTTTGTATGATTTCAATTATTTTAAATTTGTTGAGATGTGTTTTCTGTCCCAGGATATGTTCTATTTAGTATATATTCCATGGGCACTTGAAACAAATGTGTATTCTACTGTTGTTGAGTGGAGTGTTCTATAAATGTCAATTAGATCCTTTTGTTCGATGGTGTTGTTGAGTTCTTCTGTATCCCTGCTGGTTTTCTATCAAGGAGTTCTATCAATTACTGAGAGTAGAGTGTTGAAGTCCTCAATCGTAATTGTGTTTTTTTCTATTTCTCCTTTCAGTGCTAACAGTTTGGCTTCGTGAATTCTCCAGCTCTGTTGTTTGGATCATTACCTTTTAGAATTGCTAGATTTTCTTAGTAAATTGACTCTTTTATCGTTGTATAATATCCCTCTCTTTTTCTAGTAATTTTCTTTTCTCTAAAGTCAATTTTATCTGATATTAATATAGTTACTCCTGCTTTCCATAGATTAATGTTTGCATTGTATATAATTTTCATCCTTTTACTTTCAATCTATCTATATTATTGTATTTAATGTGAGTTTCTTGTAGACTGCCTATAGTTGGGTCAATTTTTAAATCCACTTTTTAAATAGGTGTATTTATACCATTTACGTTTAATGGGATTATTGTATATCAGGGCTTGAGTCTTTTATTTCATTTTTTGGGTTTTCTCTTTGTGTTTCTTTTTTGTGTGTTTGTTTGCTTCTCTGTTTTCTTTCTCCTGCTTCCATGTGGGTTATTTGAACTTTTTCTTTAGAATTATATTTTTATTTATTAATAGTGTCTTTTTTAAAAATTAACATATAATGTATTATTAGCCCCATGGGTACAGGTCTGTGAATTGCCAGGTTTACACACTTCACAGCACTCACCATAGCACATACCCTCCCCAATATCCATAACGCAACCACCCTCGCCATACCTCCCTCCCCCTGGTACCCCTCAGTTTGTTTTGTGAGATTAAGAGTCTCCTATGGTTTGTCTCCCTCCTGATCCCATCTTGTTTCATTTATTCCCTTCCTACCCCCCAAATCTCCCACAATGCCTCTCAACTTCCTCATATCAGGGAGATCATATGATAATTGTCTTTCTCTGATTGACTTATTTCACTAAGCATAATGCCCTCTAGTTCCATCCACGTTGTCGCAAATGGCTATTTATTAATAGTGTTTTTGAATGTGTTTTTGAACTTACAGGGCTTACTAATATCATCATTTTACCAATTTGATGAAGAGATAAGATGGGAATCTCACTTCCCTCCATGTTCCTTTACCTTCCCTTATTTATAATATAATTCTTTTAAATAGTTCTTCTAAATACACTTAGAACCTCATCAGACAATAATAATTTAGAAATTCAAGAAAACTAAGTTCTATTGAATTTATTCATATGTTTGCTTACCATGTTCTTTCTTACTTTCAGATATTCCAAGTTTCCTTTTTTGGGGGGGAAGGGGTTAGGTCTTCTGGCAAACAATATTTTTAGTTTTCTTTCTTCAAAGACTATCTTTATTCTCCTTTCATGATTGCAGGATAGTTTTGCCAAATATAGGATAAATACTGATGGGCAATAGGTTTCCAAGGTGACAGTTCTTTTCTCTTAACTCTTGAAAAATATTGTTTCAGTTCCTTCTGGCCTCCATGGCTTCTGATGAGAAACTCACTGTAGTTTGAATTGTTTCTGTACCAAGGATAAGGTTCTGTTTTCCACTGGCTGATTTCAAGAATTTTTCTTTGTCTTCAGTTTTCAGAAGTTTAATTATGATATGTCTTGGCATGGATTTTTTGGGGTTTATTCTGTTTGGGATTTGCTCAACTCCTTAAATCTATAGGTTTATGTCTCTTGACAAATTGTGGGAGTTTCCAGCCATTATTTCTTGGAGTACTTTCTCTTCTCTTTTCTTTCTTTCTTTTTTTAAAAAAATTATTTATTTATGACAGAGAGAGATAGCGAGAGAGGGAACACAAGTGCAGAGGAGCTGGAGAGGGAGAAGCAGGCTCCCCATTGAGCAGGGAGCCAGATATGGGCTTGATCCCAGGATGCTGGGATCATGACCTGAGCCGAAGGCAGATGCTTAATGACTGAGCTGCCCAGGAGCCCCTGGAGTACTTTTTCTGCTCCATCCTCTTTCTTCTCTTATTCTGGGACTCTGATAACACAAATGTTAGATTTTTTATTATTATTCCCCAGATTTCTGAGACTAATTTTTTTTAAGTCTATATTCTCCCAGTTATTTGGATTGAGTCATTTCTATTGTTCTATCTTCCAATTCAATATTTTTTTCTTCCTCCCTTCTTTTCAGATGTGAAATTTATCTACTGAGACAATAGTTTTTAAGTTCAAAAATGTCCAGTTATTCTTTATACCTCCTCTTCTTTTTGCTGTGGGTCTCTATTTTTTCATTTGATTCAAACATGTTTATAGTTGCTCACTGAAACATTTTTACCATGGTTGCTTTCAAATATTTATCTGATGATGCTAACTTCTCTGTCATTTCAGTATTGGCACCTACTGATTATCTTTTTAAATTTAGTTTGAAATCTTCCTACTTTTTGGTATGATGAGTGACTTTATTGAGCCATGGGAATTTAAATAATATGTTTGATGCTGTTTCTTATGTATACTTTCCATTTTACCTGCCTTTCTCCTACTCTGCTCCATCAGGGGTACCAGGTTTTGTTGCTTTGTTACTGGCAGGTGGAGGTAGATGTTCAGGTTCCTCATTCACCCTCTGTTGACACCCAAGAAGAGAGGCTCTTCATTATCCCTGGGCAGTGGTGAGGGCTCCAGCTTCACAGGTGGTCTCGAGTGGTGGGGAGTGGCCTCTGTACCTGGGTCATGATAAAGTCCCTTTATCATGGTCTCTTCTACCTGTGCCCCAGTGGGGAGGAGGAGGGTTTCCTCCTTACTGCCAGGTGGGGATGGAAGGCCAGGACGTCCATGAATTTTCTACTGACTTGAAGATGGAACAGATTTAAACCAGCTGGTGAGAATGGAAGTCCTGGCTTCTACTTGGCCTTCTCTGACACCTCGCTGGTGGGGATACTGAGAAGCCTTGTTATAATTTCATGAGGGCGGAATCTAGGCTCCCCAGTCAGCCTTTAGAGCATAGGCTATAATAAAGCCAGTTTTCTTTCTATTTCTTTCTACTAAGCTAGAAGAGAGAAGTGATTTTCTAAAACTTTTCGGTATTGCTAAGATGCTCTTTTCCTGGTCTTTGACTATAAAGAACAAGCTTTTTTTTTTTTTTTTTTTTTTTTTTTTTTTTTTGTCTGTGTTTATTGGCATTTCTAGGTTGTTGGCTTCTTCATATATTCTTCTGGAAATACGAGGCAAAAAGAAATCCCAGGAAACTTACCACCATATTATTTCTGGAGTCTTGAATTCCCTAGCTGACCTGCTTTATTCTTTCCACCTTTCAGGATTGTATTATGTTTTATATACAGCATCCAGAATATTTAGTTTTACTTAGCAGGATGGATGGGGAAAAGTACAACTATTCCACCTTCCCAGGAGAGGAAATCTGTTTCCAGTTTAAATTTTTTTTTTTTATTAGTGTTAGTATGGTATATCTTTTTGCATCCTTTTACTTTCAAACTGTTTGTGTCTTTATATTTGACATGCTTTCCTTATTGGAAATGTCTTACTTTTTTTTTTTTTTAATCCACTTTGATAATTGAGACATTTAAAGTGAATTTAGATTTAAAGTGATTGTTGTTATGGTTAAGTTTAAATCTCTTACATTCGTCTTTTGTTTTCAATTTGTCCCATTGATATTTCTCTTTTTTCTGTCTTCTTTTGGATTGTTGTATATTTCTAAATTCTGTCTCTTTCCCCTTGTTGTGTCGTTTTCTGTGATTTTACTTTTTATTGGTTACTTAGGGCTTATAATATCCTTTCCTCATTGCAGTTGAATTTCTAGTGGTGTATTTTCTTGGGCCATTGTTATACATTTTTACCTACATTATGACTTCCATACTACATTGATATCATTTTTGTTTAGTCAATTATTTTCTAAAGATATTTAAACAATTAGGGAAGGAAAACTTACACAATTACCTGTATAGTTATCATCGCTGGTGCTCTTCCTCTGTTTGTGCCGGTTCGTATTTTTATCTGGTATCATTTGACTTCAGGCTAAAGGGTCTTCTTTAACATTTCTTGTAGTGTGGGTCTGCTAGCAATGGATTACTTCAGCTTTTTTAGGTTTAAAAATCTTTATATTGCTTTTGCTTTTGAAAGACATTTTTTGGGGGCACCTGTTGGCTCAGTTGGTTAAGCGACAGCCTTCATCACGTCAGCATCCTGGTCCTCAGGTCATGATCAAGTCCCACATCGGGCTCCCTGCTCAGTGTGGGGAGTCTGCTTCTCTCTCTGCCATCCCCCATCTCATGTGCGCGCTCTCTCTCTCTCTCTCTCTCTCATTCTCTCTCAAATAAATAGAGAAAATCTTTAAAAAAAAAAAAAGAAAGACTTTTTTGCTTTATATAGAATTTTTTTATATAGAATTTATATAGAAAAAGAGAATTTTTTTCTTTTGGTACTTTAAAGATGTTGTTTCATAGTCTTCTCACTAGCCTTGTTTCCAGTGAGAAATTTACCATCATCCTTATCTTTGTTCCTTTGTATATAACACAGTTTTCCCCCTAGCTTCTGTTAATATTTTTCTTTTATTTATTTTGAGCCGTTTGACTATGATATGGCTTGCTATATAGTTGTCTTCATGTTTCTTGTGCTTGGGGTTCATTGGGTCTTCCGATTTATATTTTCCATCAAGTTTGGAAAATTATTTGCTGTCATTCACTTGTTTTTGCCTCTCCTCCCTTAAAGTCCCCAGTTACTTATATATTAGGGTGATTGGAGTTGTCTTCCAGGTGAACGATATTCTATTCATTTTTAAAGTTCTTTTTTCTTTTTGTGGTTCATTTTGGTTTGTTTATGTTGCTATGCCTTCAAGTTCATTAATCTTGTCTTCCGCAATGCCTCATCTGCCATTAATCCCATCTAGTGTCTTTTTCACTTTCCATTTTGGAGTTTTCATTTCTAGAATTTCATTTGGGATCTTTTCTGTATCTTCCACATCTCTGTTTAGTTCTTCAACATGTGAAATGCACTCATAATAACTGGTTTGAGAACTTTATGAGCTCATTTTAACATGTATGCCAGTTTTGATTGGTTTTAATTTATCTTGCCCATGATGGGTTGTATTTTCTTGCTTCTTTGTGTGCCCGGTATTTTTTATTGGATGGAAGATGTTATGAGTTTTTCTTGTTGGTTGTGGGCTATTTTTGTATCCTTTCCGCATTATTTCAAACTGCTAAAAGAGGAGTTCACTCTTTGTCCTTTGAGATACCTCCAGGGGCTGGGACATCAGGGGGACATGGAGTTGGACAATTGGCATGACTTATCAGGTGACAGCAAGTGAATTAGTTTGGGCTTCTCCTCCAGGGATGGCCAAAGTTTCTTCCGCAGTGCTGGAGAACAGATTGCTCCTTCCCAGAATTTTCTTCCTCTGTCACACTCCATTTCCAAGATCATCTTTTTTATGGCTTATTGGTTTCTTATTTGGATAAGGAAGGCAAAGAAACCTAAACTAGTACTCTCTACTTGAGTTGGTAGCAGAGGTGAGAGCTATTTTCTCCTCACTACCAAATGTGTTTCTTTTTCTCTTCCTTCTTCCTTCTTTTGTTCATTTATAGTGCACAGTGCCCAGTTCTTTCCATGTTCTGAAAATTCTGTAATAAACATGACAGGCAAAGTTGATACCTCCTGATGCTTGTATTATTGTAGGGGAACTTATGATAGTCTGCATATTCGTTTTCAAAGATGTCCATGTCTTCATTCCTGAACCTGTGGATGTGCCACTTTACATCTACAGGGACTTGTAGATATGATTAAGTGAAGGATTTTGAAATGGGAAACATCTGGGTGGCTGCCATGTAATCACAAGGGTCACTTATAAGCGAGTGGCGGTAGGGCCAACATTAGAGAAGAAGATGTGACAACAGAAGCAGGGGCAGAGAAGGATTTGAGGATGCCAAGCTTCAGGCTTGACAATGGAGGAAGGGGCCATGAGTCAAGGAATTCAGGCAGTCTCTAGAAGGTAGAAAGGCAAGGAAATGGATTCTTTCAGAAGGGACACAGGCCTGCCAATGCCTCAATCGTAGCCCAGTGAAACTGGTTTTGGACTTCTGACCTCTGACACTATTTGTGTTGTGTTAAGCCAATACATTTTTAGGAATTTGTTACAGCAGCAATAGGAAATGAATATGGAGCCAAGTAACAAATGAACAAACGAAGAATTAAGGAAGGACAGATAGTGATAGTTACTACAGATGAGATAAGCAGGGTCTGGATGACCTGAGAATAATGAGAATAATGAATGTAGGTGACGGTGTCAGGGGACCTGACTTGGATTGGGGGGTCAGGAAAGGTTTCTCTGAGGAGGTAACATTTGAGTCCTAAGGATGAAAGAGACCATATTAAGCTTCTGTCTCCTACTCTTTCTGGCTCAGCACAAGCTACCCACCCCCAAAGCTTGTTTAGAACACTGGAAAAGGGGGCGCCTGGGTGGCTCAGTGGGTTAAAACCTCTGCCTTCGGCTCAGGTCATGATCTCAGGGTCCTGGGATCAAGCCCCACATCGGTCTCTCTGCTCAGCGGGGAGCCTGCTTCCTCCTCTCTCTGCCTGTTTCTCTGCCTACTTGTGATCTCTCTCTCTCTGTCAAATAAATAAATAAAAATCTTTAATAAAAAAAAAAGAACACTGGAAAAGGAGCAAAAAATAATGACAATTTAGCTTTTAGCCTAGAGAGTAACAGAAAAGAGTGAGTATAATTTGCGGGAGGAAGTGGTGAGATTAGATGGGGGGAAAGACTCTGGTTGGAAGTTGGTTGACAAAAGGACTTGTAGATCCTGGAACATGGGCATCACTAGCCTTTGCACTTGAATGGGAGCTCAGAGGGGAGTCCTATAACCCTGCAGCTTGCCCTGGAGAGGAGGGAGTTGGTAAAGGCAGTGGCTTGGCCACAGTTGCTTAGCAGGTTATCAGCAGAACAGCACCTGGAGCCTAGGTGTCCTGTATCCCAGCTCTGCGCTGCCCTCCCCACCTCCCCTGCTGTGACAGCACTAGGCTTCATTTCAGATTAGTGGTTGGGCTTCTGGAACCAGTGACCTGGCCAATGTCCCATATGGTCTTGGGCACAACAAGCTTCTCGGAGGAGGCAGATCCCAGGTCGGGTGGACTTGTGCAGACCCTAGGAGAAGGAGCTGGGGCTGGTAGGGAGGCCGTCCAGTGGTGAGAGTTTTAGTGGGACCCTCAGTGCCAACACGACTTCTCTGCTGAAAGACGGGGGCATTTCTGCGGTCTCCAGGGCACTGGGGCTGACGATGCTAGCAAGGATCCCACCAAGATGATCCTTATTCCCTCCCTGCAGTCTGGGAGACCTGGGAGAGGGAATGACGATCGAGAGGGAGGACTGGGTCAGGACTTCCAGCCTCCTCTGCCGCTACTGATGTCAGACTGGAGAATGCAGACTCCCTTTTGTGAAGTTGGCAGGCATCGATGGAAACTTACTCTGCACCCAGGAGCATCCTCGGTCAAGTGAGTGAACAAGGAATGAGGGGGCAAAGGGAAGCAAAGGAAGAGCGGATGTGACAAGGGCTTCTGAGGGTGTCCGCCGTGGGGATGCTCAGTTGAGTGGATTCACTGATTCAGAATCACTAGACATTTCTCCACTGGCTATAGACGCCTGGGCTTGCACAGGGAACCCTCTCGAATATTACTTTACTTCAAGTCTGTAAAATGCCCCGCCAGATTTGTCCTTATCGCCCCATCCTACACAGGGCACAGCCGTGGTCTGGAGCCGGCTAGTGATTTGCTCCAGACGGTGAGACGCAGGTCTGGGTCCCCTGGAACCCTTGTAGCCCGCAATGAATAAACTAGTGAAGAAATGGATGGGAGACACATACCGTGCATGAGCCTCAGTGAGCCAAGCAGAGGTGAGGGCTCTGAGAGGAACGAGGCCCGTGGACAGGGGGATTGTCCGAAAAGGCTTGGCAAGGAAGAGGGAGGACTCATCCTCGCTCATGCCGGGCCGATCGTCACTCTGAGAGAGAAGGTACACACGAAAAACGGGGGAATCATTTAGGCCAATAAATACGTCAAGAAATGTGGACAGAACCACGCACAGATTCTAGTGGGGGAACAGAGAAGAGGTCGGGGGCGGCGGCGGGGGGGGGGCGGGGGAGGAGAGGCCCCGGGGTCGAAAGGACCTGGAGGCAGAGGGTGGTGTTTAGGGCGAGAGGAGTTCACAACACGCCCCTGGCAGTGGTGGGCAGGGAAGCACATTCTGGGAGGGACATGGCGTGTAGAGCCAGGCCCTGGCATGGGGTGGGGGTGTCTGGGTGCCGGGCCGGGCACCGTACGTCTGAAAGGAAGGGTTGGGTGGCAGGCGGAGGGGACCCTGCAGGAGTCTGAGAGGGGAGGGAATCAGTAGAAATTGGCTGCACGCCTAGCCCCAGCCCTGGTCAGGCTGCCTGGCCCTGAGGGCGTGAGGCCCCCCTGCCTGCTGAGGGTTAGCTTTCTGAAGCTCCGTATTTTTTCTCAAGCATCTTTTCTGTCTCTCACCTCCCAGAGGCTGTAGCCCTCATCCCTTCGTCTGACATGTGCCGCCATCCTGGCTCTGGCCCCAGAGCTCCTGTGGAGCCGCGTGGTCTGCCCTTTCCCGCCCTCACAGCCTCTGCTGCAGGGGCGCGGTTTTGACGAGCCCCCAGAGAGTGCAGAGGCCTTTCGCTCTGGAGTCACTGCTTGGCTCATTCCTTGCCTGTTACCCTCACCTCAGGTCCTGTTCCTTTCTTCCTTTCTCTCTTTCTTTCTTCCTTTCTTGTTTTTCCACACCCAACTCATCCTTTGAAACTTAGTCCAAGGGCCACCCCCTCCAGGCAGCCTACCGTGACCTCCTAGTTCAGAGCAGCCTCTCCCCGCCTTGATTGCCTATCAACTTGCTGTGTGTGCTGGCCTTTCACACCTGCATGTCCTCGGACTGTTCACTGGGCTGCTGTGGGGAAATCGTCACCATGGGGAAGTGTGAGATCTAGCTTGAAACCTTATGTGACTTTTAATGTGTTAGTAAATCTTTTTTGTGCTTCAGTTTCTTCCCCCCCCCGCCCGCCAAATTGTGTTATAATTCCATTGTGAGGATTAAAACAACCTAGTGTGTGGGCTTTGGCAGATAAACAATTTGGTGCCCAATAAGTGGTTCTAGAATGAATGTACGGTTGCCTCCTCATATGCATTGCTCCCTCGCACAAGGGTTCGGATCCTGGAAGGGGTCAGCCGCCTGCGGGTGTCACGAGGACCAGAGAGCCCAGGCTGGGCCCGATGAGGCCAGGAGGACTGTTGCTGGCTGACCCCTGGGTGTCCCCGGCTTGTTCCCCTGCCCAGGGCTCCTGCCGTCCAGGCCTCCTGGGTAGGAACAGGCTCAGGTTCTAGACTCACCGTCCAGTGCTGCAAAGCTTGGGTTCACGGCCAGTGATTCTTGCTAAACTCCTTCATGCTCTTGGTTCCGGTGATTCTGTCTGCTGTCTTTCTCCGATTCTTAAACTCTTAAACGTGTTCCCAAATCCCACCCTCAGGGACTCATTCCCCTCTTTTGTTGGTCACAAAGAGCCCTACTTTTCTAATGAGCTGCTAAGGAGCTGTCAGTTACGGATGCAAATGAAGAGGCCGGAAACCATTAGTGGCCCAGAAATGAATTGGAGGAGCCGCTTCTCTCCGGTCTCCTTGGGCTGGGCCCTGCCCTGCCCTGGGAAAGCTGGACCAGGGGCAGGACGAAGAGGCCGGCCTGCCCAGGCCCCATTGCCAACAGCACGTCCCGGCCTCCTTCTTCCCACACAACCCCTTCTCCTGTGGGGGTTGCCCGTCAGAATCGGGTCAGAGCTGCAGGGTCTGTCCACGTGTATTGTGTAACTTTATTGTACGTCTGGATGGTACACTCACACTCATGCAAATCAGCAGCTATGGAACAAAGGTGGCAGACACATTTTCTTCTAAAATAATTATTATGACACTTTCTTTTCTTTTACATAGCCTTCTCCATGTCTCCCACAGGAATCTAGGGCCGTAGTTATTCAATAAACGTGCACTTACTTTAATTGAAAAGAAGTGGGGGTACATTTAAACCATTGGGCCAGCCATGGGGTGGGAGGTAGCCCTGGGTAGGGTGTCTTCCGAACCCTCAACTCCCCACCCTCTCTCCCCAGACAGGCCCCCTTTTCTGGTTCCCAAAGATCACGGGTTTTCATGCTCTAAAAAAACAAACAAAAATATTCGATCAAGGCATCATAGGAAGTAAAGATGAGTACTGTGGGTTTTAGGATCAGCCTGCTTGTGTCGGAAGGCTCTCTCCCCTTCTGTGTAGTAAGGTGACATAACTTCTGCATGCAGTGGTCTCCTCCTTTGTAATATGCAGACGGTTATAGCGCCCTGGGTAGGGATTCGAGGGATGGAATGACACGCATGGAACGGTTTAATGGTCTGGCTCATTGTAAGCCCTCCATCAGTGTTGCTACAACTCAGCTCACAGGAAGCGAAGGTGCTCAGTGCCTCAACCCTCACCGAGACCTTCTGGGGGGATGCCGTGGCAACTGCTGTGCCCGTGAAGAAACTGAGGCTCAGAAACTTTAGGCAAAGCTTCCTCTTGGAGTCTAGAACTCTGGTCCTTTCCATTCCTTGGAATCCTGCTCAACCTTCACCGTGTTGCCCCTCGTGAGGGATTTACATTGTGATGATGGCCAGAGGCCCTATGCGTGGGAATAGGAACTATGAATATCCAGTTGTGGAGTCTTCTAACCCCACCCCCGGGGATGGGTGGACGCGGGCAGTCGGAGGGGGTGAGCTGTGGAACCAGGGTGGGGTGGTTGGAAAGAACAGCAGTGAGGGGAAGAGGAAGAGGTTGCTGCTTCTGAGATCCCAGCAAACAGGCATAATGAACTCCTTGTTCTAAGCTGATGGAGGAAGAGGGTATGTCAGCCAGGAAGAGGGGGGCTCAGAAGCTGGCTCCTAAGGCCTATAGGGTTGTAGGTGAAGAACTGTTGCACTTAGCTCTTCGGAATTTGGGGAAGCTGGACAGGAGCGCAGGCCCAGGAATTTGCTCAAAGGTCCACCAATACCAGGAACAGGTACATACTGAGGAGCCCGAAGGCCCCCCAGAAGGCTGATGATGATTCAGCTGGGATCTTTAGCTGTCCATGCCCCTGCCAAATGCAAGAGGAAATGGTTTAAATAACTTGCCATGGGGAATCTTGTGAGGCTGGGCACCGAGAAACCCCTAGGGGCTAGCACCGGCTTCAGGCAAAGCTGGATGTGGGCTCAGCTGATGGCATCAAGTCGCAGTTTCCTCTCCATCGCTCAGAGCTGTCCTCCAGGGCTCGCTTCTCTGGTTCCCCAGGACGCTTCCAGCAGGGCAGGATACCCCTGCATGATTCAGTCACTGGAAACTTCTCAGGAAACCAGAAGCTCCTCTTGGAGGAACGATACATTTACTATAAAGAGTAAGGCAGACGCATTCATTGGCAGGACTGGGGAAGCAAAGGCCTGGACGGAAGCTCCTCACCTCCAGGAAATCTGGAATGCAGGAAGGTCTGGGAAGCTGCCCCCAGTGGTCTCAGCGGCCCATTGCACAGGAGTGAGTGCCTCACAGGGGGCTGTCTGGAAACTGCAGAACTCCCTGTGGCTGGAGAAAACGGGGCAGCTGCTTCTGCCACCTTCCACGTCTTGTACAGACGCCTGTTACTGGTGGACTCATATGGACACCAGGCTGGGGAGGGAGTCTGGCAGAGGGAAGTTCCTGGCTTTTGGTTCTGTGTCCCAGGAGATAGCAGAGGAGGGGGGGGGGGGCAATGGTGAGTGTCAACACATGGCCCCTCCCTCAATAATTCTCTTGCAACGGGTTGATTATGTTTTGTTGGCTCTGATCTAAGGATTAGGTGAGGGTCCGAACACAGCCCCGGGCCTGGATCTGCTGTGTTCCAGACCCTCTGCAGCGGGGATCTGAGTCGGTTCTTGCCACAGCACTTGGACTGAGAGTGGGGAAGTGTATCTCTTGAAAGGAAAGTGGGGGTCATGTTGCTGAAAGGAGAGGGAACGGCTACTCGGGAACCAGAAGACACACGTTGCAAGTTCTATCTTGAACAGACTTCCAGAATTTGAAGATGGACTTCGGAGCCAGATGGCTGTGGGTTCAAATACAGGTGTGATTTGGGCAAACACCTTACGCATCTTGGAGCTCCGTTTCATGCCCGAGAGCAGCAAGATGATGTCACCTTGTTAACGAGACAAGTTTAAGAGTCATGAGTGATAAATGCCCACGTGACTACCGGGCTCTCAGTACGTGTGCAAAAATATTAGCGAGTCTTCCTTCCTCCCCTCCTTTCCATTTACTTATTGATTGATCCAATAAATATTAATTGGGAACCTCCCATGTATATCAGCCCCACGCTAGATGCTGGGAATCAAAGATGGATACGACAGTTTCTGATCTTTACTAGCTCAGCGTCTAGGGGATGAGATACTCATCAACAAATATCAAAAAAAGTGTGTTAAGCGGTATAACTCATCGTAACACAAAGTCTCTTTCCTGCTGTATAAATGCAATGTCATTCATATCATGTGACAGTTTCCTATAGACTTAGCTACGACCACTGTATGCAATCAGGGCTCTTCTGGGAAGACCAGGCTCCTCTGATCCTGCCATTCTCCATCTGCCACTGTTGCTCGGCCCCTCCCTGTCCCCATGGTGGACCAGAGCTGCCTATAGCCAATCGCCAATCTGGACGGCTTCTTGGTGCAGCTTCTCTCTTCCCCGCCCCACACAGCTTGGTGCTCTGCCCACCAATAAGAAAGGAAGGTCTGGGAGTTCCTGCAAATCAGAAAACTGCCCCAGAGTAGCTCTCTACCTCCCTTCTCCACCTTGTTGCCTCCACACCGGTTTGCACTGGCCCCGGCGCCCCCAGGGACTGGTCGGGGTGGTTGCTGGTCTCGGTGCTTCTCCGCAAGAGGTTTTCCAAGACCTGAGAAGCACATACTCCAGCGTCTTGCGCAGCTCGGCCCGTGAGGGGTTAAGCTTCCAAGGAAAAGGTTACGGGAGGCGCTGGCTGGTCTATATCTTCACTTAACAATGGCAGAGATTCTTCTCTGCAGTAACCTTTGATCTAATTGCACCCTCGGCATCCTTCAGCTGGACTCACAATTCTTTGCAAAGTAGGGAAATGACAAGAGACCGAAGGTCTGTGAAAGTTCAGCTTTGGCTTTGTGGCTTTTTGCCTCAAATGCCACCCGGGCCCCTGCCGGAGGAGCGTGCAGCCACGGCTCTCGAGTCTAAACGCCCTGATGGTGGGAGTGCCAGGGGGTCGCAGCTCTGGCGAGGAGGGGAGAAGGATGCGAGGGGGCGGGAGGACCCCCTGAAGATGCGATTTCAATGCCCGGCCGCCACAAAGGTGGTATCGAGGGGGGCTTCAGAGCCCAGACAGCGATCAGACTGTGTCTGCGTGTTGGGGTGCCTTCACTCCAAGGGTTGACGGGGGGCAGATCAGGAAGGGGGAAGGACCAGGGCATGTTCCCACAAATGGAGTGTGGGATGTCAGCTGCCTGACTGCCTCCTGAGAAGTCATCGGAAAACAGCAAGGCAGGCAGATGGCGGGGACCTTACCACTTGGTCCCAGGAAACGGGCTGAGCGGAGAGACACCCCCTGGGGGAACAGCATAGCGGGTCCCCGCATTGGGCTCCTGCTCCAGGCTGGGGCCTGCCCTGCCTTCGCTCAGACCCTGGACAGCGCTCGCCGAGACTCCTGAGCTCCTGCCAGACCGGCCTCCCTGTCTCCACTCCTGTCTCTCACCGCTGTCACCGTAACCTTTGTAAAACATAAGCGGAACCGTGTCACCTGCCCCCACATCCTTCAGCGAGTCTCAGAGGCCTTCAGAATAAGTTCAGACTCTTTGGTTTGGCTTTTAAGCTCAATGAGGAATCGGGCTCAGCCTACCTTTCAAGTCTCAGCCCCTATCTTCCCTCTAAACACCCTGTGCTTGGTCCATCCCCCTTCCCATTTTCTGAGTGTTCCGGGCATGTCGCGCCAGTCCTCCTGGCTCCCCAGGACTTCTCCGTATCTGTCTTCTCTTCTTGGCCCATTGACCTTTGCTTGTGTTCTGAGGGGCAAGTGAAGCCACCCCCGAGCTCAAGGGAGAACTCTAGGCTTCTCACCCCTCCTGACTTTCCCTCTAACCAGAGACACAACCTCCCACTCCCACCCAGGAGGCTGGAAGCTGTTTGAGCTTCAAAACCATGGAGAAGCTATTTGGTACCGTCCACAGTGCCTCGCGCGGTGCCAGGCTTGCGGCAAGTGCCCGGGCATGGGGAATAAATGGAAAAGAAGCCTTCTCGTGGGGCGAATGGTGAGGCTGTCGTCCGGGAAGGGTAGGTAGTGGAGGAGTCATGAGGAGTTGCACGTCTCCTTTTTACCATCATGATTCATTTGCCAGGCGGAGCTCGAGGCCGCCGAGGGATACAGAGCTTGAGGCCTGGGGGCCTGTTCCAAATGGGTCTCGCTCTTCTGGGGAGCTTTTTGCGTAATGAAGAGAGTCCCCTGGCTGGCCTGCTGACCTTTCCCCAGGCCTCCCGGAGGCTGAGTTATCACCCAGGACACAGCACAGGAGCTACTTCCTGGAGAAAGAAGAAGGTGCCTTTGGGAGGGATTATGATAATAGCCACATTCCGGAGCAGGTCCGGAGCGCAGCGCCTGTCCTCACCCATTGACTCGTACTGCACACGGGGTTGGGGGCGGGGGTGACGTAGGGATGGCAAGGATCTGAGGCTCAGAATACTTAAGTCACGTGCCTGAGACCGCACAGCTGCTCACGGGTGGAGCTGGCATCTCGACCCCAGTGTGTCTGACTCTAGAACCCTCATTCTCACTGACTACCTCCTGCAGGCTCTGGGCGGGGCCCCGCACCGGCAGCTCTGCCTGCTCCTTGGGGGGATGTCTGTCACTCAGAGCCTGGTCCCAGCGCTATAGATGGGTAACTGGTTCGTGAGGGCAGCTCTCACGTCTTGGGTGTCTTGGGTGGGTGGGTGTGAGAGGTGGAGAGAGGATTTATTTTACTGATTATGCCGTGCGCTCTGTTGGGGCCACCTGTGTGACAGTAACATGGCACACCAGCAGAGTGTCTTCATGGGACCGCTGACGACGGGGCTGAGGTGTCTCTAGCTGGATATATAAAGTCTGGAGCGATGGCTTAGACCCTGCCGGGGTCTGGGGTTGAGATCCTGGCCAGTGTTGCCCCGCATCCACATGGGAGGATGGATGGGGGTTGGGGTGGGGGGGTGGAGAGTGGGCTCAGCCCATCATGGCCCCTGGTGGAGCCTGCTCTCCCCATGGGAGGGGGCCCACCCTTCATGGGGGTGAATGCCAGCGTGGGTGAGCCTGCGCTCGCCTCTTTCTAAGAAAACACTAATTGATACGAAGCACATTCTAATCACCACATCTAATCACAGAAAAAAAGAGTAAATCACCAAACAAAATTAGTTTTCAGAGTCTTAATTATCACCAGAAAGAGTAATTAATAAGCATATCAGGAAATGACCCAGCCGAGGCCCGGCTTCCCTGGAAGCCGTGCTTGGGCCTGGGCACCCACGCGGATGGGCCGTGGGAGGGGCGGCAAGGGGGCCCCATTGGGCAGCATGGATTTCCTGAGGCTCCACGCGTCCTCAGAAGTTCCCCTGCCTTTCAAACTTGGTTTGCCAAGTTTCTAGGTCATTCCTTCCAGGGTTCTTTCTTTCCCAGGCCTCAAGGCCAGAGTAAGGCGGCAGAATTAGAATAAATAAACAGACCCTCCTCCCCTTTTTTCTCCCCCAGTGTAACAGGCTCTGGGCCAGAAACTCTCAAACCAATTGATGATAACAAGCCCAAGTTCAATGCCATTGGCCGTCTGGTGAGACCTTTCTGAATTTTCCTGTCTCTACACTCCCCAGCTTGTATTTCTTTCTTCGTTTTAATAGTAACGTCGTATAAATAAAACACCATTACAAAAATGTCGCGGAAAGTTCACAACTATTCATTATCCATTTCATACAGGTTAAAATTGCCATCAAGGCTGTTTGGATTTGACTTGCGTTCCTTTCCTTCTAATGAGCCGGATAGAGAAGGCAAAAGATGCTAATTCATCCTTACATCTCTATCATATCTCGGCTTTTACTATATAAAGCATCAAGGTCGCATTCTGGGGAAATGTCTTTTTACCAAAGGTGCTATAATAATAATGAAGAAGCAATTTGTTTCAGCAAACTGCCTGCAGTAATGAGGCTTAATTATAACCATGTTATTAATACCGCTGCTTAAGGTAATTCACTTCTGAGCGGGGTGCAGAACAGTAAACTATAATTTAAACAAGAATCGAGACCTAATTTAAATCATCGGATCTACTGCGGAAAAAGGCAAACAGAACGACTGTAATCTGCACGTGATTTAGCGCTTCCCCTTGGTGCCATTTCCGGAAGACCTAGGTGACAGTCGGAGGGGCAGGGTGCCGGGCTCAGGGGCTGTCCTCCTGCCTCCTTCCAGGGGCTTTGCTGGTGGAGCAGCTGCACGTTCCCGCAGCCAGGAACCTGCCGGCCGCCTCTTGACCCCCTCCCCGCGTCGGCAGGGGAGGGTGAGGGGTCAGGAGGAAGGAAGGTCCTTGTCACCTCAGGGACATCTCCTAGCTGCTCTTGAAGCCATCTTAGTTCTCTCCCTGCTGATTTGTTATGAAAATGTGGAGTTCTGTGCCGGAAGGGGCTCTCAGCCGCTACGGAGGACCATCTGCAAACCCAGGCAGGAGAAGGGCAGTTGTCTGTGACTCAACAGCCCCCAGCTGGCGTCTAAGGAGGGACCAAGTCTTTCTGCCTCCTGGTGGGGTGCTCTGGTAGCAAATCAGCGCCACTGGGGGGTTTCAGTGTCCCTAGGCTGGTCTCACCCAGTATCTAAACCAGGACTCCCAGCCCTGGGTGCTCCTCAAAATCTCCTGAGGGGCTAGTTAGGAAATTCAAGTTCACGAGCCCTGCCCCACCCACCACCTAGATTCTGATCTTGTCGGTCTGGCTTTGGACCAGGGGAGCCATGGATTTCTCAGGAACCTTGGTGACTTTGATGCAGGTGGGTGAAGGGTGGTTCACTCACCTGTTGAGCAGCACATTTAAAATACAGAAGACGTGGCGTGTGTGGGTTTTCTCGATTACCTCTTCCGAGCTACATTTCTCCATTCACCTATTCAACATTTATAGGGCGCCAATTACGTGCAAGCCAGAGCTCACACACATCCGTGCTTCCCAGTCAACCGCACTTTAATCCCTCCTGCTGGATTTTCAATGAATTTCCCTCCTTTTGATGCAGAGCTGTATTCCATGTTATTTTAAATGAAAATGAATAGGAAATTGAGAACAGACTTAAGTGTGTGGTAAACATTATGAAAGACCACAGTTAACCCATGTTTTTATCCCAGTGCTCTATGGATGTGAGATGGTACCGAGGGAAAGGCCTGGCCTTTCTTTTCTTTCTTTTTTTAAAGATTTTATTTATTTATTTGACAGACAGAGATCACAAGTAGGCAGAGAGGCAGGCAGAGAGAGAGAGGGGGAAGCAGGCTCCCCGCCGAGCAGAGAGCCCGATTTGGGGCTCGATCCCAGGACCCCGGGATCATGACCCGAGCCGAAGGCAGAGGCTTTAACCCACTGAGCCACCCAGGTGCCCCTGGGCCTGGTCTTTCTAAGAGTCTTTGCCAATGCTGGCTAACTGAGTAAGCGTTCTGAACGCCTGGCAGTCAAGGCTAAGTTAATGAGGCAGTTAGGAATGCCCTCTCACTGGGAATTGACAAAGGCAGGAGAGATTTCTGGAGTGAGGGCAATGAAGATACTATTTCCAGCCCTGACTCCATGAGAAATCCTGGGGGCCTCTGCACCCGTGGGTGGGTGGTCTTGAACTGCTAACCAATTCCTGCCTGTCCATCCTCTATCCAGCCATCAGACCAGCCAATCTCCTCCATTGCCCTAACTGGATACAGGGGATGGAAAGGTAGGGGGGAATCCAGTGGCTTGAGACCCTGAACTCACTAAGGGAGATTCAGCTATCTCTTCGGACTGTGGTCTTCTCGCGAAGTATGGACGCTTTCATATTCCCTGTCCTTGGCCCCTCCAAGCCGCATGCACAGAGGCAGGACCAAAGCCAAACTGAATGTGGAGCTGATCAGACTTACACCCGAAGGGCACGCCCCTTCTCCACCTTTCTCCTGTTCTCTGAAATGTGCAGTGGGAAGGTGGGATTTCAGATGGCTCAAAAGACAATAAAAAAAATTTTTTTTTAATTGAAGGTTGATGAAGGCCCTACTTCGTCTTAGGGTCAGCCAACTTACAGACCACCCGTACTCAGGCCTGCCTCAGTTTACCTCCTCACATTCGCTGGCCCTGTCTTTTGTCAGGAAACCTGCAAGTCTCTCCCTCTGCCTCCTCTTACCTTTGTTCTTTTCCAAAAGAACTACTCTCCTGGGGCTCCTCACTGGTGTCGGAGCTCTACAAACTCAAATGACTCCGAATGATGTTTCTAGCTGGTGGTAATGACTGGGCTTTGGCTGAAATACAATAGCCGGGCTCTGGGCTAAAGACAACCAGACTGTACTGGGAGGGATGCTCCCCTTCTTCTCAGTCTCTCTCTCACACACACATCCTGCATCTCACACATTTGTATGAATATGCATGCACATATAATGCACATATGCAAATTTCCCCCCCACAGTACAACCGGACAGACATCGACACTGGTTCGTGTGTGCAAAAGCGTGTACCCGTACAGATGCTGCCGCACATGGCTTCGTCATGCCCCAGCAGCCCTCCCTTTTCCTGTAATAGACCCCTCCTTCCTTCTCAAAGTGCTGGATTCACCCCCGCCAGTTACGGGGGCAGGTGTCTGGGGAAGTAGTCCATGTCAATCCTGGAGACACTGGGAGCCCATCCAGATAAAAATGTCTGGTGATGAGGTGACTGCAAGAGGGGCAGGGAGGGGCGGAAGTCGTCGTGTCTGGAGCATTTCTCTTAGTTGGGGGAAGAAAGCCCCTCCGCCCGTGTTCCATTTCTCCGCTACCTCCTGCCGGCTGTTTCGTCTCTTACTGTGCGAGCTCCGAGGGGGCGTCCAATCTGAGGAACAGTCACTCTAACGTCATTTGCAGTGCTCTGCTGTGGCACCGTTCCTGACCCACCTGCCTGAGGCGGGTGTGGGAAGGGACCTATGGAAAGCCCTGCTCCTCCTTTTGCGTGGCCCGTGGCTTGGGTCCAGAGGCAGAACGCACTCTAGAAACCTGGGACTTATTGCCAGGAGCCTCGGGCTTGTGTTTTTAAAACCTGGGTCTTGGAATCCCTTTTAAAAAGTAATGCTGAATAGGGGTCACCTTCACGGGTCAATCGGCCCATCGCCTGGTTTTGAGAGAGAATCCCCCCTCCTCAGGCCAGAGGTCCGAGGCGGACGTCTCCTCCCTGGAAGTACCAGTCAGCCTCCCTCTGTCACTTCTCTGATCATAAAAATCTCTTTCATCTTATACTTCTCAAAGCACTTTCGCATCCATTAGCCCATTAATTGATTCACTCATTGTACACGTGTATTGAACCCATCAGGCACTTCACGTCTTTCTAGAACAGGCAGGACCGGGTTAAATATATGCGTATGTATTGACTAGCCGCGAAATGCAGGTTGCTCGGGTGGGCACGGTGCAGAGTGAGGAGGATTTTACGGAGACAAGGGAGAGGAAGCCTTTGAAGACAATCCCCCTCCGACAGTCTGTAAGTCAGACGGCAACTCTACGGTGCCCGTTCTGCAGACGTGTAAACTGAGGGCCCACAAGTTTAGGCCACTTGCTTGTGGTCACAGACTTACCAAGAGGCAGCTCAAGAATGCGCTTGCCGATTCCAATCGGACGTGCCCTCCCGATTTGAATCAGGAAGTGCATTCCCGTACCGTTCTCTGAGATGCGGCTTTCCAGAAAGTTCTGCTTGTGGCCAGATCTCCCCTTTCCTTCTTCTTTTCTTAGCCTCTCTGGAATAAGCTGTCTCAAAGGAGAAAGAATCACATTGCAATTCTTTCCAGGCCCACATATATATTGCTTCAGGGACCAGAAGGGGAAAAAAAAAAGTCTTCTCTCTTTCCATAAGAAGGTCAGCAAGACCGATAAGTTGTTTGCATTCTTATGCAGCCTCTCCAAGGACTTTCATTTTCTCCAGCGGAGCCCTGGGGTGGGCGAGGCAGCCGGCTGCCTGCGTCGTCTACCACAGAACATTCAGGACGTCGTCTCCATCCCAGTCCTTCCTCATGGACCGAGAAGATGAACGAGGGTCCCCTCTCGGACTTCCAGGCAGGAAGAGGTTGAAGAACCTGCCAGAGGCCACCTCAGATGGCAGCGAGAGGTTGGCCTTGCTGCCCTCCCATTAGCTTTTACTTGAGCCAGGCTCTCGCCTGTCTCTGTTCTGAGGGAAGGGGTGTGTGTGTGTGTGTGTGTGTGTGTGTTGGGGGACGTGTAAGCCAGGTTCAAGGTTGACCGGGGAAGCAATGTAACTGTTTTCTCTCTGTGCATGTCATCTTGTCCAAAATTCTGAGACTCTTCAAGCCCCGGGCCCCTCTTGAGTAAGGTCATGATGTCAACCCACAAGCAGCTGGAAGAGAGCCCCAGGAATGATAATGGGAGCTGCCTCAGCAGCTCAGTGGGGCCCTGGCCTCCAGCACCCAGGCCTGCTTGCCGGCGTCCGGGGTGGGGCCTGGCTCGTCAGAGCTGCTCTGGGGCAGACAGTGCGTCTGGGAAGCAACACTTGTCACCTGTTCGCTCAGGCCCTAAGGACAGGATGGCTTGACCTCCTGGGCTCTGGATGGAATAAACAGAAAAGGGAATTTTTTTTTTTTTTTGGAAGCACCTCTGGGGCTTGCTGAATCTCTGGCAGGCTGCCTGACAAAGCTGAGGGATGGTCAGGCACTCAGGTGGTCTTGAGGAATAAGAGGCAGGTGGGAGATGTCTGGCCAGGACGTCGCGCTTCTGCCGTCGTGGGGGGCTGCCGTGGCCTCTGCCTGCCGCAGAAAATGGCCACCGCCACCGGCCACCTGTCCCCTGCACCCCTATCTCCAGGGCCAAGGGTCCTGGAGCTCCACTGTCTTTGCCCCACCCTCCCAGAGCCAGGGACCCGGGTGGGAGCAGCTGACCGGTAGGGCCCAGGGCACGTTCTTGGGCGGCGGGGCGTGGTAGAGTCTGTGTCTGTCTTTTTGTCGTGGGAGACAGGACAGGGGAAGAAAGACATGTGTCCCTCAGAGAGACGCTGAAGATCTGTTAGTTCTTTCGTGGGAGAATTAAGTGAAGTAAAGAGATTGAAAGAGGCTTAATAACTCTTTTTAAAGAATTGGGAGTTTTTTCTCCCTTTTCTCCTTTCAGAGGATAATGGGCAGATGGCAAATGGAGTATAGACTGAGAGAGGAGTCTGGCTGTGCGAAGATTGGGTTGGTTTCCTTGTGGTCAGGGGACTTCCAGGCCCTGGGGTGGGTAGCTGCGGGGTGCTGGGTCCCTGCCTTGAGGAGAAGGAAGGTCTCCCAGGCCTAGGTTTTCCTCTCGCCCCCACCCTGCCTCTTGGAGGAGGGCCAGCTCTCTCGAAGCGTCTTGGGCAGCTTCTATCCCTGGAGATACACACAAGGGCGTAACGATGGAGGGCAGGTGGGCAGTGGACGGAGGCCGGGGTTCTTCATTTCTGGAAAATAAGAGAAGCCACTACTGGGGATAACCCCAAGAGAATGAAAATGGAAAGAAACTCCCAACGTGGAAAGGCAGCATTTCTCCAAGTCGAGAAACACAGCGCCGCTCAGCCTGGGGGAACCCACAGGTACCCGGAGCGCCTCAAGCCATGTGGGAAAGAGGCACGCGCCCCCGAGACAACTGTCCTTGCCCAGAATATCCGCGCTTGGTGTCCTGTCCCTTTAAAGCCCTCCCTCCAGATGCCACCACACGCATGGAAATGGGTTCAGCCCAGCAGCTCCCAAGAAGCCCGAGCAATAAATGATGAGCATCTCCCCTGAACTCATCTCCCATGCCCGGTGTTTAAAGTGAATTGAAACGAATATCTGATAAATGAATAAACCTGTAAATGGAATCAAAAACCTTATGAACCTGAAGGAGAAATAGGAGTCCCCGGTCTGTTAAGTCTAAATTGAATAAATCTGATCAACTCCCTGACAATTTCTGCCAACGCTCTTGAAGAAGGAGGAGAAGATGGGTGAGCAGAGACCGGGCACAGGAGGGGACGAGCGAGCGGGGGAGGGTGAGGCAGGTTCAGTAATTAAGCTATCACCACGAGCCAACAGAGAAGGCCCAGGTGGCCCCCAGCTTCACTCAGCTGGACTGAATAAATAGATGATATTAGGAGGCTCTTGCAAGGTCGGCTGCTATGTGTCTTCCCCAGAGGACACTTGCGGAGAACAACTAGAGATAGGCATAGAATGGGGCCAGAGTCTCCCCGTGGATCTTTCTGGGGGAGCAACTAGGGGAGGATGGCAGCCCGTGACTCAGCCTCAGGGCTCGGGGAGCTCGGCTGTCTGGGGTCCTTGGTGAATGGGAGTTGGTCGGGTCGCAGGTATTGAGTGTGGGGCGGTCACGTTCAGAAGCAGCTCTGGACGATAATGGAGCCAGAGAATTCCTCCCTTGCTCTCCACCGACCTCCGACACTTCCTGCCTAGGATGTTGGGCAAGTTACTTCCTGGAGTGGTGTGGAAACAAACATGACCACAGAATTCTTTAACACTCACCCTAATGAGAGGCGGTGATGGTGGTGATGGGGGGAAGCAGAGAGGGTCCTTCTTGACTCTAGGTAGGTTTGTGATGACCCAACCAAGACAGAGGGTGGCTTTGATGTGCTGTGACTCTCAAGGCTGGGCCAGGAAAGGTCGTGCAGCTTCTGCCTGTCTCTGGGGGAAGCCAGCCTCCATGTAGGAAATGCGCTAGCCTTGAGACTGCCATGCTGGAGAGCTGTTCCAGGCCACGGCCCTGCTGAACTCCCCGCTGACCGGCAACATGGTTTACCAGCCATGAACATGAACCCTGTTGGCCATCCAGCCTACTGGAGCCTTCGGAGGCTCGCAAGCAGCCCACATCTGACTGCAGTGGCCAGGTGAGAGCTACCCACCAAGCCCTTCCCAAACTCCTGACCTGAGAAATCCTGTGCATCACAAAATTGTTTCATACGCTACCAAATTCTGGAGCAATCTGCTAATAGTTACCAAAACACTTGCTCTTGGGTCCCAATTTTTGTCTATAATAATGAAGGGTTTGGGGTGCCTTAGTGGCTCAGTCGGTTAATGGCCAGACTTGTGATTTCAACTCAGGTCATGATCTCATGGGCTGTGGGATCGAGCCCCGCATTGGGCTCCCTGCTCCGTGGCGAGTCTGTTTGAAACTCTCTCTCCCTCTCCCTCCGCCCCCCCCTCCCCCTCTTAGAAATAAATAAATAAATCTTCAAAAAATAAGTAAAAATGAAGGGTTCTACTAGACAATTTGAAACCTATATTTTGAAAATTTTAAGTAGTAGACGAACATGGTCTTTTTAAAAAGAGTTCTAGCAGCATAAAAGAATAAAAACAGAAATTAAGCAATTTCCTTCCTTACTCTTGAGTTCTTCCCACCTCTGAGAGGTAACTACATTCAGTTAAGTTATAGGTCCTTCCAGAAATGTTTTATGTGAACACAAGATATACAATTGTGTCCTTGAAAACTACACATAGAATTATACATAATTTTTTTGTAGCTTGCATTTGTCATTTACTAATAAAGATTGGAGATATTTCCATATTAATATACATAAACCTAACCACATTCTTTTTGTGGCTGCTTAGTGTTCCATGGCATGGCTGTATCAAAATTTACTTCCTCAGTCCCTACTGGTGAATGTTTACGTTATTCCTATGTTGGTTGGCTGGCTGGCTTTTGCTTTTGCAATAATAAAATGAGCATTCTTATACACATATTTATGCCTTCTTTCACGAACATATTTGTAGGTTAAATTCCTAGAAGTAGACTTCCTGGGTCAAAGGAAATAGGCATTTAAAATTTTGATCGTTATTGTCAAAGTTGGTCTCCAAAGAGATGGCCTGAATTTATATCCTACCAACGAGAGGGCCAGTTTCTTACCACTCTCATGATCTTCTAAAGGGCTTTGAAGTTTTCATGCCTTTGTTTATGAAGTTGGACATTTTTTATACGTACACTGGTGATTTCTAATTTTTTCCCTTTGAACATCGTATTCATATACTTTGCCAATATTGTAGGTTTTCCATCTTTGTTTGAAAACCTGATTTGTAAGAATTTTTCTTACCTAAACTTTTTGCTATTGTATGTTACAACTATCTTCCCTATTAAAATTGTTAACTGTCTTTTGACTTTATTAGAGGTATTTTGGGGTATAATTTTATTTTTTATGACATCAAATTATCAACCTTTTTAAAAGATAGCTTTGAGTTTAGTCATGTTTTCAAAGGCCTTCCCTGTTCCAATATCATAAAATAAAATCATATAATAAATTATGCATATTTTCTTCCGGGTATATTTTACGTTAAATATTGATCTATTTGGATTTTATTTTTGGTATCAAGAGTGGGATAGGGATTCAATTTGCCTTTTTTCAAATGGTTAGGATACTGCTGCCCAATGGATACATAAAGTGAGGCACATATGTAATTTAAAGTGTTGTTACCCACAATGAAAAAAAAAAGGAAACAGGTGGAAACCATTATAATAACACATGTTATTTATCCCACCACATATCCAAAATATAATGTCAATATATAGCCCACATAAAAATTATCGATGAGTTATTTTACATTTCTTTTCTCATACCTAGTATTAAAAATTCATCATAGAGTGTGGACTAGCTACATTTCAAGTACACAATAGCCACCTGTGGCTAGTGGCTACCATATTGAACAGTCCAGGGTTCACTGGTAACGCCAACATTTGTCCAATCCCCTTTCCATCCATCGATCTGAAATGCCACCTCTATCAGAGGCTAAATTATTTTTTGTATTTAGGTCGATTTCGGGTCTCTCTTCTTTTCCACTGTATGGTCTCTCCCTTCCCACACGCGGTAATGGGGTATTATAACCCTGATAGTGTTAAAATGTTTTGTATCTTGTTGAGCAGTTCTTCCCCTTCTGTTCGTTTTGTTCAGTGTCTTTCTGGCTCTTCTAGTTGAGTTTTTTCTCTAGATAGATGTTAATATCTAATGTTAAATATTAGCTAATATTATACTACATGATAGGTCTAGCTATACCCTCCTGCACAGAGATACTGTATTATAGAGACTACAATACTGAAAATGTTTAATAGCTAACATTAGAAGGACACTGATAGTTAATCATATTTTATTCTGAGTAGCAAACAAGCTATATTGTTGGCATTGACTAGGAACATGATGTACTTCTAAGGGTTCTTCTACCCTAGACTTCGAAGACTCCACTTTTCTGCCTGTGGGAGGGAAGCAGGGGCTGGTGACAACTCCATCCTATATGACCCGGGTCGGGGGCTCATTCATGCTCTGTGTGGACACGTCCCCCTAAACCAACTCTGTGACCTCCTAGCAGGCCAGGGGAGCCAGTGCATGGTATAGCGGGTGTGTTTGGGAGGTATTTGGTGGCAACGGTTTAGAAAGCCCCTGCTGGAGCTGCCAGGGAACCGGGCTGGGAGGAGGAGCGGTGATCCTTCCCTGGGGATGGTTGTTTCGGAAGACAGACAAGAGCAGAGTTGGGTGGGAGGAGGGAGGAGGGAGGAGGGAGGGCCCTGATGGGAGGAGCAGGGGGTAGGGGAGGAAGAACAGGAAGAGAAGGCTGGTGGCTCAAGGCAGAGAGGGGGAGGGAGGGAATGGGAGTGGAGAGAAGGGAGGGATGTGAGAGAGGTCGGAGGTGCTGGGGAGACCACAGCTCTGGGGGGTTTGGTCTCTAGAAGCCCTTGTCAATGCAGCCTCATGGCCGTGGTGGACAGGAGTCTCCAACAGAAGGAAGGAGGCCTCTGATCTACAGAACTTGGGGTGTCTGTGGGGACAGGATTAAGAGTGTCTAGAGCAACAGGGGCGTGTGCCAATGGCCAGACCCCACTCTGCCTGGGGAGATTGGTCAGGAGCCCAGAACAAAGGCCGACAAGTCCCAATGTTCACACATGCTGCGACTGGGATGTAGAGACCCAGGGGCCCCTGGTGGGAACGAAACAGATGAGGGAGGAGAGAAGTCCTGCTGGGTGGCGGGAGCGGGAGGAGCGGGAGGGCTTAGCAAAGGCTCAGTCCCCTGATGCGGCTCCGTGTGACTGTCTCGTTGGTCAACGCTAGAGAAGGGGAATGACGTCACCCTCCAAGAACCCTCTGCAGGCTCGGGGTCACCTCCCCTCCTGTGACCCTCACCCAGACCAGGAAGTGTGTTAGAGTGTGTTAGACCAGGCTCCTGGGCACGTTGCACACAGGGAGGTCGGGGCCGGGGTCCCCATCGCACTGGCCCACGGCCCTCATGGCCTGCCAGCAGCGGGGCCAGAAGCAGAAGCCGGGCCTCCCCATCCTGCCCGGGCCTCCCCATCCTGCCTGAATGCCCTTGCCAGCTCTCCCTTTGTTCCTTCTCTGTCTGGAGAAGCGGAAGAAGGAATGTCAGGCATTGACTCTGAGCCACTGGATTTTCAAGGAGTCACAGGGTCACACGGAGACAGAAACAAAAGGGAAAAAAACCCCAACTTCACAGCTTCCAGGAGATGTGCAGCCTGTCTCTCCAGACTGCTCGCTCCTCATCACAACCGCGACAAAATGCTGTCTTCCTTTCAGTGGTGTGTACAGGTGCCAATCTAAATGAATATTATTCACACACTTCTGTCCAAATGCTGTGAAGTCTTCAAAGGTTGATTAAACCTCTGACATTGTTGCTTTATTTCTCCTGCACTCCCCACCAGGTGACGACCTCCCTCCCCTGACCTCGCCCCTCCTACTTCTCTGTCCTTCCCTACAGCCCCCACCCCACCCCTTCCGACCAGGAATCCAGCTAACCCAGGGGAGGATGGCGTAGTATATCCTCTGGAGGGGGAATTGGAGGAAGCGGGGCTCAGCTTCGGTTCCCCAGGATGCAGGGAGCAGAGTGCCACGAGGGCACCTTGTGTGCGATGGGGGCTGGTGCCCGGGGCCACTCACAGATGGGGAGAGTGAGGGATTTGACTTTTGATTACCCAGCAAAAATCCATTTCCTGCTAGTAATGACGGGCTGGTGCATATTGGAAATCACAGCCTCCCTGCCCGACTTTCCCCGTGTCATTAGGCCCCAGTGGAGCGATGTCTCATTGGAAATCACACCTGGTGAAATGAGGCGTGACATGCAACTCTCCAGGCCTGCCTTCCCCGGGCAGCCTGACAGTGGCAACTCGTAGGTGCCCAGATGAGCCCAGGGGGTGCTGGATAACCCGGGGGACCCAGATAACCCGGGGGGACCCAGTAATGCTGGATCACTCTTTGGGCCTCCTTAATCTCGCCTATCCTCAGAGGTGGGCTGTGTACAAAGCCTTAAAACATCTCTGTGCATTCTTACAGTGCCTGGCAGAGTGCCTGGGGCCCAGGAATGGCCCATAATCAACTTCGTAAAGGGGAATGATCCCTGGAAAGATCCAGGGGCCGTCTGATGCCTTAGAGTCTCTCTAAGTTGATTCTGTTTGCCTCAGCAGACGTCTCCCTCTCTTTTGGTGATAGATTCCCAAGCTCTTGGAGCCATGAGGAGCCATGCCTTCCTTCCCCCAGTCGGCAGGATTGGTGGCTTCTTTCTGCGCCCTCTGCCCTACGCTCAGGGGTGGACCTAGGACCAAATGTTGGCCGGTCAACATTGGACTGTAGTGACTGAGCCAAGGCTGAGCGTGGAAAGACAAGTGCAATGCTGGGGCTGCTGATGGGAGAAAGGAATTCCTTTCACCTGGGGCTGTTGAACTAGTTACAGGCGAGACTGGGCCCCACTTGCCTGTCGGAACACCAGAGGGAGGGAGGGACCACAGTGACGGCGCGTACGATCATCTGGTTTAACAAATGCTTCGCTACAATCCGGGGGTAGGGGAAAGGATGTACTTTTTAATAAATGGTGCTGGGTTAATTAGGTATTCATTTGGAAAAAAAATGAACCTTGACCTCTGCCTCATACCATTCACAAAAAATTAATGCGCGGAGGATCATAGATGTGAACATGCAGGCCAGAACACTCAAGTTTCTAGACTAAAACAAAGGAAAATGTATTCACGCCTTTCATAGCGTTTTCTCCTACAAGATAGACACACCGACACACAAAACTCAACGTAAAATAAGTGTTAAGTTGGACTTTATTAAAATCGAGACCTTCTCTTCACAAAAAGACATGATGGAGAGAGAGAATAAGCCAAAGATTGGGACAAGATATTTGCAGCTCACATATCAGAAAAAAAGACTGCGGTTTTCAGAATACATAAAGAACTCGTACAAACCAGTGGGCAAACAACAGACAATCCAATTAAAAAGGCTAGTGGGGGTATAAATTGGTATAACTGCTCCAGAAAAGTACTTCAAAGTGTCTATTAAAAGTAAACATACATGCTCTCTAATTTTTTGGCAACTCCGCTCCCGAGTTATATTTACCCAAAAGAAATGAATGATTTGTCCATCAAAGATGTGTACAAACATGCTCACAGCATCTTTATTCATAGTAGCCAGAATTGGAAATAATCTATGTGTGTTTATCAACAATAATATGTGGTATATTCATATAATAGAATAATGCACAGCAATTAAAAGTAACAAACTCCTGTTACACACAATAAGAAGCATACATTTCCCCAGCATAATCTCGACTGAGCACAGCCAGCCACAGGAGACTACCCACACGTGATGCAATTTGTATGAGACCAAGAGAGGAAAGACTGAATTCAATAGCAAAGAAACAAACAATCTGATTGAAAAATAGGCAGAAGATCCGAATAGAAATTTCCCCACAGAAGACATCCAGGTGGCCAACAGGCCCATGAAGAGATGCTCAACGTCACTCGTCGCCAGAGGAATGCAAATCAGAACAGCAGTGGGGTATCACCTCGCACCTGTCGGAAAAGCTAGGATCAAGAACACAAGAGATAACCTGTTGAGAATGTGGAGAAAAGGGAACCCTTGGGGCGCCTGGGTGGCTCAGTCGGTTAAGCGTCTACCTTCGGCTCAGGTCGTGATCCCAGAGTCCTGGGAATCCGAGTCCTATATTGGGCTCCCTGCTCAGTGGGGAGCCTGCTTCTCCCTCTCCCTCTGCCGCTCCCCTTGTTTGTGTGCTCGCTCGCTCTCTCTTTCTGCAAATAAATAAATAAATAAAGTCTAAAGAAAAAGAAAAGGAAAAATGGAAAGGGAACCCACCCTGGTGCCCTGTTAGCGGGAATAGAAATTGGTGCAGCCACTATGAAAAACAGGTTCCTAAAACAAACAAAAAGCAAAAATAGAGCTACCACATGATCCAGCAATTTCACTTTTGAATATTTATCTTAAGAAAACAAAAACACTAGCTTGAAAAAATATATGTTCATTGCAGCATTATTTACAATAGCCAAGATATGGAAACAACCCAAGTGTTCACCAATGAATGAAAACGTGATACGTACATGGTGTTATGGTATTGTGTGTGTGTGTGTATCTCAAATATATATGTGGCTATATATTATGATATATACGGTACATATGGTATTCTATGAGTAGTAGTATATGTATCCGGTTACACACACACACACACACACACACACACACACACACACCCCGGAATATTATTCGGCCATAAAAAGGATGAAATCCTGCCATTTGAAACAACATGGAGGGACCTGGAGGGCATTCGGCTAAGTGAAATAAGACAGAGAAAGACAAATAACTTATGCTCTCACTTACATGTGGAATCTAAAAACAAAACAAATCAAAACAAAACAAACCAAAAAACCCCCTCAAAATGTCAAACTCATAAATACAGAGAAGAAATGATTGATTGCCGGGGCAGAGGCAGGTGGGGGTGGGCAAAATGGGTGAAAGGGATCAAAATGTACCAACTCCCAGTTATAAAATAAAGAAGTCATGGGGATGAAATGTATAGCATGGCAATGGTAGTTGATAATACCGCATGGCATCTTTGAAAACTGTTAAGAGTAAATTTTAAAAGTTCTTATCACAACAAGAAAAAAAATTGTAACTATGTATGTACAGATATTAACTAGGCTTATTGTGGTGATCATTTTGCAATATATACAAATATAGAATCATTATGTTGTACACCTGAAACTAATATAAAGTTATGTGTCAATTTAATCTTGGTAATAATAATAATAAAAAGATAAGAAAGAGTAATCTGTGGTGATAAAAGTCAGCACAGTGACTACCCTTTGGGGGTTATTGATTATAGTGTGGCAAAAGAGAGCCTTATGGGGTGCTGGAAATTCTGTATCTTGATATGATGGTTTTGTGTGTAGAAATTTCTGAAATGTACACCTAAGATCTGTACATTTTACTGTATATTAAGTTATACTTCAATTAAATAAGAAAAAGAGGGTGACTAGTAGGGAGAAACTGAATCTTGGGATCTCTTCTGAACACCTGGATCCAGCCATGCCTGAAGACAAACACTCCTGCATCTCTTAAGAGCCAATTAATTCTCCTCCCCCTCCTTTTTTTTTTTTTTTTTCTTTTCTTTTTGTACTTGAGACAGATTGTGCTAGGTTTTCTCTCACTGGCTACCAAAATTGTCCTTACAGCTATCATTTTCCTGTTTTCAGGCCAGAGTGTTCCTTCTTCAGCCTGAGCAGATGGGAGAAATCATACACTTAATTGGATCCCAGGTGAGCACGTTCCTCAGTCTGTTTCTGGTTCTGCTACCAAGGCCCATCAGGCGGGCAGCCAGCATCTTTGTGCCTCAGTTTCTCATTTGTAAAATGGAGCTGATCGAGCACCTACCTCACACAATGGGTCTGGTTTCTTTTGGGAAGGCTCTGATCCCGTCTGTTCTTCCTTCTGGTCCTGTTCCGGTGAATATTTGTGACTACAGCTGCCACGGGGACAAGGATTGTGTCTGTTTTGCTCACCACCATACCTTTCGTGTGAGTGTCCTTCCTAGCCTGTGTTGAGTCCCAAGCAAAGTTTTGTTTTTGGGAGGCCTCTGTCTCTGTGATCCGTGGAAGTCACACAAAGTCAGAGAGCCAGCACCATTCTGGTGGCCGATCTCAAGGGACTCCATGAAAGAAACGACCTTTGGCTGGAGGGAGCGATGTGCTCACCGGTCTACACTCCTGGAGGAGATTCCATAGGTGTGAGTGGCCTCAGGGGTTCTGGTCTACCCCATGTACGTCTGTGTCTGTGAGTGGGGCGGGTAGGTAGGGGGGAGGGTCGGGGGTTGCCCTGAAGGGGAGAAACAGGGGCAGGGCTCACACAGGGCTCAGGGCTGCATGCCAGGTCTGGACTGCCAGCAGACGAGGCATCATAAAGAGACTTGGAAAATTTGCAGGAAGATGCTCCAAAGCAGGGGTCTTAACCTACTGGCCGTTTCTGGTCCCGCCTGAGGTCAAGACCGCCCAGTACAACATCTGGCACATCAGAAATCTTCAATTCATGGTTGTTTAATAACTGAGCAAATGGAAATTTGCATGAGGATTATATAACACGTAGTAAGTGGTCACTAATGTGGTGGCGGGGGGGGTTGTATTATTATTCCCGAGAGGCAAGAACCTTCCTTGCTCCCATGTGCGCCGCACGCCCCCCCACCGAAGCAAGGAATCAGTCTTGTGACCATGGCTTGAGTGGGTCAGCTTCTCACAGGGTCAGGCTTGGGAACAGTCCCATTGTGGTCCTGTCACAGTGGACAGATTCCCAAGGAGGAACAAAGGGTTCTGGAAATGGGGCCAGGGAGAAAAACACCCTTTGGGGTTATATAGCCGTTTGGGTTAATTGGTCACCTCGTTAACAGCCCATCTGCAGCCCGATTCTAGCAAGTGAGTGGGTAAAAGCGGGGGGTGGGGGGCGGGGGAGGGCGCCCCGGCCAAGACGGGCTTCACACGCTCCACAATAGGGACGGAGCAATTACCGGAACTCCCAGAGCCGGCTCCCGTTAGGGGTTGCCAGGCCAGGCTTTGTCCTGGAGTAGAGGAAAAGGTCAGCGTGCTCTGTGGGAGGAGAAAAAAAGCGCCCTTCACAGCGAAAGAGCCTGCCCAAGGGGGGAGACGAAGCCAAGGAGGGCTCTGTGGAGGTGAAAAACTAAAGAAAGAATGACATTTGGAAGTTCCTCAGAAAGAGGGGGCGAGAATACTGAAGTAAAAATGACAAGGGACGAGGAGCCAGCGCGCCAACCAGGAGAGCCTATGGGGCGTGGGTGGCCCGGGAGGGTCGCGGCCGCTCTGGAATGCGGTGGCCTGCCCGGGCAACCTGGACCAACCGCGAGCCCTCTTGGCCTCAGTTTCCCCCTCTGTCCTTTGAGGGGCCTGCCAGGTCAGACGTCCTGGTGGCCCCTGATTCTATGTTCGTGCACGTGTGTGGACGGGAGGAAGGCAGGGCTGGAGGCACGACCGGGAACGTTCCTGTCTGCCGTCCCCTGCGACGTGAGCTGAGGCACCCGTGGTGACGCGTCCCCAGATCCCTCCATGGGTCCCCGCCCTCTCGCACCGAGGGGGAGCCCTGGGGCTCGATCTGCTGGGTGAGCTGTGAGAGGCTCATGTTTCCTTCTGAGGCCCGCGTGTGGAAGAGCCAGTGAGTAGCCCTCCAGTTGTCTCCCCGCCACGAGAAGCTCTAAAGCCCTTGACCCTGAGTGACCAAGTGAGCAGAGGCCTCTCCGCCCCCCCCAGGAGACGTGGACGTCTGTTGTTCGGAGGCCCTGCACTTTGGGCTCGGTTACCACACGGGCCTGCCCGGGGCCGTGCTGACCCTTCACCGGCCAGGCCTGCACCGCTATAGCAGCTTTCTCATGGGCCGCTGGGTCCCCAGGGTCACCCTTCTGGGCTCACCTGCCTCACGGCCGCTGCTCTCCGTCTCTGAACTGATCCGACAGGTCTGTCCTCATTCGCACACCTTCAGTGGCTCTCCAGTGACCGGCACAGCTGAAACGCGGACACCCCTCAGTGCTGCGTCAGCCCCTCCGGGTTCCCGGGTGAGACTCACCCCGAGAGTCATCTGTGGGGCAGGCAGGGAGGCGGACGAGCCGAGGCGAGCGAGGGCAGTGAGGCCCCCGCCCGCAGAGGCCCAGGCGCTGCCGAGCAGACTTGACGAGCGAGGGGCTGACCATGAGCAAGCACGGGTGGTGTCTGTGGGGCTGTCTGTGTAGCTCCCGGGAGTCCCCTCTCTGCCTGCCGTCTACACGCGCTTGCCCGGCAAACCCGCACCCACTACGATGAGAGGACGTCTCTCCCCTGGGCCGGTGGGGACCCAATGGACTGAGAGACGCGGCGTTCGGGATCATTGTGACCCCCGCTTGCGGACCAGCCGTCTGGGGCTGAGCCCCGAGGGGATGCAGGGGGCGGTCTTTCCTGTTGGAGAAGTCAGTCTCCTTTCCCTATGTGGTCTGTTCTCCCAGCTGGGCAGGGGGTCACGGGACGCCGTAGGATCCACGTGCTCCCTCCGAAACGCTTCCAAACACGGTGGTTTGGGGTTCCTGGTTGGGGGGAAAGCTGCCCTCTGCAGATGCTGGCCCAGCCCGCGGAGCCCAGGCGCGGGGTCAGGCTCCCAAACGCTCACCGGGGCTGCAGAGTCAATGGGGAAGGGGCGGCGCTCCTCTGTCACAGTGTCACCAACCGTCACTGTTTGCCAGGACCCCCTTTAAGGGACTGTGAATGGTTGTGAGCGGAGGAGCATAAGAGGGAGATACTGCAGGAAGGAGGGGGCCATGAGGTTCATTCAAGGGGGTGAGATGGGCCGGCCCAGCCTGCCTCTCTTCCTTCCACTGGCTCCCTGCGCCCCCCCCGCCCCGCCCCCACCCGATCCCCACAAAGCCTCCCTCTGCCTTTCCTGGCCTGCCCAGTCTGCTCCAGGGCTCTGAGCGCTGCAGGACCCCTTGCTGCTTTTTGGTCTCTCTCCCCCCCACCCCATCCCCCGCGGCAGTGGCACTCATTATTTAAACAACCCATGCCTCTGAAGTCTTATTTATCCAACATCTTTCCACAGCATATGTCAAAATTTACAGTAAGTGCATTCATCCCATAATAAACATTTGGCTTTGCTGGTCTACCGGCGGCGGGCTAATTAGGGAGAGCGATTCCATTGTTATCTGAAGGGAGGTCAGATACAGCAATTAGCATCCTTGCATGGCTTTCATAGTGGTGACTTGGAGGCTAGGCCCTTTGGTGCCAGGTGGAAAAGAGGAGTTGGCAGGAGGGAAGGGGAGGCTTCCCCGGCAAGTTCTGGAAAACCAAAGCTGAGCTTTCGAAGGCAGCCTGACTGGTTGGTTTGCTGGACTCCCAGGTCTCTGTCTGCCTGCTGAGCTCCCTGCCTGTCTCCTCCCTCCCAGGCAGGGCCCCACCCTGAGACTATGCCCTCCCACTCGCATCTGTCTCCCCAGCCTCTCTGTGGGCGGATAAGAGGACACCACCATTTGAAAATCCTGTCCCTGCTTCAAACGGAACGTTTCCAAACCTGGGGATACGTCTAGCAACCGGCAGACATCTGCATTGCCCAGGGACAGTGCACGCAGCAGGCGGGACCAGCCCCAGCCATGACCATGGCCTGTTCTTCCTCACAGGGAACCCAGCTCAGGCTGGAGCACTCAGCTCTGTCCTCCCCAAGGAAGACGGGACAGTCGCGCTTCATCAGAGTGAAATGACCACTGAAGGACTGAAGCAGAAGATCTTTACCTTTCTCTCAAACCCTGAAGTGATGGTTGCTAGATGTATCCCTCTCTTCTATCAAGAGGAGCGGGGGTGGGGGTGGGGTGAACCCACAGAGAGCCTGGCTCTCTGCAGAGGTGGTGAGAGCGAGTGGCCAGGACCAACAGTCAGGAGGACGGCTGTGCAGGAGTCCCCATGGCCACTCGCAGGTTCGAGTCCCAGTTCGCTAGGACTCACAGAACTCAACAAAACAGTTACATTCACAGTTATAGTTCATTACAGCAAAAGGACGCAGGTGATAGTGACCTGGAAAGGTGCATGGTCAATGTCAGGAGAATTCCGGGGATGATCTTCCAGGTGTCATCTCCCACAGAATGATCCAGACGGTGCTTGGCTCTCTCAGCAAGGATGGGTGGCGACACGCAGAGTATTGCCGGCTAGGGAAGCCTGCCAGAGCCTCACTGAATCGTTTTCTTTGGGGTCAGTCCCACAGGCGTGAGGTGCCTTTCCGGCTCACTTAGTCTCCAGCTCCCAGGGGTCAAGGTGATACTGAGTAGCCCAAGGCCTCCAGGTAAAGAAAGACGCTCCTATCAGGCATATTTTAAATGTAGCTCCCAGGAGCTGGGCAAAGGCCAAACCTTTCTTAGGGCAAAGCTCATCCCTGTCCACTTGGAAAGACATCCAATTAGGGTGCTGAGAAGTGTTGGGAGGACAGGCCCCGGAGGGCATGGAGCTCTGGGCCGGCCTGGGGAGAAAACACCTAGCTCTGCACCCTTCATTTCCTTAGGAACGGGCGGGAGAGAGCACCAGTGTCTGAGTGTAGTGACCTCCCCAGCTGGAGCTGGGCTGGTATCTCAAGAGCAAGTCTGAGGGAGGAGGCTGATTGCGGGGGGTGAGCAGTGGACACCCGGGTGAGTAGTGGTCGGCTAAGGACGCAGAGCTTCTCCAATATGCATCCCCAGGGAAGAGACGTCCTCTGTTCCAGGGAACTGAGGTCCCAGAATCAGGGAGCCTGGGTTTTAAAACCCGCCGCTACCACTTCCGGGCTCTGCTGTTGGGGTGAGTTACGTACCCTGTTTGAGACCCAGTTTCCTCACTGGGCCGCTGGGGATGGGATTTGTTCCTGGGTCCCTGGGCTTCGGGGAGGTTTGCGTGACATGAATAGGAGACAAAGGGTGACGGCCTTTATCCACACCCCTTCACCTCCTTGGCCTCTCTGAAGTTTTTCCTGATGTTGAGACGAAAGCTGTGCTTTCTTTTCTTTTACTTTTTGGTTGTTTTTTTTTTTTTTTAAGATTTTATTTATTTATTTGACAGAGAGAGAGATGACAAGTAGTCAGAGAGGCAGGCAGAGAGAGAGAGGGGGAAGAAGGCTCCCCGCCAAGCAGAGAGCCCGATTTGGGGCTCGATCCCAGGACCCCGGGATCATGACCCGAGCCGAAGGCAGAGGCTTTTACCCACTGAGCCACCCAGGCGCCCCTTTTTTGGTTGGTTTTAAACAACGTCCTTGTTACCCTGGCCTCCTTCATCCTCTCCTTTGTGGTGGCATCACCAGTTTTTGGAGAACCATCCATGATTCATTCATTTATTCCCTCCTTCATTCATTCGACACGGGTGTACTGATATTTGTCTGTTGATCTTGATATTGGGAGGAAGGGAGAGTAAGACGCCCCGCACCCTCCGGAGGACTCAGCATTGAGCGAGACCACAGACAACTGCAGGAAGCGAGCAGCTCACATGTTTTGTTTGGCAAATGTGCTGAGTACCGGAGGCACAAAGGAGCCTGGATCTGTTGTCTCTGCCCGACCACCTCCCAGACGCCCCTCCTCATGAGCCTTTATCCCCCTCTTGAGATAACTTCCAAATTCTCTATTTTCTATTCTTGTTCCTGTGGATCCAAAGATTGCAAGTAAATTCAATCTCAGGTTAGAATTCACAAGGGCTGTCAGCGTATCTAAGAGGGCTGGCTCTTGGCTGTATCTCCTTGGTGAGGCTGGGTGAGATCACCTATCTGGAGAGGATTGGAAAGCTCTGATCCTTACGTAAATCTGACCTTTTACCTCGGGAGCATCCTCATGACTCAGACCAGACAGGTGCCCTCGTGTCACGCAAGCTTCTGAGGCTACTCCCTTTCTCCGGCTCCCGGTCAGGAATACCCCAGCTCAGTCCACACACCGTGGGTCACAGGGGTCTGTCTCTTTCCAGGATAATGTCCATCGTATGACTCTTTGCCTTCTGTCTGCTGTGATGTCTTCACTTTGGGTAGTATAGCGCTTGGGTAGGAATGACCCTTTTTATGTCTTCAGTGTTTGCCCTCCTCCCTCCTCACCCCCTGGTCTGTGCTCAGGGTAGGTACCGACTGATGGATAGACAGACATTACAGATGGTTACGAATGGCTCCAGGAAGGGTTACAGGTGGTTACTTTGAGGTTAGAAATGCCGTTTCCGTGTTGCCTCTAGAGAAGGTGCATGCCCAAAACTCCGCCAAGCAACTGTGATATTCACAAGTAACTTGCCCGCTCTCCACATCTCTGCTGTTTTTACTACATTCTTTGTGGCAGTAACACTTCTCTCCGCCCCTCCCTGCAACCTAAGACAAAATTTCAAAGTGGACCTGGGAGCCCTCCCAGGCTGGCTGGAGCCACAAGGATTGGATTGGAATTAAGCTGTGAAAGTGCTCCGTGCTAAACCTGCCTTCAAACTGATGATAGCTCAGAAAGGGGTTTCTCGGAGGGGAGGGTGGTTGGGGACTACTGGCAGGGATGCAGGAGCTCCGTGGAGAAGCCAGTGGCAGGGCATTTGAAACCCACGACATTCTACAAATCTGACCTCCTACAGTCTGCATGCAGGAGGACTGGAAGGTTTCCTGGGTCAGGGAAACATGAAGCCTGGAGATCAGCCCAGGAGAAGTTGATCCAGGTAAGAAACAGCTACGGCCACCTACTCCCTAGGAAAGCTGGAGGACAGGATGATGACAGGGAGGCTCAGCTATTAAATCCAGGAACAAGGTGCTCCAAACAGTAATACAGTAACTCCAAAATTTTGGAGGTCAGTCTTCAGGATATACTCAAGAAACAGGGTCCTAGGAGGCATAAGGAAAGTGCTGCTGAAATGTCACCCATGTAGCCATTCTCCACGTCTTCCTTCCGTGGCCTGTTCTGAACAGCGCTTATGTGCCAAGAATGGTGTCAGGCACCAGGGACAGAAAGAGAAAGAAGACACAGTCCTTGTCGTGCAGGGGGTAGGATCCATCCAGGATGCGGAAGCAGAGGATACCAGGCAGGGGGGAGCAGCGGGGAGCTTGGGGAGGTCAGCTGGAGGCTGAGACGCCGTGCCATGAACGCCAAGCTGGAGGATTTAGTCTTTGCCCAGTGGGAACTGGGGCAGTGCTGGGAGCACGGCAGCTGGGAAAGCACGTGTTTGTTTAGAGAGGCGGTGGTGGCCACCGCAGGGAGCAGCGTCACAGGAGAACCAGCTAAAGGCAGGAAAACTGACGAGATAAGAGGAATTCCAAGGGCTTTGGGAGTGAGACTTGATTAGAAGGAAATAGAGAAAAGGTGGCCTTGACAAGGAACCGCTGGCACTGCAGAAACCACTTGGTTTGGGGGTGATACGGAAACAGGATAAACTAGGAAAGAAGATTGTGATCCCAAGTACCAACTTCAAGGAGGGGCACATTCACTCACCTGCTGTAAAAACTCCCTTTGAAGTGGTCCTGGTACAGGCTCTGGGGCCAGAGAGACGCGCCATTTGAAATTCACCAGCCGGGCGGATGCAACTTAACCTCTCTGAGACTCCGTTTCTTCGTCTTTAAAATGGGCCTAAATCGTACATCCCCTCCAGGTGGCAGGTTTGCCAGTGAGCTGAAGGACAATCTGTGTGGCCCCTGGCCCCAGTTCTCAACGTTATCCATTATGTTTGTGATGAAGGATTAATTGACGACAATCACATTAATCGTGATGGAGATTCCTTTTTCTCAGAAGAGGATCGTGGGGAGCTGAAGCAGACTGCCCCCCCCACCCATGGCTTCACCTGCCAACCTGTTGCAAAATAGTATTCAAACCCAGGGGCTGAGCATGGCTGGAATGAGAAGCAACACCCGAAGAATTAAGATACGATGGCAGAGTCTGAACCACATGCCTTTGCCTGGCGTCTGGTTTTTCTCCCCCTGTTCCTCCGAGTGGAGATGGCTAGGTCTCCTGGCATCCGGGAGGGATCCCGCAGGGTGGGAGGGGAGAAACTTCAGGCAAATCAGCCAGTTGCCCTGACCAGCGTGGCACCTTAGTGAACACAAAAAGCCTTTTCATTCGAGGTCCTGAGCCAACCAGGACCATGTCAGCCACGTTGTGTCGAGAGGCGGAGGGAAATTCTCTTAAAAGACAGACAGCCCTTCTGGGGCTGCCTTCCAAAGCGGAGCCAGATGTGGGTGAGCTGTGGAGCATCTGGCCCTGAAACTGGCTGCTTCTTTCACCACGTGACACTCTTCCAAGCATATTCGAGGACAAGGAGGAAGAGTCAGGGCCCGGGTGACTCCTGCGGTCAGTTACCTCGAGCTCATTTGTGCCGTGACGGCCCCCTTAGGTCCCCACGCCCAGATAACCAGGACTCTATGTTGTTGTCCATTCACTCTTGTCTTTTTTCCTTCTGTCATGGTTCCGCCCTTGCTGAGGATGTAATATACGTTGGGGTCTATGCCGCGTACTGACCGGACAGTATTTCATTGACTGCTTCCAGGTCTCTGCGAGGGAGGTGATCTTATTAATTCCATTTTATATCTGAGGACACCAATGAACATAGAGATTAAATACGCTGTCCAAGGTCATTTAGCTAAAAATAGACACAGTCTAGATTCAGACTCAGGCCTGTTTAATGCCAAACCATATATGCTTAACCTCAAGATCCACAGTTCTCAAAGTGTGGCTCATGGATGCCTGGGGTTCCCTCGGCCTTTTCCAGGATCAAAACCATGTTTATGATTTATTTGCATTTTTGGCTGTGTTGACACTTCTACTGATGACTCAAAATCAGTGGCAGGTAAAACAGCTGGCGCCTCAGCCCAAACCCAGGCAGAGGCATCTAACTGTACTTCCAGACGTTGTATTTTTCACTGGGACACCCTTGCAGAGGGGAAAAAAAAAATGCCATTTTACCCAAGAATGTCCTGACAAATCAGTAAAAAGCATTAATTGTATTAAATCTTGATCCTTGAGTACATGTCTATTTAATATTTGTGTAATAAAATGGGAAATATTCAAAAAAAGATTTATGTGAAATATAATGTTTATCTTGAGGATAAGCATATGTGTGATTATTTGAGTTGCAAGTTGAATTAGCCACTTTTCCCCCAAAACATCATTTTACTTGAAAGAATGATTGACAGACAAATTATAACTCTCCAGATTTGGGTATTTGAAAAAAAAAAATACCTGGATTCTTGCAAATGAACAGAGACTGTTGCTTCAAGGACAATACCCGGCAGTATTTGCTGCTGCTGATGAGATTCAAGGTTCCAAGAATATTAGAATTTGGGAAAATTTGCATTTGTACTGTATCAGTCATGGTCGGGACAGGAGACAGAAGCTACCTCGCAAGGGAAGATTAAATATAAAGAATTATATGCTATGTATAAGCTGGCAGGCAGGGAAAGGTGAGCTGGGACCAGCACACAGGAAGCTCTCACTTGGGGTCTGGGTGTAGCAAGGCTGACAGGCAGCTGTGGCTCCTAGAGAACCCACCGGTAGCTCCCCTCTGTGGTTCCAGGGGGTCTCTAGGAAGGTGAGGCGCTGCTGGACAGAACTCCATGGGAAGTCACTTCCTGGGGTGCCACAGGAAGGTGTTATTGGGGAGGCACCAGACCTGGGCGTGGCCCCACTCAGTGTCCCTCAAGCTGCTGGCTACCGTGTGCCAGAACAGCAAGCTGGGAAGGTCATTAGAACCACAAACAAAAGCTCCTTCCTCACCCTGTGTCCTGCCGGTGCTGTCTACAGACAAAACTTCTCCTTGTGCCGGCGGTCCAGGAGGAAGTGTCCCACCATCACGGCGGGAATGGACTTGGGCTGGGCAGCGGTAACGGGAAAGCTGCTACAGTCCACCCTTTCTCCTGCTTGCCTTCTGCACGCAGCTCAACTTCTGTGTAGCGTCGGAACAGCTCTCTTTCTGCAGTTCCTCTGGTGGGACACTTCCTTATGGGAAGCATTCTGGAGGGCAGCTTTCTGGTGAGTTCCGTAGACTTCCCAGATGGCTTACCAGTGCGTTCAAGACCCCTCAAAGATGGCTTCCTTGTAGATTTTGTCAGCACCCAAGTGGGGGGGGGGTTCTTTCCAGTTCCCTGTTTGCCATCCTCAGCGTATTGACTGTGGCCCAGCTTTGGCCCAGGGCAATCCAGCAAAGATCTGTGCCATCCAGTGGGGCTGCACGTGCACTGTGAACTTCCAAATAGCCTAAAAACTTTCCAGATGAGGACAAAGGTGGTCTTAATGAATGTGATTTCCCAAAATCGTATGATGGAATGGATTGACATTTGTAAGATCTGTGTAACTCAGTGAACCAATACTTCCAAGTGATCAATGCATGATGTAGAAGTTCCCTTCCCAGTGTAAGACAGACCAATGGATTTTAGTGTAATAGGGAATGGACAGTTTCTGAGGCTAACCTTTAAGAAACTGCCATTTGTTGAGTTTTGATGTAATTTCTAAGACTATTCACAGTGATCAGAAAAGGCTGTCAAAATCCTCTTCACTTTTCCAATTCCATACCTGTGTAAGGCCATATTTTCTCCATATCCTCAGCAAAACAGCATATTACAACAGGGTCTACTCAGAAACGTATACAAGAATCCAACTGATTTCTAGTATGCCAGACATTAACAAGGTGTGTGAAAGTGTAAAACAACGCCTCTAGTCTCATGAAATTTGCTTTGGAAAAAATTTTAACAAAAAAACAAATTATTTACATTAATATGTTGTGGTTTTTATTGGTGTTATTTAAATGAATTAACAAATATTTTAAACTTTTCTCAATTTTAATTTCTAGTACAGTCCATACCAACACATATAACCTACGTAAACAAAAACTCTTTGAGGGCTTTAATAACTTTTAAGATTATAAGGAAGTCCTAAGTTTAACAATCTTGCATGCTGCTGCTCCAGACTAAAGTATCTTTCTTTTCTACGTGGGAGACCCATGAATCTGAAAGTGAATAAAAGTGGGTAAGGTTTTGTGCCATATCAGCCATGGGGATATCTCTGCATCAGGGGCTTAAAGATTCATAAATATTTGAATTCCGATGCCTAGAGACTCTTCAGAAAGAATCAGAAAATGTCTCCTGTTTCGTTTCTTAAAACGGCCAAATTCCCTGGAATGTTGCCTCTGTTAATAGTGCCACATACGATTCCCAGGCTGTGCCTTTTTTTTTTTTTTTAAGATTTTATTTATTTGACAGAGATCACAAGTAGGCAGAGAGGCAGGCAGAGAGAGAGAGGAAGGGAAGCAGGCTCCCCACTGAGCAGAGAGCCCGACGCGGGGCTCGATCCCAGGACCCCAAGATCATGACCTGAGCCGAAGGCAGAGGCTTTAACCCACTGAGCCACCCAGGCGCCCCAGGCTGTGCCTTTTTGCTGAACTCTCACACTTGCCGTGGAGAAGCTCCTGTTCTGAAGAAGCCTGACCCGAGAAGGAGTTGTAGATGACCTCTGATGAAACGGTTTCAGTCCAACTGGGGGAGCCATTCGAACGACGCTCGGCGTGAGCATCAGGGTGAGCTGGCACTCTGGCTCTGAGTTCTTGCCTTTGTCACTCTGGGCTTCCCATCTATGGAAGACAGCCCGCTGATGATCTGCCTAGATCTGACAAATCTAAATGATTTGTCTTTTTTTAAGACAAATCTGATGATTTGTCTTAAAATGTCTTGCTGTCACCTCCCCCCAGCTGGAGGCAGTATCTGTGCACTTTGTCTCACTTCTTCTTGCTGGACTTCGGGGAGGATGAGAGATGGGCTTGGAGCAAGCGTGCTGAGTGCAGACCTGGTTCCTCAGTGCTCAGAGGCCCATGCTCACTGCCCAAGATGCCAGGAGTTCCCAAGCTGCATGGAAAAGCTGGAACAAACTTCTGGACCGGAGCTGAAGTACAGTAGTGGGGGGGTCTCCCTCTTGCTAATTACATCCAGGGGTTGGGGTTGACCTTGTGACTTTTGTGACCTTTGTGACTTTTGTAAAAAGGGTTTGAGACATACCCTGTTGAGCAGGGTTGGAGATGACTGCTGTCTTGCTCCGGCAACTAGGCAGACATGACATTATTGAAATTCCCCAAGATTCTGCAAGCCAGAAGGGTCAGGGGTCTTCCTTACCTCCTCCCAGACGCTTAAGCCCTAGAGCTACCCAGAAGGGGAGAGGTAGAGAGGGGGACACCTGAGAATGGGTAAGAAGGCGACCCACCCAGACTATGAGGAGGGGGCAGCTCTCTGCACCCATACATCCCTCAAGCAAATGATGCCCCGCAGTGCGCCCCTGGTGAGCGATTTCCCCGAGAAATGGCACCTTCTGTCCCAGGCCCCAAGTGGCCTGTGAGCTCTGCCGGGAGGCATTGGGCTGACGAGCTCAGCAGATAGAAGAACAGAAGGGGAAGCCTCCTCAGTCACCTCTGAGATAAAAAGAACAAAATAAGAGAGAGGGAGAAAGGGAGAAGGAGAAAATCAAAGACTAATCCTACAAATTCTCCTTTAATCTTAGAGCTTCCAGACCTCGTTCCCCTTTCATCTAGGACTTCGAAGTTATCTAGTTATTTTATGGGTAGTGAAACCACAGGGCGAAGAGAGGGTAGTGGTGGGAGGGGGGAGATTGAATTAATGAACAGGTAAGCAGGTTTATGATTTCGTCTGATCCTTCCTTCCTTCCTGCTAATTTCTCTGAGCCAATTTGGGAGCGGAGCCTATCATGTTAACTCAGAGACAGGCTATTGTATCCATGTTCTTTCTGAAACCATTTATCTGAAGGATATTAAAGATCCAATTTACACAGACATTATGGCATGGTGAGGAGGGTGTGCGCACGTGTGCACATGAGAGGGAGAGAGGGAGGGAGAGGGAGGGAGGGAGAGAGACATGAGCTAGGATATACATCCAAACGGGCATATGTTTGGGCACAGGCTTGACCGGCATTGAGCATCGTCTCCCATGAGGCTCTCAAAGAAGTTTGCGATCGCTCAACACGTTAGTTCAAGAAGTCAGGGGGCCTTGACAGAAATCAGGCTCCGGGCAATGGTGGAAAAGTTTATTAAATTTGTGATTCAACCCTCAGACTCCTGCATTTCCTTATCAGTACTGCGATATCACGATGGAGGAAATGGGACCCTCTTGAGTTTGATATGTGCATAATTGGATGCTGGGCATATTGCTCCCGTCCGTGTGTGTGCTTGTGTGAGGAACAGGTAGGGGAGGTGCTGGAAAGGAGAGTCCGACTCCCAGGCTAGCCCTCAGCTTCCGAGATAGCCCATTCCAAGGCAGGGCCCTTGGTTCCACGTGAGGGAACTGAGTGACGGAAGACAACCCGTACCATCTCGGGGGGGGGGGGCACACCAATTTATTCATTTATGATACATAGACAAAAACGCCTATCCTGCCCATGACCCTGGTTTGTCATGAGAATGAACCAACTATCCTGGTTTGTTGTGAGGAGACAATCAGCCACAGCCAACATTGCAGACATTGGGTTCACCAAAGAGTCTTCTAATGGGTCACTTGGCCTCCTGCGCGGAGACGTCCAGCAGCCCCTGTCACACTAGGGCCACTGGTCCTACAGGGGAGGCTGTCATTGTGAATGAGTGTGGCGGTTTCCCCGCACTTCATTCATTCATCCATCCATCCCCTCGGCTCCTGCTCACAGGAGACCCGGTGCGATGGTTCAGAGCCTTGGCTCCACTGTGGATGAGCTGGGGAGCTAAAACGCAAAACAGAGCTCCCAGGACCCTCCCCAGACTAATAAATGGAGAGGTTCCAGGAGCAGCTTCCAGGCACAGGTACTTTTCTAAAGCGTCCTAGGTTGTTCTAATGAGCAGCCAGGGCTGAGTTATTGGCCTGGTGTATGCCCTGCATTGTGTTTGGCTCCAGAAGCTACAAAGATAAGGAAGATGTTGCTAGCTCAGTGCAAACCATCCCCCTAGTGCCAGATCACCCCTGGGAGAGGTAAGGGGATTATGTTCCCGATTTTGCAAAGTTGTGGATCATGATGAGACCCTAACTTCCTGAGGACACCATGAAATGATTTCCCCATCTGATCTTTGCTAGTGAGCCCAGACTGCCGGTCTTACTCCTTCAGAATAATAAGCACGTCCCTCCTCTCAGGTACACTGAGCTCACCTTGGTCTCTAATGCAGTCTTTCCCCTCACCCAGGCATCTCCTGGTCCCCTCTGCCTGCAGCGGGAACAGCACAGATGGTGGTGAGTTTGGTAAAGCTCAGCCTGTTCCCCACCCAGGTCCTTCTGGAACCCATAAGGAGACCATAGTGTCAGGAGGCATCTGCCTCATATTTCTTTCTTCCAGGAGCTCCCAGAAGACTAACTCTTGTCTTCCTCTCTGAAGCCGGGACTCCCTTTGCACCTGCTCCTAAATTTATGGTTTGTTGCTCATTTGAAAAGGAGAGACGCTGCCTACACACATACCAGTGACTCTAAGTCGGACGTTGAGCTCTGCCCACTTTGGAATTTTATGATTTGGTCGGCCAGGCGACACCTCCTCCAGGCAGTAGCATCTCAAAGGTCATTTCCCCACACATGTCTTCATCCTCCATACTTTAGGCTTGGCTGGCTTCCCTGCCCACTGTCCTCACCCCCCTGGATGCTTAGCTCGGTGCCTGTCACAAGTCAGGAAGGTGGTGCCGGCTTCGGTCAGGCATCTGGCTTGAGGCTGGGTTAGAAGTCAGGCTTCTCGGTCATTTCTCCCTTCATTCTCTTCAGAGCTGGCTGCGGCAATCAGATGGGACCGTGACGTTTTATCATTCAGGTCTGTTAAGAATCTGTTTCTTTCAGCATCAAAACTTTGTTCCTGTCTTCTCGGAGACTTAAAATACTGTCCTTGAACTGAGGTGGGACCCTCTCGCGTTAAACACACTCACAGCTTCAAAGCTCTAAGTGTTGCCGCCGAGGGTCCCAGGGGAGCGTCAATAAGAGACGCGTGTTTGCTGTACTACAAAGAGAAGACTCGATTCTTGATGGAGTTGATCTGGGGGGCGGGGGTGCTGGAGGGGTTTGTTGTTTGTCTCCGAAGGGGGAGAGGATTCGGGGAGGAGAGGTTTAAACTCTGAGAGGAGCTGCTGGCATCAGCAGGCTCCTTCCCAAGGAGGATCGTGGTCTCCCACTGGAGCAGGAGGAAGATGCCCAGACCCTGGAGACGGCAAAACCATCTGTGTCTGCCCCATAATCATACCCTCACCGCCATTGTGTAGCAATTCCCCGAATTCTGCCTTGCTTGCCGCCCAGAGGGTGGGTGACACTATTACTGCGAGTGTCAGGTAAAGAAACAGAGGCTCCGAGAGGTGGAGATGGATGCCCGAGATTGCCCGGCTGATACTGGACCCGTGTTCCTTCTTGCATTGAAGGTGGCGAGTAGATTTTGATGTCTGACGGATGGGTCATCGTTGCTTAGAAGGTGGGCTGCGTGGAGAAGGATTTTGAGTTTGCCTCTGGGCTCAGCGGGGAGGAAGGTTGCAGCTGATGTGTCAAGGAAACTTATATTTTATCCTCCAAACCGGGACCCTTTTGAGAATGAAAGGGACTGTGTTAAAATTACAGCTGAACAGCACGTTTAACCCGGGGCTGTCCTGGGTCAACCAGGATGTGTGGTTGCCTAAGGGAGTCACCCTGTGGGTGATCTGGGTACCAGGGTGGCGGAGCAGGTGGGCAGGCGGTGGCTGCCGGTCCGTCGGGATCGTGTCCGTGGGGACGAATTCCATGGTCTCTGTGAGAACGTCTGTTCTCTTTCCCGCTCCCAAGGAGCAAGCTCAGCCTGTCGCAGCCTGCAAGGACTCGAGAGGGACGGTCACAGATCAGAGGTCATCTAACATGGCCACAGTCCAGACATAATGTGTCTTGCCGTCCGTGCTCCCAAGCGGCCCATGGCCTCGCCTCCCGGAGGGAGAACGGCCAAGGAGTGGATGCAAGGGAAGGAAATGTCCCGAGTTGAACATTTCTCTTTCCGGACCAGAGCATCGGTATCGTGGCCAACCTGACCCCCTCCCCACCCTGAGGACAGCCACAGAATCTCTCGGAACCCGCTTGGACTCATCCAACAGAGAGGCACCCACTGCTGGATTTCCCCGCCAAGCCCCCTCCCCTCTTGCTTTGACGACTTGAGCGGCCTCTCAGCTTGTATCTCTGGCTTCCACGGCCGCTCCTCTGTTTCCTTTCTGCCTCTGCGGACAGGGTGGTGTGTCTAAGCATCCCCACCGAACCGCTCCACTCTCAGAAAATCTTTCTAAAAGTCTTCATTGCCTTTCCACATATGTTCGGGACTCAGTGCCCGGAATCCTTATGTTGAAGCTCTTTCCTGCAAGGAGCTGGGATTTGTTGGGGAGGGGGTCGGTGGGAGGTCATGAAGATGAGCTCCCCGTGATGGGATCTGTGCCTTTATCTGAAGGGACACCAGAGGACTTGTTCCGTCTGTCCGTCTTCAGGCACGCCCTGAGGAAAGGCCACGTGAAGACACCGGGAGAACATAGCCACCTGTCACCCGGGAGAGAGGACTCAGCCTGACTCGGCCACCACCTTGATCTCGGACCTCCGGCCTCTCGAACTGTGAGTCCTATGAAGTTTCTGCAGTGTAACGCCCCAGGCCTGGGGGTCATGTTATGGCAAAGCCCACATGGGCAGCCTCCCACCATCCCACCATCGCCTTCCATCCACTGCCCGCGCCCTGCGGACCGTCCTCTGACGTTACGGGACTATTCCCCATTTTCTCATCACACACCTGGCACGTGTCTTCACGCCTCTCCACCCCCATACAGGCTCTTGCTGCCTGGAATCTCTTTCGTCATCTCCTTTAATGTCTGGTCAATGCCTGCTTAGCCCGGAAAGCCCCAACTCCTATCAAACTTTCTTCATCCCCTTACCAAAGAATTAATTTCTCCGCCCACTTGGCAGCATGATACCGCCGACAGCACGGGCGATGCCTTCCAGCTCTGCCCTCCCGCTACCAGGCTGCCCGGCACACCAGGTGCTTGGATCAGGCTCGAGAGATGAATAAATGCGCAAAGGGGTGGACGATTAAATGAAGGAAGGACACCAGACCCTCGGACGGAGCTTCTCTGGACCAGCATGCGCAGGCCCTCAGGGAAATGCACTCTGGGCTTCTCAGGGCTTCCCTCACGCCAAGAACCGGGGAGGAGCGGGACAGTTGCATTAGACATGAGGCCCAACAGATCTCTAGCGTGGCCTGCTGTCTTGGGGAGATTCACTTTGGGCAGAAGCCAGAGGGTGACCGTGGGCCGTAGTGGGGTTGGGGATGGGCAGCGGCCCCCTCAGTTTGCTAAGGAAGCCCTGGTGAGAAGCGAAGCCGGGGAACAGCAAGCAGAGAATGAGCCAGGAGATAAACTCCTCTGTTTACCTTCATATACCTGGTCCCGACCCTCAGCTTCCTCTTCTGCCCCAAAGCGGAGAGTGAGACCTGCTTTGCCTGCTCTCGTGAGCATTCGCTGCTCTCACTCTCTTTCCGCTCTCACCTTGGCCTTGCCCTCTGGGGAGCACCAGGAGCCCGCGCTCCCTGCTCTTCCTCCTCACGTGCTACTTGAGAATGTCAGGCTCAGCCGTCTCCCCCCTACCAGCAGCATCCCCCAGAGTGACGTTGCTGACGGCAGCCTGCACCCGGGTGGGCTGGGGAGAGAAGTGAGGCCCAGACCTGAGCCTGAAGTAGGGAGTGGGATGGGCCCGGGGAGCTGGCCCAGTCTCATTCCGAAACCTCACTTAATCCTTAGGCTCTTGCCTTGGGGAGTGGGGCTGGGGAAGGGGCTCCTGGCTGCGCCTGCCTGCGTCCCCGGGTCCCTCACTGACCCCTCGCTGTAGAACCGTTTACCTGCATTCCTCCTCTTTGCCCCCGCACATTTTGGAAGCCCAATTAGTGCCTTGCAGATAGTTTCTTGAGTCTGAGCAATCCTCCTCCCCAACCTTTCACCTCCTGATTTCACTTTCCTGCCCTTGTAGGGAGGTGTTTGACAAGCTCTCCTCCACTTCCTCCTCGAGCAGGCTGACATGCTCCGAGGCACGGCTGCTGTCTTCCCGAGGAGAAGCAGGTTAATTAAGGCATATTTTCCAGCTTGTTTTTAAAAGGGAAAACAAAGGAGAGAGAACAGGTATCCTAGTTAATGGTTCCTAATTGCTTCTTTCCGGAAAAGTCTTCAGCCTAATTGAGCACTTCCTCATCCGGCATGGAGGCACTGAGCGGGGCTGCGCCTGGTCCCCAACCGAACGAACCCCTTCCCCACCCCCGCCTTGGAGACCCAGCTCACAAGCCGTCTCGTGGTGGACGGCTCCCCGCTCCCTTGGACTAGGTTATCTTATTTTAGTGGGTACTGCGCTTTGCAGCCCAGAACCTTCTAAAGGGCGTATCTGCCAGCGGCTGAGAGGGTTGTCCGAGGACAGTCCTCATTGGTTAACCCTTCTTAGGAATGTCCCTCGTTGAAGAGAGCTGGCTTGTCTGGAGTCATGCCCTATTTGCCGGGTGCCTGCCTCCAACGACTGGCCCCTGCAACGGGGTTGAGGCCCGGGCCCTTCGTTTCCGTTTTGTACGAGTCTGAGATCCCACTTGAGCTCTGATTTCCTGTGGAGTTGGCTCAGCCGTGAATGAGACTGTGTTGTAGCCCAACCCCTCCCTTGGGCCCGTCTCGCTTCCCTCCGTTTCCTATGGCCCGTGTTTGGCCGCCTGACTACCCCTGGATGTGCTCCCTGCTCACCGATGGCCAGGCAGCTCGTCTTGTGAAGGCGACCCTCTCCATTACTGTAGTGTCCTTTCTGGCCATCAGCATCCCTGTGCTATAGTGGGTTGCCCAAAGAGGCTTTTTAGGAGGGTCATGATGGAATGAGAGCATTTATGTTTTCCATCTAGCAGGGATACGGTGATTTGATTCTTTCCAGACTTACGGTCTAGTGACTGCTAGAAAACTCTATCCACTTACAATCTATCACCTGTCTGTCTGTCTACCATCCCTCTCTCTCTTTCTGCCATATCATGTCATGTCATATCGTATCATGTCATGTCATATCATATCTCTCATATCATATCTATCTTATCTATCATCATCTATGTATCATCTATCACATCTTTCTATCTACCTACCTACCTATCAATACTGTTGGTGCCCCGACCAGGTCTCCTTTATTGGTGGACGTACCCTTCTAGGTGCTGGAAGTGTTGACTCATAATAATTCACAACTACACCCTTTTCTGGAAATTTTCCTGTAGCCAAACAGGAGCTGCTTTATCCCAGAGGCTGTGTTCCCCTATTTCTTCCCCAATGGCAGACCTGAGACAGTGACCGACTGGCATTGGGGTAAATGGGCAGCCCTCTTTCCCCAACCTGGGACAAACTCTGTAGTAGAATTGGTCTACTATTTTACCGTCTACTATTCTACTATTCTGGGGAGCCTGGGCTCCCCAGAAGATCGTACTGAAGACTGTTTTCAGCCAAACCCATATCTCTGCTTAGCGTTTCCCCCGTCAGCCCATTTTTTTTTCCTCCTCAGTCCTCCTCTTCTGAGTGTATTTCCCCAATCAATAACTTGAGTGAAAGTTCTTATCGTAGGCTTTGCTTTTTGGAGAGTCTGACCCAAGGCATTTGCTATCAAGACTAGTCCTAAGAAAGCAAACAAGGCAGCAAACAAACCAAAAACAAAAGCAGGCGCTAAGTACAGGATCCTGGAATTGGGTTGTGATGGAGACCACATTGTGGGTCATAGGTGGAATTATCGCTGGTCTCCAACAGGCTGTGTGATTGCCGAGATCTTTACCTAGGTGAGCTGCAAAGATGATGTACTAGCTGGTTCCATGTCTTGGAGGGTTTGGACCGCTGTAACAAAATACCAGGGACTAGGGGTGCTTAAACAGCAGACATTCATTTTCTCACACTTCTGGAGGCTGGAAATCCAAGGTCAAGTTTTGATTCCTCCTGAGGCCTCTCTCCTCGTCTTGCAGACACCTACCCTTTTGCTGGGTCTTCACATGGCTTTTTCTCTATGCATGTGTTATCCCTGGTGTCTCTCTCCTTATAAAGATACAAGTCATGTTGGATAGGAGCCCCACCTTACTATCGTTTAATCTTAATTGCCCCTTTCAAGGCCCTATTTCCAGATGCAATCACATTGGAGGTTAGGTCTCCAACATATGAGTTTGGGAGAGACACAGTTCAATCCGTAAGAGAAGGTTCAGGGAAAATAACAACTGTGAAGACTGTGGGATTGGGCGGCCTTTACTAAGCACCACTGATTTGCTAAAGAGAGAAAATGGAAGCTTCACGTCTATTAATTAACAATTTAAAGCAAAGTCACGCGTTTAAGGAGGAGACCTTCCTTTCCCACAGCCAGAGGCAGACAGAGCTAAAAACCAAGCACAAGGCTTAATTGTGGGAGTGACAGAACTTCAAAGAATGAATTCTCAGCCAAGATGAATCGCCCATGCTGAGAGCAGGGCCCTATACTTGGGATGTGAAAATCTGGATAGATGTACTTGAGAACTGAGTCTTTAGAATTCCCTGAACCATTTGGGCCTGACCAAATGGCTTATTCTTCCTCGTTCAAAGACGGAAGATCCTGCTTGCCAGAAGATGATGTGGAGTTTGCCCGCCTCCCCTTTCTGGCCCCCAGAACCACAGACTGGGTTAAATCTCAGCACGGGCAGACTGGGGAATAGCAGGTCTACTAAGGGACCAGAGGGTCACCCCCAGAGCTATGGGACCTGGCTGCAGTGTAGCGGCAGGAACCAGGAATGGATTCAGAAGGGTCCGGCTGGGGAGGGGACAAGAATACAAAGCTAGATGGGGACAGTTTTCCAATATAGAGCACTCTCCCGTGCCACAGGGTATATTGCTCTGGGAAGGGCCATGAGGTCTGGTTCCAATGCACTGCTGAGATGGCTCCTGGAAGCTTGGCTAAGACAATGGCCCACATGAGACAGAACAGCGTTATCAGAATTGCCATGGCGGACAGGTGGGAAGAGAGCAACTGCTCAGAGAAGTGGGCGTGCGAGATCGGGTCTGTGAAACGAACTGGAAAGTCCAACTAAGGGTGCTCCTCGGGGGACTGGGACGACACTCTGATTGCTAAGGTGATGGGGGTTCTAATGCCCAGGGTTCAGTGGTAGAACTGGTGGAAACTCTGTTACGGAACTGGGCTCGTTAGTAAAAATGGACGCGTCCCAGAATAGCCGAGGCCATTGGGTCGCGTAATTGTCAAAGGCAAAGTGAGCATAATCATCACAATGGGCAACAAGGTTGGCAGGAGAGCCAGGATAGCCTGGCCTGCTGGGGCTTCTGGAAGTGGTATGAAGATCAGGGTGTCCCTAAAGGCAGACAGATGGGCAGCCAGCAAGGATAGATGGCCTTAGATAAATACACAAACACACACACACACACACACACACACACACATAATGAAGAGAACTAGCATGGATGAGCATATGGCAAACTTCAGCCTCTCCGACAGAAAGTTCTGTCCCCTTGCCTTGTCTCCAGACCCAAGCTTGTTCTCAAACCCAGAACACGTTGAATAAAGGAGAGGCCGAGTCATTCAACATAGTGCTAAGTGTGAAATCATGCTAATGATTTCCCCAGCTCCTCCCCAAAGGGCCTGTAATTATTTACTTGCATAACCAGGCACTGGGGGAAAGGGATGCCCAGAGCCTTGTGAGGTCTGCTGGAGACAAGTTCTGAACTGACACTGGTATCCGGGAAATAAAGTGCAATTGTGATGTCCCTGTGAGGTTAGTGGGGGCCACGTAATAAATGAAGTTCTGGCCCAAGAGTTGCTCAAAATATCCACCTGCTGGTCATTTCCCCGGTTGCCATAATGTAATTGGAGTGGATGTAGTTAGCAGAAGATATGACCTTCACTTGGTTCTTTGACCTGTAGAGCAAGAACTATTGAATAGGAAAGGCCAGTAGAACTCTTTGAACGTTCCCTCCCTCTGCCAGGACAATACATCAAAAACAATATCACATTCTAGGGAGGATGGCCAAGATTAGTGCCACCCTAACTGGTTTAAAGGGTGCAGAGATGAGGCTCCTTGTCATAGTCCCACATGGTTCACTGGTCCGGCCCCTGCAAGACTCAGGTAGGTCTGACAGATAACAGCAGATTTTGGCAAGTTTGACCAAGTAGCAGCTCCAGCTGTGGCCACTATGTCACTCATCCCATAGTTATTAGAGCAGATGAACATGACCTTGTTAATGGTCCTGCAGCTATCGATCTGGTGGATGCATTCTTTCCTTCATACCCACAAGCAAGAAGGATCAAATGCAGTTAGCATTTATATGTGGAACAGACAATAGTTTGTATTTGCCATCTTATCTCTGGAGGGTGTTAATTTTTTATTCATAATGTAGCCCAAAGTACCTTAGACTATCTGGACATGCTACAGAACATCAGAATGGTCCCCTCTGTTGCTGCCATCATGTTAATTGGTCCCAATGAGAAGAAGTGCCAGATACTCTGGACGCCATGGAAAGACTCATGCGTTCCAGAGGGCTGGTAATGAACCCTAGAGACTTAGGATTCTGCCATATCATTGACGTTTCTAGGGAACTAATGGCCTAAGGAAATCTCTTTCCACCTCTGATCCCTGAGAAAGAAGCAAAACGTTTTGGAGGCAGGATATTCTGCAGTTGGCAACTCTGCTGCTCCCCATTTATCCCGTGACATTGAGTGGCCCCTAGGTTAGACAGTATTTGCCTGGTCAGCCCACCAGGCAAGTGTCTTAAACCGGTGGAAACGCTAGCTAAATTCGAGGGTATCTAGAATGGGTGGTAGAGGCGGAAGATAGAGAAGTGGTCATGACTTTGGGAACAGGAAGAGGGCTTTGGCTCATTCTATTAACCCTCCTTCTGGATGCTTTCCGGGAAACCATGACCTATCAGAATCCCAGAGTGGCTGTATCTGGAGGGAGTAAACCGAATGGGAGATACAAGCGGATCAGTGCAGGCCAAAGGTTGAACGTAGTAGGTGTTGTTGGCGCCTGACTCAGAAACCCTTCGGCTGCGGTGAGTGGTGGCCACCTGACCTGGGAGAGACAAGTCCCTGCCCCCAGGCGCGGGTCTCATCCACCGACTGACCCACATGGGGAAACAAGGTGCTCAAGGTGATGCTGACTCTGTGGTGCGTTTAGTGCTCTGGATTGGAACTTCCCCATGGGCTCAAGTCGAGCTACCCCAGCTGAGACCATGTTTTTACGTAGCTTTCCCACCCATCCTGTTCTCTCCCAGGCGTGCTCCCCCCAGACAAATCATGAGTGCGAGAATCCCTCTTTAGGAGCTGCTCCTAGGATACTACGCCTAAGACAAGACACGCATTATGTGTGTTATTATGTACATGGGTTCATGACTTTTTAACACAGCACCTCCTTGTGCCACGTTGTTATCCGGCGTAGACCTCGCAAACCCCGTGGTCACGTGTGTGCCCCCTCCGCATCATGTTCACGGGCTACACGGCCCACATCGGCCTGGGATTCCTCTCGTTTCAGTTAAGCGATTCCGCTCTACATATTGTGAAGGATTGAGGATTTTGCACCAGGAAAATTTCACGAGTTTAACGGAGTTAGTGGGTGGAATCACATCAAATAACTGAACTTAAGCTTCCTGAATCCCATCATAGAAAGTCAGAGAGGGAGGGAGGGAGGGAGGGGGGAAGGGAGGGGGGAAGGGAGGGAGAGAGACGGGGGGGGCTTTTATTTACCCAATAATTTATTAATTTTTCACTTTTGAGCGTCTGAGAGCCCGTGTTTTGATTTTAAGGATTTTCAAGGAGAATTTTGACAATACCTATTTTTACCTTACACACTTGATTTTAGAGGAGACTCTGATGATAAACTAGTGAATTATTTTATATTTTAGACTCTTCGTTTCAGAGTAGGTTCCCCCACTTTGGTCTGAATTACTGAGGTTTGACAAAATGTGGACAGCAAATGAATTGCAAATTATATGTAAATGTGTATAAATTAGCAGCAGTTATTAGAATAATTTGCATCAACAGCTCTATAATTAGGCAGCAACCTGAGGGAGAAGGGCAGTGGGCAAAGGGTCCGAGGAAGCTGGGTAGACAGCCCGGGAGGCCTGGGGTCCCCACCTCTATGTTAATGAGGCCCCATCTTCCTCTTCCCCAGGCCCCTTGGCACAAGGCCTTGGGGATCTAAAATCCACACCCTGGTTTCTGTCTGTGCTAAGATTGTTGGTGGGTGTAGCTCCGGGAACTGGGCTTTTCCTGCTCAGTGTAGCACAGCAGGAGGCCGTGGGCTTCCTGAGTGTGGAAGTCTCAGATCTACTGATTTCCGGGCGGCTTTAGCCCAATCAGTCAGTGACTCTCAGTTTCTGCATCCCGGTAATGACTTTGCAACAAGTGCTTGCTGACGCACTGTCTCCTAGCCCTGCGTGGTTCCGATGAGATCCTGTGCGGAAGCAGACAGCCCTCTGCATGCCCTTGGTGTTAGTGGGACAGCTGAGTTCATTTAGCCGGCTAGGGCACATCCGGGGTGAGACCCAGGCCCAGCGGACTTCAGAAACCCTCCAGCATTGCTGTGTCCGGTGGCCAGGCAGGAAGCACGTGTGAAGTACAGTTCCTTCCCACGTGATCCATACTCCTGGTACCACTTGGGGTCCCACACCACGTGGATGCAGTTCTCTGGAGGCCAGAGATTGTGTCCTCATGCTGTTTGTGTCCTATCCTGAGCTCACTTTTTGGTGGGCGTGTGCGGGGGAGTGCCCAGTGCGTGGGACCGAGGCCTGTCTCTCCACTTATGGAGGGTGCTTCTCTTTCCCTTTATCCCGGGGCAGCAAGGGCGATGACACAGAGCTCCCATCCCCTTGCCCAGAGCTACCCTTGGATTACTCATCCCTGAGCATGAGCGTAGGTCCAGGGGCACGGGCAGTTGGGAAGAACGGATTACGATATAAACAAACACCTGCTTGCCTCTGGAATGAATCATGTGGATTTTCTTTGTAGCATATTTGCCGTCTTCATTTGCCATGAAAACACATGTCCGTGCTCTGAACCCATCCCAGAGGTCAGCACGTGGCTGGAGGAAAACACGAAGGTGTGGGAGTCACCCTCCCCTCCCCCACCCACCCCGGCAGCTGCCCGAGGGGTGAGCACGTGTCACAGAGAGATCACAGGGTTTGGGTTCACAATCAGGTACTGGTTCCTGCTCTGTGATCTTGTAAGCTTTCGGAACCTCCTTCCATCCTTCACAGAGTGACCTTGAGGATGAAATGGAATTTTATATGTAAAAGGAATTGTGTGTTATTTCATTACGATCAAGGACCCCCAGCACATCCCAGCCAGATCTTCAGTTCCTACCTGTCCCACCTCACACCTGCCTGTCTGTCCCGACGCGCGCGCACGGCTCCAATCGCGGGCACTGCTGGCCGTTCCAACTACCTTCGCTCACGCAGCCGTCTCTTCCCTGAATGGCTTTTCCCGCTCCATTTGCTTGGCCAGTGTCTCCTGATGAACTCATCCATTCAACAGATGAAATTTTTTTTTTTTTAAAGATTTTATTTATTTGAGACGGAGCACAAGCAGGGGGAGGGGCAGAGGGAGAGGGAAGAGCAGACTCCAAGCTGAGCAGGTAGCCTGACGCCGGGCTCCATCCCAGGTCCCTGAGATCATGACCTGAGCTGGAGGCAGACGCTTAACCCACTGAGCCACCCAGGTGCCCCTGAACAGATGAATGTTTACGGAGCATCTCCTGTGGGCCAGTCACCACGCTAGGCGCTGGGACACCGGGGCGAGCCAAAGATGTTTCCTTTCCTCGTGGGGCTTACACTTTATGAACGGTTTGGTGTTCACTTCAATATCACAGCCTGTCCTGACGTCCGTCCTCCCTTCACTGATTTGCACCCCTCCTGGGTACCTGCCCAGCCTCTACAGTTCTTCTCTCATACTGTCCTTGACATTGTGCTGACTCTTACACTCTGCCCCAGCTCTCCCTCCACCCGCTCCCTCTCCCCCTCCTCCTCCCCTCCCCTTCCCTTTCCCCTTTCTTCTATCTCTCTCCCCCCTTCCCTCCTTCCCTCTTTCCTACGGCAACCATTTTCTTTGTCCCTCCCTGGAATTTATAAGGCCAATCCTTGAAATGAGAAGGTGACTACTTTCAAACAGATAAAAGAAAGCCCTTCTTTTCCCAGCAGATAATTAATTTGTGTCACTTGCTGGTCATGGAACATAATTGAGGCCAAGGGCTTAAGAAGGCCCTGAGAAGGAATTAGAAACATAGCCACACCAGGGGGAATGTATCCTTCACTGGGCTTCCCTGTCCCTGGAGGGTGGGGGTATCGAGCCCTGCCCCGTGGAGCGTTCATCACGGCCCAGGCACCGAGCTGCAAACTAGCGTCCGGGCACCAGCGTCATCAAAGGGTGGTTGGAGACTAGATTGGAAACCCTGGGTTCGAGTCCCAGGTCTGTCATTTTCTCAGTGCAACCATTCAGATATATTCTCCAGCCTCTTACAGCCTCTGCTTCCTTGAAACCCCTGCATCCTGTGTGTTTCTCCCCCCTGGGCTGCAGAAAGGGTCCGGAAAGTGCAGTATGGGAGGAGCTCAGCAAGCTGCAGAATGTAAAGGTCCGAGGGTTCCGTGGATGCTCTTCCTGTCTCCCGCCTTTGGGCACCAACACGGCAGGGAGTATGTTCCCCCGGGGAAGCCTGACATCTGAGGCTACCGGCATGTATCTTGGCTGTAGGGACTGTCATGCAGTCATGGGGTGGGAGCTCCTGGGAGCAGAAGTGACCCAGCATCCCTGAGGCCCAGACCCGAGTCTGGTGCTCACCAGTGCTGAGGTCTTGGCAACCCCTTTGTCCTTTTGGAACTCTAGGTTTCTTAACCTGCAAAATGGGCGCTGGCAGTTGGAGCGAAGAGAATTGTACCAGATCGTGAGTGTTCAAAGTGTATTCCTCGGGACACAGCGGGAAACATTTCAGGAAAGAAGAGAGTTCCTGAAAAAGATTTCAAGAAAAAGTTTGAGGGATGTTGCATAATATAGAAAGATAATCAGAGTGCGGATGAGCATACATAGCTCTCTTTCTGAAAAGGCCCGTCACGGGGACAACTGTTTTTGTTCAACCTGGTTTGGCCCAACTGTTGCAGGGCCCCTATTACCGTCCTATAGATGTTGACGTTCTCAGGAATATGCCTTTGGGAGCCTCTGACAAAGCTCTTGGGCTCCTCCCTGTCACTCGTTTTGTGCCTCTGGGATACTCACATGGTAATTCCACACAGACGGGGGTGGGAGGGGGGACGGGGCGGGGTGGGCATCCGAGCCTCACAGCGACAATCAGCCAGTGGTCAGCGTTGTGCCATTTTGGAAAGTCCTACTGAGGCTGCCTGCCACCTCCTTCCCAGTGATGCTTTCTCTGGTTAGGTGGCACGTGGCTAGCTTTCCCTGAGCTTGCACGGGGCCCCGCCAGAGGGAGAGGCGGGTAGCAGGGGAGCCAGCAGGCAGGGAGCCCCAGCTAGGCAGCTGGGAGTGCACTGCAGGTGCAGGCATGTTGCACACATTGCAAACTGGCCCCCCGAGGCACAACGTGAGCGGAGTCTCGGGAAACGGCAGCAGGTGTGACAGCCTCCCACCTGCGGAATAGCGGTAAAGAAAGTCAAACCGTGCAACATTACTCAGCATTTTCACAAAAAAGTGCATTGGGCTCTTGAACTGTGCCAGGGCTCACGTCGATGGCTGGACACACAGAGATAACCCCGGCCCAATCTATGACCTTGAGATGCTCTTGGAGTTGGGGAGGGAAAGGAAACTAGACAGCATATAAACAGCTACCAGCACCTGCTCTCAGGCACGGGTGGGCAGCGTCGCCTGGGAAGTTGGTTAAAAATTCAGATGCCTTGCTTCTGATATCGAGGGTCAGAATCTGTGGGGTAGGGGCTGGGCACCTGCATATTCTGGTGAGGGATTAGATTGGGGAATTCGTCATCACTTGAGTACGATCAATGGGGAAAACATGTGCTCTGGGTGACCCTGGACAAGGTCCTCCATCTCTCCCCAGCTTTATGGAGGTGTAATTGACAAACAGTGTTGTAAGATATTGAAAGTGTGCTCGGGGATGCTTCGATATACGTATACACTGTGACAAGACCCTTCCCCCATCCATCACTTTTTGTCTTTGTCTCTTCTTTTTCTTGTGGCGAGAGCAGGTAAGTTCTGCTCTCTGCATATTTCTATCCCACAACACAGTGTTATCACCACATACTACACGAGATCCTTGCACGCTGTTTGTCTTAGAGCTGCACGTTGGCATCCTCTGACCAATCTTTCCCTTTCTCCCCCACCCTCCAGCCTTTGGCAGCCGCTTTTTCTGTGCTCTGTTTCGAGGAGTTTGGCTTTTGCCTTAGGTTGCATGTGTAAGGGATGCCATGTGGTGTTTTCCTCTGTCTTACCTCAGTTAGCTTCTTTATTGAACACACTCCTGCATGTGTGGGGGCAGTGACATCAGAACGCCACATGGCGAGCACCTGGCAGAGTCTGGCGTGCCACAGGAACTCAGGGGTCATGGCCGTTCTTGGTATGTCTATGGAAGTGGGCTGGAAACCTGAAGGCAGGACAGTCGGAGGGCAGGGAGGAACCGGCTGGGCTCTGGATGTTTCCGCCGGACAGGCAGCACTGTGCCTTGGTGCAAGGATACCAGTTAACCACAGAAGTGGACGTTGGGCCAGAAACTCCAGTGCTTTTTACGAGGGAGTATTCGGGGGGGGGCTTGTGAGCTTCTGCAGAGGTTCTTGACTCCGACCAGCCAAGATTCAGATTCCCCGTTACAGCAGCTCCTTTGGTCGGATTCACATATTTCCTACCAAAGCATTCACTTTCTTGCAGCACTTGTTAATTTCCTGTGGGCACGCCTTACTGCATGCCCTTCGCTGGCTCCTAAAGGCCAGGAACTGGACAGTTGACACCTTTTCTTCCCCAACCTAGTGCTGTGCAAACAATAAGTACTCGATACAAACCTGTGGCTAATTGATAATTGATCTGTTGCAGCGGGGAGGGCAGATACCAGCTGTGGCTGTTTTGTCCTCAATTTGGGTTCATTTCCACCTTTAAAGAGCTTGTGCATTATTATATTATCATATTATGCAAACCAAATATCCTAAAAAGACAGATAGTTAACAAACAGACTAGTAGATTAGGGATTGCCTATGGGATTCATCCTAATCAACCAGCCTACTTATCTGCCTGTGATCAGGGCCCCGAGTCTTTATCATTCAGCCGAGTGAAGCAACATACCAGGTTCCCAGAGGAGTAGAATGGGATTTCAATTACATATCCATTTTTTTATCACTTCGCTGAAATAACATGGGCTCCCTGGCTCTAAATTGCTAAAACCCAGTTTAAGTTAAGGAGACAAATAGGCACTAATTACAGAGCAGTGTGGAGTCCAAAGTATCAAGGCCCTTGGCCAAGAAATGCCTTCCATCATGTCACCCCCTCCAATGCGAAACTGGAAGAAATTGAAGTTTCCTCTCCTGCTACTTTACTCTCAGGAACCCCTCCCCTGAGGAGTGTCAGAGTATGGGGGGGGGCAGTTACAAAAGACCCATCTGGGGAGAGAAGTTTGGACGCTCCTCTTTTGGCCATGGCCAGCTATGAACTTGAAGACCATGGCATCTGTTTCTTTTGCGTAAGAATCCTTGCTGTGGTCTACATTCTTTTTTTTTTTTTTTTTTTTTTAAGATTTTATCCATTTATTTGACAGAGATCACAAGTAGACAGAGAGACAGGCAGAGAGAGAGGAGGAAGCAGGCTCCCTGCTGAGCAGAGAGCCCGATGCGGGGCTCGATCCCAGGACCCTGGGATCATGACCTGAGCCGAAGGCAGAGACTTTAACCCACTGAGCCACCCAGGCGCCCCCTGTGGTCTACATTCTCATGCACACAGAAGTCTCCTCTAAATCCTAATCAGAACTGCAGCTTCCCAGTGGAAAGAGGAGTAACACACAGGCACCAGGTGACCCGGTGGGTGCTAGCTCCGTGGCCAACTGCTTGAGGGACCTTGCACAAGTGACTTCACTTGGGTGCTTCCGCTTTCTCTTCTATACAGTCATATCCACTGGTAAATATTTAACGAGCTCTCTAGGGAGGAAAAGCCCTTCTTTGTAGCTTTTGCCAGTTTCCATGGTGTAAATACTCCCACCACGGCTGATTCCCAGCTGCCAAGCTGATGTCACTGAATTTAGAACCGAGAAGAGGCACCCACCGTTGGCTCTGTGAGCCGGCACGAGATGGTTTCAGCGTACCACTGGCTGAGATCTCGCCCATCACCGAATGAGATGATAATGGGATGGTCGTACAGAGCACACGCCCTCTCTCTGCCTGTCTAGGCGCATCCATATCCCTAGTTCTGAAGGCTAACATTCGATGGCAGGCAAGAAGGAAAACCTCTTGCTTCTGCCCATCTCAGAGGTGGGGTAAGAATAAAGGAAACCATGTTTTCAATGTGAGATTAAAAATAAAATAGGGAATTTTGCTCATTCTTTATATCAATATTTAGTGAATCTGTGATAACATTTATTAATGAAATGTTAATAATCGTCTTCAAACTTTCATTGAATGGAAAACAGTCTTCTCTGCTTTTGTGCCTTTGTGAAGGGGAAGGTGGATAATTTATTCCCCGTCAAGAGGGTTTGACAAGAAATAGATCAACAAGGTGCCTTCTCCCCGTCTGTCATGTCCAAGTCCACATGCTCAACAAATGCTCAGCAGCTGTGTATTGATGACACGGCCTGGCCATGAGGACTTTCCTCTCTTACGAATGGCAGAGATCTGATAATCAGGCACGGAGTACTGACTGGACCCTTCAAGGTTCCCCACCGGGCCTCCTGTTTCCCGCGCTGCCGTTCATTGGCCCGCATCGAATACCTCTTCCGGTGGCTTCTCGGCAGACCCCCTGTGGCCTCTTGCTTTGACCCACCATGGCACCCTACCAGTAAAAATCTCTCTCGTGACACAGGTCTTACCCTACCTGGACTACAGTCACGGATGCGTTTGGCCTATCCCCCAACCAGACTGTGAGCATCTTGAAAGAAGAGATTAGGTATTATTAATCATTTTTTTATTTCCTGCAGTATGCTTAATAAGTGCTTTTTGAATTTTAATTGAATTTGTATGACTAGGTGCTGATGTACTTCCTTAATCTAAAGAGTTCTTTAAAAAATGAGTTCAGAAGTTACATCCTATTGAAGAATGTCAAGAATAACATGAACCAGAACCGTTGGCATAGGAGACAACCAAATTCTGGGTAAGCTTTGTGGGATGCCAAAAGGCACACACCCTCACCCACTCTCGCACGCACACAGTAATTTGCCTGACATTCCGACTTCCACTTCTTCAAATAAAATATCTATTTATACCCACATTTATTAATTCTATAATCAAAATTACTTGGACAAGAACATTTTCAATAAAAAAAAAAATCTAAGAACGTGGAACATTGTTAGGTGCCAGATAAGACATTGATGTGGTAGAATGGAGTCCCTGTTCTCAGTTTGGTGGGGAGGACAGGTCCATATAGTTGAAATATAAGTGAGTGGTCTGGGGTTGGTTACGGAAGGTTTGACCTGAGCCCTGAAAGATGAGGTGGAATTTGAGTCAGAAGAGGGAAACAAAAGAGTAGGAGGAGAGCTAGAGGAAGAAGAATAAAGAGTGGGGGGAAAGGTAATTTTGCAAGACTTGAGGGGAGGATGTAAAATAGGGTGGAGAGGGGCATGATGGGGAGGAATCATGATTGGCCTGTGTGAGGTTTTCATGTGGGGGATAAATTATAGGTTTATCTGAGAACCGAAAGATGTAGGGCCGTAGGTCTCTTTGGGTTTAGCTTCTATCTAAGAAGCCCTGAGAAGCCACCAAATCTTTTGTGTGGGGAAGTAGCCTGATGACAGATCCTGGAGGGTATGAACCGGAGAGGATAGACTGTTGGAGTCAGAGCTTCCACTGGGACTGGCCAGGGGAACCACATGGCGGCAGTGAGGATGGACCTTAAGGGATAGGAGTCAAGGCCCCAAGGAAGAAGCATGACTTGGGGACTGGTCGAACTGTTTAACAGTGAGTCACAGATCAAAGTAAAAGGTAATGGGTGGGTAGCTCTTGAAAGAATGCAGATTATGGGAATGAGATCCGAGCATAGAAGTTGTTGAGAAACCCGAGAAGACCCATGGAGCTGGCTTCTCTTGCTGTCTCTCTTTCCCTCTCTCTGGATCCTAGGACCAATTCCTCCTCTTCCTACACAGCTTCTCCACATCCTTCTCTCTACCCACTGGCTTTCTTGTCCCTCAATAACTTCAGCTTTTCTGAGTCAGCCATGACCTCCGGCCCTCCCACTGCTAAGTGACCCAGAGGCTCACTGTTTACCTCTTCACACTTATGAAAGGAAGCTCCTGACTGACTCAGCAGCATTCCTTGACTCTTACGTTATAAGGTCGTGGCTTGCCCGCCAACCTATGGCTGGGCTGGTCTTAGCTCAGATGCCCACTCCCTGCCCAATCGGCTGTAGTCTGGCAGTGAGGGAGGGTGGGCTGGGGCCAGAATCTGGGTCGCAGGATAAAAACCAGAGCCCAGGAGCTGCAGGCAGGGCCTTAGAATAAGCAACGGGGAGGTGAGGGGGGAAGGTATCATGATTATTATTTCTTTACATATTTTTTGGCTTTAGAGGACAAAGATAACGATGGGGTCAAAAATGATGAGCCATTCACTAGACTCGCTGTTTGGAAGAAGAGAAATGGCAGTGACAGAAGAACAAGAAAATGTGCCAGGGAAGGGAAATGACAGGTTCATGTAGGGGCAAGTCAAATTTCCCTTATTCATTCATTTGGCAAATACGTATTGACTGCCTCCCACATGCCAAGGATAGCGTTCAGTAGGTCATGAGGTATACACGGGCTTAAGACATGGAAGATGATAATGGAACACTCAGTAATATAATAATAACGATGACACTTCCCATCTATTAAGCGCCTACTGCACACAATGTGCTTTTGATATATGATTTCGTTTAGCCTTTATAACCATTTTTAAAAAGACGGTATTAGTCATCTCCTTTTACAGTTGGGGAATTTAAGGCTCTGAGAGACCAAGTAATCATCCCAAGACCACACAGACCAATAGATGAATGGGTAAATAAAATGTGCTATGTATGTGGAATGGAATATTATTCAGCCTTAAAAAGGAATGCGATTTTGGTAGATGCTATAACATGAATGACTATGGAAAACATGATGCTAAAGGATGTAAGCCAGACACAGAAGGGCAAATATTATCTGCTTCCTTTCGTGTTGTATCTCTGGGAAGCAAATTCGTAGAGCCCTAACAGACCACCGATTACTAGGGGCTTTGGGGAGAGAGATGGGGAGTTACTGTTTTGTGGCTATAGAATTAACCAGCTCTGGAGTGAGGATGTTGGTGATCATTGCACAACACTGGGAATGAGCTTAGAGCCACTGAACCACACACTTAAAAACAGTCAAAATGTCAATTTTATACACCCTGTATTTTATTTTATTATAAAGAAAAGTTGCAAACAAGTTCCTCTGGCCGCTGCGTGGAGAGTAGATTGTGGGGTTTCATGGGGGTGGGGGAAAGAAGTAGAAGACCAACATGGGGGGCTGCCGTGTGCTTTTAGTGGTATGATGGGGCCTCAGACCAGAGTGGTGCTGGCAGAGATGGAGAGAAGACCAGAGATGGGCTGCAGACTCATTTCGAAGGCAGAGAGCTGGCAGGGTGAGCCATCCACAAAGGATGTAAGGAAAGAGGGGATGTAGTGTGACATCCAGGACCTTGTCGTGGGGCACAGGATGCATGATGGTGTTGGGCTCTGATACTTTGGCGGAAAACAGCCAACACGCCCCAAGAAGGTAGACGCATCACACTTGAATAGTGCCATCCGAGGGGGCAGGTGGAATTGTAAGGAGAAGGGTTTGGGGTCAACGTTCAAAACCAAGCACCGGTCTCCTAGAGTGATGCTGAGCGTGTTGTGGGCTGCTCACCGAGCGGGGAGTGCCCATCTGAGGGGCTGTAGGAGCTGCCTTGCAGAAGATACACGTAGGACTGGGCGATCTTTAAGACCCTTATCAATCCTCAGATTCCTTCGTCCTGGGTTTTTGGAGGCCTTTGCAAACACGATTTCCCAGAGGGCAGATTACAGAAGTGGGGAGTAAGGGAACAAGGCTTGGCTGGAGATTGCGATTGAGATAATTTTTAAGAATCTCATAACCAGGGAAGTCAGCGGGGTCCAAGAGCATTTTTTTCTTCTCTTCTCTCTCTCTCTCTTTTTTTTTTTTTCTTTTCTTCCTTCCTTTCCTCCCTCCCTTCCTCTCCCCTGCTCTTCTTTAAAATGGAGGAAAATTTTCTCACCCTGGCTGTTCTCTGCGGGGGCCCTGGGCATGAGGGGACGGGAGGCTGGCTGGTCATTTCAGGTTCGAATTGGGACCTCGGGAGCGGTTCCTTCCCCATTAAGCAGGTCCCACCCCGTGTCGTCCCTGCTGCCACAGTCATTCCCTGACATGCCGTCACGGGCAACCTCCTTGGCTCCAATCACTTTCCGCCGTTACCTGTAACACGCAGATTGCCGGTAACTTTACTCCAGAGAACCAATTAGCACAGACCCAGCCCGGGTAATTACAGTCTGATAAGATCCTTGCGGCAGATATCCAGGGCAGATAAAGCACGAGGAAGCCATTTCTCAGCAGGACTTGGTGGGAAACAGTATTATAACTCGCCTTTCCTCCTCCCCATCTCTGCCCTTGGACCCCCAGCCCTGCCTCTCCCAAATTTGAACGGGGCCCAGAGAGGAAGGAGATGAGAGGGGATGAGGAAAAGGGGAGAGACCCCAGAGCGGCAGCCACCTCTCCCGGGGCCAGGCAGCGACCTGCCCTTGCCTTTCCGTCAGCCCGGACAGGCTGCTGCCATCAAAGCTGGAGAGGAGACCAACCAACTAGGAGAGCCAAAGGGTTCTGATTTGAGTGACCAGACACGGGAGGGGACTGCACATGACATCTCGACGGCTGGCCGCTGGGCTCTACTGACCGTGGCCTCTGGCCCACAGCCACCCGGCATGTTCCCTCAGACGGCGGGGGCTGCGACCTCCTGCCCTCACTTGCCTTGTGGACCTGGGCAGAGGCTGTCGCCATGCATGAACCCGTCTCTCTTCCTCCTCCTGCTCTTTGCCGTGTTGGTCCCTGGACCACCCCCCCCTGCACCCCGACGGCCCCTCCCCGGCCTCCCCACGGAGGCTGCCTTTAGTCCACTCTGCACACTGCAGCCCGACGAATGGTTTTAACATGCAAATCCAGTTACGCCGGTGCCTTGTTTAAAACCCTTTGCAGGGGCTCCGCACTGCCACCAAGATAATGTGCAAACACAGCCTTAGCATGGCTGATTTTCTTCCCGTCAGATCTGTTAGGAAACAAAATACCGCAGACGCCGCTGAGACCCACCGTACACTGTTCCCGACCCCCATTTCTCCTTTTTCGAGGTCTTCAGCTATAGGCTTCTCTTCTGTGCGTGGAGATTTTAGCGGTGAAATTAGCCAACGGTGAAGCTGATGTCTATTTCTGGCGCACAGTTCCCTGAGTTGCGACACGGGTGGATGTGTGCGCCGCCGTTGCCCCCGGAATACCAACCAGTCTCCTCACTCTGGAACATTCTCGCCTGCGCGGCTGTCGGTGGTCCAACCGCCACCCTTCCCTAGCTCCTAAAGCGCGCCGGTCTGCTCTCCACCGCTCCGGTTTTCTTCGGAAGAAGGGCTACCGCGCGAGCGTGCGCAGCGTAACCTTTTGAGGCCGACTTCTTCGCTTGGCACCGTGTCTGGGAGGCCGATGCCGGTGGTTGTGTGTCTCGAAGTTTGTTTTCCTTTTTGTGGCCGTGGCTTGCATTTCATTTCATAGATGAAGACCGGTTTGTGTATCCACTCCCCGCACGACACGGCCCCCTGTGGTTCCTGACCTCCGTGCCACCTGCTTCTTCTTATGGGGACCCCTTCTCCCCTTCTCCTTCTCTTTGCCAATCTGAGTCCTCACCCTTCTTCAGACATCACTAGAAACGTTCCTCTGCCAGGGACGCCTCTCCGGCTCTAGATAAGATCAGATTATGCTCCTAAGGCTTCCTCCATGAACACTCTTCTCACACTTCGGGGTAGTAGCTTTTTGGTGAAATCACCTGCCTCCCCCACCGTCAGTAAGCTTCATGAGGGCAAGGGCTGTGGCCATGTTCGCCGCCGTACTTCTATCCCCTTGCAAGTCCTAATAAATATGTCTTAAATGAATGAATTCCAACCTGATTTTATATCCCTAGAGTTGAATATTGTACCAAACATTCAGTAAATCACGGTGGATGCGTGACATATTAATGAAGATGTGTCTTCTGGTGTCCACCCCTCAGAAAACACGCAGGCGTCTGCTGCTTTGTCTCTACTGCTCAGACCCCGTTGCCAACCCTTCCAAATATTCTGAGCCACAAGCCTTTCCCCCTTTTCTGCAGAGTTACAAAGAGAAATGGAGGTAGCTTGCAATCCTGATGCACCAAAATAAGGTAAAGATGTAGATTGGGATAAAGTAAAATCGAGGAGGAATAGAAATGTGAGATGGAGAAAAAGCTAGAACACAGGAATTCAGGCCATAAAGTCTGAGCTTCCCGGCAACCAGAGACAATAGGGAAGCCATCAGTGACAGATTTTTGCATCCTCTCTTAGTCAAAATTATGCCAGTTTTCCCCGAGAAGCTGAAGCTAAGGGAAGTTTCTCATGTGGGACTTCGGAAAGGAACACAGAAGCTAACAGGCAAGTTAAAAAATAATACCAGGCTTCCTTTAAATGTAATCGCTAGACCCTGAGCTCTCCTGTCAAGCATTCCTTCGGTGCAAACTCAAAGCCGTATGCCTAAACACAAGTCAGTAAATCTGTTTCCGCAAGGAGCCAAAACCATTTGGTCCAGATGTGCAGCTTTCTGATGGTCTGGCTTGATCCGGGGATAAAATCTAGACTATCTGGAGGAGTAGCTGGACCACATGTCCTTCAGATAATCCTCCATGAATATTATTTCTTGCCCTGGGCTTTTCGTGACAGCCAGAGGCAGACAATTGGAGTTTATGTTTCCCAGGAAGGGTGTGGAGTGTTGTCAACACAAGCCAGCACACGTCCTTCATCGATCAACCAAGTTGATCGGCAGGAGGGGGCGTCTTCCTATGAAATCCAGGGGCCTTACCAAGGCCCTTATCTGATGGGCTACCATTTCCCCACCACCCTCAAGTAGGCCACAAATAGAAGGTCATGGACGAGAAACTGAGGTCTCCCTCCCCATCCCATGCCCTAAGTATATTCAGTACCAGGAAGATTTTAAAAAATTTGGTTCGGTTTCCGGAGGATTTGAAAAAGAGAGCCCAAAGATCATCTCAGATCCTGGGATTAAATACTGGGAAAAGAATGAGCTTCCCAGCTAGCCTTTGGATAGAGAACCCATTCCCCTTCTCACAGGGTTTTTCATTCTGTTAGGGCCAATTTAATGTTAAAACCTGTTTAAGTATTAGGGCCTGCTTAGCCAGAGCAACTCCATATTGCCGAGGTAGCCACATTGTTGTTTACATCCACGGACTTCATTCCGGGAATAAACGCCCCAGTAGTTCCTGGTGTGGTTCCGGGTATCCATTCCGGGAGTAAACGCCTTAACAATAGAAGCCACATACCTTGGGTCTGCGGTTGTGCCCTATAAAACCAGCCTGTGAGATCGGGAGGGGGTCGCTCTCTTCGGAGGCGGCCCTGGCCGGTCAGTCTGACTTCTAATGCTTGGCATAGAATAAGGCTTTGCATAACTTTCACTTTGTCTCAGTCTCGTTCCTTTGATAACGGACCTCAATGCTCCCAGACACAGGGCAAGAGGTAGGCTGGGCAAATCTCGCCGTTATTCCCATTTTACAGATGATGAAAAAATACAGAGGAGGCTAAATGAGTTGCCTAAAGCTGTACCACATAATATGTTAGAACCAACACTCCAGGTTTTCTGGACTCAAACCCTGTGTTCTTTGCACTCCCCATTTAATATATTAATGTTCTAGACTACTACATGCTGAGGCAGTACGAAGATTTTCCTGAAATAATAACAGAGAGGCAATTTTTATCTTCAGATCAAGAAGAAAGAGTTTCCAACTGTAATAAAAAGGATTTGGGTTCGACATTAGGAAGATATTTCTGCCAGGGAGAGTTGTAAGTCATAAAAACAGGCCACTGAGGGGGACGCTGGAATTTTCTTACTTATAACCTTTAAAAATGTGAGCGCTGGTCTCAGTCTGAGGACTGTTTTGGGGTTATCTTCCTTAGAGACCTCACGTCTGCTTTCAACTTCCTTTCGACTCCCACCCTGTCCTTCTGGAGCACCGCTGGGGTCCTTGGAGGCTCGGTCGGGGGGGTGGGCAGTTAGCAGGGGCAGCCGGTCATGGAGTCATTCCACTCCATTCCATGGAGTCATTCCACAGCAGTCGCTGGGCTCGACCCCAGCTGGATGAGAGGCTCTGTAGGATTTGCTTTCGCCAGTCCAGGTGCAAGGGCTTTCACGAAGGAAAGGGTTATAGAGACGTGGGCAGGCCACGGGAACCAGCGGTCGTGGTGAGGGATAGGAAACCAGGAGTACCAACGGAGCGGTGAGCCGTGGCAGCCTGGGAGCTCCGTGGGCCCCAGATTCAGGGGCAAGAGGCTGTCTGGCCAGAGCCATAGAGACGACTGCTGCTCTGCCAGGTTCCTTGTGTCAAAGCAGGGGCAAGAGAGGTGGGGAACAAACCCCCACCTCTCTCTTTCCCCTGCCTTCTGATCGCTCTCTGGGGCTGCATGGGCCTCACCCACCAAGGAGCTTGTCAACAAGAGAGTCTGGGGGGTGCCACCCCCAGAGATCAGTATCCTGAGGCCAGAGCAGGGCAGAGAGGGGCAGAGAATGGACCAGAGAGGGGCAGGAGCACACAGAGAACAGCCGGCACAGTGGGAACCACACCCAGAGCACACCCAGAGACCCCCTGCCTCCCTCTGCTTTCCTTCTAACAATAAACACACACACACACACACACGTAACCCGCACAACAAGAAAAGGGGTAACTCGGGGTAACAGGGCAGTGAGTGCTAGGGAGAAACAGAGAGCAGACGGAGAGTGTGAGAAATGGAAGGGGGCTCTTAAAAAAAGTTATTTAAGTTCAGTTACTTAACACGTAGTGTATTATCGGTTTCCGAGGTGGAGGTCCGTGCATCACCAGTCGCACGTGACACCCAGTGCTCGCTCCGTCACGTGCCCCCCTTCGTGCCCATCATCCAGTGGCCCCATCCCCCCCTCCAGCAACCCGGTCTGTTCCCTAGAGTTGAGAGTCTCTCCGAGAAGGGGACTTCTTTAGGTAGAGTGGCCTGGGGCCTGGGAGCAGGTGCCGTGGTGCGGAGATCTGGATGAGGGGAGCGTGTGGTGGCCTGCTTCAGCCAGCAGAGAGAGACCCTCCCTTGCCTGCACAGGCCGACTCTGCAGAGCTCCCCCCTCTCCCCGTGTGTGACGCAGGCGGCCCTCCAGGACCGGGCGTGGGGCCCAGCGGTCCCCCTCAGCTGCCGGGAAGGCACGTGCAGGCTGCCTGCGGTGGGGCCCGCAGAGTGACGCCTTCCTTCCGCGGGGGCTGCGGCCTTAGCGAGACACGCGGGGGGCTGCAGTGGGGGGATGTTCTTCCCAAGTGCTAGGCCGTGACCCAGAAAACACCTCAGACTCCCGTGGCTTCTGCCCAAGAGTCTGAAGAGAGTGGCGGCTGGCGGGCAGGTGGCAGAGCCCCCACACCCGGCTATGGTGTCTCCCCGCGGTGGTCTGGGGGCCCCGCAGGCGGCTCTAATTGGGACGGAGGGACTCACAACCACCTGTCCCCAACTCAGGCACAGACACGGCGCTTGCTCGCTCTCTCTCTCTCTCTCTCTCTCTAACACACACACACACACACACACACACACACACACACACACTTATAGAAGTACAGGGTTCCAGAAAAGCCCACAGCAGGAACACTCAACCGGAGTGTGCTGGCTCGGGGAGGGCCTCTTGGAAGAAGGGACCCTTAAACTGAGACTAGGAGGCAGAGGAGGCGTTCGTCCAGCGAAGAGAAGGCAGGAAAACATTCTAGGCAGCAGGAACCAGGTGCAAAGGCCGTGGGGTAAGGGAGAGAGAACGCCGGCTTGCCTGGGCCGGGAACTCAGAGACGTTCAGAATGGCTGTGGAGGGATGTGGGAGAGGTCCTCCTCCACCGAGGGGGCTGGTGGGCTGGGGTCCTCCACGCTCTCCTTCGGGTCCCCCCTGCGAGCTCTGAACTGGGAGGGACACAGTCGTGTTTCCCGTTTCTGGGGAGCTTCACGGTGTGCCCGGTGCTCCCATGTCCATTTTTCATCCGCTTCTGTGTCCATTTTGAAGAATGACGGGGCTAAGATTGTGAACGCGGGTGAGGACAGAGGCTCTGCGACACCTGGTGACTTGTTCAAAGGCACCCAGCCAAGGGTCAGGACTCATGGCCTGGTCTTCTAGCTCCTGGCCTGACAGTCGCCTCCCCGCAAAGTCGTGTACAGAGCCCTCGTTTGGGCCAGGGTGATGGTACCGTCTGTGCCCGCAGACCGCCCCCGACTGGAGGCTGCGCTGACTCCCCCAGGCCTCGGGCTCCTGCCCTGGGCCGGGGCACTCCGGACGTGGAGCTCACTCGGCCATCCGGAGGCCCTGCCCAGCTCCAGGCTCTGTGGCTGAGACCCCCTTGTCCACGTCCACACAGGCAAGGGGAGCCTGGGCAGGACCCAGCACTGGTTCCACGGTCCTTTCTGTCCTCTGAAGAGGATAGGAGGTTGCACGTTCTCAGGTATGAACATTTCCTTCTGTTCTCTTAGGCTCCCGCTCAGCCACCCGCCTCCGTGAAGCGGCTCTCCGGTCCTTGGTGGATACAATCCTTTTAGCTCCCAGGGCCTCCCTCCCTTGCTCGAGGCTCTTTATCTCCTGGGCTCTCGGTCCTTCTCAGACGTCGTCTCCTTTTCCAGGAGCTTCTCTCGCTGCCTGTCAGCACCAGCCTCTGTTGCTCCCATTCTCTCCCTCGCCCCCCATTCCTCCCACTCCCACGGCAAGCTCTTCCCAGAGAGGGGACCCCCTGGCCTTGCCTCCCAGCCCTGTGCTTCAGGGAGTCAAGTGGTGGAGAAGACTTCATGACTCCCCTGCCTCAGAGCGGAGCCGGGTGGGAGGGAGAGCCTGGGGGGGGGTGGGAGGGGGGACAAAGAGACTTTGAGACTGAAGGAAAGAGCAGCTATTAGTCACCAGGGGGACAAAAAGAAAAGGAATTGATCAGATAGCAGGTGGCCCAAGAAAGCTCCCCACAGCCCAGATCAGCCCTGACTTTAATAAGGGACTGGAATTAGAGCCGGGCGGGGAAAGGCGTTTCGTGCCAGCCCAGTCCCCTCTGTGCCCCAGCCCCCAGGGACAGGAAGAAAGGTGAACAGGAGAGCACCTGGGGTAGATGGCACTTGTGTCATCGGCAGCTGAGGGAAAGAAGAACCCGGGGCAGAGAAAGAGATGTAGGCAAGAGAAAAAAGAACGAGTAGCTCCTGGATTCCCCAGGGGCTCTGAATCTCTCACATGCATCCCAATGACAGGACACAGTGTGGGGTCTTTTGTTGCTGGGCACTTGTCCTTCTTCCCTTCTATCCCTTTCACATAGCCTGCTTGCCACGTGACCAAATAGTAGTTAAGGACGTACCCGTAGTCGCCGGCACCTATGGGTATCAGACTCCGGGAAGGTGCCAGGAATCGGAGATGAGTGCCTGATCCGTGCTGCCGAGATGTTCGCGGTCTAATGAGAGATAAAAGCATGCACGTGGCGACTCACCCTACTTAATGTCACCATGAAAGTGATCTGTGCAAAGTCTGGTGGTGGCCGCACTCTGACCAGAGGGCTAGGTGGGCTTTGCGGAGCCTGGACTCTGAGCCAAGACCTAGAGGGCAAGGCAGAGCAAGCCAGACAGGCAGAGAGAGGAAGGGCAGTCCCAGCAAACAAAGAGCTTAGGTAAAGCTTTGGGGGTCGCTGATGAGCACAGTGTGTTTGGGGGAAATGAGGGATGTGGGAACAAGAGAAGCTCGTGGCTGATGTCCTCTATTGGGCTCTGGTTGACAGGTGGCAGCAGGATGGGGGGTTCAAGAGGCTTCTGCCTTTCTCTCTTACAAATAAAATCTTCAAAAAAAATAGAGGTTGATTAAACTATATTTTTAAAAAAAAAATCCCTTACTGGCTCCCCATTATAAGGATGAAATATGAACTCAGAGGCACTGTCCATGGAGATGCCCTTCCTACCTGCCCAATCTCATCTCCCCCCATGAGCCTCTGGGAACCCTCCACACTCACATCTACACCCCACCCTCGTCCCGCCGCCAGCAGGCTCCGGAATCATTGTGTTTTCTGTTGCCGCCATGACTTGGATTGTGCTGTTTTCCCTGTCCAGAATGTCCTTCCTTCCCTCGTCCACCACATTGGCATTCCCTACAATTTTTCAAGTATTTTTCAAGTAATTTACATTCTATCCTGGGGCAGCTCGCTTGACCATGCCCATAGCCCTCTGCTTGGTGAGAGGGAATCTTCCTGGGGCCGCATAACTCGGTTTGTCTCACGTTGACAGCTTTTATCAGACTGTGTCATTGATGTGCTTGTGCCCCACGATGGCAGAAGCTGGCTCTTTCATCTTTGTATCCTCAGTGCCCAGTACGGTCTCTGGCACATAGTAGGTGTTCAGTAAATATTCAGTGAAAACATGTACGAGCCATTAAAATTATTCTATCCCTTGACCTGGTACTCCCAATTGTGGAAATTTATCCTAAGGAAATATTAGGTCCCTTTGACCGGTCTATAATTCTTTCCTGGATCACTTCCTGATCTATTATAGTATTTGCATATCAACTATTTACCGAATGCTTATGCACCAGGGAAGGGGACCAGACCAATCATCCCCATTTGCCTGGTGCTATCCTGGTCTTACAACTCAAATGTCCATTATCCTGGAGATCATTCAGTCCCAGGCAAGTCGGTTTGGTCGCCCATCCTCGTGCAGGGCTCCATTGTTCATGGCTGGAGTTAACGTTTTCAAGCAGGTCGTTGAGGTCCTGCGATTACATCCTAGAAAGGAGTGGATGACCAAGACAGTAATACTTGGAGCACGCTGTTACAAAGGTTGGCACCAACTATGAGTGCACAGAATAAAAAGCAATGATGGCCACACGTATGTGTGCATGCATGTGTGTGTGTGTATGTGTGTGTGTGTAGGCAGAGGAAGGTTTATAGAGGAGATGGGACTTGAACCGGACTGTGAGGGAACTGGAGGGGTTCTCCCAACAGACAAGGCGGGATCTCCACCCTCCTGCCGCTCACGCTCCGTCCCACACTGAATTCTGGGCTAGTACTTTCTCCAAGGGAAGGATCAGGTTCCGATATGGTTTCCAACACCCTCCCTGTGCCAGCCCACAGTTGCCTATTCTGTTGTCTGCTCTCTGGGTTCGAGTCTTCTTGGAACAGGAAGGATTCCAGGTATCAGGCTCTGTCCTGAGTCATACTTGCAAGCAGGGCATGCTTACCTTGAATTCTTGTCCCCTTGCCCCAGTGTGCTGTTGCATGGGGAACTGTGTCCCCCAAGAAAGTGCCTGTGCCTGTGTTTGGAGATAGGGCCTGTAGAAAGGCCAATGAAGGTTAAGTGAGGTCACAGGTGTGGACCTGTATCAGAGGTCCTATAATCCTATAGGACTGATGTCCTTAAAAAGAAGGAGAGACACCAGAGAGACCTCTCCCTGCCTGCAAGCCCACGGAGGAAAAGCCACATGAGGACACAAGAAAAGTGGCCATCTGTAAGCCAGAAAGAGCCCTGACCAGGAACGAGAGGTGCCAGCACCTTGACCTTGGACTTCCCATGTCTGGAACTGTAAGAAAATAAACATCTGTTGTCTAAGCCTCCTCGTCTGTGGCCCTTGTTACAGCAGCCCAAGCCGCCCCACAGAGGGATACATTTCCTGGCTGAGTCTGCTCTCCCCAGCTGACCTGCCGCCCTTTGGAGCCCAGACGCAGTCGTAGACCACTCCCGCAGGTACAGGGCCCAGCATGGTGAACGGTAATGACCTTGTCATAGGAGAGGGGAGACTTCCAGTAGCTGGAGGAAGGAACCGGGATCTTAGGACAAGGACATGAAATGTGTGGACAAAGGAGCCAATGGTGCTCACTTGCTCTTTCTCCTGAGATATCTTTCCTCCCCTGAGAAGGGAGGCACAGATCGTACTCTGGGGGTGCTCATGCAATTATTGTCATCAAAGGTGGGAATTTGGAGACCTCCCATGTGCTAGAACCCTGAGATTTTTCTTTGGTCACTTGTAGATACATATTAGAGTTATGAAATGATTTTATGGCTGACCCTCACATCCAGGCTTGGATAGAGAGGGACTTGGCATTATCCCCTTTTTACAGATGGGAAAACTGAGGCTCAGGGGCCAAGTGCTCTATTTCAGGTCACACACCCACTGAATGAGAGACCTTAGCCTCAGCTCTAGGTCTGTTTCCCTCCCAAGCCTATGGTCTCCCCACCCCACTGCCCTGGAACAAAGACCCCATGCTTGGGTGGGTGTAGCCTGGGTTGCCCCTCGGACCAGCAGCCCACCCAGTCCCTTCTCATTCCTGCCCTCTGGTCAGGGAGCCTGTTTCCTGGGCTGAGAAGCGAGCCCGGAGCTATTCTTTCGACAATTGTTCCTTTCAGTCCAGATTTGTTTTTTGATTTGTTTTCTGTTTGTCTTTTCTTCTGGGGAGGGAGGGAGGGAGGGGTGGGGGAGGCTCAGCCTTTTCTGAGAACTCCGTGTTTATTTCTCCTTCTGTTGTGTGGGGATTTTAAATGACGAGGCTTTGATTTTTTTCTGCCTCCTTGGGAGATTTGTGCAATTTTTAAGAAACACACTGGCTCTGGTACTACACTGCTGCCCGATTTCGCCTGCTGCGTACCCCATGGGTCTGTGACGGAGCTCTTCCCCCCACCTCGCATGGGGCCCACAGAAGGCATGGACCCCGGCTTTGCTGCGCACGAAAGGGGGAGAGAATGGGAGCGGAAGAGACGCCAGGTATGAAGGGGGTCCCCGGAGAGCGTCCCTGCCGGGCTGCTTTGGAGCCCTCGTGTTTGCATGTACAGGCCCACCCTCGGCTCTGAGAAGCCAGTACGTGACAAGGGAGAAGGGGTGCGAGCGTGCGTTTGCTTTTGGCCGAGAGCATGCATGTGAGGGAGTAGACATGAACACCATCATGTGGATACTCGAGCATGTCAGGGAAGGAGATGTGCCAATTGTATGTACTCGGACACATGAGTGTGTTGCCACATCTGTGTGAGGACACGCACGAAGCCCAGATAACCACACGCTTGCCTGGGCGCCAGATGGCAAACAGGCAGGAGAGACAGGCCGGTGAAGCTGGGAGCTCGTGTGTGCGCGACGGTGTCCCAGGAGGGGCGCCTGGGTGGCTCAGTCGGTTAAACATCAGCCGTTGGCTTGAGTCATGATCTTAGGTCCTGGGATGGAGTCCCGAGTCGGACTCCCTGCTCAGTAGACAGCCTGAGTCTCCCTCTCCTTCTGCCTGTCCCTCCCCTCCTTGTGCTCTCTCTCTCTCTCAAATAAATAAACAAATAAATAAATAAGTAATCTTTGGAAGAAATGCTCATGGAGGCCAGATGCAGCATCAGGAGACCCGGGTTCAAGTGCCCAACCTCTGGTGATGGTAGGACGGATTTTAAAGCAGATTCAGGAGTCCGCAAAGATGTGTATATACGTGCTTGGGTTTCTGTTCCTGCGAGCGTCTGAGTGTCACAGGGCGTGTCTTGTGTCACTGCAGGTGTGCACTGTTGAGTGTGCTTGGGGCTCCGTGAGCCTATGTTTGCAGGGAACATGGGAAAAGAGGAGCTGGGGGCCACCTGAGAGAATGCCAGGGTGCATCTGGGCGTGCTGTGTTCACAGCCCCGGAGAATCTCAAACGGCAGCAGCCCGGCCGACGAAGAGGGCTGGAGGGCTGCGTAAGGCTGCGCACATTTCTAGAGCCTGAAGATCAGGCCCCGGGCTGGCTAGGATTCCAGCAGGGTCGGTTACCACGGCTATCACCAAAAGGACACTCCTCGTGTCTGTTTGTGTTTAAATCCCCATCCTTGTGACACCCCCTTCTGAAATGCACACCCCGTTCCCTCGGTGCTCCCTTCCCTTTCAGATCGGGAGCCAAGAGTCCTCCCAGTGTCCAGGGGAAGGCAGGGGGACGTCAACCCTCCTACTATTCCGACTCCTCTTCCCTCCCCGAAACCTGGGGCCATCAGGGCATGACTTAGGACCCTCCTGGAAAACCAGGGAGCTCTGTGAAGATAGAGGACCCCCTGCAGGTCATTGGGTCTGATCTCCTGGCCCAGCCCAGGTCTGGACATGGGGTGGGACTAAGGATGATGCCGGGGGTCAAAGCTGCAGATAGACAAGACCCGGCCTAGCAGACCAGGCAGGGATTGGAGTCACCAAGGGGACTGTAGACCGTAGGCCTGGTCCCAGGCTGTGCCAGGCAGGCCTGCAGACCCTCGCAAATGCCCAGCTCTCGGGCCCCTGCCTATTTTGTACCCAGGAGGGGGAGAGGTTGGAGGAACAGGGAATCGCCATGAAGGAGGAAGGAGACCGAGCCAGGATGTGGGGTCCTCACGCCCTCTCATAGGTGTTGGGCCATATTAGCGCATCTCTTAAAAGGCAGGGCCAGTGAGGTCCTCGGGTCCCTTTGCATACCAGCTAGTCAACTTAAGCTGTTGCAGGCTTCATGCTGGACTGGCCACGAGGCCTTATGGGTATCATGGCTTGTACAGACCAGAGGTGAGGGGCACACACTGAGCATGCCCCAGTGGAGGTGACCTCCACTGACCCCCAGCGCCTGTCCCTGGCTTTGCCCACCAGGCAAAACTGAGTGTCCCCACGTGGGACACTGACTATACTGGGGAACCTCTTTACCTTTCCTCAACATTGCTTCCTTCATCTAAAAAATGAGGAGTTTAGATTGAATTATCTCTACACTTCCAGCACTGACATTTCATGATTCTATTAACTAATTGAATTGGATGGACATTATAGGGAACGTTGAACAACAGGCTAATTTTTCTTTGAACATTAACCAGATCCCCGGGCTGTGTCATCGTCAGGTCAGCAGAAAGCAGCCTCTGAAATAATTCTACCTTCTCTCCTTTCACAAGTGAACAGATTCACCAAGTCATGCTTGGAACATTCGGTGCGGGAATCTGAAGGTACGTTTTGAGTTTTCCTGGTGATTGGGATGCTCTGGGCACTAGTGGGTCCTTCAAGAGGAGGAGACCCTGAGCTCCCTCCAGCTGTCACACCCGGCCTGTCTGCCCTTGGGGAAGAAAAGTGGGGGGCCACAGGAAAGTGGGGGTTTGAGAAGCAGATCCAAGCTCCTCCAACAGAAACAGAGAACAAGGGTGTGGCTGGGGGGAGCCAAGGAGGGTAAATGCTGGAATTCTGTTTTAACTCCTGACTTCCTGGTCACCCACCCCCTGGAAAGTCTTTCTTCCTGATGGATAAGCATTTCGTGATTGAACTGTGTCCTCCCCCTGCCCCAAATTCATATGTTGCTATCACTCCCAGCACCTCAGACAGTGACCTTATGTGGACATAGGGTTGTTGCAGATATAGATAAGGTCATCCTAGAGGAGGGTGGGCCCCTAGTCCAATACGAAGGGTGTCCTCAGCAAAAGGGAAAATACGGACACAGATCCTCATGGAGAATGCCACGCAAAGATAATGTGTGTGATGCTTCTACGAGCCAAGGGATGCTAACTGTCGCCACAGCCACCAGAGGCTGGGCAAGAAGCCTCAGACGGATCCTGCCCTCATAGCCCTTAGAGGGCTGACATCTTGATTGTGGGCTTCCAGCCTCTGGAACCGTGACCCTAATCCCCCAGTCTGCGGTGCTTGTTACTGCAGCCCTAGCCGACTAATACAAAAAGAGATCCCACCTGCTGGAGAAAGCCTTCCTCCCCCTCCTCCCCTGCCCACAGGGCTCCACTCAAGTGATTCAGGTAGAGGGACTAGAACAGCAGGTAAACTCCTCAGAGAAAGTGGTTTTTGGAGCCCAGTCTGGCTTCATATGGATTTAGCTATTTCCGTGGACCAGGAAGTCCTTCCTTCTATCCCACCTAAATCCCACTTGCTGTAACTGTGGCCCTTTCTGTCTTATTTTGCCTTCAAAAAAGACACTGGTCAACCAGAACCCCTACTCCAGAAAACAGTCTTTTATTGCCTAACGGTTACAAACGGAATTTCCTTCCCCTAACAGCTGACTGTTCCCACCCCCTGGAAGGAGGTAAACCTGCAGTGCTCAGCTCCCCCTTCCCGTCCAGACCCAATCCCCCAAACGTCCATGTGATGACCTTTTCTCCCACCTCCCGGAGCAGGCAGGCGAGACAGGAGGTGTCCCCCCCCGACCCCAAGCTCAGCCCTCTCCCGCATCCCTGGCCCCCTGCACCCAGGCCGTCCTTCCCAAAGACGGTGTTTGTTGGTGTCCTCCCACATGCCTTGTCTCCACACACAATGCGGAGAGAAGTCGTGGGGACCGCGAGGCAGCGGCTGCAAATTCGTGGTGACCGATGAGAGGGCCTGATTGCTTGTGCATAGCTGCTGAAAGGGGTCTTGACATTTTAAGTGCTCGTCAGAGTGAGGAATGACAGCCGCAGACAATGAGACACTTCCTCTTTGCCTTTTGCTGGCTATTAATAAGTGTTTCTGATTCTGCAGATGTGGGAGAGATTCTGGGCCACTGGGCTGGGTGGGCTGGGCATTTTTTTCTCACTCTGTCTGTCTCCCAGTCCCCAGTCCCTCCTCTCTCCGCCGCCTCCCCCTCCTCCGTGAGCTCTCCGCCCTCCATCTCCGTCTCTCTCCTAGGTGCGGCCAGGCTGTTTGTCTTGGAGTCAGATCCGTTAGTGCTTGGGAAATGTCATTAGGCAGCTGGTCTCCGACCCGCTCTTGGCTCTTTGCTAGAATCCAGTCCCTTCGTCTCCCAGGCTTGGACCAACTGCCAAATTGCACTCGCTTCCCCCAGAGTTGGGGAGGAAGAGACGGAGTGTGGTGGGCAGTCAGAGAACCCGGGGAGGGAGAGAGGTGGGAACTGGGGAGAGGGTGGCCTGGGGCGGGCGGGGGGGGGCAAGGGAGCTCAGAAAGAATGGGCCTAGATGCTTCCTCCCTCCCCCAGTTCCAGCAGCACCGACTTCAGAGAAGCCACAGCTTTTCTGCTCTCCTCCACAGCCCACCCAGGGAGGGGTGCTGTCACCTGGTCCTGGGGAGAGTGTTGGCTGAGCACCCCCAAGAGGAGGCCATTTGATTTCCCGAGTTCCTTACCAGGTTTCCTGAGTCTCACTGTTCCTCGTTCTAAAACCCAGTCTCCCCAGATTAGGGAGATCGACCGCCTGATGTTCCTGAAGTGCGGAGTTTGCCCCAGAGCTAAGACCGGGACAGTGCTGGGCAAACCGGGACCCTTTGTCACTTGACCCAAATCACCCCATGACCTTTGAACTGGCTTCGGGGATCCCTTCTCAAAAGGCACCTTCCCGGCTTTAAAGGCACTCTGTTGGAGCAGGCAAGGGGCCGTGAAGAGGGGGCAAGACGGTGGGTTGAGACCGGGAGGAAAGAGCCTTCGGACTGACGTGGCTCAGCCTTCTACGCCAGCAGAAGAAAAAAGGGATGTCCAGCCGAGGGCCGGTGACACCTGCAGGTGCCTGCCAAGCCTCAGAGCTTCTGTGTCTCTGGGGCAACAAGGCTTGGGGGAACCAAACAAAATGAGGAGCAGGGCTCCTGCTCCCGGGCCCGCCTGGCTCTCTGTTCCCAGGCCCTCACCCCTCCCCTCTCACTCCCAGCCAGCGCCCCCCTCCCACCCCAGCTAGCCCCCCTAGCCTGGCTTCGTTGGAGTCCAGCTCCAAAGCCTTATCCCAAGCCCGCAGCCTTTGGATCTCTTTATTCTGATTCAATTACGTACACAATATGAGCTTTGCAAACAGAGAATTACACGCTGCAGTAATTGAATTCTTTCCTGGACTTGAAGCCTGCTGGGCTGTGGTGTGGAGCAGCTCCCCGATCGCCGGCCTTGCCCCAGGGCCCCACCTTCACTTGGCAAAATAGTAACTAACATTCAAACACCATTTTATAGTTAACGGTGCTTCCACCTGCATCATCCCCTTTGCATGTTACAAGCAGGTGGCGGGAAGCTATCACACACCGTTGTTATTTCTCATTCCCTTCTTGCAAGTGGGGAAACTGAGGCAGGGAGCATTTATAAGATGCGCTCAAGGTCATGGAGCTGATAATTGTTTCGGAGCCAAGATCCAAATCTCAGTTTTCTGGGACGAGACGCATTTCATAGCTCCCCGCCCCCTGCCCCCATCCAGCCTGACTCACCTTCCCTGCCCACCCTAACTACCTCATGGGCCCGGCTCTCCTGGTCCCTTCTGACTCATGGGGCGGAGGATGACTTCCCTCCTTCCCGCAAGTCGAGGCCTATGTGCTACCCCAGAGCCATGAGCTGATCACCAGCCACCAGGGCACTGTCTCTAGACCTGCCAGATGACCGCCAGCAAAGATCACGGTGGGAGGTCCTCCCTCGAGGGGTTGCTCTCTCCCTTGGTCTACCACACCTTCCCCCTGTAGGAGCAACACGGCAACGACTTTCAGTTCATCTTTCCGGCCCTTCCTTTCAAGTTAAGCCAAACAGACTAATTCCTGAGAGCCGCCTGGCGTGACCGTGCCGGTGGCTCCTGCCGCCGGTCTTGGCATGCCCTCACAGAGGCTGGTGGAGCGTGTGCCCTGTGCCAGCTCCTCACCGAGTGAGTGAGATAGGGATGGTTATTTCTGTTTTGGAGATGAACAACGGGGGCCTAGAGCAGCCGAAACACCTTACCCAAATCTCGGGAAAGTAGGAACTAGACCCTCCTAGCAAGCCCATCACCTACAGCGTGTGTTTTAGCCATGGTGCCCCTTCCTTCCTTCCCTAGTTCAGATCAACCTCCTCTTTGAACTAGACTATTGAACTCCATCCTTAGTGGTCTCCTTGACTTTGTTCTTATGTCCACGAAATCCATCATCTGTGCTCAGCCAGTGGGTGATTTAAACATCTCTAACATGGCCATTTCTAAGTTCCAAGGAAAACTCCAAAGCTTCCGACTACTTACAGAAAAAAACAAAACAAAAACAAAACAAAACAAAAAAACCGCTCACGCTCTATGGAGCATTGGACAAGGTGCTCTGTGACTTCCTGCGTATCTCCAGAGCCCTACCTTCTGCCTTTCCCCTGCACTGTGCTCCCTAGCGACGCTAGACTGCTCATGATTTCCTTCATGACGAAGAACACCAGGAGGTTTCACACCTCAGTGTTTTCCCGGAGGCTTTTCCTCCTCCTTGGAGCTCCCATCCCACTTTTCTTAGCTGGGCTCGATCTTACTTCTTCAACAAGGCTTCCCCTAGGCATCACCGTCTCCAGAAAGCCTTTGCTGAAACTCAGGTGGGCTAACTCCCCAGGCGATGATTCCATAGCCCCCTCTGCACTGCTCTAAGAGGACAGTTACTGGTTCATGTGTCGGCGACCTACAGCCCTGACCTCCAATCCTGGACAACAAGTTCATCATCGAGGGACTGGATTGTTCTCTCTGTGTGCCCCAGCAGCTAACACAGTTCCTGGCTCATGGTAATCACTTCTACCTACCTGTCGAAAGTCTTTAAATCACTATATTTAGCTGATGACACTGCATGCATGATCATATCCTCCTAAATTCCTGACCCCAAAAGATTTTCCATGATTTCCTGACACTCTGAATATAAAAGGGAGATTTTCCCCAATGGGCTGGTGTTGTATGTACCAATGGAAACTCCGTCTCTTAGAGATGCAGAAAAACCCTAGAGTAAGGAAGTCTCTACTTAGGAATTGGCTGCCTCTGCACTGATTCCCTTAGAAGGTCCTGGAAAATCGGAAGGAAAGTTAGAGATAGTGCAAAGTTCGTCTGTCATTGGAGGCCACTCTGACAGACAGCTAGCAGACAAGTCAGAGAAAGTGGTCTTTTTTCTCCTAAGAATATGCCAGGCATTATTGTCATAAGAGGAAACCTGGAGAAATGAAGACATTTACCACACTCCTGATACAGAAGTTTCAGTATTGCAAAGATGTCAATTCTCCCCAAATAGATCTATAAATATTTAATGCACTTCCAATCAAGATCCCAATAAGGTTTTTCATAGACCCTGACAAGCTAATTTTGAAATCCACATTGAAAAATAAATATCAAGAAAATCAAGATAATTAAAAGAAAGAAAAAGAAAAAGAGATTTGCCCTCTCAGATGCCAAGCATACTAAAATTTAGAGTAAAATTCTGCGGTATTGACCCAAAAATAGACAAATCGACCGGTAGGCTGGAATACCAACCCTCAAAATAAATACATGTATTTGGCCAGCACATAGTACACACTGAATAAACATTTGTTGGGTAAATAAATAAAGGTGGCATTTCACATCCGTTGGGGTGGGACAATTGACTATTCATTAGGGGCAAAAAAAACAGAGCAAGAATCTACCAGGCATGAAAACCAATTCCAAATAGCTCAAAAACCAAAGCATAAAGAGATTCATAATATTTAGAAGAGACTCTACAACAGTTTGTTTATAACCTGAGAGTAGGGAGGGCCTTCTAAATAAATGAAAATCTGCAAAATAATAGGACAGGGGTTGGCCCACCACTTGTTTTTATATAAAAAAATATTGGGACACGGCCACATCTGTTGTTTATGTATTGTTTCTGGCTGCTTTTGTGCTCTGATGGTGGAGTTGAGTGGTTGTGGCAGAACTTGTAAACTGGAAATATTTACTGTCTGGCTGTTTGCAGAATCTGTGCTGACCCCTGACACAGAGTGAAAAGATTAATAAATATAACTACATCAAAAATGAAAACTTAGCTGTCACTATGGATGCCATGAACAAAGTTGGAAGGGCAAAACGTAGACTTGGAGAAAATGTTTTCAACATATATAGCAGACAAGAAATTATCAGTATTGAGGTTATGTGAATCCTGCTTACAAATTAGGGAGCGGCTCTAACGAGAAACAGACAATTACCCCAGAGAAGAGTGGGCTTGCAATGAACGGGCAAATCACAGAAAACATTAATGTGGTCACTAGAAACCCAAAGAGATACTCAACCTCACCGGTTTTTACCACTCAAGACCCCAGCAGGAAATAGAGGGTAAAATTAGGCAGTTGGAGGAAAGTTTAATAAAGGGGTTATATAAAGGTGTGGGCCAGATTTAAATACGCAAACAGGGGATGGTACCGTACCCTGGGCCAGCAATTTTATATTATGTGTATTTTATGTTATATGTATTTACTACAATAAAATAGTAGGTATATCCACCCCCTCCAAAAAGGCATTAAAAACCAACTCTATGGTGTCTAAATATATTTAAATAAAGACAGAGGTGGTTGAAAATAAAACAGGCAAGCTGCAAAGACTAAGCAGAAAAAAGCAGGTATGGTCGTATCTATTAGAAAAAAAACAGATTTTTGAGACTATAATATTACTGGAAATTAAAAAAGACATTATGTGATGGGTCAATTCATCAAAAAAACTAATAATTTTTTTTTCTAAAAGATTTTATTTATTTATTTGACAGACAGAGATCACAAGTAGGCAGGGAGGCAGGCAGAGAGAGAGGAGGAAGCAGGCTCCCTGCTCAGCAGAGAGCCCAATGTGGGGCTCGATCCCAGGACCCTGGGATCATGACCTGAGACCAAGACAGAGGCTTTAACCCACTGAGCCACCCAGGCGCCCCAAAACTAATAATTTTAAATGTCTATGTAGCTAATACAGAGCTTCAAATACAGAAAGTGGAAATTGATCAATCGAAATGGGGAAATAAAGAAATCCATAAATATAGTTTTTTATTTTAACATTCCTCTCCATAATTGATAGAGCAAGGAGCAAAATAATGCAGAGATATACATGATTTTATAAACGGAAATTGTCACTACCTCAAGGCTTGAAGGTGTGGGAGAGAGTAGAGAGCTGGGGGAGGAAAGAGCTGATGACAGGAGCTGTAGATCTGGGCCCAGGGGCACACTGCCCCGCTGGGACCTGGCAGAGAAGGAGGAGGGAATACATTCCTCAACTTCATTCTCCTCCTGTCCTCCGGGTCTTCTATTGGCTGAATCCAGCTGGAAGATGAAGGACGAGGAGCCTGTTGGGATAGTCCTTCAGGTTGGCTTCCTAGAGAACAGGGTAGAGAAATATGGAAGGGCCAACTGAGAATATTCAGCACATCAGCAATCAATGAAATGACTAATCAATGAAACGACTAGCAATGATGAGATGCCACTTTGAACCCACAAAGGATGGTAAATATTTGCCAGAGTAACATCCTCTCATACACAGATGATGGAGAATAAATTGGGTCAGCTGCTTCGGAGTCCAATTTTTCAACTTCCGTACAATTTTAAGTCTGCATATATTTTAACCCAACAATTTCACTTCTCTGTATCTAGAGAAACACTTGCACTATTGCTCAAAGAGGTATGTGCAAATATGTCCCTTACAGCATTGTTTTTAAGTGAGAAATGGAATACATCCCAGATTCCTACCAACTGAGGTATAGATAAATGATATTATAGTTAAATAAATTATATTGTAATCATAAGACAGAATAATACGCATTCGTTGAAAAGAATAGGATAAATTCTAATATATACTATTATGGGTAGCTCTCCAGGAAGTATTATTCCATGAAAAATGGAAGCTGTAAAATAATAATATGCATAGTATTTTATTTATGTGAAACATATGCAGAATAATCATATTTTATACAATAAGGCATCTGCATCCATGTAGATTTGTGGACATAGTCTAAAGGGATATATGTCATAATTAACTATGAGAAGATGGTCAGTTTTTTAAATGAGAAGAATGTACTTATTTATCATTTGTGAGGTGAAAAAGTCATTACCACCACTACCACCTCCAACGGCAACAACGGAAGACAGCTAGCTCTGGTGGAATGCTGTATCTTTCATGTGAAGTCTTCTGGTTCTATCATAATTCCTCCTTCCCATGCACCATCTGGACCAGACATCTCTGTTCTAGAATGTGCCACAGTTGGTCTTATACTAGAGTTCATGGTTTGTTTATGTGTCTGCTTTCCCTTCTGGACTATCATCTCCTTGAGTGCAAGAACTGTGCCTTTGTAGTGGACTTTCTTCGCTTTTTCTCATCTTTCTCTCTTTCTGCCAACCGTTCAACTTAAGTCCCATGCATAGGTGACAGCAACGCCCTCTGGGAACGATGCTTGTCAGTAACAAGTACCTGGGCAGCTGGCCCAAGTTGGACCAATTAGTGTCCCTTTCTGGAAAATGAGGACCTGGGAGAGAGAGAAGGTTAGACCTACAGTGTGTCAACTGCCATGTTCTCAACTTTGGGGACAGGAGAAGCAGACAAAGCTAGTTCCGGAGAGCAGGAGAGAGAAGGAGACTGAAAACAGATGCAGAAGGGAGCAAGGATATGATCCCTGCTGGTGTTTGAGGACCCGATGCTGGCTTGCTTCAGCACCATATCTGTACCTTTATATCAAAGTCATCCCTGCAACTTTATAAATGCCCATGGCTTTTACCAATGTCTCCAGTTGGTTTCTAGTGCTTGTAACCAGAAGAATTCTAATGACGAGTGAAGAGCTGTTCACTTCTGTATCCGCCACTGTCCCTACCTCAGAGCAGAGCCTGCTTCCTAGTAGATGCGCAAAACCTGTTCGATAAGATGGGCCAACTGAGACACTTATTCCTGCCACAGAACCCGTGCAGGTGCCCCCCTGGCTTCGGTGTGATACTTGCGGTGGTTCTAGCTCACTATCTCCCAAGACACCCCATCCCACTGATGGGCAGCTCCAACAGTTCCATGTCCCCCGGTCCCCACGGATCCCTCTTCATCGTGACAACTCTGCAAATGGGAAGTCTTCTCTTTTCTGAGCAAAACATCTCCAGCTTCACTTTGTTCCCCATAATACGCTCTTTCCACACTTTTCTTTCCCTGATCACACTCCTCAGAACAAACTCCCTTTTGTCAGTGTCTCTCTTAGAATGAAGTGCCCCAAATTGACTCTTCAGACTTGACGCTCTTGTGGCCTGTGAGTGATAGGATGGGGAGAGCCAGACTCCACGGGGCTGAGAACGGGTAAGGGGCTCTATTGCTCTATTATTTTGCCGCGTATTTAAAACCAATTAGTATTTGCAGGGAACGACTTCGAAATTATTCCAATCTATAAATTCTTTGCCATTAAAAGTGAACCTAAAATTCATTAATACCCAGACTTTGGTTCGCTGATGCGAAACCTTAAGTACAAAGTGTTATCATAGCACAAAGCACACGTCTCCCCAATCAATCCCACAGTCCCTCCGTGACTCTGAATCACTCATGGTTGATGACAGCTGGCTTCCCTGTAACTTGGAATTGAGCCGTAGACTCTGCAAAGTCAAGTGGCAAGCGGGATTGTCAGAGCGTCCTAGAGCTGGGAGGATACCTAAAAGGGGATCACCTCGTCTAATCCCTTCATTTTCCAGGTAAGCCACCTTAAATCCATTCTGGAACACGTGGGGCATTAATAAATTAATAATTAATAAATAAATAAAATAAAGTAAATTTCACCCATGAGGAAACCAACACGAGGCGGTTCAATGGCCAACCCAAGAGCGTGCAGTAGGTTGGGCGTTTCAAGTTCTCTCCTCCACACTTACTCCTTTGTGAGAGGAAGCCGGTGGCCTGCAGGGGCAGCTCTTAGGTGCAAAGGAGCTTCTCATCTTCTCGCTGAGGACAGCAGCCACAGACTAAGGGCCATTTGTTAACAGCCAGAAATCTAGAAAGCAGCTGAACTAATCCAAGCTTGCAATTAGGGAGAATCCATCAGCCCGACTGCCCACCCAGAGCTGGTCTCCCGGCCTGCCCCCTCGCTCACAGGAAACGCAGCAAGCCAAATCAATATTAGAGTTAAATTCTTCCCTCTTCTTAAATGTGGCATCTGTGAGACTGTAAGGGACAGCAATCGATTAGCACAGAGTACGGGCTTTACGTGCGTGTGCGAATCTCTTAACTTCTCCAGACACTCCAGAACCTCGTCCTCTCCTGCGGTAAGGCTTTAGGAGACCGGAAAAGATGTCTCTTGACGTGATGACCAGACAAACCAAGGCATGCCCTCCCTGATGACTTTCCTAAGTTCCAGTATCTCTGGTCTATGGAGGAGAATTTCTCTCTTTTCGCGGGGAGAACAATCAGACCCTTTAACGATAGTCACCGTAGGGTGGCCAGGGCACACCAGGCAAGCTGCAGGCCATTGAAAAGTAGAGTGGCTTCCGAGGAAGAGCCTGGCTCAGTTCCCTCCGGGGTCCTTGGCGTGGCTTAAGGGAGACAAGCCTGGTTCCTGGAGATGAGTTGGGATCCCTTTGGAATTCCAAGGGTCTGATACTCCATTTCCTCCCTGAGAAGTGACAGACGAGGACACCACAGGGCTCTTGGAAAACAACGCGCGTAAATTGTATAACAGTTCACAGTGGAGGTATCTGGAAGAGAGGTGACAGCACGAGGGCTGGCCAAATCCGGAAGGTACCAGACAGCAAGTCTAGCCTAAAGAGTTCAAACTCCGAGGGAACCTGTGACTCCAACCTCACACCAGCCTCTTACTTCTCCGTTGCCCTCCCGGCATCCTTTCCAAACGGAACATACCTCTTTACTTCGTGGCTTTGCTTGGGTGCCCCGTTTCCGATGCCTTTCAAAAATAACATTTATCTGGCTTTGAAGGTCTTATTCTGGAGACATTTCTTATTTTCCTTCTTTCTTCTTGCGAAAAGAAAGAAAGAAAGAAAAAACAGCAGCTTTGACTAGTCTGAGGGTGACACGAACGCCTGATTTTTATGCAATGTTGCAAGTGCCTTTCAGCAACACAATGGCAGGTTCTCTGACAATGTCACGCGTCTATTCAAAACAACCGGCATGCCAGTCCGGGGCCTGGGCGTTTGCACAGTGCTTGTTCTCCGTGGTGATAAGGCATGTTAGATTTTCCCATTCTATTTGAGAAATAATTCTGGTCTTTTTTAAGTCCCCTGCTTTTTTGATTATTTTTTTTCTTGCCTCTTTGCTGAACAATAGGACCTGTCCCTGTTTGATTCCTTCCGTGATGCCTGTGCGGTAACAACTTGAGAAAGAGAGAAAAGAGAGAGAGGACAGGGCTGGGGGTCGGGGGGGGGGTGGCGAATAGGATGGCTTAACAGCCCTACCGGGTGCTGGCCAGGAGAGGGACAGCGTGATGAGGGGCTGGGAGATCAGCGCCGATAATTTGGTTGGGTCGATTTGTACAGCTCCTTTTGTCGGAAGCCAAGGCATGTAGGAGGGTGGGTTAATTATCTATTGGGTGTCCTGCTCCCCGGCTGCTCTGCCACAGCTAATCCTCTCTCCCCCTTTAGCAGGTGCGCAGCGCCAAGAATGGGCACGTCTACTTCGGTCCCCTGCTGGAAGCATGATGGATAAAAAGAGGGGAAAAAAAAAAAAAAAAGAAAAGGAGGATGGGGACAGGGATAAGAGCTGGGAGGGTGTGAAGTCACCCAGCTTTGCCAATGGAGAGAAAAGGCCCCGGCTACCTTCTCTCCCCAACAGGCTCCCCAACTGGGACTTGCTGGTTCTGATTTTTGTGTCTTCAAATAGGTGTGTCCTCCCAACTGGTGTTAGCAGTTAGCATTTGCTGTGTCATAAACCACCTCAAAACTCAGGGGCCTAACACCACCACCATTTCCTTCTATCACAATTGTTCAGAACAACGCTGGGCTGGGTGGGGCTTGGCTGATCTCGGCCGGGCTCACTGACGTGCAGGTGGGCTGGCCGGGGACTGGCCCGCAGGATCCCATCACACCCCTGAGGGTTGGCCGAAGCAATGACAACCGGGCCATGTGTCTCCCTTAATCTAGCAGGCCAGCCTGGGGAGCTGAGTTCTAAAAGCAGCAAGAAGGCAACACCAGAAGCATGTGAGGTTTCTAAACTCCTGTTCACATTGGCCAAAGTCATGTGTCTGTAACTCAGCTCAAGGAGTAGAGAAAAAACTCCTGGAGTCCGCCTCAGCATCAGAGGCCAGAGGGGAAGAATTGGTGACCATTTTTTCTTTCATCCAAGGTGGATAGCCCCTTCCCTCTGTGCCCCCACCCCCCATGAGGACAGGTACACCAACATTCGATTTACACATTGGCTTTGAACCTCCAGGAGGGCTCCCGTCTTGAACTCAACACTGAAGTATGCTCGTGCCGTTCTTTCTCTCTGTGCTTCTGATAACTTGTGCCTGTTCTTTTGCCATTTTTCCTTTCCGCTTGGCAGAATTTGGGAGCGAGTCTAACCTCTCTATTTTGTGAATGAGGAAGCCAGGGCCCAGAAAGGAGAAAGGACTCATGCAGCATGGCCCGTCAAATGCGGGGACTGCCTGAGACCCCCACCTCCCAGTTCTGACCCCCCGTCTCATATACCTCAGGAAGTTACCGCCGGCCTTTCTCCCACCACACAAGTGGAAAATGCCTCAAAGTTACCCAAGGGTGTTTTACGCCCTATCTATCACCAGAAATGGTTTCAAAGTGGTTTTCACACCAAAACACAAAACAAAAAAGAACAGGGCCTTGAAGGGACGTAGTAGATGCTCTCAGCCTTCTGAAATGAGTAGATTACACCATTTGGGCAGATTTACTCTGGATTTTCTGGCAGCTGAGGCAAAAGAGGGATATCCATTGAGTTATATAGTTTTGTTTTGTTTTTTATTTTCTAACAAAAGAAGGCATACAAACTCATCTGTTGAGACAATTTATTTCACTGGCATGAAACCGAAGCAGACATTTACTGGACATATCTCTCTCTCTACAGAACATTGAACAGCATTCTGGACACCATCCTCCTTCACAGTTCCAAAAGCACATTTATTTGCTGTGCCCCCTGCCCCCTGCCCCGCGGGGCCTGGTGTGGGCCGCTGCCCACAGCGGGCGCTCAGTCAATGCCTCGGGCTGATTGGTGACGGACAGCGGCACTGTTTGGACTCCACGCCGGGAGCTGAGTCTCCAGCCCTGGGTGAGTACACAGAGCTATCTGAAAGGCTAAATTAATTGATTTAGTATTGATTGGGCTGCAAACCTCTGTTCAATACCCCCAGAATCTACAGATGCTCCCGTTGTAGAAGGCTTCACATTCCAACCAGCTTTCCTCTGAGCAGCACAAATTTATAAATCTCTGTGCAGACCAGCCAGACCCCCCGCCCACCACCTGCTCCTGGGGGCTCTGGGCAGATTCTTTCACTTCTCTGAGTAGCTGCCTGCCTCCTCCAGCATCCAGGTGCTCCGAGGTTCAAACGACGGGATATGTGCAAAGCTTTAATCCAGTAACAATTAAGGAATCACGGTGATACAGAGTCTCCGTTTGCAACTCAGGAAAACTTGGGCTCGTTAGCCTCAGGCCCTGCAAAGCTGATTCTGCCCAAACCCTGTGCCGTGTCATAACATGGGGTAGAGAGAACAAAGGGAAAGAAGCTGAACGTCTCCCCATGACCCAGCGACCACTAGAGGAGCTCCTGTTCGCCCAGCGGTACGCTATGGGGCAGGGGCTCAGGCCCCAAGCAGTGGGAGACGGTGGATGGGAGGTCCGTCTTCTGCCACGGTCTGGGGTCCCGCAATATTGCTGTGATCAGGGGCCCGGGCTCCCCGAACTCTGACGTGTTGCGTCTATGAATTCCCTGGGGACTTGTTAAAAATGCAGATTGTGATTCAGTTGGTGTGGGATGGGAGTCTGAGTCTGCATCTCTCAGAAGCTCCCAGGCCATGCCGGGGCTGGTGAACTAAGGACCACACTCCGAGCACACCCAGCGGTAAAAGGACCCATTCTCCACTGATGGGCGGAATCATGCAGGTAATGTGAGTGCGCCCAGTTCAGAAGGTAGACTCTGAGCAAGGAATGCAGCTCTGTGGTTCGTAGCTGGCCCTGACTTCCAGAGCTGGTGGTTAACGGAGGAAAAAGTGTGCAGAGAGGTGCTTCTTAGCCCTGTACGCTGAGCGTCACCACAGTTCTTTCTGGAATTCAGGGTACGAGGAGGTCGAAATGAGGGGTTGAACTTTACATCCTGCCCCTGGCTGGCCGACTGCAGGGTCCGAAGGGGGTGGGCTCTGAAGTAATCTGGTTTCCCACTGTATGAAACCGACAAATAAAATCACGCACTGATTTCACTGGCATGTTTACCAAGCGTGTAGCATAAGGCACAGCGTAGATGTTTTCGTGAACACCGTTTTATAGATGGAAAATCCAGAGGCACAGAGAGGTCAAGCCGGCGTCCCAAGGGGATTTGGTCAGTGAAGGGCAAGTCGGACTCAGGTCCTGGGCTCCAAAGTCTACATCCCTTTCTCACTGTGTGAGCTCAGAAGCCAGGAAGCTAGACATGGGCCCAGCAAGGAGCCCCGGGCCTGGGACTCAGCAGACCCCAGCAGCCAGGGGGAGAATCTTATCTCCCCAACAAGAAGAGAAGGGCCCCCACACGGACCCTGTCTACCTCTCCCGCCGTAAGACGAATTACCTGCTGAATGCCAGGTACAGTACCACAACGGCATGTCACCAAGGAGAAAGTGGGGAGTGTGCAGAGATACTAATCAATTACTTAGCAAACTGACAGTCTGGGGGTTTTTGCTTAAAAAAAAAAAAAACAAGAAAAAATATGTCACTTGCTTTTGATTATTGTTTTTAAGAGCTCCATTAGACACGGGAATTTAGCATGAATAACGTCAGACTTACGTGCTGATCACACGGAACCTTAAACTTCCTCCGTGCTTCAAGTGTACACATTTTAACTTGAAAAATTACCAGGTCTGTCTAAAGAAAAATTTTCAAACATAAAACACAAAGCTCATTTGAAGAGAGGAATTCTCCAATGGAGTGAACCCAGGCTGTCATAAAAAACTTAAACCAGGCATAAAGGAAAATGTCAGATGTGTGGGAGAACCAGCTGTCTCTCCTCTTTTTTTTTTTTTAATTTTTATAACCTAGATCAGATTATTGGAGAATATATGAATGTTTGAGGCTGGGCGTCAAGACAGCCAAGGGGGAGAGTGAGCCTTGCTCTCCTGGGTGATGCTAAGCTCTCTCCTGGAGAATACATTTTTTTTTTCAACTTCTAAATAAAGCACTTTGGAGTGGCACATTTATAACCACCGAAGAATTACTCAAATAAGAGACGCTGTCAGCTATTTATTTTAAAAGCTTTTTTTCCTGAAGGAGAAGGGGGGGGAAAAGTCTCTCCACTTTTCCTCCAGGTCGCTTCGAAAGGTTTGTGAGTGGATCCTTTCCTGGCTTTATTTTTCTTCCTTAGGAGAGGAGCCCTGTCTCCTGGTCAGAGGGATTTTCTTGCTCCTTTTCCTCTCTCTGCTCTGGCCCCCCGCAAATTATCCATCTACCTTCCAGGAAAAAGGGAAGGTGCATTTTCGGGCTCCTAAAGTGGGCTGGGATGAATATGCTGGAAAGTAGGCTTGTGGGGTACACATGGGGTTCTTAATTATATCCCAGAGGTGGTACCCAAGCAAGGGGGGGGGGCAATTGAGGGAGGGAAGGAAAAAATAAAACAAGGAAGGGGAAGAAAGGAGGAAGGATGCAGGGTGGGAGAGGATGGAGGAAGAGGTGCGAAGGGAAGGGTACAGGTGTTCCTGTTTGTGGGCACCGTCTGGGAGCAAGAGCTGGGGCCCAAGCTTCCAAAAGCTCTGGCTGCCTTTCAGAAACCTCTCCCCTCCATCTCACGTCTAGTTGCGTCTGAAATGCGGACTCAAAGCCAAGAGTGTGGGCGCCATTCACGTCGGTTTGATACTCCCCTTTGCAGGAAGACCTGGGTGGAGTGGGTTGAGACTGGGTCGGCCCAAGGGCTCCAAGATGAGAACAAGAATGGGCTTGTGTTCATGAAAATGCTGGAAAGATCTTTACGGGGAAGAGCGTAAGGACTTACCCTGGGTTAAATGGTAATGTCAGTTTGGCTGACTTCTCTTTCTTTTTGGCCGATGTCACCCAGCGTGCACTAGACCCCCCCTACTAACGGATGCCGGCTGAGGTGGTGAGAGCAAACGGTCCCTGTGATTCCCCTTCCAGCCCTGAACCCCATCTCCAAAATCCTGCCTCTTCCTCAAGCACCAGCTCAAACGCTTTGTCCCTCGTGGACCCTGTCCAATCAGGACCGGTCTCTTTCTATAAACACCTTTCTTGCACTTCAGAATCAGCCCCTGATCCCATTCTGGGCTACGTTAATTATTTGAGTGCACAGCTAAGGCCAAGACTAGGCCTGGTTCATTTTCGTATTTCCCACAGTGTTTTGTGCAGAATGGGTGTTCAGTAAAAAGCCTCAGAATTGCTAATAGTCACCAGCACATTATGCACTCTGGGAGGGCAGGCATCGCTCCAAGCACTTTGCATGTGTTAGCTCTAATCTTCAAAACAATCCTGGGAGGAGATGCTCTAGTGGTCCTCATTTTTTAAAGATGACGCAACTGAAGGACGGTGGTTGAACTTGCCCAAGGTCATTCAGCTCACGGGTAGCGGAGCTGGGATTTGAACCCAGGTTGTCTGGGGCTAACGCCTGCTCATTCCGCCACTACACTAAGTCCTTGAAAATCTCACCTGCTACCAGTTGGAATAATGGACACAACATTTTTATCCGGTTCAACAGACCAACCCTAAGACCATTCATTAGCTTGATCTCTTGTCTTGTGCCCGCCATGGTTACAAGACATGTGCTGATTGCTCGCTGCTCTCTCGCGGCCACCCTGCCTAGTGTTGCACGACAGGGCGGTCCTGCAAGGTTCACCCGTGGGTCTGCCAGACCCAAAGCCCTTAGTCCCCTTCCTAGATCACATTGGACATGACATGAGAACAGCTCAGGAAAGAACAGGCCTTCGGTCCTTCGCTCATCTACCTCAGTTGTTGCTGGAGGAATTAAATGAGATAATAATGTACCATCCCTACAACAGGGCCTGGTACACAGTTGTTCCTAACAATGACCATGATGACTTTATCGCTGGGCTCTGGTGAAGTGCAGGTGATTAACATCCATCTGTGATCTGGAATCTCAGATTCTGCTTTCTCCCAGAAGCCCTCTGTGATGACTCCAACCCTCTTTTCTGACGGCGCCAGGAAAGATACCACACGTGTGCGGCTGCCTGCCCTGTGCGTTCACTGCACGCCTCCAAAGGCCTTCATTCCCGCGTGTGACATGTGCACAGAACTCTCTGGACCCTGACGCTCTCTGAGCCTGAGGTCAAAGTCAAGTTGAACCCCCTGTTCCCGGATGGTCTCAGACATATGATTTTCCTCTTTAAACCCCAGTGTCCTTGCCTGAAACGTGGGAACAGGCCCACACCTCTCAGCTCTCGCAGCGTTGTGGTGACGGAGAAGGGACACAGCGTGTATAAGCGGCCAACCACAGGCTGTGTGAGCAGGAGCTCAGTGGTGTCAAGTACTCTTCTTAGAGCCTGAACTGCGGGGGGATCCCAGAGGAGGTACTCCGCACGCGTTCACTGGTCAATGCGTTTGTCCCCTGTAAAGCCTGGTTTATGGTTCCTCTTCTAAAGAACTCTGCTTGTGCGACCCAACTTCACTAAAGCGGGGTGGGTAGAAGGCGGCAGCTGTTGGCAGAGGCGGAGGGGGGCAAGGAGGAGGGAGAGCAGATAGCTTCAATCAGGAGGGACTTATCCAAGATTCCACGTATGACCCTTGGCTCAGCCTGGGTGTAAATGCTTCCTGCAGGCAGGGCTGCCCTTCTGTGCGTCTCCGCCTGGCCAGCAGTGCGAGCATGCGTGCATGTGCGTGTGTGTGTGTGTGTGTGTGTGTGTGTGTGTGTGTGTGTGATGCAGGCGTAGCTGCTGTGGTTGATGTTGTCACTCATCCACCTGCCATACGTCCCCTAGCGGAGGCGCTCTGAGATCAGCATCCCAGGCCTGGCCCTTCAAGGTCCGTCCACTTCATCACTGGAGAGGCAAGTATGGACCATCTGCTGTGATGGAAAAGGCGTGCTCTGGAAGCTGGCTGACCTGAGTGCTGGGCTGGGTCTGGCTATTGTCTCCCTAGACGCTCTCAGCTTCTGCTGGTCAAGTTACCTGTCTTTACATTAAGTATAGCCTGCAAATCTCTCTTGTGCCTTAGGAGGTTTCTAGAAACCACAAATGGGATAGCATGTGAGAGAAGTTTGAAAGGTATAATGAGCTACTCAAAAACAAAAGTAAAAGATTATAAGTATAATAAATATAACAATTATTAATTATTACTTGCCCAGCAAGACCTGAGGGTCTTACATTTCTCCATGCACTGTGCTTCTCTGATAAGAGTATATATAAGCTGATACTGGCAGGCTAAAAGTGGCTCTCTTTATGAAAATCCCAGAAGAGCATTGCAGACAGTGGGGAGAGTATGTGCAAAGGCCCTGTGGTAGGGAGGAGCTTCAAATGTTCTGAGTTCAAAGACCAGTATGGCTGAAGTCTAGAGAATGGGGTGCAGCAGGAGAGAGAAGTGATAGATCACAGGTGCTTGGTACCATTTGATGAACCAAAAAATGAGTTGGTGAGTGAATGGGGTTGCTGTAGGGGTCTTGGGGAGCTACACTTTCTAGGGGTTCCCATCTCTGTAGTGCCACTGAATGCTCGGGTTAGCCTCGTCCTGGACTCTCTGTGGGGCCGCCTGCTGTCTTGGCAGAGACCCCTCCCCGCCCCCAGAGCTCCGCCAGCTCACCTGGCTCAAGCTCTGGCCTTTACACTCGGCTGACCCTGTCCACCCTGCCCACTCCGAGAACCCCCGCTTCTCTCCTGTCTGGCTCCCCCAGGGGACGACTGTCCGTGTTTATGAGAACTGAACATGTCATTCAAACCGGGCCCTCTGGCCTCGCACCGCTGAGGATCAGGAGACACTCTTCTCGCCTCCTCTTCCTGTCACCGGACTTTACAAGCAGAGGCTGGTCTCCCCCTCGGCGGTTCCCAGAACCTCACAGACAGTAATGAGTCTGGGGTTGGTGTTAAGCTCAGATGTCAAACAGAGTGGCCGGGGCCTCCCGAAACGCTGAGAGAGCCGCGAGCTTCTCCCTCTACAAGGTCAGCTTGTGTGTAACACTTCATTAAATTGCTCAAACACTGAGCCGTGTCTTTAACCAATACCTTTAATGTCATTTTCTGCAGACTTAATAGAGGAGCATTAGCATACCTGTCAAGTCTTCCCATTTAAACTTGGAAGCAAGTGAAGTTTAAAGTGCCTCCTTCAGCCCACAGTGGATTTAGCTTCAAACTTTGGTTTAAGAAAAAGAAAAAAAAAAAAAAAGACAGAGGGAGAAGGAGGGGGAGTCCTGTGTGGGTCTGTGTGACGAAGTAGAGAATGTTCTCGATACTGAGACCTTCTCCAGAGCCTCCCTTCTTGTCTCCGGGAAGTATGCCTGGGTTAGGAACAGTGGGAGGCGAGCCTCCGTGTTGACTAAGAAGGGACCTTTTCTTGTCTCAGGTTGACACACCGGAGGGAGCCTCATGAGGTCAATTAGCCCATTGCCTTTCCCCAACCCCTGCCCAAAGCCTGCTGCCCAGAGCAGGGCGCTGAACCCTTCTGAGCAGATAAGACATAAAAACCAAGGCACAGGACGGTGCTGGGAGGATATAGTCCAGAGCCAGTTTAGGCCATCTGGGCTTGAACGCTGAGACTCCCTTTTTCTAAACGGCCAGGACGATGAGCGGAGAGCTTCTTAGCTCTGCTCCTGCCCTGATAGGGCGAGGAGAAGGAACTAGAGCTGATGAGGAAGCCATCAGGCAAGAGCCAGTAAAAGGATCAGCCAAGGCCTTTCCAGCTTTGGAAAGGGGTCACTGTTCTCTGAGTCAGGCTCCGCTGTCTTGGGAGAGGGGCCAAACACGAAGCTGGCCATCGGGTCTGTCCACTGCCCTGGGACACCCACACAAGACAGGGTTTTCGAAGACGGTGCTTACTGGAATGTGCCCCTCAACCACGAGGCACGGGGAGTGTCCATCTTAGACACATCTGAGATCTTGGGCAGAGCAGAGATCAGGCATTTGGCCTCAGTGATGCCCATCTGTGAAATGGGTTCACCTGTCCGTGATAGGCCAGCTGTCACAGAGCTGGGGGTGGGGGGTGAGCTTGAGGACTCAACGGGAAGGTCCTGGTGGCAGTTGGAAGCAGGGTAATGAATGCGCCTCTGTCACGAAACCACTAATTGTTAATTATCCCATAACACGCTGCCCAGGCAAAAATAAAATGGCTTGAACTTTTCCACCACGTTCTCGTATGAAACAAATTACTTGCATCAAAACTATTTACAAAATGAGTAATTTCAAGACATTTGTCAGACTCTGTAACATGCTTTAATTAGTGCCGGCTAATAACGTCCTCTTGTAATTAAGCACACATACATCCTTTGTTTTTATTTAAAAATTTTGCTTACGATAATTTTTTTTTAATGATTTGGTGTCTGGCTTCCAGAATACGTGTCTGTGTGCAAGGGCGTATGGCTCTGTGTCTCCCCGTAAGCAGACATCGGCAGCATGAAAGCACCCACTTCGTTATGAACGTTGCAAGGAGGGCGAGAAGGAGGGCCTTCCCCAGAGGGGGAGGTTGATCGCTGGCTCCCCCGGCAGCGGGGACTGGTGCAGCCTGGCGCTCTTGCCCTCCTGGTCCCAGGGGGCAGATCAGACAGCGTGACTTGTGCCAGGATGCCCTTAGGGAGCGAGCAGGTCTATGAGGAGCCTGCTGCTTTCCCTGACATGCTGCTCCTGAGAGGCTCCGGAGTGAGAACGGCGGCGGTGACAGTTCACCCTCCGCTCAGAAACCTGTCACTCGGAGATCAGCATTTTAACTACCCCTGGCCCCTCAAAAAGAAAAAAAAAAAAAAGAAGAAGAAGAAGAAGAAAAAAAAAAAAAAGGAAGGAGGGGGGAAAAAAAAGAAAGAAAGAAAAAGAAAAAAAAGGACACCTTAATTTACCCTTCCGATCGGCTTGATAGCTGTCAGAGTGACAGCCTGTCTCGGGCTGAAAGGGGACCTGGTGTTAGTTCTCAGGCTGGCTTGATGTGCATTATATGGTTGGCTTGCTCCTGGAAGTGGAACACGGAGACAGCTGCTTGGCATCCTGATCTCTGCCCTCCCCCAGCTCCAGCCTCCCTGCCCACCAGTCAGGGGGTGACCTCCGGGGCCCCGACTGGCCACACCTCCAGCTTGAAGCTGGGAGCCATGACTTGCCTCCCCCCGACCCTTGGGCATCCCCAGCCGATGTGGCAGGGCCTAGAAGGGCCCGTCAGCAAGGCTGCCATTGCCCTGTGTGTGTGATAGAGGGACGGGGATGGCTCAGGGTGAGCTGGTGTCCCGCGTGAAGTCTCAGCCTTCAACCTCCACATGAGTCTCTGTAGGTGCTGAGTTCTGTTCTCCCAGAAAATGCGTGCAGTAACTTCTATTACAACGGCAACCACATCGCAGGGGAAGCCACTCTGCCCCAAAGGCCTGGTGTGTTCCTTAGTCTGTAAATTCATGCTCATTTTTGGCCAACACGGAGAATTTCCCAGGCCCCTTAAAAACTCCAGAAGTTCTAATTCATCTTCTGTACCTCCCCAAAAAGCCTCACAGGTAACTGACAGTCTGTCTTTGGAATGTCCTCACTGAGATCTTATCAGGGTTTGCTATCCGTGGTTTGTGTTTCTAAATCAGGTTTTCAAAAGTTTCCCAGTGTATTTTAGTGTTGAATTGCTTTTTCACAATATGTGCGCCCTCCCCTAAGCTTTCCATCCCTCCCTAGGGGGTCCATGTGCATTGCCCTGGCCCCGGGGTAGCTCAGGGGACAGCTGCAAATCCGGCCAGGTAGCCACCAGCACGTGTGGCTAGTCCCAATTGAGACGTGTTATAATTGCAAAATGTACCCAGAGGCCCGGCATGACACTGAGAATGTAAACCACCTCAGTACTTTTTATATTGATTACAGGTGAAAGGGATACTATTTTGACTATGTTAGGTTAAATAAAAAATAGCAAGATTAATTCCACCTATCTCTTACTGCTTCTTAAATGTGGCTGCTGGGATACTTAAAGCCACACACAGGACGTTTATCATGTTTCTATTGGGCAGCTCTGATCTACAGTGAGGACATTGGACCTGGATTTGGTCCAGCTCTGGCATTCGATGGCTGTGTGACCTTGGGTGTATCTCTTTACTTCTCTGGGCCTCAGTTTGCTGAGTTTTAAAAGGGAAGGTTGACTAGACAAGGTGACCTACGAGATCTATTTCAGTTGCAAGTTTCTTGGGTTGTCTAGAATGGGATTTCTGTCTCACCAGAGACCTTAAAACAGAGGCTGGCTTTAGTGTTTGAGCCCTTCTGGGGCTATAATGACCTCTGGTATTTCTGATTGGGTCCTCTCACCTTGCACATTCCCTTCCTAGTTAACCTAGAAGTCGCACTCAGGCTCCCAAAGGTAGGGCCAAATGAACTCTGGCCTCCTTACCTGCATTCTCCCATTTTACTTTGCCAGGCTGAACAGCACCTGGGGAGGGGTGCACCTGTCCCGTCCTTTAACCCATGGTGATATGTCACTGATCTGCACAATTGGCTCTAATAGCTCCCCAGGTAGATTCCAGAGAGCAATGAGCCGAACATAAAAATCCCTTTATTATTGCCATTTCGCTTTTATATACCCATCAAGCTTTCATATTTAATCTCCTACATCACAATAGCTGATCATTTTTAACATTTGACATTGATAGAGTGCCCACTGCTATTATTCTGACATACTATAAAACATTACACCCATTTGCAATAGAAAAGGCCAAGAATCAATACCCAGCCCCATTTTCCACTGTGGCTGTAAATCACGAAGCACCTAACAAATTGGTTTAAGTAGAAGAAACTTCAGAACCAATGAATGGCCGGACCAATGCCCACCCCCTGTTAGAGCTGACAGGGACCTGGATGCCTGTGGGTTAGGGAGGTTGGGGGGTGGGTGCTGATGGGGAGCCAGGCTTCTCCATAAGGCAACCAGATTCTCCAGGGACAAGAACTGTCCATCTCTCTAGGCCCCAGAACGCACATAGCAAATAAAGAGCATCTTTATTCTTTTCATGTCTGTATCAGCTCTTACTTTGTAGCAAGTGGTCCCAGACTGGGAAGCTGGTGACTTCCTACTTCCTACCCTATCTTTCTCCCGACTCTAAGACCCACCTTCAAGATTACTGGTCTATTTTTTTGTTAGCCTAGCCCCTCCATTGGAACAGCCGGATGTTAAACTGAATTGATGGGCTATTTAATAAGATTGACTTTGGGATGAATTAGTTGATCAGTTCTGTTCAACATGGCCAAAGCCAAGAGTTTAGGAAAGTCATGAATGTAGGCATTGCTTGGAATATTTAGGGTAATAGATTGGGCTAAATATTCAGTTGGTATGATCGTATATGAAGTGAATGACACTCTCAAAATCTAGAAGCTTAGAATATTCAGAAAACTGCTATCATTTTTCATTCTTTGGGTATCATCTGGATCCAGCCTAAGGCTATGCTGGTTTTGTGGGACTCCACTGAAAGCTTCTTTTAGATCAAGCTACCTTGTTGAAAATACATGAGCCCGTGGTCTGACTGAGTGCCGTCGCTGGGATGCTAGAATGTTCTGACAACACAAGGACGGAGCTCTGGGAGAAAAGAAAGGAAAAGCAGCTTATTTGTCAATTTATTTTGAGTTCAGAAGTCTGGCATACAAGTGTGCATGTTTTCCTGACTTTCTTGTGGCAGGCGTACTCCTGAAAAGTCACATAGACACCAGATTCGTTTAGAACAGATTCCTTTCTCCTATTAGCTTGCATCATATTTCAGAGATTATTTGCCTGCATTTCAATTAGCAGAGAGTGATTCTTTATGTTACCTGTCTTCCTCAACCTCTTAATGATCCTACTTAGGTTGGAGAGCTTTTGTAAAATGGGATTCTTTGGTAAAGGAACGCATCCTCATGTTCTGTGAGGGATTCCAGGCATTTTGTTTTCATATCTGGAATGACATATGTGGGAGGTCACTGGGTTCAGATCTGCATTGGTTTTCTGGAAGCTTGGCATGGTACAAAGAACATCAGATTCTAAGTCAGTGGTCTGATCTTGCCGTTTTCCAATTAGGTGAATGCAGGGAAACTGAGATCTATGACTTCTTTATGCATTTTTTTATTATTCTTATTTGTATAGTAGGAATAATAATTCCCAATCTCTTTCATAAGGTCCCTAATGAGGAAATGAGAAAATGCAAGCAAAAGCATTTGTTATTATTGTTATTACTGATAATGCAATAATAGTAATAAAATACAGTGAGAGAAGAAACAAGATAAACCATTCTTTCATCAAGTTCTGTTTTATGGCACTGGGAGCAAAGCTCTGTTTATTCAAAACTAATCTAACAAAAAGCTCAAAAGGGTCAGCTCTAGGTTTCTCAGTTTTGTACCCTGAGAATAGAGTCAGGAAGACAATCAGACAGAACTGTTCCTAGAAGGCTTCTAATTCTAAAAAACATCTGACCTTTGCAATGCATTGCTTTTTCCTTGAATGTATTTGAGTATATTTTAATGAATTCATTTACTCAGTCACCAAACATTTATTAAGTATCTATTCTGTGCTCTGTCCTGAATATATATAAAAACAGACAAGATATGAGCCCATGGGCCCATGTCTATACATGAGGTTGTCAAGTTTTCTGATTATCAGAATCATTTCTGAGGTCCTACCCCAAGCCTTCAAAATTGGAACTTTCCATGGTAGAAGTCAGGTGTCTGTATTTTGATAAATTTCCCAGATAATTCCAACAGTTGGGCCCCCTGGGCGCTATGGTAACACACTATCAGCCATAAGTCACCACCACCAGGAACCACGTTCCACCCACCACAAGCAGTTTTCAGGGAGACAGGGTGGTTAACATTGAGATTCCAGATTCCTGGTTTTCCTAAACTTGGGACGCAACTAGGAACGATGAGTTCAGCAGGTGCGTGACCACTGCAGAGACGCAGAGATGTGCCAAGTCCTCTGTTCTTACACCACAGTCCTGCTTCTGACTCACTCCAAAATAACCTGGTCTGTTTGGCATCCTGGACGGTGGGGCTCCTGTCTTGGGGCCTAGAGGACCACCCAGAAATCCCATTGTCCCTTTTATCATCAAGGATGGAATGGTTCTCTTCAGGCGAAGTCTCTGTTTAGAGCTTGAGTAAGGAGAGAGGGAGGGCCAAGGAAGAAAGGGTAGGAGGTCTCGGTCAACTCGCTGGTGACTTAGGTACATTGTCTCTGAGCAAAAGCAATACCCCAATACTGCTCACTTTTATGGTTCCTGCAAAAGAGCTTTCCCAGGACAGTTTTCCTTCAGTCCTTTCACGGGCACTTCTCGGCAACCCAACAAACGACCTAGGGTACGTGTCCCAACTTCCATTTGATGAACAGTGATGCTCAAGTTCAGAGAAAGGCAGTGACTGCCCTAAGTCAACAGATATATGACATCTAAGGGCAAGGACAACATTGGTCTTAATCATCTTCACCCTTGGTGTATTTCTAAAAACATAGTAGATTCTTTAAAAAAAAAAAAAAAGTGTATTTGTTAAGTGGATGAATGAAAAAAAAGGCAGATGATCCATTAGGGCTGGATCAGGCATCAGATCCTCTTCTAAGTGCTCGGGCTGATGAGTCAGGAGTTTGCTGGCTTCACCAGAGAGCGTGGACTGGAGTCTGGCCCCTCTGCTGAGGTCTTGTCATTTTCAACAATCATGTTGTTTCAAAGGTCACCAGCGCCTTACGAAGTCCTCTCCCTGTGGACCCAGAGGGGCCCTTTCAATGCCTGCCTGTCTTTTGTCCAATTATCAGTGAGGTTTGCCACGCAAACCTTCATTTTGCATCGTGGTCTCGCCTCCCCTGGATGGAGAGCTGTTCTTGGCTTGGACATGCTCCTGCTGAATTGGCAGTATCATGAGTTCACCTGAATGAAAATGCCTCTTACTCCCACAGACTAACTACCCAGCACCCTTGGATGGCAGCTGATCTTGGTGAGAGTCGTCTCACCACAGGACAGCAGCAGAGCTTCTCAAGTGTACAGGACTTAGAAGAGATGGGCTGGGGGCCTTCCAGAAGCCATGTGGCCCTTCCACCTGTCACGGGCTGTCAGTCCCATCAGCTGAGAACCCCCAGAGAGCTTCCCCAGGCCATGACTTTTGACTTAGCACTCAGGTCCATTTTTGAGCCTAAATGGAAGTTCCATTTCTTCTTGCTTGGTCCTCAGGGATTTGGAGAACCTGCCCTTCATCGGAGCCCAGTTTACTGGAATATACAACCAAGCAAACCTGTAGAGTCTCTTTCCTGAGAGTGCTGGAAGAAAAGACAAGATAACCTTGCCTCGGAGGGTTCGGTGAGGAGCACGCTGACCCAGAGGTAGGACCTAGAGTAGGCAGACTTCTGCACACCCTTAGATATATCTGGTTTTCAGTAACAGAAATCCATTACTAACAGCAAGTTGCAGAGGCCAGGAGAAGGTACAAGAGCCCAAATCCTGTCCTGATGAATGAGGACAACAAATAAATAGCGGCATAGAGTAGTGCAGACCTTACTACAAAAAAGCCAAGGGCCCAGACGGTACTAAATATTCTGTTTTTCAGACCCATTAGAGCACCCCAATGTGCCCTCTGTTCCTCCTTCCCCTCAGCCCAGGTGGCCAGGACCCAGGCTGCCTTCTGGGCTCTCAGAAGTGACCCTTTGGTATCTGATCTCCCATCTGCTGGGCTAGGCATGTGGAAGAGACAGCTGGCACAGCCCCTCCCGGGGGACTGCAATTAGGGGATATTTAATCCTGTCACCTGGTTCATTTGCAGTGATGGATTTGGATTGGAGTGCTGAGTGGTGCCAAGAGGATATTGGATTACCAGGGCCCATCCCCTTCACCCCTCACACAGGGCCGGCCCACCCCTGCCCTGCACCTGTCTTCCCAGGCCCCAAGGTGAGCCCCCTGGCTCCCATGATTGAGAGCAAGCACATAATTCCCTCCCCTGCCCCAGGATCTCTCACCTGCGACTTCCTGCAGATAACAAAAAACGCCGATGAGATTTCCAGGCCCCTTGATCACTCTCCCCCTTATTTTGGAGGTTCTGAATCACAGATTCTGGAGTTTGAAGGGCTATCCCATGAATCACAACAACTCTGTCTTCACGTCCCAGACTTTCAATGTTGGCAGACTTTGGACTGGCTCTTTCATGTGGAGGCCTTTTTCCTGAATCACGATGCCTGTCTGAATTTATCTAAATTTGTCCCTCTTCATGCTAGCAAAGCACTAGAAGGAGATAAGAGGAAGACCCCCCCAAAAACAGGAATCCTGTGATTTTTATCAAGTCACTTACCCTCTCTGAACTTGAGTTCGCTCATTTGTAAACGAAGAAGATTGGATCCAATAGTCTCTCAAGATGCATTCTTGATCAAACTTTCTATGTTTATGGGGAGAAAATTAGGTTCAGTCACAGGGTGAAGAGTTTGGGCTACTGGAACGTTCCCAGAGATAGAACACAATGGAATGTACCAACAAGGCAAGGTGCTCATTAGGAAGTATTTTCCTGCAGAAGAGGCACTGGCATATCTGAGAAATTCCAAGATGGCCTCAGTGATTTTTGTGGCCCCTGGTGATATAAAGACTTTTGATGGGTCTTCCATTCACTCATCGGCCTGAGTTTTAGGAGCCCACAAAAAAGAAGTAGCTTCAACTTTGTGGGCTTTCCAGTTTGACCTATCTTCAAGCAGCTTTTGAAGATGGTGGACCATCTCTCCACATGACAAGTTCCATGTTTCAGGAGAGGTGAGAGATTTGGGTCATACAGGAAATCTTGACATTCCTAAGACATGGCCACCTTCCACAACATGGGCAAGATACAAAGCCTTTCCTCAGGGGGTGGTTCAATGGCTTGCACTTGGAATCAAATCTTAATGTATTACCATTACCATTACCATTACTTAGTCTGCCTGGTGATCTAGCCTTTGCTGGCTTCTATCTTGAGTCCTCCAACTTTCTTCATTCCTATGCATAGACCAGTGCATGTGCGTGTGTGAGTGTGCTTGTGTGAGAGTGTGTGCAACAATGGGAACATGTCTTGGAGCCTGCGGTCTTGTTCCTGACTCAGCATGTGCCTTTCTCTCTGCCTGGAAAATGCTCTCCTAGTTCTTTGCATGGCTGGCTCCTCATTATTTTTCAGCTCTTGGCTCAAATACTACAAGTTCAGGGAGCTCTTCCCTGAGCCCTCTCGAGGACATCACTGTTTACCCCTTAATAACATCTATTCATTATCCTGTATAGAGTTAACTTGCTGATTTTCTTTTTCTCTCACTCAAATATAATCTCCATGAAATCAGTAAACTTTTTTCTCTTGTTGGCAGCTCTATTCCCAGCGTCTGGAATAATGGCTAGCATCGTAGTAGTACAATAAACATTTGTTGAATCGATGAGCGTAGGATACCTGTTGTGAGCTCTGAGGCTGTATTTCTGGCTGCTGTTGGGGGCGGGGGGTGGGCTGTGCATGCACTGGGCAATAAGTCGTGCGTTCTCCCCACCCCACACAATCACCCCCAATAGCAGGGGCCTGTGCTTTCCGCCTCCCACCTCGAGAAAGGTAAACAGTTGTCATCCTGGCTCTGCCCTCTGCTGAGCTACTCAAATGTCTTGTTCCTAAGATGATCAAAGACACTGGAACAAAGAATCATAATTGAACGGGTTCTGTGTTATATCCTGGAAATGGGGGCACTTGTGGTGCGGGCCCAGTCCTGGGAGAGAGCTCTTGAGAGCTGCAAAGCTGCTACCTTCAAAGCGTGGACGTGAAAGCAAAGAAAGGAGCGCTTGAGGAGAGAGGACTCCCCTCCAGGGAGGGGAAGCTCTTCAAGTCCATTACTCCACCCCTGCAGCCACAGGGACGCGCCTGTGCGAGCACGAGCATGCGTGTGCGTGAACATGAGCGTGCGTGTGCGCGTGCATGCGTGTGTCCAACAGAGGGACAGCACATCTTCTGCAAGCACGGTGGCTCCAGAGCTCTCAGAGATCTTTGCAAAGAGTGTCCACTCACCCCCTCCTTCCATGAAGTGACAGACTCTGTGAATTTTGTTTATATTGCCAACGTCTCCCTAAATAATTCCCCACTTTCCCGAAACGCACCTCTCGATTAACCCCTCCTGCTTCTTACTGTTCTTCTGAAATCCATCAATGCTTGTGTCATAGTTTAAAAATACAACTGCTTTTAGGTAATTTGATAAATCATCTTCGGGCATTTTCATATGCATGGGCTCTGCTTCTCTGTTCCATTTATAAGCTCCTTCCGGGCAAAAACTATACTTCTTCTTCTTCTTCTTTTTTTTTTTTTCCATTTGTCACCCTCTCCACAAGAATTCTAGGATAGAATTCTTGTCTGTCTGCTTATTGTCTGAGCACATTTTTATAGGCTGAGAATGCATGGATGCTGATTCTCTTTCATTCATTAATTTACTTAAAATATTTACTGGGACCTATTCTGTGGCAGACACTGTGCTAAGTGCTGGGGACTCCATGTTGAGACTCAGTCTGGGGTAGAGATGGAAACATACACAAATAACTATCATACAATGTGATAAGTGCTGTAATATAGGTACTGTATAGTCGGATGCTACAGGAACACAGGAGGGAGCTTATGAAATCATTTGATTAATGTTCCAATGTCTAAATGTGAATGGTTAAATAACGCTATTCCTAAGTGCTTCCTGCTTTTCACAGCATTTTTTAGGTCCATTATCTTATTTGATGCTTTTAGTGATCCTGTTAATAAGCTTTCACTCTACAAATTCATCCTTACACAGAATAGGTGTTCAAGAACTATCTGCTGAGAGACAAGATAGGCAAATGGAGAGTGAATGTTATTACCTGTAGTTTACCATTAGGTAAACTGAACGTTCCAGAGTGATGGGCTGAAGGTCATTAATGAGAATCCCAGTAGCTGGTATACATGCGTATTCAATACCTACTATGTGACCGGCACCAACCATCGTGCTGCAGCAGATACCAAAAAGAGCGGAATGCATTCCTCCCTCATGGAGCTTCTGGTCTCACTGGTGAAACATACTCTAAACCATGAGCAGTTAAATGACGATAGAGAAGATAGACAGCAGCTTGAGACAATAGCACAAGGTGGTCCATAGAGAATCCCCAAGTGAATGAGATAGACTAGAGGGGCCTCCAGGCAGGAAGGCCGATGCAGATTCCAGAGCTCCTGGAAGACTTGACAAGAGAAATGAGAATGAACTGGATCATAAAGGATGGGCCGATAAAATCAGGAAGATCAGAATCTAGGGAGAAGAGAAGGTTTGGAACACATAAGAAATACTCAAAGGTGACTGAAGCCCAATCACACCAGAGCACATTGGCCAGATCTAACAGGTAGACAGCCCTCACCGTAGGGCTTGGCTCTGCTCCCTGCTCAGTCTCAGCTCGTGTGCACCTGTGGATCATTCTCACACAGCCCTGCACTGCCCACCCTCACCTGCCAGCCGCTATCCTACTATTGAACTTTTCCCTAATCCTTTCACCTGTAACCCTTCCAGACCATTATTTAAAAATGAACAAAAAAAATCTTGTATGTTCAACGTCATCACCAATGCTCTATCTCGCGGCTCTAATATGAACCCAGTCCCTCAGAAGGCATGGACTTCTTTGCAGTTCTCTCAGCGGAAGGCTCTTATTCTCCACTCCATCTGTAGCATCTAGACAAGGGAGGGACTTGAGGGTCAACTTCCTGCTATTTCCCCATTTCTGTTTCTAGATAATTATTCTTCCTGTCATGAGAAATGCCCTGGGATAGTTTGAGGCTTCCAGAATCTGCTGAGACCTCTTTCCTGCTCTCTTAATTGTTATCTGTGAGTCTCCAGGTCACTTTATGAGAAATGATGCTAAGGATAACATTTCTGCTTAGAGATAGGGTGACTAAACTATCTTATGGGGTAGGTCTTCCCAGTCCTTGGCTGCTCTTTGACTACCATCTGATGTAGGTTCAGAAGCTGTCTTTATATTATATGGTCCTGATCCCTTGTCCATAGGTAAGAGGACCAACATACACCCATGAGCAAACAGGGCCGATCTGATCATCTCCCACAGGAGTTGAGAAAGGAGACCAAGAGACTAGTTTTAGTGTGAACAGAGGAATTGTAAATTGACGAGCTGGCTGGTTAGTGTACAGGTAGCCATGTTTGGCCACGTGCCTGTGAAGTAGGGAAGGCCAATCTAAAAGAAGATGGAGAAGAATCATATAAATGTATAGAGAGAGGTGAGGCCAGATATCCAGAGTGAGTCCTGCTTGGGCACTTGACAGCTTTCTAGTCCACCCTGTGGCTCAGCTCTCCTTCTCCTTAATGTCCTTAAGATGCCCTATGTCTTTGAAATAATGCCCCCACCACCACCACCAAGGTTAAGCACCTTTATTTCAGATTTTGTTTGATTTTGATGCCCACAACTAAAACAATTTTGCTAAAAATAAAATTAGAGATCAAGGGAGATACTTGTCACCAAGTTTTCAAGTTTGCAAAGATAGGAATGACCCAGTTAAGACAACATAGCTTTCTTCGCTCTTGCCTTACCTATATGTTGGGAAGCATAATCATTAAGAAAGAAGAGTTGAGACTTGTGGTCTTGGCAAGATGGTAAATCATTATAACCTGGAACTCTTACCACTAGAAGCAGCTATAAGTGCTTCCTATTTAAAAGCAAATCTTATAAATGCACAACTAAACTCTCAAGGAAAAAAGGAAAAAAAGGAATGAGGATTCTAATAACTAGGAAAATTGGAGGCAGATACAGAGATGTGGATATGAGTGGGGATCAGCCAACACCACCAATAGAACTACTTGGACATCAGAAACTTGACATAATAAATAGGAACATGGGTGATAATGTAGAATAAGTTTGTTTAAAATGAATAACAACAACAACAACAAATACACACACACACACACACACAATGAATAACAACCTTTAAAAAGTAATATAGATTCTAATATATATGCATAAAACACTATGAAAGCAGAACAAGCAGATTTTTAAATGAACCACGTAGAAATAAGAAATATAGACTTTGCCACTAAAAGTTCAATGGAAAAAGACAATAAATGAATTAGAAAAATGGACCAGGAGACTTTAATCAGAGGAGAATATGACATGGGGAAAAATGAAAATATGAAAAATGTAAAGGGAATGGAATGATAAGCCCACAGTAAATAAATGCCTAGTAGGAGTTACAGTACTGAGAGAATGCAAAAACGGAAGTTGTCCAGAAGTGATAAGAAACGAGTAATCATATTTAAAAAGTTTCATGGTCGAGAAGAATAATTAAAAATAAATCCGTCACTAAATACAGCACAGTGAAACTGCCAAATACAAAAGTCAGGGAAGAGAATTTACTATGGAGAAGCTGTAGGTATTAGGGCAGCAGACTTTTCAATAGCAATATTTCAGCCGGGAGGTGATGGAATGTGTCTTTGAATTGAGTAAAAATCATTGCCAACCCAGGATTCCATCCTGACCCGAAGTATCATTTGAAAATGAAGGAAAACTAAAGACATATTCAGAAAGATAGAGATGAAAAGATTTTGTAACCCACAGAATCCTCCCGAGAGAAAAATCATAGGGAGGAATTGAAACCAGAAAGAAAGAGTAAGATACAGAAGGTAATGGTGAATAAAGGAAGGGTGATCATGTGGGTAAGGATGTAGGAACTGATTATATAAAATAATAATAATGAACATATCCAATTTGGTGTTTGCACAAACAAGGTGGAAAGTAAAATAGGGGGCTCTAATATCAAGTAAAACAGTTGGAGCATCATAGTTGGGAGCCACAATGTTTAAGCTTTCCTGTTTTGTTCAGGAAACAGGTAGAAATATTGACTAACTTCAGATTTTTCAAGTCAGCAGAAATGTTAAAAATTTCAAGCTAACCACACATTAAGAAAAGAAATATAATGCATAAAAGAAGGAAATTAAAAAGAAATGCAATCAACTAGAAAGCAAGAGAAAGCAGGAAAATCTGGAAGAACAAAACAATGAAACATATAATTAAATCTAAATATCAGGAAGCACAATAAATATTCTACATGTGATGCTGTTTGGGTACCCTAATAAATAATAATAATAATAATAATTATTATTATTATTATACATAATAATGAATATAATTATTAATAATAATAATAATAAAGCCTGGGATTATCACAAGTAAGCAAGGATATATAGTCAACATTGTCAAAGCATATAAATAGGGAAAATTTATATTCAAAAAACACATAAAAGCAAAGGTGCTTATCCTCAGTATCAATGAGGAAATACAAACTTAAAAAGTTAGATGTTACTTGACATCTATTCAGTTTACAAAAATTAGGGGCGCCTGGGTGGCTCAGTGGGTTAAAGCCTCTGCCTTCGGCTCAGGTCATGATCCCAGGGTCCTGGGATCGAGTCCCGCATCGGGCTCTCTGCTCAGCAGGGAACCTGCTTCCTCCTCTGCCTGCTTCTCTGCCTACTTGTGATCTCTGTCTTTCAAATAAATAAATAAAATCTTTAAAAAAAAAAATAAGCAGTGAGGGATGAAAGAACTTTTCAATATTCCTAGGGGAGTATAGATGAAATTAAGTGGGCAATACACTTAGTAAAGTGAAATATGAACCCACAATCTGGCAACTTCTGCTCTGGCTATGAAGGACCAAGAGAGTCCAGACTGGCTTCCCAGGGTCAGCACCCAGGACTGGACAAGACATGTGAAGTGTTTCCTTGACCTTGAGCAAGAGATCCCTGAGGGAAGGAGACAAAACAAGTGGACCCTATAATCACCCTGGTCCTCAGCACTGAAGCAATTTCTGGGCAGTGGGAAGGAGAACCAAAACAGTCTGATAGTCTCGCTGAACTGAGAAGTGAGGTATCAGAGTCCAGTGAGACTGGGGTGGCAAGGGTTTGTGAGGACAAGTCCCAGAGAGAGAATGCTATGCAGGTAAAGAGCTCCAGATATCAGTCTAGGAACTCCCTTGAGTTGTTAGCTGAAAACCACTCCTCACATGTCTGGGGTGAAACTCCGTAAGACTGGAAAAAGGACAGCTAGCTCCTGGGGAAAGAACAATTATGGGAACTGTCAGCCAAGAACTATTTACAGAGCTTACACAAGACCAGGCACCCTCTGAGTTCCCAGTAGGCAGAACGGAGAGACCTTGTTGTGTACACAGAATATTCAGTAGAGACACAGAAAGGGTCATGTTTTCCTAGGGGGATAAACTAAGTCTAGAGGAGTTTCCTTGAGATCTGGTCTTTAAAAGTCTCAAAAAACAAACCTTGAAAAGATCAAACTGACTCACAAGTAACTTCATTGCCTGCCAAAAGAGAGACCAATATTTTTAAAGGAATATAACAAAATCTAGCACCCAACCATGTAAAATTCACCATTTCCAATATCCAGCTAAAACCTGGTGGACATGTGAAGCGTGAGCATGTAGTCCAGAAATGGAAGGAGAAAAATGAGTCAAGAGAAATAGACCCAAATGAAAAATGACAGTAAAGGGAAAGAGATTTACCTAAAGAAGTGTAGAGTGCTCAAAATAGCAAATATGGAGGTAAGTATAAAATATTTCTTGCTCATTTAATTTATTTAAAAGATGATTATTTATAGAAAATAAGAGTTTAGTTTGAGATTTACAACACATGAAATTAAAATATATAAGGACAAAGTGCAAAGAATGAGAGGGGAGAAACAAGATTCTTACAAGTGCTCAAGACTCCAGTCCTTACTTATATGTGACATAATAGAATAACTCTGTAGGTAGATTGATTGTGGTGAGTCAGAGATGTGTAAACCATGATGCAAACATTAAAAATAAAAAAAAATACAGCTAACACTCCACTACGGGAGAAAAAATGGAACCAGTAGAAGCACTCAAGCAAAAATTAAAACTCTAAAAAAGGTTCAAATAGTGGAAGACATAACAAAAAACAGATGGAACAAATTGAAAACAAAAGACAATATGGTGGATCTAAACCATACAGCTAAACACATTAAAAGTAAATGGTTTTAACATACGATTTCATTCATACGTGGAATTTAAGAAACAAAACAAAGGAACAGAGAAAAAAGAGACAAACAAAAAACAAACTCTTAACTGCAAAGAACAAACTGATGGTTACCCCCGGAGGGGAGGTGTATGGGGAGGGGTGAAATAGGTGATGGAGATTAAGAGTGCTACTATAATGAATGCAGAGTCATTGTTGCAATGACTATATTGTACACATGAAACTAGCATAACACTGCATATTAATTATACTTTAAAAAAAAGAAAGAAAAACTACAGAAAATCTAAAAAAATTTTCCAGTTAAAAGTCAGAGATTGTAAGACTTGATAATAAAGCATGATCAAATTAAGTGCTGTTTACAAGAAACCCAACTGAAGTATAAAGACACAGGTATGTTAATATTCAAGAATGGAAAAATACGTATGGTGAAAACAATTATCATTAAGAAAGCTGGAGAGTCTGCCCTACTAGCAGACAAAGTAGACCTCAGAACAAGGGATGCTATAGGGATCGAAGAAAGAGGTTTTGTAATGATGAAGGGGTCAAATTTCAAGAAGGTGTAATAATTCCACATGGTTATGCATCTCATAATATATTTCAAAGTACATGAAACAAAAAATGACAACTGAAAGGGGAAAGAGAGAAATCCATAATTATAGTCAAAGACTTTAACAATTCTCTCATTAATTATAACAGAGCAAATAGACAGAAAATCAGTGAGGAGAGATGTCCTAAACAACATTATTAACCAGCATAACCTAACTGACATTTATGCAACACTTTTCCCAACAGAATACATACGTTTTACAAGTAAACATGAAATGGTCATCAAAAGAAAAAGACCATAGGGGCGCCTGGGTGGCTCAGTGGGCTAAAGCCTCTGCCTTCTGCTCAGGTCATGATCCCAGGGTCCTGGGATTGAGTCCCACATCGGGCTCTCTGCTCAGCAGAAAGCCTGCTTCCCCCTCTCTCTCTGCCTGTCTCTCTGTCTACTTGTAATTTCTGTCTGTGAAATAAGTAAATAAAATCTTTTAAAAAAGACCATAAAAATCATAAAAACAAATGATGTAAAAGAATTAAAATTGTAAGTGTGTTCTGTGACCACAATGGAACTAAAATGGAAATCAGGGTCAGAAAAGGATCTGGGAAATCCCCAAATATTAAAAAGTTAAACAGTATACTTCTAAATACTTGATGGACCGAAGAGGAAGTCATGAGAAAAATTTGTTAACTGCTTTTTTGTTTACGAATAAAAATTACAGCATAACTTATGGAATGCAGATAAAGCAAGTGATTAAAGGGAAATTTATAGCACTAGACATTTCTATTAGACAATACAAAAAAACTCAAGTAAATTGTCTAAGTTTTCACTTTAGGAAACCAAAAATAGAAGATTAAATTGAAGAAAACAAACAGAAGAAAGGAAGTAATAATGACAAGAGCAGGAATAAACAAAATTTAAAGCAGAAAAAACAATAGAGGGAAAAATAAAATCAAAACATTGTCCTTTGAAAAGACCAACAAAATTAATAAACTTCAAGCCAGACCTGAACAAGAACAAAAGAGACAAATGAACAGTATCACAAAGGAAAGGGGGAACATCATGCAGATCCTATAGGCATTAAAAAGATAATAAAGGGATATGCAGACTACATTATGCCAACACATTTGAAAACAGAAGAAATTGACACATTGCACAAAACACATAAACTTAATAAAGTCCACTTAAGAATAGATAATCTAAATAGCTCTATATTTAATTAAGAAATTACTATTTTAGGGTAAATACCCATTAGTGCGATCGCTGGGTCGTAGGGTAGCTCTATTTTCAACATTTTGAGGAACCTCCATACTGTTTCTCAGAGTGGCTGCACAAGCTTGCATTCCCACCAACAGTATAAAAGAGTCCTCCTTTCTCCACATCCTTGCCAACATCTGTCTTTTCCTGGCTTATTAATCTTAGCCATTCTGACTGGTGTGACGTGGTGTCTCATTGTGGTTTTGATTTGAATTTCCCTGATGCCGAGTGATGTTGAACATTTTTTCATGTGTCTGTTGGCCATTTGGATGTCTTCTTTGCAGAAATGTCTGTTCATTACTTCTGCCCATTTCTTGATTGGATTATTTTTTCTTTGGATGTTGAGTCTATTAAGTTCTTTGGTGATTGGATAGTAGCCCTTTATCTGATAAGATATTTGCAAATATCTTCTCTTCTGTCTGTTGTCTTTTGGTATTGTCAACTGTTTCCTTTGTGCTGCAAAAGTCTTTTATCTTGATGAAGTTCCAAAAGTTCACTTTTTTCTTTGTTTCCTTTGCCTTTGGAGAGGTGTCTAGCAAGAAGTTGCCACAGCTGAGGTCACAAAGGTTGCTGCCTATGTTCTCCTCTAGGATTTGGATGGATTCCTGTCTCACATTTAGGTCTTTCATTCATTTTGAGTCTATTTTTGTGTATGGTGTAAGAAAATGGTCCGGTTTCATTCTTCTGCATGTGGCTGTCCAATTTTCCCAGCACCATTTGTTGAAGAGACCATCTTTTTCCATTGGATATTCTTCCCTGCTGTGTCCAAAATTAGTTGACCATAGAGTTAAGGGTCCATTTCTGGGCTCTCTATTCTGTTCCATTGATGTACGCATTTGTTTTTGTGCCAATACCGGACTGTCTTGATGATTACAGCTTTGTAATAGAGCTTGAAGCCCGGCATTGTGATGCCACCGGCTTTGTTTTTCTTTTTCAGCATTCCTCTGGCTATTCAGGGTTTTTTTTGGTTCCATACAAATTTTAGGATTATTTGTTCCATTTCCATGAAAAAAAAAGTTGATGGTATTTTGATAAGGATTGCATTAAATGTGTAGATTGCTCTAGGTAGCATAGACATTTTAATAATATTTGTTCTTCCAATCCATGAACATGGAACATTTTTCCATTTCTTTGGGTCTTCCTCAATTTCTTTCATGAGTGTTCTATAGTTTTCAGAGTATAGATCCTTTGCTTCTTTGGATAGGTTTATTCCTAGGTATCTTACTATTGGGTATTTACCCTAAAGATACAAATATAGTGATTCAAAGGGGCACCTGCACCCCAATGTTTATAGCAGCAATGTCCACAATAGCCGAAGTATGGAAAGAGCCCAGATGTCTATCAACAGATGAATGGATAAGGAAGATGTGGTGTATATATACACAATGGAATATTACTCAGCCATCAACAAAATGAAATCTTGCCCTTTGCATGGCTGGAACTAGAGGGTATTATGCTGAGCAAAATAAGCCAAACAGAGAAAGACAATTATCATACGATTTCACTCATATGTGGAATTTAAGAAATAAAACAGGATTATAGAGAAAGGCAGGGAAAAGCAAAAGAAGATGAAATCAGAGAGGGAGACAAACCAGAAAAGACTCTTAATCATAGGAAACACACTGAGGGTTGTTGGAGGGGAGGGCGTACTGGGTGATGACATGTGATGTAAGGATCACTGGGTGTTATAGAAGACTGAAGAATCACTGAACTCTACCTCTGAAACTAACAATGCCCTATATGTAGATGAATTGAATTTAAGTACAAATAGTAAAATAAATAAATAAATATTAAGAAAAGAAATTATAATTTTATTTATCAAAGTCCCAATAAGGAAAACTCCAGGCCCAGATGGTTTCACTGGTGAATTCTACTAAACATTTAAAAAAAAAAAACTATTCTACACAAACTTTTCTAGAAAATGAAAGAAAAGAGGAATTCCCCAATTAGTTTTATAAGGCCAGCAGTTCCCTGATACCAAAACCAGACAAAAACATCATAAGACACAAAAACTACAGACCAATATCCCTGCCATGGACATTTATATAAAACTTCTTAATAAAATAATAGCAAATTGATCCCAAATATATAAAAGGGATAATACATCTGACCAAGTGGGGGTTATCACAGTATACAAGATTGGTTGAACATTCACAAATTAATCAATGTAATATACCACTCAACAGATTGAAGAAAAACCTTTCATCATGTTTATCTATATAGAAAAATTATTTGACAAAACTCAACATTTATTCATGATAAAAATGCTCAGCAAACTAGGAACAAAAGGGAAGTTCTTTAAACTGGTAAAAGGCAGCTATGAAAAACCTATAGCAGGAGATCAGGAGAAAGACCAGGAAGCCTGCTCTCACAACTCCTATTAAACATCGTATCATAGATCCTCATCAGTATAATAAAGCAAGGAAAAGAAATAAAAGCCTAAAGCCCTTCAGTGCCTCTTTGTCACCCACAGGACAAAAATCCCGATTCCTTAACATATAAAAGCCTTTCCTGATTATGTCCTTGTCTATCTCCTACTGGCACGTGAGAGCCAAGTGCAGGCAATTTTTCCCCCAGCTCTGTGTTCTGTGATGTCACATTTGGTACTTTGAAATCAGCCACGATGGGAATATTTACAACATAAAACAGGTAAATGCTATAAAAAAGGATTCCTTCCGCCCCCAAAGAACTGGTTGTTAAAAATGTACTGGCTCACCACTGCTTTCTCCAACCTTTTCAAGACAACTTGAAGTTTTAAGAATACAGTCTTTCAGATGCCATTTCTTCTATCCACAATATTTTGGCTTTCCTTATTAACCATCCACACTTCTACCTATCCTTGGGCATTGTCTTCTGTTCAAGTCCTTTCTAACCCACTTCAAACAGGGTGGATCACGTCCTCTCCATTACTAGTGCACATTTTTGGTGTGGTATTTAGTGATTTTTTTTTGCCATATTTGATAACACGAATTGCTCATGCACATACATCTTCCTCACCAGACTGTGGACTCCTTCCTGTCAAGGACCATGTGTCTATCTTATTTGTCTTCTCATAACCTGTCATGGTGCCGGGCACATCATTGACATTCATTAATTGTTTCTTCAATGAACAAATAGATGAATGCATGGAAAAGTGAGTGAGACAACCAGGTTGGAAGGGAACATTCAGAACAGAAGTGAGCTTGGAGAAATGCTGAAATGCCTTCATTCGGGAGGGTGGTTAATGCCAGATGTAGACTTTATCTCACTCATCTCAACGGAGAACCCAGCAGGTTCTCTGATAAGGGAAGTAACCTATAAAAAATCACATTTTAGGATGTGGCATTCAGATTGAACCTGACAGAAGGTAAACTTCTGTCCAGGTCAAGTCCAAGGGGATCAGAGCCTCAGGAAGAAAAGTAAGGAGACAGCAGGTGGGCTCAGCCGAGGCATACCTACAGTCATCAGCATCCAGGGTGTGTCTAGGAGAAGAGGAATTTGACCATTGCTAGCCCAGAAATAAGAGGAAGAATTTGATTTGCTTGTCCTGAAGCCTAGAGAACGTAGGGTGACATGATGACTCTCTTCAAATCTTTGACGACCATTCCCAGGGGAACAGGAATTGGCCAATTTATTTCTGTGTTCCGCATTGCCCAGAAGTAAGATCTAAGACAAATATAAGAAAGAATTTTATATCAATTAGACATGCTTAAAAGTGGAACAGTCAATCTAAAGAAGTAGTGAGTTCCTTATTACAGGAAATGATCAAGCAGAACATTTGGTGCAGTTGTTATAAAGGGAAGTCAAAGATTAGACCAGGTAATCCTTCCGACACTTGAAATTCTCTTATTTTATGATGGTTTTAGTCCCAGTGAGTTTGAAAAAAAGCAGTGTGACTTGCTGGTACATTGCCCAGCAGTTGGAGTTCCTGGACATGAAGCTGAGGGACCAGAACTGTACTCTGAGTGTTGGGTTGTTCATGTTCTATCATGGTTGTCCCGGAGATGGTCTATCATGATCAAAAAGGGGCTACTCTGGGCTACTCTGGGTCTTCCCCAATGCCAGGAGACATGAATAGGAGACCATCAGGCAACAGGAGGTCATCAAGGGGACACCCAAAGGAGCTTTGCTCCCCCTTTTCCTGTCTTCTCCATCACACAGTTCTATAGGTGCCCCCTCTTAACCTTAACCATGTCCACACTCAACAGTGGGGCCTTCCTCACTCTCTCCTTTCTCCAGCTCAGAATTTCTTCTGCCTCTTCACTGTCAAAGTGATGTGCCACAATGCACCCCTCCACAAGTGTTCTTAACCCCACGTCCCTTCTACCCCTTCTGGGACCTTGCTCCATTCTTTTTCATACCCAGTCCTTCCTTCCCCAGCCCAACACATTTAAAATTATTTTTAATCTGGAACCACCACCACAACAAAAAAGTCCTTCCAATTACTGCTCAGCTTCTCTTTATCACCCAAACTTTCGAAGAGCATGCTTTCCTCTTGCTGGTCTTGACCGTGACCACATGCATGTACCTCACTGCTTCTTTGTGGTACTGCGTTGGTCCCAAGGTGTTCTCTTGAGGGATGCTACCCTATATAGCAGAAAGAGGATGAGATTTGGAGTCAGAAGACCTGGGCTCGGTTTCAGGATCAGCCATTAACTAACATTGTCTTCCTCTCATTTGTGATGAATGTCAAGTGAGCTAATAGTTAAGGAAGATACCCTCTCCCACACACACGCACTGAAAAGCACTATGCAGATATCCATGAAACTGCCGTCACAAAGGTGACTAATGACATCCTGATCACTTGTTTCAATGGTCTTTCCTCGGCTCTCCATCTTGTAACTCCTTGGCTACATTTGAATCTGCTGACCATGTCCTTCTTTGTGAAACTCTTTATTTTCATGATTATCTCTTCATTTGTTTTTTGGAAATCAACATATCTTATCTAGCTACCTCTTTGAATCCTCCTCCTGCCCCTAAAAGCAATATTCCTACACATGTTCTCCTTTCCCTCTACTATTCCTTCACCTAGAATTCAAGAAATAATCTCTCTCCCAGGGCGTCCGATGATCTCCTCTGGGTACATAACCAGCGCAGAATTCTTTCCCGAGGTTTGGTCCCAGGTCTGCAACTGCTGGATTTCTCCATCTGGTTTTCCTGCCAGAGTCTCAAACTCTTCATTGTTGACACAAGGTAAATCAATACATCTTTGCAGAGTCGCTGACAAAGCAGTTTGAAAAGGCCAGACACTGAATGATTACCGGGCAGCCCTACAAAGAACTGTACTTACCATCAAGGACCACCCCCAAAACGCCAATCAGAGAAAACAATCCCTTTCAGATAGATTTCATGTTATAAATTATAGCGTCTGCATTCAAGTAAAAGGTGGTAATATCTATTCCCATAGGTCTCTAGGTATTGCTGTGGTGTTTTAGGAATTGACAGTTTCCTGACTTTACCTATCTCCCTGGGTTCTAGATTCTTGATTCTTACAGATGTCTATGGCCAAAATCTATACGTTGACCTCCAGAGTGCCTCTCAAAGCCTCCTTGATGGGTAAACAACGTGTTCACTAAAAGAGCAGTGAGACCAATTCTTATCAGATGACATTTTCCTGGCCTGGACCAAAGAAAACCACTCCTCCAGTCCTTCTGCCCCAGATAATCTGTCCTTCTGAAAAATTCTGAGCCAGACAAACTATAAAAATTTATTCTTTATATCACAGAAAATACATATAATCTTCTCATGTTTTCTCTCTCCTCGCCTCTCTAATGTTTATTAATGGTAGAAATCTTAGTTTTCACTCCCTGTTTCCCTTTTCTCTGAGTCTGTAGGTGACACGAGGGCAGAGACTCTGCATTTTTGTACTCCCAACAGTAGGCCTTATTCCTCCATCCAACCATCCATCCATCCATCCATCCACACATCAAATTGCACTTATTAAATTCAGTAGATGTGTCTGGGCTGGTGGCATGGGAGTACTTCATTTTAAAATGGGATAATTTGGGGAATGTGTGTGGCTCAGTTGATTAAGAGTCTGCCTTTGGCTCAGTTCATGATCTCGGGGGCTTCTGGGATCGAGCCCCGGGTTGGGCTGCCTGCTGAGTGGGGAGTCTGCCCCTCCCTCTCCGTCTGCCCCTTCCCCCTGATTGTGCACTTTCTCTCTCTTCCTCTCAAATAAATAAATAAAATCCTTAAGATAAATAAATAAAATGGGATCATTTTAAGAAGATTCAGGTGCAGTGTCTCTTGCCTTTAATGGTGGGGTGTGCCATCCATATATTTGGTAGTTATATCTGAATAGTGCAATGCCCAATCCTCGGCCTACAACCCCAGAGAACTCTCTCTAGTCCCGTCAGTTTGGGGGTCCAATCCCTTAACATTGGCCAGGACCCTTTCTCTACTCGCCCTTTGGTAAAGCCAGGGAACTGCGGACCGGTGGCGTGCTGAGGGCAGCTCGCTGGAGCTGGTGGAGGTGGGTTGCACACATCTCTTCCCAATTCTGCATGCAACCATGTGCTGGCAGTTTGAAATTGACAATGTGGGAGTATTTACACCATGGAAACTGACAAACACTACCAATAGGGCTTTCTTTTCCCCCTGCTATAAAATATTTACCAGCACACCCCTGCTGCCAAAGCTCTTCTTGGTTATCTCTTGGCATGACCACCTTCTTCTAATCGATACGTTTCAGCTCACTATCACCTCTTCAGAGAGACCCTTTTATCTGGAGTTATCCCCCACCCCGGTCACTTTCTATTCTATGGCCCATTCTTCCCTTCCCAGCACTTACTTGGATCTGTAGCTACTGGGTGTGTGGCGTCCAGGCACTGGTCTATTGTTCACCGTCCCCAGTAGAGATTCTGTCTTGTTCACTGCTGAATGCCCAACATCCCGTGCAGGCCCAGGCATATAACTGGTGATCTAGAAAGATCTTTCTGATGAATGCATACAAAGAATAAATGCTCCCAACGGCTCAGGCATCAGAAATACAAAGTGCAGTCATCTGCATACTTGTCTGTGCTTCCCAGTACCCTCCGGGTGCTTTTCTTTGCCTTCCAGGGAGTGAGCACAGAGCCTAGAACACAGTAGATGCTCATTAAACGTTTTAGGATGAATAAATGGGTAAAATTAGGAATGATCCAATTCATTGATGTTTCTCTGTAATACCTCAGAGAACTCCATGCCTTTCCTTTCAGCAGCAACATAAAGCAGAACATCCAAGGCAGGAGAAGCTCCTCGCCATCAGGACTGCAAGGAAAGACTGGGGTGGCATCAATTTATCTCATCCCACCTGTATTTTTCTTCTGACTGGGTCACAGTAATTCATTATGTCACCCTTAGGCGAGTCACCAAACAGGCATGAGAGAGGCCACGGACCCCGTCTCTTCCAGTGGGCTGCGGCCGAGATAGCTTTCCTTGCATGGATGAATAGCTATAAGCCACCTTTGCCCCAGCCTCCTGGGGAAGGCAAAAGAAGTTTTCTAAATGTTTTGCTGCCACACGGATCACTGAATTATGCATGAGGCCAAACCCGGGGAACAGCAAATCGTTGTGGGATGGAGGGCTCGGGTTCATCCAGAAAGGGAAATCGAAACCTCACTTGGCTTCTCCTTGTGATGGGTGCCCTCAATTGATAATTAGTGTTCTATTACCCCACATCTTTAATAGATTATTGATGCCTCTGGCAGCATTATAATCCTGGTGTCAAGAGTAATTCCTTCTTTCTAGTATGTGGTACTTACTCCTCTCAGCGAGGCAGCTTGGACATAGGGCCTGGCTGATCCAACTCAAATCAATTCGACCCAGTTCTACTGACACGCAGGTTGAAAGAAAGACGCATATTCCCAATCTACCTCAGAAGCAGGAGAGGCCACGAGACTTGGTGGGTCTAGTGGTGATCTAGCTGAGGATGTGTCTTTCCCTTGTCATCTTTGGTTGGAAGGTGCCAAATATTGTGCTGTCATAGTCCTATTACTCACTGAAGGCTGTGCCACCTGTCAAAGGTGACTGGAGCTGCTCCCAACTGCAGCAATGGGGGTGGTCTTCTTTGTTTCAGTTTGCACTATACCTTCTAGATGGATTTTATCCCTTTTTTGGGTTTCTCTTTCCCTATAAGGAATACTGCTTCTGGACCAGAGGGCTCCGGGCATTTCACAAGATAGGAGAACCTCTAAATACCCCAAATTAGACAACAAAGGATGGGGCAGGGATGGGGCCAGAGTCTTTGGGTATGGATTTTGGGTAGACAACAAAATCCCTAAGCTAAGTAGACATGGCCGTTGAGTACGGCTGTTACATCTGGGGCGTCCTGAGAAACAGCCATCAAAGGGTCGACAAGCCAAGGTTTCATATTATCCAGGAAAACACCGTTTTACAGTAAGAGATTCTTTTTCCGGAAAGTTCACAACCTTCCCACTGTCCTCTTATATAGAGGAATGAGCATTGGGATTGAAATAAAAACCAACTGATCAATCAATAAAGATTTGAGTCCTGGACAGGTCACTTAGAAGCTCTGTGACCTTGTTTGAATAACTCCAACTCCCTGAACCTCATTTTTTCCATCAAGAAAATGGAAACAGTTGTAAATGCTGTACACTTTCCACAGAGTTTTGTGAGAGACAAATAAAATGAAAAGATACGTATAAGGGGCCACATGTAGCCAAGTGATGTGTGAATTCAAGGAGATGTTTGACTTGCCAGCACCCTTTTCTTCTTCTGGGAAGAGACCCCATCTTCTGGGAAATATTCCTCCCTCAAAACGAACCTTGTGGCGTGACTAAAAGCTGCCATGTTGTCACTCCACGTGTGGGTATCTGACTGAATCCAGGCCAGTCATGGCGACCGTCTCCTATGGAGGTCACGGCTGACTGGGATAGCTCTGCAGGGGACATTCAGAGCCTTTCCCCAGGGTTTTAATCTTGCCACGAAAAAGCGTATGAAGCCGTTCCCCCTAGGAGTGGAAGCTATTAGATGTGAAGCACGGAGACGGTTGGTTGCTCTGTTCCCTCACGTGTGGCGGAAGCTTGACTGCTGAGGGAGAAAATAAAGCCCACGCTCCAAGAGGGGACAGAATGCACAGACACTGGGGACGGTATGTCTGGTCAGATTTTCCTGTAGGTCCAAATGAATTTCCTCTTCATGGCTTGGGAGGATGTTAAGTCGATATCCTTCCAGGACATTCCTCATTTTGCCTAAACCAGTGTTAACTGCACTTCTGTCACTTATGACTCAAGGGGGCTCAGTAGAAGGGCTACCGTTCATTACCTTGGCCCCCTGGCTCCAAGTTGAGCCTGAATCCTACATCCTGATCTCTTGTCTTCTCAGACAGAACCCCTTCCCCAAGGCCATTCTCCTTGATTGGCCCTTTGTTCACTCCACAGTTGTGAGCTTTCCCCCCGGCGCCAGGCACCCAGTCATCCTTCTGGGTTCCTCAGGTAGTGCAAGGAGGACGTTAACTTGAGGAAGCTCACACAAGTACTATAAAGGCACCCAGACAATAGGTGAATTCCAAGCATTTACCCTGATGTTCTCAATTATTTATTATATTTTTCTGCAGAATGTATTGGTGTAGGATTCTGCAAATCCTGCACGAAATAGCGTAGGTTACAACTCACTAGAAGTTGCCACGCACTTACTGGTTGCTGGGAACACTTGGGGGGAAAAGACGCGCCTCTGCCCTTGAAATGCATGTGGTCTTACCCAGCAAACAATGCAGAGCGAAAGAACGAGTCAGGAAAATCAAACCTGAAAATATACGGGGCACAGGTCATAAGATTTCAAGCAATCAGAGAAGGGAAGTATATGATAGATGAGGGCATTTAGGGTAGATGTGATGTAGGGCACGACCTGTTGGAATTATTATTATGGCCAGCACAGTATTTAATTTTTAAAATTAGCTGTCATCCCTTGAATATCGGGAGATTTCATATTTAAAAAAAAAAAAAGATACGGGTTCTGGTTTTTTCTTTCTTTCTTTTTTTTTTTTTTTTTTTTTTGGTTCTGGTTTCTTTGGAGACTTGACAATTCTCACTTGATAATGAGCAGCTGAAACTGAGTACGTGGCACTCCCTTTATGCTGGGCCATCCGGCCCCAGCATCACCCCGGCCAGCCTGGTTCCCAGAGGCAACTGGGTTTATTACAGAAGACCCAAGTTGTGGCTGAGACTGTCCCAGCTCCGAGACCTCGAGGGACTTTGGGTCATCCTATATGTAAGTGGATGGCCACCTTGACAGGCACCCACTTAGGCATTGTTAAAGTGTCATTGACCAAGGCACCCTAAGCCAACCGGCATTAACCCAGTTGGTAGCAGGTGAACCGGAGCCAGGGAAAGGTTGTAGGAACACAGAGATGGGAGCTATATCAGCTACCAAACACCCCCCCACCCCACCCCCCTGCCAAGGAGCGTCAGATTTGCGATCAGAACCTCTCCCTTCTCCTCCTCCTGTTCTGCCCTCTTCCTCGTCCATGTCCACAATTTTGTACTTTGTTCCATTTGAATGCAGATGACACAGAATGAAATTCCTCTGGTGGCCGTCTGTGCCAGTGGATGCAAAGGGATCTATGAATCCTAAATGAAGCCTGCTGCCAAGCCCAGCAGCTCCAGCAGAGTGCAGGGCCGGGGTGGGTGCCCTCCGGAGGCTGACCTCTTACACGGGAAGCTGTGTTTGCTATCTCATGCGTTGGCAGTGTTCCTCTCAAAGTCGAGTGCTGTCTAACCCACTTTCTCACTGCAGAAGAAGAGGCGGAAGAGGCCTGCTGGGCAAAGGGGGGCATCATCCCCAAATGGTCCCAGGAGGCAGCTCCGAGGGCATGTGAGAGGTGCTGCCACCCTCTGGCTGGGTGTAGCATTACACCCTGCTGAAGCAAGTTGGCACCCCCTCACCTCCCGTGGGGCGGGGTTGGGGGGGGCGGGTGTTTCCCTGCCTCTAAACCTCCCTGGAGTCCCAGAATTGCAGGTGGTCGGGGCTGGCTTGACTTTTGTTTGAGCCCTGAGACGAAGGTGTGCTTTCTCTGCATCTGGTTCCATAAAAAACTTCTCTTGGGCAAACCAAGACCCCCTCCAGCCCTGGCCCAGGAGAGACGCAGTGAGCCGTGTATCCCATCCGCCCCTTCCTGCTAGATATTCAGCCCACGAATGACAAAGACTTTGGCAAAATGCTAGCAATCAGAAATCCGCTCTTCATAGACAAAAAAGAGTCGGTACATAGGTCTCCCCAATAATGATAGTCTACATGCATTAGCATATATTTTCTTGAGAAGCAAACTCTCAGAGTGTGTCCCTAAAAGCAATTCATTCTATTTACAGCTTTTCTGAAGCCCCCGAGAGGAAAGCATCTTGGAGCGCTGCAGACACCACACTGAAAATAGTGAAAAACATTCAATTTGGAGACAATTTTACCTCGATTTATCTTTTTTTTTCCCCCTTTGAGTGTCAGCCCACTGCTTCTGCTCTGCCTCTTATGTGAAGGCGGTCCTCTCCGTGATTCTTCCTGGGTCACGGTGGTGGCAGGAATGGTGCCGTGTCCCCAAAGGGTGGCCGGGGGGAGGTCGAGAAGGACAGACACCCCATCTTCCCTTCTGGGGGAGATGCCCCACTCCCCGACCAGAGGGAGTGTGGCCAGGACGGCAGAGACCAGAGGCGGCATCTGACAACCCCCCGTGTTATCACTGTAACACACACATTGTTCTCCAGGAGGGAACTGCGGCTCTTGAAAACAGTGACAATATGAATGTCGTGTCCTATTACCCCCTCCTCTGGGCTAATAATAAGATTTTGTAACCATGTCAACAGCAAGAGAAAGGGAGCGAGAAAATATCCCTTTGATTACATAAAACGCCCAGGTATCTGGTATAGCCTTGTAAATCGCAGGGCTCAGGGCTCGGGCGGCCGAGGACGGGGGTCTACGACGGCAGGTCTTGCGTCTCCCGCAAAGCCAAGGGCAGACCCTCAGTCACGGCGAGGGAGGTAGCAAATGCCTACTGGGTGCCCCCGACCAGACTCCAATGGGAAGTAAGCAGGATCCACGGGCTAAGTGCTAAAAGGCGTTTTCTGCTCGGGAAAGAAGGCTCAGGGAGTGAGTCAGAGATAAGCCACTCCCAAGTGTGGGTTGTAAATACACTGGATTTAGAGGCAGGAGACGGAAGCCGGGATTCTCCCTCTCCCCTTGGCCTCTCTGAGCCTCAGGTTCCTCTACTGTAATATGTGGGTGATAACACTCAGCCCTACGTGCCCCACAAGCTTCTTGTGGGGATGAAAGGAAAAACGCCATGCTTTCCAAATCAATAGCATAATCCTCTTTAAAAAGAAAAGTTGCACATGCAACTCTAAGATAAAACACAGACGGTAGCTGAGCTGCCGTTTTTGGAGGCACGGGGGCATGGGGCTCCCCCCCCCCACAGCTTTTGCCTGCCCCCAGACCGACCTCTGCGGCACCCGTGAATACGCTACTGCCCTGGGAAGTGCGACTCGAAGACCAGTGACAAAGTGCCCTAAAATTGTGTGTTATTATTTTTATTAATCATACAAACTGGTCATTAATGGAGGTAATTGTAGGAATTGAGAGATCGATGTGGACTTAAGTGTTCAATAGCAGGAGGGCACGCCCTGATCCTCTAAGGATGGCGAGTGTCTGGCCAGGCAGAGGGGGGCAGGCGGAGGTTGGCAACGTGGTGATGAGTAAAGCCGGGGAGGTGGGAAAGAATCTGTGCTTGGCAGGCAGGACAGAGGGTAGAGCAGAGCACTGCGCAATGCGGGGTGGGGTCAGGCGTCTACCTGAGGTGGTCTTCCTGACAGGTGTGATGGGAAGTCCCAGCCAGGAAGGAGCAGGCTGGGGGCTTCCGAGGATGGGTAGCCTGGCTTTGCTGCCTGACTCTAGATGGGCTAATTCATTGCCTCAAAGCGCGTTTGTTTGTTGAAGCCAGACTCCCCACATCAGGGACCATTTGCTCGACCGATGGCCATCTTTTGCTCTGGACTCTTATTCTAATCTCTCACTTCCACGGCCAAGCTCCCCATGTATCCTCTCCTCTGCTATAAGCTGACTCGTGTGAAAGTGTTAGTCCCCGACCTCCCAGAAGCTTCTCCCGGAAAATCAGCTGACTCAGGCTTTCAGGTTTCCCCAGACCTCACGGGCCCTCTAGCCCACCATGCCCCCTTCCGGGCTCTGTGCCTGTGGGGAGGGCTGTCCCTGCCCTGCCGTCCCCACTGCAGTCCCTTCAGCCCCCACGGATGATTGACCTTCCCGGCTTGTCTCAGAACACCTTGTTGTCTTGTCCTCTTTGAAATGCCTGACAGCAGCAAATGCTCGGGTCTAAAAGCAAAATAATGAAATCAAATGAAAGCTCCCCAATTTCTCAGCCACTTGTCCTTGGTCCGGTGTGGTGCATGGCATGCATTATTCAGAGAGGAGCAGCTGTGTCACCTGAAGCAGAAACTCTGTTGCAGGGGCCAGTCTGGAAGGGTGGGCTGGCGTGTGGCTGGGGGCCTGCCCGGGAGCTGGTGGCTGCTTTGGGGACGGGGAAGGCTCCTACTTTGGCACGGGATCCGACGAGGTCACCCAAGTAGCTTGTGTCTGCTACCCGGTCCCAGGGAGGGTCACCTCGGAGCCCCGTCTGAGAAGGAGGGAAGTCGGGAAGTGTAGGACAGACACGAAGGAAGCCGGCAGGAAGGATGAAAGGGGTGCGTGGAGGGACTCCCAGCTGCACCGAAGTCCCCCAGAGATCCAGCCCACACTATAAGCTACTCCCCAGAGAAGGCACCAGGTGTGTGAAATCAACCGAGTAGAAGAGTTTCTAAATGCAATGCTCTGTAACTCCAAGTGGGTGTGAGGGGAAAGAGAGGGTCAGAGCCCACTACAGGGATCCTACTGTTGTTCTGTGTGTCCATTCCCTTCCCCTAAGACCATTACGCTCCCTTGCCCGTGTACCTGTGGCTTGCTGTGGCCTTTAGAAAATGGAACGTATTTTAGCCACCCCTCAGCCCTATGCGCCTTCCCCCCATTGTCAGGCTCGGCCATATGACTTTGGACCCGTGGAAGGTTAGTTGGAGGCTAGAGGAAGTAGGGCATGGCTGGTTCCTTCTAGTGTCAGAGTAGCTGGTCCCAAATTAGGGGCTGCCATTTCAGCCCGAGTCGAGGAATGAGAAGACACACGGAACGTATCCACAGCTGCCGACATGTTCTGTGAACAAGAAATAAATGCTTGTGGTTATAAGCCATTAAGATTTTAGGGGTTGTTTGTTACCATAGCAAAGCTGGCTAATATAGTTAATGTCAATCAATGATGAGGAAATTAATCACGTCTGCCTTGAGTTAAGCTTTTTTAAACTTGATTTGTTTATTTAATTGATTGTTGTCATCTTCACTTGGGGTGAATAGCATTGATAAATAAGAGGGGTTGTTTGTTTTAATGAATCCACGGAAGAATGTTGTTGATTTGTTCAGAATTCACATATTAGAATTTGACAAGCACTGTGGCTGGGCTTCTTAGCTGGATTTCCCTTTATTTGTGGTTGACTAGGGTCTAAACACAGTGTGTGGTTGTCCATTCTCTGCCCTGAACCTGTTGAGACCACCAACCAACCTCCACCCCAGAAGGTGACCTCCTATAGGTGGCTAGCTCCCTTCAAGTCTGATTCAATGAATATTAACTAAGCCCTTTGTAGGCTCAGGGCCCTGGGAGGGTCTATATCCTTTACCTCTTTGGGTCCTCTCGGCAATTTTTTAACAATAGGTAATATTTTTGCTGTACACTCAATGTGTCCTCCAAATTCAGAACTTGAAACCTGTTCCCCAATATGATGATGTTAGGAAGTAGTGCCTTTGGGAGGTGATTTGGCCGGAAGGGTGGAGACTTCATGAATGGGATTGGTTCCCTTGTAGAAGAGATCCCAGAGATCTCCCTCACCCCTTAAACCACGGGAGAACACGAGGAGATGGCCATCTATGGAGCCAGAAAGTGGGCTCTCCTCAGACACCAAACCTGCTGACATCCTGACCTCGGACTCCCCAACTTCCAGAACTGTGAAACACAAAGTTCTGTTGCTCATAGGTGATCCAGTCCATGGTCTTCTGATATGGGAGCCCAAATGGACTAATGCAATTGTTCTGTACCTCCTGAGGAAATCAGAAGGATGAAAGCATGAAGGGTTTCCCAAGGGCATACAGCTGGTAAGGAGCACATCAAGAATTAACCCGGTCTCCTCATTCTCGGCCCAGGGCTCTTTTCACGTCCCCAAGCTCCATGGACGGAAACTGTTCCATGTCAGGCCACTATTTAGGATCTAATTTTCCAGAAGACCAGGGATGTGAGTTCATGGGCTAGTCGTGGAAGTTGGGTGAGAAGATGAGACCCCTTATAGACACGTGTATACAATTTACATTTTACCCCCAGATATAAATTCACTTGTATTATATCCTCAGAATGAAAAGTCCAACCAGCTGGGAGCCTCTGAACTTAGGGAGGGAAGCTGCCTTTTGGGGAGGGACCTCTGTGGGCTCTTAGAAGACAAGCATTAATGGAATTAAGAGTAGATCCCTCTGTAAGAGAGCTGGTCTCCGAGGGGGCTGCACTCTTTGAGGCACGTTCCTACTGACAGTTCTCTGGGAGTAGCAATAGTGCCATCTTGCTAACAATCATGCCAATAATAATATTAATAATTAAATAATAGCTTCAGTGCCAATAAGTATTTTATGAAATGCTTTTGTATGAATTGTCTGTCTGCTGCCTCAGAAGGCCTCCAAGAGCCACTTGAATCCACCCTGTCATCACTGCTGGTTGCCATCTGTCCGGGGCTCAGTACTTCCAAGAATCATGTTGTTCATTCTCTCACGTTGCTGCGGTACAGAGAGGCACAGGCAAGGGGGCAGGCCAAAATGAGGGGCGCCATTTCCAGGGTCAGTATGCCTGTTTTTTGCTTTTATGTCCCTATTTCAAAGGTTGAGAGATTACTTGTATGAACCTGGCCGTGGGGGTCTGGATAAGAAAATCTGTGGGTATAAATATTGTAAGGCCTGGGAATCAGGCGCTTACCCTTAGCCTCCTGGCGAAGTTGTCCTGGTTCTACGGCACAAAATGGGAGACACGCTACTCTGGCCCAGGACCACCTCCAACCCTTCTCAGATGGAAACCAGTTTCTGGGGGGGTCCTGTGGCTCTGGGTCTGGCAGGTTTCATGAGTCACCTCATGTGTTTTTCTGTTTCCAAAAGGCCTGGCCTCCCAGACCCCTTCCTCTCCCTTGTACCTTCAGTCGACTGGACTGTAGACTTGTCAAAGGCCCTTGGTTTCTTTTGGGAAGATAAGAAGAAAAGATAGAAGTTTCCGGTTTGCCTCTATGTAGCGTTCATGTAATTTCAACCCCGGGAGGTTGTCCTTGTGGGACCCACTGCTTGCTCCCCCTGAACTCCAAACATTCTCCTTAAAGGCAAAGGAGTCCCAACAAGAGAGTATGGATGGCTCAGCATGTACCCATTTCTGACACTAAGGAAAATAACCCAACACACAGCTATGGGACGGAAACATATCTCCCCGTCGGCGTCAGTACGTTCCCCTGCAGTCTGACCTTGGGGTCCTATGGAGAGAAGGGTTTGGGCATGGACCTGGTAATGGCCAGATCGACCCACCAGTGCAAAGGAGAGGGAGACAGGTGGGCCATCTGGCTTTCCCAGGGAGTTTTCTGAATCCCAGTGTGCGGCCTTGATTTCTTCCTTAGCGTGATCTAAGGGACTCAAGAAATCGTAGGTCTGCTGGCTGGTCACGAAGCTGTTAATCCTGTCCTCCACTCTTCAGCACTGGGAGCCTAGACTTTCCCCAGCAGGCCTGGGACAGAGGGAGATTCTGAGTGTGCTCACCTCCTAAGTTCATCACTCTGACCCCTGCATTCTGGGTCATCACTGCTGGGGGCCGTGTTTGATGGAGAAAAAGCCTCTTTGAGAGGTTCTGGTTCCTTCTGTGCATGAGCTGCATTGGCGCCAAGCAAGGAATCACCCATAGACCCTGATTTCTGAATACCTCAAATTCCAAATGCCCCAGTCCATGCTGAGATGCTTCCCCTGGTTCACCTTCTTTCCTTCCTGTCCTGGGAAGAAGGGCAGGTGGCTGCCTGTTAGAGTGGCCCCCACTGGGGAGCCTCAGCCCTACCTGCCTACAGCCAGAGCAGTCCTGGGAGGATTTCTTACGCATGGTCTCTGTGAGTCAGGCTACCCAACCCAGCCTTCTCACCACAGCTAATGGATCAGAAGGGGCCTCGAACCCAAAGGTAGCCAACTCTAGCCTGCCGGTGGCCTGTAGGGTGGTCAGGCTTCTAAACCTTCCAAACTGGCCAGCCCTGGATGGTGACTAACCAAACCAATCAGAATGTCCCTCAGAAGTTTGACTGTAAGAGGTATGGAGAATGGGCTGTTGAGTGAATTGGAGGTGGTCGGAGCCAAAGGAACAGGCACCAAGAGTAGCTTGGTGTCCATTGTGGGGACCCTAGTTTGGTGCAGTGTCTGGTTCTATAGGTGTGGCTGCAGTATAGAAGCTTGGTTGGGTCCCAGAGGACCCCCAGGCATGTCTTTTCATAAGGCTGAATTCCTGTGTTCTTGTAATAATCTCAATAGCCTGGGCGTGTTTCTTTTCCTAGAACCTAAAAGAATGTAACCCTACACAGAGTGCATACTCAAAAAAAGTTGCTTTAGAAAATAAGCAAAATATTCCTTGGCCCCCAACCAATGGTTTCCTTTTCATACCCCATATGCCAGACAGGTGACCCCTGTTGCCTGTGTCAGGCTGAGGTGTGTCTCTGGGGTTGTCATGGGGAGCCACACTGTGTGTGAGGGGAGGGATTTGGAGGACTGTAGGTGAAGATGTTTTGTGTATGGTCTGGGAGAGTGGCTCAGAGAGCGGCAACCGAAGGCTGGCAGGCTGGGGAAGTCTCTGATCCGAGAAGCCACCCCTTTCCTGTTCTCCAAACACCCTGAGCAGAGGAAGGGGACAGACGGGTGCGTGAGATGAGGATGGTGTAATGGATGGTGGAGCTTGGGGTGAGGTGGTGGGTGGGATAAGGGGAGAGGATCCCAACCTCCCCAGATCTCCAGGTCCTGGCCCAGGCCCAAGCAGTGGGGAGATAGATGGCGTGGGGGTGGGGGGCTTGTCTGGGCTGCCCTTCTTGCCTCTGATTTTGGCTTCTTGTCGGATGTCCTCACTTCACTCTCTCTTCAGCCAAAGCCAAGGCTGAGCTTCCCCAACCCATGCGGGAGAAACTAGCTCCGCGTGCCCAGAAGCCCAGTGTGCGTGCTTATGGAGAAGCGGAGGGCCTTCAAAGCCCACCTTCTTCAGGACGACTTCTCTGCTTCATCCCAGCTGCACACCCTCTGTCTTGAGTGGTGCCACCAGGGACTGTAAGAGTGGGGCTGGCCGACCGTGAGCCCCAGGAGGAGGGGAGCCACGTCCACCTCCCTTGTTGATATATCCCGAGTGTTTAACCCAGCGCCTGGCCCAGAGAAGGGCCCAGGTCCGCAGTCATTGAATGAATGAATGCACAAATAAGTGAAGGAACAAATTCATGAGCTCTTCTTTTTTTAAAGTCAAAGTGTTCTTATTTCAAACGAGATGGTTTCTAGCTGCCAATATGCAGGGATAGAGCAGTGAACTGTTATGGAGAGGTGGGAGGGGTCTAGAACTCTGCATCCTGGGCTCCCCCGTGTTCCCCGGCATCAGTCCCTGAGGATCGTCTGCATCCTCTGAAATTCAGACTGAGACGTCTCCCGTTCTCCCCATGAGGAAACAAGCCCCTGCAGGAAAAGTGGTTCGTCTGAGCCAGAACTGGGACCCAGGTCTCCTGACTCCTGGCATGTTCTGGACGCCCTCTGTTTAGACTATGTGGACTCACCACAGTAGGTGCCCAGGCAATGCTGGTGTGAACGAAGCACCGGGAGGGAGGGGCTGTGCGTGCCTGGCAAGTGTCACCAGCGACTCCGAGGAAGGATGCTGCACCAAAATAAAATGTATTGTATTTAAATATTCCCCAAGTCATTTTGTGTATTTAAGTCTTAATTCATCTCCTCTAAATCTCTCCCCGCTACATTAATGTGACGGCTTTGACAGAAAGATGAATAACATTATTAAAGAAGCTCGTGAGCAAATTTCACTCATAAAAATCTCCCATTCACTTGCACGCTTTGCTGTTCCCACTCGGCGTTCTGTTCCCGCTCGCGTCCCAGGTCCCCATCCCTCCGGGCCTCAGGCTGCTGCTGCAGGGTGGTCAGTGGGAGGTTCAGAAGAAGCGAGTGTGGATGCATTTCAAACCCCAATCTTCTCCCTTTCGGCTGAAAAAGGCATCATTTGCGCCGAACTGCAGGAGTGGTAAGATTCGGGTTGGAAGGAAGAAGGAAAGGCGGACCCTCCTTCAAGAAAGGCCTCCCGCACGGGCATAGAACACAGAGCAAATACGACAAACGACCAGGAGGGTGTCCTCCTTGGGAATGCCCGTCTCAGGAGAGGAAGGACCCTCGCTGCGAGACTCTGGGGATGCGGCTGAACTGACACTTTTCAGAATGCTGGCTCTGGCCCAGCCCGAGACAGCTCCGGAAGTTGCCATCACGTCCCGACCCTCCTGCCGGAGCCCCGCTTGGCCTCGCCGGCGGGGGATTTATGCCCCTCTTTGCCAAGCCGCCCTGATGGATTGCCTCCAGGATGGCAGCAGAGTCAGTGGTATTCATCTCCCCGACGTCTCAAGCTTCTCCTTTAAATCATTGCTCTCGCTGGCAGCCCTTCGTTCGTGGAGCTGGGCTGCTCCGCCAGTGGGACTTCCCATGGGGAAGGACCTGTAGGGTCTACCTCTGGGGGACCAGAGGACTCTGCTCTGCAGCCTCTCCCTCAAATGCCAGCTCTTCCTCGTCCGGATATGCCCTCCTGTTAGGTCATCTGAAGTCAGGAAACCGATCCTGGAGCCCCCAAACCCTCTCCAACCCACCACGTACTAGAGGACATAAAATCATCCACTGGTGTGGAGACAGGCTATGAGCTATTCCGGACCATGGAGGAGACTCGCTTTCTTCCATGTGTCCGATGCCTTGTAGAGCGCCTGGCCCATCATAGGTGCTCAGTGACTGTTGGATGAACGACACCCTTAAACTGAGCAGCAGATACAACCTCTTTGGAAAACCATTTGGCAGAATCTACCCAAACTGCTCATATCTGTGCTCTAGGCCTCACCTGGGTATAAACCCAACCGACAAGAGGGCTCATGGCTACTCAGACTCCTACAAGAACGTCTGTACCAACATTGTTTCTAATTGGCCCAAGTTAAAAACAGCCCAATGCCCATCTGTGGTAGAATGGACAAGTAAATTGTAGCGTATCTACACAATGATTCCATTTCAGTTGAACTAGACTTTAAGGACATCTCTGAACCTCTGTTTTTTTTTTTTTTTTAAAGATTTTATTTATTTATTTGACAGACAGAGATCACAAGTTAGCAGAGAGACAGGCAGAGAGAGAGAGAGGAGGAAGCAGGCTCCCTGCCGAGCAGAGAGTCCGATGTGGGACTCGATCCCAGGACCTGAGATCATGACCTGAGCCGAAGGCAGAGGCCCAACCCACTGAGCCACCCAGGCGCCCAAGCCTCTGTTTTTTATCTACAAAGAGAAAGGGTAGCCGTGAAAACCAAGGTGGGCATCTTCTGTAAAGATTGATGGCGGACCTTAACCCCATTTACCACGAATCTGGGGGGGCGGGGATGGGCTTTCTTGACTCCCTGACCTCAGACCCTTCCGTGTCTCCCCGTCATGCCCTAAAAGGGACATTTTACTGCCTGGGTGCAGCGTAGTCTTGTTCTACCCAGTAGGGACGCTCGGGCCTCAGCCCCTGCACCACACACACACACACACACACACACACACGCACACGCACATGCACGCGTGCGCACGTGATGGCTGTCATGGAGAGAAAAAGCAGCAGGAGGGAATCCCCCCATCCTCTCTCCCTATGTCACTTTGTTCTGCCTGCACAGGCAACAAATTAAAACAAGAACCCCCCATTGCCCAGAGCTGCCTGGGCCTCTGCCACAGCAGCTCTAATAATAGCCGAGCAGCAAGGTCCCCCCCCAACCCCCACACACACTCCCGTCCGTCAGGCCCTGGAGCAAAGAGGCAACGCTTTCCATCGGCAGCCAGGGAAAGGGTTTGGAGCTTCTGCTGTGTTTATTTGGTGTGACTTGGGGGCGCATGTGTATTGTTTCTCGTCCTCTGTCTAAGTGCTTCATCAGAGATGGGGGGACAGGGGCGAAGAGGCAGTAGTGGGAAGAAAAGCAGAAGAGAAATTCAACTTCTCCGGGAAAACACACACACGGCGCACTCGGTCAATGCAGGCAATGGCACACAGCAAAATTGAACTTTCCCTGCCTCACAGTGGTCTTTGAAAGCATTCAATTATCTGTCTGCACCTATAGAAAATGTTAGGGATTGCTTCCAGAAGCCTTTAAAAGGGTCTGTACATAACAGAGCCGCACGCATATCCTCAGCGCGGGCAGGAAAACAACAACGATCCATTCATTTACCTTTGAAAAAGCCAAAAAGGTATAAATTCTGGCCAGAAATCAATCTTCCTCTCTCTGCCTTTGTCTTTTGCCACATCCCTTCCCCAACCTCTCACCCCATCTCATGTTTATTTATTCATTTTGTTAGTGAAGGCCATGGAAACAGCCAAAAAAGCAGCTGTTGGTGCAGAGCCAAGGGGCCGGGTTTATTTCGAGGGGAGATGCCCACTCTGTTCAGGCAGAGCAGAAGCTTCCCGGACTGGCTCCCTGCGGGCCTCCCATCCGACGTGAAGGCCTGTCGTGGGGGCCTGGCCGCGTGTGGGACACGGCGCTGAGCCCTTCAGCGGGTCCCCCCTTGCTGGGTTCTCAAAACACAGATGAGGAAAGGAGGCCCAGAGAGAGCACACGGCTGTGAAGCCGCAGAACCAGGAGCTGGGGCAGGTCTGTGTCTCTCGGTCCTGTGTCTCCCGGACGGTACCCTTTGGCTTCCCACGCAGACCACCGCATTCCCTGTCCCTGGAACAGACACCGCGGTGGGCTCAGCGGCTAGCATGTGACAGTGCCAACAGGCCCGAAAGGAAGCAGGGTTGCGGTTAATGACAATATCGGCCACGAGGACGAGGCTGATGAAGATTAGGAAGAAGCCCAGATGAAGTGGCTGGACTTGGGCGCTGAGTGCTCCCCCCGCCCAGCCCCCCTCCCTGCCCCCGCTTGAATCCCAGCTCTGCCACTCACGGCTGTGTGACTCAGCCAGCAGTCCCTCCAGTTCTCTGAGCCTGTTTCCCAATGTGTAAAATCAAGAGAGCGGGCTACGTCCCTGGTTTTCAGATGGGACTCCGTGGAGCCGCGAGGACTCGTAGGAGCGCAGCGGTTGCTGGGGAAACGGGCGTCTGCTCCCACCAGAGAAGCCCCCACCTCTGAAAAAAGCTCGTTCATGTATCATGGTTTCATGTGGTAGTTCATCAGTAGAAAGGGTCTACCGCCAACGGGGTGGGACCTAAAGGCTCTTCCTGCTAGAACATTCTGGGATGGGATGTCAGGACATCCCAAATCTGAGGAGCTCACTTCCTGTCTCAGGGTCTTACCCTCACGGAAGGCAATGGCAGAAGGACACGTGCTGGAAAAACAGCTCCATGCTGGGCATGGGCACCTGTTCCCCTCCTACCCCACCAAGGTGATAGACAGATTGGGAGCATAGAGCTGATGGGATGAATCTGAGACAGAGGCCTTCAAGGAGTGCTGAAGGTCCGAGGCTTGGGTAGATGGTATGTGACCTTCGAGAACAAAGGCCAGCTCCGTGAGTGGGTGATTGGAATCACAGAACTAGATGGGACTCAGAGAACCCCATGGAAGTGGCAGGTGCCCAGGAAGGAACAAGCGGGGGTGGGACTGTGGCTGTGTAAATCATGGCACCTGTCTGTCTCATGTTACGGGCAGAAGGAGTCCAATATGTTCAACTTGGGGATATGGGTTCCTGATGAACAGAGAGATGGCTGTCGAGATGTGATAATAGAGGCACTTGTCACCTGTACCCCACTGTCCCCACGTCCCTGTGGATGGAAAGCCTGGACAGAGCAAAGCATTCTCTGGGGCCTAAGTGTGTTTTGTAAGGTGTTAAATGAGCCAGTCAGTTCCAAATCTCCTGGAGCACACGCAGCTCATTGCGTCTGTACCATCAAGAGTCTGATTTGAAACCACAAAAGCAGAGGTTTTCAGCGTTCTGAAACCAAGAGCCCTTGTAGGTTGGTTCGCCCAACTTCACTTCCATCTAAAATCAGGGTTAGATTTTGGGGTCAGCTTGCATTTGGGACACACAGCTCAAAGCAGATGGGATAGACAAGATGGACTGATTCCCAAGACTGGACCGGTGCCTTGGGGACGCCCTACTGGAGGCAATGCACACAGTTCTGAGTTTGGTCTGCGTTATTTTTGCTCCTACTAAATTTCGCTAGCTGGCTGGGTGGACTGATTATAACCCGTTCTGTTCCTATCTGCACGTCTCTAAGGGCCTTGGTGAAGAAGAGCCTTTGTTTCCAAAAATTATGTTGTCCAAAAGGTAATACCACTTTAAAGTTTTCAGGGTTTTTATGTCTGTTGTGTCTAATGCATCCAAGTCCTGAAGACGCCTCTGAGTAGTTATCATTCGTCCCACTTTATAGATGAGTAAACTGAGATGCAGGACACCAAGTGACCCACTCAAGGTCATCAGTGAGTCCAGAGCATCCTCCACACAGCCGGGAGGCCCCTGGACCCAGCTTCCCCCGGACCAAAGCACTCTTCCCAGTACCCCATCTGTTGAGTTTCCTACTCTGACCTCCTGATGTCTCGCTGACCCCTGAGGCCTCAGCTCCGGCACTGAAGGATTGAGGGTAAATGAGAGAGTGACTCTCCATGGCGTGTGACTTGTCGTCCAATTTGAAGAGCATTTTCTTGGCCAGCGCTCTAATCCCAATGCTTGAGTAATGCCCTGAGACCACATCGATCGGGATCCGGGAAATTCCGACCCGACCGCAGCACATTGTAATGGCCTCTGCCCGGGTGACCTTCTCCCTGTCAGAAAATACATCTTTTCTGCAAGTCCCTAGCCTGCAAACATCGCCCGCAGCCAGCTTAGCCCAGACAAAGGGCTTTGAAATGGTCCAGATAATGCATCGAGGGGAAAACTGTTTTCCAAGTGTGTAATTCGTCCACTATTAACCTGCGGCCGCAGGAGTAGCCCTGCCTTTGATTCCCTTCTGCAGCCTGGGCCACTCCTGTCGTGTAAGGCAACGCGTGGTGCACGGCGGCAGACAGGGAGCAGAGGTGTGTCCTATTTCCCGCATGCTAATGGTCCCCCGGCTGCCCGTCAGACTCGCGGCTGCCTGCCCGACTGCACCACAGGCCTGACCCACCACGGCTCCTGTCGCCTTCTCCTTGGTTCTACCAGAGATGCCGTCCTGGTATTATGCTGAGTGGCTGGAGCAGGGAGCTGACTTCCCTGGCCATCTGGAGGTGTGTGTTCACCGTGGGCTCTGACACAGACGACACGGCCTTCTCCTTTGTACCTCAGGAAGATGGCTCTGGTCTCTGGTCCTAGCCCATGGCACTGCGAGGCTGTGCGCCTTTGGGAAAAGCCCTCTCCGTTCTGGGCTTCACTTCTGTTGTCTACAAAATGAAAGAACTGGACAAAGTAATTCAGCTTAGAGTATCTGACTTTATTTTTTTTTGTTTTCCAGACGACTCCCTGTCTTGGGTTAAGTGACGGGTGGAATTTAAAAAGAAGGAGGGGAAGGAACGGGAAGAGGAGGTGGATGGTAAAGGCTTAGGGTGAATCATCAGTCCTAAGCACCCCAATACGTGTGGATATGGCGAGAAAAGAGAATACTGTCGTGACCAACCCCTTTCCTTTCCTTTGCTTTTCATTATTCTGGTCTTAGAAATTTCTGATGCCCTGTGAGCTAAGCTGAGCCTGGGGTCCGGGAAAGCAGGGCCCAGGGGAGAGGGCTCAAACTGGCTCAGATGGTCAGTGGACTCAACAGGTGGGAGTGGGACTGAGGAGCTTGGAAGAGAGCATGAGGCAGGGGATGAGAGCTGGTGTCAGAGCCAGAGCAAAGATGTGGCGCCACTGTATGAACATGGCAACAGGAGAAAGACTGGGGAGGCAGCACCAGGGAGGTTTCCAGAAGCAATGGGAGACAAAAGGTGAGGTCTTTTAGACGGTGCCTTCCGGAAGGCTACGGGCAGGGAAGGAACTCAATGTCAAGCCAATTCAATGACCGTGGTGTCAAAGGAGTGACGGGCACGTGTGCAATGTTACCCAGTTAAGGTCTGTCATAAGACCGAGGGTCTCTCTAATGTAACAATCCAAGAAATCAGAAGTGAAAAGCAAAAAAACGGTCTTCATTAATTTTTCCAAAATTAATTTTCCAAAATTAATGAAGGCCCAAAATGATAGATTAAAAACCAGAAAAGCAAAATTATATTTAGATCGCAAGGGAATGTGTTTCCCCCAAGCTTTGGGTTTCAGTCATTCTCAGGTGGCAGTGGGATGTTTCACCTGTAGAGCTTCTGCAAAGCTACAATATCTGTGCCTCGCTCCAGACCAGATGAATCGGGGACGAGGCCCTCCCCGGGTGTGGACCAGTGGGCTGCCTTGCTTCTTGAACGTGCGTACAGAGACAGCCACCCACTCGTAAAACAGTAGCCATCACCGTGACCGGATGTGACGACAACTGCTTGAGAAGTGTGTGCACCCCACCAGCTGTTTGCTCTACTAAGTGTCAAATATTGATTCAATAAATATTTCAAGCCTAGACTGTGAGTTCCACTAGCTTCTGGAATCTTTCAGTGCAGAGACCTTGCCCAGGTCCTCTTTGGGTCCCTGGCCTATTTCTGTCCCCAGATGCCCAGTGCATACTGGCTGAGTGTATAAATAAAGGAATAAATGAACACATGAATGGAGATCAAGGCCTCCTTCTAGAGTGGTAGAATAGAAAAGCCCAATTTGGGGCATTAGAGACCTTTGTTCAAATCCTGACACATGACTTTTTTTTTTTTTTTTAAGATTTTATTTATCAGAGAGAAAGAGAGAGATAGCAAGAGAGAGCATGAATGGGAGGAGAGGGAGAAAAAGGCTTCCCACGAACAGAGAGCCCACTGTGGACTCAATCCCAGGACTCTAGGATCGTGACCTAAGCTGAAGGCAGACACTTAACCGACTAAGCCACCCAGGCATCCCACTGATGCATGACTTTTAAGTGCAGGATCCTCATGCAAGGGAAGGAAGCCCTCCCAGCCCAGTCCCCACATCTGACAAAAGTGGGGCCCTTACTCTTTGCTTCATGGGGCTAAGGGAGTTCATCTGTATGAACGGGCAAAAGGACCAATTCAGAGCACAGTGTTCGATTCATGTGACCAGAATACAGTTGCGTCTGGGACTCTGGCGTCCGATATTGGTTCCCTTTCCCTGATGCTCCTGTGCTCACATGGTCACTTCAGCCCGACAGCCTGGAGAGAGGCAAAAGGGATCGGGGTGTCCGGCTGGGAAATAACCTCCCTCAAGGACTTCGGAGTCTTCAATAAGACCAGAGCCCAAGCTATGTTTAATGGTGAGTGGCCTCAATAAAAATGGCTCATTTTCCTTTAAATTCATCCTAAGACAAAATTCCCTTGTCCTAGAAGCTGTCCAGGAGTTGGGGTTGACATGACACACCAATGTAGCAAGACAACATCATTTAAAGGAACCCTGTGGCTTTTACATTTGAGGCTGACTGTTTCCCAGCATTCGAGCCAGTGCTCGGAGAACAGCTGGGAGATTAGGTACTAATGAAAAAGAAATGATTTGAAATATCCACACTACGCTCCCTGCAAATCAGAGCACTGTGACTTGGCAAGCTCCAGACCTCCCACCCACACCCCCACCTCCCAGCCCTGCCACCCCCATTGAAATGTGTCTCCGCACGGGGCTGTCTGCTGAGCTGCTCTGAGATGTTTACAGCTCTCTCACTCCTGCCTTCCGTGCACGCTTGTGTGATAAAGGTTTGGCTTTGTTGTATCAAGCGAAATCGCAGAGCTGGATGTTTCCCTTGTCTGTCTAAGAAATACTGCAAATATTATATCAGGTCGCGCCTTTGCGTCCCATAATTTATCTCGCCCGTAGTGCTACCTTCTGGGGACTGTAGCGGATAGAGGAGGAGGAGGAGGGGGGAGATGGCGGGGGCTGCTGCACATCGCCCAGTCCAGCCCCTGCCCCTGGGAAAGATGCGCCTCTAAATTGTTCTATGTGGACGTACCGGGCTTCTGGGGACTTCCTCCAGCATCCCGCTAGCCCTACTCGTCCAGTCTGGGCGGGATCCCCTCCTTCGTCCAAAAAGGCTGCCCCTTGGCTGAATCGATTCTCCTCATTCTTGTTTTCGGGGGTCCCTTGACTTCTCTTCTTCCATCCACTCCGCCCCACATCCGTGTTCTTCATGACTGGCCTCCCCTCAAGACCATTTGGATTGGGAAAAAAAAAAAAAAAAGAAAGAAAGAAGGAAAGCCCTTGCTCTTCTGCCCCAAATTCTCAGGGTCATATCTTCCAGGAACTTCATTAGCTTATAAAGACTCGACTTTGCACTCTCTGAGGCAGGTGCACCTGCTACGCGGGTAAATAAGAAAGATGCCGGTGCTCTTACCTTCGTGGCCTGCCGGAGCAGGGCTGGAGCTCAGGAAAAGTCTGTCTCTGTCTGATGAGGACTGGATTCTCGATGCGAAGCGGGAGCTAAGGCCAGAGGGGAAAGCATTCATTCGACAAACGTCCGGGAGCAGCCGGACACTGTGGATCGGCGTGGCCCTGCTGTTCTCCTGGTTCTTCCATCCTCCCCGCTACCCCAGGGTCTGGACAAAGACAGGCGAGCCGAGCACACAGACCTGGGGTCTTTGTCAGAAGGCTGGGGACGAGTCCTCTGCGTTATCACATATGCTTCTCTAACTCGGTGCTCGGGCCCCTGGGGTAAGCGGAGACGAATGGGATGGTAAAGGCCCAGGGTGAACAAGTCCTATCTTCCCGGGGGCATCCTTTTTACTTGAAGGTTGGGGGTTAAACATTTTTATATTAAAACAAACAGATACCTAGTCTGGAATGTAATGCAAAACTCATAAGACTTCCCGAGCTAAAACAGAAGACGTCAAAGGAGGGTTGCGTGTGTGGCTCGGCTGCTCTGGGCTGTGCCCCCAGACATCCCGGGGGCGGCGGGGGGGACACTCTCGGACTGCTCGGCCGGGCGGAACTTCAATGGCTGGAAGCCCCTAAAAGCATCTGGTAAACCCCGCCTCCGAGCGGGCCAGCTCCCCGGCAGAGCAGCCCAAGGGTGTCTCTCAGGCTCTAAGGCCACCTGCCCGTTTCGGGGAGCCCGGGAACTGGGGCACAGAATAGAGGAGGGGCCTGGCAGAGCCGCCGAGGGACAGCTCTAGAACTTGCCTCTGTGAGGGAAGGACTGGGCGAGCTGCTTTCTACCAGTCATGGAGACGTGTCACCCCCGGGGGCCTGTCCCTTCCTTGGAAGAGGTGGAACGGATTGTGGTTCTGAGGAAGGCAGCAACTGACTCACTTTTATTGCAGGAGAACTTAGTCCCTGGGGACTCCCAGGGGACAGACACACTCTCACACAACCTACACCTACGGAGGCTTCGTGCACCCCGCTGCTGTCCTCCAAGTCAGCCAGCCTGAGGAGAGAGAGCCGATGTGATTAATGCCCCCCCCACCGCCCCGGGGGACCTGCTGGATGGCAAGCAAACCTGCGGGTACCACGGAGCCAATTTCAGTAACAGGTTTAAGGGAGCCCTGAGATGGGAGCAAATGCAGCTGACTCAGCCACTCCAGCCTCCTGCAAGACCGGAGGGAGCCTGGGGAGTAGAGGAGCTGCAGAGACCAGTGCCGGAGGCGGGACGGGAGCAGGGTGAGGGTGGGGGTTCCTCGCTCATACCTCTGCAGCAGCAGCAGCTGGTCAGCAGAACCCCCCCTCCCCGCCACCCCGCGCCCAGGGCAAGAGCTACTAAGGGATAGGGGACCCTTTCCACGCACAGAGAGTTAATGCAGCTCTTCGTCTCGGCCACGGTCAGAACAAAATACCATGCTGGATATGCCTAGAGGGCTTTATAGTTTTCAAAGCATTTTCATGATCATTATCTTATTTCATCTTCATGGTAACTTTGTGGAGTAGGGAACAGCAGCTTGGAGAGCTTATCGGGTTTTGGGAGTTTGTATGTGTTTGTTTTTGCTGCACGGGCCATGGCCATCGCTGGGCTGGAAATCTGGGCTCGACATTGAGGCCAGTGTCCTCCCTGCTCTTTCATGCTGTCAACAGATGTGATGACTGTCTTAGCAGTCAGGGTTGTGGGGTTGGAGCAGGGCGTCCAGGAAAAGATCCAAGAGCGAAGGGGCTTCGAGGCCAGAAAAGCCAGGGCTTGGTTCTGGGGTCTCTCTTCTTACTTCCTGTGTGACCTTGGAAAAATTCCTTAACCACTCTGAGTTTTAGAAAATGAGGATGACATAAGTACATCAGACTAATTAACAAAATAGCTTATGTGATGGGCCCGTATCTGACAGATACTAAGTTCTCAATTAAAATGAGAAATTATTACTCCCACTTTTCTTTTTGGGAATCGAAAAAAATTACGACCTTGGATTTCTAGAAAGGGTACAATCTCTCCAGTACCTGGTCTGTCGGAGATCTTCAGAAGATACCGTGAATCCGAAGAAGGCAGCAGAAAAAAATCTAGGCCCTAGAATGAGTTGTTGCTGAAACCTTATTTGAACTAACATCTGTTTATTAAAAATATATATATATAAAACAAAAACACATTGAAGACATTTTCAGCTTCTGCATCTGGGGCATCCCCAGTCATCATAGCTGGAAGACAGTGGGAGAAGGGAGAATGTCTGAGAATCTTCTTCTCAGCGTCCCTAGTGCAAAATAAGCAAGTGGACCCCAGTGGGCTGCGAGGAGGGCAGGACCTGCCAGAAGTGAGGGTCAGGCCTTAGGTCTGCCCCTGAGCATGTTTTCCTCAAATCCCTCCCACCAGGACGGCCCGCATCTCAGGAAGTCCCTTTCAGACCGCTGAGAAATACAGGGCTAGGGTACTCACACCAGAACCAGACACTGACTCTTCCCTTCACGAGCAAGGAAGCAGAGGCCCAGAGAGGGCAAGGGATCTGCTGGGAGTCACACAGCAACCTCTCATCTTTGCCCAACCGTCCCAGCATCCGCTTGGATCTCCCCGGCCATTGTCCACAGCTCCTGAAAATTGCTCCAAGCTGCAGGCACGGGAGCAGGGGAAGGTTGAGCCACATCTGCTGGGCGGTCTCTCCCCAGCTCCCGGCTGCGTGCCAGCCTCCGGGAAAAGCGTGTCTTCTGAGGCTCCCTGAGTCCTTGACCAGGACTCAGGCACAATGCAAACAGGAGAACAATAGGGAGTGTGTGAGGGAGCCCAGCCGGAGAGGTATTGATCATGTTTAAAAAAAGAAACACATACTGAGGAGCACAGAAAAACCTTCCCAACGCACCAGCTGGCCTGGCTAATTAGCGCGGGTGAGCCCGTGTCAGCCGCCAGCTCGGAGCCGGGAAGAAAACAATCCGCTCAACAAACAGAACATCTAAGGAGGAACAGAAAGAAAACAGCCACTGTCCCCCAACCTCCAGAGAGTTCGTGCCATCCGGGAAGGGGGCGGGAAGGGGGCAGGAGCCACGGGGGAGATGGGGCTTATTTAAATCCAGATGCACTTTGGGATGAGGGCCAAGGTGGCACCCAGCCCTGAGAAGGGGGTGTCGCTGTGCTGGGGCCGAGCTGCCCCTTCCCTTCCACGAGGGGACTCTCTTTGCCCTCACAGCACTGGCTCTGGGCCCTGCCCCTCTCTGGGGGATCTTTGTGTCCCAGTGCCAAGCTTCTCCGAGCAGCTCCCCGTTGTGGTGGGAGGAAGCAGGCCAGCCGCTGGGGTGGTGCGAACTTGTAGCCTGACCTCGGGCAGAAGGCCTCCCGGAGGGTAGGCTGGGCTCGGTGGGCTTGGTTGGAAGGCTCGTTCCACCCGAGATGAGGATGTCCAGGGGGGCCCCTGAGTTTGACTGAACGTGACCTGTGCTGGCCTGGCCCCTGGACGATGTCGCCTGGAGGAAAAGAGCTGCGTGGCCCATGGAGGAAGGGGAGTTGGGCTGAGGTGAGGGACCAGGGGACGACTGAGGCTCGTGGAATGAGTCGGTTCCTATTTGGGTCAAAGCTGCCAAATAGCGCCGAGACAGAAGGAAGGAGGACAGATGGGAGGAAGTGGAGAGGGTAGGAAGGAAGGAGGGAAGGGAGGGTGGGAGGAGAGAGAGAGGAATGAAAGAAGGGAAGGACGGAACAGGGGAGAAAGGAGGGAGGGAGGGAGAGGAGGAGGGAGAGGAGGAGGGAGGGAGGAAAGGAGGGAGGGAGAGGAGGAGCAAGAGAGGGAGGGACGATGGAGGAAGAAATGAAATGCCCTTCTGCGTGGTAGGTCTCAGGGATCCTCACGGTACCTCTGTGAGATCAGTATTAGGATTCCTTTTCCGAAGACAAGGAAACGGGGCACAAGCATTTTGCATGGGGAGTAAGTAAATGTCCAGAGAGGTTGGATGCTGCTGACCACAGAAGCCCAAGGACTCCCTGGGCTCGACAGACCGGGTGAGGGAAGTGAGCGACTTAGGCGCCCTACCACTGATCACCTCCATTCACTCTGTCCACACCTCCTCACCCCTGCCTCTCAGGTTCCGCACCTGTGTCCCCAGATGAGAATCTGCCCACAGATTTTCCCTTGTGATGGGAAAAAAGCTGGATTCCTGGGATTGTTCGCAGCTCTGTTTCAGAGTCCTGCCAGGCAGCAAGGGGGCAGAGTGGGAAGAACGTCAGGACTGAATTCGGGAGACTGTGCTGGGGTCCCGGCTGCCCCGCTGCCTAAATGGGTGATGTCGAATGAGCCACCTCGTCCCCGCGGATCCCAGCTTCATTATCAGTAAAATGGGGGGAGTCGCAAGTTCCCTCAGAAGTTCGTGAAAATCACGTGTGACATTACAGGCACCCCCAAAACTCATTCCTCATTTGCAAGGTGCGATAGTTTGTAGCAGGAGTCATGTTAGGAAAGGAGAATCCCAGGGGATCCTGCATGCGCTTCTCTCCTTCTGAAACGATAAAACGGACGGATCCTTAAGGGTGTCATTGCCAGCATCATGGTACAGGGATCTGGGGGAGACATGCCCAGGACCATGGTCCTCCCCAGGTCCCTCCATCACAGTGTCTGCTCTCACCCTCTTCTCCCTCCTCCAGGGCAGAAAGTGCGTCCGGACCACGGGCAGGGCAGGGGCTCGAGCTGTGAAAGAGGACGACGTCCCTTCACGCAATCTCTTCCTGTGAATGTGGACTTGATCCTGTTGGGGTCCCTGTGTTTGTAAATGTTCACAGGAACGAGCTCACATTCATTTCCACCCATTTTTTGCTTTTATGTCTCAGTCGATAGTTTTTGGCAATGCCTTTGCAACACCATGAACTGCAGACAGGAAATAAGACCCATCCATTTGTGCTGGTACAAGCTAAAGATTTCCTATAAAGTGACCACATTTCCAGGCTGGGGGAATGGATTTCACTGCAGGAAAAAAAAAATATTGTGAGGTGGGAGAAGTGCAGCAAAGGAAAATATTGGCCACTTTAATGATTTACAGAAGCATAAAAAACCTCTGGGCCTGCTGAGATTTCATATTTTCCCTCCTACCAGTAAGGGGGCTGGGATAGGGGGTCTGATCTGAGCTGTCATGTGAGGAAGCTTGAGTGGGCAAAGCCAAGGCGGGCCCTTTCCTGAATATTCTATAAGCTCCAGCTGAGCTGTCTGACCCCAGGAACAGGGGCTGGGTTCAGGGGAAGGATGAAAAAGGGAACAGGGAACAAAGGTGAGCACACTTTTAGGGGTGACTGTTTGTTCTGTGCATAGAACCTAGAATGACTGGCCCCGGGGAAGGGAGGCATAGGAAAAGCAACTCCTTCATTTTACACCTGGGGAAACGGAGAGCCAGAAATATGAAGTGACTTTTCCAAGATCACCTCTCTAGTTACAGACAAACTGGAACTGTGTACCCCAGGGGTTCTGGCTGCCAGCCCTAAATTCTTTCAACTATACCCACTATTAATATTATCATTATTGTTAGTATAATTACCATCACAGAAAGACCACTGAGGGCTTCCTAACTGCCGGGAATGACACCAACAACTTCACTAACAACATCACATTTAATTTTCACAGCAACTCGAAAAAACTGTGTTACGATTCCCGATTTAGATGAGGAAGCTGGGACCCAGAGAGAGCAAATCGCTTGCTGAGATTACACAGCCCATAAGGAACACAGCCAGGGCTTGAACCAACACCAGGAGCCACGCTCAGATCCCTTTGCCCCAGGAATCTCTCAAGAGCAGGGAATCCAGGAACAGAGACTGACAAACGCTACCCCTCCAAGAAGCCACCCGACCTCCGCGATAAACACAGTCGAAAATACCTGGCTTGAGCAATTTAGAGGACAGAGGCTTTAAAGCGAAGCCCAAGATGGTTAAATTTAGATGGTAAACAAACGGGAAGCAGCCCCTTGCCTGTACATTTGCAGTAATTTGAATGGCTCGCAGCATTGAGTAGTGGGAATTGAGCTATTAATAAAGGAGCCGGCAGAATGATTTACAATCAGACATTAATATGGAGATTTTCATAAACACAATAATTCACACCCAAGCAGAGTCATAAATGTAAAGTTGCATTAACTATTCTAGTTGGCATGGAATGTCACACACAGTGTGAAATTGAACATCCCATTGTACTGTAATAAGGGACTCACGGCTGGGGGAGGGGGAGAGGAAGGGTAGGACAGCGGGAGACCAGATACCTTATATTCCAAACTTACTTTGTCTTATTAGGGACCTAGCTGTGTTAAATAACACCACCACCACCGCCGCCGGCGCCGCAGCCAAAACAGAAACTTTGTATATATATATATATATTTTTTTTTTAAGATTTTATTTATTTATTTGACAGACACAGAGCACAAGTAAGCAGAGAGGCAGGCAGAGAGAGAGAGGAAGGGCAGCAGGCTCCCTGCCGAGCAGAGAGCCCGGTGCGGGGCTCAATCCCAGGACCCTGAGATCATGACCTGAGCCGAAGGCAGAGGCTTTAACCCACTGAGGCACCCAGGTGCACTGAAACTGTGTATACTGAAATAATTTCAGATTCACAGGAAAGTTACAAAGAAAGTAAGTATAGGGAGGCTATCCTTCACCCATCTTCCCCTATTTTAACATCTTGTATAACTGTGATGTATTCATCAAACCTAAGATATATCATCAACTGTGATATATTCATCAAACCTTTAACATCTTGTATAACTGTGATATACTTGTCAACCCTAACTAACCTTCAGACCCTATTTAGATTTCAGCTGTTTTTTTCTTCACTAATGCCCTAGATCCCATCCACGATCTACATGACATCTCAAACATCAGGTCTCCTCAGTTGCTTGTCTGTGACACTTTTTTCAGTCTTTCCTTGTTTTTCATGGCCTTGACCGTTTTGAAGATACTGGTCAGGTATTTTGTAGAATGTCTCTCAATTTGAGTTTGTCTGATGTTTTCTTCAATTTTAGGCTGGGGTGATGAGTTTTGGGAGAGACCACCACAGAGCTGAATTGCCCTTGTCAGCATAGCACACAAGGGCGCATTATATCCATGTGACTTGTCACTGATGTAGTTGACCTTGACCATTTGGGTAAGGTGGGTGGTATTCTCCAGGTTTCTCCACTCTAAAGTCACTATTTTTTTTTCCCCTTTCTGCATTCTATTCTTTGGAAGCCCCATTACTAAGTCCAGCCCATATTGAGGGACAAGGAGGATTAAGCTCTATTTCCTGGAGGAGGAAGTTTCTACATATATTCTTTGCCTTATACGTCTTAAAAATTCATTTTAGATGGAACTCTTTTACATTTTATTATATAATTCCCAGCCTTCTTAGGCACATTATTTTGAGCATAATTTCACTTTTTCTTGATTGCTTCCCGTCCTAAGGATATTCTAATCCCAGCAAAGTCTGTGGCCTTTTTTCAGTTCTTACCTTCCTCGACCTCTCTGCAAGATTTGGCATTGTTGGCCACTCTTCGCCATGGGAAAACTTTCCTCCCGTGACCTGCCGTTATTCTCCTCTGCTTTTTCTTCCTGCCTGCGAGAGGCTGGCTCCTCACTATTGCGTTCTTATGTAGACCTTCGGGAGAGGGAACGAGGGGGATGGAAAACCAGTGGCTCTTTTTAAGGGAACGGTTCAGAAGTGGTACGCATCCACTCTGCTCACATCCCATTGGTTATAATTAATCACATGGTAGCACCTGTTGCAAGGGAGACTGGGAGATGAAGTCTCCAGCTGGGTAGCCATCTGTACAGCATAGAGGAGAATGAACTTTGGGATAATTAGCAATCTCCCAAATGGAAAGCCACCATTTTGTCTGTTCCCGGGCTCCCATAACTCCTGTCCCAGTATTTATTAGTGCTCCTTCCAGTAACCGTGATTGGAAACATGGACATCTGACATTTCCTCTTATTTTACATCAACAAATTCCCTTAAGTTTAAGACCTTTCCTCCATTCTTACTAACACCACATAAATTCAGACCTTCATTACCTCTCCTCTGAACTCTTGTAATCATTTCGTAGGTGATCATCGTGCTTTCAATCCTGCGCTCCTTCAAACCATCTTTATATGGCTGCTTGTTAATCTCCATCAGCACAGCTCAACTCTTCAGCCCTGTTCCTGAGTTCTCAGTGGATCTCACCTGCCAACTCAATCAAGTCCGGATTCCTTAGTCTAGCATTCAAGGCCTTCCGCAATCTCTCCCAGGCTCTCTGACCCACCCTCCCTCTCACCCTTTTGTTCTGCACCATATGCATGCTCCCTCCACGTGCCAAGTCCTGTCTCAACCCCCACTTCCCTGTTGCTCTGCCACGATAAGAGGAGAACAGCTAACTGTACTGATGGCTTGCTTGGAGTCAAGCACAAATACATTATTTCATTAAATACGACAGCCGTAAGATAAATGATAATAACCACTATTTTACAAATGAGGAGCAGAGGCTCAGAGAAACAAAGTTACTTACCCCTAATTCTATGACTAGACTGTGACAAAGCTCTTTGAGCCCTGGCTTATGTGGCTCCAGACCCTGTGTTATTAGACCTAGACCACACCATAGCCCATCCTAAGTGACCACTCAGGATGCTCCTTCCACCAGTCCTCTTATGAACTCATGGCAAAATCTTTTCCATCTCTCAAAGCCCATCTTGAAGGCCACCTCTTCTAGGAAGCCTTGTCTGAATCGGTCAACTGGAATTTATGCCTCTTTCCTCTGACTCCCAAAGTCAGGTGTCTGTGTCTCTCTTTCAACACTGAGCATCTCCTACCTTGTATGACAGTGTCTATAGGTGTGTCTTTATTTTTCCATACTGGACCCTGAACTTGAGGCTGACAATGTTGTTGGGTAGTCTAGGGCAGTAGTTGTTTTTTTTTGGGGGGGGGGGTCCTACTATCTGTTCCCTGACCTCAGCCCGCACATCTAAACTCAGCATCCAAACTATTTCTCAAATCCAACTCCTCTTTTCCTTCTCTATTACTGCTTCTTGGGCCCTCACCATGTCTCTCTCACATCACTGCAATTCTCCCCAAAAGTGTGTCCCTCACCTACTCTTCACTTCCTCTCTGTTGGCTTCCAAAGCAATCAGTCCCCGTCAGCAGCTCCCACGTGCAGTGCAATGGGCTCTAAGCACCTTAACTTAATAGGGAAGACTCTGGGCTGGGGGCCATACCTACCTCTCTCGCTGGCTTGTACTTGCCTTTTTATGCTTTAGCGGTAGTGTGCATGCTCTAGAGGTACCGTGCAAGGTTTTATACTTCTGTGGCGTTCTCAGGCCATTCTGCCTTTCTGAAATCTTTCCCATCTCCCTTTGTTAACCCTTAGGTTGGGACTCGTCTTGGGCAAGATGACGTTCAGGAAGCGTTCCCTGAGCTCCAGACTGGGCTGGCTGCTCCTCTCTTCTCTCATAGTGTATGCATATCTTATTATACTCCAAAGCATATCTCTTTTAGTTTTACCATTTAATTGGAATTATCTATTTATGTGTTTGCTCAGCTACCTGTTTGTACACTTTCAGAGGTCAGAAACGGTGCCTTGGCCATCTTTGTCTTCCTTACACTCAAGTCAATGTATGTGTTAGGTATTCAAATGTAGCCGTTTGTGGAGTGAATCATAAAAATCAATTATTGTTTTATGCCTCAAAACAGGGATACCAGCAGGCCTACTGAAGTTCATAAAAGTTATTGCCTATATTAAAGGATCCCATCTTTCTATGTTTGCCTGTGGTCTTGTCTGCTGTCATCTCACACTGTGGTGAGAGAACCTGCCTGTAGTGGCTCTTCTTTTATGGAAAGAAGTCCTCTATTGGACTCTGGATATAAATTAAAAAAACCAAGATGGCTACAATAGTATTAGAACAAGAGTATTTTATAAATGTTGTAACAGCACAACCAATTTTGTCTGATTATTATCATTATTATTTCTGTTCCATTCTGGTTCTGGTACATTCTGTGTGATTTGGTCCAAGATTCAGGTGAGAGAGCTAGAACCAACTGGGGTGCATAACATATTATTCTGATCTTTCTTTGAGTGGGACTACAAAGTCCTAGGTTTTTCTAACACTATTCTAGACATACTCTCTTTGCATTCATATATTTTATCTTGTTGATCCCCCAGAAGATCCCTTTACAGCTGATGTATTATCTGAATTTTACAGATAATGAAAGAGACACACAGAGGTTAATGGTCACATCTAAGGTCACACAGCCAATAAGTAGCTGAGTCATGCTGTGAATCAGGTGTCTTCACTCAAAATCCAGTGTTCTTTCCATTATCCCACATTTGCCTTCACATAATTTTCTTCTAGGAAAATTAAATCTATCTAAACAAACGCTTTTTTCAAACTGCAGCTTACAGCGCACTCTTTGACCATAAGGCAAGTTTAGTGAGTATCAAGCAGCACTCAATAGGAGATAGGATGGGATGGGATGGGATGGGATGGGATGACATTATTAGAACAGAACAGAACGGAATAGGAGTATCAAATACCAGAGCATGAGCATTGAAAACTCACTCCGGGTCTTACTCTGGGTCATAGTAACAAAAGCAAAACAAAACAAAAAGTGGGAAGGTTCTTCTTTTAACCACATTGTCTCAAAATTATTTGCCAAGAAAAAAAAAATTAAAAAAAATTAGTTGCCAAGGTAATCTTCTAATTTCCAAATATGATAGGCATGTTTTAGTCTCTGTCTTCTTTGACTCCCGGTGGACCTTAATACCTCCTTCTACTTGCATGATCACAAATGCTCGCCTCCCCAGGGCTCTTAAACCCCCCTTGCTCCTGGATTTTCCACCTCTCTGACAGTCCTCATTCCAGCACCTAAATGTTGGCATTCCTCAGAGCTCTCTGTGACCCTCTTTTCCTCCTGCTCTGTGATCGTAGCATATGTCCAGCTTCAACCCCCATGATCTAAAAGCCAGGGACCCCCGGATCAGCACATGGCATCTCTGTCCTCCTCCAAGCTCCAGACTCACACCTCCAGACTCACAGCCCTCTTCTGCACATCTCCTTCTGAGTGACCCCGGGTCTCCCAGAACCAGCAAGTCCAAATGAACTCATTACTGTCCCTTCAAATCCACTCCCCTCTGTGTCCGGGGCCCCGCCCCTTCACCCCGCCGTCCAAGCTAATAACCTGGGAGTCCTTCCCGCCTTCTCTTTCTCTCATGCCTTGACATCTAATCAATTGCCTCGTCCCGTCAATTCTGCCTCCACGACGGCTCTCGAAATAGTCTGCTCTGCCACTTTCTTAGTTCCCAGCCTCATTATCTCTCATTGAACTACTGTCTCCATTATCTCCTTCCCGCAGTCGATCTCCCACGTTGCTGCCCGATCTCAAAAATGCAAATCTGACCATGTTGGTTCCTTATGGGGATTCATCCCCTGGGCTCACTGGAGGGCAGATGAGATGAAGGGGGACGCTGTGCAGCATCCCTTGTGAGCCCCTCAGGCTCCGCCCACCTCCGCTTCCTTGCAGCTCCCCTCTCCCTCTCACCTGTCCCTCGAGTCCCCTCTTGGCCGCAGCGTCCGCCTGCTGATGTGTATTCCAGGTTTAACTCTGTGGCCACTTCTACGAAGGGGTGTCCTCTTCAGACTCACTTCCTGTATGGACACCTGGGTGTGCCGCTGGCTTTAGGACATTCCCTGAATACATGTTGCCTCTCAGATCAACACTAGATTGTAATTGATTATTTGCCTTTCAGGCCCTGGCACTCTACTGTGAACATTTCAAGAACTAGAATTAAGTTTTATCCACTTTCCTATGCCCCAGGCACTGGCATATAGTAGGTGTTCAATAATGTTTGTAAAATAAATGAAGTCTTGGTTCTGCCGCTTACTCGCTGTTACTTTGAGCAATTCCCTTAACCTCTCCAGCTTCGTTTTCTTCTGTAAATGGATAGGAGCTAACGATTATGCAGCATTTCTATGCATCGGGCCTCGTTCTGTGTGTTTTCATACACGCTACTTAATTCTTAGCACATACCTCATCATACAGGTATTAGAAACGATTCCCCGTCTTCCAGGGGAGGAAAAGGAGACCGGGAGTACGGAAGCCCATCGTCTGCGGTTGGATAGCTGGTGGCGGACGCTGCCAGGATTTGAACTTACGTCTGCCTGGGTCCAGAGCCCTTTCCATTACAACGAGCTGCCAATAGAAGGAAGAAGAGACTGTCGACCTCACCAGGATTAAATGTGATAATGTATGTGAAAGCACTTTGTAAACTGTTAAATGCCATGAAAAAGTGACATGATATTATTGTCATTAAGAGCTGCCTATCATGGTCAGAATTCTCAGAAACTGAGTATTGGAAATCATTCCGTTAGAGCGGGCTGCAAGGGCCTATGGGAATCAGACCCCACTCTGGGACGATTGCGGCAAAATACCCGCTCCCTGCTTGTGGATGCGAATAAATGGCAGCAATGGGGGCTGTGCCCAGGGAGCGACGCCGGCAGGTGCGCGCGTCAGTTACAGGTCACGCCACCCTGCGGCTGCCCCAGCGACAGGGCTGTGCTTTAGAATTTTTGTTGATGCAACATCCCATTTAGAATCTTGGCGTCGTGCTTAGGGTCGCGAACTGCCCTGCTTTTAGCTGCTGCCACCGGTTTGTGAATCATTCTGTTTACAGTCCTACGGATGCTATCTGGGTGGCGCGCCTGCCGAAGGGCAGTGATCTATGGCAGTGCTGGCATCAGGGAGGCGTCGGGGAAGCACAAGATGCTAAGATTCGCCACCAAAATGTATTGTGCGTGGCTGGCCGGTTAGTCACCCGGCGCTGTCAGGAGGCTCCCGAGAGGACAGCTGCTTGCGGGCATATGGCAGCCCGCTGGCTTCTAGCCCATCGGAGTCACTTTCTCCATTGACCGCAGGGCGGTGGGAAAGACAGGCTTGTATTTTTATTGACTGGGTAAACTGCCTGGGCAGTGGAAGGTTAGCTCCTTAATTTCCCCTTTCATAGTTTGAACGCTACTTAATTCCACCTAACGTCTTTGCTTGTTAATGTCTCTTTTTTTTTATTGCTACAAAGAAACATGCTCTAACCAATCTGGACAAACCATGGACATGTCTGTAATTTAATGTCTGCTGACCCCGGTTTGTGGCATTTTTCTTCAAGCACATTTTCCCTGGGTCTGTGAACCCTTACTTGCACCCCTCTAACATCCTTCTTCAAACTCAGTTCATCTTCTTCTCAGGTTAATAAAAAAAAAAAAAAAAAAAAAGAAAGAAAATGGGCCAAAGAGGGAACTTTACAGAGATGCTTTGAAAAGCCTATGGAGAGAGATTCTATTGAAAATGGAATCAAATCTTAAAAACGTTTGCCTTATTTCTTAGGAACTATGAAATATCATTTCCTGTAATGAATAACAACTAATTCCATCCTGAGCGCTAAAGCAAGTGCCTCCCAATTCTGTTCCTTCCAAGACAGCGTCCCCTGAACACTCAGTTCTGCCCCCAGGATAGTTAGCCCACGATCAGTTCTGGGGTGCGATGACTAGACCTCACTCTGATTGTTCTTAAATGCTGTCAGCTCTGGAGAATTCCTAATATGCTAAGGAGCCCTGTGTTTACAAGAGTCTGGCTTCTACACCACAAGCAGACAATGAGTCATCCAGATCGACGAACAAAGTGGTTGGATATCAACTTGTAAATTTCTCTCGAGGCAGAAACATCATTAATCTCCTTTCTTTCCCCAGGAGAAGGAGATTGTGGATTATGGACCCCTTGTAGGCGGTGTCATTGCCCCCTACAGAATGGTCAGAGGCTATCGGACCAACTAATAGGTAGGATTCGTCATTATTGCCTCCCCCCGAGATCTCAGCAACCTGGCTCACAAGGGTGCTGTATTTCCTGGGCAGGGGCGTGCATACGTGCCACCATTTCAAAGACGGCAGATGGGCGGTCCAGCACACCAACTGATCTTCCTTAGGCTGGACAGCTCGTAAGAGAAGCGATAGAACCCGAGGAACTTAATTCCCTGTTCCAGCTCTCTGCTGGCCTGAGCTGTCTCCAACCAAGCTAGAGGAAGCAAACATCCAAGATTCTCTGGTTATCTTGCCCCCATGATAGCAACCATTTCTATCATCTTGGGGAGCCAAGGGCATCTGGAAGGAACCATATCTTGTAAACCTGGTGCCTGAATTTTGCCCTGAGATGCGGGAACTGCACAGATAACAGCACTGGGCTGAAGCTGATACCCGGCACGGCTCACGGCAGCAGCCTGAGCTTACCTCCCGGTTCACTGTGGTGTTACTTATGGAGATGACAGATTTACGGCAGCTCAACTTAATAAAAGAGCATTTACAGGAATGTCTGCACAATTAGAGCACACTTCGGGTTGTACCTATGCTCCAGCCCCAGCTGCGTCATACACATCCCCCTACTTCTGGACACTGCTGTTCTCTGGATATTGATGGGAGCCAAAAAGGGAAAAAGGGAAGGTCCCTAGTTGTTAAGAGAGACTTCTACTTCCCATCCCATTCCTTTTCCTTACCTCTGTCACAAGTTCCTCTGTCGTGTCTGGGTCTCTGGGCTCATTAGCACCTTAACCCGAGACAGTCAGGGGTAGTTGAAGTTAGCCAAGTGAACCCTCCCTGTTTGCCTGTGAATCCCCGGCCATGTCCCTCTACCTCCCTGGGCCTCTTTTTTTTCACCTTTAAAATCTGGGAGTTGAGCTGACGATCTCCAAGAGGTTAGAATTAGAAGTTTGTCTCTTCTGGGGTCACTCACTCAATAATCCTAGGTGAAAACAAAAACGGCTGGCCACCCTGATTTGGGGGGATCATCTCTGGATTTCACAGCTTGGAGCTCCATGTGGCCCCTGTCCCTGCCTCCCATCCCCGGTGGTCGCATGTTCTCTAGAGCTGCCTGAAGTGCTCTGTCCTTGGAGGTAGAACTCACCGGAAGTGGTGGGGCGCCCGACATGTCCTAACTCACCTGAAAAATGTCTGTCATCCTTTTCAACGGGCTCCCCATAAAATGGCCCGAGGATAGAATTCTTAGCAAGTCAAAGACTTGATTATCTGACTCTGTGGCATAGCTTGCTGGGTAGCTGTAGAGACAGAATCTGGGTCCGAACCATGACAGGCACTTGGGTAGGCAAGCCCAACTCCAGCTCGTGTCATGATGACCGGCTGGAATGCGACAAACGTGACCAAACAATGGGCTGCTCTCTTTGCCCATGCCAAATAACCAGCTCTACTGAGCTTTCTTCTCCTGCTGACTTCATTGTTTTCTCCACGGATCTGACTCACTTCACAGACTGTTTCCAATCATGCGGACACAGATCAAGTTGCCAAGTGTGGTGGTTCCTGTTCCTTCTCCCCCAGTGCGGTGGTGTGGGGGAGACGGGCTGACTCACTGCCCGCCGCCAGCCGTGTGACAACATTCCCTCACATCCCCCTCCCGTGTGCGAGCCCTTGCTTGCAGACAAGGAAATCACAGATGCTGGGAGCCAGAGACACATCACATGCATGGGCACACGTGCACACTTGTGCACATGCACACATACTCCCCACAGCAAGGCAGTCCAGTTGGGACACAGGGCAGCTTAAAGGACTGGGCATCCTGAAATTTTGTAAACAGCCACTAACCCAGGACAAATTGGGCCCATTAATAATGCAAAAAGCCAATTTCATTGATCTTCCTGTCTTACAGTTCACTTGCTTCTCTTCTTGAGACGGCAAACTCTACTTCCGATCGCCCTCCCCACCCCAACACACAGGCTGGAAGCCAGGGCTGGCCTGAATGAGTTCTGCAGGGCCAAAACCAGAACTCTGTGGAGTGGGAGTGTAGTCAAGAGTTTAATTGGGCAGAACAACTGGTCAGTGAGTCACAGAAGCATATCCAAAGGGGTCGCGGAAGCTTGGAAGGCCTGCGGTAGTCACAGGGAGCCAGAGTTCATAAGAACCGAGGCACAAGAGTAGATGAATGGGGGAATCAAATGTCAAAATGGGCGAGCAACTGAGTGGTCCAACAGAAGGCCTGAGAGAGGCAGCTGTGGGTTGTGCCTGCCTTCCTATGAGCTCCTGGGCCTCTGCGTTGTGGGGGTGGGGGGCAAGTCCCAGGACATCAGGGCCAAGGCATGGCGCAATTGTTTTGCAAAACCCCTTCAAGTAAACAGTTTTGGGGATAGCTGAGCACGCCCATACTCTATGATTCTAACAACTCCACTCCCAAATATATAGAAAGGCACACATATATACAAGAAAATACTTGTTAAAAGTATTAGGACATCATTATTCATCATAACCAAAATCCATAAATAATCCAAAAGTTTATGAATAGTGAAGTAGAGAATTGTGAATGACTTTAACAATGGAATAGTATACAGCACTGAAAAGGAATAGACAGCTGCATACAAACATTGCACAAGAAGAGCTGGATAGGACATAAATGCATTGTGTATGGGTCCATAAAATTCCCAAATACCCAAAACCGATCTATGGTGATTGAAGTCAAGAGGCCACTTTTGGAGAGGAAGGCTGGAACAGTTAGCGACCAGAGAGTAAGGAAAGCTTTTGGAGGACTGTGAACCATCTGTTTCTTGATCTGGTGAGAGTGGCACTAATATGTTATATATATACAAATATATACTTTTTGTGTATATTCTATTTCAATAAAAATCGCTTTTTTTTTTTTGAAAAACCATAGGCAGGTTTTTCAAAAAGGAGCAAGCTCAGTAGACAGAGGGTTCTGAATGTGCTCTCCCACCAGATATTTCTCTCACATAGATGAGCACAATCGTACTTACAGATGACACAGGTTTTGTCTTGCCTGGTGTCTGAGGGTGCTCAGCCTGTGTGATCGGTTCAGAAATTGGCTGAGACTGAAGACTGGGGGAGATCACGCTGTATATCCCTGACCCTCGCCTAGAGAGAAATGCAGGGAAGGGGACGATGGCAACATAGTGATGAAGGTGAAGGTGATGGTGAAGTTGAAGGTACGTGCTTGGGAGAGTAGAAAGAGTATGTAGGGGTGTGGAAGCGGGGCGGGGGCAGGCCTCGCACATCTGCATTCTGAAACCACCATCTGATGCCACGCCCCTCAGAAGGGCCCATGCTAATCACCAGCAGCTGACACCCCCAGCCACATCTGTAACACCACGGCTAATCACTGCCCATGACCGCCTACACCTGTCTTCCCCGCCCGCCAGCCCCTGCCACCTGCCTGCCTGCCACTTTCAGTCCTCACGCTAAATCAATAACAAAGACCTCCAAGGGCTGCCTAGCTTCTCTGCTGGTGGCCCCTCCCCTTAAGCCCATGTCCCCTCCACCTTTCTCCAAGCCTGATCCATCTGCCCGAGCTCAGACCTGCTCCGGCAGGACCGGCAGGCCGGCTCTCTCTTCGCAGACAGCATGGCTCAGCCTGGCGTTAGCAGCTGCCGATGCTGCACTTAAAGAATCACCACGTCGGGGGAAAGTCCATTAAAAGACAGTAACAATGTATATTGTGCAGTGACCCTGGGGCACCCAATTCCACCTTGTTAATGATCTCTTTGAAATAGCCAAGGTTATGGAGAGAGACATGGTTCAGAGGTCCCCGGCACTGTGTTGTTAGAACACAGCTGCATTTGCTATGTTTGGGCAACTTTCAGGAATCACTCTCATGCTAATGGGGGCAGGTCCTCAGAGACCCACTCAGACAATTAAAATGTTCTTTAGTAGTGTGCTGAATGTCCGGTCGCTGAGCAGATCTGCTACTATTTAGCCCGGCAAGGGGAAAGTGGAAATGTGTCCGTCCCTTCCACGTTGAGGAATGAACGTTCTAACATCAAGTCCCATGCTAGCTCCTCACCCCCACCCCCAATAAGTCAGGACGCTTGGACAAAAGCTACATACTCAGAATACACCCACTGCCTTCACAGGGGCGATGCACCAGGCTCTGCAATCCGGCTGTGACTTGACCCACTGCTTTCCCACTCAGAGAACACGCTGAAATCCAAGCCCAGGGCAAGACGTGATGATAAGCGCTCTTTTAGATCTTCCCCGTTTCACAAATAAACGCTTCTCAGACTCGATGCTTCGTTATTGGTGACGAATGACTTGCAGCGGACCTCGCGGCGGATGAGACAAGGCAGAGTGTGAGGACGCCGCTAGGGCTGAGCTGAGCCCTCAGTCAAGCATGCTGTCGGGCATGCATGTGTGGCCCGGTATGAGGGCATCAGAATGTCTCACTACGAAGACTTCCGTGCAGCCAAAAAGCTCAGCAAATATTTGATGACTGCTGCTTGGTGCCGGGCTCTCTACCAGGTATAGGGCATGACTAACCGGAATCGATGAGTGTCTTTGAGAACAGTTTGGAAAGTCACCTAAGCAGAGAGTAGGCAGAAAATGGGCAAGGCCAAAGACATTCTGAGATATATCCTTCTAGTTTCTTTCCATTCTACTCCAAGCACTTAGAGGTGATTTGTGGACTTAGTCCCAGGACTGTAGAATGTGAGAATCTAAGAGGGAACCCTACCATGCGGGGCCCGGACCCTGCCTACAGCTGATCTTGGGGGACCTGCCGATGCACAGGCTTCCAGGCTTCCTCCTGGAGAGATATGGGGGGAATGACTCTTAAACCATGTCCCTCTGGGGAGGGAGGACGCCCGTGCCCTCACCACCGGGCACTTGCTAAAACTGCGAGTAGGTCGTAGACGGCCCTATTAGGAGTGGGAGACATAGGTTTGAGCTCAACAAGAGCATAATCATTTTCAGTAAGATCTTAAGGGTCTAAGCCCTCACATAGCCATCCTTGTAAAGGAGATATGCCCTTCCACGGCAGACAAGGAGGGTCTACAAGCCAGGACTTCCACATTCCAGGAGACAAGAAGATGTTTAACTTCTGTTAACTGCTGTTAAGAACCACAGACGGCCAGGCGCTGGCAAACAGCCTTGCCCTAGCCCTCCGTGTGGTGCTTGGCCACTGCCCGCTCCAACTCAGTCCCCATCTGACATGACAAGACTGTCCACTGTGTTTAAACCATGTGTGCACCCCCAAGCTGTCTGCCCTTCTGGAGCACAAGCGCTTCCTTTCCTACCTCCCACTCCCTCCCCGGTGATGACCTGCTTCTCTCCCTTCACCTCTCAGTCTGTGGGTCCTCACCAGCCTCATCGGCTGTGCCCCAGGCTGGCCTGCCCGCTGCCACTTGGGAAATCCCCCTTCCCCTGCCTCAGGACGTGTCTTGGTGCCAGAACCCAGCCACAGCCCGGTTTTATGCGCAGTCTTACTAAATGTTGCTGCGGGCGTGCGTGGGAATCACGGACTCATCCTTATTTGGAACATCTTCTCTTCCGGAGCCCATGCGTTGACTTTTAATCAACACTTCCCATTATGGCTCTCATAACACTCTCATTCTCTCTCATCTGTGGCTGTCCCCTCGCCTTAGTGTGTAACCCCACGGACGAGGTGGCTGGACCAACCGCAGTGTGCTTTCCTCCCGGTTGTAGAGACTCAACGCCCCAGATCAAGGTGTCAGCAGGGTTGGTTTCTTCAGGGGCCCCTCGGCTTGCCCTGTGCTTGGCGTCTTATTCCAGGGTGAGCCTGTTCCTCTTCCAAGGACCTGGTCAGATTGGGGCCCACCCATCCAATCTCATTTTACCGCAGTTACTGCTTTAAAGGGCTTGTCGCCAAATAGTCACATTCTGGGTGAAGTACTGGGGTTAGGATGGCAACATATGAATGAGGCGGGGAGGACGGTTTCGGGCCATGACACCCTCAAAAGACAACGTTGCTTTCTGTTTATCGGAAGATCAGAGCCATCAGGCTGGCCCTCCTCATGGAGGAGGACGTTCTTAACTCCAATTACTCCTGAATCTTTGACCACTTTCTCCTTTTCCCTTCCTTCAGCTCTACGTTTGTTTGAATAACAGCTTCTCTCAAAAACTTGACTCGGTCCCCGGGACAGAGTAAAACGTGTCTTCCTCTATGGTACTACTGGGCTTTGCCCTGGGAGGAAAGAAAACCAAGCCTGGAAGGCCTAGTACTCGCTCATCGTTGTGCTAGATGCTGTCTCACCAGCACCTTTCTCCTTGGATTCTTGCTACGGCTCGGGGGAGGAGAGGGGAAAGGTGAGGCTGCAGAGCCCCTAGGAGGTGGCCCTCTTTCGGATTACCGAAACCAGGGGGTCAGAGGTGCTATTTATTTATTTATTTATTATTTTTTTTAAAGAATTTTATTCATTTATCCGACAGACAGAGATCACAAGTAGGCAGAGAGGCAGACAGAGAGAGAGGAGGCTCCCTGCTGAGCAGAGAGCCCAATGCAGCTCGATCCCAGGACCCTGAGATCATGACCTGAGCCGAAGGCAGAGGCTTTAACCCACTGAGCCACCCAGGCGCCCCCAGAGGTGCTATTTAAAGCAGGAGCATTTTTTGCTTCCCCCTCTCTCTCTCTGCCTGCCTCTCTGCCTACTTATGATTTCTGTCTGTCAAATAAATAAATAAATAAAATCTTTAAAAAAATTAAATAAAGCAGGAGCATTTCTTTCCTTTCCACCATACAGGTTTCCATTCTAGAACCTAACCTGTTTCCAGGGATTGTTTTGTCTCCCCCTCCTCACTCCTAGAGGGGACTGGCTGTGCCTTGTGCCACCCCACGCCCCCATCACCTGTGGACGCCAAGGGTCCTAGCGCGAAGCCCGTCAGCTCTGAAGGGACTGGACCCATGCCTGCTGGGTGGTTAGATGAATGGATTCTCCTTATTAAAGCTAAGTCTTGTGACCCCACTTGTGTTCTCGATCCCTTCACCTCCCCTGAGTCCCTCTCCATATATCAGTCCCTTTCTCTTGCATCTTTAATGTCTTCCTTCCCACTGGCTTAATTCCCTTTACCTGGAATACATCCCTTCTACGTCTCTTCTGCACTTGAAGACACCTCCTCTCTGCCTTGTGACCTCAAGCCATCAGATGATCCCTGTTCCTTCTGTCCCCCATCTGTCAGTCTAGCTGGAAGAGAGGCCCCTGTCCCTGAAGAGTCTCCATCAGTGGTTCTCTGGTGAGATGTTGGTATTTTTTAAAGACTTTCCAGGCTCCAGTGCACATACTTCCCATTTCCCTGCTGGCTCTCCACTTCTTTCCATCCTTATCGCTTGCAAAAGGAGAATTCCCCAACGCATCTTAACTTCCCTTTTCCTGCACACCCCCTCCCCATTTCCTTCCTGGACAATTGCATCTTCTTCCCTAATTTCATCCCCCTTGCCCCTGCAGATGACTCTTAACTCCCACCCTCTCTCTAGACTCCTGGAGTCATATCTACATCTGTCTTAGGAAAGTCCCACCCGAGTGTCCACTGCCCACCTTACCCAGGCTATGTCTGTGTCCGATGATCCCCCATACAAACCTCGAGATGTGGAGTGGGTGAGAACATTTTTTATAGGAGGCGATCCTGGGACGCAGGTGGGAGGGACCAGGGACAGGACGACAGGGATGCAGGAGTCTGTGCAGGGAGCACCCTCGGGATCCGTGCTGCGGGCCACGCAGCCTCCGTTCTGCCGGGTCCTTCCGAGGCGTGGTCAGAATGCTTTCCACACTGTGCTCCTGGAGGACTGAAGGCACAAGTGACATCGATCTCCCTTCGCACTGGTTGAGAGTTTCCCGGGGTATTCTGTCCCCCGACACACACACTTGGGCTACTCCTGTGGGCAAGCCAAATGAGCTCCTAGGTTTTGGAGAAGACCTTGGGGCACAAATGGAGAGAAGCACAAGGAGCCCTTGGGGTGAGACGCAGGCAGAGTGCAAAGTGAGTCTGAGGTCATGGGGGACTTCTGACCCCACCTGTGCTGCCAACACAGGCAGATCAAGGGGAGGTCAACATCATGGGCGTCTTCTCCCCTGTCGGCTCCACCAAATGTCAGAGCACCAACGTGCAGAGTCACTTTCAACTCTTCCCCTTTTTGTGGGCAGGTGTTAGAGCCCTGTTGATCCTAACCAGACATGCTTTTCCACGCTGCTCCCTCACTGCTTTCTCACTAGGGTGACCCTCGCCATGTTTCCAATCTCTTGGACTGTCTCATATTGTATTAACTTTCATCTCTATGGTTTATTTCCCCCCTTCCAAACTGCCATACAATGGACATCAGACACTTTCCCTAAGGGTTAATTTCAACACCGTTAACCTGCTAATACCTCCTCAATGGCCCCCACAGACGTCCAAAACACACCCCACCTCCTAAACCTGGCATGCGATGCCATTTCTGCTCTGACCCTATCTCAGCAGGCGAAGTGTTATTCCTACTTATTCTTTGGTTTGCATTTTCGCTCTGGAAGGATCTTTTGCGTATTTCAATCGTGCTGCCTTATTTTCTTCATTTACAACTTTGTTCTTTTCTTCTTCCCTGCCTATAATGCGCCAGATTCCCCACTGCCCTGGACATCGTATCAGTTCTCATCTCACCTGTCCCCCCAGGCTCATGTGTGCTACTTATTTCCTCCATGAAGCCCAAAAGAACATCTACTCCCCTTCTCTTGAACCTCCAAATCCTTAATCTCTCATGCCTCATATCTCTCCCTCCTCTTCCTCCTCCTCCTTCTTCTTCCTATTATTATTATTATTTTTATTTTTAGTGTGGTTACTTTTGAGCATGCCTTCCCTCTCAAATAGAGGGTGACCAGGTCCTTGAGGGTAGGTGTCAGAGCTGAATCACCTCCAACTCTCCATGGCATCAAATGCGGTATAAATGAAAGCAGGAAAAGAGGAGAATGGACGAGCAGATCTGGTCTCACACTCAGAAACAAGCTGCAGAGAAGAACATGTGCTACAAGCCACGGAAGGCCCGGCATATGCCAACCGACTCTCCCCTCCGATAGACTCCCACCTCCCTGAAAAGGGCTTTATTGTTGCTCATTATCTCACCTGCCCTCGTGCTGAGCACCCACCTGGAGTCAGCCGCCTTCTGCCTGAGACAGCTGTTCCTGATGTGTGGGTGCACGCTGTGTAGACCTCGGCTTGGGCAAGGTGGGTGGTGCTGGCAGCACGAAGGCATCTTTCCCCCGTTCCAGATGGCAAAGGTGAAAACTTCGTGAAGGAAACATGCCAACTGTTTCTGTTTCCACACTGCCCCTGAGCTGTGTCAGCTTTCTGTCCACACAAACCAGGTAGAGGGGAAAAAAAAAAACAGTCAATCAAACTTTGCTTTGACGACATAATGCCAGCCGTTGGTATCAGTAAAGTTGTAGCTACACCAGATAGACCGACGGACCCAGCTAACCAGTCAGTATCATGATTGGTTTTAACCAAATCACCAGTGTCTTCAGGCACCTTAGCAGAGTCAACGGCTCTCCAGAAGTCTCCACATATCCCAAACGACGGGATCTTTTGGATGAACAAGAGGCCTGACTCGCCCATCAATGACATGGCCAATTCACCTGTTCCTTTGGCTTTGAGCCGAGCCAGCCTCTGTCGCAGACTCGCCACCCTTAATTAAATCAGCAGTCAGAAAGGTTCCATTGCTCCTCAGTTCCCTGCACCCCGCGGATGGCAGAGCGCCAGAAACAGGGCCTGTGGGATTATTTATGAGCTGTGGTGAATCACAACCACCTAACTTTTCCTCTTTGCCTCGTGTTTTCATTAGGCTAGAAAGAGGCTTCAATATTTATTGCTGTCAAGGTACTTTGCTTAAAAATCAACCAGGGCCAGCGCTGGCCCTGGGAAAAAGTAGGAAAAGAAGTGGATATTAACTTCAGGACCTCTTAACCTTTCCTCTAATACCACTCCCTTTCCCTTGGGGTCACTTCCTCCAGGTTCCTATCCTCCAAAGTCAGGTTCCCCTGCTCTGATATTTCTCCTACAACCTCACCCTTCTCTCCTTCCCCACTTCTCTCCTTCGGTCAGACTTCCCTGCCCTGCATGATCATGTATCCATTCAACAAACAGATGTCGAGCGCTGATCCCATGCTCGGATCGTGGCCCATCATGCTGGGACACATGTGCATGGCAATGTCATCCTTCTGGACAGAATACCTCCATATAAAAGAGTGATTTAAAGGGTTGGGAGGCTAGGTACCCTGGCAGGCCCAGCGACGAGGAGTCACCCGATGGGGCCTCACAGGACTTGAATGACTTCCTAAAATTTAAAAAAAAAAAAAAAAAAGGAGACAATCCAACCTTTGCTCCCTCTTTTTTGGTTGGGAGCGTGGTTCTCCTCTTGCTGCTTAGACAGGACTTTGTATAACATGAAAAAGATGGAATTCCCCATCCTCAAGGACACCATAATGGATGGGATGCCTTGCCTCGCTCACCCTTATAAACTGGAATGAAGGACAGGACCATACAGAGAGTGAATTGGTCTCATCTCCGTCTCCCAGGAAAAGCAGCGAGTGCAGCTCTGCCCGGGCCGGCGGTCCCAGCCATAGCATCTGTTCCTGGTGTCCTATTTGTCTTGGAACTCAGCGCGTCCACCACGTGATTAATGGCGTTCCACTTGATAGGGAACAGAACGAGCGATGATTTGTCACTCACCATCAAGTACTGCTGTTTCATCGGCTCCCATTCCCCGGGACGCAGCTCGGGCTGTTGGCTCTATGCATCAATTTATAGTTTATCCTAAGACTAATGATGCTGTGTTTAAGAGGCAAGGTGGGGCTTTGTTTTCCTGTTCTACCAACAGAGGATTACATTCCTGATTGATCGTACACGGTTGTCTGAGGCAAAAACATTTTGAATTGATACCTGGATTTGGGCTACAATCAACTTCCTTGACAATCGCCTCTTGGTGCCGAATAGATCAAAGAGGTACAGCTCTCTAATAGGGCCTGGAGGAGATGTTGACAATTCCTGCTGGAAGTGAGCAGTTTGTTGTGGTGGAAGGGAGGCACATAGATCATCTGAAGGGCTGGCTTGCGGCTTTCGGGAACCCGAGGACGCGCTCTACAACCGAAATGGGGCAGCAACAGCTGGTTGTTGGCAAATGTTGAATGATCAGCTCTCCTAGGGTAGGAGTACAAGTTCTGATTTGTAGCGTTTGCCCATTTCTGTGGTGTAAATACTCCCGCCATGGCCAATTTCAAGCTACTGCGGGGCTATCGGCCATCTCAGATCTGGGAAGAGATGTATACCGTTGGCTCGGGAGCTGGTACAAAGCAGCCCAACACATCACTCACCGAACAAGGACTAGTATTTACTATTTAGTACCTACTGGCTTGTTCTAGGAATACTTTTTTTTTTTTGTTCTCACGAGGAAATTGAGTCTCAGAAAAGGTGTGTAACTCACTTAAGATCCCACAACTATAAAGGGGTGCCTTCTAACCCAAAGGCGGCCCCCTCCTCCTCATCCCCTATGTAGTGCAGGCCATGGAGCCGTTGTGTTAACCTGGTCTCTGATTCCACGGCTCACGGTCTCTCAGGAAACCAAGCCGCTGCTACAAAGAACAGCAGGATGCGGGGAAGTCCACTTTGGTCTAAACCTCTGCTCCTTAAGCCCGATTCATCCTGTCCCTGCCACCTAATGCGTATTAGCGGGGAAGTTCAAGTTCGCCTCTGAGCTCGTTTACCAATTTCTCCAGCCCCGGTAACTTAAAGGAAAAGGATATACACTTCCTTGGAGGCTCTTGCCTGCAGTCTGGAGGAGGAGCAAGACGACCCCTAGCAGATCCCAATCAGAACAGTCCAAGAAGCCCATTCAACAACCAATTTGGCTGAAAAACCAAATCACTTCCCCTTGGATTTGTTTTCTCCACTTCTAATTTTCCACCCACTGTCTTTGCTCGTTCATTTCCTTCCTGAGACTTGGAAGCAAATGAGGCAGTGGCGGGGCGGGGGGGGGGGTGGTTGCGGTGGACGGTGTGCAAGGGGGCCAGGGCAGTGACCTGCCCCCGGTGCTCCGGCTGTCAGGCTTGGGAGCGGCACAAAACAGTGGGGCATTAATGCCTATTAATATCCACAGTGGAAGTGCTGAAAGGCCAACAAAATAATTACCATTTATTCATCATATCAACTGGTCCTCAGCTCCTTCCGGCAGCGTGTCATATTGTCCTGAAGTGGGGAGATGGGGAGGAAGGGGAGAATCAGCCGCCTCTTCCCCACCTGCCTTCCAACGACACTGTGGTATAGGGACGTGGGTCAGATGGGAGGACACAGCGGCTCCCAGCAGACCCCGCGTCTCTCTGAGCACCCAGGTGGGCGGGAATTTCCTGGGCACGTTCTGGATGGTACAGAGCAGCGGTCAAGGAAGGTGGCCGACTCAGGGTGGCCATGCCAAGCCGTCTGACCTCCCCCAACCCTTTGTTTGGAATCAAGCTCCCCAGCTGCAGAAGCTTCCGCAGGGCAAGCAGTGGGGGAAAGGACTGTCAAGGGCCTGCATTTCACAGGTCCTGAACAAGGCCATATTCGGCACTGCTCCTGCAACCAGGTCATTTCCAGAGGATGCAGAGAAAGGAGGTGACCCAGCCTCTCTTCTCGGCACCCTGCTCCCCAGTCCTGCCCCTGGAGAACGGAACAGCTCAGCTTCCAAGGATTCCAGGTCCCGACAGGGGTGGTGGAGGAGAGATTAGCACTGTGTCCCCCCCTCCCCACCCCGGTACCAGCTTGACTGGCAGCCTGGGCAAAGAAGAGCCCATTCTAAATGCTCCCTGGGGTCCAGAATGGAACTCATTACATCAAACCTGCCGGTAGCCAGCAGCTCTGCTTCGTGAGCTGTGAAACAAATGTTTATCCACCACTCAGTGCGGTTCAGAGCGATTTAAGGAGCTCGGGGTATTGAGCTGCAGGCAAGAAGGGCAGCTCTGGCACGGAGCGAGCTGGGCAGGTCTAGGGACGGGAGCCTCCAGCTCCCCAGGCTCCAGGACGAGGCCACAGGCGGCGGCAGCCCAAGACCGGTGTCTTCGCGCTGCTGCGTTCTGCCTTCAGCCGAAGCCCTTCCTCTCCTCTCCCTCGTTTCTTATTTCTTCTCTTCGTCTTTCTCTTTCCTTCTCTCTCTCTGTCTCTCTCTCTCTACCCCCTTCTGTTTTCCTTCTTTTTTCTCTCTTTGCTTTTCTTTCCTTGCTCCCTCCCTCCCTCCCTCCTTCCTTTCTTCCCCCCTGCTTTCCAGGCCTTCATTTCCCCCTTATCTCCCCTTGGAAAGGCCCACGGTTATCATTATCCCCTAATACACATTTTTTTTTCTCTCTTATGGAGCCTGGTGAAATTCACAGAATAAATAGAGGAATAAAACACAGCTAGCGCCTTTACCCTCACAAAACCTACAGACGAAGGGAAACCCAGCATAACGGGACCCCAGTGGGTATTTGCCAACGGAGACCTCTAGGTCAGCAACAGAACACGCTCTGCATAAACTCCCCGGGCTTTCCCTGAATGACTCAGGATGGCAATAATTCACCGTCTGTATGTGCCGAGGGGAGCCTCCGGGCCACAGCATCACTCACAGCCTCCTGTGAGCCTGGAGCCCACAGGTTAGAAGGCGGGAAGCTGAGACCCCCTGCATGGCTCTTCATGGCTTTACTGAGACGGTTCTCAGCTTGGGTTGTGCGTGGCTTCGGTTTTCAGACAAGTTGAGAGGCATGGGTAGAGGGACCCAGAGAAGGCTGATGGATGACGGGAAGGGAAGGGAGGTGACATTCACTGCCAGGAACTTGACGTAGGCATTTTCAATTACTCCTCGCAGTGACTGCTGGGGAGCAACCATTCTGTTTGGGTCATTTTCGGCTGCGTAGCAAACCACTCAGGACAGCATCTTAAAATAATAATGATCATTTAGTTTGCTCACAAATCTGGGATTTGCTGGGCTCACCTAGGCAATTCTCCCCAGGAGTCTCTCTTGTACCTGAGAGTCAGGACGTAGCTGGGGCTGGGGTCATCCTGAAGCCACGTGCCTGGAACCTGGGACGGGAGGACAGGAACACCTGGGGTCCTCTGCCGTCTCAGCCTCGCTCTGTGATTTCTCCACATGGCATCTTCAGGGGGTCAGGGCCGTTAGGTGGTGGCTGAAGGGTCCCAGAGCAAGTGTTCCAAGGGAGACCAGCAGAAGCTGAAAGGCCTTTCCTAATCTAGCCTCCGAGACCACATAGCATCATATTTGCTAAATCCCTATTCTTTAAGGTGGCCACAGAGCTCACCCAGGACTTTCCGGGGCAGGAGACCATGACTCTGTCTTTTGGTCATAAGTGTAAAAGAGTTTGTAAGCATATAGGGATGCCTGGGTGGCTCAGTCAGTGAAGCATCTGCCTGTGGCTCAGGCCATGATCCCAGAGTCCTGGGATCAGGTCCTGCATCGGTCCTGCATCAGGTCCTGCTCAGCAGAGAGCCTGCTTCTCCCTTGCCTCTGCTGCTCCCCTTGCTTCTGCGTGCTCTCTCGCTCTCCCTCTCTCTCTCTGCCAAATAAATAAATAAAATCTTAAAAAAAAAAAAAAAAGAGCTTGCAAACATGTTTTGAAACTGCTGCCAATCATTACATCCGGATTCGAATTGCATTATTTGTTGTCAATTAACAATGTGATGTTGGGCAAGTTACTTAATGTCTGAGTCTTGGTTTCTTCATCTGTTAAATGGGGACAGTAACTCCTGAGCCACAAGAATGTTGTAAGCAGTAAAGTAATATATACTAAGTACTTAACACAGAGCTTGTCATATTGTGGGCATTCCATAAATCTTAGCTGTCATTGCTATTGTCATGCCCATTTTACAGAGGAGAAAACAGAGACACAAGAAAGGTAATGACCAGCCTGTCACATAACTATGATTTGAACACAGTCCCAACAGAATTCAAAGCCAGAGAGCCTGCCTGGGCTCCCGATGGTAATAACGCCTTCCTTCTCTATACAAACACTTTTCCCAACTTCAAAATCCCCCTAAGTATGGAAATTCGGAACATGCGGGCCCCTGGGCCTCGGCAGAAGGTCCCACCCAGGACTGAAGCTCTGGACTTGTGACCCACTTTGCCCCTGACCTTGTAAGTGCAGGCACGAAGGCCACAGATAAGGGGAGCCACGTCCCTAAGTGGGCCTGCCCTGCACCTTTCTGACCCTTCGGGATCAAAAGAGTAGAGAGTTATAAGAGGGGACAGTATAAAAACGGAGGAAAAGGCACATGGTGGCGTTCTGGGGGCAGAGGAAACAATACCGTGTCTCCCTTAAAGGCAGACGCTTCCGAGACTCAGAGTCTTGGTTTCCATCTCTGGGAAGGGATCTGCTCCGTCCACCCTGCTTCTGTGAGGATCATATGAGAGCCTGAGGGCAACGGTTCCTGGTAAACCACCAGGTTCTGGCCACGAGTCACTTAGGAGTTCAACAGCAGAGAACGAGGCAGTCACCTTGAACCACTGCCCAAATCGGAGCCCACGTGAAGCCGGGGAGTCCACGGAGCAGCCCCAATGTCGGGAGGGAGGACTGTCACTTTGGGGCATGTGGCGTGTCTTGGGGGCCGGTGTGGCTTCGGGTCGCCTGCACGCCTTTAGGACAGGCGTGTGCACGCGCAGCCCGCAGTGAACGCATGCAACCCGCGCACTGATAAACACGCCTTACGTACCCACACGCACAGGCACTACCCGCCTTGGAGGTCTGCCCCAGCAGAAGCCCCTCAGATAGTCTGCGGCCCCCAGGCTGAGATAAGGCACACAATTGCTCTACCCAGCCCTTGGGAGCCAAGTGTTGGCTGGGGTCCCCGAGGGCCCTGCTGGAAAGGGATCGTGTTCCTTCGGCTTCTAAAATGCACAGCCCCGTCTGGATTCCAGATTCCGAGCAGCCTCCAGCCCCGAGCAGCCGCCGGAGCCCAGCTCCCATGTAAGTAAATTTCCATGGACTTAAATAGCCTCTTCCTGATCCCTTGTGATCTCCTGGCTTTTCCTCCTTTCTTCTTCCTTCTCTGCTTCTTCAGCTCTTCCTTTTCATCCTCTGCCACGGTCTCTTGGTGGAAGCCTCTAGAAAAGCCTACGAGCCTTTCAGCGGTGCAGAGAAGCATGAGCTGGCTCCCCCCCCCCAGGGCCCTTGAGGCAGGTGCCCCACTCTCTCCCCACGGAAGGGGACAAGGAAGGGAAGGGGGTCTCTGCCGTCTAGTGAATGAGCAGACTCCCCAGGAGTCTGCAGGAGTTCCCTGCTACCACTTCCAAATCCTGACAACGTATAACATAGAAACCCCAAAAAGCGCAAAGCAGAGCTGTTTAAAGGATAGGGACGTGGGTGAGATGGCTGGTCCCAGCTCCCCACCAGTGTTGTGAAGGACGGAGGACAGAGGGGCTGGGCTCCCAGGCGCACAGAACCTGCAGCTGCTTCCCCACCAGGAGCGAATCGGTTTCTCCCTCAGTAGGAAACTGCTTCCTGCAAGACCCAGGCAGCCCAGGCCTGGCCGCATCGGGGGGGGGGGGGGGGGGCAGGATGGGGGCCAGGGCTGGAAGGAAGGCAGCGCCATACGTGTCCGCGTGCGGGAGTTCACACGGGTGAGCCTGAAAACCCAGCCGGCACCTGGGGACCCTGCAGGCTTTTCGGGTCTGCTGATCCTAGAACTACGGAGGTTGGCTGTTGTCCATCACACAAGTCTACCCACTGGTCGGCGGTGTCAGAGAAGCACGAGCTGGAGATCGCCCCCATTACCGCAGGATTCCAATGGGGTTTAAACTCGACAACCTTTATCAGGGGTCTCACAGGGGGAGGCCCGTCTGGGTCTATTTCAGACTATCTTTCTGAGGTTGGACGAGTTTGTGTGGTTTCAGCACCGGGGACAAGAGCTGAGGGGACATAGAGCCCGCCTCTCCCAGAGGGTGCCGGCGTCTCTCCTGGAACGCCTGTCATAGAGCCTCCTTTTCCTCAGGCCCTGAAGCCATAAGGCAATTAGAACAGAACCAGTTCTGCAAAGATGTGGTTGGACCAACAGGACAGCGGATGTGAAAGCATTTCTTTCCTGGAGGTGGTGTTCTAATGCTGGAGCCTTGGAGGGCAGCATGGAGGAGGAGACTCAGGGACACCCCCCATGTGACTCCCTGCCCTGCCCTGTCCGTTAGCTGTGGGCCTGATCTGCAGACTCCCCAGGGGCTGGAGGGAGCTCAGGGATGACTGCGACAAGGTAGTACAGAGGGTTTGATGACCAGTAGACGGTCACTCTCTCCCCATCTTGGATTGGTGGGACTTTGCAGTGAATGCTGTACTCTCTCAGCAACTTCTAAACACGTACTACAATGTCAGTAATAACAGTGACCGTGCTGTCCATGATATCCCCAGGACTTACTCATTTTATAAGTGGAAATTTGTACCTTTGACCTTTTTCGCCCATTGGCCCCCCTACCCCGACCCCGCACCTGCCTCTGTTCTCCACATCTAGGAGCTTGGTTTTTTGCTGTTGATGTTGTTTTAAATTCTACGTGTAGATGAGAGACTACAATACCTGTCTTCCCCTGTCTGACATATCTCCTTTAGCCTAATGTCCTGGAGGTCCATCCATGTGGCTGTAAATGGCACGACCTCATTCTTTCCCTGACTGAGTGGCATTCCACTGTATGTACACACCACAGCTTCTCTATCCACTCATCTACTGATGGACACTTCGGTCGCTTCCGTGTCTTGGGCATTGTAAATGATGCTGCAGGAAACACGACGCTGCCTAGATCTTTCTGAATTAGCGGTTTTGTTTTCTTGGGATAAATACCCAGAAGTGGGATTGCTGGATCGTCGGGGAGCTCTAGTTTTCATTTTTTGAGGAACTTCCATACTGCTCTCCACAGTGGCTGCCCTGATTGGCACCCCACCCACACTGCACCAGGGCTCCAACGGGGATCGAGTTTGTTTACCAGCTGAAGTTGTGGAGATCTGTCGTGCAATAATCTTGAATATACTTAGCATTACCGAACTGCCCACTTAAAAAGGATTAAGATGGCAAATTTCGTTATGTGCATTTTATCACGAGTACAAACCAATATATGCACCATCGCTCTTTAAAAATTCTGATTGTGTTTAGGTACATGGCTGTGGACATTTTGACATACTCACAAATAAACCGAAGCTTGAACCTAATCACGGCAAAACGTTCAGAGTGCTTGTTTGTACGTGTTAAAATAAGGGCGATTCTGTGTTTCATGCCTAAATTTTCCACTTTTCTGCAGTAGGACACGTTATTTTGTCATTAAAAATAAAGTTACAGGAAATGAGCTTTAAAATACAGACGGTGATAACAGTTCTTTAAAAAGAAAGGTGTAGTGAAAACCAATACCACCACCAAAAAGTCCTGTCCGAGAGAACTGGGCTAACAAGGGCAGGGCCAGGACGCAAACCCGGGTTCCCGAGGTTCACAGATGCCCCCCCTCACTAATTACTCACACTCTTCTGTAACATCAACATCGAGATCCTTACTTCCCAGGAGAGGAAACGGAGTCTGGAGAGAGACGGATACGGTCACGCAGGTAGAAGTGTTAGGAGCTAGGTCTCGGGCCTGAGATGCCAGCCTCCCATGGGGTTTAGGACAGCTAAAGGCGTCCCACTGGCTGGGAGCAGGGGAGGACGATTCTAGAAGAACAATTAGCAAGATGAGGACGTCAGGACAGAGAGGGCGTCCATCCACTGGGGATGAAGTCTGGAAGGGTGGGAGACCGACCGACCAGACTCTGGTAGCCACGCGGTTTGAGCTGTGCACAGAGGGGCAGGGGAGGGAATTTGGGCCTGGCCTCCTCTAGGGCCAAATGGAGCTACAGGAGGAGCTAGTGAGCCAGAGCTGGACACCGATTTTAAGAAGGTTGCCGTGGGGGAGTGGGTACCTCTTCTCTGTCCCACAGAAGTGCCAGGGACCTCTGTCCTTGAATACTGAACATCCAAAAGGTGACCTCGGAAACCCATCCACACCGGTGGGAGGATGGCTGGGCTGACCAGCCTCCCGGGAGAGACGCCAGCACCCTCTGCGCTCATTCGGAGCCCCCAGGGTGGAGACTAGCCAGGGCCAGGCCAGAGGCAGGCAGCACGGCATGGCTCCTCCCTCGGAGGCAGACGCGAGGCTGCTGTGAAATCAGGAGAGGTCAAGGGTCTCTGATCTGGGCACTAGCTGGGGCAGAGCGCAGGGGCCCCCAGCTGAGGAGGCGGTGGAAGAGTGAGGTCCGAGGGAGAGGCCGTGCTTGGCTCCCGAGCTGGAGTTCCTGCAGTAGCTTGCTGTCCCTGGAAAGAGCAGGGGCTGGGGGTTGGCAGCCCCGGGGCACGGAGGGCTGTTCACAGTCACATGATGTTCAAGAAAATCCTCAGTGTGTCTGGGTCTTAGTTACCGCATCTGTAAAGTGGGAGGAGCGGCACCCACCTCTTCGGAGGACCCGGAGGATGAAATGATCAAAAGTGATGTCTGGGGGCGCCTGGGTGGCTCAGTGGGTTAAGCCTCTGCCTTCGGCTCGGGTCATGATCTCAGGGTCCTAGGATCGAGCCCCACATCGGGCTCTCTGCTCAGCAGGGAGCCTGCTTCCTCCTCTCTCTCTCTCTCTCTGCCTGCCTCTCTGCCTACTTGTGATCACTGTCTGTCAAATAAATTAAAAAAAAAAAAGTATTTAAAAAGTGATGTCTGGTGCCTGGTAGGCACACCCTCAGCGGGCGGCCTACCCCTGCCCCTCCGCAGCCCTCTCCCTGCACCTCCCGCGGAAACAGAACCCTGTAGACTGAGTCCTGCTTCGCACGGGGTTGGTAAGATAGGCAACCAAAAATCCGTCCGGTCATGAACAGAACGAGGGCTGGGCGTGAATGGCCCGGCCCGCTCCTGTCTGTGCTTGAGAGAAAGGGAGGAAAGGTCTTCATGGATCAGAAGGCTACGGAGGCAGGGGGATGGACACACTGACCTCAACAAAGCACATTTCCTCTTCTCGCCTTCTCCCCCACTCAGACCCCGGCCGCGCAGGCAGCTCGGGTTCCAACATCAGGCCGGCCCTTTGAGAACGGTCATTCCATCCTCACCGTTACTGGAGATGCAGGGCTCCCGAAGCTGCCTCTTTGAAGTTTGAAACAATCGAGTGCAGGCCCCCTTCACCTGCCCAGAAACCCGAGGCCACGGGTCCCCGTGCCCCACCCCCCGCCCCACTCCTGCAGCTGTCTTCAGCACAGGTTAAAATTCCTCTCCAAGGGGGGCCTCAGAGGCAGAGCCGGCAGGGCGGCCATCTAATAACGGCCAGCAGGACCCCCGGGCAGGAGAGGCTGATCGCCCGTACACTGAGACGGTCTCACGGAGAGAGCCGGGGAAGCAAGCACCTCTCCAGCAGCCAGAGCCAGGCTAATTGCCACCAGGGATGTGGGCAGAGTTCGCGCAGGTAACAGGTGCGCCTCGTCCTAATGAAGACTGACGGGTTTGCCCAGAGCAGCCTGCGGAGGTAAGAGGGGCGGGAGGGGGCATATTAGCTGCTTGGTTCTGTGCCGGATGCCACCAAATTAGAGGAGCTGGCTTTGTCCCCTTCACGACCCACCCCGGGGCTGGACACGTGGGAAGAAGGGGAGATAAATGGTACCCCCAAAATAATGCTTGCCTGCGAGAATTGGTGGCCACTCTTGGTTATTTGCAGGGGGTGTGGTCGCCCTGCGAGGTTATCTCTGGCCTTGTTACTGCCCCGAGAAGTTCAGTTAGGGGCCTGCAGGGACAGCGACGGGACCAGGAGGAGAGAGGGGAGGAGAAAGCAAGAGAGCAGGGTAGGAAGGGAAGGCCAGGCGCGTGCTGTGGGCAGGGAGAGGGGATGGAGAGCACAGTGCGCAGCTCTGAATACTGTCCAACAACTAATGTTTATTAATATTGTTTGCCGTTTGCCTGGCACTGTGCTGGGCCCCGAGGACAGGGGGCAGAGCGAACGAGGCTCCTGCCCGAGATCTGTTAGGGGAGGCTGGCATGGAGATAGACAGTTCTCTGTTCTCACAATGGCCGTGGTAGAGGCTTTGCCCACCGAGCTGGGAGCAGAAAGGGGGGAAAGGCAGGGAGGTTGGGAGGAGCCACACGGAGCAGAGACCACTTCGAATGAAGACTTGGGGGTCCCTGGAGTTGACATGGTAAGGCATGTTGGGATGGGGAGGGTCAGCTGGGGACATTTCAAGAAGAGTAGATGATCCAAGGAGCCAATGGGCACAGCACGCTCACAGTCCCTGGGATGAGAGAGGGGGCCCAGAGACGACACTGCAGAGGTCTGCTGCGGTCATAGGGAGAGACGTGCTCAACACCCCGAGAGACAGGGCTTTTGTGCGGGAGATGCCGGCGGTTATTAAGGAAGGTTTGGGATGACCCACTGCTGTAGACACGCTGGGGTGACCCACTGTCTTCTATCATTAGGAGCAAGCAGCCATGCCTGTGGACCCCAAGGGGCTACTTACCACGCAACAGACCTTTGAGCCCTTCCCCGCATCTTCCCATCTCAGCCTCACATCTTTCTGCTAAGAGGCAGCAAAACAGATCTCTGCTCAACAGACGGAGTTGCAATGCACGGTCACAAACGTCAGGGACGAGGCCAAGGTAGCTCCGTGTCTGCTTGGAGTGCTGCAGTCGTCCAGTCCAACCCCGGACCCCGTCGCTCCATCATCCGGTTGTAACTGATGAAAATCACTGATCACGGAACTGGTCAGGGTTGAAAGGATGAAATCCTGGAATGGTCAGCCAACAACCCAAACTACTCAGGTCCCCGGTTTTCGGTCTAAAAGTCACCACAGCAGTGCAAAAAGGGTAATCGTTTCCCATGGGAAAACAAACCCAGAGACGGTGTGTCACTTGCCCATCATCACACAGCTAACGTGAGGCTGAGCTGGGATTTGGAGCCAGGGCTGGGTGACCCACCATCACGTGTTCCGTGTACCATGACATCTCAGGTCAGCAAGGCTGCAGGTACCCGTTAGGGGAAAGTATGGGGATGAGAACGGGGTGAAGGCAGCAGCTCGAAATTGATCCAGTGCCAAGAGCTTGAATCTTGGTTAATTCCACCTTATGATTTATGAGTTAGGAACAAGGGGTTGGGGGAGGACAACACAGTTGTGTTGGTTTTGTGTTGTGATTTTTTTTTTAATCTTCTGCGACGTCCCAAAATGTTTACCTTGTAAATTTGTTCAGCGGAGAGGTGGGTAAACACAAGCATTCAGAATGCGAACAGCATCAGCCAGCCAGAGCGCCCGGACGGTTCGCAGAGGGAGATGGAAACCGCTGCAAACAGCATGTGGGAGCCGCGGACCTCCCAGAGCAGGAGGCGTGGCCCCAGTGTGTAGCTCGAGGCCCCTGCAGAAGGCCACAGGCTGCCAGGCCGCCCGCTGTCCCTCGGGGTGCCCCCCTCGGGAGGGTGAGGCCCTGCCGTTCACAGCACACCCATTTCAAGCCTCACTGCATTCAGCGAGATGCCACGGCCGCAGGTCGGTCTGACACCGCGCAGCCCAGGCTCCCTGCTCGGCCACAGAGCATTAACCAGGCCCGGCCTCCCTCATATGCGCCGGCCTCGAATTCCAGGATGCGTCCTGGGTGGCTGCCACGCCCCAGACAGTCAAAGACTAGGAGCTAGTGAGCTTCGCGTCACCGGGAGCATCCAAGAGGACGCCAGGTGGGCATCTGCACTGCATAGCATCCTTGCCAAGAGCCCGGATTCTGGAGTCACACTGGTCTGAATTGGAATTCTGATTCTACTGTCTGTTGGCTTCACTTTGTCCCAGCCTCAGTTTACCTGTTAGAATTGAGGGGTCATACTGGTTTCCACCTCAGGGGGCCGTTGTGAGAAGATAAGGCATGGGAAGGATGGGGCACAGTGCTCGGCATGTAGTAAAGGGCTTGATCTGTGCTAATAGTAATGATGGGGGTGGGGGCAAGGGACAAGGTGGCAGAAAGGGTGGGGGGGAGGGAGGAGCTCTGAAGGGAGGTGTGGAGGGCTCTTGGTGGGCCCAGCATAGCACATGCCCTCTTAACATCCCGCTCCTGTGTGCAGCCCCACGCAGCAGACACTCTCAGGAAGTCATGATAAGAGACTCCCTGGACCCCCTCCGTTCCTGTGAGCCAGACACTCTGGCCACACAGGGTTCTCGCCCCAGGCCTTGTGGACCATAGGATGCCATTCAGCCCGAGGGCCTCTCCAACAGGAGGATTTTGCAAGCCCCTCCCTTATTGGCTGTGAGGACAATGAGAGCAGAAAGACCTCCTGGTGACTTCACGGTTGGGAAAAATAGGTGCCCCTAAGTCATACCCTCTGCCCTCGGCTAAGTATCAAACCCCTCTCTTCCCCCGGGAAATTCCTTCTTTCATTTGCTGTAAAGTGACTTCTGCTGAAGTGTGTGTTTTTGAAGTGGAAAATTGAAAGCGCACGATTCATTCCAAAAGAAAACTGTTAGTTCACAGCTGAGAAATCACTTGGCTATTGGTCCAAAGGGGTTACTTTGCAGGTTCCGGGGGGTGGGGGCAGCTGGGTAACGCTGCTCTCTCCCCTCTCTGGGCCCAGAGCAGCTTTAGAGATAGACGGCGAGCCAGAGAGATGCAGATCCAACCGTCACCTGCATCACTGATCCCATTAAATGGGAGGGTACGGCTTGTGTCTGACCAAAGTCACTTGCTACTGTACCCCCGAACCCATCTAATTCTCCCAAATGTGAGGGTTCCCTGAAGGAGACCGAATCTGCCCCACTGTCTTGTCACATGGCCAACACAGAGAGTTTATGTCCTCGGAAAGCAGACACGTCCCCAAAGGGAGCGATGGGGAGGAAGACAGGGGGTCGCACAGAAGCTCCTAAGTGACAGATCACTCCTCCTTTGTGAGTGAGGGAGAGAGGCAGCAAGGGGCCAGGAGGGTTACCAGGGAAACCCCTCCATGGGGACACCAGAGAACAAGGGAAAATTCCCCAGTGTTTGGTTTTCCTTAACCAACTGGGCTTAACTTGTAAGCCTCTGGTCAACCAGATGTATGGTTGTGCGGCTTCCGGGGCGGGGGATGAACTGTCCCAGCTATGTGACACCACTCACCCAGCACCCACCTCTGCTCCCTTCATCTCTCTTCCTGCGACCTTCACAAGACAGTGTTGATTTTGCCTGCATGAGGCCCTGAAATGGGTCTCAACAGTATGTTAATTCGATCAACCTCGACGCACCGTTGTTGTACCCCAGGCTGAAAGTTCAGAGCTCATTCTCTTTCCAACCCAAATTTATGTCCAGCCACATGGCCCAATAAACTCATCAGAGCTTCTGTAATGAGATTTAATAGCAGTGTGAAGATACTTCAATAATAAAATGCATAAAGAGCTAATAAAAAATGCATAAAGATTCTTCAATAATAAATGCCCAAATAAGACGCCCCAAATTTGGATGGAAGCTCTTCCTGTTACCAAATTCCTAGGGAGAATTTAGAGATTAAAATCCCACAGAGATTAAAGTCCAAAAATCAAAGTTTTTTGCCTCTCTGAATTAAAGTCTAAAGACAGTCCAAAACACCCAAGCGACGTCCAAGGGTAAAGAAACAGGAGGTCCTCCCTGTTTTCTCACTTAGGCTCAATCTCGGAGAGATGATTTGATTTGATCTGTTCTAACCTCCCAAGCCAGCGCCCGGAACCTGAGATGGCAGAGCACCGGACACTCCTGTGAGCCATCACAGGTCCATCAAGGAAGGCTTTCCTGCCCTACTCATCTCTCTTCCCTCCCGCTGCTACACAGTTCTCCAGAGTCATACACAGAAGACAGAGGGTGGGGAAGGAGAGGAGAGAAACCCACCTCTCGACTTTCTCCCTGCGATGGCAGGCAGAGGGACACCTGCTGCAGACACTGGCTGGACAGGGGGGACAGAGCTGCTACTCTGAATGAACAGGCAAGCTTGAGCTGAGTCTGAGTGTTATCTAAAGCATCACTGAGGGGCGCCTGCGGGGCTCCGTCGGTCAGTCCTCCATCTCCTGGTTTGGGCTCAGGTCATGATCTCAAGTTCATGAGATCAGCCCTGAGTGGGCTCCGCACTCAGCCGGGAGTCTGCCTGGGGATTCTCTCTCCCTCTTTCTCTGCCCCTCCCCTGCTCATCCACGCATGCTCCCTCTCTCTAAAGCAGATAAATCTTTAAAAAAAAAAAAAAAGTGTCATTGAACTTTCTATTACTGAAAGTGTTTGTCAGAATCATGGATCTGTCCAAGTCTATATCCAGGAGTAGAAGAACATCCCCTTTGAATAAATGTAAATGGGCAGTGAGAAAGAAAATAATAATGCTCTGTGATTCCGTATCACAGGTGAAGCTTGTACAAAGTACAGGCAACAGCCCCATAGGGCATGATCGGTGTCTCCCTTATGGAATTTCGCAACCTCACGTGCAGTGCGGTTACTGTGGGCACATCTCCTCCTGGGCTGGGAGACTGGAAGGCCCTTGCAGACAGTGTCTTCTTTATCTGTCTCTTAAAGCCCTTATTTTTGGAGTTTTGGATCATGGCAGGTGTTCAGTAAATATTTGAGGCTAGGAGGAAGACAGGGAGAGAAATATAGAAAGAAGTAAGGATGTGAGAAAGGTTGGAGCATCCGTGGGAATTCTGTGCAACCAAGATCATCGGCCCTTAGTGGAAAGGGAAGATTATGGCTTCAGAATTGAAGGGCATCTTCCCCACATTCTGCAAGGAATTCCTGCTCTTTGAACACTTGGCTCCAGACTGCCCTTCAGCCCAGACCTGCACACAGCCACCTGCCCCTGGCCATTGGTCACGTGGGTCAGACAGGTAAGAAAGCTACAGGGCTGGTGTGGGGACTGCTGCATGGGGAGTCTGGAGCTCCGGGCACCAGGCCCAGGGACACCTGCCTGGAACTCCCAGTCACCTCCTCTGGTACGTGGGGGTGGCCACGCCTTCTCCGTGCCGCTGTCAGGGTTGTTACGGAATGCGTGTGGAAAGGGCAGGTCAGCGCTCTGTGCAAGGCTGTCTTGGTCCCGGAGGGCGGGGCTCTTTCTCTCAGCTCTGGAGGCTCCCCTACCAGGCGGGGGTGAGAGCACAGTGCAGACACCTGGGAGATCCTGGACCGTGCGTTCCCCTTCACGATAGCCACAGCCCTCCTCACGTCCAGGCTACTCTCCTCGGGAGAGAAAGGTCACTGGCGGGATTTCCGTGGTTCCCCTTCACAATTCTGCTCTTGGCCCTCCTAGATGCTCTGCCTTCACACACTTTCCTACCACATGGGCTCCCAGCGTGCTCTGGGGGGCGCTTCACTTTCATGTTACTCAGCCTGCGGTTGTCCTGAAGCAGCATCCACACCTGTCTCGATGCTGCTTCTTGAGCCTGGTGTGTGCGTGTGTGAGAGAGAAAGACAGAGAGAGAAGGATGCAGGTGGAGGGAGGAAGAGGGAGATGGAGAGGAAGAAGGAAGAGGGAGATTTACCATCGTTATTATTTTTTACTTACATAAATAATGCATGCTCATTGTAACAAGTCAAATAAAGAGATGAGTTTTTAAATGCCTAGTCTCACCTTCCGCTGGAACCCCAGTATACGGGACCCCCCGCTCTCTCAAATACTCTGCTTCTCACCTAACCCTCTGCCTACTATGGACTCTTATCTATGCACACGCACACACACGCCTCACATTCTCATCAGCCTCTCTCTGCTGCCCCACTAACCTCTCCCAGATGGACACATTTGTTCCATACTCTCCTGCAGGCAAAGGCTAGCGACATCCCAATTTCTGCTCTAGTTCATGAGCTGTCCATACCCTTCACTTTGGACAATCCTAAAACAGCCACAGCAAATTCCCTTGGCAGCCCCATCTCCCTCATATGGCACAGCCTCCCGGCCCCAAAAAGGAGGGCCCTCCTGCAAGGCCCTTTAGGGAAGCCAGAGAACCGACTGGAGAAGGTAGGAGTCCAAGACTCACATCAACGAAATGCGTCTGAACGTGTCCAGGGCCGAGCAAACCGTATGTCTTCATAATTTGATTGTGTCCTGGTCCCAGAGGCACCCCTAGCTCTATTGAACACCGATGGAGTTATTTAGGATCATAAATAATATTATCAGAGGGCGTCCACTGGGTAAACAGAGTCAGTGTGTAATTGCCGGAATGTGATATTGATTGGTCTTCACTGACTAATGAATTATTCCGTTTAAGAGCCCACAGAAATAGCGCACAGCATCTCAAGGCAATGGGGCCTTTGAAAGATTTTCTTAAGAGTGGCCTCCACCTAGAGGTGCTGGCTGCTGGAGCCAAAGGAAGGAGCGTTATCATCTATCATCTGTCCTCTTGTTATTTTCAGTGAAAAATAACAGGGGACCCCACCCTATAGGGACCCCAGCAAGAGCCACGGTCATGAACGGAGGCAACTGCCATGTCCAACCAAATCCCACGCCCTTCTGGTTCACGTTTCCCACCCCATCTCCACAAAGGCCCGAGGCAGCAGATCTGTCACACAAGGGGTCCAACATGTGGATCGCTGGATGGGGGCACCCTGGCATATCGTGTTGTGTACTGCCTACAAGCCAGTCATTTGAAGCTTCCTCGATGACCTTCCAGCGATGGACAAAATTCACGCTTTTAGTGCAAGGCTATTTATTGGAGGGAGTTTCCAAAAGTAGATGTTGTTGCTAATCTCCATGCCTACTCTCTCTCTTAAAAGTAGAGCCTCCTTGTGAGCCTAATGGGAAAAAATACAGGCAGCCTCCAGCCCCATGTCTACACCTTGGCCCCTTTCCCTCCTGTGTCCCCAACCTGCCTGGTTTTCCTACTCAGTTCTTGGCCATTGGCCAATCCTGATCCTCTGTACTAGGGAACACCTTTTCATGTATTTTTTTTCCCCCGCATTTAACTGTTGGACTCTTCACCTTTTCCTTAAGGGTTTTTCTGAATTCTTTATATTTGGGGTGTTAATCCTTTACTGAATTTATTCATTGCATTCATCACACATTCTTTCCGTCTGTGGTTTGTCTTTCCACTTTGTTTATGCCATTGTTTTGGCCCACATGCCTTCTTAACGTTAATGTAGTTTGATGGATCCGTCCTTTAATTCATTATGAATGCTTTTTGTTTAAAAAATCTTCCACATCTTACAGTCACAAAGATAGCTTCTTTTATTTACTTCTGAAAGCTTTAAAGTTTGGCCTTTCACATTTAAGTCTTTAGTTTATGAGGAAATTAATTTTACAGTTTATGCATTAGCATTCAGTTTCACACGTTTTTCCTAAACACAGACCACAGTCCCAGCCCAATGGCAACTCGCCCCTCCTCTTCCCGGTGACCGGCAAGGCCACCACCAGCTGTTAAGGTTCTATATATGAGTGGGGCTGTGGCTAGCTCTCTATTCTGATTCATTGGTCCATTAGCCCAGCCCTGTATCAATTCCGTGATATCTTAAACCTCCACATGAGCATCTCCTCCTCCTTCCCACTGACCCCTTCCAGTGACGCTTTGATCCCATCTAATCCTCAAGACTTCCCTGACCCCCCCCCACCCCCGTCTACCAGTTCTCTCTGTCTCTCTCTCCCCCTTGTTTGATCTCTTACCTCTGCCACTTATTTACAATTCACTATACCTGGATCACACGCATGTATCTTCATGTCACCCAGGCTAACTCCTGTGAACAAGCATCATTCCTTTTGTTTCTTTGTTCCCCGCTGTGCTCCCACCCCCCCACCCCAACACCTCACAGTACCAGACCCCCAGTAGATATAATGGATACACGTTTAAAAGATTCAAAGGTCAATCTCAACTTAGATCTTCAAATCTCATTGGACTTGCCCATCTTGGAAAACACAACCATTTGGGCCCTTTGGGATACACTAGTTCTTAACCTCGGGGTACTCTTGTCTGGCCCATCCAAGCCAGCCTGGCTAAAGGACATGGCTAAGGAACAGGAAGCCCTTACCTGTCTTCCCCAAGGAGATCTAAGACATTCAGGGACATGGGGCCAAACACTGCAAGAATAACCATCCGCCAGGTGGGAGGTGGTACCAAGTCTGTTCGGAAGCCTGGGGCAGTGATGCCAGCTGGGCATCCCAGGAGACTGAAGTCCTTGGCCAAACAACAGGGAGAATCCTTGGAGATGTTTGTGCTTGCTGCCTCTCCCCCCCCCCCCCCTTTACAAAAGCACCTCAGTCTTCCTATTCAGACCTGCATCTCTAGCCTGCAAAGGAGACTGCCGGGAAAGGGACTCCTAGCGACTAGGAACAGTCTTGCAAAACTCCTTCAGAGAAGGAACCTTCCTGGACCGGCTCGTGCTGCTGGCGGTGCAGTATGGGCTCCAGCCAGGTGAGGGGGGTAGAGGTTCGCACTCATATAAGGTTACAGGAAAGGGAAAGGGGAAGCAGAAGGAACGGAGGACGTACTTGGTGGTTGAGAAAGGACTCGTCATACCAACTCAGCAAACATTTTTAAAGGACCTACTCTATATTGGGGCCTCTGCTACATGTTCTGAGACTCAGGGACAAAGCAGTCCCCATTCCCATTGGCATTCCTGCACGGTGCCCCCCTGGGAGTGGTCTCTGGGCGCGGTGGTTGTGAAATGAATCCCTTACCCCAATTCGTTTGCCTTTTCTTTTTTTCCTGAGTTCAGTCTGCAAGTTAATTCAGAGCAAAAGACAGTTACTTAAATCCAGATATTTTATCTTAATGTGGGTAATTCCCATAATATCGTACATTAAGATATCTGATTTCAGCTGCCACCCAACAGGCGGCTGGGATGTCATTTCAGATCTGTTTTATCGCTGCATGTGCATATGTTTCTATCTCATTGATGGCACAGGAGACGCTGTCGTCAGATTGGTCTCACATTCAAAGTGTGGGACTAGAAGCAGTGAGATATTTAACCTTTACATTAAGTGGAAGCTCTGTGTACCGAGCGTGTGAGCGTGTGTGCGCCTGTGTGTGCCTGTGCACGCGTGATGTGTTTACAACTGAAGGAGGGCCGTGGCAGGGAAGACCGTACCATCTCCCACCCCGCCAAGGATCTGGTCTCATTCATCTGTATCAACAGCAACTGGAAAAACCTGGTCTTAGGAGCCATTGTCCCATCGCTGCTCAAAAGCCCCAAAGAGGCTAACGGGTAGCTGTCTGCTGAGCCCAGTCCATCATTAGTAAGAAGGTAAATTGCAAAGAGGCTACTCTTCTGCTCTCCTCCTCGCCCCATCCCGTGATCTCAGCCGAGTTAGCAACGCTGCATGGGGCTGTTTGTTTGGGGCTGATTCTGCTGCCTCCGCGGTGTTGTTCACTCAGATGGGCTGGGAAGTTGCCAAGCGATTAAGCGATCGTGGTTAGCCTGTTCCTTGAACTGCTTTCTTCTGGAATATTAAAAGTTTTACAGCCTCAAGCAGTGCACTTTGGCTCCTAGTAATTAATACCGATTTTGCCATAATATCTTATTTTTATGGGCATTATCTTGTTTTTCATGAGCTGCAAAAAATATCACTACAGCTTATGAAATACGTTATAATATCTTGCTTTGCACAAGTGTATTTGTGCCATTATCTGGCCCCTGGAGCAGCTAATTTAGCCCACATAGTATAGAACAATATTTATTTCCCTACTGATTGAGGGGCACTTTTCTGACGATGTTGCACATATGAGCAGCTCTAGCCTTGGTCATGAACGTGTCCTTCGAAAGGACACATTCTTTCCTTTTGACCTTGCCTGACCTCTAGGAAACATGGATCCTCTATCTCCCCTGAACTTTTAAAATCTATTCCCATTATATATTTGTAATACCTTATATTGCATTCGTGAATCTGTCTCTCCACCAGACCATGAGCTTCCCAAGAACAGAACCTACATCTTTTCACTTTTGTGGCTGGGCTTCTATTTTAGAACATGAGACATTGTACATGTTCAATAAGTATTCATCAAATGATTGACTGTGACCTTGTTTAACACATGAAAGAAGTTTGTATAGGCAAAGAACTTAGCAAAGGTCTTTACACAGAGCAGACATCCAATATATATTGGTTATTTTTATACTAATTAATGTGAAGCCCAAATCTGTCCCCCTGTAATTTACCCCACTTGGTCAGGGCGCTAGCACTTGGCTTATGAGCCAGAACTGGGAAGGCTGGGAGTTGACTCTCAGCAGTAACCCACCAGAGCTACTGTCCATCCTCCCGCCAGTGGCCCTGCGGGGGGTATGGGGGCTGCTTGGGGACAATTCACCCTGGCCTTCTGCCTCAGGGAAAATCCTCATGTTAGTGTACTGTACGAATGTTTGCAAGGAATTTTCATAAATATTATTTTATTGTATCCTCTTTTTTTTTCCTAAAGATCTTATTTATTTGACAAACAGAGATCACAAGTAGGCAGAGAGGCAGGCGGAGAGAGATGGGGGGAAAGCAGGCTCCCTGCTGAGCAGAGAGCCGGATGCAGGGCTCGATCCCGGGACCCCGAGATCATGACCTGAGCTGAGGGCGGAGGCTTAACCCACTGAGCCACCCAGGCACCCTTGTATCCTCTTTCTTAAAAGAAGATTTTATTCATTTATTTGTCAGAGAGAGAGAGCACCAGCAAGAAGGAGCAGCAGGCAGAAGGAGAAGCAGGCTCCCTGCTGAGTAAGGAACCCAATGTGGGACTCGATCCCAGGACTCTAGGATCATGACCTGAAGTGAAGGCAGATGCTTAACCCACTGAGCCACCCAGGCGCCCCTTATTATATCCTTTTTAAAAGCTAGTGATGTGGATGGGGTGTAATAGTTGATCTCCATTTTACAGATACTTTGTGGTGTCCTGCCCAAGACCGTAGAGCTATGAAGGATAGGACTGGACTTGAATCCAGGATTTCAGCCTCTAGACACCTCCCCTCAATGGTCTTTGAGGTGGGCCTTGATAGTGGTGGCTTCGAAAGATAAATGGCACAGCTGGACTGGGTTACTTCACAGTAGCTCCCCTGGCATGATTTGGGGCAGGAACGCTGCACTGGCCACTCCTCTAGATAACCGAGGCAGGGTACTTCTCTCCCAACCGCACCCATCCTGGCTATGGCCCAAAGGTCTCCCTGATGCTGTCTTCCCTTGATACCTCAATACTTCCCTTGACACCTCAATCCATTCATGAAGTCAACAGGCAGAAACAATGGAACACCTCTCTCACCGCCATCAGCCGGGAATGCTGGGACCCGGTAGGTCCATGCCACACTGGTGATCAGGACAAAGGTTGTCTGGTGCTGGCGTTGAGGAGGGTCTTAGAGCATAGCGATGGCCTTATTTTGTTTTCCCAGCTTTGGACAGTGGGAAGGTCACTCTGTGCAGAGAAAGGACCCTTGGTGCCCACACTCAGAGTATTCAACATGGTGGGCGTCATGGTGTAGAGGGACAGTATACTCCAGTTCTACCACAGACACTACCATGATGTTATCTTGAGTGAGTGACATTCCCGCTTGAAGACTCAGTGGCCTCTTCAATAAAATGGGTGTAGGGGGGGAAAAAAGGTACTCTAAAAGAGCCACTGAGATGATGTATGAGAACCCTGCTCTGGTCCATACGAACGGAAGGGATTATTCCACCAAAGGTAACTTCTGTGACCTTGAGTTGTGACTGCCATCCTCCCCAAGTCTAGCCTGTGTATGACTTTTATATACCTCTTCCATGCTTTAGAAGCAGAACCATGGTGACTTAGCAGAGGGAAGGTTTATGTAAGACCTGTTCTGCAGGATGGCTACATGCTGGGGCCAAGGCCTCCTGGACCTGCCCATTGGACCACTGTGTGTACATATAGTGTAAGTACGATTTAAATGATTGTTCATTCTTTAATATTAGCCATAAACCTGGCTAGTATCTCAGTAGTTTCATGAAATGTTTCCTGTATTCTAATCTATTTTGAAAAATGTTGTGTTTTTTTTATTTGTGTCTTACCATTAAAGTTTGTAGATTTTAATAAGCAACAATTTTTAACGACACAGTAATCTTCCAACAAATATTTATCTGTCCTTTATGGCCCTACAAACTACACATTTAAATCCATAAATATGTTTCCTTAAGTCTCATATTTATCTTTTAAGCTTAGTGATAAGGAGGAAGCACGAGAAAAAAACGCAAGTTCTTGTGTTGTTAACACTAACGTATTAAACTTGCTATGCAGCGAAGAAGAAAGCAGAAGATGCCATCTGACCCAACAATCAGAGGCTGCTCAGAACCCAGGGCAACTCAATGATCACCTAACTTCGGAGAGCAATGAACTTAAATACTCTTATTTCACAAAAGCTTGCCGTTGGAAGTGTTGAACTTCGAAATCGTGGTAACTTCAGGTTGTACACATCATAGAAACCACCCGAAATCAGCACTTCCACCATTGAATTGTGGAATCTAGGCATTTAGGAAACCTGAGGGGTTATCTTTCTAACTCAACCCTTACCTAATTGTTACATTTGTTCACACGACTCTTTGTGTCATGGACATCTTATGGCTTCTCTAATGGTGGAGAGGCTGTCTTCTCCATCTTTGTGTCTCCTACTCTGTGCCTTCTATCACTGGAACATGGCCAATGTTACATGACTGTTGTCTGAATGAATGCATAACAGAGAGAATAAAGAAATAAGGGACTGAACTGGCCTTGCATAGCTAGAAGGCATCTCAGCTGAACTAGGACAGAAGCTGCCTTACTAGTTGACAAGGACTTGAAAGCATTTCACTCACTCAATAAACTTTTATTCATTCAATCATTCACCGATCAAATACTTATTGGGTGCCTACTGTATGCAAACACTGTTCTAGGCACTCAGACTACATTAGTGAATAAAACAGAAAAAAATTCTTTCTTAGGAACCAACCTTCTAAGGAAAGGAAAATAAAATGGCCAGTTCAATGGGTCCATATTTAAAAGAATAAGGGAACTGAATATCTCTACTGATTTCTCTGCTTTTGCAACATTTAGGTACACTGTTATAAAATCAATTTGTTGATGCCTACTATTTCCAGACCCTTTTCCAGGCATTTGGGGAAGAACAAGGTTGATAGTAGACACAGAGAGAGCAACACTTACACGGTGGGAATGAATGGTACAGTTGTCATAGCCTTCGGTTCATTTGTCGTAACACACTACTTACAGATTCTTCCTGCTATACCTATGACCTGGGTTATTAAATTTTTATATTCCACAAGGACTTTATGAAGATCGTGCATCTGTGTGTGTGCTACCCAGATTACTATTTATCTGTCATTTATTTTAGAGAATGGTAGTACCGACAATAACTGTTATCGGTGTGTGCGGCCGTAGCTGAAAAGACCATCCTGGGACCAACTGTCCTTTCCACACTGTGCACACAAGAAGATTACTCTTTGGTTTGGGAAAGAACGCACTGTTTGCAAAGTCAATGATTGTTTACTGCTCAACTCGGACTCTCAGCTCAGAGGCGTCTTTGCTCCAGAACAAGCCCTCTTGGCGCCTCCCATCCCCCACTCCCCTCCTCAGCGTGGAGCCTTTTATGGCCGCCTGCTCCATGGCTCATCCCACGCGACCCTCTTCCGTGACAAGCAGTGATTTTGTTTCAGGGCTGGAGTTGGGTCTGGGTGTCACTTGAAGTGTCCGCTTACCCCTTTCCCTGTGAATTAGGCTATGGGTCTGTGAAAACCCTCCTTTTCCTATGTAAATGATGGCCCCATACATAAGGAAGGTGTTTCCGTTTGTTCCCAAAACAACAGCTTATTTTAATATAGAAAAAAAAAAACCTATAAATCAAGTCAATCTGTGTTTTACAAGGTAAGGAGGCACATTTTTTTATGTTTTATTTGACACTCTGGAATCTTACAGGTATATATTTGCAGAATTAATGCAACTCAAATATAATGCATAGTAATAATCGATATAACTTAATAGAATATATATATTCTATATATATAGATATATATCTATATCTATATATAGATATAGATATTCTATATATATATTCTATATATATAAGTATATATAAGTACTTATATATATAAGTAAAGAATTTTATATATATATTTTTATATATATATTTATATATATAAATATATATGGTAAAGAATTTTATATATATATAAATATATATGCCATATATATTTTTATATATATATATATAAAATTCTTTACTTAAGGAAGGGTTCATTGTATCTGTTAAGTTGTCTGCCAACCTTTTCTTTTTAATAATCGATATAACTTAATAATCTATATAACTTAATAGAATATATAGAATATATATTATATATAAGTATATATATGTAAGTACTTATATATATAAGTAAAGAATTATATATATATGTATAATTCTTTACTTAAGGAAGCCTTCGTTGTATCTGTTAAGTTGTCTGCCAACCTTTTCTTTTTCACCAAGGTATAAGATTGTAGGGCACGGGTCCTGGCCCAGGGTCAGACTTCCATTCCTGATAGCACAGTACTGTGCACACGGTGGGTGCTCATTGTGTATTTACTAAACAATAAATATGTTTTAAAATTATAAATTATTATAAATATTATTAAAAGAAAAAAAAACTGAGGCCCAGAGGGGTAGCTAACAATCCAAATGAAATCCTATGTGCTTATGAACAAAAGTAAGATGACCAGCAATGAAGGGCATTAACTGAATCCTTTAATCTTTGTAACAACTGTGCTCTAAAATGGTGGAGGCTAGCTTTTCTATTCCCTCAGGACAGGTAAAGAAACTGAGGCTACCAGGGTAAACTCATCTGTCCAGAATCACATGGCCACACCATACGAAATACTTGCCTAACGAACCAAGTATTACATGAGTACCTATTTTGTACTTGGCGACAGACAAGGAGCTTTGGGAACGGTAAAAGTATAGAACACGGCCTCCGCTTTCATGGCTCTTGACGCCCTGCTGAAAAGTTCTGGTATCTGCAAGCCAACATTTGAATAATCCCGAGAAGGACCAAAATAAGCATGAAAACAAAAACAAAAACAAAGTAAGTGTGAAAGACCTGAAGCGGTGTGACAATCAGGAAAAGGGTAGCCCAGCCCGGAGTGGCAGTCATCAGGGACAATTCTCAAAGGGGTCAGGAACATCGATTGGAACATTAAGGATGCTTTTGTCTTCAGGACTGCTGAGACCTGGATGATACCTCCGGGAGGAGGTAACCCAGGAGCCATGGCTCTTCGTCTCCCTCTCCTCCCTGGTGGGCAGAAAGACGAGGACAGCAGCCACCAGAGGAGTAGGGGGGAAGCCGCCCTCTCCTGAGCGACCCCGTTTTAGGCACAAATGCCTTCTTCTTGGGGCAGAAGTTGGGGGTCCTCTATTAATAGAGCCCCATGCACACAGGGCATCACTCCTTGGAGGAGCCCAGGAAGAAAGGTTGAGCGGGCAGACTCCCTCATCCCCCGAAAGGCGCCCAGACCATTTAATTAGTGTCCCCCGGCTTGTTACATCTGCCACTGTTTCCCCCCAAGGGATACAGTCGGGCCTCACTTGTGCTGACTGTTATCTTTCAAGAGCTCAGAGCAGTGCTTTTTCAGTAACCTCATCAAAGGATAAGCTAGGATTCAGATAAGCTTTTCAAGGAGGAAGTCAGGGTTATAATTTTCAGAGACTTCTGAATGTCACCTCCAATTTTCGACTCTTCAGTTCAAATGCCAGTTTGGGGGAGCTGGGCAGCCTCAGATATTGAAATGGCAACCTCTGACCTCAGTCCTTCTACATTCCTGGTCATCTTAGAGCCTGGCAGATCCAAGAGTTGAAAGTGCTGGAGATGTCTGACTTTATAATAATTCTGCTTCTCAGAAGTGCAAATTACGCAGGAATTGGTGCTAAACTCTCCATTAACTACAGAGTCCAAAAAACCTTTAGTTTCCCAAATTACCTGTCAGTTGCTCTGCGACGCCATATAATTCTGTCGTTTAAGGGAGAAAATGGTTGTAATTTGAAATTTCAGTGAAATTTCTAATTGAATCTGCATTTCACTTTGAAGACTTGATGTTCCTCCGTTTCAGCAATGGGCTGAGTCACATTAGAAATTTCAGTTTCGCCTTTCCCTGAATTCTCCGGCTCCTTTCACTCCTCTCAGGCAGGAGCACCCAATATGGCGGAGCAGCTCTGTGTTTTGTCATACGGTCTCTATCCTGAAACAGGACTTTCAGCAATTACTAGGTCCATTCCCCATCTTGGTATTGGGAAAGGGTTGGAGGAAGGGGAAACTGAACTCAAATAAATGTTAAAAAAAAAAAAAATTGCTTCCCCCTTTTAAGCCCCCACAAGTGATAATGACCGTAATTATTCTTAGTAATGAAATCTAGTACCCCATAGTCATCCTAGGGACCAAGTTATAGGATATTTTGGCTTTGTGGCTTTTCAAACCTTCTCACTGAGGGAACTTTGGAGCATACATAGCAATTGGGTCTTTGATTCTCCACTCTCATTTTAACCAGAAGAGCTCACTTTAATATAGTTAATTAATATGACCAAAAGTAGAGTTTTCTGGTTGAAATTGTCTATTTCTACTTAAGAATTCACTGAAATGAAGTGATCCCTAGCTTGGAGGGTGGGCAGAGTTTGAAATCTACTGAACATACATTATATTATAGCTGGGGAACCTGAGCCCAGAGGGAAAACTTTATGTCTATGACAATGTCATCTGCTCATTCATTCCACAAATATTTATTGGGAACTTTTTATATGCTAGGTTTGTCTTAAGTCCTGGAGTATTAGCACTGAACCAAACAAAGCTCTCATTCTCATCACAGAGTTTATATTCTAGTGAGAGGAGATAGACAATAAGCCAGAAACCAGTGTATTCTATGCCAGGTAGGGTTATGGGCCATCAAAAAATAATAATAAAATAGAATAAGAAGAGAAAAAATATGTGGGGTGGAAGAGATGTGTTATTCTACATGGGATGGTCAGAGAAGGACTTGCTGGAGACGGTGACATAGGAAGACCTGAAGGAAGTGAGGGAATGAGCCATACAAGTAACTAGGAAAGGAAATTTCCAGAAGTGAGAACACCAGACAGAAAAAGTTGTTGCCTGGGATGTTCTAGGAGCAGCCAGAGCTGTTGCTGAAAGGAGCAAGTGAAGGGGAATATTGCAACAGGATCTTCGAGATCAGAGGGGCCTGGTCATTTAGGATGCTATAGACCATTGTAGGTCATTTGGACTTTATTGTGAGTGAGCTGGGAACCACTGAGGGTTTGGAGCAGAGGAATGACCTGTGACTTAGGGTTTCTAAAGGATCTCCTTGGCCGCTGGATAAGGAACAGACTATAGTTGAGCAGAGATGCAAATAAGGTAAAGTGAAGAGATTACTGCGATAACCCAGGCAAGAGAAAGTGGTGACTTGGACAGGGTGGTGGCAGTTGGGAAGATGAAAAGTGATTGGGTCCTGGATACCTTCAAAGGACTGAGCCAAAATGACTTGCTGTTGACTTGAATTTGAGGTGGGAGAGGAAGCACAAGTCAGAGATGACGCCAATCTTTTACTGACCGAGAAGCTAGAAGAACGCAATCATCACTTCCGGAGATGGAGTAGACTATGAGAAGAACCGATTTGAGTGGGAAAATGAGAGTTTTGCTTTGGATATCTGAAGGTTAATATGCCTCTTAGACATCTATTAGCCTTCCAACAAGAACAAAAAGTGTTAACCAGCACCAAAGAGCAATTTCCTGATATTCCCTTCCAACTTTCAGGAGAAACGCAAAAAGTAAAATAGAATCAACTCAAACTTTCTACATGTAACTTTGCTTGCAGGTGGTAGTTCCCCCATAGGTTGACCGGTGTACTAATTTTCCTTTCATTGAATAATGTGTGCCAAGGGATACAAGTTCATTTTAATAAAAGTCTATGCAGAACAGTAGTCTGCTGAGCGTCACAAAGTTTGCCTAAATCATGGGAAAAGTTTGCTTATCGACGTTGCAGATGGCACCCAGCTGGGAGGGATCGCTAATAACTCGGGATGACAAAATCTATATTCAAAAGGGAGGCTAGGAGGATGGGATAGAACACACACGATGGAAACCATCAGAGCTGCATTTAAGATCCCACCCTTTGGTCCAAAATTTTTTGTGCAAGTGCAGAATGGGAGAAGCCTTGGTTTTCCAGAAATTCATGTGAAACAAAGTCATAGGGGATTAGTTGACTGTAAGCTCATTATGTCATAGTATGGTACATGACTTTCAACAAAACTAATGTAACATTAATAGAAATGTAGTCCTGAGTAATAGAGTTAATAATCCCAACATATTGTGCACTGAACTGTCCATACATGTCGGGTAATTGTGTTCAGTTCAATATAGTTCAATGCTATATTTGAAATAATAGTGGGCATCAACAGGAAGGTGGTCAGAATATAATGGGCTTGAAACTCTCATAGCTTCCAAATGCATCTCTAGTGATTGCTTTGGGGAGATAAGCATTGAGAGGACCGGATTTTTATCTCTCAAGCTAGTGGTTATTCCTCACTTTTAAGTATTTCAAACTGAGGGTGTGGGCTGAGTTTTGTCAGAAGACCAAAGACTGGGGCTTCCTGGACCCATTCTGAACACCACCTAGCTTACTTTTTCTTAACCAAACACACACTGAATCCCATTGACATTTAAATAGTTCTTTTGTGAAAGATTCAAGGGATTGGCCCCAAAGCCATAGAGAAGAAAGAAAGGAAGTAGAGGGGAAAGGAGAGGGGAAAGAGAGTGTTGGTTGTCTAAGTTTCCTAAAAACTGTCTCACCAGATACCTGCCTATTTTCAATATCCTGCACTTCGATGCCTTTTAAAATGCCTTTCCATCCATTTTATCTTTTCATCCTCATAGCAAATCTGTGACATTATCACCCCACTTTTATGGATTAAAAAGTTGAGAGATTAAAAAATGACCCAACCAAGGCCATCCTGCCTTGGTATAGTGATGAAATTGGCACCAAAACTCAAACCTTTGACTTCTGCAAGAGAGTTCTCTGAAGATTATCAATTCTGAAAGCAAAGAAATAAAGAAAAAAAAACTCTCTTTAGTGAGTGTCCTCGGTGCTAAGTACTTAGTACACATATCTCCCAGATTACAGACCTAGGGCTGGAGCCGGTTTCTCTCACCCTGGGCCATGCTTTCAAGGTCTATAACGACTACCTCCCTCACCTCACAAGTGCAGGAGAAGGCAGTATGGGTCAGAGTAGTTTGTGGAAGACATCACTGGAGAGGTAGGACTCAAGCTGGGCATTAGAATTCCAAGGTCTACTGGGATATTCTATCTGGAGACTGGCCACAAAACACTTCTAAGGAGCAAAGACTCACATAAGCTTTCTTGTGCCTTTGACATTCCTGATGATCTCCAAGGACTGTAGAAAGAGGACAAGATCGGGGGAGGATGGAAAATTTTATCTACCTGTATCTTTCTAGAATTCGTAGGTGGTCCCCATGGGCAAAACGACTCCATACGGGAAAAGAAATCATGTTTGGGTTTAGGACTTGACAGTCGGAAAAAAATCTCAGCAGGGACAGCCAGGGTTGTCTTTGATGATTTTTAGGAAGGGATGGCCTGAAGTTTGAAGACTGCAGAGGAGACCCTTCAGGTGTACAGTTAGACTAGCTATGTGGGCATAAGGCTTTAGAAAAATCTCCAAATTGTTCCAGCTTGCACTGCCCCTCCCCATGACCATGCTTGCACTATCCCAAACTTTTGCTGCAGCCCTGTCCACTTTTCTCCAAGCAAAGATTTAACCTTGCATCAGATCCTTTTCTGGGAGCTTTCATCTTGGATACTCACTTTAAAAAAGGTAGGGGGGACAATTGTATTCCTTCAACAGCAACCCCTGTCCCCTGTCCCCTGCTTCCCTAGCCCAGCCCACCATGGCCATAACTTACTTTCCTCTTGGTCAGATTGAGGGCTCTTCTCCTAAACTGTATCCATCCATTTTTGGCTAAGTGACACTAACTGTATTGTAAGTAATAGCCCGCCCGCGGCAATGTCGCTAACGGGTCTGTTTGTGCCTGGGTTATGAATGAGCCCGTCCCCAGCTCTAGTCAGAGTCATACAGCTCTGGGCTGGGAGCTCATCCCATCTTGCAAGGTCAGACCTCATTGGTTTTTGGACGGTGGGAAAATCTCCGAGGAAAACCCAGGATATGGCTGAATGAGCTGCCCCACTGAAGATTTTCTAGGGGGGCAGCTCATGAAGGCGGTGTCTTTTCCTTCTCTGGGCCCACAGACTAAGTTTTTAGAGACTTGGATGCTTGGATACTGCACTCAGGTAAACCCCAATGGTCACCTCCTGGCCTCGGACAGTAAGGATAAGAGAAACACACTCAGGTGTCACAAAGTCCCATGAGTACAGCCTTGTTCTTCATGACCATCCAGCCTAGCAAGGCATGGGACACACTGGCTGTCTGAGAGTATTTGTGAAACCTACCTTCATCTGATCGAGTGCCAGGGACTATGCCAAGGGCTTTACGCATTTTATTTTACTTTATGGTCCTGGTAAGCCTGTGCGTTAGATGCTGATATTAGACCTAAGGACGCCCAGGCCCTACAGCTGCTGGGAGCTGGAGCCCGTGTCCTGGGGTCTGACTCCAGAGGTCAGTCCTGGGAAGTAGCCCACCCCATCTTCTCTAAAGGAGACAAGGACGTTCTTACCATCAGCTGCATTTGGACATCGCTGGCATTTTCACACCCGATCTGAAAAATCAGAGCTCGGCGGTCCATGCTCAAGTGTGTGTGATTGTGTGTGTGTAAGTATACACATCCAAGTTCGTACCAAGGGAGAGGGACATGATTCTGAAATAGGGATTTGGGGGGAACTGCCACTGTTGCCCCCTTAGCTGTGTTCTAGGAACCCCCTGCTCCTGCTTGTGGTAATGGGGCCCATGACTTACGGATCCCATGGTTCCCGGGCCCCTGCCCTTACTTCATTCTGGCCTCTTCACCAGGGCTCTTTGGGCTGTTTGTTTCAAACCAGATTTTCTCCTAGCAGATTGGGCAACTGAACTGCACTCCCCCAGTTTTGACCCTTAGCATTCTGCAAGGATTCCCCACCCCGTTCCCCCACTTCAAGGTTTTCCCTTTCTGTTGGGCTCAGACACACTCCTTGCCCCAGCTTCATACTGGATCATAGGATCCCCAGTATTTTTTATGGAGGCATCATTCATCCAACAAATATGTGTCAAGTGCCTCCTCTGTGGGTATACTTGGCCCCGAGAAGAAGAACGTGATCGGACAGAACCAACCTCTATGTTGCCCACCACCCACTGGGCAGACAGACAAATAAACTGGAAAAACTACTGGTCACAGAGAAAAAAAAAAAAACCCTTAATGTTAAAGCTCGAGACAGAATTTCAGAATTCTTGAGAACAGAGAGTTGTCTTCTGTTTTGTGATACCCCTCTGATGTGCCATTTGTGACAAAAAGTCAGGCCCCAGAGACAGGCTTGCAGGAGGGGTGAATCAAAGGACTGCTGGGTTATAAGGAGGTGATTCAAGTGGGAGGAGTAAAGAGGCAGGAGTGAATAGAAATCAGGAAAACCAAATGCATCAGCACAAAGAGGCAAAGGTCAGAGAAGTTGATGGTGGTGGGACCATCCCAGGAACTTTTCAAACCAGGGGAGAATTCATTCTAAGCCCTCTGCTCCGCCACCTGCCTTGCCCTCTACCCCTTTGGTCACATGTTATAGGAAAGTAGCATTTCTCTGTGGTTTTGTGCGCACTGTCAGACAGGACAACAAAAAGAAACCCCATCACTTCTCTGTTGAGACCAGAATGCTAGCAGAACATGGCACCGAGAGAGGAAGTAACCCCAGAGTTTCAGGCCACGGTCGGTCGCAGAGGGAACAGAGGCTCTGAATGGAGCTGAGGGTAGACAGAGGAGTCGCTACAGATGGGCTGTCAGGGAGTCCCTTCCCCTCAAACACGCCTCTTCCCAAACAGAGTGGATGTGGGTCCTGCTCAGTCCTGACCACGCTGTAGAATCGCCTGGGTGCTGCCAAACAGACAGATGTCCGATCCCATGATTGAATCGGTCTGAGTTAGGAGCTGGGCATAAGTATTTTTTGCATCAGGGAACAATGACCCTTGAAGGGAGAAGGGGCGTTCAGATCTCTGTGCAACGCGGCAAACGTTGGAGATAAAGAGAGCTAGCGAACCCAGGGGAGGTACAGATAGAGGGAAGTGGCAGGCCAGCTGAAGCCGGAGGCTGGAGTGGGAATCAGCCAGGGAACGGGAAAGGAGGCGGACAAAGAGACAATGTCCCAGAAACGGGGGAGCATCGTAGTTAAGGCCAGAGTTCAACCTGTTCCCGGGAACCCGGCCAGGCTAGAGTTTGCATGTGTGTGGGAGTGGGGGAGCCGAGGAGGTTCCGTGGCCTGCCACTACAGCCCAGGAAATAAGAGCACTCCTGTAAGCAATCCAGAACCAGATTCTTGCTAACTCCTTAAGATCTAGAAAATAGCGCCTGTTCCCTGCACCCTTACAAAACCCCTGAGGCATTGCTATCCCCTGCAGCATAGCAAGCTACCCCAGAACTCAGTGGCTTCGAACAATCGACAGTGATCATTGCTTGCAATTGGGTAAGTCCCCTGAATGGTCCTGGTGCTCTGGGCCGGGCTTGGCTATTCCGGCCTGGGGTCACTGGTGGGACTGTGGGCCGCTGATGGGAAGGCTGGCCTGTGTAAGATGGCTCACCGCTGTGTCTGGAGATTGACTTCCGGCTGTGGCAAAAGTGCATTTGTCCTCATCCTGCAGGCCAGCTCGGGCTTTACTCCTGGTGATGCCTTCCTCAAGGAGGGGAGTCTGGGGGGATGAGGGGGATAGGCAGAACCACACCAAAGCTCTTGGGTTCCAGGCTTGCAACTGGCACACTGTCACCTTTGCTTCATTTATTTGGCAAACAAGGATGGAAATCAGTGCAGATTTAAGGGATAGGAAAAGAGACTCCTGGTGATGGGAAGAGCTGCAGGGTCATATTGTAAGAGGCATGGGTGCAGGAGGCAGAAACATGCCCGCCATTTTTGCAAGTGGCTCAGCCGCCTCCCACAACCCTGCCTGCCTCCACGGTTGCCCCAGGAACACGTCTCCCCAGAGCCGTGCCAGCACACAAATCCGGCCACGGCTCCTACTAACCCAGCAGCCACTGACAAGGGCAGGCTCCCGCTCCTAACTGCTCAGCGCAGTCATCACATGCCATCGATTTCCTATTCGCTGCCTTCTGACTCTCCAGGGCTGGTTTCCTGAACACCACAAACGGTCGGTGTTTCTTTGTGTGTCCCTCAGTCCTCCTTGGGCATTTTCTTTGACATCAGCGCACAAAGAAGCTGGAGCCCTCCCCGGGGCAGCCAAGGTGAGTGTCAGGGCCAGGCCAGTGATCACAGGCCCCGCCAGTGACAGGACATGGGGACCTCCCCGAGAAAAGCTGGTTCCTTGACTGCTAGCCCTGAAAGAAAAAGTGTTCTGCCCGTACCTCCCCGGCCTCCTGCCTGTTCCACGGTTGCACAATAAAGCTTGTCAGCACCCCGCCCCGACCAGCGAGCCCCTCCCCCGTCCTGGGCTCAAGGCAGCCACCACCTCGGCCAGTCTGCCTTCAGATGCACGTCCAGTCTGAAGACTGGAAAGGAAAGCAAGGGACCGTATGAAAGAGAAGTACGTGGGAGGACAGACCAAGGGGGGATACACACGAAGAAGAAAGGGCAGGAGGTCTGGGAGGGGTTTTCGTTATTGACTTCATGTTGAAGAAGGATCGGTGCTGGTGGAAAAGCTGTTTCCTGTCTCTTTGCTGAGATCCCACAGTGATGCACATGAACTAATAAAGAAGACTGGCCGATGCCGCTTTGCTCTACACACACAAGTGACTGGGCAGGGCCTCTAATGGCAATGAAATTTTAAAGAAGGAAAATCAGCTAGGTAAATCTCCGTGGAGGGGTTAGGACTTGAGGTACGAAGGATGTGTAGAGACAGACGCGAGAACTTACAACCCAGCCAGAAGGAGCCATGCATGCAAAGGGAGTCTGGTGACCAGCTGGGCAGTTTGCTGGGGACTCGCCTGGGTCCTGGGCAAGATGGCACGACCCGCCATTCCCACGGGCGAGAGACACGGTCATCACATCACATCTCCCAGCCACAGGCATGCCCACCAATGGTTACAGACACTCCCTCCTGTCCCTCTGACTCCTCTGTGCTCTCCCATCGCCCAAATTTTTAGGTGAAACTCGGCTTTTCCTTCTGTCATTTGCACCAACACGCTGTGACCTTGGGCGTGGCACTCCAGCCTTCAAAGCCTCAACGATTCTGTCTGGCTCAAAGAGAGGGTAGAATCAGTGGGTGCTCGGGGTCCCTTTCAGTGCTAGGATCATAAACCACTGTCCTTGTTACTTTGTTTAAAAAGTGAAGAAATTCAAGATATTTGGATAGCACAAGAATGATATTTGGGGAGTGTTTCCAGGTTGGGAATCAGTGCAACTATCTGGTATCTTCCACACAGTGAGGTAGCAGGTTGGAAAGAAGTGTAGGGAGGAGGCTCTACCCTCGGTGCTGCCCTGGGACCTCCGCCCGCACCCCTCCCCGAGGCTGGGAAGAGAGGAGAGGACGCGCTTCCCGGCCTCCAGTCTGGCTCCATGTGGCTCGTGAGAAGCTGCACATTTTACAGCTGAAGGCAGTGGGCTCCCCAGGATAATAGCAGCTGTTCAAGTGCATATTAGCACTCAAGATGCTTGATAAGAGGAATTAGAGCACCGCCCGTTTCTTTATTTTTTTATTTTTTGCCTGGCTGAATCAATAATTAAGTGTATTCTAATAGTGCAGTTTTGCTCGAGATTCTCATTTGGCTCAGGCATTAGGTCTAAATGAAATATTTAGTTGACAGGATACAGTTATGAAGCAAAACCACATTTCTGTCTGTATACTTTAATTTTTCTAATGATGAGAAACCACAGTCTGTCTCCGAGCCCTGGCTGCGGTGGCTTTCCTGTCATTCCCTCTTCCAGAGAGAAGATAAAAATCCCTCTTCCTCCTGCAGGAAAAATGAGAATGTCACATCCCAGTGTCCACCATCCTATGGGGCCCGGAGCCATGAGAAAACCCGGCTTCCATCCAATTTGTTCTAATGCGGGCAGATTCCTCAGAAGGGCATGCTGGGACCTCCGCTGTAGGCAGCGGGGAGGGACAAGATGCCAGTTCTGTGGACAACCAGGGCTGGGGCACTGAGGGACTATGTGGAAACAGCTAGAACCTCCACACTCAGGGAGATGTGTGGGCAGAGGGTGACGTGAGGCTGGAGGTGGGGCGTCCGTCCGGGGACCCGGGCTACAGGGCTGCTCATGACCCAGGTGCCCCGTCTGTCACCGCACGACCAACCTGTGCTGGGGACTCAGCGCTCTCTGAGCCCAGAAGGAGCGAGCCCAGGAGATGAGGGCTCAGCCAGGCAGGCGATGGCTCAGGGCAAGCCTGCAGTCCCAGCCTCACCACCTCCTTGCTGTGTGACACCAGAAAAGCCCCTTTACCTCTCTGGGCCTCGTTTCCTTCATTGCTGATAAGCAGGAAGTCTTTCAACAGGCTTTATTCACTTTATTTCAGCTTCAGGCAGTGCCCACTAGAAAACGTTTCTCACGTTTGACCCGAGCCCATTGAGAGATGCCTAGCTCATTCTTGAGGGAGTGCACACCTCTACGCCCACCCGTGTCTTTCATCGACAGCTCCTGGCCCCGCCCCTGTCACACTCTCCCTGCCTGGAGCCCTCAGAGGGCTCCAGAGAGCATCACCTTTGAGCCAGGGCAATGCCATGAGGTTTCCCCAGGGGTTGGGACATGGCGAGTCCAGCTTAGGGCCAACATGGGTGTCGGCCCCCCGAAAAACAGAGAGCGGGGCCTCCCGCATCAGGCACGCGGTGGCTATTGATCATTAATTATTTGCACAGCTTGCTTTTCTGCGTGCCTCTATTTCAGATAAATATTGTGTCTGCTTTTGCTGTAGAAATGTAAAAAGGAGGGAGGGGTAGAAAGGAAAGAAAGGCAAGCCATGTTGATTTTGAATCCAGGCTGGCTGGTTCACTCTTGTAGTGTTTGAGAAGTCAATCCATTCATCTCCAGCAAAGTGGGCAATGCAGAAAAGCGATATTTGTCTAATATTTGTTCAGCCTATTGTGTCTTGCAGTGTATTCCCAGGTGCGCTGGCTTTCAGAGAAAGTTAATCACTGTGTCTTAAGACCTCCCGGGCTATGCCATTTCTGAGCAAAAGGTGCGGGATATGGTTTTTGTTTGGGGGATTTTTTTTTAATCTCTATATTTCTTCTCCTTCTTTCTTTTTGGTTGTAGCCGGGCGGGTTGCTGCCTGTTGCCAAAGGTACCAGCCACTAAGAGGCAGGGGAGGGGACAGAACAGAGAAGGTCAGGCCTGTGGCCGTGGGGCCTTCTCCTGAGCATCTCCGTGGAGCCGAGCCAAGAAGTGCCTGTTGGGGAGGTGGAGCAGTGGGCGGGTCTATGGAGGAGAAGGCCTGGAGCCTTGAGTGGTCGCCATATTGGTCTTTCCTGGAACAATCCCTACAGTAGGAAGGGCTCGTGATTCCTTTTCATGACAGTGTTGCATTTTGATCCCACGGCAGCCGGGAAGGCCCGTGAGACAGTTGGAGTTGTGGCGGGCTCACTGGCAGGCCTCAGTGGGTCCACATGAGGCCCTGCCCCTCTGTGTTCCCCTTCCCTTCTCCACTGGGAAACAGGTCTGTGGGGGGTCGTGTCTCCTTCCTCTGCCCATGCTCAGCAGCTGAGCTGAGCTGAGGCCCTTTCAGCAGAAGCCCGTCTCGTCCTGGGCGTTGTTGGCCAGGTCCCCTCCGACACCACCTGTTCCCCGGACCCGCCATGTCTGGCATGGCCTGTCCTGACCAGGCAGGCGATGTCTGATGTCCAACCGTCTCCTCCATCCCCCTGATGCTTGATGAAAATGCCCCGCTAGGGACCACTTCGTGTTTTGAATGCTCACAACTTTATCATATAAGGACAAAGAATGACTGGGATTTCAGGCCCACTGCAGATGAGAGAGAAAAGAACCCGGGTTCGAGGCCCCGTACAGTCTACGGGACATCTCTCTCATGTGTCATCCCAAAAAGCTTTGGAAGATGGAAAGCATGTGTGTGTGGTTATCATGTGTGAAGGTGAAAATATGATGACTCCCGGACCCAGGAGAGCTGCACCCGCTGCCCCCATGCACTGCACATCTTCCAGGCAAGCTCTGCTGGGTCTCCTGTCCTCAGAGCAGGGCTGGGTGGAAACCATGTGGCTTCGGACTAAGAAGACTTGGGTACAATCCTAGCTCTGCCATTTCACTGTGCTTGGGAAGGCTACATGAGCTCCCCAGAGTCTTAGTTTGTTTTTGGTAAAATAGGGGAAATTAGACCTTCCTTATACAGTTCTTCTAATGACTCAGGAAAACACAATCACTTTGAATATGCTCGTTCTTTCTCAGGCATGGCTCCCTTTGTCTTTTGCTTTCACTTCCTGAGAGAGACACAAGCCCTTCACAAATCTTTTCTTGATGATGGACTAAGTTGGGTAGTTAGTTCTGGTCTCAATTGCTGTAACTCCCAAGAGCTCTTTCTTGTTATTTTATTGTTCCTTTCAAAAAAAAAAAAAAAGATCATTCTGTTTGTGTTTCTTGGGGGCATTTCTTCTCTTACCCCAGATTTTTACAGGGATTTCTTTTCTCTTGTTTTCTTCTGTTCCCTATGTTGCTTTCTTTTCCTTAGAATTTTCTTCTCTGATAGCTTAGGCACTGCCTTCGTGATTTGTCCAAACGTCTGGTGATCCTTGGTGATCCTTTAGAACGAGGCACAAAAACCTGACTGGGGATTCTCTGCATAAGGGCTCATCAGGCATTAGGATCCACGGGTCTGTAGGACAGGGCCCAGCCATGGGTTTGGGGATACCCAAATGTCAGCATCCATGGGTCTTTTCTCCGGAGGTGGTCCTCTCCAGAGGGCGCCCTCCTTCCCACCTACTGCCTGGAGGACACTGGCAGGCCTGGTGGAGGGAAGGGTTGGAGAAGTTCCCCCAGAAGGTACTTTCACTTGGTATCTTTTTTCCCGGGTGCATCTGCTTCCCTTAACCCTCACCTGAGCCTCACGTCCCTACCTCTAGATCCTTCCTCACTGAATCTCTCCAGGGAGCAAACCTTCTTGCCAGGGTGGGGGATATGTAGCCATTGGCTATACAGGTTGGAGAAGAAGATCTGGGGGCCCAGGTGCTCCTTAACAGACTTCCACCCACCCTCCACCCACCCTCCCTGCTTGCAGCCTCACTCCTCATCCACGCCACTGAAGACCGTGGTCCTCCCAGCTCCGGAAGACTTCCAAGACTGCCCTGACCCGTGGTGGCGAACCCTCCACACACCCTCGGATTCCAGCTCTTCTCAGTCTGCTCCATCGTTAACACTCGAGTCTGTTTCCCATTGCCCAAAGGACTATTGACGTCTCTCGTTCTCTGTTCCACCATCCGACTTTTTTGCTTCCTTTGTCTCCAAGGGTTTTTTCCTTTTTTATTCTTTGATGTTCGTGGAAGGGTGTTAGGGAGGGGATTAGAAAAGCACCTGTTTAACCTAAAGTTGCTGTAACTCCCTCAAAGGGCAATTATCATGGTCTGGCCCATAATAGATGTTGAATAAATGTTGGCTTCCTTCCTTCCTTCCTGTTCTCTGCCATGCAGGTAGTGCTCTGTGCATCTGTGACTACCCAAGAAAGGTTTTAAGAGGCATAAAGTACCATTTCGGAGACCCAGAGTACTCCCCGCGAGTCCCTAGAATTTCCACCAAAAGAATCAATTCAGACAATGTTTTCAAGAGGTCTGCAAAAATGCAAATGCAATGGGAGTGTGTAGGTCGAATGATGGACCCTGAGCCTCCCTTCCATTTCCCGGACTCGGCCTCTAGGTGTGCTTCGACCTGCCGTAAGAAGAACCTGCCCTGGGGAGCACTTGATGTTCAGCCGGCCCCAGAACGAAGACACGTGGAACGATCTGAAATCCGGAGTCCCAGGGAGCCAGGCTGAGCCTAGCCAAGATCATCTGCTCGCATCCGAGAGCACAAGTAAGAGCTGAGGGTTTGTCAAAGAAAAATAAACTTGAAGGGGCTTTATTCTCATAAGATCAAGAGCCTTGGTTCCTCTGGGAAACGCTGTGGCCGGCAGGGAACCCAGAGACTGGAATGCTCAGCTCAGCACGAGTCCATTCTACCCAAAGGAGAAGAATCCTGTTTGAACCCTCCAGAGGGTTTCTGACCACATCCAGAACAGAGACCGACTTCCTCCCATGGCCCAGCAGGGTCTGGAGACCTGCATCTGCCAGCATCTCTGACAATAGCCTCTTGGCCCCGTTCACTTGTCCCTTCCTCTGGCCCCCTTGTGTGCTCACATGTGTCAAGCTGTTCCTGCCTGGGAATGTTGCACGTGCTGTTCCTCTGGCTGGAATGTTTTCCGGGAGACCAGCTCCTCCTTGTGCCGTTCTCGTCTCAAGGTCATCTCCTAGACAGGCCTTCCCCTTCCTACCCTCTGCCTTTAAACTGGTTTGGATTGTGATGATGCTATAGGATTCCTCATTTCCGTGGATGGTATTATTTATTAGTTTGTGAACTTATTTTCGGAGTTCCCTGCTAGAATTAAAACTGCGTGAGGGCAGGAACTTGTCTGTCTTGTTGGCTGCTGAAGGTGCAGCTTCTGAAACCCTGTCTGATGCTGAGCAGGGGCCGGGGTGGGTGTTTATTGTCCAAGCCAAGAACGAGAAGAAGGATGCTTAGAAAACAGCGCTGGAAAGGCCAGTGCGGCCTGGGCTGGGTGGACTGGAGTGCCAAAATGAGGACTCCGGACTGTACTTTGTGAGCCACTGGGAGCCACGGAAGGCTCTAGAGGAGAGGATGCGGTCATCAGAGCCGTCCGGCAGGAAGGGTAATGCGGCAGGTCTGGAGTGCTGCTGGAAAATGGAGCGGAGGCCAAGAGCCCAGTTAAGGCCAAGCCGAGAGCCGTAACTCGGGGGATAACTGTGGGAATGGACAGCGTTGAGAGACGGGCAGAAAAAAATGACCATCTGCTTCACAGTTTCAGGACGGGCTGGCTGCCCCCAGGGACCGGTCCGCCCTCCCCTGCCTCCATCCACCTCTGATTCCTCGTGCATGTCCGCCCTCCCCAAGAGCCCGGTCTGGGGCCGTAGCTGGCAGCCTCGGCTCCCAAGTTCCTCCCCGGCTGCTGCCGCTGCTCGATTTCTGGTCAAGGAGGAGCCCACAGCTGTCAGGCTAGAGGCTCCTTCCTTCTTCTCTGGTTGATTTGAAACTCCGGCTTTGCGCACACTGGCCGCAACGGTTGCTTCCAATTCCCCAAGGCAGATTTAGACCCAGTTGCTGAGTTAAGGCAGACAGAGGGGAGCTGCTGTGCAGGTTTTGCCTTCATTAATAAGTTTCCCTGACAGCAGAAGGAAGTCTTTCCAGTCAATTCTTTGTAGTCAATTCCTGATCGTCGTCCTCCTGTTGTTAATATTGTCGTTAAACTCCCGAAGCCTCACTGAGTGAAAGCTAATTATAATAATTAACAGAGAACTCCTGAACTTGTCAAACTGGTAATTATAAACCACGGGGACTTTTATCATTAATAGATGCCATGGAAAGGGAAGGCACAGGGGTGCTGGCAGGGAGAGGCATGCTGGAGATGTGCCGGTCCAGAGCCAAATCCGAGTGCCACCAGGACAGGAGAACATGGCTTCCTCTGGCTCTGTGCCCAACACTCAGCCTGCCTCTGCTTTCCCACGAACCAGCCCTGAGTCTCTCTATACACAGATCCCCCACCGCCTTGCAGAGAGAGCCTACCTTCTGCCACACACACACACACACACACACACACACACATACACACACGCACACACATTCTCTCTCTTACACATTCACATACTTGAACAGGATTAATTTTTACTATAAGGGGGCTTTATATTACTTCATTCATTTGTGCAAAAAAAAAAAAAATGTATGGAGCACCTAGAAAGCACTAGAACTTACCTTATAGGCCAGAGATAAAATTGTGGGTAAGACACAACGCCTGCCCTCAAAGGGTTTAAAGTCTAGTGAAGGATGGGGAGGGTTCAAAAAAAGCCCTTCAAAATACAATACAACTTTATCATAGTTCCAATGAGGGTATTTTCAAAGTGCAGGGTGAGATTGGGGATCAGGTATGAAATCTGCCAGCCTGGGGAATGACCCCGGTGTCAGACCGATGGAGAACATTTTATAGTTCTGAACATTTTATAGCTCCTAAATGCCTTAAAAACCGGATGAAAGTCATGGCCTCTCACTCCGGAAAAAAGCTCAGTCATGCATAAATGTAAAATGTTTCTGGAATTTTAACACTTCATGGAGAACTCAGTTTGGGCTCCAAAGACCTACAAAACCCTGTTGTACGAAGTGCGGAGCCCTGGGCCTGGCACACGGCAGGTGCTCAGTAAGAGGCAGCTTGTACTGATACAACTGATCTCACATTCTCGGTGGAAGAACTATGCAACATGAGCTCCGGGGAAGCACGTGGTTGGCTCCGAAGGAGAAGGTGCGCGCTGGTGACTGTTAACCACCGCTGGTCGATCAAGTCCTGTCTTGTTGCCGGGGTGTATGCCAGCCAGACACGCCTGGCTGCGGTCCCCACCGTGTCTTCTCCTCCACATCACTAGGGCACATGGGGACTTCCAGCAGCAACTCTGGAAATGATCCTCTCCCTTCTTCAAAGCTGGCCTAGTCATCAAAGACCACCTTCGGCTGGAGACTGCCCGAACCCTTCCCAAAGCGAGCCTTAGAAATAGCCTGGCTTTGCCGCATCCCCACCCCACCCCAGACCGTGGGTGGAATTAATTCTAGTCTGCTCCTGGCTGTGGTCTCTCCTCCCAGCCACTGATGGGTCCCTTGCTAGCGGCAAGGGCAAAGGGGTGGCTTGGAGAGGCTCTGGGGCCCTCCGCCCTCTAGCAATCTCCATCCCTTCTCCCCACGGACCACCCCAATGAAACCTGTAATCTAAAATCCAAGCAACTCCCTTGACTATACAAACATATTCTCAAGACAAATTCCCCAGGACCGTCTTGAAACCAAATCACCCCTCCCAAGTCCCACCCACATACACATTTGCAAACGACCATAAAAAATAACTCTGCAAAGTCAGCTTAAATGGCTCCCCCGGCTCGGGTGCAGGGGAACCGAGCCGTCAGAGGGACCCCGGTGATCTAGCAGGAGGGGGCGCTGCTGGCTGGCCGCCTGCATTGTGTCCAGCTGTCCTCTTTCTGAAATCCGGGAGCTTTGGCTGGCAGGTGGAGAGGGCCAAAGCAGTTCAAGTCAGGGCATGGCTTGGGTTCGCTTCAAAGTCCCAGTCCAGTGTTTATTTTTAGCCCAAGCTCCAAAACTGTCAGAAGAACTTCAGAGGTCTCCAGGCCCAGCAGCGGCTTTTGGTTTTGGCTGGAACAAGAGAGGGGCAGACCACAGGTGTCAGAGGGACCCTGCCAGGGGACTCGGCGGCGGGTCACCAGCAGGGCCTGGGCCCAGGGAGCGAAGGTCTCCGTGGAGCCCCTGGGGAACTGGAAACCCTGTTGGAAGTTGAGGAAGCCTCGCCCCGCGGCTCCCACTTGCCGACAAGTTCTGTGTCTCCTCTGCTCGGAGGGAGAGGGTCGGGCCAGGCTAGCTTTATCTGGCTTGCTTCTCGCCAGAGCCACAAAAGACCAATTTCCTCCGCGAGAGCTTTTGTTTCCAGAAGGGGCTGCAGCTCATCCCGGGAGAAGCCATTGTTTCTGCAGAGGATTTTTAGATCAGCGGCTGGCTTTTGGCGCCCTTCTCGTCTGAGTTCTCCTGTGCTTTCGGCGCTGCCCTGCTTTCCTGGACATAAACAACAAATGGTCCTATTCACCCTGGAGATAAGATTGTGCTTCTCCCAAAGTCACCGCTGTCCTCTTGCTGCTTCTGGAACTGTTTGAATAATGAGGCTCCTGGAGAATTTGTGTTGTTTTATCCTTTTCTTCGCCGAGGTTGGAGATTCCCCAGGCAGGCCCAGTGGGCAGTGCCGACAGGGGGTCACCTGGGGGTGGCTGGCACAGGGCAGCGGCCCAAGAGAGCTCTTTGTTTGCTGTTCTGCTCTGGGCCCCGCGGAGCTTTGTGAAATATATATGTATATATGGGTTTTGCTTCCTTTTATTTCTTTTTTTTTTTTTTTTTAGTTTTTATTTTTTTCTTACTAAGGCAAACAATGGCTCTCATGCAAAGAATTCCCCATCTTCCAGAAATGGTGGAGAGCTTCAGCCTCTGATTTCTTTCCACCTCCTAGAAGCTGCTATGGCTCCAAGCAGACCCACGCGGGGAACGGAAAGGAGGTTTGCCAGAGTTAGCAGCCAGCTTGTTATTTCAAAGCACTTCTTCTCTGGGGATTCTGTCCTCCCCGCCGGCCCCCGCTGGACCTAGGGCGAGCAGGGCCGGCTGCGTGTCGCAGCTCGGCGGCTCGCTGAGATGGTGACCTTCGGCAAGGCACTTTCATGCACAAACTTCATTTTCTTCATCCACTAGAGCTGGAGGATGATTCTGCCAGCCTCGCGTGTTTGTGCTGAGGCTCGAGTTGCAGCAAGGGACGGGGGAGCGCTCGTGTAAACGGCTGGGACCGTGTTCTGAGTCCAGGCATGAGGTTATCTTTGCCGTTAGCCATCACTACAGCAATGATCCGTTTAAGGCTCAACAACCAGGTTTGTTTCCGGACTTAGAGTTCAATCCCGGCTCTGCCGTTTATTGGCGGTGTAACCTTGAGCAAATGATTACATGTCTCTTTGCCTTCATTTCCTTGTTTATAAAAATGGGAGTAACACCACCGAATTTCGCGGGGCCGTTGAGAAGTTTAGAAGAGGTAACATAGGTAAAGTGTCTGGTTCAGGGCAAGTTCTTAACAGATGCCGGTCCCCTTTTCTTTCTACTCTTTATTAATCCCCTTAGCCGTTCCTTTAGTGTGTATTTAACACCGATTATATGCCAGGTCTTGTGCCAAGTGCTGGGGATGCACGAGGTAAAGATTTGAGGAATGCATTGTGTGGTCAGGGGAACAAAGAAGCTAGAGTCAGTCAGTGAGCTGAGTGGCTTGTACACCAGCAGGGAGAGAGCAGATTAATCCTGTCTGGGAGCCTCAGGATGGCACTTGACCCAGGCCTTGAAAATGTGCACAGGATTTTGCCAAGACAGAGAAGCCGGGTGAGGGCATTTCAAGCCGAGAGAATTTGAACCAAGGCCCCAAAGTATGAAAGTCTATAATCTGTCAGTGGCAGGGGCTGAGGCAAGAGGAAAGCGGGGCCAGATGGAGGGGGCCCACGTGAACGATGTGAAGGTGTTGGCTTTGCGGGGGTGGGGAGGAGGCCCAGGGAAGCCCCTTGTAAAACGGGGTGGGGGGAGACATGGTTAGACTTGCAGTTTAGTATGGTTGCCCACGGTATGAAGAATGGGCTGGACTGGGGCGGGAGGTGGGGATCAGGATAAGAATAGAGGCAATGATGTCAGTTAAGAGGGATGGGAGTAGTTCAGAAGACAGATAAGGCCCCAATTAGGGAACCGCCATTGGGAAAGGAGAGGTTTCACTTTGCTGAAAATTTAGTTTCTTGAAATAAAGAAGCAGGAGTCAACTTGGTGTCTGGCTCAGGATAAAGGCGGGTGGGGATGGCACGAACCTGGAGGCCACAAACGGGGTGCAAACGATCCCCAACGGTGCGTGCTTTGCGGATCACAGAGAAGCCGGGAACGGGCTTGAGCCTGGAGCCACCCCGTGGGGCCCCTCTGATCAGGCATGAGATCCGGGGACTGAAGTCCTCAACTCCCTTGAAGGTTGAACATCTTAAAAAGACTTCCCTTTATTTCCAGTGTGTATGTTTCAGAAGCCCCTAAATAAAATGGGGGGCCAAGTGGATGCTTTGACCAATACAAGCATAACTACTGTACTCTCTTCTGACCACGTCACAGCTATAACCACCATATCACATGCTCTAATGTGGTAGCATGATGTTTAGTTATTTACAGGTGGGTGGAATCATAGGTGATTTTCTTTTATTTTGTTTTTGAGCTCTTCAGTGTTTTCCGCATCGTCTCTCTTGAATGTACATTATTTTTAGAACGATAAAAAGTAACTATTAACCCAATAGCAAAATGAGCAAAAGCCTTGAGTAAACACAGAAGAAGATATTCAAGTAGCCGGTAAGTGTATGAAAAGATGCCCACCTTCATTAGACAGCCGGAACGTCCCATTTACAATGACAGTGCAGTGCCACGACCCACACATCACCAAATGGTACAACCTCACGTGTTGGCATGGTTACACGGAACAAATGTAACTCTCCTGCATTGCTAGCAAAGAATGAAGTCATAGAATCACTTTTAAAACTTTCTGGCAGTATGTTGTTTACCCTGCTGCGGAGCATACGCAAACCATATGACTTCCCCTAAGTATAAACCCAAGAGACATGCATGCATCTGTTCCACAAAAGATACGCACAGGAGTGTTCACAGTAGAACCGTTTATAATCGTACCAATCTGGAAAGTAGCCCAATGGCCATCACTAGTGAAATAGATAAAGAAATGACAGTCCACTAACATAAATGATGGTCCAATAGTAGGGTCCAACAGATACAAGAATGAGGATTCCACTACTGCATACGACAAGAGGCATGATTCTCAAGGATATCATTTTGAATGAAAGAAGACGGATATTTCCATGAAACACAATCGGTCTGTGCTCTTTGAAGTCTGAATGGTGGTTGCCCTCCCAGGTATAACCAAAAGGCAGCATGAGGAGGACTTCTAGGAATGTTTTGTTTTTTAGTATGCGTGTGCCGATTACACACGTGTTTCTGAGAACTCCCCGAGATGTGTGATATGTACACTTCAATGAAGGTATATTGTACTTAAATAAAAAGTTAAAGAGTAAGAATTGCAACCTAAAACTCAGCCTAACGACAGTTGCAGAAATGAGGGATGGGTGACAACTGGCCATAGGACTTAAGGAGACTCCCTCTGCTTTTCTTCACCTGGAGTGGGTGTCAAAGGTGATGGTAGCAGGTTAGAACAGGTGCTAGACATAGTAACACAGTGGGAAGACATCTGCACCAGCATTTCCATACCCACGAAGCCCCAAGACCTGAGAAAATCCACTTCTTCTGACCAAGTATAAGAACACATGTTTGATATTTGGGATGAAAAGGTGATACGACTATGGAGTTTACAGAACCAAGAGAACACACAGCTATTATAAACAACCTTACGTCAACATCTTTGAAACTAGACGTAATGGACATATTGCTTAAAAAAAAAAAAACCCACAGAACTTACTGAAACTAATGCAAAGTGAAAGAGAAAATAGAAATGGTTTTCCTTCTAATGGAGAAATCAATCCTATTGTTAAAAACGTTCACAAACACAGATGCATGTGCATGCGTGCATGCGCACACACACACACACACAAACACACACACACGCTTCAGGTCTAGGTGGCTTCTGTTGTAAAATCTACCAGATTTAAGAGATAGAAGCAATTTTACAAAAACTTTTATAGAGAGTTCTAAAAAAAGGCATACTCTCCAACTCACTTTAGGGGTTAGCAAACATTAACTTCAAAAGCTGGCAAGGATGTATTTTTAAAAGATCTTATTTTTATTTACTTAAGAGAAAAGGTACGAGTGGAGCAGAGCAGAGGGAGGGAGAGAAGCAGCCTCCCTGCTGAGCAGGGACACCCCTCTCCCCACAATGTGGGACTCAAACGCAGGATCCTAGTATCATGACCTGAGAGGAAGGCAGACATTTAACTGATGAAGCCACCTAGGCGCCCAAAAGCTGACAAGGATATTATAAGAGAAAAGTCTCAACCAATCTCACTCACAAATCTGGGTACAAAAATCCTAACATGATATCATCCTCAACATAATATTATTGAACAGAATTCAGGAATATGTTTCGGAGACCATTAAGAGAGAAAAATTTCTTACAAAAATGCAAGGTTGGTTTAATATTTGAAAACAATTCAGTCCACCATATTAACAGAAGAAAGAAGACATTTAAGATGATCCTCTCAATAGAAGTAGGAAGGACAATTAATAAAATCCAACATCTATTGATGATAAAAGCTCTAAGCAAAATGGAAATAGATAAGAATTATTTTATGAGAAAGATAACTATAAAAAGCAGAATATCATTTTTTTACAATGTTAAAATTATGCCATTGACTATATTCCTTAAGCTCTACCTTTCGTGACTTACCCATCCATAACTGGAAGTCTGTACCTTTCACTCCCCTTTACCTATTTGCCCATCCCCCCTTTCTCTGTGGCATCCATCAATGTGTTCTCTGAGTTGATGGGTCTGCAAACATTATTCTTTTTTTTTTTTTAAGATTTTATTTATTTATTTGACAGGCAGAGATCACAAGTAGGCAGAGAGGCAGGCAGAGAGAGAGAGAGAGGTGGAAGCACGCTCCCTGCTGAGCAGAGAGCCCGATTCGGGGCTCAATCCCAGGACCCTGGGATCATGACCTGAGCCGAAAGCAGAGGCTTTAACCCACTGAGCCACCCAGGTGCCCCTGCAAACATTATTCTTAACGGGGAATATTGAAGCTTTCCCTTTGAAGCCTTTGCAGAGGGAAAGAAGACAAGGATATAACTTCTGTTCAAAGTTGTACTACTGATTCTAGCCAGTACAATTAAAAAAGGTAACAATTGTAATGAGATAACTAAAATTGTCAGTATTTACATATATTATTATTTTGTATATAGAAAATCCAAAAGAATATATAGATAAGTAATCAGAATTTTTTTTAAAAGAATTTATTGATTTGACAGAGAGTGAGAGAAGGAGAGAGAGAGCATAAGCAAGGGGAGAAGCAAAGGGAGAGGGGGAAGCAGGCTCCCTGCTCAGCAGGGAACCCGATGTGGGCCTCGATCCCAGGACCCTAAGATCACAACCTGAGCCGAAGGCAGAGGCTTAACCCACTGAGCCACCCAGGTGTCCCAGTAATCAGAATTTTTAAATGATTCCAACAGGCTGCTGGATACAAGGTCAAAATACAAAAATCAAGGAGGTTTGCATAATATCAGCAAAGAGAATACAGATTATTCTTTAGATGATCATAACACATTCAAAATAACATCAGCAAGTATAAAATACCTAGGAATAAATGTAATGAAAGATATGAAAAACTTCTGTGCATATAGCAAAACAAAAATAAGAGCGAACAAACAGAAAAATGCCCTGTAAAATATTATTTGAAAAAAAGTGTGTGCATATACACACTTTTGAAGGATTAAAAACCAAATATTGCAAATATATTAATTATCCCCCGTTTAGCTATATATTCAGTTCGATCTGAATCGAAATGTCAATGGATTGTCCTTTCTTCCTTTTTTCCCTTTTGAAATTGAAAATCTTATTCAAAATTTATATGGAGGTGCAAAAGGTCAAGAAGCTGACCTTCTTAACAAAGAACAAAAAGGTAGAGGGACATGTCATTAAGCCACAATAATTAAGGCAGTGTGATATTAGCACAATGATAGTCAGATAGACCAAAGCAGCAGCAGAAGTTACCATGCAAGTGGGCGTTGGGTCTGACATTGCAGGATGGTGGAGACGGGACCCTCTCTTCTCTGAATGGTCTGGAGCACTTTCATATTCATACGGAACACAATAAAACTTGACCTTTATATCACAGCATATACAAAAATCAATTTCAGGTGGTTTATATATTTAAAAGTGAAAGGCAAGACCACACAGCTTCCATATGACAATATAAGACATTATCTCTATGAACCTGGGAGAAAAAAAAGAATTCTTTAAAAGGACACGAAAACACCAACCATGAACGGAAAGACTGATAAACTGTACTACATCAAAGTTAGGAACTTCTATTCAAAAGATCCATTAAGCGGGAAAAGGCAGGCACAAAGCCAGAGAAGTTATTTGTAATCCACATAAACCAACAAAGGATTCAATAAAAAAAAAAAGAACCTCAAATATATATATATATATATATATATATATATATATATATATATACACACACACACATATATACCTCTTACAAGTCAATAAAAAAAGACAACGCAATAGAAAGATGGGCGAGAAGTGTACTTGATTAAAAAAAAAGGGCAATTGACATATGAAAATGGCCAACCTTATTAGTAGTCAAGGAAATAAAGACTAAAACCATAATGAAATACTACTACACCCACCAGAATGATTGAAATTACAAAGACTGGCACTAACAAGTGTTGGTCAGGATGTCAAGCAGCTAAGAACATTCATGTCATCGATAGGACCGTACCTCTGTATGATCATTTAGAAAACAGCGTTCTGTTAGCTCCGAAACCTAAACTCTCCAACAGGGCGGGTTCAATCCCAAGTACATACCCAGAAAATATAGACACATATTATCCAAGTACTTATGCAAGGGTGTTCATAGTGATGTTATTCACGATATTCCCAAAGAGGAAGCAATCCAAATGCTACCAACAGTAGACTAGATAAATAAATCAGTGGGTTTGGACCATGGCACACTATGCAACATTGAAAACAGATGACAGGTGCATGCCCGAACAGGAGTGACTCACATAATTTAATACCTATCAGAGTAAGTCACACAAAATAATATTAAGATTCCGTTTATATGAAGTTCAAGACTGAGTATTACTAATCAATAATCTTAGAATCCAGGATAGGAGTAATCTTGCGGGAGGAGAGAAAGGGTAATGACGATGGGAGGACGTGGGAAGGGGATTTGGGGATTGTGAGAGGTGTTTTACCTCTCCGTCTGGGTGATGGCTTCACAGGGCTTTGTTTTATGGTAATTTACGGAGCAATAGTTACAAGTTTTATATATATTTCTGTATAAGAGCTAGACTTCAATTTTTTAAAAAATTAAAGGAAAATAAGTATAAATATACATACCAAACTAGAAATTGCTTAAGCCCCAGACTAAGGAGATTGGGAAGGAAAAGTTAATGGGGTTTTGTAAGAAGAGGATAAATTCACTAAAAAGAGGGGGGGAGGTACTTCAAATAGCAAATTCCCAGAAAATGAAGCTCCTGTTTCACAAAGTCAACACGCAACTTCATTTTTTAAAAAGTCTTCATAAATCATGCAAAGCAGGCTGCTTGCTTTGGCAGCTCCACACGAAAATTACTCCATCCACCAATGCACGCGTCCTCCCCCATCTCAAAGTAAACAAATCTCAGCCGAGGCAGAATCCTCAAAGTTTGTAGGGTATTTCTTTTGTTGCCAGATTCTTTCCATAGCATTTGGTATATTTTCAAAAATTGCTGGGCTTACCATCAGAACCTCGGGTTCAAACGCAGACGGTCTCCCACCGACGATGCTTCGACTTAAAATTTTCCAACTTTGCAAGGGTGCAAAATCAATATGAATGCAGTAGAGACCATCCCTCGAATTTTAAACTGTGATCTTCCCCTGGATTAGCAATATGTGGTACTGTCCTATGTTGGGATGCTGGGCATCCACGACCGACCCACTTTCGACCATTCTGCGCCCACGCACCACGCTGTTTGTCCTTTTCGGTACAGCGGTTGACCAAAGGCATGAGCTATCCAACCCTTCCTTATAAAATAGGCTTCCTGTTCAATGATTTCACCCAACAGAAGACTGAGGTAAGAGTTCTCTGCACGTTCCATGTGGGCTAGGCTGAGCCATAAAGTTCGGTAGGTTGGTGTATTGAATGTGTTTTCAATTTATGATATTTTCGACAGGCAATGGGTTCATCAGGATGTAACCCCATTGTGAGTCGAGGAAGATCGGCACCAGTTAGCTTGGCCCTGGGATCAGCTATTCGACAAACTAAGCCTCAGTTTCTTCTTCCGCGTGATGGTAAGAATACAGATGCCTGCCTCCCAGAGTTGTGAAAGATAAGTGACACACAGTGTACACACCACACACGCACGCGCGCGCACACACACACACACACACACACACACACTTCAGACCTTAAAGTATTATATACCTGGAAGGGTTTGTTCCCTCTTTGGTGCCCATCTCCTTGGCAACCCCCCTGTCAGGTGTCAGTATAATCTGCGCTTTCAACCCTCTTCCCTGTATCATACCAGGAAAGAATCTGATATTAGTAATTTATATTCCAAGGATTGATTGATTATTCTCCAACTGGAGCTCAGCCAGGCGTTTGCATTTTATGTCTTTTATCCCTAATTGTGGCGTGAAAGACTTTTTCCCTTGTTAAAAGAATCTGAGACTTCAGCAAGAAGGTGCAGAGCTCGGGGGCAGGGGGAGCGGGAGCTTGAAATCATATTAGCCAGATTCTGCTGGTCCTGAAGGTGAATTTGATTTAGCCCTTTGCAAGTGCCTTTTATTTTTCTGGAGAGGGCGTGGAGCGTAGTCAGAGGGACTCCGTGGCCCCCTGCTCTGCTGGATTGACATGGGGAGAATGGTTTGGGCTGGGCTCTGCTTCTTGCTTCTCCCTCAGTGCTCCTGACCTTGGCCTCATCCTTGCCACCTCCTCCCTCGGTCCCAAGACACCACGTTGATCTTCAGCTTGATTTTATTTCTCTTTTAAAATCGTTCCTACCTTAATCCCCTTCATCTGGCCTCCCAGCATTTATTCCTAGCCCGTAATTATTATTTCTACCACTGGCTATAATGTTTTAGCAAAAAAAAAAAAAAAGAAAAGAAACGTGTTTTCTGTCATGTTTCTTCTTGGTTAACAAAGACGGTGCTGTCCCAAGTACGTTAAAAGGAAAAGGAAGTTGAGAAAAATATAAGAAACTGGAGAGAAACCGGAAAAATGAACTCCACAAACTGTGAAGCGCCCGAGGACAGCCAAAAGGAGTGTATTATCGAGAAAAAACCCAATGACGGTGGAGAGAGGGGAAATCTCAAGATCTTATCTCGACCCACAAAAAGTGCCTGGAGACATGACTTTGATAAAGAGACTCTGGGTGGAAACCGCGAGAAGACAATCTCTAAGATGGGGTTCCACGGGTGGTAACGGGAGTCCTTTGACTCACAGTCGAGAAGCAGAGCTTGAGCCGCGGGCAAGCAGTGACCGAGTCAGCCAGACGTGGGGCTAAAGGAACGTCCAGGTGCGAAACACAGCAAACAAACTTGCCGAGAACCGGCCCTCGGGTAAGAGACAGGTGCACGTGAAGTGATGGACACGTGAAGTGATGGACAGGTGCACTCGAAGTGACACGCCTGCGTGCCCCTCCACCTCGAGAGCAGCTCCCCCTGCCTTGAAGCACTTTCGAGCAGGGAGTGGTCTGGCAGTCAGGGGGCCCGGGAAGCCGGCAGCCAGCCCCAAGGACCGGGGGGGTGGGGGGCGCCTGGGAGGAAAAGCCGGATTCTCTGGGAGGTGGAAGAAGACAAGGGGAGTGTTCTGGGCTGTTGTCTGAGGACATAGGCTGTTGGTTGCTTCATGGGGAAATGTTCCAGAGCTAGGCATCCCGGGCAGTACCCTGGAAACTCACATTTCCTCTACGTTTCTCTCTCCTCGCTCCTTTTCCCTTCCCAACATACCCCTGACCCCCCAGACTTCGTCTTTTGGCTCAGGCTTCCTTGTCTCCCCTCGCCTCCCCTCCTCTTCAGGATGTGGGAATTAGAGGCTCCTTTCCCAAATCATCATGTCGGAAGGGAATGGCTTCTTGCTGCATTCACATTAAAATTTGAAGATGGGGAAGAAAAAGAGAGGGGAAAAAAGGAGCTAAATTAGCAATGTTCACTCAGCGTGATTTTGCTTTAATCCAGGCCTGTGAGCTTGACAGGGCTCAGAATAAACGAAAGCAGATGTGTCCATCACGCCAGCAGATATATTACTACTAATCCCAGACAAGACGGCAAAAACACATCACGCCTGGCCCCCACACTGTTTCCATCTTAATCCGCCTCTAATTGCGCTGGGCACGCCGCCTGCACACCTCTGTCCTCCCAGGCAGCACCCTGCACCCCTCCGGTTTCCACTCCCACCCTGGAATGGGCCAATGTCAAAGTGGCTCTTTTTGCTGGAGCCGAGTTAAGGCGGCTCAGGAGGTCTGGGCTTGCATCCTGCTGGAGAAGAGGAAGGTACAGCGAGTGTGGTGGGAAGAGGACCAGCTGAATGTCACCAAGAGGGGTCCCGGTGTCAGCGCCTGCACTGGGCAGCTGGAGAGAGTTAGATGAGATGGTTTATGTGAAAGTAACTGATCTGATTCCTGAAGGTAGGAGGCTCAGTAAATGTAATGCACTGCTAGGTATTGATATAAGAGAAATGAAAACATGTCTCTGTGAGAAAGTTTGTCCATGAAAGTTTATAGCTGCTTTATTCATCACTGCAAAAAATGAAAGTATCCTAAGTGCCTATCAATAGGTAAATTATCGTGGTATATTTATACAATGAGATGCTACTCGGCAATAGAACGGAACAAGCTTCTCGTATGCACAGCACTATATACAGATGATCTCAAAGATATTATGCTGAGCAGAAAAAGGCAGACACAAAGTGGTATAAAAGAACAGACAAAACATATCTACTGATAAAAACCAGATTAATGCTCTCCCGGGTCCAGAGGAACTGCGTGCATTTTGTTATTAACCGGTTTGTTGATTTTTCTAAGTTAAGAATAATAATAGAGATTTCCCAGTTTCCTCTTTTTTGTTTATTTTTTGAAGATATATTTATTATAGACACAGAGAGAGAGAGTGGGGTCGTAGGGGCAGAAGGAGAGAGAAAGAGAGACAGAATCCTCAAGGGGACTCCTCACTGAGCACAGAGCATGACACAGGACTTGATCTCATGACCCTGAGATCATGGCCTGAGCTGAAATCACGAGTCAACAGCTTAACTGACCGTGCCACCCAGGTGCCCCCACCCCCACCGCTTTTTGTTTTTTGATAACATTGTTTTATGGTTGCAAAGATTTCTCCAGTGTATAGACAGTTCTGTTCTACTCCTTTTCATCATCTCTGTTTCATCGATGGTCAGTTCTGCTTATCTGCCTTGAACCTTCCTTCACAGACCATAATCACATATCTAGTGACTGTCGATCAATATTTATGAATGAAGAACTCTGTCCATTGCTTTGGTAAGCTGGTATAGGTTTCAGAAACCCCATTCTCACATCCATAGTTGGGCCCTAGAAAGACAGATGGACGGGCAGAGTTCTTTTATCAGCTCCTTACAGGAAAAGCTTCTTCTGTAGGCATGGGCTTTGATTTCACTTCTGGGAATAACTGCACCAGAGCTGTGAGTAGCCATAGGTATCGGGCAAGAGTTTTCCAAGACAATGGTAAAAAGAAAGAAGAGCAGAACCTTCTCTGTTATTTTTTTTATTTTATCTGTCTATAGCCTCACCCAAGTTGATGGTGCTACCAGGTTGATTGGAAACAGAGGGAAAAAAGTGCAAGGAATCTAGGCGGTTGGCCTATTCTGACATCTTGGCCAGCCCAGAACATCTTAAAAGCTGGTTGCTGACTCCAGCACATCAGAATTTATCTGAAGTCCAGATGGGCTGAGTTTGGTGGTTTGGGACTTGGGGTGGAACAGTTAGGGCTGTGGGCAACCAATGCCACAGAGGGATGTGAGAAGAAGATCTAAGCTCAGAATAGTCTAGGGTGTGTCCTGGGTTTACCGAGTCGTTGGAAATAGTAGCCTCGTTAGATGGACTGAAGCTAGAATTTGCATCTAGCCTGGTGTGTTTCAGGGTGGGAATGGAGATAGTTTTCCTCTGTTTGTTGAGGATTATTCAGCTATATAATGAAGTTGGGAAGGATTTGGAGGATGGAAAGACTGAACCATATCTGTTCCTTGCATGTTCAGGCACAAATGAAATTGTGGGGTTCCCATCCATTTAGATCTTTACAAGTTATGGCAAACAGTTAGCATTTTGATGTCTACTGAGCAAACTCTTTACTATTTTGTGAGTTTCCCTCGATTGTACTTAGTGTCTTTGTAAAGCTGGGCTTCACCTCTCTTCCTCCAAGGAAGCCACAAAGATCCAGTCCTCCTTCTGTCCATTCCTGGGCAGCCACAGCACTGGCAAATGAACAGGTTCAGCAAATCAGACGTTTCTCTCCAAGAGTCTGACACTGAGTGAGTGGCAAGATGATGACGGAGAGGTTTGAACGCTTTCATGAAGTTAGCGGTGATGTAGCGATACTTACAACAACAACTTGTCCTGGCCAGACTTTCCCTACAAAACGGTTATCGTGCTTCCTTGGCCCACTATAGGGACCTCGATTCCTGTTTGTTATTCTCATCTGCTTCTGTCAATTCTGACAACTTTCTAATAAAACATCATTTTGTTAAGATAGTGAAAATTAGTTTCTATTTCTTGCAAACGAAAGCATACCAACTGATAAGAATCCCACTTTCAAATCGAGAGGCAGCAAAACACAGCGGTTAAAAACATGGACTTGGGAGCTAGACGGCCTGGATTTGAATCACCAGCTTTGCCACTCACCAGCTGTGTGACCGAACCTCCATGTGTAGCAGTTTCTCAGTCTTAAGCGTGGATGATTCACGGTGCCATCCTCTTTGGGTTCTTTCAATGCTTAAAGAGTTCGGACACAAAAACCTCTCAGAACAGTGCCTGGCGCATAGTAAGCACATTCTAATTGATCCGTCTCCAGCTGGGATCGGATACCTAGGCTAGATGAGGCAGAAGGCAATGCGAGTTCTATTACCACTCCAGGATAGAATTCTCATTTATGGTACATGGTAGCAAAATAATTAATTGAAATATTACTCTAGTCATCTGAAATGAAGTGCTCAAGGAGGGCAAGGCCCAGGAAATTCAAGGACTACAGGGGGAAGGAAGTTACTTATCTTGGCATTTGATGTTTTGTTTTGTTTTTCGTTTTGTTCTTTTAAAGAAAACAATGCCCCTAAACTTCTGAAATCTCAGGCTTTCTATGAGGGAGTATGAAAGGATCTCTTTTTGGTCTCATCTTTAGGATTAAGATAAGTGAAAACCAGCTTTATCAGAAAAATGTTTTTTCCCCTTCAGATTACCAAATTATGACATGTGTTGAATTAAACAACTTGTCTCTTCAGTTGGGCCCTTGCTCGGGAAAGAAGAAGACTTTGAAACGCAGGATTAGATGCATGGGGCAGAATTTGGAGGCATCCTGGTACCCAGGACCCCTACCCATCACTGAGCTCCCCATACCCTTGGAAACAGCCTTCCTGTGTCCAGTGTCCAAGAGAGTTGCCTTACAATAACAAGCCAATTTCCCTTTTGATCTACCCTCTCTACCTCTATTTTAACCCCTTCTTTTCTCCAAACATGTAATTAAATCAGATCCGAGCACACTCTAAGGAGAAAACAGCAAATCAAATCAAGGAAGAAAGAACCTTATCCCAAAAGAATTGCAGGCTTTTCTTGACTTATATCTACAAAAGTCTTTGGAATGTGTGTGGGAATGAATTTTGAGGGCCCTCATCCAATTGGACAAAACATAACTTTATATTGGACTAAATTTTCGATATGGATGAACTTACCAGCCATCCTGTTTTTTGTGTGCTCAGTGGTAAGGGTTCTAATAGTTTGTGTAACTAGTTAATATGTACCCGTGTTTGGTGTTGAGCCTCACTAAATAAAATTGAGGCACCAGAAACATTTTGGTCTAAGGTAGATAAAGGAATTTTAATCCGGGAGGGTAGGAAGTCTGAAGTAGTTTCATCACAATGTACCACCCACTCCCTAAGTTGCTAGAGAGGACCCAGAAAAATCTCCCCTCAATGAAGCCTTGAGGTAGATCTTAATGAAGGAAGTGATGGCGTCTTTGAGAAATATTTTGGTGGTTCTTCTACATACTCCAGAGATGCTAAGGAAGGTGCTGTAGTTAAAATAGGTTCCCTGGTTTTAACATGATGGAAAGATTCCAGGATAGAAAAAAAAAAAAAAAAAACAAGCAGAGAACTTCATTGGCAGAGGCAGATGAGCTTGATTGCCATAACAGAAAGAAGTATCATCATGGATAATAGAACGTCGCACCCGCAAGATCATTGATGGTGGTTGATTGCTCATGGGTCCTTTGACTGTAAGGATGGGGTCCCTAGTGAATTAGGATATGCTGTGCTAGTAAAATGACCCCCAAGTGTCAGTGGCTCGGCACTTAAAAGTCTATTTCCCATTTATACCAAGACTGGTACAGGCCTGAGTGACTCTCCAGGGCTATTGATCACGCAGTGACTCAGAGACAGAACCAGTTTCATTCTTGTAATCTGATTTCACAGTTTCCATGATAAGGAAAGAGACTACATGGGGAACTAATACCTGATCTCTTAGGCTTCAGCCAGAAGTTAAACATGTTAACTTCTGCTCACAGCCTATTGAACAAATCTGGTCCCGTGGCACCACTTACCTACAAGGGGCAGGGAAATGGATAGACCAGGTAGAATATTTGTGGGCCTTACTTTCTCTGCCAGACCTACAAAAGTCTTATTTGATGAGTATAACTGAGTAAGCAGAAGCCTTATTTTATGTTAAGGTGGTCACAATCCTTCACCCCTTCACTCCTAAACTCAAGTTCAAAGTCACAGAAGCCCTTGAGTAAAAGGAAGACTGGATACACTTGAGGAAAGACCCTGTGAAAATATTAAGTGCATACTTACAATCTTTCCTCCTACCCTCCTTCAATGGTACTTATGGATATTTACCTTCTGATAAATGTAAATATCTAAATTCTTTATGTGTATTAGACATCAGGTATAAACTTAGACGATTATTGCCCAGGTACTCAGAACACCACAGTGATCTAACGGTCAGAATGGAGGCTTATGCAAGACAAGTGACAAACAGAGTTTTGACCTGAGTCACTTTATGTAGTAGGACCGATGGGAATTAAAACCCATGGCAGTTAAAGGAATGGATATACCTAGCAGTAGTCCTCCTTCAGTCCCCTTTGCTGATGGAGGAAGAGATATTATGGCAAGAGGGGACAAGAGGAAATTCTCTATACTCTCTGCTTCCTACCAAAGTAATAATCAGAATAGAAACCACACCCTTAGGAAAATCATGGAAATCAGTGTCACCATCAAATATTTAGAAAAATGTAAGATGGGTGATTCTAATTCACAGACCCATTCGGGTCTTTGGTTTTATCCTGCCCAGGATAGATGAACCCCGACAGCGGATGTTGTGAGCTTAAAAATGTATAACTCTAAAAAAAAAAAAAAAGTATACCTCTAACTGCAGCTGCCTTTCCTTTCATAGTCTCCTTATTAGAACAAATCAGTACAGCCTCAGTATTGAGTATGAAGTTATTAATCCAACAAATGCTTTTTTTTTTTTCTCTCTCTCTCTGCAATTTCCAACAAATGGAGGACACTAGAAGCAATTTTCTTTCAGTTGATGGGACAAGTATACACCTTTATGACTTTCTCAGAAATGTCTTACCTCGCTTTTGACCAGTACATCTCATTTTCCACTTTGCCTAGAAAGAGAGATGAACTGAGTTAAGGATCTGGGTCCTTGCTAATAGCTTAGCCAGTTAGAGAGTTGGAAGGAGAAAAATCGGAGGGTTGGTAAAATATCGTGTCCCGTGTAACGAGCCATCGAAGCTTCCTGCCGCAGAGCGTTAAACATCAGTCAATCAGCTTTCTTCTCCAGCATTTGCCACTGTGGGGTCTGCTTGTGGTAGACAAAACAATGGCCCTCCGGAGATGCCCACACCTTCGCCTTCACCACTGCAGCCTGCGAGTAGGTTATGTGACTTAGCAAAAAGTACTTTCCAGGCGTGGTCGAGGTTTTGGATCTTGAGATGGGAAGATTATCCCATATTATCCTAGTAGACCCAATTTAGTCAAATGAGTCCTTAAATGTGGAGAGTACTTTCTGGATGAAGAGTCTGAGGGATACAACAGAAGAGGCGGAAGAGATTAAAAGTGTGGAAGGAACTCAACCCACAATTGCTAGCTTTGAAGATGGATAAATTGGGGCATGAGCTAAGGAACGCAAGGTCCTCTAAATGCCGAGACCAGCCCTCAGCCGACAGCCAGCAAGGAAGTGAGCCCCCACAACCTCAAGGGACTGAATTCTGTCAACAGCCTGAGTGAGCAAGGAAACGGATTCTCCTCAGAGCTTCTAGAAAGAAATGCAGCCCGGCTCACACTCATTTCAGTGACATGAGATCCATGTCAGACTTCCAACCTACAGAAATGTGAGATTATAAATTTGTGTTGTTTTAGGACATTGAATGTGTGGTAATTTTTTACAGCAGCAACTGAAAGTTACAACATTGCTCAAATCCTCATGAGCAAAGCAAGTCTGTGTTGGGATTCCATTCTTCAGAGAATAGCCTATGTTCTGAAGAAGTGAACAATATAATAGGAGTATTTCACGCATGAAACAGCAGATCCATGTAGCCATGTAAACAGAAGCTGACCGGAACAAAGACTAAGAATAAGGACTTTTCCATCAATTTGTAGAAACAACAGCCAACAACTCTGTCATGTGATAGAGCATCGTATTTCAAGGTGACCGTATAGCCTCGTGTTGGTGGGTTGATGACACACCCGTCCATTATGAAAAGACAATGAATTCCCACCACCATCCCCCCAATTGGAAAAGAAAGTTACTCTGGACTAGGATTTCTTTTTTTCTCAACCTGATTTTGCCCCATATCATCTGTGACCTAAATAATGCATTAGATGTCATCATGAGAGTCCCCATATTATTTCTTATCAAATAACTCACCGAAAAGAATGAAGACAATGGGCGATACCTATGGGATTCATTGTCTTATCGTGCCACCATCAACCAGAAATAGATGGCCTGATAAAACAAGGATATGGACTTTTGTAAAAATCTGTCCCAGTTGTGGAATAATCTTGGGAGATTGCACTAACGTTTTGCTTTCAATAAGCAACCAGTACCTCAGGCTATTGCCCCCACTGATGTAATCTTCGGGCTGGAGGAGAAGTGACACACCTTGGAACTTGGAGTGGGGAGGGCTTGTGCAAGGCTCACAGATCTCTCTAGTGAGCTTCTTGATTGTTTTTGGTTTGCTTCCGGTCCTCGTAACTGTGTTCCTCTTGTCGAGCACTCAGTGACAGCAGCTAATAACAAACACTCGCGTGCCAGGCATTCCGTCGTATGATTTACGTGGAATACCGCATACTTATGACAGCTACCAGTCCTCGTAACAGCTCTGTGAGTAAACTATCCTGTCCGCATTTTGTGCATGAGGAGACTGAGCGCACAGATGTACATGGTGGGGCTGGAATCTGAGCACGCGTGATTTAAATCCAGGGCTCCTGCCCTTTCCCGCTATGCTGCATGACCGCTGGATGGAGGAACGTGTCCACAGAGAAACACAAACATTATTCCACCCAATAGAAAGTCGTGATTGCCTCCTGGATGTTTCGGGGTTCTCGTACTCTTGGGAGAAGATGCCAAAAAAAAAAAATAATAATAATTTTGCAGTGTTAGAGGGGATGGTTAATCCTCAGTATGGAGAAAAAATGAGGTTGCCGCTGTAAAGGGGGAGCAGGGAAGAGAAAGGAGTCAGCTCAGGAGCTTTCCCGAGATGGCTCTGGTGTGGCTTCAACAGCAACGGTGAAAGCTCGGGAAGGTGTCTCTGCATGTCTACTGGCAGAGTCAACAGCTCAGTTCCTTCCGATAGGAAGGCATGGGGTAAAAGCATCCCCACACCCCAGATACCCAACTAGTGCAGGCGCTAATGAAAGTCATGGGGTATTTGAAATGGGTAACAGACAAAGGAAGTCCTAACCACAAGCTACAGGGGCAAAACCGGCTGTAGAGAACAGAAGACGCGGGGATCCCCACTTCTTAAAAGGTTGCATGAGGCCACTCTGCTTTTATGAAAAACCTACATCAGTACCTGTTTTCGCCAACTGAAAGAAATCCAAAGGGGAGTTGTGCTTTCACGATAAAGGCAAAAAGCAAAAATAGCGCCTCGCGTTTGTTTCACGGGATGCAGCGTGAGCCCGGAGCACAGAGGGTCCCTCCCCACCGCACCCACAAGCTCACTAGCAGGTCAGTCTCAAGCTGCCATAGCTTTGGACTGTGTTCGGGAGCGCCTGGGCTTCATCTCCATTTATCTTGTGCATCTGTTCCCGTGAGGTGACCCAAGGTATCAGAAAACCCTACAAATGTAAAATAGGGCTTTTGGTGAAGGGATGACTAGGATGGTTTTTCTAGCTTCGGGCCACTAGAGCTCCCCGCCCCGCTCTGTTGTTTTGCAAAGTAATCAAAACCCTGGCTTCCTTATACTGTGCATTTTGAGAGATGTTTCTTCTGACCTCCTCCCTCACTCTCATGTTCATCAGGACTCCATGATTTCGACTTTTATTATAGATCTTTTCCATGGCTCTTCGGTTGTGACATCTTAGTGGCTAGGTTGTTTAGATTGGAGGAGTTAATGGGAAAAGGAAAGCAGTTTCATTTCTATCACCATCTTCTTTTAAAAAAAAAAAAAAATCCAATGAATACCTAGAAAATCACCCCTGACTCTGAATTCCCCCGCGTACCGCATTACAGGCTGTCCTCCACAATAGAGAGCAGCAGAGAGCCTTCTACGCCGTGCTAAGGAGTTAGGGCTTCATGCTGTAGGCGATTAAGAGGCAATGAGTGGTTTTAAACAGGGAAATGGCAGGACTGGCTTTGCAGCGTTTAAATATAGCAATTTGTGATGAACGTGACAAATACGGCAGAGAGGTGTCCCCGTCCATCCCCCCCTCTCTCTGGTGTGCCTTCCTGTGTTGTAGAGGGTAGACTACGAAAAACTACATTTCCCAGGCTCTTTCAGCTGGATTTTATGATTTGGGTTCAGACAATACGTCTACTCATGCAAGACCCAGAAGGCAGAGGCAGGGCCCCTGTGCAGGGTCCGCGATCTTCTGCTGGCAGGCAGGGCCGTGGGGTATGACATTTGTGCAGCATGGTTCAGAATCCAGGCACTAGCTTCCTGGATGCTGAGATGTCGGGCACAGGATGTCCCTTGTTTTTTGTTTTGTTTTGTTTTTTTTTTTTTCCAGTGTGTTCTAGTAGGATTGCTGTGGCTCTTGAGATAATAGCTATAATGGAAGTAACACACTTAATTCCTGGACTTGACCTAAAATGGCATGTCCCTAACCCAAATGTTCTAGGGTTTTATCTCGATTCCTTACCTTTAAGATTGGGCATTGGAAGCAACTTCCCAGGGGGATAAATTCTGCAGTATTTTACAAGTCTTTCTCGAAACCAGTCTAGAGCATGCTCCCCCAGACTTTTCAACACTACTCATTTTCAATAGTTCATCTATTTTTTTTTTTAACTCTAAGAAAGATATTGTGGTTTCTGTTTCCCACGGTTAACCCAAAGTTTCTAGGAAATCAAGAATGGGAATGTCAGGGGAGAGGGATCAGGGTAATCAGGAAAGACTCCATAGTCTAAGGCACCACATCTTAAAAGATAGATAGAGATTTAATAGACAGAGAGGAGGACGGTGGACATTTCAGGCGGGGTGGTCCCTTTAGACAAATAGTCAGAGACAAAATTATTATTATTTCTGTATGGAACAACAAGGAAGCCAGACTAACTAAAATGAAGGGTATGCACAGAAGACCTGGGGGTATAATATGCGTGGGGGCGGGCCAAGACAGAGTCCAAGGACCCTGAAGGCCAAACAGAGTATTTTATAGAGACACAATGACAACTAGAAAAACAGTGAGGCATCTGCCAAGTACATAGTAGAGAATGCTGAGTATGTTCCGAGTGGCGAGCCAAGAGAGACATCTCGTCTTGGAAATTCTGACTTTATCTTAATTAAGTTGAGTCTTGTTGTTTCCATGGAAGTGTTGGACATTATAGGGCTGCAGAGCCACCCCCTTCCGTGGGGCCCCCACCAACAGCAGATAATTTGCACTAAACATGACTCTTTTGTGCTATAGCTAGACTCAGTCTTCGAATTCTCATGGAGCTCCAAGCAGTCATTAACAATCAGTAGGACTGGACATGAGATTTAGAATCTACTAGTTGTACCCAGTGGAATGAATGGTGCTCTGGCAAATCTTAATAGTTCTAATAAAATATTAACGTCCTCCGTTTATTTATTCACATATTTTATTGTAAACACAATTAACGATTTCATTCTTCTTAGACACCACAACAACGATTTCAGCGCTCGAACCCTTAAAAGAGCAACATATAGTTGTCCGTGACTAAAAGCAAGTTTCAGAAGTCATAAGCAGATTGTGTCAATAGTCTATCCCCGTGACAGACTCTTGAGTGCCTCTAATTCTGATAAACATTTCCATGCACTGTGTTAAGTTCAAAGTAAGTGACATGTGTTTAGCATTACATGTTGTAGACACTCTAGGATTAATTTCAAAAATATCAAATAAATAAACACTCTGAGATGCATGTAATTCTCATAAACGTTCATTCCATCCTCATCACCTGTCCCTGTCAACATTTAGAACCGAACCAGCTCCAGGCTTGTGGGGGTGCATTGGCAGCAGCGGTCCCACGAACACCAAGTCCGGCCATTCTTGGGAAAGCGCACCTCACCATTGAAAAGTGACAGAATCTGTCCTCCTAGCCAGGGCTTCGGTTCTTGAGATAATAGATGACAAATTTTTTTTTTTTCCAAATGGGCTTTGGAGTCAGAGTGACCTTCTTCCTAGATATGAGGGGATTGATGGGTCCTGTGAGGGATCAGGGAGCCCAGAAATGGAAATGTTAAACTGCTTTGGGATTCAATCAGGATAAGTTTATATAGCGCAGATACTGAAGTAGGCAGAGTGGTTCCACGAAGCGTGAGTGTGGTGGTATTTCCTTGCAAAATATCCTGGAGCTCTGCAAAGTGCGAACTCATGCATCTGAACATCTTCTCTGTGGGAGTTGCGTGTGAAACCATGTGACCCAGCTCCAAAGAAAACAATTCCTCTGGAGTGGAGCCTTTGGGAATCTGTGATTGCAACCCCCTCCCGCCTCCACCAAGATGGCTCTAGACTGTCATCTCTCCTGCGGGTCATCTCAACAGCCTTTTGACTGGTGAGATCGGGTTCACCCTTGCCCTTCCTATGAAGTATTTCCAATGCAGAAGCCAAGAGGTAAATCAGATCGTGTCATTCTTTTGCTCAGACTCTCAGATGGTTTGCACATCATTTAGAGCAGTGTTTCTTAAACTAGTGGACATCGGAATCCCGTGAGGGGTGGTGAAAATACAGATTGCTCGCCCTACTTCTAGAGTTTGCAATTCGGCGGATAAGGGGCGGGTCCCAGGCGCGTGCACGGTGGCTCCTCGCCTGTCGTCGAGGAGGCCAGGCACTGGAGACTTTCTCTTGCTTTGTTCTGAGCACTCTTCCCCCCAGAGAGCCTCATGGCACAGTCTTCTCCTTTAATTCTTTGTCCAAAACTTCCTCTGTGAGGACCTCCCTGATCATCCTACTTAAAACTGACCACTTTTCTCTCCCCAGCATCTTATTTCCCAATCACAATTTTTTTTTCTACAACACTCATCACTGACATGTCATTTTTTACTTAACTACTTACACATTTTTTTGTCTTCTCATCCACCAACTAGCACTAAACTGTAAGCCCTGTCAGGACATGAAGCTTATCAGTTTGAAAAATCTGTTTGGTTCACTACTGTGAAACCTAAGGGGGCTCCTGGCCCATAGTAAGTGCTCAGTGTTTGTTTATCAAATGAATAAAGAAGTCCAAGAGATGAAAGGAAGATTTGGATAAGCTTAAGTAATGTAGAAGGCAAACGAGAAAATAATTTCAGAATGAGATTTCCTGATAAATAATAATATCACGTTCCACAAGGAATCTGAGTTAGATTGAACACTGAGGAAATGTCCTTTTACCTAGTACCTTTTGTATCTTGTTAAAAAAAAAAAAATCTTCCCCACATTATCATGAGGATATTCTATTTCATCATCTAAGAGAAATATAATTTTTAAAACTTTTTATTTGGAATTAATTGTAGTCACAGGAAGTGGCTAAAAAACGGACGGGCAAGTCTTTCATCGAGCCTCTCCCACTATTAGCATCTTGCATGGCAAGAGCTCAATATTACAACAAGGAAATAGACATTGCTACCATCTGTACAACATACTCAGATTGTACTAGTGTCACAGGCACTCATGTAGGCACCTATGTGTGCATGGGTGTGTGTTTGTGTCCCTCTATGCAATATTATCACACATGTAGCTCCCTGGAGCAACCACCATAACAGTATACGTAACTGTCATCATCACAAGACTACTTGGTGTTGCCCTTTTAGAGCTTCCCCATCTCCCTTGGTCCTTATCTCTGGGCAACTGCTAACCGGTTCTCTATCTCTGTAAGTATGTTATTTCATGAATGCGATATAAATGGAATGACACAGCACATTTTTTTTTTTAGATTTTATTATTTATTTGACAGACAGCAATCACAAGTAGGCAGAGAGGCAGGCAGAGAGAGAGATGGGGAAGCAGGCTCCCTGCTGAGCAGAGAGCCTGATGCAGGGCTCGATCCCAGGACCCTGGAATCATGACCTGAGCTGACAGGAGAGGCTTTAACCCACTGAGCCACCCAGGTGCCCCACGACATGCTCTTTTAACAGTGGCTTTGTAAACTCAACATAATTTCCTTGAGGGTCATCCAAGATGCTACATTATCAAGTTCACTCCTTTTCACTGCTGTGTAGTAACCCATGATATAAATGTACCAAGGTTTATTTAATCTTCCACTTAGTGAAGGATATTGGGTAGTTCCTAGTTTGGGCCTATTACAGATAAAGCTACTCTGAATATTCTCGTACAAGCTTCTGTGTGAAAATGAGTTTTCAGTTCTCTGGAATAACTGCCTAAGTGTACACTTGTTTTAAGTCTACTTTTTAAGAGGGAATGTCAAATTCTTTTCCAAAATGGCTGCACCATTTTACTTCCCCACCAACAATATACGTGTGAACCAGTTTCTCTACATCCATGCCAGTATTGGGTGTTATCACTATTCTTTGCTTTAGCCAGTTTGATAGGTGTGTAGCATTATCTCATGGTTTTAATTTGCATTTCTCTAATGGCTAATAATGTCTGACATTGTGTACTTATTTGTCATCTGTGTGTGCTCTTTGATTAAATGTCTGTTCATGTATTTTGCCCATTTTCTAACTGGATTTTTTTTTTAATGGCGAGTTTTGATGGTTATTTATGTATTCTGGATACAAGTTCTTTGTTAGCCCCATGCTTTGCAAATATTTTCTTCCAATCTGATTTATCTTTTTGTCCACTTAATAGAGTTTTTTTCAGAACAAAAGTTATTCATTTTAATCAGATCAATTGATTATCCTTTCCTTTTGTGGATTTTGCTTTGGATGTCGAATCTAAGAACTCTTTGTCAGGTTTTAGAACCCAAAGTTTTTCAACTTTGCTTTTCTTCCTAGAACTTGGTCCATGATCCATTTTGAGTTGATATTTATATAGGAGATGTGTGGCTTACATCAAGCTCCACCTTATGTGAAGAATAGCCCCAGCACCATTTATTGACAAGGCTATCCCTTTTTCATTTGTTGCTTTTGCTTTGTTAAAAATTCATTGGACATATTTGTGTAGATCTATTTCTGGGTTCTCTGTTCTGTGATATTGATCTATGTGTCTATCCCTACATTAGTATACCATTTCTTGAATACCCTACCCATATAGTAAGACTTAACCTTAGGGAGAGGGTCTCTCCCACTTTATTCTCCTTTTTCAAAATTGTTTTGGCTAGTCTAGAGCCTTTCTCTTTCCATAAATATTTTAAAATGAGCTTGTCTATGTCTACAAACAACAACAACAACACAAACAAACAAACAAAAAAACAACTTGCCATCACCAGATTCAAGGTTGACATTTCTTTTAGAACTGAAAAATGACAAATGCTCTGCCATTCAAATTGGTGGTCTTTTATAGATAACATGTCATTTCTCTCTGGATGTTTTTAAGATTTTTTCTTCTTCATTAGTTTTCAGAAGTTTAATTATGATGTGTCTTTTATGGATTTCTTTTGGTTTATCCTATTTGGGGTTCACTCAACTTCATGGATCTGTAGTTTTTTTTTGTCTTTTACCAATTTGGAAAGTTGTCAGCCATTATTTTTTCTGGAACTCCAATAATATGAATGTTAGCCATTTGTTACATAAATCCCCGAGACTACTCTTTTTTTCCCCCAGCCTGTTTTCTCTTGATTGTTCAGATTGAACAAATTCTATTGATTTGTCTTCAAGTTCATGGATTTTGTGCTTTGTCATCTTTACTCTGTATTTGATTCCATCCAGCAAGGTTTTTTTTAAGTTATTGTATTTTTGAGTTTTATAATTTCTGTTTGGTTCTTTTTTATAACTTCTATTTCTTTGCTGAGATTTTCTATCTTTTTTATTACTTCAAGATAATTTATAATTGATTATTGGAGTAGTTTTATGGCAATTGCTTTAAAACTCTTGTCAGATAATTCCAATATTTTGGGATTAACATCTCCTGATTATCTTTTCTCTTTCAAGTTGTGTTCTGCTGGTTTTTTAGTATGAATAATCATTTTTTTTGTTGTATTCCAGACATTTTAGATATTATGTTAAGGGACTCTTGATCTTATCTAAATTGATTTTAGCAGACGGTTACCCTTTTAAAGTTTCACATATGGATTCTGCCCTGCTTTTGTGGCTTTAGTTCTAATGAAAGTTTAGTTTTCTGAGTCTTTGCAATGTAAAATCCAAAAGTCCTTTGGCTTGTTCTGTTTCTTCTCATGCTGTTAGGACACACAGTGTCTAGCACTGTCTGGAGTGGGAGAAGGTACTTCCTTAAGCCACCTGCTGTTACTGGGAGACATTTGGTGGAGAAGAGAAAAACCCTTGGGCCTGGGTGTCTTTGGTCACTAGGTTGGAGGCAGAGAGACACAGGGATTCACTGCTGGCCCTGTTGGAGGGCATAACCCACTGGTGCCTCCACTATGCAGTGGGGAATGGGGCAGCCTAGGGCTTCAATGATGCACCTTGATTAGACCACCCACTGAGCCTGGTTCATGGAGCAGGGCCTGGGTAGTCTGGGGATTTCCTGCTGCTGTTGCAAGCAAATGGAACCACCCCCCAGGGTCCCAGTTGTGGAGAAGGTGTTGAGGTGGCTGTTTTCACTGCTGTCACGCCCGGGCCCTCATGTATGGAGCAAGGATTGAGATTCTTTACTAGACCTCCATTGGGCTTCCCTTTTCTTGGTTCTTTGCTAAAGTCAGAAGGCTTTCCTCCTCCTCCTCCTCCTACCTCTCCTCCTCCTCCTCCTCCTCCTCCTCCTCCTCCTCCTCCTCCTCCTTCTTCTTCTTCTTCTTCTCCTTCCTGTGTACACCTGATGATGGTTCTGGAGTGGTAATCTTCTCTGGTGCCCAGTTCAAAGTTATGTGAGAGATAAAAAGAAAACCAGAGACTTTACCACATTGTCATTCCTCAAGTCCCAGGGTCTCTAGCCAGTCTGCCTTTTTCTTTCAAGGTTTCAGAGTTCTTTTTATCATTTCCTATTTAATAATTTCTGGGTATTTAGTTATATTTGGAAAGGAGGAGCAGGGAAAAGTCAATCTATAGTATCTTGTTCTGGAACTGAAATTCCAGGAAGCAATATAATTTTGACTTCATAACCAGGTCTTTGATCTACCTGAAATTGATTTTAGTGTATGATGAGAGACAGATATCTAATTTCTTTTTCTCTCATAGGGATATCCAATTGTCTTGGCACCATTTTTGGAAAGTGTGTCTCTTATCCAATGCTCTGTGGTGCTCCCTCTCTGCTGTACCAAGAGTCTACTGCTTGGCTTGCTCTTCTGTGTCATTGTTCTGTTGTAACTATCCCTGAACCAACACAGCACACACTGAAGTATCATATCTTTATAGTAAGTCTTCATACACAGCAATGCAAATATTCTAACAAATGTTTTATATTTCTTTTTCAGCCAGCAAACGTGTTAAAACTCTCTCATTCGATTTTAAAATGCATCTATGGATTTGGTGGGGAGTAGGGAGATTTTCTATGTGCATAGTTATATCATTTTTAAGTGATGAACTTTTTTTTCCTTCTCAATCATTTCTAGGGGGCAAGGAGAGGAAAGGTTCTTTTTGTGCTGACCAAAGCCTCTAGTCAATGTTGAATTGATAGAAGTGGAGGTTGTGTAATTCCTTGTATTGTTCTTGTCCTCAAAAGGAAAGCTTTCAGACCTTCCCCGTTAAGTATGACATTTTCTATAGGTTTTGGCAAATATATTTTATCAAAAGAAAAAGATTTCCTGCATTCCTACTTTGCTAAGTGTTTTCTTGTTATCATGAATGGATAGTAAGTTTTATATAAAGTTAAAGGATGGGGAAAGACATACTATACTACCACTGGTTACAAAAAGCTGGCGTGCTTATATTAATATCACACAAAATGGATTTCATAGCAAAGAATATTATTATGGAAATTATTTTCTTCTTGAAAAGCTTTGCTTCTGTTTTCCTCTGCTGAGTCATGACCAATAGATCTAGAGAATACAAGATGTGTCCTTAATTTTTCAAATCCAAATGTGAATATCTTGACTTGTATATCAGACAATACAAAAATCTTAGAACACGATCACTCTGTTAATTCTATAGTTTTTAAATTTAAACTGCAAGACTACATTGCTATTGTTTTGTACATTCAATGCTCATGTGACTTTACCCACTTATTTACAAACTTCCTCCCTCAATTCCTTTCTGTATCTCATACCTTCTACCTAGAATAATTTTCTTTCTTTCTGAAATACCATTTGGAATCTGAAAATCATTTGGAATGTCTTTTACTGAGGGTCTGTTGAGTACAACTCTGTTTTGCTTACCTAAAAATGTCCTAATTTGTCCTCCTTATTGAAAGATATTTTTACTGGGTATAGAATTTTTCATTAGCTTTTAACTGTTGTCAGGATATTGAAGCCATGATATTTCTGCTATTTAGCCTCATTTATGATTGTTGAGAAGTCAGCAACTTGGCAAACTCATTCATTTGAAAACAATCTGCCTTTCTTTTATGACCACTATTAAGAGTTCCTCTTTTTCTCTGGTGTTTTATGATTTGTCTAAGTGTTTCCTTTATCTGAATTGAGATTTACTAGGATTTTTGAATTTGTAGATTTACAAGGTTCATTGGTCCTGAAAATTTTTACCCATCGTCTCTTGACATATTATTTGCTCTATTTATTCTTTCCTCTCTTGGGATTCAGATTAAATGTATGTTAGACATTTTTCTTCTATCCTGTGTATCACTTAAACACTTTTCTGCATTTCATACTTATCTGTCTCTTCATGACATACATACTGTTTTCTTCTAGCATATTTTCCAATTTACGAATTCTTTCTTTAACTTTGTTTAATCCACAGTTAAATTCATCCTTTGGATTTTTAATTTTGATAGTCAGATTTTTCATTTTCAGAAGTTTTTCTTTTTTTTTTTTTTAAGATTTATTTATTTCAGAGAGGGAGAGAACAGGGTGTACAGAGAGAAGGGGAGAGAGAGACTTTAAACAGACTCTCCACTGAGTGTGGAGCCCAATCTCACAAACCTGAGATCATGACCTGAGCCAAAACCAAGAATTGGATGCCTAACCAACTGCACCATGAAGTGCCCCAGAAGTTCTTTAAAACAAACAAACAAACAAACAAAACAAACTAATTATCTAATGATAATCTTTATCCTTTCCTGGTCCTACAAATTTTAATTACATTTGTTCTTATCTCCTTAAACAGTGCCATGGATGCTGTGCCGCAGTGTCCTTCTGTATTTCAGGAATAAAGAATTAATTTACTCAGCCTATGGGAATCTTACTGCCTGACAGTCTCTTTGAAATTTACTGCCTCAGTTGGAAAGAGGTTCCTTCCAGAGGTGATCCATAGCTAAAGACTGGTTGTCATGAGAGTTTACAGACCTGACTCCCTATCTCTAACTCAGGGCATCTCTAATGAACCATTGTAGCTTCACAGCTCCTCCTGCTGGGGGCCAAGACCAGCCTGACTTCTCCCTCCCACAAGTCCTAATTTCTTTCCTTTCTCCATTAGGTGTTGATGCTCAGAAAATCTTCTGATCTTTAATGTCTGTCTCAGAGTCAACCCAGCTTCCCTGGGAATCCAAGCTCCAACCCAGAAGAAACATAGTTGCTTTATAACGTATGTCTGGGGTGCCTGGGTTAAGTGTCTGCTTTCAGCGCAGGTCATGATCCCAGGGTCCTGGGATCAAGCCCCATGTCGAGCTCCCTGCTCTGGGGGGAGCCCGATTCTCGCTCTTGCTCTGCCTTGCCCCCCTGCTTGTGTGTGTACATGCACTCTCTCTCTCTCTCTTTCAAATAAATAAATCTTAAAAAGAAAGAAACAAACAAAGTTCTGCACAGCAAAGGAAACAGTCAACAAAACAAAGAGGCAACCCATGGAATAGGAGAAGATATTTGCAAATGGCACTACAGATAAAGGGCTATTATCCAAGATCTATAAAGAACTTCTCAAACTCAACACCCCAAAAACAAATAAGTCAAAAAATGGGGAGAAGACATAAACAGACACTTCTCCAAAAAGGACATATAAATGGCTAGCAAACGCATGAAAAATATTCAACATCATTAGCAATCTCGGAAATTTAAATCAAAATCACATTGAGATACCACATCACACTAGTTAGAAGGGCAAAAATTGATAAGACAAGAAACAACAGAAGTTGGAGAGGTTGTGGAGAAAGGGGAACCCTCCTACACTGCTGGTGGGAATGCAAGTTGGTGCAGTCACTTTGGAAAACAGTGTGGAGGTTCCTCAAAAAGTTAAAAAACCTTGTGACCCAGCAATTGCACTACTGGGTATTTACCCCAAAGATACAGATGTAGCGAAAAGAAGGGCCACATGCACCCCAATGTTCATAGCAGCAATGGCCACAATAGCTAAACTGTGGAAGGAGCCGAGATGCCCTTCAACAGATGAATGGATAAAGAAGATGTGGTCCATATATACAATGGAGTATTACACAGCCATCAGAAAGGGTGAATACCCAACTTTTGTATCAACATGGACGGGACTGTAGGGGATTATGCTGAGTGAAATAAGTCAAACAGAGAAAGATAATTATCATATGATTTCACTTATTTGTGGAACATAAGGAATAGCATGGAGGACATTAGGAGAAGGAAGGGAAAAATGAAGTGGGGGAGTTCAGAGGGGGTTCAAAACATGAGAGACTATGGACTCTGGGAAACAAACTGAGGGTTTTAGGGGGTGGGGGGATGGGTGAGTCCAGTGATGGGTATTAAGGAGGGCATGTATTGCATGGAACACTCAGTGTTATATGCAAACGATGAATTATGGAACACTACATCAAAAACTAATGATGTACTGTATGCAGACTAACATAACATAATAAAAAAATATTTAAAAAGTAAATAAATAAAAATGTATGTCTGGTCATTCTAATACTAAAGTCCCTGTAGATACATTTCTATTGTTTTTTGTTTCTCCTTTTTGCACCCACTATGGTTTTTTCTCTTGAGACTTGGTTATCTTTGATTCTACGATACTTGTTGGACTTTAAATAATTATCTGTAAAATTCGAGGCCACGGAAAAAGTGGAGACAACTTGCATTGCTTCTTCCAAGTGCCAAGAATCTACCAGTATAGGGATATCCCATACCAAGTTCATGCCCTGACGCTCCCTGAACCACCCTGGAGATGGGAAACAGATCTACAAATCGGCAAGAGGGCTGCGTTCCTTCTGGTTCATATTTATACCAGCTTGTTGTGGAACATGTTAGCTAATAGACTTCAAATCTTGTACAGCCTTGGATTTTGATTTCTGTTATCTTTCATCCGTAAGAATTTCCAAGAAAAGTTCAAAATTCCCCAAACTGGCCAATGTTCTTAATGGAAAAATGTCATCTGTTTTGCCTTTGCCTCTCATGTCTTCCCTTAATTAAATTTCTTGCTAATTCCATGCTATCTTGTTATCTGTTGGATACTTTAAGAGGACTCAAAGTTTTTTTCTCAGTGGGTAATTAAAGCCAAATAACCTAGCCCACTTCTACGGAAAGCTAAAATAACCTGTCCCACCCACTTCGTGTAGATGTTTTGGGGGTATGAAATATCAAAGAGTGGCAGGGGAAAAATTCGGATAGCCAGAATCCAGCAGTGGCAACCAGTTTGCTCCCCCCCCCCCCCCCCCCCCCGCCAAAGAGACTGTAAGCTTCCTTCTGGTTTCAAAAGAAGGGGAGGGCAAGATGGGTGAGTGATGCCGGCCACAGTCACAGGAGGTGGTGAGCCATGGGAGCGGCTATCTTTGGACCGGATGATCCTGAAAATCTCTTCCAATTCTATGCACCTCTGAATTGGTGATTCTGGAAGAGCCATCTACCCCCTAAACTTGAGCCACTCCTCTCATTCTATAAACTGCTCAGCCTGAGTTTAAGGTTCCCCGTGCTTTCGTCCCAAACTGTATTCCCAGATTCTCCCACGGCTACACCACACGTCTCACAAGCCATGGCCACTTAGACCCTTTGTCCGCCCCCGAAACACCCTTCAAGCTTTCCATCACCACCAACTTGACTCAGTCACGCTGTTTGGAACACTTTCTCCCCATCTGCACACACAGGAATTCGAGACATTCCTCTAGCCCGGCTCAAACACCACCTCCTCCATAAAGCTCTCTCTGCTCTCGCTGTGGAGTTGTTCCTTTCTTTGATCTCTCAAAGCATCTGAAACCTTTCCGGCAACCTTTGCCTTCTCTCTCTTTTTTCCATGTTATTTAAGGTCTTTGTTTAATCTCTCGTCCTGTATTGTTAGGTGCAAGAGGTTCAGGCTGGGAGCTTTATCTTTGTACCTGACGCAGCTAGCTAGGTACTCAATGTGTCCCCGACCAGGCAAGAAATGTCTAATGAAGGGGAAAAGTCTTATTCTCTGGTGTTATTTGTCCTTCTGACTTGAGTACTTGCCGTCCAAGGCGTAACTCTAGATCCTCTGAGCCGAGCCCACCGCTCCCCAGGGTTCTGGGACAGCGGTTTGTAGGGCCTCAGACCGAAGCACAGAGGGTGGGACCCAGAGCCGCGTAGATGTTTCCAGAAGCCAGACATGAAGGCAGGAGCAGGTCATGCCCGGTTTGCTGTCGCCCACCAGCCGCAGAGTTGGCCAGGCCAAGCGTAGTTGAGCATTTAAAATACATTAAAGGCCTGCTCCCTTTGAAGTTGGAAACTATCTCTATTTAATCAGAGAGAAACAACTTTTCAAAAGATTTTTTCCCCTCTTTTTTACCTTCAGCTTGCTGGCTTCTCCTGTGGTTAGTAGCATGAATAAAACATGCATATCCCAATTAAATCTTGATTTAATTTCACTTCTTTGCAAAGCTGATGAACTCGAGTGCTTTCATAAAGACACTGAGCATTAGCATTCTTTTGTTATGCACAATCCATTCCGAGGAACAAGGGGCTAAAAATAATCAGGCGCCTCTCTCCTGGCCTTGCCAAGCTCTCAGCGAGTTAGGGAGAAAGGAAAACACACATATGCACACACACACACACACACACACACACACACACACACATCCCCAGCCAGGCTAATCCTCCCCTTGGAGACCCCCTGGTAACTATGGAGGATGAGAGCGTGCCTTTGACCATGAGGAACATCCTAGGGCCGAAAGGGAGGCAAAGGCTGCAAAAAAGACTGAGCGACTCTTGGGCACTTCACCTGGAACAGACAGCAGCCCAGGGGGAGCTCAGAGCTCCTCCCTTCCCCTGCTTCAGAAGAGGCACGAAGAGCAGAAAGTTCTGGACCGAACTCTACCACCCCAGAGGTCTGACGGAGTTTCTTGGCTACCACCTGCTTGTGAGTCTGAAAAACACAAAGTTCCCCCATAAGTTTGTCCTCCTCGTTTCAAAAAGTAAGTATGTGTTAGAGACTGGGAGGAGGTACACGAGCCTGTTTGTCAGTGGTTATTGCTGGAGGATGGGATTCGAGATCGTTTCCGGATTCTTCCTGATATTTTATAGCTTCTGAACTCTCCTCAATGAGCACAGACCCATTTTACAGTCAGAAGTGGTGATCCTTGTAAAGGGACACATGTATTGAACTGCCCCACTATATTCAAGAGGACCAAGAAATGGTCCCTAACTTCAAGGAGTTTTTAGTCTACTTAGTGTAACTAATAGTAGACGAGGTCGCTCATAATGACTATGAGTCTCAGTTCTAAGTTGTCCAGAGAAATGGATCTGTCTGAGGCCAGCAGTGGTTAAAGAAGAACTCCCAGAGGGGGTGAGACACTAAAGACTTTGGGATCTCAGGGCCTGGGGGACCTTCGCGGTCGTGAGGACCAGCCTACTCTTGGTGATGAAATTTTGTCTTCCTTAGCCCGAAAGCACCACCCCCTGGTAAACATGGTCAGTACCTGCCCAGAAACTCAATACTATTCGGGTCATTCTGCTCCATATTTTGGTTTCTTTCACTGCCTGGAGGATCTTTCTTAGGTTGAGCTGAGCTGTTTTCCTGGTGGCTCTGATTTGGACTCCTGGGGTCCCAGGTACCAGACCTGCATCCTCTTCCGGAAGACCATTCTTTGGTTTCACACCAGCTTTGATGTCTTTCTTGTCTTCTTTTCTTGACTAAACAACTGTAGTTTCTTCCACCACATCTCATAGGGTATGGCTTGCCACTGACGAGGATTTTGAGAAATGGGCAAAATACTCACAAAATGAGAGACGTAAGAATGGACATTTGCAGCAGGAAAATGGCACAAGCAAGACACAGATTTGGAGTGTGTGGACTGGTCGAGGAAGGAACCAGTCTAACTGGGGCTGAGTTTACCTAGGGTTGTGGTGGAAGGCGTCCGTGGAGAGGTAACAGGGAGGCGCCTGGGGAGAGCCTGATTCCTCAGGTGATTCCAAATGCAGCTCCACACCCCACACACTGAACGAGTTCTTCCATCCCAAGAGGCCCCCGCTCTGAACTTCAGAGGATCTCTTTGCAGCCAGGTGCTACGGCTTCATAAATGCCCAGGTCAGTGTGGATCCGGTAGGGGATGTCTGGAGAGCAAAGGCCAGTGAGAAGATGCTCCATGTTTAGTTACCGCAGACGGCCTTTCCCTGTCATCTGACCAGCAAATAACAGACAGTCCACAGCCTGCTCCTGGAGAAAAACCCCCTGAGGTCTTCATGTTGTCGGGAATATGTCTGTCAGGTTAGCTAAACTAGAGGGCGGGTTGTAGGGCAACCTACAGGGTACAAAAAGCTGGTCCCTGAAGTATAGGTCAATTTCAGGGTTTGTGCAAGGAACATTCTGGGAAAGAGGAGGGACCACAAAGCATGGCAGACCAGGGCAGACAAGGGACAGAGATCAGGGGGCAGAGAGGGGGTCTGAGGACACACCTGGGGGTGATTACCACTTGTGGATTCTCCCTCATCCTCTGACTCCTCCAGTGTCCTGGAGCTGTCGTGACCCTCCCGGGATGTAATGGGTGCCATGACAACCATGCAGAGGCTATACACACTGAGCACACCACGATGGTGAAAAGGGCAAGCATGGCGTGTGTGGGCCCTGCAGGAAGAGGACAGCCTAATGGGGACCCACCCATCTCTTCCTCCCACACTTGGGTCCAGCCTAGACAACAAGAAGCCTTGTGTACGTGTGTGTTAAAGACCCCAGACCACATGTCCAACTCCATTCACTTGCCCTACCTTCAAAATGGCAGCCTCTGGCTACCCTTGAGCCAAAGGGTGGGCACCAACAGACCCTGGAAAGAGGACTGTGAGCCCCCAGAAGTGGGATCAGGACTATTTAAGGTGCCCTGAGCACCCAGAACTTGGCTTAAATGAGGGGTGTGAGATCCCGGTGGTCATGTCTTGTGGGTGCCAAAGATGTGAGGACGGAAGGGCAGGAGGCCAGTGCTGGAACCCTGGTTGCACAGTGCTGATGACAAGTCTGGGGACTGTAACACAATGAAGTAGAAGGAACAGAGGCTTGAGGGCCATACAGGTGTGGGCTCACATCCTAACTCTGACACTTTCCTCGTCATTTAAACTCTTTGAATCTCAGGCTCCTGCTGGACAGATCTGGGACTGCGCCCCTGCCTTGTGGGTTAATGAGATGGTGCTAGAGAGTTTCTGCCACGTGCCGGTAAACAATGGGCATCGTCGCCTTTTACATGAAGCCACTTGTCCAGGGACTGCCAACTCAGAACAGTGACAAGATGGAGAAGATCCCTTGGGGAAGAGACAGGTGAAGTTTCCCTCGGGGCTTGAAGACCCTGAAATAGGTCTGTCCCGCCCTGACCCTGGGGCCACAACTCGCAGGCCTTTGACTTTGTTTTGCATTCTTTCATTTCAGCAGGCTCCTGCCCCCTGTTCAGTGAGAAAGTCCGCTGCTATTTCAAATCTCCCAGACTGCCCCCCACCCCGCATGTGGCGCAGACCACGCTAGAGCTTTCTCGAACGCAGGTTGCTCAACCCAAGCCTCAAAACAGCTCCTGCTAAGAAACCAGTTCCCAAGACCCGGGAGAGGCACGCTCTGGGAGATTCACACACTCATAAAGAGACAGGCCTGCTCATCCGTTTACAGGTGGGGTCTTTCTCCCGAAGGCAGGTAAGATATTGCTGCAGTAAAAGGGGAAATCGCTCAGGCCTATCTTCCACGCACGGACCAAGGAGGAATCCCCAGGACTTGGCGGACATGCCTCATACATCTCCCGCATTTCTGCTGGTCCCAACTTCCATCGTTCTGAGCAACACGTGGGATTGTCACATTTTAAGAAAATAAATAAAACGAAATTATAGATTCGCTTGTGTGATCCTGACGCTCAGATTACGTGTCATTATGTTACAGACCTCACAGCCTCAGTGCATTGCACTATGGTATGATTATTGGATTTTGACATATTGCCAACATCAGACCCAGATAAATATTTTTCTGAACTCAATGATGCTGGGAAGGAAGGCACTTCTTAATCATACACGCTTATTTAGGTGGTTTAGTAGGAAAGGAAAGGAAACCGAAGTGAGGAGAAAGAAAACCAGCAACTCCAGTCTTCCGTGGCAAGACCTGCTCCTCTGGTTCCCTAAACCCCGGAAAAGCAAGCCGAGACAGGAGTGAGACCTGGCGCCCGCCGTAATTCTTAGGGTGACTGATGCATTTATTCAACCAATGTTGATTCAATGCCCACTATGCGCCAGGCGCTGTTCTGGGCAGCAGGGTAGGGCAGTTAAGAAAACAGACCAAAAAAATTCCTACTTTCGTAAAGCCTGCGTTCTAGCAGAGAGAGAGGAAAAATGACTATTTTCATGTCAGTGGGTAAGTGCCTGAGAGAAAGAAAGAAATTGGGTAAGTGAGGCAGGGAGTATGTTTGGTAGTCTTTTTAACGGGCGACCAGAAATGGTCTCCTGTGAAGAGTGACATTTGGCAGAGGCCCAGCAGGAAGGGAGGCAGCAAACCCTAGCGATCTCTGGGGGAAGTGCATTTAAACAGGTGGAACGGAAAAGTCAGAGCCCCTGAGGCAGTGGTGGGCCTGCAATATTCAGAAAACGGTGGGAAGTCTGGAGCAGGGGGAGGGTGAGCCAGGGACAGCGGGGGAGGAGTGAGGCCAGAGAGGTAAGGGGGGAAGGGGTGGCCATGTGGGTGGGACTTCATAGGCCATTGGAGTGACTTTGGACTATTCTACTGTACAGCAATGGAAAAACAAAGTACTGTCCCTGCTTTTTCAGCGATTATCGTATGATTGAGAATATACAAGTAGCCAGCCGTATAGAGTGGGGAGCGCTAGAGTGGGGGGTCTTTGAGAGAAGAGATGCACATTCTAGAGGCTTCTCCCTGTCCACCGTGGTCACCTTCATGCTGGAAAGCTCTCTCCTGGAGGTCTCTGGTTGTCTGAGGGCAGCGCTCAGAAAGGGACCTATAGGAGACATCCTGGAAAGCCGACGGTCCTTTGGGAGATGGGCAAGTTCAAGAGGAAAGAGAGAGGGAGCTCTGTTTTGATCTTGATGACTCCCCAGGAGTGGACGTGCTGATGGACCTGCTGATGGTGTCTCACCACCGAGAAAGGCAAGAAAATGAACTGTGAGGTGGGGTCAGGGTGGGAGAAGGTAGGCATTACAGCAGCACGTGGGAGGGCTGAAGGAGCAGACTTTATTGCAGAAATGTCCAAGTTCAAGCCAGCAAACAGAAGGCCCGTGGGTCCCGCGGGTCAAGGCAGCGTGGATCCAACCTCGCAGTCTGCTTCAGGAGAAGGATCAGCCGGGGGCGGGGTGAACAGGTAAGACCCAGCTACCAGGCACAAATGGCAGCTGGTGGAGGGAGTTACCGAAGAGGCCCGATGTTAGCACCTGGAGACCTCGTGAAGAAGTGGATTCAAGCTGCTGGGACAAGGGGACACCAGTCTCGGAGAAGCAGAGTTAAAGCCCAAACCCTTCTGCTAGGTTAACGGTCTATAGTCCGCCCGTCGCCGGGGGATCTTAGCTTCAGGAGGTGACCCTGGACAGTCTGCCTCTCTCTCCCGTTGGGGTGCGAGATAGACCCTGAGCGAGGACGGGGTCAACCATAGAAGACAGAAGACCGGTGATCCCACAGGGTCTAGAACAGTATGGACAACCTCGTGAGGGGAAACTCTTGAGGAAACTCTCAGATGGTGGGGGGAGTGGGGAAAGAGGCGGCGGCCTGAGTGTCGCTGGCTAGAGCGCCAGAATCGGTTCTTGGGAGTTGGAGAACATCATTTCACATTCTGGCCAGCAATCTCTTTGCATTTAAAATAAGGCTTTTTAAGCTCTGCTCCTAGAAATCTGAGGGATCCGTTAGAATGCACGAAGCATGTGGTTGAATTGAATAAGTCAGATCTCAGCCTCTAAGTAGCTAGTGAAGAGAAACAAAATATAGATCAAGTTTATAATTCAGGGCAGAAAGTGCTGGGTCTTCCAGAGAGCGAGAGAGCTTTCTGGAAGACCAGTGAAGGGTGAATTGCTTCTGGTGGGGACAATGCCAACAAAGGGAGAGAGGAGCACAGTGGGCAGCTGCCGCCCCAACAGAGGGGGTGGGTGGAAGCAGGGGTGAGGCAGGAGCGTGCAGGGCAAGGACTCCGTGGTCTAGGAGAACACGGAGAAGGAGGTTGAAGACAGCCTGGCCAAGGAGGGTGGGCTTCACCTGTGGCAGAGGGTCAGTCCCCCTGAACAGTTCTGAGGAGGGGACACAGAATGTGGAGTCTAGTGCTTTAGGAAGGTCACTCCGGCCAACAAGGTGGGTACAAGGCAAGGGGACCCAGTAGGGACACTGGAGGTCACACGCACACAGCACACAGTGGGCAGCCAATCAGCCAGTACTGTTAGCATTATTACTGTCGCGTAGGTGATGTGTCCGGCAGAATGACTGAACTGCCAATTTGTTGCTCAGGACCTTTGCAAAAGGATTTATCATAAGATTGCTTTAAGTAGAAATTCTCTCCATTTTTAAAAGAGGATTTCCCCCCATTTTACTAGCAACCTTCCAGAAATCTACTTGGTAGGTTAAGTAAGGCACCCCATGGTTAAAACGGAACCACTTCCATTCTTCAGTGAAGACTTCGAAGCAAATTCCCTCTTGAAAAAGTCTGCCTGGGCACAGAGGGCTCTGGAAGAAGGTGTGTCCTTCTCAGGGCTGGTGCCTCAGAGAGCGGACAGCAGACAGCGGACAGCAGTGACTGCGGCAGGGCGCATGGGCTGGGGAGAAGCAGATAAAAGGCCTTTTCGGCAGAGGAGCTAAAAAGGTCTAGTGTCTGCTGGTGGCCAGTGAGAGAGGAGCAGCCTGTACCCGGGGCCAGTCCGACGGGAGCCCCTCTCCGGAGAAAGGCCAGGATCCCAAGCCCCAGCTTGCTCAGCATAGTCCCCGGCTTGAGGTGGTTCCATTTCATGATGGTGCACACGCGATATGCTTCCAGTAGAAACCATACTTTGAATTTTGAAGCTTGATCTTTCCCCGGGCTAGGGTTCTGCTGTCGGATCCTGTCTTGTGATGCTGGCCAGCGGCAGAGCTCGCAGCCACACACACAATCACAAGAGTAGAAACCGATCTACACAGCCCTTCCGCACTCGTACAACCACTGTTCTCCACTTTCGATACGGTGGCCAATCGATTACATGAGCTATGCAACACTATTCTAAAACAGGCTCTGTGTTGGACGATCCTGCTCCACTCTCGCCGCGTGTCAGTGTTCTGAGCACGTCTAAGGGGGGCAAGGCTTAAGCTATGCCTAATAGGTTAGGTGTATTAATTGCATTTTTTAGCTTAATGATATTTTCAACTTATGATGCGTTTATTGGGGAGTAACCCTGTTGTAAGTCAAGGAAGATCTATACGTATGGGCAGGCAGTGATCCCTAAAGACTTTAAATCCCTGAAGCTTTAGAGATCTTTATTATTTCATCCTCTGATAGAGTGTCTGTCTGCTTCATTGTTCCTGTTGTCCTTTGCTAACATAAATCCTACTGTGTTCAGCAATCTGCAGTTCTAGTTAGAGAAGACTTCCTGGAGGAGGTGGCTCCCCAACGGAGAAGAGGCAGAAGGGGAGGAGCTGGGTGGTGGTGGGGAGAGAGATGTTCCTGGCCTTTCCAGGGGAAGAAGGAGCTCACCCTGGGCAGGGACTATAGTGGGTAGTGCAGACCTGAGGTGGCTTGAGGTCCCTGTGTGCACCCCTGTGAGCTGGAGGCTCCCCAAGGGCTAATGTGGGATGATAGTTGGGCATGGGTGCAGAGTCCGTGTGCCCCCAGGGAGCCATCCAGGAAATCGCTCTCACAAACCAGCTCCAGAATCCAACTCCCCCTCGCCTATTTTACTGACATGAAACTTTTTTTCCAATCGATGTGCTCCCAGACCCAGATAAGCTATAAAACAAATAAAAAAAGGAGTCAGAGATGAAATGAGGAACAAATTACTGCCATGCTCCCAGCACCCTCCTCCCGGCACCCAGCACTCCCAGCCCAGATCCTGCCCCAAATGGGGGGCGGTCTCACAGATCAGGAAGGATTGCAAATGTGCAATTTATCAGAAGAGGGTGACAATTTATGCCAGAAAAGTTTCCCTCTGAGATGTGTATGATTTATAAGTTTGTTCTTTTAAAACACAAACGTGGAGACCCTTGTAAATAACAGATTTCTATATTCACTTTCTGACACGGCGTCCTACCTATGAATGAGCGAGCGGCATTAAGTTCCCATTTAGAAGACAAGAGCCTAAACCCACTGGATTGAGGTAACTGATTTGTCAAAAGGAGCCTGTTCCATTCATCAGAGGCTAGCTCCGGGACTCAGCAGCAGTGAGACTATCCACACTGCTCTGGGGCTTCCTCGTTGGGTGGTATCTCTTGCTTTCATCTTTATTTATTTCCAAAAGAAAAAAAAAAAGTATCGCAACTGATTGAAGTGACTGATTGATTCGTCAGTGCGGAGATGGATGAGCCGGGCCCAGCTTCTGGGGCTGCCTCTTTATCCCGGCTCCGTGCTGATGTAAGCTTGGCCCCTCACCAAAGATTTGCACAGGCGTGTTCCATCCTGTTCACCTCTAGGCTGCCATAGCCCCGGAGAAATCCTTTCCTCCCTGAATCTTTCCCCCAAGGAGAGTCCCAGACTACCTCTCCCAAGATTTCACCCCAAATAAATCCTATAGATGCTCGCTGGAAGAGTCTTGGAGCCCTGAGGGGTCTGAGGGACTCCTCGTTTCACCAAGGAGGACGGCAGCCCAGAGAGGTGGAGAGTCCACCCTAAGTCACACAGGAGTCAGGGGCATGAGGCGGAACAGGAAACCTGCATTTGTGGGTTCTGCATGCAGTCCTCTTTCCGCCACCCTGTGCCCCGCCAGGAAGCATTTATTTCAGGGCCTATGAAGGAAGATGAGCTCCTGGCAGTTTCTCCAAGGTGAGAGCAAGAGGGAGAGGCGGCAGCAGGAGCCAGATCTGGGGAATTGCCCCTGATCACAGCGAAGGCCACCTTCTGCCTCCACCGTGACCCCTGGGGACAGGGGTGGGCGATGGCAGGATCCCCACCGCAGGAGATGCTGCTCTAAGGGGGTGCCCCTCCTCTCCGCAGCTCCTGGTTCTCCCTGCCCTTCAGGACTTATTCTAGGGCTAGGTGTTGGTGAGTTCTTGTCCTTCAACAGAGGATGCTCAGCCCTTTCGTCCTTTCTTATCTGCCCCTTCCCTAATCAGCTGCACTGCTGGGACGTATCCCTTCCGGGGCTGCTGAGCCACTGGCCCACAGAGTTGCCGTCCACTATGAAGCACTTCACTGTACGCCACCTTCACCTTGACACATCTTCTGTGTCATTAGCGTCGCACGTGCTGTGTCCCCCAAACAACCTTACATCAGTCTGCACCCCCCAAGCCACTCTTAGGCAGGGACCGTGGAACTAGCTCTGACCCATGGACGGGCCACAGCGGCAAGGAGCGGGCCCACGTCCTCCACATCTGTCCGCCCCGCCGCAGAGACCACGAGTTCTAGCAGGTGCCGCCCCCCGGTGGAGCGGGGTTGCCTGACGGACGCCCGACTTTGCAAAGACAGTCACATTCACTGGGTCGGGCACTGAGGCCTGGGGCTGTTTTCGGTACCGCAGCATGTACCTTCCCCTCACACTGACAAAGTTACTTACTACTGCTGATCTTGGGTGAGGAGGCATTTTCCCCACTCCTGGGCCTCGATGCGTTTGTTTTTTTAAAAAATAGGCCATTAGACTATAAGATAAAAGTAATAATGACCGTATATTTTACACTTGCTCTATCCCAGGCAATGTGCTAAGTGCTTTCTAAACATGAACACACAGACTCTGGTAACTACTCCACGAGCCAGATCTCATTATACCCTCAGAATGAGGGATCTGAGTGGCTGGAGGGGGCAGGCTCGGGGGAGGGCGTTAAGCAATCCTTCCAAGGTCACGTAACTACTAATGGTGGTCTGGAATTTGAACACGGGCAATCTGACCCCAGTGTCCCATGTTCTTACTGCTGTGTTTTATGACCACCCCAAATCCATCAAGCACGAGCCTTCAAGGCTATGCTTATTGATTTCTAACTGGCTGGGTTATATGCCCATATCTTTCCAATCAAAGTGAAAGTTATTTGAGACTAGGAGGGGTGGACCGCTGTTGCTATAAACATCTCCTTCTCCCAGGTTCCAGAACCTAGGAAAGAGGGGGACACCGAGTCGAGGTTTCATAAGTCCTGCTTGAATTAAATTGCACGACTCTAACTTCAATTAGAATAAACATACCTCCTATTTGGCCAATCTTGACTCGAGCAGCGTGAGTGCTTGAGGCCTAAGACCATGAACCACCGGAGTCACGTGGCCTGATGATTTGTTATGTGTCCTTCATCCCTTTGGCGTGCTGTCCATAGGCACCTGAAGGCACTAATGTGAAATGTCCAGAGAATCATTGTTACCCAATTCTACAGAGGAGTATCGCGGTATTCAAACTAGCTGTGTGCTGGTTAATGTTGAACAATGGGTTCTCTGGGGGTGGGGGTGGGGTGGGGATTCCCTGATCTGTAGTCTTTGTCGATTTCCATGGTGTAAATATTGTACCACGGCTGACTACAAACTACCGACGTGATGTCTCTGAACCCCGAGTTGGAAGAGAGATGCCCAGAGATGCTCAGAGAAGCCCATACGAGCCCACTCCAGCCCCCACCCAGCATACAACAGGTCGTACCTCCCATCTCCACCAAGATACAAATCAGAGGACCACCAGAATACAGATGAGCTGTAAAGCACTATCTCAGGCTTGAGGGGTATAGATACTGAGGGTCTACACGAAATGTCCTTAGGTCTTTGAAGGCAGAGAGAGAGAAGAGATTCTCATCTGTCTAGGCTAGTTTATGTCCCGGCCTGCCTGCAGGCACGGGGAGGGACCAGGTGCCCTCTAAATGTCACACTCAGCCTAAGGACGCTGTGAAGCAGGCAGAATTCGCTCCTAGCTTTCTTCCGCCACAAGGGACGTGTCAGGCTTTCTGCGGACCAGAGTCAACAGCACCAGTGCGCCCAGTAGAACACCATCAGCAAATATTCTCAGCAAAGTTGCTGACCTAGTATTGAACAGGTTAATTGTGGCCAGTGGGATGCTCAGCCACCGGGAGGGTTTCTAAGACTCTGGAGTGCATAGCTCTGGAGAATGCTGATGCACAAATGAGAGCTCCTCGCTCTTCAGGGTGGCAAACGGGCCTGCTGCTGCCGGGACCCTCGCCGAGGGGGCTCTGACTCCGGGAATCCCCAGGCCCCTGGCCCTGCGGTGCCTCCTCTGCCCCGCGTGGCTACCCCAGCCCAGCCCGATCCTGGAGCTCAGCAGCTCCCCTGTCTGGCACACTTTCCCCTGCCTCCAGATCATCACTCCGGGGGCTCCCAGCCGTGGTCCAGAGCCTCTCCGGGGAGTTAGCAGATAATGTCACAGCCTCCTGGAACCTCACAGGGAGGGCAGGGAGGGGCCTGCCAAGGGGGAGGGAGGGTGTGGATGGGAGCTACTCATTTCCCATCGGTAGGAAGCTTCGGAGAGAAGGCAGACACACTGTCTCCGAGACTAGCTCCCACTCTGAGGGACGGCTTCCCCTACCAGGAGAGGCAGGCTGCCAAGGACGGGCTCGGGTGAGGCCTGCCTCCGAGGACCGAGCATGTTTCCCGAAACGATCTAGAAGGGCCCAGGATCTATACCCGTTTCTAAGGGGTACGGCTCTTCCATTCAGGGCTAATCGTTCCGAGGCATCTAGGGGCAAAGAGAAGGGCTCGTTTTCCTCTGGTCAGACCTCAGGCACAGGATAAAGGATAGAAGCTGGCGAAATGGCCGGGCACGCGTCATCTCTGCATGGGGATGAGACGCCGGGGTTCAATGGCGAGTTGCTCACGAAGGCAGGTTTAGATATCAGGCGCCTGATGCCTGATGCTCGGCTCACTGCTTGCACAGGGGCCCCAGGAAGCCATACAAGTGATGATCCCCGGAAGCACAGTCTTTCATGGACGAGCCTGTGGATTAATTCGGCGGCAAAGGAAAGCTAGTCTCAGCGGTTGTCTGGCTTCCCCTCTGACTCTCTCCCCTCCACTGTCAACATGAGTGCACCACAGAGTCAGCCTGGCCTTGTCAGCGACCCTCGCTTCTCCCCGCCCTCCCCGATCTCTCCGTCTCTTCCAGACCCTTCGTTCTACCGCGTACCTATCCACCGGCTGTTCGTGGACCCATCTATCCATTTCTCCATCGCTTGCCCATAAACCCACCCATTTATTTAATTACCACATATTGAAAGCCTACTGTGCACCAGACACTGTGTCGGGAAGTCAGGGCGCTTTATCTCTAGCTGTGTAGCCTTGAGCCCATGGCTTAACCGCCCAAAGCCTCGGTTTCTCTCTCTCTCTCTCTCTCTGTAAAATGGGAATAGTAACATTCTGTATTTAGGGTTTGCCAAATAGTAGGTAAAATACAGATGCACATAAAACAGCATGGTGCTGGAAGATTGCCAGGTACTCAATAGCCTATCTTTAATGTGCCGTGGAAGAGAACAAGACCAAGGTGAGGTTGACCTTGACCTTCATTGTGTTCAAGGTTCTGCCGTGATGCCACTCACTGGGACTGACAACATTGACGCCATCTTTGACGCTGTCTCTAGAAGCAGCCCTCGGTGCTCACGCGTCATATCCGTCAGATGTCTGGGGTCCCGCATGCTCATTTTCCTTCCTCAGAGGCACTTCCCACTTGGCGGTCCCACCTCTCACTCCCCAGTTCAGATCTTCCTCCTCTCTCTCTCTCTGTTTTACTCCAGGAACTCCCCAGCTGGTCTCCTCAATCGCTGTACGTCTGTCTCCGTTCTTATCCTGTACATACCCTGCTGCCTAATGCGTCCTCTTAAAATATATCTCTAACCTGATTCTCCCTTGGCTCTAAAGCTTTGAATTAATTCTCCTTTTCCTACTGAATTAGCTAAAAAACTCCTTACCTTAGCATCTGAGGCCTTATATGATGTGACCCCTCCCCTCCCTTCCAGCCTTGCTTCCCACTGCTCCCCTGCATGCCCTGATACCCCCACCTACCTGAGTTACCTGCCGTATCTTGAAATGCCCATGTTTCCCCATCTCCCCGCTTCTGTGCATGTCCCTACTCCCAGCATTTCAGGGGTCCAATCTCTGCCAATGAAATCAGACCCATTTTTCAAAGTCCATCAATCGCCACCTCTTCAAAGAACTCTTTTCTGAACCTTCCCAACTTGGCCCCCATACCATTTCCTTCAGCGGTGTCCCTCCCCTCAACCTCTCTGACTATGACCTGTGCCCTTGTCCCATCACCGCGTGCCTGTTTCTAAACCCTCTAATGGCCAGAACCATGATTTTTGGCATTCTGTATCCCGACAGCGCCCAGCACGGCCCCTTGCACAGAAATACTGTCCAGTTCAACCAAGCTGCCGCCCCCACCAACCCAAGATTCCTACTCAGTCTCACTTCGTATGTCAAGGTTGTTGATTTTATTACCAGGAAATTATCTGCATATTCCTACCTGCTTTGCTTACCCTGCTTTGTATCTCAGATTTAGCGGTAAGTTAGACTTTAGACCGGCTTTTAAATATCCCCAGCTGATTCTGCTACCGCAGCTGATGCCTGTAACATTTATTTATAACTTTGCAAAATTGGCCAGTGGTTAAGATATATAAACCCGAAGGGGACTCATGCATTTCCAATACATTAAGGTATATTTAAAACATGCTGTGTCTTACCAGGGGCTTTAAGATACACATTACCGCGGGAGCTAGAAGGACGGGAGCCGGGTAATTGGCTAATGAGAATTCTGAACAGTGACTAGAAATATGGCAGAACTGCCCTTTGAGAACTGTGCTCACACCTATTAATGAACTTTATCCGTGGCTCTAAAACACAGCCCTGTGTTTCAAACACAAGCCCAGGAGGTTCAGTAACGCATATGCTGTTGCGTTAATTCACACCTAGTTATGGTGACTGGCACCAGCCTTCAACACTGGTCAGAAGAAACTGCTGCAAAGTCCTAGGATAATTACTAAGGCTGGATTTATTTTATAGCAGGTGCCAGGTGTTGACACGGAAGGACATGTTTTTCTGACTCTAAGTATGTGCCGTGCTGGTGGGGGGGGGAGGGATGCATGTGTTTGCATGTTCCCAGTCATGTGTGAGTACGTGACTGCATTTGTGTACAGATCCTGCTGTTCAGAAAGGACTCTGACCCAGCAGAAAGAGGAATGATGCGGGAAATCTAATGACGTTCCATCTTGGACAGAAGTCTGGATTCCATGTAGGGTCTCCATGGTTCATGGCCCCGAGGTGAAGGTTCATCCAGATGAGGAAGAGTTCAAGTCTAAGCCAGCGAAAACTGTAAGGTTGGTGAGCCCCTTGACTTTGGGTCCCAAACAATGGACATTTCTTTTCATAATGGGGCGGGGGGGGGGGAGACAGCGTCCCACTGAGCCCACATACCGTATTTATCCTGAGGAACGTCAAGTTTGGTTGCCAAGGGCCAGCTGCTTTCTTGGAGCTCTTTGTTCAGCTTGCAAAGACTTTTTTTTTTTTTCCCCACAATGACTTTTTAAAATGCCCTCCTACCATCTTTACACACCCTCCTATATGGTGGGCTCCCAAAAGCCATGTCTGTGCATCTGTCCAGCATTTTGGTCACAGACTGATGGACTGAGGAGATACTTGGGCCAATTCACTCAACTGATTCCCCTGTTGCAAGTCTGACTTCTCGGCTGATGAACCCCAAATCCGATCTCCAGCCCATCTCCCTCCCTCCAAGTTCAGACCTATACGTGCTGTGGTCCGCTGGACAGAAATCTCCCTGAATGTCTCACAGACCGCTCATGCAACTAGGTCAGACATAACTTACCCTTTTCCATTAGTGCCCAGATCCAGACCCCCAATTCTGCTGACTTGACCTCCCCTCTCGCTGACTTTAACCCACCCCTCCTTCTCCAACCCTGGTTTAGACCTTCAGCCTCAACTCCTGCAGCAACCTCGCAGCTGACCTCCCTGCCTCCTGCCTGGAGTCCGAGCCTGTCTTCCATATGGACTGGAGCATGGTCTGATCCGAATACACGGTGGCTCTTCCTAAGGGCTTGTAACCTGAAAATTAAGATGCATTCCCCTCCTCAGTGTCTCCCTAGCATTGACAACCCCCCTCCAGGCTGCAGCCCACTTTTCCACCTCCATTCCCTGCTTTGTGCTTGGCATTCCAATGACCCGGGACTGTCTCGTCTTCTGTATTTGGTGAATTTCATCTCAGCCTTTAGGACCTCACTCAGCGGTGACTTCCTGGGAGACTCGCATGACACCCAGCCCCCCCAGAGGCTGGTTAGGGTCCCCTTTCCTATGCTCCTCTGACAACTTGGCCATATGTCTATCATTTCACCATGCACAGATAAGAGAGTGATTTCTCTTAGGCTCCTCTGACCCAACAGACTGTCAGTAACTTGAGAATCAAAACAGGGTATAGTTCTTCCCCCTTGGTGTCTTTAACCCTTGATAAATATTTCACGGCGAGTATATGAATATGGGAATGGAGGGTGTGGGGGCATGGTGAGGACTGTGCCACAGGGAGAAGACGGATGAAGGAGCACATGTCAATATGTAGAAATTCTGAGGGCGTTGGACTCCCTGTTTCTCAAATTTGCACCCTGGAGAGAACAAGGAGGAGACAGTGTTCTCAAAACTCGTTTTCTCTGATGATCCCGGACCCTGAGGCTTCTGGTCACCAAAGCCCATAAGGAAGGGTCATTTTGGGCTTGGTCTGGTCAGGCAGGGGGATTCCTGTCTGTACATGCTACAGGGAGCCAGGCAGAGAAGTGGAGACAGGGGATGTCCCTAAGTGAGACAGCACGACTTCCATTGCTCATTCTGCCATGTGCCCATTGACGACGTTGCTGGTGCCTCTGAGTCTCTGTCTTCTCACTTGAAAGTAGAGTAATCCTCCTGGCCATGCAGGATTGTTTTGAGGATTAAGCAGATGGGTGTGAAGCACGGCCAACGGTACCCGGTAAATGTCCAACAAATGGCAGATGTGATCGTGAACTACAGTGCGGCATCCATTTTAAAAATCACCAGGTCTGGGCGCCTGGGTGGCTCAGTGGGTTAAAGCCTCTGCCTTCGGCTTAGGTCACGATCCCAGGGTCCTGGGATCGAGCCCCGCATTGCATCGGGCTCTCTGCTCAGCGGGGAGCCTGCTCCTGCTTCCTCCTCTCTCTCTGCCTGCCTCTTTGCCTACCTGTGATCTCTGTCTGTCAGATAAATAAATAAAATATTTTTAAAAAAAATCACCAGGTCTTCCATCCGTTAGCTGCAAGCCCTTGGAGGGGGGCCTCTTCAGCTCCAAGCTCTCAATATTTTAGGCCAGGTAATTCTTTGCCTTGTGCATTACAGGATGTTTAATAACATTTCTGGTCTCTACCCAGAAGCCGCGTGCCTCCCCAGCCACCCAGGAGTTAAACTCCCTCCAGCCATTTCCAAATATTCCGGCTGGCTGGGGGGCACACCCACCTTTCCTTGAGAAACACTGCTCTGGAGAAGGAGGTGACCTCTGTTGCTTTGACTTTTTCATCTGTAAAATGGGGAGTCATTTTCATGACACTTGAAAGTGTTATTTGAATCTGGGGTGATATTCTGCTGTTGTTTTGAAAACGTCAAAGTGCTTTTCAAATATAATGTAAGTGTTTCGACAGATTTCACCAACTTGAGTATTTAAGAGAAAAGCCAGCCTATCATCCTCAAGCTACCGACCCTCCCCCAAGTTGTCCAAGAACCTCTGTGACACGCGGGCCCGTGGGGCCAGTCCTGCCCCCAGATGCCGGCTGGAAGACCGGATCGTGAGATCCCTCCACCAGGCTTGTCATGGTGGTAGCTGAAGCCTCGTTTTACACAGTCCCAGGGACCTGAGGTCACAGTAGAATCTGCACTGGGCTGCAAGATTCTAGAATTCTCCCTAAAACCTAGATGGCTGTCGACCCCGATGGATTTGGAGGTCCGGGCATTTCTTGCAAGTTTCCATATCCAACACGGCTGTTGCTCCTGTGTGAAGCTGGCACTGGCACTAAAAGGGAGTACCCATTTTAACCTCAGCTTAGTTGAGGTCACATGACAGGGGCCACAAGTCACCAGAATGTCCTGGGGTGTGGCAAGGATCTGATGGGTTCAAACTTCAAGTCCTATTGCCGTAACAGCATCAATGAGATTTGGTCTGGCCAGAAGTTGGTGAACCTAGAACGTGGTGGGAAGAGAATGTATTGAGTATTTGGCACAAATGATGCTACAGAATTCACCTTTCCTCTCCCTTTTTCTTGAAGCTTATCCCTAAAGAGCTATCGTAAAATGGAGACAATGAGAAAAGTATCTCTGAGTGATGAGTGTCACGCTTTATTTTAATTTTTTTAAGATTTCATTTATGTATTTGACAGAGAGAGGGACCATGGGCTGGGGGAGGGGCAGACAGTCGAAGAGGGAGAAGCAGGCTCCCCGCTGAGAGGAGGGTCCAATGTGGGGCTCGATCCCAGGACCCTGAGATCATGACCTGAGCTGAAAGCAGATGCTTCACCGACTGAGCCACCCAGGCGCCCCCAATAGACCACCTTTAATGGGATTCCCGCCCTCACGGGGACCTTTTTGAGTTTCTCAGATGCCAATCAACCTTCCCAGGGCACATTCCTGGACACATGTAACTACTGGTCCACTCCGGAAACCCAGCAGCAGGGGGTCAAGCCCAGATCACTAGGTCTGGTTGCCCTGATCCCCTGGTACAACCCCATCTTGTGCTTCCAGGGTCCCTTCCTTCAGACAGACTTTGCGCAGGACCTTGGCTGCGTCTCCAGACCGTCCCCACTTCTGATCTTAGAGCAAGTACGGGGTCTCTCTCCCGTCCTCTTCGGGAGGCGCTGGACTCTTAAAAACCTTGCTCCAGCCCCTCGAAAGAGACTTGCGATGTGCAGTCTGAGGGGCGGTCAGCTTTTCCCAATCCACAGAAAAATGTCTCAGGTGCTCCCTAAACAATTTTTTTTTTTGGCTTAACATTGTTGCAAAATGAAGAGGAATCATGCGAATGATTCTACCTGTAATAAAAATCTCCTCCCTGTGACTTTATGGATTTGGAAACTCGGAAGCGGCTCCCATCGGTTTTAAATTCTTCCCTCCTATAAGGCCGTGTTACAATTAGCTTGAGGATGATGGCATCATCAGAACAGAAGAAGGCTTTCGGCCTAGGAGACCACGTCCTTGGGCCTAAGTTTCCCTGTCTGTAAAGTAAGGAGAACAATCCCAAGGCTGCTGTTGGGGGGCGGGGGGTGGACAGAAGGAAGATGGCCCAATTAAGTAGAACCAGGAAACCGTCTGCCATCAAGCCGGGCCAGTTGGGCTATAAAAGTATTTTCAGGGGCTCCGGGTGCCGATGCAAAGAGAGAAAACGGCAAGACAGGGAATTGGTAACAACAACTCCAGGTAACTCTCCTTTTTAATTAGAGGAGTCTCGGCCCCAGCAGCCAGCGGCCCGAAAGGCAGCAGAGTCTCCTCCGACCACATCTGCACTTGGCTATAACGGGGGGTATACTCAGGCCTCCCCGCTCCGCGCTGCGTCATCCATTAGAAAACAAAAAAGGTACAGTAAGTGCCACTGAGCTCCTCCATTAATTGCTAAGTAAGGGGGAAAAAAAGAGAAGAATAAAGTGCTTTTACCTGCTCGGCTGGATAATTAAAAGCTGCCCGAAGCACCGCTAACCTTTTTCATTATGGCAGTGTTCATTATAAAGCCAGAAAGAATTAACTACCCTGCATTATCAGATATCGAAAAATATTAATAGCAAAAGTGAGAAAGGGAAAGGAGGAATTTTGGGCGAGTTAATTAAACCACACGTCCTCGATGACTTATTAAGTGACTGGTCGAGCTTCCTGGAGCTCGGCGAGTCCCAGCGAGCGGGCCATGTGCTGCTGCTCCTCAGGAAATGAGTTTCCAGCCCGCGGAATGGTCTCACGTCTCCTGCCTCTGTTGCAAATTTGTGTTTCTTTCTGTCCTTCCAAACACTTCCAAGCGAGTCAAGTCCTGGGTTGGGACCGCCTTGGTGCGAGCGTAGCGGGAGCGGGACGAGAGCCCTCGAAGGTCACTGCTGTGTGACTGCTTTGGGAACGAGGCCGTTGTGTGGTTCAGCGAAAGCCTTTCGGTTCTTCTGTAAGTGAGCAGGTGAGGACATCTTCTAACGAGGTCCCTTTGCTGCTTCTGCGACCAGAGCCCATGAATGAATTCAAGACGGGCTCGTCTCGCCTACCAGAGTCCCTTCTACAGGGTCTGGCGCGACAGGCTGGCACAAGGCATGGGGTCCGGCTGCGCCCTTGGGGCCTGGAGAGCTGTTTGGAGTAAGTGCGTTGTCGATTCTCCATCTATACAACTTGGAGCTGCCCGTAGTGGCCCAGAGCAGACCACGGTCGGAGCCCAGCAGCAGAAGGAAGCCTGCCGAGCGAGGACTGCTGTACTCACAGATCTTCGGTGAATTAAGATGACCTCTTCAGCAATACTCTTAAGTGCTTAGTACAAAAAAGGCGAACGTGCAGCATAGACTTCTTTGCACCAGCTCTGCTGACGTAAAAGGACGGGCGTCAAGGTACGGACATGGGGACAAAGAACGTCTTCCATGGTGGATAGAATCAAGGAGAGAATAAAAACATTTTCAGTTAGCAAAAAGCAAAATTGATGATGAAGAGACTGTCATATTGATTTCTTTCTTCTTCCTCCTGGCACCGAAGCTTTAAATGAAGTCATAGAGCAAAACAGACTCCAACTTTGATTGGTTGTGCTTCAACCTAATCTCATTTTAAGACTCTCATTTGCATGATTGTTGGTGACACCCAGAGGTTTCTCTTGAGGTGGAGCGAGGTTAGCATTTCTCCAACCTGCCTCGATGACAACTGGACACTGTTCTGGGAACCTCCCATCCTGGACCTGTCGATGGGTTTCTTCCCCGTGCCACCCCTTGGTCCCAACAGCAGCTCTGCTCAGAAACTCAACGAGCAGCACCACTTACCCAAAGAAGAGCTTTCCAGAAAATGGGTATAAGTGACAGTTGATCAAGCTGCAGGCTACATGCAGGTCATGGGGACAGGAAGGCTCTGGCCATTATGTGAATGAATGTCAGAAGAGTTATGGGGCCGAGACGGGAAGTTGAGCAGAATGGATGAAGTCATTGACTTCATGGGGACCAATGGCCACGTGTCTTCTTCAACGTTACAAAGAGCTGTGTTTGCACAGATACTTTCTTGCACCCTGACAGCCTGCTCGTTCCATGCCACAGGCCCCCGGGGGCTCAGCAGTCCCAGCCCCAGGACCTTCTCCCTGTTAAGTAAGCTTCTCATGTAAAGCATTTAGAACAGTGCCTGGCACTTAGTAAGCACTCAATAAATGTTATTGATTTCCTCAGCATCCTGTGTCTTTATCTGGAACTTTTTATGAGCTTCCTTTATCTTGAAATGCCTTCAGAGGAGAAATCTAGAGATAACATAGAAAAGAGTGTGGACGTCGAATTTTGAACAATTCCTTAGCAGTGGAATGACAATGGCATTCTTCCTGTGTTTGGAAGAATTCTTCACTTTCTGTTTTTTAATCTATCCTTCTGGAGAGGGGTGGGGAGAAGGGGTGGGGAGAAGGGTGGGGAGGGGTTAGAATCAGTCTCTTACAAATTGCCAGACTGGAGATCAGGATTTAAGGGGGCCACTGATCACCTTCCAGGCTTCAAGCCCCAAGTGTTTGCTGACCACTCTGCCTCTCTCGTGGGAATGCACTTCAAGGGTGGGCATCTTTGGCCAAGAATAATACCTCTGCTTAGGACCGTGTAAGAAAGCCCTTTGGAACTCAGTGACTGGGAGCTTGAGAAGAGTAAGAAAGAGGTTGCTCACGGGCCCTTTTGTACAAGGCCTGGCTTCCAAAGATATCACGCGTGCTCCCACCTCCTTACAATGGCTTAGTTCCTACCAACTCACTCATCCCTCCCATTCTTCTTCCTCCCTGGACCCTCTTCCAGGTCCTCTTGGAGCAGATCCAGGCCTGGTGACACCTTCTCGTAGCTTCCATAGGCTTATCGGAACTGCTCGTGTTTACCACTCTGTATTGTCTGGCCCATCAGTTTCTCCATTCCAGAGAGTTCCGTGGCCTCATGCTATCCATCTGTTTTCTGTTCTGTTGCACTGTGGAATGAATGGTCACTCAAAGTGCCCCTCTGATCGTGTCCAGTGGGCTCCCATGGCTTTTGGTTCATGTCTGTATTAGAGTGTTTTCTAGTGCTTTAGTGAGTTGTACATGTTGTTGTCCATTCTATGTGCGAGCACTTGGAGGGAAACTCTGATTTATTTATCTTCGTATATTTCTCATGCCTGGCACAAGCACACTTCACAGATGTTTGTTGGGTCGTGTTGAACTGAACTGAATTGTTCTTATTCTCTATCTACCATGGACCCTAATTGGATACTTTGGCAGAGTGTGGGCACACACCAAATATTTGCTGCTGGGCCCAAATTAACCCCCTTGGCCACCTCAGCCCCCTCAGCACCTCCGCACCGTGTGACGTTTTGTGGCCGGATAGCAAAGTGGGGGTACATGGGTCCTAGGGAGCGTCTCCTCTTAAGCCTCTGTAGCCATGAAACAGAAAAACCTAAATAACCAATACCTTCTATTTTTCCTTTTTCTCTCCGTAACCTAATTTATCTCTACGTTCTAGAAAACCACATAACTATTTAGAAAGAAACTACAGATCTGTTCTGAAACCCTAGGTTTCCAGGCTATTCTATTTAAGGGAGTTTTCCTCAAATGCCTCATAATCTGTGTGAAACATGGAAGTAATCCATTGATGCCCCTTTCTAAGCGCGGTGGGCACTGCCACTTAATTTGTGACTTCAGACAAGCAATCACCTCTCTGGGGCTGCATCCGCCCATCTCCGAGGCCCCTTCCTGCGCTAACATCTGTGCTTCGGACGCCCTTTGGCTAAATGATCAGCTAACTTGGCCATTTCTAACCCCCTTCTCTCTCGTTCTCTTCCTGCTACAGATGATTTTTTTTAAAAGGGCATACACTTACTTTTGGGGGTTCCCATACAATGTGAGTGACCATGGGACCAATGTTGGATGGAGCTTCTGGGGAAAAAAAAATTGCTTTCCAAGATAAAATGGACATACGCAGCTTATGAAGTCCCTTCTTTCTTCCCATCTTGAGTGAGGAGCTGTTGATCATTTTAGAGTAACGAGGTGGTGACCATGAGGACAGAGCCCACATACCAAGGATGGTGGAGACCCCAACTCTTTGGCAGCAACACAGAGCCAGGGACCATCCCAGTGAAGGAATCATTGATGCCGTAATGAGTTCAAACAACCATTAGGTAGGAATTCTGTTGAAATTTCTGCTGAAAACTGTTTTGCCACAGTGTCCCTGACATACACCTTTTTAATTTCTAGTCAGGAGGATTCATCAGGTAAATTGCTTCGCTCTCTTGGGTCCTCTCCACGAGTACAACTCCAGTTTGACCAAACTCACACAACTCAACAACGACCCAGGCCAGAGTTGCACACCGCCGGTCTTCAACAGAGGAAGCTGTCGGGTGGCTTCGTCCTTCCACCATGCTGGGGCACAGGCCGAGACTGAGCCTTCAGATTTCTCCAAGACCCCAAAAACTCTGCAAGGAACACTATATCCTGAGAGGGCCCTCCCCTGCCCTTGGAACTTGGCAACCCTCGCGGGGAGGAAGCAAAGATGGGGAAGTTCCCCAGCCAGGGCCCGGAGCCCAGGTAATTAATAGGTGGTCACGGGACCGGACAAATGCAGACTGACAGCGGGCTTACCTATCTTATAACCTACGCCTTGGCTAACATTAGTTCTACACTGAAACCCGGGGCTTGTTGACATGTTGTTCCTTTTCATTAATAAATAACTGCCCGAAACAATTACACTTCAGGAAACTAACCTTATTTTTCTCTTTCCCTCTGAAAAGGACCAAAAATTAAAAGCAAAGCTGCTTGCATCAGCTGGAGGGCCCCTGGGCAGATTTTCCCAAGCGCAATCTGTTTAATGGGAACGACCTTTTGGGGGAAGGGCAGTCACACAGCAGCCCCGCCTGAGGGGTCCCCAGCAGGCAGAGACAGAATTCACCATTCCTCCGTGAGAGCCTGACCCTCTGCTTATCTCAGGATCCCACTGTCCGATGGACTTAATTTACCTCCACAGTCTAGCTCCTCCTGGAGCCACAGGCACATGTCAATCTTCTTCTTCTTCTTCTTCTTCTTCTTTTTAACCAATATAATATCATGAAGAGATCATGACACTTGAAAATCAAGCAGTTCCAAGTTTGAGTCTGAACGCTATCCCTTATTAACTGTTTTGCACATCTTATTTGACAATTCTCTTTTTTTTTTTTAAGATTTTATTTATTTGACAGGCAGAGATCACAAGTAGGCAGCAAGGCAGGCAGAGAGAGAGGAGGAAGCAGGCTCCCGGCTGAGCAGAGAGCCTAATGCGGGGCTCGATCCCAGAACCCTGGGATCATGACCTGAGTCGAAGGCAGAGGCTTTAACCCACTGAGCCACCCAGGCGTCCCTTATCTGACAATTCTGATTCTCTTTTGTTGCATTGCGAAATGCTCCAGCACTTACGGGGCAACCGCACACATCCATGGTGGTGCAGGCTCTGTGAGTGAGGAGTCCAGGTGCCTCTAGGCCAGGGCCCCCCTACCCCCATTCAGGTTACCATCAGGGTGACAGCCGGGGCGGCCGAACTCCCCCAGCTTCAGTGGAGAATACGCGCCCAAGCTCAGTCCCCTGACTGTTGGCAGTCGAGACGACCATGGGCTGTCGTTGGTCCAAGGCTGGAGGCTGGGGCCCTCTCTCAGTTCCTTGCCACGTGGACTTTTCCATAAGGCAAAAGGCTTCCGTCGGAAGGAGCCAGCAAGAGAACAAGATGGAAGTCGCAGTCTTTTAATAACCTCATCTCAGAAGCGACATCCCCTCACTTCCGCCATTATCTGTTCATTAGAAGCAAGTCACTGGGTTTGGGGAGGGGACTGCATGCGGACGTGGTTGGCAGCCATTTTAGCCGTTACCTACCACATCCCCTGAATCGTGGTTTCCTCGTCTGTGAGTGGGCATCATCATCACCTCAAAGGTCGAAGAGAGATTCAAGATAGTATGTAGGCTAGGGTCTGGAAGAATGGATAAGAACGCGTAGGTAGGGGACGTAGCGAAAATAACTGCCCCTCCCCCCCACCATGTCACACTGATGTGTTCAGAGGTAGGCGTGCAAAGGAGGCCACACGGCTAGTTCCACTTCCAAGGACGAAGCAAGAGGGATCCAGAGAGCAAGTTCAGAGAGTCCCCAGGGCACGAAAATGGTGGCAAGGGGAACATTTGAGCTCTCCGGACAGGGTCAGAGGCAGGCTCTCCCTGAGGCAGAAGGCTAGAGAGATCCCTGCCGAGAGGCCGAGCCTGGGGTGATCTTGAGCGTGCAAACAAGGACCAGACCCCAGCAAACAGCCTCGTGAGCCAGGCTGCTGCCAACAAGGCCAGCCCCACCGCCCTCCCCAGCGGCTGCTGACAGCCCCACGCACATCCCCAGAGGGGTTCCATAAATCACGAGGTGCCTTCCTCCCCCAAGGTCAGCGGACTGTGGAGACAGCGCTGAGCATGGATCACTTTCACTTTCCTTCCCTGATTCTCCCCAGTTCATTAAAGCTTGACCTTCGGGGCTCCTACGGCTCCCGTGGATGTCCAGCCAGAGGGACCATTATATTTTAAAGGCTGTTAAACTGTCCAATGATATTTTAGCCTCTTTTTTTATATTTGATAGCAAATCATCAATCACTTGTGTAAACTTCCAAGTAAAAACTAGGGAGAAAAAGGTGGAGAATTATATGAAATTACAGTGGAATGGAGCAGTTAGATTTCTCTCTATCAGCCGAGGCGAGGCGAGGTGAGATGGTGGTCAATTATCTTTTTCCACTCACTGATAAATCGCCAGCACCACAGAGGCTGTCAGTGCCTGACTCATGACAAGCAGCGAGGGGGACCGCTGAGACCAGAGAACCGGGAAAGCGGACTAGCTTCGCGGATGGTGCCGGGGCTTCTCCAAAGCTCCCCTTGACTGGCTGGCCAGGATACCAGCCTGGGTCCTGACCGCATTCTAGGACACCCCCTTTCTCTTCTGACCACTGCCCCTATGACACCTTTCGTTTCCTCATCATGCAGAAGACAGCAGTGGCTGTCCCCAGCACCGGTGTCCTGCTCTCCGCCAACATGTCCCACACTGACCTCATTATTCTGCTCTCACACCCCTTATCTGAGTTATCAGTACCATCATTCACCCAAGTTCTTTGACTACAAGATTCATCGTCGTCGTCCCCAACACCTTCCTTTCGCTCACCCCCTGTCCCCCACCAGTTCATTCAGCTCTGCGTCTGTTCTATCGTCTACCACAACTCTTTGTCCAACCCACCCCATCTCGCATCCCCCTTCTGTCACCTTGGTCCAGGCCTTGTCACATTTTCTCTAATCTGTTCGAAAAGCCTCTTAATTGGTCTCATGTCTTTAGCATTTTTTAGCAAAAGCACACACTCCTCCACGCACGTGCACACACACACACACACACACACACACACACACTCACACACACGCGCTCACACACGTCTCCCCATTCAACAGTCTTTTTTACGGCACGTCCCTGATCTCAGCTCTTGCCTGCTCAAACTCCACAAGCTCCCTCTTGCTTCGGGAGCAGGCTAAGACAGCCCACCTGGCGTAGGATTTCCTGCAGTCCTCCTGCTGCCCCGGGGCCACCCCCAGACAGAGGAGGCTGCGGTTTCCTGCTTTGCTCTTTCCCGAGACTATGGCTTTGTTCTAACCGACCCTCGGCCACAGCCCCTTCCCCCCCCCCCCCCCCCTGTAGCTGAACCGGCCAACCTCTAGCCAACATTTGTGATTCAGACCAGAAGTCACCTCCTCCCACAGCTTCTTCCTGACTCCCTCTTCTCTTGCTTTTACACAACACAGCAATCCCCCAACTGTATTCTGATTTCCTTGAGTGAAGACCGTGGCTCATAGTCCAGCCGCCAGCACCACCCCGGGCTTCGGGGCACACTGAGTGCCTGCTGGCCCGGGAGCCACCCGGGGGCTACGGCCTCAGACAAACCCACGGTGGAATGTTGCTGTCCCACGTACCAGCCCTTTGACCTCAGCAAGCCCTCTGTGTGTCTCTGAGCTGCATTCCTTGCCGGTTAAATGAAAGTGATGATCTATGGGCAGAGTATGCAGACAATGAGAGAGATTTAGAAAGAGATTAACTGTTGGTAGCGTAAGGGCAGGGGGACAGTCTGGGATGGAGCTGAGGCTTCCAGAAAGAACGTGGGGGAGGGAGAAGACTGAGAGGGAGATGGTAGACCTAAGAGGATGGGGAAGAACTCAACCCGTAGCGCATGTTGAACCTCTACCTTCCTTTGGAAGTCTAACAACCGGAAAAGAGGAGGAAGGAGGAACTAGGTCCCTTAAATGCCCACCACCTTGTTTCTTACAGTTAATACTGTAACTGGATCGGAGCCAAGGCATGTTGTTAGGGGCAAACACCCCTTTGTTGGATAGCGATGCCTCCAACAGACTAAAACAAACACACTGAGGGCTCGAATCATCCCCACCCCACCCCCCGGTGGCTCCGAGCTTGCCTGTCTTGCACCGCGCTCTGTACACGCAAACACAGCCGGGCAGGCAGGTAGGAAGTGCACACTCTTGCAAGGCAGCCTGTGCCAGCAGAGCCCCAGGGGACCCTAGCCATGACAGGAGGATGGGAGGCAGGATCCCGACTGATAGCAGCTCCTCTCGGACCCCCACTTCCAGGTCCTGGTGGCAGTCAGTCCCGCCGGCAGGTGGGGAGTTGTTGCCTGGGGAATGACATGAGGGAGGGCAAACGGCCAGTCGGAAAGAGGGCCTGCTGGTAACAAGGTCAGGCCATACTGGAATGGCCCTGCAAGCCGAGCGAGGTATTCAGAAAGCTCTAGATAGTGGAGAAAGGAGGAAAAAGGAGACAGCCCAGGTACCAGAGCCCCGGGGACCGGAGGGAATTAGGAGGACCAGATAATCCTACAAACAAAAAAAGGACTTAGATGTGACCTGAAATACTTGGTGAAGAAACAGCCCAAACACAGAGCTGGGTGGGCTAGAACAAGGTGGGCTTGATGCTAGCGCGATGATGCCGCGTCCTCCACAACACCCTTCTGGTGCAAGTCAGACCAGCCCTGTCTCCACAGTGATGATTCAGCGGCATCAGATTGGAGAGGAGACAACAGTGGTACCTCTGGCCAGGGTGGGGGGTCCCATCCTATACACGCATCACAATGAGAGGTGCAGTCTGTCCCCCTTCAGCTCTATCAGCCCCAGCATCCCGAGAACAGCTAGCACGAGAGCCTTTTGACCCCCTACTGCTTTACGGTTTGGAACAAAGCAGCTCAATTTTCGTGCACCTGGTATCACTGTCCCATCACCCCCTGTCTCCTAACTCCAAGGCAAGCAGAGAAACTTAGGCCTAGAGAGTAGCATGTATTTTTATCTCTCATTACAGATACAATAAAGTTTCTAGAGAGATTAAATGAATTCCCCGGCTAATATGGCCAGTCCTTGGTAGAGAAAGAACTGGAATTCATTCTTCCAACATCTAATCGGAGGCTTTCTCCGCCCTATCAAGTAGCCGACCATATGACAGAGGGGATCCACTGGAGACTGGAACTGAACTTTTGGAGGAAAGCACTCCCTGGCTTAGGAACAAAAAAAAAATCATCAAAAGAAACCTATGACCAATGCTAACCTGAAGCAAGGACATCCTGGAATTTCTGAGAAAGATCTGGGAGCTGTGATGTAATCCGAATGTTGATGCTTCAAACTGAGCCTTCAAGGGTCCTATTAAATATCACACGTTTAGAGTAATTTATCCCAGTCATTTACATATTTGATTGGATTTTTTTTTCTTTTTCTAAACTTACATTTCAGGAGAGATGTGCCTGAAAATTAGTTTGTTTTTGAGAGATGTATCCATGGGCTTGTTTTCTTATCCAGTGTTTCTCCCCAAAAGCTCTGATGTGGAGACCGGAAGAAGAGGATCTGGAGGAAGTTACTGTGCTCCTCAGACTAGACCTGGCCCAGCATCAAAGGGCTCCAGAGTTGGGTTCATGCCTGTGGATTCTAGTGATGGACAACGTGAGACGCAAAGAACTTTTGTTATATTCAAGGCTTCAGTAAAAGCTGATTAAAGGTCGTACTCTGACCTCAGTTGGGCTGATGGGAATTAGGAAAGAGCAAACCTCATGTTTAAGAAGGTGCAGCCAAGGGAAGAATGGGTGTCCTTCTCCCTTAAGCCATCTTTGGGGTTCTCAGTGGCAACATCCTCCAGCTAAACAGGTAGGACCAGATAAGGCCATGATCTCTCTGAGATCAACAGCATGAGGGACAATAATAGGGCCGGAGAATTCGTGGACCAAAATGACCAGAGAAGAGCCTACAGTTCTTGTTCCAGAAGAGAAATAGTGGTTATGGGCACCGCGGTGGGGGCTAATTCATGGCAATTAGACTAGGAGCAAAATTTACCGGATACTAAAATTAATCTTGGTTGTGAGCATTATCTCTGGCTAGCTTAAGAATTGCTTTTCTTAATTTTTTTTAAAGATTTTATTTATATATTAGAAAGAGAGCATGATGCGTGGGGTAGGGACAGAGGCAGAGGGGGAAGCAGACTCCCCACTTAGCAGGGAGCTCAACATGGGGCTCGATTCCAGGACCCTGAGATCATCACCTGGGCTGAAGGCAGACACTTAACCAACTGAGCCACTCGGGCACCCCAAGAAATGTTTTTCTTTAAAAAGCAAGATGAAGGATTTATTGGAGGCACAGTTGGATATCTTGTGGAGCTGAAGGAAGAGCTGGAAAATCAAAACCCAGGAAGAAAAAGCCTCTCAAACAGGGTTGTTGACAGAATCCCAAACTATGGCGTGGACCATAATGTGGCTTGTCTCTGATTGCCAATCAAACTCTATTTCTCCTTCTTATAAAACTCCGATTCAGAAAAGAATTCATCAGAATGGCATGAGTCACAGGTCCTGCTCACACTTTAAGGGAGGGGACTCTATGGGGCATGAACCTGAAGTAGAGGCGGGAATTTTGGGGACCCCCCTCATGTGTATCAGCCCCAGGGACTTATAACCACCGATGAGATGCACAGCCAGTAAGGCTTCGGCCCCCTTCCTGACATGTGCACTCTCCTCTCTCACAAGTTCCCACTCCCCATCTGCCGGCACACAGGCCACAAGGATCCTTGTCTTCTCTGTGTAGTGAATGTACTGGGGCAGACCAGCCGTCACTCAACTTCTCTGCCTATGACCAAAGACAAAAATTTCAATTCAGGAGGGAAGGAAAGAAAGCCCAAGTGCCAAACCTCATTAAGCCTCAGATCTGAACCTTATTTTCCTACACAGCTTTACCACCCACGAAACTGATATATTGATCCCTGTCTGATTCCTCTGTCTATTTTCCAATTGTTGCAGAATTCAGAGGGGAAAACTCTGATTTGTGAGAGCCTCAAACTCCACTCGGTGCTCCGAGGACCGGTGCCAAGGGAAGGAGGCCATTCTCAGCGAGGCAGCCACGCTAGGAGGTATCTAGGGACATAACAGGTCACGTGCCTTGAGGACTAGGGGTCCTTCAGAGACCATCTCAAGTTCATCCTGATTCTAGAAAAAATACACTTCTGCGGCAAATGATTAGAGTGTTTATGAATGTAAGACGTTCTTTCCCTCTGGATCCCATCCAATGGCACACTCCCTCTGCCTCTCCTTACGAAGGAAATGCTTGGGACTTATGTGGGGAAGGGCAGGCTTTGACAACCACCGACATCTCCACTTTCTCCGTGCTTGTGTCCTTGTCACGACTCCAGCTCTCCAGGCTGTCCCACAAGTCACCTGTCACCCTGTCCCACAAGTGAGAAACAGGTAGACACAGAGTGGGGCCGTCCCAGCTGGAACCTGCACCTGCTCCGTGTCCCCAGACCATGTCCTGACAAGAAAGAGGCGAAGCTGAGGCACAGAAAGGGCAAGTAACCGTCTCAAACACACACAGCATTCAGCAGATGATCAAATGGAGAGTTTTAGGCTCTTTTCTTTGCAGGGCCTGGCCCCGCACGACTCCCTTAATATGGGGCTGAGGCAAATGAACCCACCCCCAGGCCAGGAGTCTCTGGGGAGACAGGCTGCTGCTGTAAATAAGCCAAGAACCCAGGTGTCCTCGGGGGTCAGTTCTTAGGGAGCCTCAGTTAAGGTGGTTAATAACCACAGCAACGTGATTCATGACTTAGCCCTTGGAGGGAGCAGGCACTTCCTGCCCCAGCCCGCTCCCTTCATTTGCATAGATAATGGTCCTGTTTCTAACAGCTCATTAGTGTCCAGTCGGGGTGACCAGAAAGGCAGGCTCGGTGGTCTAAGGGGAAAGAACCTCTCCTGTTTTAGTGCAAAACGCTACCAGGACTCATTCCAGGACCAGCAAGGGGCCCACATAACCCAGACCCAGTGAGGGAGGGTTTTAAAACGGGGCTCTCCAGCCTTTCTGAGAGATGAAGTACAAGTCTAAAATAACATCCGTACCTACCACGGAACGCTCACCCGTGATAGACCCGTGATGCGATGCGACGGACTGATGGAACTCTCCCCCTGCGGTCTTGCTTCCCAAACCCAGGACCCCAGGCTAACCGGGAGAAATGCATCAGACAAATCACACTGGAGGGTCATTTTACAATACACCTCGCCAGTTCTCCTCCAAACGGTCAAGGTCATGCAAAGCAAGGCAAGTGTGAGAAGCAATCCCAGCTGAGAGGAGCCTCGAGAGACACGACAAGCACCTGTAATCCGAAATCCCGGATGGGATCCTGGCCCAGGAGGACATTAAGTAAAAACTAAGGAAAGCGAAACTACGAACTTCATAACAATAATTTATCATTATCGGCCCATTAACTGCAACAAATGGACCATACTCCCGTGAGATGTTAATAATAGAAATAACTAGGTGCGGGTTACGTGAGGACTCTGAATTCGCTTTTTCTGCGAATCTAAAACTGGTCTTAAACAAACAGTTTATTTTTTTTTTTTTTCAAACAGTTTATTTTTTAAAGAGTGTCTTACATGCAGATGGTACGGTCCAATGTATGCCGTGCTACCGCTCCATGGTCAGTGCGGTCCCTCAAAGCCTTGGTAAGGTAGGGAAAGCAGGCATCTCTCCCCTTGCTTTACAAACAACGAAACTGAGACTTAAGGAAATGAAATGACGACACGCGCCCAAGATCGCAGAGCTACTATGTTAAGGGATGAGTTCAAATTCAGGTCTTCTGATTCAGAGGCTAGTATCTCTCACTCAAGCAAATTCTACCACCTCAGAGGGGTCAGGGATAAAGAAAAAGACAGGTCGGCCAAGGATCTTGACCATCTTTGAGGGTCTCCTTGATTCTTCAAGTCTCAGAATGAGGGGGGGGAAAAGTGTTTGCCTTGCTCTTTTTTATCCATTCTGGGATCTTACCCCCACCCCATGCCAACATCCTAGACGTGGAAGCACAACCTAGAAGTCCCGTGGCATATTTCTGCCCACCCCAAAAAGCAAGATGACACAAAGATCTTTCTGTCTGTCTTCACTTGACCTCAAAACCCACAGAATGTCAGCAACGGCCCCACCTGGGGGACAGTGGCCCAAGCCTACACGAAATGAGTCAGTGGGAGATGGGGAAATGAAATCTAGCTCTATTTCTGCCTCTTACAGTTTCTTCAAGCTCCGCCTACTTTCAGATCCATCTAGAAGCAAATAGGCGAGGAGAGCTTTCTGTGACTTGGAGGGACTGGACCGGGGGAGGTGGGGAGAGGCACAAACAACGGGTTCTAGCTATTGTCCGTAGAAGAACATGAAGTAAGAGGAGGAAGAGAAACAAACCTTGCATGGGAAGAGTGCACTGATGTGTTTCTGATTCTGACCCAAACCAGTTGCTGGCTGTGGGGCAGATCACATTAATCCCTCTGGGACCCAGTTTCTTTGTCTGGACTAAGCCATCTCTCAGCCCCTTCTAAACCTGAGCATTCCGTGATCAAGTTTACAACTAATGGAAACAGGGCCAGGGTTCCCAACTAGAAGAGAAGCCAGCGGAATTGCAATCCTAAGGCGTTTTAGAAACTGAATCAGAAATTCACACTGTGCCTGTTTCGGTGACTCACGAAGTCACTGGTCACTTCTCCACAAGAAAAGGACGTTTAAGTGATCCCTGTTTAATTCCCCACGGGTTCTTTAGCAAATTCCCACGGAGTATCGTGCTACCCTACCTAGTGGGTTAGAATCAGAAGGGATCTTGGGGACGTCACAAGTGTATAACCAATTTTTTTCAGACCCTATAAGCCACTACTAGCTCACTCCATGCAGTCCAATCCAACAATTAAAAACACATGTCAGGTTATCTGCTGCAATCTGTCTGTTAATATTCTAGAACAAAGATGCACACGTGGGCACACACATGAGCATATGGACACGCGTGTCCGTGTGCACATTCCCCCCACCCTAACCCAGCCAGTGTCTCTATTTGCCTTATCTGGAAGGCTGTCCTGGAGGCAGTAGGCTCTGAGGGTTGAGAAGCATCCTTGGGACGCACTGAGACACAGAGGGGCGGCAGAACTGTGTGAACTCTTCATCCACACTGAGGCATCGGGGAACACAGCGTCTGCAGGGGTGTCCTCCCTGAGCTCCTCCTGCTTTGTTCTGGGCTCCCTCCTTTCCACCTCCCTCCTCCCCCCCATTCCCTGCAAGTGCTCCTCTCCCCCTCTAGCCTCATCTTGGCCTCTTCCTCGGGGCAGCAAATTACTCCTATCATTTTTAAAAATGTAATCAACTGCATTTGATCCAGCAGGTACTTTTGTGAGGATAGGTTTAAAAAAAAAAAAAAACCAGGTTGAAAAAAGTGGATAAAATATAAATTAAAAAAGAAGAATGGGTCTGGTTACAATCAATAACCCCAGAATTATTGACTCCTCTTCCCATTACACTGTGATGCCTCTGTAATCTTGCTGGCAGATTCTATAAAGGACGCATCTGTGCAAGATGAGATGTCCATTGTCAAAAGTTATAATTCTCTCCAGCACAACTCCCATAACAGCAGCGAGGCAGTTTCTGCAGAGCGATCTGGTGTCTGGGAACCACATGACATCACTCTCTAAAACCCATTTTGTGTCTCTGCCCTGGGGCCATCGCTGTCCTTAGCAAGTTGGCAGGAGGAAAGGAGGTAGAACTAGAAGCTGAACTTGGCCCAGCTTCGTGTCCCGAGTTCAGGCATTTCAGGCTTTCCTTTGACCCTCCAAATCCCTTCTCAAAGAGGTCCACCCCTCTCCCCTCAGTAGAGCTAAGGTCCTACTAGAAGTAAATGGATTATTCACTCAGAGGAAAACCTGAAGCCCGTCTCCATTTCCTTCTACACATTCTCCAGCTGGGATTGCTGCCCACAAGAATGCCTTGGATGAGGGGCAGAGTTTGGAGCTGATTTCCAGAGGTTTCCCCAGGAAAGGGCAGGGCACATCATTGCCCTACATCAGCTTAGGAAAACCGTCCTATCTGGACAGGACCCCAGGAAGCCAGGCTTCTTGGCAGTAGGGCCCCAGACCTACCAGGAGTAGACAAAAATCTCCAACTGGGAGCCAGTCACCCTTGTAGCCAGCAGCCACCCCAGGGAGCCCCTTTGAGCCCCCTGTTTAATTCTCAGGAGAGGGTGTGGCCAGACGTGCAGAGCCCTGGCCTGGGAGCCATGTGACCTTGGCAGAAACCACCCCTCTTTGAGCCTTGCTTTCCAAATTTGCAAAGGCCAGAAGTTTGGCTGCAACAAACTCGCGGGGCCCTTCCCAATTCATGAGAGATGGTCTCTCAGCTCTGCTTTGGAGTCGGGGCTGCAACTTCTGTCACTTCTCAGCCTTCCCGGCCCTTGCTGGCTGATGCGCTCGTCCCCAGTCCCAGCAGGAGCCTCTGCCTTACCAGAGGGTGTTTGGGGGTGTCCCTGGCAGAGGAGGAAAACCAGAAAATCTGGGTGGGCCCCGCCCGCAGGGACACTCTGTCCCAACCGACAGCGAAGCCCTGCTGATTTTGATTATGAAGATTTACAGCCAGGAGTGAGTTTCCTTGGCAATACTGTCCGCTGCCTTTATGAGCAGCGATTACGTGCATTTGGTACCTGGGAAGGCAACAGGCAGGAGCCGGAATGGGGAGATGCTCTATCACTCCAAGAAGCACAACGCCTTTGGTAATAAATATTGACGTTCATTAAGACAAAGCCAGAATTCAATCTGTTCTGGGGAATTCTCTGCTTCCGGCCTCAAGAATGGCCCTTATTTATAAGATGTCCCTAAGGGAATGAGACAGGCCGGCTCACCTTGCTCCCCAAGATACATTTTATTCAACCGACTTGTCCCGGGCAAACGTGTATCTGACAAGCCAATTTGAAAATGAATTTGGTACATTTTTTGAGTTGATTATTTATTCGGAAAATGAATGCCCATTCTGGGCATGCTGACAGCTCTCAGGATGAGAGCTCCCTGCTCCCGGCTCCCCTGTCAGGCCTGCCCCCCTCAGTGAAGGAGAGATGGAACCGAGAGGGCCAGACTCTCCAGCCCCCGGCCGGGGAGGGCCCCCCCACCCCACCCTCCAGTGTCGGGCCCAGCATATTTGCATCCTGCCGATGAGAAGAGAAGCCCGTGTGCAGTGCCCGTGCCTGGGAGAAGTGGGAGAAGTCATCCAGATGTGCTACTATAGGGGAGAGAGCCGGGTCGGGGGGGAGGCTGGGCAAAGAGTGGGCTAGGGAGGGGGCTTTCTACTGCCGTTCGACTTCCGGTCTCCCTGAACCTCGCTTTCACTGTTTCCTCTTGACCTCCAGCCTATCAAGACAATACCTGGGCACATTTCTCCATGTTGGAGGGTTGTAACCAGAGGGTGCACCCTCCTCCCCTCCCCACTCCAGGCGAGCTTCCCCCGCAGCCCACCTGCCCACGGTCTCAGAGCCCCTGACCTTCTGGTGTAGTCCTGGAAGGCTTCACGCAGGAAGAGGACTTTGGGCAGGATGTGGGAAGCCCAATTTGGAGCTGTCGAGTTGCCTGCGGCTGAAGCAGCATCGGGAAGAACGGATCACAGAAGGCCTTGAACGTGAAGCTAAGAAGCCTGGACTCTGAATTTGCCGAGGTGATGGGATTGCTTTTGTTCGGTGGTTTTCAAATCACACTGAGATCGTGAGAACCTTTGTGCTAACGTATTCTCGTCTAGAACCTCAACAGACAAAGCCAACAGAAGCAAAGTCATTCCCATTTGACACAGATGACGGGCCCAGAGCTCAGCCCTCTTGCCTGACACAGAGTCTAGTCCCTCCGCAGAAACGGGTCCGACCTATGTCAGAATCATCCAAGCTACACGCACGGACCTCTGCGCCCCTCACCCGGCGTGATTCGTATTCTGTGCCGCTGGTGCTCTGGGATATGCGTTTTTTTCCCCCACCACCCTCGGTGGCCAGGGAGGCGCCAAGTTGGAGACCCACACTGTAGAGCCTGGCAGGGCTCAGTGGGGAGAGGGCTGTCGGTTTGTGTTTGATTTACAGGTCAACCCTCTACTTGGCTTAACGATATTCCCGTCTGTCCTCCCTCTCTCCCTGACATGCAGAGCCGTGGTTCTATGCTGTGTGACTCCTCCCTGAGTGCATCATGTGATTGGTCCCGGGACTGAACCCAGACAGGAAGGGGCCAGGGAAGCAGAACCTGCACCTCACTGGGGCCTCTGTGGCTCTAGAAATCCCAGCTCCAAGAGCAGATGCTTGTGGGCACCTTGAAAACCACACACCTACTCTCGACTACCAGTAGGAGAACGGTCATCCATTTCCCAGCTCAGCTCCAAGCACCATATGGACCAGGAGGTGGAAATCAGAAAACCTGAAGTCAAAGACCTTCAGAGACCTGTTTTCTGCCAACCAGATTGAGGAGCCAAGCAGCTTCTAGGGGTGCAGCGTGGACGAGAAACCATTTTCCATAGCACCAAGCCCCAAGGCGACACCGCACCCCCCCCAACCCCCAGGAAGATGTGGCTTCCGCCTGTGCAGTTACATCAGTATTTCCGCTTGCAGGATGGGAGAGTGAGGGGAAGCAGCCCTGAGCAATTAAGTGTCTAGCCTAAGGTCACAGAGCAAGTCAACGCAGGCCCTCAGAAAGCAGCGAGTCCTCCCGCAGATTCAGGCAGCAAGTGGGCAATCTGCCCTCGGGCTCCTGCCTTCCAGCACCTTCATCTCGCCTGGCTCAGCACCCGGGGCTGACTCTGCCTCTGCTCCCACACGCCTCAGCCAACCCATCACTGCCCTGATCTAAGGCTCCCCTGCCACCCCAGCCTGGGGCCTCTGGAAACCAGGAGACACCTGCCCAGGTGGGTGATGGCTGTCACAAAGTGAGCCCCGAGAGGTGGGCGGTGGAGGGGGAAGTGGGGGCTTGGTTTTCTGCTTCCTTTAGCTCTCAGCCCACTAATTGGGGCAGCGATGGGAATCTGAGACATACAGGCACAGTCTTGCTAGAATGACAGAGAAGCTGTAAGCCAAGCAGTTGGAGTATAATTGGACAGCGATCGTTTTGAACTGACCCTCACCACCGTTCCTATCCCTCTTTCCTTTGGGAGCCCACTTCTTGGCCATATCAGTCATGCACTTCTAAGGGGATGCTGATCACTCCTAGGGGACAGGGATGGCAGGCCATCCAGGACCAGCCAATCATTTTTCCTCATGCTCTTAGCCCCAGCGATGGTTCAAGGATGGGCATGGGGCCACGTCTGGCTAGTCAGAGATTTTTCTCCCTGGGAATTTTTCCAGGCATTGTCAGGGGACGCTGGAGAGATATGCCTTCCCAGACACCTGGAGAAGGTCTCTTTGCAGGAGGAAATAATGAAGCCGAGCAGAGACGTGCAGAGTGCTGCTACAGAGAGAAAGGATCCCAATGACATCATCTGGTTCCTTAATCTAGTAATCGCTGAACTTCCCAATTACACGTGCCGATAAAATTTCCTTTGCTAATAAAAGATAATTCAAGCTGTTTCTGTTACTTGCAACCCAAAAGTCCTGATAGATATGGAGAGATAACTATACAGCCGAATGTCAAACTTAAAACAAGCTGTTTAAATTGGCATTGAATTCAGCTCATGGGTATAAAGGGAACGGGGCCAGAAGGACAGCAGGCCTAGAAGAAACTGATTCTGGGATGCGTCTGCTTCCATTTCTTGGGTGTTGGAATTTCATGGTCATTGAGGGTTTACCAAAGGCCAATTGCATCTTAAGGGTCCTCTTGTGCCATATGGAATTGGAGGAGGGAGCAGACAGGTCTAGCCAGGAGCCAGCAATGGAAGGAATGGTGGAATTTAGGGGATGAAAAAAGAAAAGAAAAAAGAGAGAGAAAGAGAGAGAAACTCTGAAAGTATGTGTATGGATTGAAGACCCCTGGTCTAATCTGGGGCCTGACAAATGGAGCTGAAACTCTTCATTTCAGTTGCTCATTGAAACTTCTCTTTCCAAGGGTAACCGTTGACAACCCAAGCACTAAATCCCAAAGTGCACTCAGCTCTGCCTCCCCACCTGTCTGCAGTCCAGAGCACTGTTCTCAGTGTTTTTCTTCTGGACACGCTCCCCTCGCTTGAATTCCAGACCCTGTCCTAGCTTGGTCCCTCCACGTCCACAACCGTTCTTTGTCTCCTAGGATGGCTTGTTTTTCTTCTCCCAACACTGGAATATGGGCATTGTTCAAGATTCTACAGCTCACACTCCTCCAGAAGTCCCCTCTCCCTGGAGCGGAATTCCTAGCCCTCATCCCTCTCACAAGCTCCAGTTCACATCCCTAATCCAAAAACCCATCATCTGCTACTTCAACTCAGGGCCTCCTCTGACTTTCTGGTGCAGGGAGGGGATCCATGACTCTCCCAGGAGCTCAGGCTCCAAGCTTCAGAGCAAACAATGACTCTTTTTTTTTGTTGTTGTTTTCCTTCACCCCGCATGTCAGGTCACCATGGTCCATAACTTCTTCCTGATGAATGTCACAACAGTCTTCCCTCACACTTTACTTGTCATTGTTAGTCCCCTAAGGTCTCTACCACCTTGCACCTAGACTTTTGCAACAGTCCCTTGTTTGCTCTATTCAAACATTTTATTCAAAGAGCATTTATAAGGTGCCTTCTATGTACTGAATCCTGTGTAGTCTTCCTGCCCTTTACTCCATTCTATATGCTGCAGTCAAACTAATCTTCATCAAATACTACTTGCATCACATCACTGTGGGACTCTACAGCCTTCAATGGCTCCCCATTGCCTACTGAGTAAAGCTCATACTCATCAGTCTGGCATTCAAAGCCCTTTGTAATTTGTCCCCAACCTACCTTTCTGGCCCTAGCCCCTACTATTTCCTCTACATAGACCTTATACTCCAGTCAATCTGATCTATTTGGTTTTTCTTAAGCAGGCGTTGTGCTTTTCCTCCTCCGAGTTTTTCCCTCATCTCTTTGCTCTGCCTGCAAGTCTCCCCATTTTTCTTGTGCTCCTTCTTACTCATGACTCAGAGCTCAGCTCAAACACTACCACCATCTCCTTCTCTTAACACGCCTGCCGAAAGTGACTGCTCCACCATTTTAGGCTCCTGGTAATGCTTTGTTTTCAGCATTTGGGGACAACCTAGCACATGATGCCTTGCACTGTCGATCGGTGCTTCGATCCTCCGTCATCATGGTACTTACCTGGAGCGGCTGTGTCAGAATTATAACTATGCTTATTAAGCGTGCAGGCTCTGGAGCCCTGCCCAGGGAGCCTACAGTTTCAGCACACATCCCAGGGACCCTCCTGTGTATTCACGTCTGTGACCGCGACCCAAGGAGAGTGTAAGGTCCCTGAGGGCAGGGACCACATCGTATCGGGCTTCATAACCATCAGCACACCAAGAAGATCAAGTTGAAAGGAAGCTCCAAGAGCACCAAGTTCAAACATCGGTGTGTTGCTTGAATATTCTCTCAACGTTCCCATGAAGTGAAAGTGTGCCCAACTTTTTAATAAGAACAAGCTTGCACAAAGAGCGTTCATTGGAGCTTGGTCAAAGATTGCTGAGGAGAACCTGTTTGGTTAGGAGAACATAGCCTGAGCCTTATCATGAGTTTTGCTCCAGTCTTTGTACCTTAAATATTTGTAGTTTTCATGAGAAATTTTTAGATGTGTGCGTGTGTGCGTGTGCGTGTGTGTGTGTGTGTGTGTGTGTGTGTGTGTTTTCCTCCTGGCTACTGGATTTCGTAAGTGATCCCATTCCTCTTTTGCATTGACCATGGGATGGCCTATGGCGAACCCCATGGCCTCCACCAGCGGGTAGATAGGACTTCATGACGTCCACAGTGAGCCTCATTCACAGCTTTCTCCTAACCTTGTCACCTCGTGCTTCTTCTTTAAAAATAAAAACCAGAAGCACTTTTCTTTAGGTCGCTTTATCTTCCCATATTGTTTGCCTCTTGGTGAATAGTTTCCAGACCTTTTTGTAAGAAGGCAAGTTATAAATAAATAACAAAAATTCATGAATCTGGGGATGTGCAAATGTCTTCTGATTGTTCTTTTTTTTTTTTTTTTTTTTTAATTCTAAGGAGAGAAATTAGTCTGGAAGATGAGTCCTGGGATTGGCAATTCCGATGGAAAGTGGGCCCAGAAGCAACAGATGCAGTAAGTGGTGCTCCGAGGTCAGAGCTGTAAAAAATTAGGACTCGTGGAGAAAACATGGGTTCAGAAACGATGATGAAGTTTTAGAACAGGAAGAGATGAGAGTGGTTTTAGAGTGTGGTCATAAAAGGCAGAAAGCAAGAAAAAAGCTTTTAGAGCAGGAAGAATAGTTAAAACAGGGGTGCTTTCAGGGAACTGATCGTGGGGTCTCCCTATCCGGAGAAGAGAGGGTCTCATTCATCCCAGAGCGGAGGTCCCCATGCCCAGCGAGCACAGGTGGGTTCAGACGGCCGTGCGGAGGAGTGAACTTAAGGGCCAGAGCAAAAGAATCTTATTTTCCCAACGATCAAGGAAACTAAAGAAAAACCTCTGGGCCAGACCAGCGCTTGAAACCAGAATATAAAAGAAGGGGAGCCAGGAACAATGATAGAGGTCGGCCCTGCAGCGAAGGCATGCCGAAACGAGTCGGTGTGGGTCTGTGTACCTGCCGCTTCCCCAAGGTGCCCATCTTCGGGATACTGAGGCCCTTCTCAGGACAGTGAGTTGGGCAACCTTTAAGTCCCAGGGGAGAGATGGGGATACAGGGAGCAAAGCGGTTGTAGCAGAAAGTCATGCCTCAAGGGCGCAGGCAGAGACGGACCGTGGTGTGAGTCAGCATGGGAAACCGGGAGGCCAACGGGCTCCACTCGCACCGATACAAGGAACCGCTAGACGTCTTCGGGAGGCCACAGCTCAGGATCACAGTGCTCCAAGGGGGAACCCCCAGTGAGCGGGAACGAGTCTTCCCCATGGTGTTTGAGGCCCGCTCAGAATCCAGAGTCCCAGAACATCATCAAACATAAGAAAACAGAAGAGTATTTATTGAATGGTGGTTCATTTTTTGTGTGCAACATTTATTGAATATTTAATGATTCCTGAGCACTGTGCTCGCGAATGGAGACATAAAGAATACTAACACATACTTCTTGGCCTTAATAAGCTCAAATCCCAGAGAGAGAACTAATATAAAAATAAAGGATGACGGTGTGCGGTATGATTAATGCTGGGGTTGTGGCGTGTGCGAAATGTTCCCATAGAGATGAGCTCACAGAGGAAAACAACTCTGCCCTTGGGGAGTTGGAGGAAGGAGCATATTTGACCAAGGTCTTGAAGGATGAGTAGGAGTTCTGTAGACAGAGTGGAGAGAACAGTTATGCCAAGGCACAAAGGCCATCAGCAGCGTAGTATGTGTGTGGAACCCTGAGAAGTTGGGAGCAGTGAGAACAGAGTGTAGAGTAAGAACGACAGGGAGGGATGTGCTCAAGGTTCGGAAGCTGGACTTCCTCCCGTGACATCCTTTAGAGTCCGGACTTTGCGTTTCAGGCAGAGCAATAGCCTCAGACGTGCGAGAGGAAAGTAGCACTTCTTGAGTAACCAACACCGATGGCTGGGAAGCTTCCAGGCTCCTGCCAACTCTCAGGGTCCACCCTCAAGCCAGAACCAGAGCGGCCGGTTCCTAATGCCTGAGGTCCCAGGGCGGGTGGAGAGGCTTAGAGGGCACAGGCTGGCCGGAAGGTCAATGCAGTGGGCAAAGGACAAGCTCTAGAGTGGCCTCCAGAAGCCCCGTGGCACCTGGCTGGGGGGGGGGGAGGGGCAGGAATGGGCCAAAGTGCTCCCCCCTCCCTCCTGGGCCCCCTCCCAGGGCGGGCCGGCTTTCCGGGCGCCCAGTCACTTCACACAATGGCAAGAGTAAATTCGCACGCCAGGAAGAAATGAAAGGCTGTACTCCTTCCTTGGAACCAAGTTGTTATTGTTCAGATGCATTATTAATGATCAGGGCTGCAATCATTTATAACACGGCCATCACAAAAGCAGCTGTTAGCATTTACACATAGCTCTCTGTGAGTATGTTATTAAGGTAATATTTTACCATGCATTCGACTTGCTCAGGGGCTGCATGCCTAATGCTTGGCTTGAACGGATCCCCCACTCCCTTCTTAGAAGTAATCACTCCTCGCCTTTCTTTACAGAGATGCCAAATGCCAGGGACCGGAAGGGGGCATAGGAGATGGAAACAGGGAGCCGGGAAAAGTAGCAGTAGAGATACAGGCGCTGTTTCCCCCTCATCATTTTTTTCTCCCCTGCCCCCCCTTTTCCTTTTGAATAAAAAATAAAAATGCAGAAAACCTCAGGAGCCTCGTAACTTTCCAATTTTTATTTAAAAATAAACCCACTTTCGCAGCTGTCACCACTCCCATACGCCGAATGCAAGCTCCAACCCCACTGGCCAGTATTTATATACGAGAAGGTAAAGGCTCTAAAGAGAAAAAATACATCGGGTTAGATTCCACGAAAGGAGTCAAGCTTTTGCCAAAAAAGGAGAATTTGGCAGCCGGCATAGGTCTCTGAGGACCCTGGCAGCCCACAGACCCAGGGTGACAAAAGACCCCGGGCGAGAGGTATGGAGGGGAGGGGAGTGTATGTGGCCTACTGTGCCCACGCTCTCTTTCTCCAGGCCTGGCCGACCTTGTGGGCCTTTTCCTTTATCGATAAGACGGTCCTGGACATCTGCACAGAGGGTGTCGGGAGCGCTCGCAAAGATGAGCTGCGGACAGACCGCAAGACAGAGGGGGCTGGAGGCAGCTGGGAAAATCTTGGACTAGAGGGTGCGGGGCCCGGTGCGGGGAGCTCAGGAGCTGTCACCAGCAGAAAGGGACGGCCCCTTGACTCTCTTCTCTCCCCAAGGCGGAGAGAAAGGAGCCTTCTAGAAATAATTAGGATGTGAGATCTGCAAGGACTTGGTGACCAGTTGGATGAGGGTTGAAGGGACAAGGGAAGACCTCCAGGTTTCTGGTTCATGCAAATGGAAAAACCTAAGGAAAGAGAACAGTGGAAGGGGCCAAGACTGAGAGGGAAGATGGTGAATCCAATTTTGAAAATGCTGAGTCAGACGCAACTTGGAGAGAGCAAAGTGGAAATTCAGGTCTGGAGGATCCAAAAAAGGACATTCGTGAGGAAGCCACTGGCATGGGGAAGGCCACCTTTGGAGAGAATTGAGAAGAAGAAGAAACTAGGGCCACCGCTTGAGGAACTCCATCGTAGACGTGGCAGGGGTGGGGAGGATGTGCCAACAACGGAAAGGAGAAAGAAGCACCCAGATCGGAGGAAAGACTCTGGGTGAGCCCAGTATCACAGAGAACAGGAAAGGAGGGGGTTTTACCTGGAGACAGTGGTCAGCAGGGTTGACTCTCACTGAGAGGTTAAAGGAATCAAGAAGTGAAAAGTGTCCATTAGACAGGCACACCGACATCAAGGTCACTGGTGCCCCAGGACACGACCAAGTCTGTGAGCACAGTAAGGGACTCGGGAAGGCATTGTAAGGCCCCAACACGGTGCCTGGCACAAGGCCAGCCCTCAGGAAATGTTGGCTCTTGTTAAATTCTCCCTTTAAAGTCTCTAAGGCTCATATTCTTCTACGCTATTGAAGGCAAAAAAAAAGGAGACACAGGCTAACGTTTTAATAGGGGAGCTTTAAGATTAAACCCAAAGAATTTCCCGACAGGAAGGCCTCTAAAACGCCCAGAAAGGCCATTAAAGAAGATGACAGAATCCCGGATGAAATCCGGATCAGGATGGATGCCGGCGTGTCTGGGACAAGTTGGAGGCGGAGCATTTCCTCGAGGCAGGGGAGCAGCCCCGAGTGCGGGGTCAGGCCACTGGTGCCCTGGGCAGCCCCTGCCCGTTCGGAGATTAGAGCTGCCCCGTGGGGGGAAGCCTCCTCGTTCCAACGGGGCTGGACGGCCAAGGTGAACGCAGATCGAGCCACCCAGCAGAAAGCACCCAGAGGACAAGCACCAAAAAATATGCTTGAAGGGGCAGCCCAGTGGCCAGGATTACGATGTAAGGCCCGGCCTCGGGTCAGTAATGGGGAGGTATTAGTCATCTCTTCAGACCTCTGTTCCATTATTTTTGCCGGAAATGTGAGAACGGCTCTCACTAATAACGTGTGGAATCACTTCCAACTATTTGCCTTTCAAGTCAGCCTCCTCAGGTCGGGTGACATATCTCGTTTAACAGGGGTGCCATTAGAGGGGAGATTTAACATGTGGCTAAAAGCATTTGTAGCGGGAGCTGTGGGTGGGTTCCTTTTTAAGCTTCTGTGGCTGGTAACTTGCGTCTCTTCCCTCCGTGCTGTTGGGTTTTGTTACTGAAGCCTTTTTCTCTGCTGAAGGAGGTTGGCCATTAACTCTCCCCTGCCCAGAGCATCCCCGGGCCTGGCCAGGGCCGGTGGAGAGCTGAATGAGGAGTCTCCCCCGCTCTCGCCAGAACCCACAGCACGCTCTGCAGGCTGGTGGGATGGCTCTGGGCAGCTCGCCATCCTTGTGCAATGGCCCCTCACCCTGCTTAGGTGACCCAGCGTCTCCCTACGCTGATGTCTTGCAGAAATAACGAGCTTTGCCGACTCGACCACCAACCCACCCGCCCACGGAATTTGTGTATCTGCCTGCAGTATGAGTCCGGCCTCTTCCCACACCTTGAGAAGCCCAGAAGCCTTGAGAACAGCGGGAAGAAAGGAACTGAGTTTCTAGAAGGGGCAACATATTGATTGAAGTTTCTTTTCTTTTCTCTCTTTTTCTTTCTTTTTTTTTTTGACTGAGACTTGATTTTTTTTTTTTTTTCCATGAAAGCTTGGGCCCTTTAAGACCCTGTCCGATCTTCCTCAATTTTTGTCCCTGAGTAAATGCCCCAGTTTCCAGAGTCCGGACCCACCTGAGCCTCAGATTCCTCATCGGAAAGACAGAGACGGTAGTCGCCACCTATCGAATCAGGGACTACAATTAAAAGCACGGAACACAGTGCTTTGCGCAGAGAAGGGACTCGACAGACACGCATCAGTTACTTCCCTTTTGGCTACACCTTACAAGTGAGCAAGTCCAAAGCCAAAGTTCCTAAATAAAGAGGGAATTTATTGGATTATGTAACTGACAAATCCAGAGCTAAGCCTGGTGTTAGACACCTAGAAGGTGACTCAGGCAACTGTCCCCAGGACAGAGTTTGTCTGGGGCCGTCCTTCGGCTAGGCTCCCCATCCCCCTGCTCCGTCGCATGCAGGATCTGGGGCAGTAAATGTCACTGGTGCTACAGGACCACGTCCTTCCTATCCCCAGGCCAGCAGAGAAGGAGCTACTCTTCTCCTCCACCAAATTCACCTAAGTCCCCCGCTGGACACTCACTGGGTGACTTGGGTCATTCTTGAACCAATCACCGTGTCTCCAGTTGGAAACGTGATCACGGGTTTAACCCTGAGTCTCCAAGTCCACCTGGGGGTGAGGAATAAGGGGGTGGGGGGTAGGAGTGCCCTATGTAAGTCAAGGCACTGACAGGTGCATGGAAGATGCTTCTCCAAAAGAAATTTATAGTGCCATTACCAAAAAAAAAAAAAAAAAAGAAAGAAAGAAAGAGAAAGAAAGTGGGCAGAAAGGATGCTAAGTACCCAAACATGGAACCATCCAAACCATAGAACCAACCAACCAAGCATCCACCCCACACGCAAGGGTGAGTGGGAGAGTAATGTGTCCTATAGGGAAGCTCCAGGACCATGTATTAGTAATATATTTGTTGTCCCCTTTATTGTACTTTTCCACACGCATCCTCTGTTAGAATTCTTGACTCCAGATCTCTGTCACTTCCATACGCCACACAGGACCACGCACACGAAGGGACATCTATTTACTCAGGAGGAACTTTCAGACCCACTCCCTGTGTCCAGCTCTGTTCTGTTCGTCGCCTCCCCGCCCCCTGACCATTCCTCCGCTTGGGGGTAGGCTGGCAGAGCCCAGCACACCTGTTGAGCTCTAAGGCATGATGTTCCCAGAACCTTCCTCTTCTGCTGGAGTCAGCCTCTGTGAGAGCTTCTCTCACATCACTTCTCTGATGGTTTTCCCGGTTCCCTACCACAAAGGAAATCTCTGGGAGCAGGTAGGACCTTATCTTTTCATCTGTGTTAACCTTGGTACTCAGAACAATGTCTGGCTCAAAGAAAGTGCCCACTTGAGTGGGGTAGCTACCCTCGATCTCACTCACAATCACCTCAAAAAAGAGCCTCGTCTGTCAGGGCTACAAGAAGGGCAGGTTCTCTTGGGGTGCGTGGGTGGCTCAGTTGGTTAAGCATCTGCCTTTGACTCAGGTCATGATCCCGGGGTCCTGGGATGGAGCCCCGCATCGGGCTCCCTGCTCGGCAGAGAGCCTGCTTCTCCCTCTGCCTCTGCTGCTCCCCCTGCTTGTGCGATCTCTCTCTGTCTCTCTCTCTCCCTCTCTCTCTCTGTGTCAAATAAATAAAAATAAAATAATAACAATTTTTTTTAAAAGGAAAAGCAGGTCCTCACCCAGAAGAGGGGTAGAAAGCTAGGCACTCATACAAAAACCACGCGAGTAGGGAAAGGAAAGCAGGACTCACTGCCGTTCCTTGTTCTCTATCAAACTGGAGCAGATACAGAGATGATGCAGGGGGAGTGGCAGAATATAGGAGGAGCCCGAGCCGGTGAGCATGGAGGGGACCTGGGCGTGATTCAGGCTGTGGGTTGTACCCGTAAGGAAGCAGGAGGCCAGATTAGCAGGGAGTTGGCAGCAGAGACCCTCAAAGGTTGGAAGACAGCGCAGTTGTGGTTCTGAATGGTCAGCCCGGTCAGAGCACAGTCCCAGCGGCAACGGCCCAGCTCCCGGGGGTGGGGCTGGGGAGGGGCCAGAGAGGGGCCCAGTACCAACACTTAATTCAGTTGAGACCGGAGCTCGGGGGCAGGCGTGCTATTTGGGCAACTAAGGCAGCTAAGATGCCAGTGATGTGAATGGAGTCACTTTAGTAATGATTAAAGGAAGGGTGTTTGCCCCCAATCTATGGGCAGACCTCCAAGCACAGCACAGCCCCTACCAGGAAGACAGAGAAGCTGGTGCCCACCCAGCTTGCTCAAGGCAGGCTCTGAACCTGGGCAGGGCTGAGCCCGTAGGAAAAGGCCTGGGGGACTGTGGCCTTGCCTGCCTCGCTGGGGAAGGCGGGACCGCCAGGCTGGGCCATGTGAGACTTCCTGGCAGACTCCCAGGCTGCGTATGTGTCCGGGGCCAAGGGCTGAACCGCTGCCAACACCATCTGACCTCACGGATCCCCTAGTCAACAAGCAGCAAGAACAGGGGACTCTGGAGGCTACCCCAGCTTCGGAGAAAGCTCTGCAAACAAAACTCAGCTTTTAGGGGTTAATCCGAACCCCCAGGAGGGGGCAGGGGGCCTCCTCTGAAGGGCAGAGCCAGAGAGTGGGCTGAGACTGAAAGGCATGCACTGCAGGCCTGAGATTAGTTTGGCAGCAGCTCCAAAGAGCAGCCCTTCTCCAATCCCCAGCCTTGTCTGAGCCCTGGAAAGCGCTGGCCGACTCCCACCAGCCCCGCTAATGGGGCTGAGCTGCCAGGGCCACGACCTCTGTCTCCCTGGCTCAAGGTCTGACCCCTGCTCTGCATCTCACCTCCCCAGCGGCCACCAGGCGAAGGGATCAGACTAGTCTGTGTGCATCTTGCCCTTGAGAGTTTTCTGAGCACCTACTATGTGCTCTGCATTGTCCCTCCTGGGTCCCCTGCCTCCTGCTACTCCCACCAGCCTGGAGGGCATGGGCCATCAGCCCTTCCGCAGGGTGGTGGTCTGGGAGGCACTTCTATGCTGGGTGGGGTGTCCTGTCTGGGAGCAGGTGCCCAGCAGGTGATTGGTGAGAGGAGAGAGCAGCAGGCAGGCGCTGTGGCCTGCCCCTTCTCCAAAGCCTGTTTCGTGTGGTGAGGAGACCCCCACCTACTCAGAGCCAACTCCCCCCCAGGCAGAAACACGGACCAAAATACAGGACTTGCTAAAGAGCTGGGCTGGGCACCCCCTTCCCTGGGTTCTTTATTTCTAGAGCGCAGCATTCGGGTCCCCCTGCCCTCCACCTGGGCCTCGCCAGCCTTTCCCGCCGGCCCCCCTGGGATGGCCCCGTCTTGTCCCCGGGGTGGGGGGCGGGGGCCGGCGGGGAGCTGCCCGCTGGGCCGAAGCTGTCTCCACGGACTTCTCCCAGGGAGAAAGAGACTCCGGGAAAAAAAGAAAGGTGAGAGGGAGCGCCAGTGCCAAGAGGAGCGCGGGGCTGCCCCGTCCGCCTCGGAGCTTCCGATCCCCGGGCGGCTGCCGCGGCCCGCGGTCCCCGCAGCCACCGGCCGACCCCGCCGGCGAGCCTACCCCGGAGGCCCCCGCCAGCGCCGCCGCCGCGCCCATCGGCTCTTGCTTTCCGCCCGAGGGAGCACTCAGCCCCCGCCGCCTTCTGCGCTGGCGCCTGCGATGGAGGAGGTAGGAGGGTGGAGGACAGAGGGCGGGGAGAGCCCCAGCCCGCCTAGGCCCTGCCCCGCCCGCCTTGAGCCCCGGGAGGGGGCCCCCTTCGCAGGAACACACACACACACACACACACACACGCGCGCGCTCCCCAGAGAGCACCGAGGGGTCCACGGCGGGGGGGGGGGGGTCCACCTAGGGGTCCGCAGCCCTGCAGCAGCCCGGCCTGCAGGTGGGAGAGGAGCTGGAGAAAGGGACCCAGGGAGAGGGGAGGGGGCACTCCCAGCACACTCTGGGAGCCGGCAGAAGCTGGACCTCAGCCCTCCACACAGGTGTGCCCACTTGTTCCTGGTCCCCAAAGAGACAGGGGTTATCAGGAACCCCAGAATGGAAAGCCCCGCTGCTCCCCCTCACCTGCCCCACTCCAGGCTTCCAGCTTGCTCAAGTGGACCCCCAAAGCCGTGGGTAACCCCTGCCCCAGCTCCTCCCCTTGGCCGCAGGCAGATGCCTCTTCTTCTTCCCCAGCGAGAACCACTTCTCAAATCCCAAAGGCGTCCTCTTCAGTGCTCAGAATCCCCGGGAGCTAGATAGAGAACCGTGATACCGGGCCAGAGTGCCTGGCTGCTCCTCCAGATAAGGATGGACAGATGTTTTCTCAAGTTTGTGTAGAGCACGGCTTCTAAGCAGGTGCACTCTTCTTGCCAGGTTGCCGGGCCTCAGCAACTCTGAGGACATAGAGGTAGCCCTGGGACCACCATTAACCAAATCTCCTGTGCCCTTACGAAAGGACGCTGGGCACCCCATCATCAGCCCCCCTCCCTTAGACTTGAGGTCAGGTACCCCACCTCGGCAACCTCTTCCTCCTGGAGAATTCACCTGATCACTCCAGTCCATGCTGACTCTCCTCCCCACCGAACCTGAGTATTTGACACCTGCTGGACACAACCCCGTGCTTGCTAAGCGTCTTGCTTGTTTCCAATAGTTTCTAGTGCCTTTGTCTGACTCCGCCAAGGAAGGTAAAACCATCACAAGCTGTATCTATTGCTTTTCTTGTTTTGATCCCCATGGAGCTGAGCTTAGATTGATGTATGATAAACACTCAATAAATGCCCATGGACTTGGCTAATGAATGGGCAGGCTTCCGAGGGACACTGTCCCATCAGGAAAGAAAGATGGCCTCCCTCTTCTCCTCCCCACCAAGAGAAACCCGAGGTCCTGAGGCCTGGAGCAGCAGCAATCAGCTCTCCTCCTCATCCCTGCTTGCCTCCAGCCCCCTTGGCCTCCCGGATCCCCGTGGGTTTGGAGAGGCTGGTGTTTGTGGCTGGTACCCACATCAATTTGCAGCCACTAGGACTCGACTTCACCCTATGCTGCGTTCATAAATTAATCTCCTGGGATTAGATTCTGTGTTTTAGTAACACTCCTGAGGCATTGTATTTACACATTAATAATAAAAGAAAAAAGTGAGACAAGTTCTGACAACTTTCAATAACATTCAGAAATAAAGTGTGAGGCGCGGGAAGTGTCCAAAGTTAATTAAGACCATTTGGTGCGGGCGGGGGTGGGGAGGGGTGCCTGCCGGTCTCCGACAGGTGCTATTTCTGAAACCCAATTTCCCTGTCTGTAATGTACCTGATGCCTGCAGAAAAGGAAATGCTGAAATAAACGGAGCTAGCAGCGTGAGCTCCAACTTTCTCTTGTTTTGTTCTGCGGTGCTCTACAGTGTTCTACAGAACTGTTTTGTTCTACAGTGCATTTGCCAGAATTTGTGGAGGGTCCCTAGGAAAAAAGCCCTTTGGCCCCTCCCTGAAGAGCAGATGGTGGGTCCAGACTGTTCACATGCACTCATGCAAGGGGGGGGGGGGTGGGTCCTGGGGAAAGTGAAAGCAAAGCGTGTCCCCTGTTCCTTGTGGAGGAGCCAGCAGCTCACCTACTCATTTGCAGCTCTAAGAGCCTTCCAGACATTTACCTGACAAGAACTTCATCCCCAGAACAGGAAGGGAAACGCTCTAGAACCAAAAAAGAGGGACTCTGGGCACACTCCTAAGACAAAGGGTGGAGGAGCGCCTGGGCGGCTCAGTTCCCCGAGCATCCAACTCTTGATTTCAGCTCAGGTCGTGATCTCGTGATCTCGGGGTTGTGGGATCAAGCCTGGCAACAGGCTTTGCACTGGTGGAGGGAGGAGGGGGTGTCTCCCTTTCCTCCTGCCCCTCCCCCCGCTCACATGCCCACTCTCTCTCTCTCCCAAATAAATAGGTAAATCTTAAAAAAAAAAAGAAAAAGAAAAAGACGGGATGGAAAGAAGCTGGGCTTCCCCGCTCTGTAACTGGTCTGATTTAGTGCACGAACACCTATATTTTAAGCTTACATATGCGTAAGCATTTGTATTTTCTTCATTTCCATTTTAGTTTCTCTCCATTTTAGAATAGCTTTTTTGGTGTTTTTTGTTTTCTTTCTTTCTTTCTTTCTTTTTTTTTTTTTTAAGAAATACCTTTCTGGGGAGAATAAGAAAAAGAGGAAGAAGGGATTCTCTTTGCTTCTTTCTTGAGCTCACAAGCGTTGCTGGGTTTGGGGCATGGCAGGAAAGAAGGGAGAAACTCAGAGGGATGTTCCCAGTACCTTCTCAGAGCTCTCTCTTCACATTCCCCAGGGTGTTTTGTGTTTTGTTCATTTAAGGGGCAAACGAATCCCCTCTTCCCCCTGACTTTCAGGCAACAGCACCAGACTCCTCCACCACATCCCAAACTATACGTAATCCCAGCTCATCACCCTCAATCTTTTGATCGAGCCTGTTCATCCAAAAGAGAAAAGACCTAAGAGCTGATGAAAATGGGGATTTGGAAAGAAAATGACCATCTGTGTTGCCAACACAGCCCGAGATTTCCAACCTGATTAAGATTTCAGTGGGTGACTGTAGGTCTTGCTTTCCATTTTGGACCTCTTGCCCTTGGCTCCAGAAAGAGTTTCTCAGTAGCCAGGCAGATTTTGCCTTACTTGTGAAACATGAGTTTTCATGGGTAATTATGTATATTTCCTAAAAAAAAAATAAAATAAAATAAGGACTGGATCTAGCCAGTTGCTTTCTCGGCATCCTTCATCCCAACCCTCTAAATAGGCAGCAAATTCAAAACAAAAAGAACAGGCAAACGTCCTCATGGTCCAATGGACTTGAGTCCTTCAACATGACCTCATAGGGATTGAGCTCTCTCCCAAGTCCTCTGTTTGTCCTAATTGCATCCTGTTTGCTCTCAATCAAAGGAAAACCATTCGACCTTCACCTGAAGGTCAGACTAGGAGATACTGTTACTCACGGTTAAATTGCTAGAGAAAGGATAAGCACTTGGGAAATGCATGATGGGGGTACAAGGAAAGATCCAGAAGCTGAGGTACACCAGGAGTGTGTCTATGCAGTGGGCACAGAACCAGTAAGGGCCTGGCCTGGAGAAAAACCTGCCCAGAGGAAACTTTGTTTCTCTCTGGAACCAAGGTAGAAAAAATGACCAGCTTGCATCGCTGAAAGGAACCCAGTTGGAACCGAGAAGGCAGACCTGGGTGTTAAGCCAGACAAAGTCCTATGTTATGACTAATCTGTGCACCTGTAAACTGACTCATAGTTTAAACCATACCTGCTAGTTTATTCATTCACTCCAAACGGTTCCCAGTAAGTTTTACTATTCTGTGATCCACGTGGAACCAGGTTTCTGGAAAGAACAGAGAAGGAGCTATAGGCCCAAGATTGTTGTTTAAAGAGTTAGCTGTAACACACACCTTCTTTTGCTTCTTGAGCAATGAATGCAGATGCCATGGCGACGTCTGTCTTTTGGGCACAGGGGAAGGGGATTGGTGAGGACTCAGAGGTAGAAGCGGCATTATGCCCAAGACTCAACTGTTTCACGGGTCTTGGGTACAAGGAACCAAGACCCCTATTTCACAACCAGGCTCACCTTCCTCCAGTGTGACTCGCCCTCCCACCCCAAGGCTCCCTTCTTAGACATCAAGAATCGTCATGCCCACAATCCTGCATCTTTAGTTACCCCTCATGAGGCCTGCAAGCGTGCTTAGGAGGAAAGGAAGGCAGGATTGATCCCACTGAATCCCAGATTCCAGAATGTAGGGGATTTTTAAACCACAGCTGTAAGACAGCCCTTGAGGACGTAGAGATTTTCTCACTGTGTTCAGTAGGATACAGACGTCTAGCATAAAGGCCTGGGGTCAACTGGATTTGACTCCTGGTTCGAACCCTTACTGGTTCTGTGCCCTTGGCCACGTGGCTAAACCTCCCAGCTGTGTGTCAGTTTCCTTATCTGTGGAGTGTGGTTGGTAATAACTGACCTCCCAGGGGTCTGGGGAGGTTATTGTGGTAATTAAATTAGTTGATTCATATGAATCGTTTGGAGGAGTGCCTGGTATTATTATTAACAGGAATAAGCAGAGTTTAAGTCCTGCCCAACGGGTAAGGAGCTGGGCTGAGTGACTTCTTAAGATTCTGTTTCTTGGCCTTGTCTTTTCTGAACTAGGTGATTGCAACTTTTTCTTGATCCCTGCAAAATTTGTCCCAGCCTGGCAAGGAACAGAAAGTGTGCGCGCGCGCGCGCACACACACACACACACACATACATTCATTCTTCCACGTGGAACTGCTAGAGTGACTAGAGTGACTAGCAAGTGACCTGCAGAAGAGAGGAAACAGTGTCTATGACAGTTGATAGGTCTATACTGATGTAGCCCCTGATCTCACCCTGAGCTCCTGCCATCTCCAGCCCACCCACCTGTAGGTACTGAAAGTTTCACCAGTGCACTCCCACCTGCCCTATCCCCCAGCCTGTTCTGACCAAGCCCAGGTGTGTACTGGGGGCCCTATCCCACCTGCAGATGAGGACCTGTAATCAATGGGTCTCCCTTCCCCAAGTGAGAGCTGAACCCCGTGAGGCTTTTCAAGGCCCACTGAGACTAATCTTTTCCACCATTGCTCACCCTTTCTTCCTGGTGAGAGTGGCTGGATTCTGTCCAGATCTAAATCTGCACTCTATTTTGCTCTTCTAGCCCTCAGCCCAGATCACAGCTGCGATGTTCAGAGAGTCACTGCCCCTGCACCAGGGAGAAGCAATGTGTCACCGCTGATCTTACTATGACCTTGCCTGGAGTCTCCCTGTGCTGAGCTGAATCTACTAGCTTTTTCTTGTCCTCTGGGACACTGATTTGGACACTGGGACATCATCACTTGAGAGCCAGACTTACCACGGTGGGGGGGACTCCACTAGCCTCCCTCCCAGGCCGTGGTTAGGATCCTTCTCTTTCCCTAGTGACCCCATGGCTTAAGTTACTACATGCCCTGTGGCTAACTTGTGGAGGTCATGACAACCACCAACCAAGAATTGTACATGCAGTCTGTCTGAGCTCACCGCCCACCGGATGTCTCCAAGATACATCAAATTCAGTAGTCCAAGACCAAAGTCATGATTATCTGCCCCAAATCATGCCCCCATCCACTGTGATGTCCCTCAAACCACAACTCCACACTTCAACCAGAGTGATCTTTTCAGAATGCAAATCTGTTCATCACACACATACACACTTAAAACCCTCCATTAATTTCTCATTGTTCTCAGGATAAAGGCCCACATCCTTAACAGGGACTTCAAGGCCTGCCTAATCTGGACCTGACTGCCTTTCCAGCCTTACCTAGTCTCACATCTCCCCTCCCTTGCCGTGGTCCAGCCACCTGGCCGTGTTAGCATTTAGGCCACTTCAGAGGGCATCAGATAAAGGTGCCCCATTCTGGACAGCCCAATTGGGAAAAGGTGCCCTTACCTCCAGGCTGATATAGTTGCTCATCTGGGTTCTAGCGCATGGCAGGTGGGGCCCGGCTGGATTTCCACTCCTGACACCTTTGTCCAGAGCCCAGCCTGTGCCGTGACCATGCCAATCATCCTCGCCTTCTTTGAGTTCCAGAAAATACGCCAAGCTCCCTCCCACCACTGGGCTTGCTCACACCACTTGCTCGGCTCGAGGTCCCCTGGCCCTCGTCCCCTGCTTATCTCATCATGACCTGGGGGAAGCACCCCCTTCCCTCGGGGAGCCCTCCACCTCTCTACCTGGCTGGGACAAGTTTGGGGTGGCATAAGCTTTCATCAGACAGTGCCCCCATTTCTCCTGACACTTTTATTTGTAAGCAGGCGCTCATTTGTGTAACTAACAGCTGACTCTCTCATCGTATTACAAGCACCATTATAGCACGAACCACATCTTTTTTCCCCCTCTCTCCTTTGTATCTCCAGACCTTAACACAGTGTCAGACATATAATAGCTGATCATTAAATATTTATTGAGGACCTACTGAGTGCAGCCTGCTATGCTGTAGACAGGAGCGTCTGGGCTTTATAATTGGAACAACTTAAGCTTCCCAGAGGCGTGATTAAGTACATCAAAGAAGAAAATATTCTGTTCCACTTAATTATGCATTTTTTATTTAAAAATAGAAGTCTTTATTAAAACAACAAAGCATAAATATTAAAGAATGTATTTAAATAACTTGTGCAATTTAGTGCAAACTTTAAAGGTGCATAAACACTGAAATGCAATTCAATGTCTTTTCATACCACTTTGCATCATTGTGTCTATCCAATCCAGTCTCTTAAGGTGGGTTGGAGAAAAAGGAATTCATTCTGACTCTCCTCATTTGGTCTTGAAGCCTGCTAAGGCATGTCCACAACTTGGGCAGGTTCCTGGCCCCTGGGGCTTTAGATCAAATCGCAGCAAAAGCCTTTGCGGGTAGTTGGCCTCCTTGCCGCACACCGGGAGGGCTCCTGCGGTTTTCAAGGGGAAAGGTTCTTCTCCTTAGAGTATTCAGGATAGATGCTCTTTGCCCCGGCTGGCTCCACAGCCGTCCAAGAGCACGACCACTACCCAAGACCCAGGGGCAGTCACTGAACGACCCCAGGTGTGCCTTCCCCATAGGGGGGGCTTCTGAACTTGCCGTTTCTGCAGGAAGAGAAACTCTGCTTCTCCGTTGCCAGGATTTCTGATCAATCGCTTGAGCTAGACACCCGTTAGACACCTGCCGACCAATGACGGGCCCCCCCCCAGAACTCCGGGTTGTAAAGGGAATTGCACATGAGCCCCGAAGGGTCACAAGGGAGCTCTCGGGGTGCCCCCACATGAGGCATAGCCCTGGGGGATAAACGGCTCTCGTGCCACCCAGGTAGCTCTTCTCCTAAGCTGAGACTTCCCTGCCACCTTCTCCCACGACTGGATGTTTACAGGTGCTGGGAGCGGGAAGCCTCCGCGGTGGTACGAGCCACGGAATGAGAAGTCTGCCCATTGACAGAGCTGCAAAGAGGCCATTAATGCTAAGCTTCAGCCGGGGAACACAGAAAACGGCATTAAAGGATTTACTTTTCATGACCATAATTCACAGTTAATGTACATTTGATGTTTAATGTATGAACCAGAGGTGACTTCAAACTTGCGGGCCTTTTCTAAATAGTGTTTTAATCTAAGTTTAAAAAAAAAAAATAGAGGTTCATACACTCCGTCTGTCAGACAAGAGGGAGGGGGGCAGAGGCAAAGCTAGGTGTGAGAATCCGATGTGGGGGAAGGCTTTGTTCAGTCTTTTATTGAGGTTTTACCTCTAATCTCTCCCTTTTTGATGCAATTTAAGATTAAGGAAACGAAAGGCAAGGCAGCCTGTGAATGGTTTTACAAACAGCCAAGGGGCCCTCAGAAGACAGTTTTGTAAGAGGCTTTGGGCTTCAATCCCTGGGAAGGACAGAGGTGGGAGGACTGGCCGCGCCTCTGTGTGCCCGGGAATGTGGCCCCCGGAAGGCCCCGGGTGTCCGCCTGGGAAACTGGCCTGCCGGCTCCCAGCAGGAGATGATGGTAGCAAGAGCTCCGGTTGCCACGAGCCAGAGGCAGGCTAAGAAGACCACAAAAGGCCTCACTGGGAGCGCGAGAGATGCCCCGCTCTGGGGGAAAGAAGAGCCCCAGAGTAGACGTTCCGGGTCCAGGATTACTGTGTGACCTTGGGCAAGTCATTCTTCCCTCTCTGGACCTCAGTCCCATCATCCCCACCACCAGCTTCTTAGGCTCGATCAGCTCTTTCAAAAGGTCTCTGTGCAAGCACGGAGGCCCAGGAGTAGCCTCGGTAGAGGCACCCAGCCCTCAGCACCCTGTCAGCAGGAGCGGCTCCCCTTCTGTTTCAAATAAAGGTTTTCCGCAAAAGGAAGGTTTTCCACTTCAAGATTGAAAGCATTAAAATGTACCACATCAGCCAGTCCCTGAGAGGCCTCCCAGCCTACAACCAGAGAGCGGGGTGCAGAGAAGTCACTCAAATGGACGTCCTCAAGAAAACAGCCCTCTAAAATGGGCAGCAGAGATAAAGAAGGCCCTGACAGGACCCACGGATTGTAGAAACCACATTGCACGAGATCAATGCCGGGTGGGGTCAGGGGTGTCCGCCTCGGAGTTCCATCAATCGACAAGGGGAGGCCGATTTTCTCCAGCAACACTCAGCTGCTTCCGAGAAGGTGCAGAGCAAGCGGGGTCCTTGGGGTTTTCCAGGCGAGTCCAGTGGAGGGAGATGGGGAAAGGGAGTTAAGGGCGCAAGGGAATTGCTTTGTAGAGATGCGATACAGAAAGGAAGGAAGGAAGTGCGGGGACCTGGTGAGGGGGGGTGAAAGGAGAAAGTCTTTTCTCCGCAGTAAACTGGTGATTTCTAAAGTTCTCCTCAGTAGAGACCATTTTATGTCTTTATGATTTTTTTCCCTCTTGCATTTTTCTGGAGCGTCTACTCTGTCCCAGGCACCGTGGGCTATAAGGATCTTGCGACAAGTGTGGGTTGCCCTCAGGGCCTCATGAGAGAGTCAGAAGCTGAACAAAGGTTTGTCTGTGTGACACACGTTATAGGGGCGGGCGTCCAGGCTGTTCTGGGAACTCAGTCAGTCAGAAAGCAGGGGCCCCCCTCACCGCCCCCAGGACTCGCCTGGTTCCCGGGTCAGCACGAGAAGGTTCAGAATGACTTCCCGAGTCCTCTCCCCAAAGCCGCCCTCCCACTCACCCGCCAGGCGCCACCCCAGCCCTGGTTTCGCAGCTCATCCAAGAGGAAGAAGGGCCCCAACCACCCGCACCACTTGCTTCCTCCGTGCAACCTCCGTCTGTCAGTCCGTACTTTCTAACTGACGAGATTCTTCTTTCCAAATCTCTTAACTGAAGCGAAAGGGCTGCAGCCAAACTGTCCCCTGATGGGAAGCGAGACCAGCCCCTCACGTGACCAGGACCCCCTGACACCGGCAAGACCCGGCACGACGGACCCCAAGACCTCTTTGACCTTCACTGTCCACCCACGTGTCCCCACCGACCTTTGTCCCCCAGTTTCTTCACATGAACCTGGGAGTATTTTTGGCACTTTGGAGAGAGTCTTTGAGACTCTAGGGCACTGCCTTCCCAGGGTTGGCCTCACGGACGTGGATCCCTTTCTTGGGTCACCGCTGCTCCTTTCTCTGCCTGCGGATTTCATCAGCCAAGCCGGGGCTGTGTGGGACCCCCAAAGCCAGGTGCTTGTGGGCCCCCCGTGCTCTGGCAACAAAACCAGCCTTACAGGACACGGTGCTTCTCTGAGCCTCTCCGGCCTCCTCTTTAGGAGGGATGATGAGGTCTTCCTCCAACTGCCCTCCTCAGCCTCTGGAAGAAAATTCCCTTTCTTGGGTGGCACTAGTAAAACAATATTTGGGGGAAGAAAAAAGGAGATAGACCCACTCCACCCTGTGGTAGTCCAACCAGACTTAAATATCCTGTACACGTCTCTGATTCGGAGATAAATGAAACAAGTCTTGATCAAAGGACGGTGACCAGGGTGGTGAGGGGAGCTGGAACAGGAGCTTGGGAAGAGCATGGGAGGAAGCCGGATGTTTACCCAGAGGGCGCTGGGCGGGCATGGCTGTGCCAAAGCCTGCAGGACAGTCCTAAGGAAGGAAACCCACACCAGTCGGTGCCCACAAACGAGAACAAGGGTCAATGGGCCAAAGCGATAGAACATATTTTTATCTCAATTTGAAAAATATATAAAAATGGCTGGAAACGGACTGGAGGCTTTAGGAGGCTGAGTTACTGAGGTCCCTGTGGAGAAGTGTAAGCCGGAGCTGGGGTGGCCATTCAGCAAGGATATTGTTAAAGAAATACCGAAATGAGGTGAGGAGCTAGGACACTACCAAGTTCTTTACGATACTCCATACAGGTGACAGCGTCTTTCTGGGTTGGTCAAACTCCTCTGCCTTCCTTCCCCAGCCTTCAGTCCTCGTCATTCCTCCTCCTATGACGGTCCTCACCAAGCCCTCCAGAGACCTCAAGATCACAGGAGAGAACTCTTCCCTAGAAGCACTCTGAGCCTCTCTGTTCCGTCCTCCACAGACCGTGACTCATGATGGCGTTCGGTTCTCCAGGCTGAAGAGTCGCTGCATCTCTCTCCGGCACAGGGGGCATCTCCCTGTGGCATGGCGTGATACTGTGATTTATAATAAGAAATGGGCTTTCTGGCACAGAGCTCCTAAAGCCCTTGGGGTTTGGCTTATGTTCATGAGGCAACCTTGGACAGTCCCCAGAGTCACTGAAGGATGGGCACTGGTTGCCAGGGGAACCAACCACAAGAATACAGGGTTGGAAACTTCAGTCTCGTTTCCCCCGACACACGCACCCATGCATCTTCAGGGAGGGGAGAGGGGCTGGAGATGGAGTTGAGTTGCCAGTGGCCAGGGATGCCAACAATCAAGCCCATGAAATGAAAGCTCCATTCAAATCCCCAAAGGATGGGTTCAGAGAGCTTCCAGGTTGGTGGACATGCGGAGGTCTGGGGAGAGGGGCACACTCAGAGAGAGCCTAGAAGCTCCATGCCCTCTCCCCATGCCTCGTCCTCCACATCTCTTCCATCTGATAGGTCAGACCTGAGTTAACTGCTTGGTGGTGTGGGGATACACCCTCTTATTCCCCCACCACACACACACACACACACACACACACACACACACACACACACACACTGCAATTGGGCACGAGAACTTTTACGCTCTACGTGCATTAAGGAGAAAAGGCCTGGTCTCCTCTTAAGTTTGCGTGGGGCTCACTTCCTCTCCAGCTTCTGCTTTCACAGGTTTTACCTCCAGAAACCAAAGACCCGCCTCACCAGGGCACAGGTCTTTCGGCCTCGGCGTTGATCATTCACCCCCGGACTAGGAAGAACATGTGTTTCTAGCCTGTCTGAAAACGTTCCCACTCCCATCACCTCCACCGCTGCCCTCGCGAGCTGTAGCATGTGGCCCCTTTTCACATGGCAAATGTTTCTAGAAAGGCAGAGAGCAAAATGGATCCCGTCCAGGAGAACCAATCCCGAAATCTCAGAATCTTCCATATGGGGGTGATGCCTCTCATCTCGACAAAGGAAAGGTCACCCACGGACAGTACAGAGTAATGATTAAATAACTTCCCCCATTTGTTCGGGATCAGTAGCGGCTTCATTACCTGGATCCGAAGACAATATCTCTAAGTCCTGGGCATGGATCCAAAAAGGTCATTAATAGCAGGAGAGTCCCCAAATTTGCAGGAAAAGAAAGACCAGTTCCAATTAAGGAAGCAAAACATTCCAGACCAGCCCTTTATATCAACCGGCTGCAGGGTAATAACAATTTGCTTTTCTCAGGGGCTGACTTTTCGCAGCCCCTTGACAGACAGTAGCTGGGTTGAGGGAACCTTTCCGTGGCAAACGGGACGGGACTCTGTATGTTACAGGCAGGGTATTGAGCTTCTCGTGGCTTCAGACCAGAGTTCAAGGACTGGACCCAGAGGCTCAGATTCTGGCTCTTTGCCCGGACAATTGGACGTAAAGAAAAGCCCGGTGTGGATGGGTCACCTCGTGGCTCAGCACTACACTTAGTCCCAAGCAGGGTTCTCCAGGCATCGGCACTGAGAACGAGTCTACCCCTGGGGCTCGGAATGAGAAGGGCAGCCTCTCTTCTTCAACTGTCTTGAGTTAACCAGGCATCTTTGAACTGCTTCCTCAAGCTGGGTGCCCCTGGCTTCCCCCTAGGAGCCCCTCAGCCTCTAAAGACAGATTAGACTGTGCTAGGTATCCAAGGAGAGCTAACATCACAGCAGTCACCCCTTCTGCCTCATTTCCCTGCTTTTCCTCTTCTCCACCAGCCTTGAAAATCAAGAGCATGCCGGCTGAGAGTTCGGCCTCTGTCCAGAGCCAGCACAAAACCCTGTCTGCCACTTACCAGCTGGGAGGACTTGGGTAAAGCTCCAAAACTTTAGCACCCCTTCAACAAAATGGGGAGAACAGCTTGTGGTCCAAATGCCGAAGGGCCCTTCTGAGAGGGAAAGCAGGGGGGTGGGCACCCTTCACGATTACTCAGAGACCGCAGGCATAAATCAGAACGCCCCTGGACGAACCATGATGCACGGTTACCTGCTGAGTAGGGCGATCTTGAAGATGAAACAGAAGGTGACACGTCCAAAGTCTGCCGCAAAGTGCGGTCCATTCCAACGAGCAGAAACCAGCACGGCCTGATGACTACTGCCCCACCTCTGCAAACTCCCGGACTGCCCAAAAGTCAAGAATGGCCAAAGGATAGAGCAGGGGAGTCTTCCCTCTCCCCGGGTCCCACCCCACCTCCCACAGGCCTGTCACCACCCTCTCTCCACACCCAGCGGTCCTAGCAGACTTGACTCACGGCAGGTCCAACCACAGGCACGCCGACTCCCATCAAAGAACCGTTTGGAGTCGTGGACCGTCCTTGGGAAACGGGCTGGCGTCCTCCATGAAAAGTCTGAAGGAGCCTCATTCGACCCATCTCCGGGATATTCCAGCAAATGGATCCGATTAATCTAACGAAGGCTTGAAACACCCTGTTTCCACCTCACTCGGGCCCATGCTCCGGGGCACGGGGCTAGGTCCAGGGTGACCCCCAAATGTGCCTGATAATTAAAACAATTTCTGCCCCGGCTCATTTCTTCCCCCATTACTCTCTCCCATTACTGGAGATACAAACAATAAATAATTTAATAACCCAGGTTGAGTAGAATCTGGTTCCAAAACAAAGTGTTTTAATTCTCCAGTGTGCCTGCTTTCAGCATTACTGTAATTCCATTTCCCTTCACTTGACTGGGCCTTTTGCTGCTTTTTAGGCTTCTCGTATTTCTCCCCTAGTTTTCCCCACGGGGCCCTGACAGCTGCATTAGAGCGGGCCCGGCGGCCAGCATGACATCACTCACTACTCAAGTCCAAGGCCGCGCTGCACGTACTCATTAACCCCAGCAATCTGCCCTCCTCGAGGTGGAAATCTGGCCGTGGGGCTGCAGGCAGGGCACCCCGGCCCTCCCCTTTCCCGCCACCCTCTCTTTCCCTCGCCCTGCCTCCTGTGATCTCCTGCCAGCCCTGGTAGGCCCAGAGAAGAGGAAGGGCCTGGGGTGGGGGGGGAGGGGCGGCATGGGAGGGAGTATGGGGGCCTAGCCTGTACCCCCCCCACCCACCCTCATCACACTCCGATCCTGGCTCTGAAGGAAAGATCTCCTGACACCCCCACTTTGGCCAAAGTCTAGGACACCCCCAACCCTCAAAGATTAGATTTTGCTCCCTCTCCAAAGAGAGCCAGAACCACAAGCTCTCGCTCTGGCCAAGGAAAATCTCGCCACTGGGTCCTCCCACCCTCTGCCCCCACCGCAGTCCTCCCCTGCAGCCAGAGGCCGGAATCTGCTGACGTGCCTGCCTGGGAGTCTGGGGCCCTTGCCTGAAGCCAAGGGGGCCGGGGAGCGGCAGCTGTGGGGAGGAGCACGGGGAAAGGAAACGCACCAACGGAGCTTTCGTTTAAATAAAGAGCAGGGAAGCATTGTGCTCCATTGATTACAATTTTTTTTTTCTGAATGTTGTGACATTTGCAGGAAGGCTAATTTATTCAAGCATGGAAATCTTTAAAAACTTAATTAAGTTATTTCTGTGATTTTTCCGTGCCTTATTGTTTTGAGTTCACATTTACTTTCATCCCAGTTAATAAAAAAATAAAAAAAAAAAAAAGTGGGGAGGGGGCTGGGGAGAGAAGAAAGAGAGAAAAATGATCTCACGGAAGCTCCCAGGACGGTTTCTAGATGCTCCATTCCCCTGCAAGAGGCCTTGGAGCACAGAGGGGACAGAGTGAAGGAGGGGAGAGCCTCCCGTGTCAGGGTCCAGGTCAGGGTCCCGTCTCCATGAGGATGGTGTGGGATTAATGCCTGGCCTCCTCCTCCAGGCTCTGCGGCATCTGTAGCCAACATAGATCGGTGTGGGCTTGGGCATGGATTTCCCGCAAAACCTTGCTGGTTACATCACGTCTGACGATGGTCCTCCCAAGCAAGCTTGACGATGTCCTTTGTGGGATGTCATGGCAGGAGGCAAGGTTGGAATTCAGAGACCAGGCCCAGTGCCAGAGCCAGATGTCTTCCCACACAGCTGTGCTGCCTACAAATAACACTATGGGCTTCATCAAGGACTGGGTGTTCTCCGGCACGGGCCCCAAATCCTAGAAGCTGTGTTCACCCGTTTCTCCCAAAGCGAGTAGGAAGGATGCCCTGTCTCCTCTGTGACACACGGGCTCATGACTCTCCTTGAATCACTAATCTGTGGGGGACTGAGATGCCCGGGCAGGGGTGGGACAGAGCAAAGAGTAGACTGAGTAAAGAAACACAGAAGTGAGGATTCCCACTGGAAAAATTAAGCCCGTGCTGGCCGGAAGCATACACAGAGCTATTCTGCAGTTAACATTGATTTATACAAAGACACAAGCAGGAGGACTCTGCTGTGAAGTCGGGGTCCTGCCTGGGGATGAGCACTGTGGTGGCTTGACTGGGGGCTGGTGAGTGGCAAGGGGGGAGGCACTGGGTTTCGTGTAAGGACATGTATGGTGGGGGGGGGTTGGGGGGAAGGGAGCGGGAAGCCACGCCTCTCAGCTGCTAATATAGGAAGGCTGAGCAGGTGAACTTTAAGGGTCACTAGATGATGAAGGATACATGATGGGATATATGAATGTATTTATGGAGAAAGGAAAAAATAGTCAAAAAAGACAGGCAGAGAAGACAGGCTCCAGAGCCTAGCTGAAGGCTTCCAAAGTAGACGGAAAGGCCACCAAGAATGAAGATGGAGAAAGAGAAGATCTTCCCTTAGAGGAAGCCAACGGGGAAAGCCAAGACCCAGCAGGCGTGCAGATGTGTTCACGGCCTCCCTCCCTGGGTTCTGCCTGCTTGGAACATTCCTTGCAGATGATCCCAGCTCAGAGCAAATGGGAGCCACGACCCTCCCTGGAGGGTCTCCCTGAATTTCCCTTCCTCATGCTTTAGCCATGATCTCAAATAAAACATTCTCCTTGTATGCGAGATGGTATTCATTCAGCCCTAACTCTGAAATGAACCCTCTGCTTTGTCTGAGACATCAGACAGGGGCTCCCCGCTGGGGCTCCCCTCCGGGTCATCTGTATTCTGATGACATTTGCCCATATTATTTTTAAGTCATTAGTCTCTGCCTGATATTGTGAGTCAAGAACTTTAATAAGAGAAATTTATGGCTTGTCTCCTCCAATCAACACAATAATTCATGGTTGTGTTGAGTGTGCTACGCTAATGGATATTGCTTTCAACTGGGTGTTTTTTTTTTTTCTCCTCAAATTCATTAGCTAGTTCTTCCTGATCTATTAACAAGAACAGCAGCCAGTCCCCCCGACCCAGGCTGTCCGCGAACACAACGGGTCTCCAAGTGTGGTCCTGAAGAGACCTCCAGGAGGCCTACTAGCGAATCCAAATGGAGAGGCGCACAAAAATGCCTTTTCTTAAAGTATGATCTCCAGACCAGATTGGAACGTACATTAGGAAGGCCCGAAATGAACATTGTCAAAACTGTAAGTACAGTAATGTTACTTACCCAGACACAAGTTTCCCTGGAGCACGGTAAGGTCTAGGTAGCAATCAGGGCCGGTGAACACGAGAGGCCCGTGCCTTGTCTTCTACTGCTGAGGTCTGGGCTGGCAGGGCGGCCCCGCCTTGCCCTGGAGTGCAGCTTGGTGGGCGGGGGGGGGGGGGGGGGGTTGGGCATCGGCCTTAAATAAGACAACCAAAATGTCAGGGTTCACAGAGAAATGTCTCCAGCTCTCGGCCCAGCCGTCTCTTTCCAATATCAAGAATCGGAAAGACGTAAAAGAAGAATAAAATAAAAGTGAGGGAGATGGAGGAGACCTGCATCAAGCCACGGTGTAGAGACAGAGCCCCGGAAGGCTGGGGCCAAATGGGCCACCTTCCCACTCTGGGCCGGCTTCTCCTGCTATCGTCAGCACCCACACAAAGCCTGAGGCAGTACCACATCACTCCCTACACGGGAACTGGTCACTCTGACCCTGATTCTGAAAAGCTTCCCATGTAGGGAGGGATGCTCAGAGCCAAGAGGAAAAGGGTGACATCCAGACCGAAGGCTCCCTGGGCACGCTGGCCATTGGTTGTGTTTCTACCACAGCAACAAGGAAATGAGAGTGGAGACCACGCCTTAAGCCCCCTGGGACGTGAGTTCCCTGCGGTGCCCTTAACCCTAGTGCCTAACTCGTGCACGCGTGCTCTTCTAGGAGTTGCTGGAAACAGACAGTTAGAGCTCCGACACCAGTAAGACCAGTCATTGGCCTGTAATAGGCTGTTCTGTTCCCGGCGTGGCCCGCCAGCCTTCTGCGGGCTGCTCGGCCTCCCTCCATGCCCCTCCTTGTTCCAGGAATGAGTGAGGGTAGCTCCTCTCACGATCCCACTCTCCTCTATGAACTCCCAGGATCCCCGTGCATTGTCCGTCTTTCCACTGGAATGAGAATGTTGTTCTTCATCTCTCCCCCCACACCTGCCCTTGAATGAGACCTCTACATACTTTTGATCTCAGCTCCTCCTTCTCCCCAGCCTTCTATGCCAGTGACTTAAACACCAGCATGAATCAGATCACCTGGAGGGCTTGCTCAAACGGACACAACGTTGGACCAGGCTGCTGAGTTTCTTTTTTTCTTTCTTTTTTTTTTTTTTAATTTTATTTATTCACTGGAGACAGATACAGAGAGAGAGAGCACGAGCAGGGGGAGAGGCAGAGGGAGAGGGAGAAGCAGGCTCACCACTGAGCAGGGAGCCTGATACGGGGCTTGATCCCAGGACCTAGAGATCGAGACCTAAGCAGAAGGCAGACGCGTAACCATCTGAGCCACCCAGGTGCTGGAAAGTTTCTGATTCAGAGGGTCTGATGCAGGGCCTGAAGTGTGCATTTCTAACCTGCTCCCAGGCCGTGCCAGTGCAGCTGGCCTGGGAACCCCACATTGGGAACCACCATTCTACATCCCCAAGTTTTCCCTATTCCTCACCAAGCAGCCCGGGGCATGCAGGAAGCAAAGCATCCTCTTTCGAATGGATGCGTCCCACCCGTGGGCTGCCCCAGCAGGCCGTGCCCTCCTCGCTCTCCAGCCACAGGGACCAGCTGGGCTCACCTCGCCCTGTCCTCTGAGTTGCTGCTTCCCAGTCCCACGGCCACCCCCCCAGCTTCCCTCTCCCCCCATGCCTGTGGCTTTTTGCCTTTTGCTTTTCTCGCACTCCCGTGTTTCTTCACATCCATCCCTGTCTGCCAGATTCTCACATCCAGGCTTCCCCTGGCATCTCTCCATCGTCCTCATACAGCTCGCTGTGCAGATATTTACATTTCTAAAGCCCAGTGTGTTTTTATGATTCCTCCTACTTCAGCCAAACAGGGATTTTCCTCTCAAATCTACTCACAGTTAGACTGGGGGCTGGGGGAGGGCGGACACTGGGCTCTGTGGAGTGACCCTTCCGGAGGCTGTTTATTCATGGAGAACACAGAATGATGGCAGCAGGGACAGAGAGCAGACAAATCAGTGCCATACCTTGGAGCACCTGTCCCACTCAGGGACAGTCAAGACAACAATTAGATTGGCTGGTTGGGTCCCATTGATCCCTTCTGATCACAGGGAGCTGACTTGAAAACCCCTCCCAGAGACCTTGTCATGGGCATTTATTTGCAATCCTCAAGGACCAAGGTAAAAACAATTACATATTCTTTTCTGGAGCGGAAGCCCTTGATCCCTGGGAAACAGAGTAACCAAAGGCAGTGGTTGAGGGCCTGAGACTCTGGTCTTGGATTGCCTGCTTTGAATCCCAGCTCTGGCCTTGAACAAACATGATCATCACCAAATACTATGCCTCTCTAAACCTCAATGTCCCCATCTGCAGAAAGGGCATGATACCTCAGGGCAATGTCCAGAGAATTAGTTGGGAGACACATCTAGCATTTGACTCCTATGACCCCCGACAGGGAAGGACTCAGTCAATGCTACTGGCACTATTATCCTCGAGGCATACTTTGGAGCTTCAGAAGCTGAGGACAAAAACGGAGAGAAAGTGCGGGTGGGAACCTTGTGTCTGAGACTGATTCCACACTGGACTAGCAAAGCCCGGAGTTTCTCAGTTAGATAATAGCCATTCCCCATTTTGCCCTGAACAGTCAAACCCCCCAGCACTTTACTTAAAAGCTTTGTGCTTTGGTTTTTGTGTTGTTTTGTTTTTTTAAATAGAAAAAAACTCCTATTCTTGTCTGTCCAGTGTTTTTCCAGCAAAAGAGCAAGTCAGCACTAAGAATTCTCCCTGGTCAGCAAAACATATGTTGCAGTGGGACAATTTGGGGGAGTTTGAGGAGGCCCTAATGAGATGGGAAGTTAGGGGCAGCTGGGCACTAGACAATTTTCCAGGCATCCCAGAGATTCCTTGGGAGGGATTCCTTCTCGTTCCTTCTACATCTGCTCCTTTCCCTTCCTATGGAAGACAAGCCCGAGGTCTTAAGAAGAGTCAGATGTAGGAAAAGCAGAAAAGCAACTCTCCCAGAACAGTCTGGAGGCTGATGACCAGAAAAATCATAGCCCCCCTCCATGGACACGGAGGCCATCTCTTTGAAGGCCTGTCTTCCAAGGATTCTGGAAGGAAAATGTAGGTTACAATGCCAGCCACCCACCCATCACCAAGGCGCTCTCTGAGAATGTCTTGCCCCAAAGGCCCTGGCTCACGCGCCACCAGAAGGACATGCTAAAATCTGTCAGCCACTGTCCCCCTAAGGATGCCCACCCTTGTCTGCACATCACCACGAGCCATGTAGGGCAGACGGAAGGAAAAGCCCATTGTCGTCCACCAGCCCAGGGCAGCCAATCTTCAGAAAGGCTGTAAGGCCTCAACTTTCAGGCTCCACAAGTGCGAGGACCTCCTTCCCCCCATCTCTCCCTCCAGGAACCTGGAAATCAGACCCTCCTTGGGCATCGCCATGGAACGAACACAGGCAGTGGACCAGGTGGGCATGATTTAAGATCCCAGCTCCGCCCGTCTGACAAATTCGGCCAGTTACGTCCACGGGCTCCTCTGGGATACGGGGTCGGTTCCTGCCCCACAGACCTGTTCCCACGATGAAATGTGTCACACCAAAGCAAGCACCACAAGTACAGTGGGGGCCCAAAACTCTACTGGGCTCACCCAATGAACCGCGGCTCTCGTGATTACTTAAAATAAGTTGCAATCCTGAGAAGCTTATCTGTTACCGAAGTCCGGAAAACGGTCAAATGCAGCCCCCCAGGACCTTCCGCTAGAACGGACCTCACTGTGTTCGAAAGCAGGTCCGAGGTTCGCCGCCGCTGCTCTGGCTCTCCCTGCTCATCGCCAAGTGCATTTGCATTCCTCCGCCGCCCGCCGCCCGGTACATATGGAATACATTTTCTTTGGATGTCTCACCATTAACGTTTTCATCTCTGCTTAGTGTCAGGGGCTTTGCACATCGCTGGCTTTCCAGAGCCCTAAGCCTGCCTTTGTGTAGGCTTGCTTTGTTCTCTCATTTCCTCACCAGCCGGGGAGCATTCCTGGCCAAGGGCTCTGGGAGGAGGGGTTTGGCACGGCAGTTCAATACACTTTTTGAGTTTTGGAGGAGGATGAATCAAGTCCCACCTGATCCGTGGGTCCCCTCCCTCCCTCCCTAGCACCTGTGGTTCCCTGAGGATCAGCTCCAGCCTCAGTCTTCGTAGGGCTGAGCCCACGTGTGGGTTGATGGGGCACGGCCAACAAACACAAGGGAGTGAGCTGCGGTGCTCGAAGCTCGTGCTGTTGGTGTAAGCCGAGCGTGACTCGGGGAAGATGACCTTCGCCCCAGAGAATGTAGAAACTCGCAGTTATTGGCAAATGGGCAGCAAGAAGGGCACTGTCATAGGCACTGATGAATGGAAGTGCGAGCCCGTATCGCGTTCCAGGTGGGGGGGTGTCAGCCAGCACGCCTCGAGAGCCCCGGAGACGCGGACTCCACTTCCAGGAAAGCAGCCGGAGGAAATCGTCGGAAGCCTGCTCAGATGTCACTTCGATGCAAAGACGTTCGCTGTCGTCATGTTTACAGTGGTGCCAAATTGCAAACAATCCAAATATCCGGCAATAATTGGTTAACTAAACGCATACGCATCCATGGAATTAAATACACTCTGGAAGGTTTTTAGGACAAATTATAGAACAATATTTAATAGGATGGGGATAGGCTCATGATCTACTCTTACATGATGAAAGATTATTATGGATGTAAACATAATGTAATTCCAACACTATTTTAAACTGTGTATACCTGAGCATAAAAGAGCCTGGAAGGAAAGTCCCCGAAATCTCAACGGTAATTATCTCTGGTGGTGGGATCGTGAAGGATAGCCTACTTCCTTCTCTAGGTCTCTCCACACATCCGACACCAAACATGTATTATTATCAGCAAAGAATGACAGCATGTAAACAAAAGCGACGCTTTCCTCCCCAGGGTCCGTGACCACAGTAGAAAAGGCAGGCTCGCTCCCCGGGACCACCTCCAACCCTGACCTTTGAGGCCAGGACGTGGCAGGGGAGATGGTGTCGGCCCCCGTTGGCCCGGTTCCACCCCGCCAAGCGTATGACCGAAGCTGCCCGAGCCTGGTTGTCCGAGAGGCCAGGAGCCACCTGGTCATGATCTCCCGCGGCCCCGCACATCCTGGGAGCCTTTTCTCAGCCTCCCGCTAGCCGGCTCTCCTCCTGTCTATTAGGTCACAGAAGATTGATTCATCTCACTTCACTGTGGTTTACAATTTGCAGGTCTTGACCCGTACGATCCCCCCCTGGGGCTGGAGCCGTGTTTCAGCGGTACCGACAGCCCCACGGCAGCAAGCGGCGGTCAGCTGCCGGCCTTCTATGCCGTCGACCTCCTCGGCAGGCTCCTCGCCCTCGCCCTTCCGTTCCAGCCCCATTCGGCATCCACACACGCAAGGCTGCCTCTTCCGGGAGCACGATGGGGTCCTACCCGAGATAACGCGGGCGAGCCTGAGACCTGGCCAAGGGATTCCCGGCCAGGTACCCCACAAGAGACTCCATGTGCGGGGCCCTCGAGGTCTGGGCCTTTCCCCCTTGCTTTCCGGCGCGATGCCAGGAGTGCGGAATGTCGGACCCAGGTTCCCATCACAGGTGAACTCTACGAGCCCAAAGACTCCAAGCTGTTGATTTATTGGTGGAGTCTTTGCAGAATAATCCTTCTGACGAATAATATCAGCAGGAGAAAACCCTGGAAGATAGTTAGGGGCAGTCTATCCTCCAGATCCTTAGTGCCCATCGTGAAAAAATACCAAATTTAGTCCCCTCAACCTTCAAGGTCTTCAATCACGTGACCCTCATACCTTTCTACCCCCAGTTTCTCGCTTCAGCTCAGTACGAACGTCTAGTCCATAAAATCCTTCCCCCCCACTCTCTTCCTCAGATATCTTTTTTCATGGGTTGTTCCCCCCACTTTCAATTCTGTAAAATTATACGAGCAGCTAGACACACGGAGGGAGCCTGACTTCCGATTCTGACTCTCTGGTTCACTCTCGGGCCCTCGGGCCCGTCGTGAGCCGTCCTGAGTCTCGGCTTCCCGTCTGAACCTCCGTGGGGTGGACCCAGCGTCCAGACACCTTGCCAGTGCTCGCATCCTTCAGGGGTTCCTGTGACCGGCTCGGAAGCCTTGTCTGAGAGCGCCGGCCCCCTCCTCCGATGACCACAGGTTCCCTCTGCAGTTACGTTCTCAGCGTAGAGGAGTTCACCCAGACATGTTCTGCATTTCCTTCATCAGTACGTGCAAGACCTGTTTGTTTGCCTTCTCCCGTCCACGTCCAGAGTACTTTCGGAACAATGGCAGTGTTTCCTCGTGACCCCCCTAATACAGTGCAGAACACAGGAAACAGTCAGGCGAGGTTGTTAGTTCTCTGACTAATGCCTCCCCCTCAGGCAGACTTGAAAAGGGACTCATTTAAATTTGGTTTCCCTGCCAGAATTGTCAGGCCTCAGTAGCCTTGGGAAATCACCAAGGAGGAAAATCACCATTTATCCTAAAATCTCAGCAATCTGCAGGACTGCCACCAGCCCCGAACCTCTGCCTGGCCCTCACCAAGCAGTGCGAAATGCCCTGTTCCCAGCCCTTTCCAGGGTCACGGCCACGCCTGGAGAGGAGCAGGCCTTTGCTCCCTGCCGGGGTGGACCCTGTAGGGACCGCTGGACTCATTCAAACCCAAGGCCCAGATTTTCCAGCACAGATGAGCTGGAGAAGCCATGACCTAGAACTGCAGACACAGCTTTGAGAGGCATTACACCCTGGAAAGCCATGACAATGTCTGCTGTGTGACCCCAAAGAACTCTCTTGACATCTCTGGGTCCCATATTCCACGGCTCTCACACAGATATCATCACACTTACCTTGCAAGGTTACCATGAGACTGTGGGCATGCTTTTAAAAACGTGAATATTTTGCACACTTTATACACTGCTTTAGTGGTGCTCAGAAGCATCTGGCCCAAGACCGCGCTTCTTTCCCTCCCTTCAAAGTCCCCCTTCCACAAGGCTGCCGGCAGAAGGCCACACGGATGAGGGAGAAGCATTTATGCTTTTTTTTTTTTTAAATTTTTTTATTATGTTCAGTAAGCCAGCATATCATATATCGTAAGTTTTTGACATAGTGTTCAATGATTCATTAGTTGCATATAACACCCAGTGCATTTATCCTGATACATGGAGTTGGATCTCGTAACGTCTTTTCCCACCAAATTGCTGGCATGTGAGGCATTTAGGTGCTGGGGACCGAAATGGCCATATTTAGTACTTTAGTTATGTGTGAGTTAATAGATTTTCTAGGAGTTCCCTGAAAACCTCCCCCTACGTTTAACACGTTCTCTATGAGAGAAAAACATCCCCACTTCATGGAAACCAACTTCCAAGCAAATCACGGGAACCCTGCCCATCCGTAAGTAGAGTTCTACCTGTGTTAAATCGCCTTCAGCTGCTGCTGTTCTGCACCAACCGGTGGGCTAATGACACATTTGTGGATCCCAGCATGTGTGTGATATTACAAACACAGGTGTGGTCTCCCACCTTCCCCTGCAGAGGAAGGAAGGGGCAAGAGGAAAGAAAGCACAGTCAATTCCTTGGCCCTCTTATCTCACAGAAGGGGATCTTTCTGCGCAGGACCTTCCAGGGGCTGAGAGCTCTTTTCTGGTAAAGCAACTTGTGCAAAAGACAAATACATTGTAACAGTCCCAGGAGGAGAAAGGAATCTCAGAAAGGACTCCTATGTCTCAGTCAGAAACAGAAAACAGATCCCCCTCCTAGGCAGGATGTTGGAGGCAAGAAGAAGGGATTCAGGAAACGGTGGTTCCAGGGACAGGCAAGAGCCTGCAGAGAGGGGTTTGCACTGCTACCGAAAGCTGCCAGGATCTTGGCTCCACTCCTCTCCTATCCCAGGAAGGATGCCCAGGAGGCCGACCAACCCACTGCTCTTCTCTGCCAAAGGGCTGAGACAAAGGATGCCTCTTGCCTAGCAGTATGTTGTAGGCTGAACTGTGTCCCGCCCTCCCCCCGCAAATTCATATGTGAAGATCTAACTCGCCAGTAGCTCAGGTTGTGACTGTACTTAGAGATCTGGGTCCTTAAAGAGGTCATTAAGGTTAAAGGAGGTCATGAGGCTGGGCGGTAAAGCAATATGACTGGCGTCTTTCAAGGAAGGAGGCGAGGACGCAGTCAGGCACAGACGGGAGGCTGTGAGCAGACCCAGGGAGCAGACGGCATCTGCAAGCCGAAGAGAGAGGCCTCAGAAGCTAGGACCCTGCCCACACCTCAAGCTCCCATTCCAGCCTCCGGGACGGGCGGGGAGAGGAAATAAATGTCTCCTCTGTAAGCCGCCCAGCCTCTGGTACTTTGTTTGGCAACCCCCACAACAGCAGAAGTCAGGAAGGAAGGAAATAAGGTGCAGACCCCAAAAGTCTGGCCTCCGGGTCCAGACACCGGCCGGACTTGGACGGAGATGGTTAACACACTTCTCGAAGGGCCGACGGAGTTTGCGTGTCCCCTGCCCTCACGCAGGGGCCCCCGGCTCCTCCCGTCCATGCAGCTGGACTGCCGTGTCCCCGCTCTCTTGGAACCGTGTCGCTGCTGTCAGGAGCTACCCTCTCCCCGCAGAGATCTCTGGAAGGCGGAGGAACGAGGAAGAGCAGAAAACAGATGGAACCCAGGAAACCCTTGGGCAGGCCTCGCTCTCTAACGCCGGTCGCGTCCCGCTTTTGCAGGACAGTTTGGGTCCTCAGGATCCGCTCCCTGAGAAGCCCCTCCCGCGACCTTCTCAGCCTGCCAAGCAAGCAGATTCTGGTGCTTAAGGACCACAAAGGGCCCCGCTGGAAAGGGTGGGTATAGGTTTGTTTCATTTGTCTGTGAATACTATTAAGATTTTATTTATTTTTATCTTATTTTTTTAAGGATTTTATTTATTTATCAGACAAAGAGAGAGTACAGGGGAGAGAGGGGGAGAGCCCGAGCAGGGGAAGCAGCAGGCGGAGAGAGAAGCAGGCACCCCACCGAGCGAGGAGCCTGACGAGATCGTGACCTGAGCCCAAGGCAGACGTCTAACCGACGGAGTCACGCAGGTGCCCCGAGATTTTATTTTGGAGAGGGGAAGGTGCAGCATCTTCCCAGACACCTCCTGCCTGGGCACGTGCACAGCCCTGCCCCAGCGGGGCCCCGGTTATAACTGGAGGCCTTCGTTCTCCCACCCACTTTCCTTCTAGTGGCTGAAACCCTGGGGCTTCTCCCTTCCCTTCGCTGTCCACCGACTTCCACTCTGGCCCCGGTTTATTGTGTTTTCAGTGAAACGAAGCACATTTCTCCCCCACCTTTTCTTAAATGATCATAAGCTCAGAAAAGCTGGTGACAGTCAGGACCCCTTTCAGGATGCCCACTCTGTGCGTCCTTGGATGTCATCACTCACGTGGCTTCTAATGTTCCCGATCCCCCGGGGAAGCGGGGAAGACCACCCCCTCCTCACGGACGAGGAAGCCGAGCCCGCGGAGGAAGGACCCTCGATGCGTTTGGAGCAGAGCGAGGACGGAGGAAGGCACGCTCCGGTCGACTTGCAGGCTTCGCACTTCCACGCTGCCTCCCTGACGAGAAAACACGCCCGGGAGGCTCATTTACCGTGTGAAATGCTCCGTAATGAAAAGTGCTATTCTTTTTTCCATTTTTTTATGGTTCAAAACTGGGAGAGGAAAAAAGAGAGCGCAAGCGAGATCTTCAGCCAACACAGAAGTCCCATGACTTCTGAAACCGAGACCTTCACCTTGAAAACCGTCTGGGTGTTCACGGTGCCTGAGAGCAGTGTCTGTTCCCAGCACCGTCTGAAGTTCAATACCGGGGGTGGTGGTGGGGGGGGGCTCTTTGTTAATGTCTGCTTTCTGCCCTGGACTGAAGCTCTCTAGGCAGAATGACCACAGACGTGGTTGTGGAAACAGAAACGTTTCTGAAAGGAAAAGGAGGCTTCAGTCGTCATTCCTCCGGGATGAGAAGGAACCTGGGACATATGGCCATCCTGTGTGGGAAACGGAGAGCGACTCCGGCTCGCTTGCCATGAGAGAGTCCCAGTGACAGATTCCACACTTGGCACATAGCAGATGCTCAATAAAGAAATCTGTGGATTGATTCAACAACATGTCTTTCATCGATTTCTCACCATTTTGTCCCGCCAGATCTTTCAGACCTTCTCCCTGGTAGCTGCTCCCAAAACCTGCCCCTAGACACACAGGGCTCTCCCTTAAGCCCACCTCCGACCCACCATACCCTCTCATGCCTCCGAGCGTTTATGAAACTCTGACCTCTGGGGCGCCTGGGTGGCTCAGTCGGTTGAGCATCTGTCTTTGGCTCAGGTCATGATCTCAGGGTCCTGGGATCAAGTCCTGCATCGGGCTCCCTGATCAGTGGGGAGCCTGCTTCCCCCTCTACACTTCCCCCTCACTCATGTGCTCTCTCTCTCTCTCTCAAATAAATAACTGAATAAAATCTTCATTAAAAACAGACAAGCAAACAAAAAACTATGACCTCTTCTCAGTGTCCCCACCACAGGCGACTGACCTAAATCCTCCCACGCTTAAAAGTCTCCTGAGCCCCTAGACTGCTTCCTCCCTGAAGCCCTCCTCCCATCCCCTGGAATACTTGAATACACTCTCTAATGACACCCCCCAACCCATCAGTTGTTTACGTGTCCCCTTCCTCCCTAGACGGTGAGTCCCTCCAGGTTGGAGGTCAAGTTCCATCCGTCTCCAGAGGGCCCACCCCTTTCCAGCATGGAATAAACGCCCATGGAAAGACTCAGAGAGGGTTGGGACCCTCGTGGGCGCCGGCAGGCTAGAGAGAGAGAAAGGAGGGACTCGCCCTCTGAAGCAAGTGGGGTTATGATGAGGCTCGGCAGCGTCTCACGTCCCGCCCCCGCGGCGCGGGGCACATCGCAGACACGCCGTCATTCCCTATCCCCGCCATCATCGTGGGCCTCATCAAGCTTTTCTGGGGCCGTGTCCCTTCATCTTTGTCCTTCCCGTCTTCTGTAGCTCTCATGCTGTGTCCCCGCCAACACCGACTCTCTGTTGGAGCCAACCTTCCCCCCTGCCTTCCGTCAGCTTGGATCTATGCGAGGCGTCCTTCCTCGACAGGCAGGACGTGACGGTCCTTCGGCACACCCGATCCCTCACAGGTCCTCCTGGGCCATGGCTGGCGCCAGACTTCTCGGACCCTCTGCCTTCCCCTTGGCCAGGCGCTTTGTGTTCCTTAAAGACCTTTCACGCCATGCTTGAGCTAATATTTACATCCCTGCTTAACCAGGCTGGCCTCTGCTGTCCTGGGCATTTCTTAGTCTCAAGCAGGGTAGAGCTGAGGTAGAAAGGGATATCTTTCCAAGCTATCCCGTAGCTCAGAGCGTGCTGAGAGCCGGAAGCCGCTTCGTGGGCAGGCTGCCTGGCGGGGGACTGGGAGACGTCCAGTGAAAGATGGGCTGGGTCTGGCCTAGGTAACTGCGGAAACAGACCACCGCGTGCTTGGAGCAATGCTCAGCCACACATCAGCTGGGTGACCACTCAGTGACTGAATCTGTCCACAGCCATACCGCCCACATCTACGAAATGGAAGTGATGATATTGTGTAGGGTCGGTAGGAGGCCTAAGTGTGACCATGAAAAGAGGCAGGCACATAGTAATTGCTCACGAAATATTCCCCATGATTATAAAAAAATCAACCCAAATGTGTTGCATCCCGACTATCTACTAGGTGTGTTTAGGGTCAAGCTCTGGGATCAGAGCAGGGGAGATGTAAAGACGGAGATCTAACGAAGGAGTCATCCCGCTGCCCTCCTTGATTTCAAAGGCGGAACTCGACGAGGGCTGGGGATGGTGGAGCGCTAACAGGCACAGACAGGCGCGGTTGGAAGCAGGAGGGAGAGGCACAGGATGGGGCCAGAGCTGAGGTCTGGCCCGGACCTGGCCGACGGAGAAGAGCCACGGTCTGCAGCTGCGATGAAAGAGAAGTCTACAGAAGCAGTTTTCCGCGCAGAATCTCAGGGACAGGGTGAAGCATCGCAAGAATAACGGATTATCTCCACTGGGCACTGGAGACGAGGCCAGCACGTACCAAACGCTATATGCCAGCTCCCGGGCCCTTCTCAACAACCACGCGGGGAGGCGTTGGCGCGCTGGTATTCCCATCCCCCAGATAACTCGACACCCCAGAAGGTAAGGGAACTTGCTCTCTTGCTCCCGCCTGACCCCAAAGCCAGAGCTCTTGACCCCGCACTGTGCAGGCTGGGTAGGGACCCACGTGGGTACTGCAGAGAAGATGTAGGCTCGGAACATACAGGGAGGATGTGCACGCACACGTGTGTGGGCCCGGCTTGGTGTGCAAGCATGCTCGCAGGCCCCTGTGTAATGCAGGGGAAATTGAGAGAGGAGTCTTGTAGCTAAGAAACAAGAAGACACTATAGACGATTCTGGAGTTCAGGCTGAGGGGCTCACTCTCTCTTTTGAGGCCTGATTCTGTTCTTGCTGCCATTCAACCCCAATGAGCCCCAAGGGTTATGCAGAGCAGCAACGAATTTGCTGATATGGATAACAGGGACAGCCTCGGGAGTGGGAGGGAGGACGGTGCTCCAGGGCGTGCACTGCACTCTCTATGGGAGGGAAAGGCCTCCAACTCCCATTCAGGGGCTGATTCGGGGCCAGGCCCAGGCCTCCAGATTGACTTTGACTTCACAGAGGAGCTCAGCAAATCCTGCAAAAGCCAAACACCTGAAGGAATACCCCTCCTTCTCTGGAGTTTTGGCAAACTTATTATCCCAATCAATATCTGAGTAATTACAATCCCCTGTGATCAAAGGGGGGTGTTTTTCCCTTTCTTTGGCCTCTTTACAGGCCTCTCTTATCTGGAAAAAGATTTCTTAATCTACTTTCCCTAAATGCCCTGAAGGTGTGCGTGCCACAGAGGCCTGGGAGCTCCCTGATTGCTTTCGACTCCTTCCCGGCCTGACCGAGCCCCCAGGCTGCGCGGGTAGGAATCGGCCTTCAGCCCAGCCACCCACAGAACCCCCAGAGAAAGAGGTGGGGGTGGGAGCCCAGGAGAACAGAGGAGGGTCCCCCTTCTCTCTCCATCTAAGAGGAGATGAGGAAGAGTTGGAGGACGGGGCCAGAGGACCCACTGGGAACAGCGGGCACTAAGTCCGCCTGGCCTGGTCCCTCTACTGTCTCCAATTCCGAACCCCACCCCCGGCCGCCAGGCTCTCCGCCGCTGCGGAGGCCCGCATACTGGCCAGGGTGGGGAAAAGGGGCTTTGGGGAATTCGAAGGAAGTAGGTGGGAAAGTTTTCTTTTCCATCCTTGACAAGGAAGCACGGGTCTGAAAAAAATTCTGTTCGGACATCGCAGCCCTCTGTCTGGGGCCGTGCACCCCTCACCCACCCGCCTTCAGACAAAAATCCACCTGCCCTGCTTGGGGAGCCCCGCCCCGGGCTGGAGGACCAGCTTTCTGCCTCGGCCTCCCTGTGCCTCTCAGCAACGAATGACTTCCTCTGCGGGTCAGGGAGGGTCTCTTCAGAGGGTCCGATGCAGTGTGCCCACATGAAAGTGGGGCTGCCCCGTGGCCACCAGCCCGCATACAAGGGGGAAAGCAGGGGCCGTGGAGAGAGCCCTCGGGCTCCGTCTGGCCTGATGTATGATTTAGAGACCAAGTCCTCTCTGACTCTCAGTGATTTAAGAGGTCTGTGCCCTCCAGAAACTTAATTACCCCAAAGATTTCTGTTAAGTCTTCTCGGCTTTGCTTCTGAAGAGGCCTTTCCAAGAACGCCCTGGGTTACAGTCATTACTCTGCGGATGCTGGCTCGCAGGGCCCTTTATTGTCTTTTTATGAGGGGAATGCGGGGCGGCCCTGATGCATTTCCCAGGGAAGGCTCTGCAGTGGGGGGTCCCCGCACCACCGGCCGCTGAGGGGGGAGGGGTCAGGTCCATGTCGCCGACAGGCGTGCATGTGCGTGTCTGCACACGAGGAGAGGAGGGAGTGTGTGCGCAGTGAACACAAGGAACCCAAGCCAGGCCGTGCACGCTTAGGAGACAGACAGATAAGCCAGCAGAAGACTCACCACCGGGGACCTGTTGATAGCATTCCAGAGGCCATCCTGTCCGGCCCCCGGCCTCTAGGCAGATCTGCTCCAATTTACCCACGACAGCCTGCCTTTCTCCATCTCTGGGGCAGGCAGTTTCACCGTTCCCAGGGTAGAATTATCTAGTGTTTTAACAGCCCTCCTCCCATCGAGCATTTTCCTTCTGGAATTAGCAGTGTTGGCCTGGAAGGGAACTTGGAACACAGAGACAATGCCTCTGGTTTTAGGCATTTAATGACAGAAGCCAAGGGTGTCCGTTCTTGGCGAAGTCACCCTGCTTTACAGCACAGACACAGTCAAGGAGGAGATCAAACCCCGTGCAGACTCCTTCGGCTCAGCTCAGAGCCGAGGGGGTGGCCCCTCTGATCACGTCCAGGTCCCGGGTAGGCGCATCAATTTTCATAAGAGAATGACAACCCTACCCCAGGGTTGGCAGGTTCCTACTGTTTGTGTGTTTGTAAGGCATATGGGTCTGTATTTAATTGGCAACCCAAGAGCCACACTTCAGGTATTTGGCAAAGAATATAGTCTTGAACTCACTGCCACGCGGTGTCCATCAAAAACCCAGCTGAGACAAAGAAGGCGGATGGAAGATTGCCTGACGGGTATGGAGGCCGTCCGTCCCTCCAGGAAGATGAACAGTGACCACAAGATCAAGCCAGGTCAGCGGAGAGCTGTCCGCCGCGCCGTGTCCCTCTGGTCCCCTGGTTTTCTGAGCTGAAGCGCGATCTGTGTGGACACGTGATAGGACGGCAGGCAGCCTAACGACACAGGAGTTCCAGTCACGACACGGGGCTGTTGAGGACACCGCTACCCCAGCGGGACACGGGAAGTTCCCCAGGAAGGCCCCGGGCCCCCCACGGTGCCAGGAAAGTTGAGTTTCTCCTGAACAACCTTTTGTCCTTTTTCCCATCCTTCCCTCTGTCCCTTCTCTCCTGCCTCCCGCAGTCTCCTTCTCCCTCCCACCCTGCTCCCTTCCTTTCCTCTTCCTTTCTCCCATCTTACAGGCACCATGACTTGTGAGGCTGATCCATTCACCTTGGTCAGGTTGGCTGCCCTGGAGTTGAAATTAGGGCTCCTCAGGGGAGGCGTCTAGGGCCGTGAGCTCTGCAGGCCTCCGTTACCCTCATTCCTGATCCCCTGAGACCTTCCTTTTTTTTTTTTTTTCTTTTTCTCTTTCCTCTTCCCATTTGCTTCCAGCGGCTCGCATCTCACTCCGTTTCCCATGTCTGTGTGAGCCGCCACAACGCCCGTCTGGCACCAGGCAGATATAAGTAGGAACGTTAATAAATTAATTAATACAGCTCAAACTGTGCTGCACACACGAATTATGTTTACAAAGGAGAGCATTTACCAAGCTGGTACTGGAGAGCCTCCCAGACCATATGGACCTTGAGCTCCGAGTCTTGAAAGAGGCATAAGATACAGAGCAGCAGAGAGAAGCGTTTAAATTCTGTCCCTTTCACCGAAATCTGACACAGCACCCTCTGCCTCTTCTCTCAAGGACCCATGGAGCTGGTCTCCCAGAACTTGGCCCGATCTAATATCCATTCGTGAACTTGAAGGCATGGAACTAAAAAAAAAAAAAATTAAGTAAATAGGAATCAGAACATTAGGAAGGTAAGCCCTTGAAGGAACCGGAGAAATCATTGCCCTGGAGCCCTTCGATGAGCCTAAAGGAAATGAAGGACCAGAGCTGGCGGGTCCCGTTCCTGGATCACTCGGCTACTTCGAGCAGGTTCCAGATGGAGAATCCAGGGCCCCAGCTCCCTGCATGTCCGCACCCTTTGTTGAAGGCCAGGACACTCGGGACTGGCCGGGCCCCTTAGCCGGCCTGAGCTTCCTACAGACGTTGGCAGGCACCGACTCTCTGTAAAACAGAGAAGGGTGGGTGGGACCGCGCCTGCCATAATCTCATCCTTCCGGGGCGCTTCCGCCCAAACAGGCCTTTGGGCACATTCCCTAACCTCACAGGGCCTTTGCTGCCTCATCTGTAAAATGGGGATGATAAGGCTATTTCTCTCCGGTTGCTGTGAGGACTGAAGCCACAAACGCGTGTGAAGGACGTGCCAAGGAGTAGGCACTCGCTAAAATGAGTTGTGGTGGTGCTGGCGCTGGTTTACTTGTCCTGGTTTACAAACGAGACGCAGCAGCCCCAGACAAGGCAGTCATTTGACCAAAGGAAGAGCAGAACCCCGGGGCTCCTCCAGAACTTGTACTTTCACTGCTTGGAATCACCGGGTGGGGCAGGGGGACTGCTAAAGAGTGTGGGTGCTTGGATGTCCCATTTCTCGTTCCCTCCATCCCCCATCTCCACCTTACCTCTGGCCTCCTCCTGGTTCCGCAGCCTGCCTCTGCCCGCCAGCTAACACCCTCTTTAACGATACCATCTGCCCAAATGCCAGCACCAACACCAAGATGCTCAAATCAAGGTTAATGCCAGAGATTCTAACCAAGGGCAATTGCACCATCTCTTTGGGGCTCTCCTATCTGGGACAATTGGCAGGAGATTCTGATCAAAGGCAGGAGGACGGGGACCACGTCATTCTCCAGGCATCTCTTCAGGCTAAGGACTCCAGTGGTTCTGTTTTCTTCCATCCCAAGCTTAGGCATGAAATCTTGTTTTGGTGCCTGGGGTAGAAGCAGGAACATCTGGAGCCCTTGCTGAGTTCGCACTTCAAAGTCTCAAAGCTCCGCTTCTCACACCAGCCTGAACTACTTTGTTCATCTCCCCGGCTCCCCTGCTCGAGCCGTTGGCTCACGGGAAAGGAACGGGGGACCCGGTGGGGTAAGTGGACAGGAGGGAGGGCACAGCGGACTGCGGGCATTTCTCAGGTGCTCGAGGACTGCCGTTGGTCTTTACAATCAGCGAAGGGGAGAGGGGAAACTGGCCGTTGCTCCGACTTTTGTGTTTACTTCATCGGCATCTGTTTCCCAAGACCTGACTGTTTCCCGAGACCCCCGCCTGGCCACCCCCCTCTCAGAACCTCAACGCTAGTTGTTCGCCAGCTTTTCAGATGGTCATACCAAGGGCCCAGGGTCCTGGACTGTTGAGTTGTCCTGCCCCAGGCCAGTATACACCGTGACTGACCAACAATCAAGGCTATAAACCATGAGTGATCTTGGACTAGGTTAGACCCCCATCTTTCCCTGGACATCTCCCAACCCCCAGGCAGCCTGCACATGAAGCTCTTCCAGTTCTCAGCACGCTCTGTGCTAGGAGTGGCAAGTGGCTGCCGAGGAGTTTGGAAAGACTAACTCCATCCTGCTTGAGTCTAAGAAATGCCCAGGGCGGCAGAGGCCAGCCTAGTTAAGCAGGGATGTACATAGGAGCACAGGCATTGTGTGAAAGGTCTTTAAAGGATGCAAACAGCCTGTCCAAGGGGAAGATGGAGGCTCCGAGAAGTTTGGCGACAGCCATTGCATAGGAGGCCCCAGACCTTACCTCACGCCATAGACAAGATGCAACCCCACAAGGTACGTAGACCTAAATGCAAAACCTACAGCTATGAAACCTTTAGAAGGGAACATGAAAGAAAACTTTCTGGACTTTAGGTAACACCAAAATCATTGTGCATTTAAAAAAAATGGACAAATCAGATTTCATCGACACTAAAAACTTCTCTTTCAAAGATACTGTTGGAAGACTTAAAAGCCAAGTCCCAGAGTAGGAGAGAATATTTCCAAAACACATATCTGACACAGGACTTCAATCTAGAATACACAAGGAATGCTTAAAACGCAACAATAAGAAAACAAATCACCCATTTAAAAAGAAAAAAGAAGTGAGCAACAGACATTTTACCAAAAAAGATACACAGATGGCAGACAACCCCATGAAAAGACATGCAATATTTTTAGTCATCGGAGACATACAAATTACAATACAATGAGATACCACGGAAGACCTATTAGAGAGGCTGAAATCAGAAATACGTAAATGAATTCCAGGCAATACCAAGTGCTGGCGAGGACGTGGGACACCCGGAACTCTGCTTTTGTACTGAGAATGCAAAGGATAGAGCCATTTTGGAAAAGAGTTTGGCTGTTTCCTAGATAGTTAAATATGTACTTGTCATATGACCTAGCAATCCCGGACTGAGTATTTACTACGGAAGGAACTTCTGTGCACACAAACGTTGTGTGTGGATGTTTATAGAAACTTTATTCATTATCACCCTAAACTGGAAACAACCCCGATGTTCTTCCTCTAGTGAACAGAAATACAACCTGTGGTTTATATGCAATGGAATCCCACTCAGCAATAAAGAAGAATGAATTACTGAACAATGGGGATGAATTTCAAATATATCACTCTAAGCGAAGAAGCCAGACTCAAAAGACTATATACTATATAATTATATCTATAAGATATTCTGGGAAAGGCAAGCTAGAAGGACAAAAAACCGATCCGTGGTTGCCAGGGGCTGTGGGTGGGCAGTGGTTAAATGACAAGGGACACAGGGGAACTTGGTGGGGGTGGTGGGGAAGGGGTTTATGGAATTGTTCTATGTCTTTACTGTGCAAGTGGTTTTATGCATTTGTCAAAATTCATATATCTATGCTGGAAAGGGATCATTGTAGTGATGTAAATTATACCTCCATTAAAAAAAAAAAAATCAAAGGAGCTCATTATTCTTGACCAACATAACGTAGAAGATAGGTACTAAAAAGGATTATTCCCATTTTACAGATGAGGAAATAGAGGAAGAGAGGGATGAATTTGTCCAAGGTCAAGAGCAAGCAAAGGGAAATGCCGTGACTGACATCCAGGCTCCAGAGCTCTGAGGGGACTATGGTCTTGGCCACCAGGCCATACGCCTCTCCCATCAGGGACTTTTCTTTATTCTTGACTACATTTTAGCTCACCCATTGGATTTTATTCAATTTGGAGCTATCGTCTAAATCATAAGCCTCTTCTTTGTATTTCAAATACATGGGAATTACTTAGATACGTTGTATCCTGAGGAACATTCAAACAATAAAAGAATTCAGAGGACAGAGCGCGAAGTCCCCCGCCATCACGCCTGCCCCTGCCCATACCCTGCTCTAGGGGTGGTCCATTGACAGCTGTTGGGTCACCTTACACACCAGGGAAATACAGACCTACAGAGGCACATCACCTGCGTTTCCAGCACCCTCTCCACCTCCAGTCATGGAAGCCTGCTTGACTTGGGACCGACCAAAAGCCATAATAGGTTCAAACCCTCGCTTTGTCAGAGACTTCCATGTAGGACCTTACCGAAGCTAGGTCACGTCTATTTTCCTAAAAGTATATCCATTTTTAACGAGGATGATCCCTCATCACATCATTCCACTCCAGTAAATGCTGTTTAATCCACACGTGTGGGTGATCGGATGCAGCGGCCGGTCGCTCAGACTGGGAACACCAGGCTTCCATCCGGTCCGCCCCACTGCAGGAAGGTGACTCGGTCCCAGGTGTGTCTGAATTCAGCACCTATTTTTTAAAGAATCCACGACACAATCCTAACAAGCCGTCTGGGTCCTATGTCACTCAAGGTATGACGGTGGGAATCGAAGGGACAGGAAATACTTAGCCTAGAGAAGCAAAGGCTCTTCGGGGATGTGAGCATCAGTTTAAAGTATTTGAAGAGCTGTCATAGAGGGAGAGAAGGCAGATTTGTTCTCAGTTGCTCCAGGGCAGAGCTGGAATTAATCTGGATGCAGATTTTTGTATCACAGAATGAAATTGTCCAGCGAAGGAGGAGGGGCCCGCGAGGCAGTGGGCTTCCCACCACTTTGGGGTAATCAAGCTGACACGGTGCGATCATCTGTGAGAAGAGCCAAGGAGACGTCCCGGCAAGCGGATTTGAAGATCCTCTGCCACTCAGTGCAGAGGTGCCCATCCTCAGCACACACGCAGGCATGCGTGAACCCCAGCATCGGCAAGCGTGTCCCGTCCATCTAAAGGTCATCCCCGTTAGCTGCGCCGGTCATGGGGGTAAGTGAAGTGCGTGCGACACAGGAACGAAGGCATCCCGTAGAGAGATGGTTTCATCGGCTGGTCCTGCCTTTAAGAAGGGGAGCAAAGGAGAGACTGTCCTGCCCTCCAAAAATGCAGACCTATTTGGATCCTGTGTGAGGTCCCTTGGCAGCTGACACACAGGCCCATCTGTCACGCTGGCGCTGTGCCCCCAGCAAAGGGAGCTGGGCTGCCTGCTGGTGGGCGTAAGTTCCAGGTGGTTGCATATGCCTGCAGAGGGGGGAGCTCTGTCCCACCCGGCACAGGACACTCGCCACTCCCGCGCACACCCTCTGCCCTGCTGACCCCCGACCAGCCCCACCGGAGGCACAGAGGGACCCAGGGGTCACAGAGAGTGGGAAGGGAGAGCCTGGGCACTGGAGGGCTTGGTGCTGCCAAATGAACAGGTCTCGCCGCATCGAGCACATTGTGGAGCCAGGACCACCCAAGGAACAACCAAATGGGCACTTGGAAGGAAAGGCCAAGGCGCAAAGGTACCGACTCGAAGGGCATCACGAGGGGTTTGGGCCCTTGAGCGGGGAGAGGAGATGTTCTAGGACGCCTCCAGCTCTGTCCTTCTTCTCCAAGAGTGCAGAGGAAGGGCTCTGAGGGAAGGATCTTCATGGTTTTCTGCGTCTGGCCTGGGGAGAGGAAGTTCACCGGTCTCGTGTCGGACCACAGCGTGTGAGCCTGGGGTCACGTCTGCCCAGCTGTGGGGCAGCCTGTCGGCCCCACGCTGGCTCGGGTGTGTGTCGGTGTGTGCAGGCCCGCGACGGTCCGAGGGCTGCAGTAATTGCATATTGCTGATGCTGCAAAAGCACGGAAAGGCCGGCCAGCTAATCCAATCATTCATGCTTCCCTTGTTCCGACTCTTGGATCTGATAGATAAAAATACCCAGGCAAATGACCAGTTTCATGGACTGTTTCCTCTTTTGTCAATACAAGGAATTGTGAGCTGTCATCTTGTCCCTCCTCTCCAGAGAGAGAACTCAAATATTTATGACCAGCTTTTATAACATTAATTGTATTTCTAATTGTTTTTCCCTCTCCGCAGCGTTGCTCGCCTCACCCTGGTGATGCTGGGCAGTTCTGGGGTTTATGAAGAGTGGTTTGTCACCAAGGAAATTCAGGAGAGGTTCTGAACGAGGCGGCCACATTTTTCTGAACGAGGTGGCCCTCCTCTGTTCTGAAGCGTGGGCTCTGGCTGGACGCCAAAGGCGACGTGTCCGCCGGGCCCTGCAGCAAGGACGGGGTGAGCGCTGGCCTCCTCCTCCCCGGGGATCAGGAAGTCAGGGAAGCATCAAGGGCAGCTCCCTGTGCGCCCAGCACGGCCCTGCCTCGATTTCTTCATCTGGAAAATCTCTCCTCCCAGCTCCCAAACTGCGTCTGCATTTCTTCTCGGCAAAGGGCCCACTCACTGGCGTTTTCTCTTAAGGCTGAAAACTGATATTTAGATTTTCCGATCAATGAACGTGCAGGGATGAGAGAGGTATACCGGGAGGCGTGTTTGATGAAGAACTGGGAAGGCTGAGATCTGGTTATTTAATTATTCATTCATTCATTTATACATGAAACATGGACGGGAGCCTCCTGCGTGAGAAGCCTTGCCCTGTATCCAGGGAATAGACCCTAATGCTTGCTGCACCCCTGAAGACCTTTCGCCTCTCAAGCCCCAGCTGGTTCTTCTACGAAATGGAAGCAGACCCCTCAAGACGCTGCGAACCCCAAGAACACTGCATTCAAGAGCCACCTTTACGACGTTCCAGGGGACAGCTTGGGGACCCAAGTAAAGCCCCAGACCTAGGGTTGGGGAGATTCTGTTTGCTTCTTTCTAGTTCATGACCTTGGACAAGTCACATGGACTTCTTAAGTTCTGGCTTCTCCGTCTGTAGGACAGGAATAAAAATAATCTCGTACCCCACACTGATAGCAATAGATGGATAGCGTCATGGGGGGGGGGGAGGCTCTATGTAAACTACGTGTACAACTATCTAGAGAAGTAACAAATCAGGGGCGCCTGGGTGGCTCCGTGGGTTAAAGCCTCTGCCTTTGGCTCAGGTCATGATCCCAGGGTCCTGGGATCGAGCCCCGCATCGGGCTCCCTGCTCAGTGGGGAGCCTGCTTCCCCCTCTCCCTCTGCTCCTCCTCCCCACTCCTGCTCCTGCACTCTGTCTCTCAAATAAATAGATAAAATCTTTTTAAAAAGATAAATAAGTAAGAAATCACTATTAATAATAATCAGAGAGCCCTAGCTAACTCTTCTCGTGTCCCCATGCAAGGTATAAAATGAATAGAAAGAAAGGATGTTGGAGAAGGAGATCTGTATTGATTGCCACCCCCCCCAAAGGAGGTAGAGAAATCTCTCCTAAATCTTGGAGCGTCTCCGCTGAGAGTTGGATCGAACTCGCCACCCCTGCACAGGTAAGGGACTCAAGTTTGGGAGTAATTAGAATCACAGTCAAACAGAGTTTAACTGCTTGGAGAACTCACCCTGGGGAGCAGTCTTTGGCTGCTAGTGAAATATGCTTCCCCAGCCTGGGGGAGCTAATAAGGGTCACAGAGCCCTAGATCTGATGCCCAGCAATGGTTCCACGTTGCTAATCGGTGAACTTCACGACCATCTCTGCAGAGGTCTTAAAGGGACAGACGCGGGAATGGCCGCTCCTGAAGGACGATCCCCAGACCAGAAAAGGATATTCCTCAGCTGGTGAGGGCAGAGGTGCGGCTGCAGAAAACGCGATGGAGAGAGTGTGGCTGCTCTCAGGGCCTCTCCGTGCCCTCTGCCCTCTGCCCTTCCACCAGAAGCACCGGACTTTAATTAGTGACCGAGGTCGTACGGGAGAAAGGAAGTCTCTGAGAGGGTTTGCTTGGGAAAGAACACTAAAGCATCTCAGCATGGTTTGCCTAGAAAAGACATCAGGTATCAGCTATCCCAAATCCCACCCAGGGCCAGAGGTACCACGATCTTGAACAGGCAGGGGTGGAACTCAGACAATCTGTGTGACCTTGGACCAGCCTCTTCTCTGCACCTCAGGATTTTACTTCTTAATTGGCAAATAGGTAGTAAAATACCAACTATCTCATGGGATTATGTGGATCCCATCAGGTAGTATGACAGAAAGTCCTTCACAGAATGGTAGGGCCTAGAGGAAAGCATATGGGGCTTGAGGTCGCCGGACTTGGATTTAAGACTCTCCCGTTCTCTCTGCCTGAGGCCTTAGTGAAGTCCTTAATTTCTGAATGGCATTCTCTTTATCTGCCGAGTGGAAATAGTGAAATGATATCCACCTCAAAAGGTGATGAATACCAAGTAAGATCATCAAACCCTTTGATGAGCTGGAAATACACTTCAGTGTTACTGACTGCCCTTCTGATGAAGACACTGAGGGTCTGGGAGGCCCCCTGATTCGCCCAAGGCCCACAGCTACTGTGGAACCTGAATCAGCTCAGAAGGCAGCAGGACTCTGACTGCCGGGTGGTCCCCTGTTCAGTCCTGCCCCCCAGGGAGAAGCCTGCCTCCCCGCCTGCTGGCGGCCACCCTAACCAAACGCAATGGGGGGGGGGGCATTTTACATCGATTTGAATGCTGCTGTTTATATTTGCCTTCCCTCAGGAGTTAACTAGACTCCTTCTAGCATTGATTAGCTCTATCTGGTTTCCTAATGGAGTAAACACAGGGCCCCTTGGATATCGACTAGAATTTAACAAATATACCCCTTCCAACACCAAAATCGGCCACAGGAAACAGCATTTACACATACAGGCCCCTTCTGTCTGAATCCCCAGGTGGGATGCCCCGTGACCTCCCCTGGGGCAGCTGCGGAGCCACTCCAAGCAGAACTCAGGAGTCAGTGGGACCGCTTACAACTCTTCCTTCTTAATGTTGAGGCGGGACTGAGTAATTTGAGCCTCACTGAGTCCAGAGTCCAATACGTGCTGATCACGGCAAGACATAGGAGGGGCTGAGCTCCTGCCAACTCTGGGCACCCCCAGAGCTTCTCTGAACTGGTTGGGCTCCTTCTGGGGACCTCTCCCCACCCCCATGCCAGGGGCCACTCCGAGCAGAGGTCTTGAACCCACACCTCGGGCAGACTTGGGACAGAGCCTTCCAGCCTTCCCTACCCCCGAACTCGAGTCTCCTCCTCTGCGGGTCAGCCTTGGACCTTGTCTCCCTCCGTGCTCCTTCCCCTCTGCCTCCCACCCAAGCCCGTGGCCGTCCCGGGCCCCTGCCCCACCTCCCCCTGCCCAGCCCCAGCCACTGGCCTTTCAGCCTCTTGCTCCAGGCGGTGTCTCGGGGCTTCAGCTCTGCTCTCAGAAGACCGAGCGAGGTGGAAGAAGGCTGATGGGCATCTGCCCGGCGAGCTGGGGTGATCTCCACTCTGCTCTTCTCGGCTGCCATTCGCCTGCGGAGGAATTCCAGGTTAGGTCTGGGGCCTGTTTTCTGAGCTCCCCAGCTTTCTGAAACCAGTCATTTCTTCATTACACCTTTGAGTTGCTGGTGTGTGTGTGTGTCTGTCTGTCAGAATAGCAATAAAATAAATCAGCAAGGGGGACCCCCAGTATCAGTAGGCTGGGAGAAACCTTTGGCTTCACTTCTTCATGCGTTGGAGCTGAGATGGGAGAAAGCAGCCCGGCTCTCTTTCAGGGGCCAGCACGTGGCACCCATCCTTTCTAAGCACACACTCCTTCCCGGGGCCGCCTCCTCTCATTCGGAGCCAAGCTTCTCAGCACGTGCAGGTAGCCAGAGTCTCCTTCTGGAAAGAGGCACGGCCGGGAGGATGGGAGCGGGGAGGACGTTCGGAGGGGGGGCAGTGACGTCCACCTCTCTGCCTACGGCTGCCCCAGCAGGGGCCCCAAGTCCTGCCTGGGTTCCCAGGTCTGCAGCCCCCACTCCCAGCTCTAAGCCACCCCCATGGCTTCCTGACGAGCCACACAATCGCTGTATTGAGCGGAGCTATAAATTTCAGCAAGGCCGACCCTGGGAGGAGGCAATTACCTTCGAAGGAGGCCCCCTCGGGACTGACTGCTTTCCAGCACAAGGGGGCCTTTCATAGCCACTCGGGGCTGGGCCATGGGTTACGGGGTGGCCCGTGCAGGGGAGGGTGCCGAGCACACCCCCAGCCCCCCTCGTCTCCCCGCCGGCGCACCCCCCACCCCGGCCCAAGAGGGCAGCGGTCACACGAACAAACGCTCGGGCTGGGAAGGAGACTGTTCGGATGGCTGCTTCTTTGTTTCCCCCAAGTTTTGGCCTCAGCCCAAGATCGAGTGGAGGGAAGGATGGAGAAGAATAAATAAGCATAGCACGCGGGTCTTTTTTAAGTTATGACACACCAGGAAACGTGGAGAAGGGGGTGAGGGGGAGAAGAGGGGAGGGAGGAAGGGCCTTTTTCCTCTTTACTGGGGGGAAATTGCCACATTTTCTAATAACAAGTAACTAGAAAACAACTGAACCTGAAAACTTCAAACTTCAATCAAAGTCACTCTCAGAGAGGAGTGGGTGGTTTGCAAAGGCTAGGAAATAAGGGGGGGAAAAAAGAACCATTGGTCTGGAATTAATCAAGATATTAATATGAGAAAAGGTAACAGGTCAGACAGGCCGTCGGAAGGTTGCTGTGGTGGGAGGAGCCCAGAGCTGGGTCCGGGTCTGCTCTGGGCTCCCCCGGCCGGCCCCTCCCCTTCCCCATCAGGGCCAAGACCTCGGAGGGGGAAAGGTCAGAGCCGTATTAAAAAGACTCTCCTCCCAACAGCCAGCCACCTTGGCCTCCTTCCCACCCACGCCTCGTCTCCGCAATGACAGGCCAGCAGCGTGGGTGGGGACATCTGTCCCCAGGGGCAGGTACCCATGAGGCCACGTTGACTGACAAGCTCCAACTTACAAAGGGACTTGTTTGGTGGGGAACAGGCGCTTGGGCTCCCCATGGCTGTCAAGCCATTCCCTGGCTCTCAACACATTTAAACTAAAAGCCCAAGTATATTTATTCCCTAGTAGACCTGACACACTCCAGTGCTCCTGCCAACTTGCTTTGCAACTTTGTACACATCAGATCAATGTGTGCAATTTAGCAACAGAGAAATGAAGACTTTGGTGAGTTTCCGGGAGGTAGGGCGGGGGCAGACTGGCAGGGGGCTGGGCTCCCCCTCAGGGCCCCCCCATTCCCTCCTGCTCAAACTCACTTGCCCCCACCCGCCCCATGGTGATATCTGAGCCTTTACAAGGAGAGGGTTTTTCAGCCGTGGACGTGAAGGACAGCTCTGCCACGTTCACCTTGGCAAAGGGATTGGCACCTCTTTTCATGTGCCTCACGTACAGAACGTAACTGCGACCACAAGTTCATATAAAATCCCATCTGCGTTTTCTGCCCTCAAGGGCGCCACCTCAACTCCTGTCCCCACCGCCTCCCACCCCAAAGCTCCAATTCCTCAGCAGACACAGGAAACTTGGGGACAGGTGACATAATGTTGAGCAAATACAGATGCTATTTACCTTCCATCCATTTTCCTGGCTATTCTTAGAGGACAGAAAAAAAAAAAAAAGTTGAACTCATTTCTGTCGTGGAAGGAGGTTGCCGGATCCCCTGTGTTTCAGAGAGTGATTCTAGTGGCTTGGGGGATCCTTCTTCGCCGTCCCAGCCTCTCCTTCAAGGGGAGAACTCAACGGGAGCAAATGGACTCAGCTCCGCCCGCTGGTGTCGGAACAGTAAGCAGAAACCGTATTTACCAAGTTCTGCCCGTCCACTCCCCCAACACCAAAGCAGAGGCCTTTGTCCACTTTCATGCACACCCTCAGCCTGAACATGTTCCTTCCCCCGCTGAGCTTGACCTTGATGATGTCTTGGCCTGATTTCACTAGAACAGTGACCCCAGGGAGTGGGGCGTGGTGAATCTGGCTGGGAGCACCACACCCCTGCTCCGAAGGGCAGGAACACCTCCCAAGGTTTAGGAGAAGCAGGTTGTCTTCTGCACCTGCTGAGTCCAGAGCTGGGTTAGTGGTTTTGGGATCAATTCCACAGCCCTGCACCTGCATCACCTTCTCCACCGCCACCCCATCCCCCGAAAGAACAGATGAAACAGGAACCGGCTAGACTGGGTGATTCCCCCAAGGTCATATGGGAGGGACTACTAGGATTCAAAACCCGACTCCCAGACTCCAACATGGGTGCTCATTCCTTGAAAGCGCCATGACGCCGAGGAAAGAAAGTGGAGCTCGGGACACGGTCGAATCCGGATTCGAACCCTAGGTGGAATCTGGTTCCGGCACTTGGTAATGGCACAGCCTTGGACGATTACTCTTTCTGTGTGTCAGTTTTCCCGTCTAGAAAACAGAGGACATAGCAGCCACGCCCCAGTGGTGGTTGGCAGGGTCATCGGGCTTAGCTCCTGTGCGGTCTGCCACGGTGGCAGGCGTGAAAGAGGACAAACAGAAGCCCCTTCCCTTTCCCCTCGCTCTTCTCCCCTTCAGATGGTTTAGGGCAGTTTGTTGAGGTGGAAGAGTGAGTCTTCAGCAAATGTCCACATCCATGTGCTCAGGAACTAGAGCAAGAAACAGAACCTTTGCACTCCCCCACCTCCCCCAGAGGCTCCCCTCCCAACCCTATCCCTGCTCCAGGGGAACCCGTCTCCTACGTCACGCTGTAGGTTAGCCTTCCGTGCTTCCAAGTCTTCTGCGAATGGAATCCTACCGAACGTTCTTTGTCGTGTCTGCTTGCTTTCCTTCTCCGGGGTAGCTGTGAGACCCATCCATGCTGCTGTTGGACTACCGTTCATTCTCTCCCTCCTAGGTACGTATCCCCAAGTGTGGGCAAACTCGCTGGATTCACGCATTCCACTGTTGACAAACACCCGCATTGTTTTCGGCACTCGGCGTCTAACACGCTGCAAGGAACATTTTGTGTGTCTTTTGATAAATGCACGTACGTCTGCCCGCCGTAGGATACGTGTGCAGGTTCTGCCACGCTGCCTTCCAAAGTGCTTGTCCAGTTCACTCTCCTGCCGGTCGTGTTTCAGATGATTGTTCCACACCCTCCCCAGGACCTGCTGTTGTCTCTTTTATGTTAACCATTCTGCTGGAAATGTGGTGATATTTCAGCGATTTGAACTTACACGCCCCCGATGACCAAAAGTGTTGAGCACCTTCCTGTATGTTTATGGGTCCCTTGGAGACCTTCCTTTCAGAAAGGCCATTTCAAGTCTTTTGCCCATTTTCTCATTGAATTGTCTGCCTTTTCCTTATTGACTTGGATGGTGCTTCACATAGTCCGGATATGAGTCCTTTGATAGATACATGTTTTGCAAATACCTTCTCCCACTCTGCGGCTTGCCCTTTTGCTTTCTTAACTTGTGTTTTTGATTAATTGAAGTAATTAATTTTAATGTAGTTCAATTAATCAATTTTTTCCCCTTATGCTTAGGGTTTTTATGTGCTGTCTGAGAGATCTTTATCTAGCCTGGGTCCTGAAGATACCCTCCTATGTTGCTGGTTTTTTGTTTTTGTTTTTGTTTTTTTTCTAAAAGCCTTAATCAATGTACCTTTTTCACTTAGAACTAAAATGTGTCTGTGTGGCGTAAGTTAGGGATTCAAATTCCTTTTGTTTGTTTTTTCTTCCCCCCCCACCCCGTAAGGATATCCACCTCGACTAAGCATCATTTAATGAAAAAGGTCCTTCTTCCCCCGTGACACTGCAGGGTCCTCTCTGTCATACATAGGCTGCTGAGTACATGTGGGGGCCCGAGTCTAGCCCGTGCTATGCAAATTTCATGGGTCTGTCTTCCATTTCATCTGTAGAACATTATCTTCATTATCAGACTTTTATGTAAATCTTGAAGATTTTTTAAAAAACTAACAGTAGGGGTGCCTGGGTGGCTCAGTGGGTTAAGCCTCTGCCTTCGGCTCAGGTCATGATCTCAGGGTCCTGGGATCGAGCCCCACATCAGGCTCTCTGCTCAGCGGGGAGCCTGCTTCCTCCTCTCTCTCTGCCTGCCTCTCTGCGTACTCTCTCTGTCAAATAAATAAATCTTAAAACAAAACAAAACAAAAAAAATAACAGTAATATCTTCCCAATCTAGGCATTGGAAAAATGGGTGACCCCTTCTGGGCCTCCGGGGGATGGTGCTGGTGCCGAACCATCTCTCCAGTTAGTGGGGCGGGAGGAGGGGATGTGGTAGGGAGAGAGCAGAAAAATATGTTGTGAAAGTTTCACTTTTTGACCAAGTCAGATTAGGGTGAGTTGCCATGTGTCCTTCACGGTGGGGAGAACCCAAAGATGTTAGAATGTTCACGAAGCAGTGGGAAGGGCATGGGATCCGAGTCAAAATTCCTCCATCCTAGGCTCACCCATGTCTTCTACTCGCTGTGTGATCTTGAACAGCCCTGTTCCTCTGTCTGGGCCTTTTTTCCTTCTTCTGTAGAAAGAGGGGATGAAATTAGACGTCCTCCAACATCCCCTCTATCTCTGAGAGTCTATAACTATGACTTTTAGCCAAGAAAAAGAGCCACTGATTTAGGAAATGACCCTCTCAAACCCTAAAGGTGCTTTCCCTGAGAGCAATAAAACCTTTTCGTGTTGTCGCTCCTCCCCGATGCGGTATCTCTCTGGAGGTGTGGACTCTGCAGGGCCGGATGTCTTCCTTGTATTCCAGGCAGAGTTGTTGATGCCTTCCTCGGAGCTAGGATTCGGTCTAGCAGGAGACACGCGGGTGGTTGTGGGGACTCTGTAACACTTGCTCCATGACTTTGGAACCATCATTCTCCCTCTCTCAGACTCCGCTCTTCTGTATGTAAAATGGAGGCTAAGCCTATTTTCCTCCCTTATGTCCTTCCGCCACCCTAGAAAACCTCCCTCGGGACGTGCGACTGTTTATGAACTACGTGGTGGGGCTGTTGTACTGAAACTCCTGGTCAGGTATCTGGTCAGCCTTCACCCGGTTCAGGTGCTTTACCGCTGTTCCTCCCCACCTGCTGGAAGCCAGCCAATGATGGTAGCAACACGGTCATCATTCACCAAGGTAACCCACCTGCTCAGAGATTACCTGGGTTTGTTTTTGGTAAGAGTTCCCAGATACCTCCCTCCAGGCAAATGTGGTCACGAGTATCTGTAAGGTTGGAGGAGGGCTATGTCGTCACTCAGAGTTCATGGAGGAAAGGGGACTGCGTCCACAAAGTGTTTAGCCCAGTGCCTGCCAGACATAATGGCATCTACTGGTGTTTCTATTCTTCTTCTTATATTTGTTCTGTTAAAGGATTCGACAGGATTCCAGCCCTCCCCCACCCCCACCACCAAGCCAGTGTTTGGTTCCAACAAAACTACCGTAAGTTATTTTGTGGCTGGGAGGCAGAGAAAAGGAAGGACAGACGGAGGGATTGGGAAGATGTCATCTCTCCTTTCCCTCTGTGTGGTGGTTCTGGGAGCCCTTCCTTTCCCCGTGGGAAACAGGGGTCTCCCATAGCCTGGCCCTCCACACCTAGACGGTCAACGTCCCCTGTGGCCAGAGAACGGGCCTGTGCCCCGTCATTTCCACTGGTCAAGAAAGGGCCATTTTTTACCTTCTCCACTCAAGTCGCTACAAAGATGACTGCCTACCGCTCCACGATGTCTCTGGGCCAGGATCGTCCCCCAGACCCAGGCCGGCTGCCATGGGGGCCCTCTCTGACATTTCAGAGGCTCTGACTTTCTCCCCGGGCGGCTGGAGGGGAGCAGGCCGGGTGCACGGGCCCTCAGCAGGGTATAAGAGCAGATCTGGGCCTCGTAGGGGGCTCCCAGCACATTTGCTTGATCCGTGTCCAGGTTCTTCTCTTAGACATTTGCTTCTAAGCCGACAGTGGAACATAAAAGCAGCCCCAAGTGGCTGTTTTCAGGTCTTCAACACTGGTTAGCCGCAGTTGGGAAATCTTCCTGGTGCCCCTGAGTGAATTATCACACGTTATCGAGTCAGAGCTTCGGGGTGGCCAAGACTTGGCTCTGCTGCTCGTTCTCCGATGATCCGTCACCCACTGAGTGGGTCACAAAGACGTTCTCTGCCTGAGAGCCCACATCTGTCTGTGGCTGTGCTGTCCCTCTGTGGGGGGCGGGGCGCCCGGAGCTTCTGTCTCCCTGGATGTGGGAACTGCGCACTCTGTCCCACTCCCTTGGCCCGCCGGGGATCCCAGACCCGATCACCCATCCCACCTCCAGTCCACACCTCCTCCCGGTCATGGCCTCTGCACCCACGCAAGCCACTCGAGAGAAAATGTCTCCCAACCCTGGCCTCCCAGAGCCAGGGACGCCTGCCTGGTCCGGTCCCCCAGGGCTCATGTTCAAGGACAGATGCAGCAGCCCCTCCCTGCCCCTCGGCGACCAGGTCACCCCTGCTGCCCTCAGCCTCTGGCCTGCAGAGGATTAGATCGCACATGAATAAGCAATATTCACTTGGCTCTGAGAGTCCGGAGCAAATCCCTTGAGCCGATACACAGGAGCCACGCAGAATTTCCCATCTTCTCCTCCCTCTGCCGCCTCCCCCAGCTTCTCTTGCCCTGGAAGGCCTTTTTTTCCTTTTTCTTGGTATGTATTTGAAGGTGGGTCACTCTATGAAACAACACCATCAAAACACAGCTTCTAGAGCGGAAACACCGATCCCTGGCCGCAGTCGCCTGATTAACAATGAGAAAAGCTACTTGAGGAGGACACCCCTACCCCCCCAGACCCCGTCTCGCCTCTCCCTCCTTTGCTTCCCACACAGGCTCCCTGGCCTGCTGGTCACGAACCCCAGCTGTGGAAGTTAAAGCCATGCCGGGGCGTCGTAAGGGCCGCGTTCTCTGGGAAGAGCCTGCCCTTCAGAAAGCTCTGGAAAGGCAAGCACCCCGGCAGCAGGACATCTCCGTCCGCTCAGTCGCTAGAACAAAATAGCACAGGCGGGGGAGGTCAACCAACAGACGTTAGTCTCTCCCGGTTTTGGAGGCTGGGCGTCCGAGGCCGAGGTGTGGACAGATTCGGTTCCTAGTGAGAGCCCATCTCCTGGTTTGTAGATGGCCACTTCCTTGAGGTGGGGGTCACAAGGCCTTTCCCTGGTGGAGCGGGTAAGATCTCCCTGTCTTCCTCTTCTCACAAGGGCACTGATCCCTCCAGGAGGGTCTCACCTCCTGACCTCATCTAAACGAAATCACCTCCCAAGGGCCCCTTCTCTAAAAAGCATCACACTGAGGGGGAGGGGGGAGGGGGTGGGGGGAGGGTAGAGTTTCAACAAGGGGGATTCTGCTGGGGACCCGAACACCAGCCCACAACATAGGGAAGGGGACTGGCCTTTTTTTTTTTTTTTTTTTGCAACCCATAGTGGGTATTCAGCACACACTGTGGAAGTGAAATCCTACCCCGCCATGTCGAAGTTGTGTGTCCTTAGGGAAGTCACTTCATCTCTCTGTGCCTCGTTTCCCCCACTGTCAGCTGGGAAATAATAACGCTCTTGAGTGAAATGCTGGTCCCAAATGTTGAGACACATACTTGACCCATACTACCCGCCCCTCCACTCCTGACACGGGGCCAAAGGCCCGCGGTTATGCCAGCTGTGGCAAGAGGGGATGTTTGGGAGAGAACATTTATTTTGTTGTCTTGGATGAAGAAGCACCCACCACCCCTCTCGATGGTTCTTCCTCGGGCCTGGGAAATGCCTGGTAAACCCACTGGCCTCCAGCACATGAGGGGAGCTCAGTCTAGTTCAGGAGAAGAACGGGACGGGGAAGGGAGGCGAGACAGAGAAGGAAGGAGGAGGAGACACAAGGAGGGAGACAGCAGACACACACACAGGAGGAGCAAAACTGAGCTCCCTGTATGCCCTGCACCACTCCCTCCCCCCAGCTCGCTTCCCCTCCTCACTTCCCTGTTTTGACCAGAGCTATTATCATTGGCTAAAACCTCGGGGGACTTGCAACTCTCCCCCCTCCCTTGGTTCCCCTTGTGTAGCCAACCACTGACTCAGGGTCACTCTGTTTCTCAGACATACTGTTTTCCTTTCCTGGCTACTCCCGTGTTCATGGCTTCACCACCTCCCTCCCCATAATCTTCTTCCCTCTCATCTGTGTCCCCACAACCCATTTTTTTCAGTGCTTCCAGATTAATCTCCTTAAAGCACCATTCCCATTGTATTATTCTATTTCCAAACTTGACCGTGATTTCCCTTTCCCAGGGGCCCCCACGCCATTCCAGCCCCTACTTCTGTTCTGTGCAGAGATGCCCCGTCCACCCTGATCTGTCTTCTCTTTGCTCAGGACGTGTTACGTGCACGTGTATCATGAAGGATTTCAGTGAGGTGCTAGGCCACCGGCCACGTGTGGTTTTCAGGCACTCGGAAGTGTGGCCAGTGCTGCCAAGGAGCTGAATTTTTTTTTTTTGCATGTTATTTAATTTAAATTAAAAAGCAGAAGAAATGTAAAATATTTTTTGCATTAGATACTCCTTTATTTTTTTGATAGGACCACACTTCACTTTAGCCACTGTATTCTGTAAGATATACTGTTGTACTGTGATACACGTATTGGGAAAATGCATCATTTCTAGCATTAAGAACGCACCACGGATCACATAGGAGTCAATGGATTGATCCAGAATGAAGCTTTTTGTTTTCTGCGTAGCTATATACCACTGTAATGTGATTATTTCAATATTTCATGCAAACGGCATGAGTTACAGTGGTACCTGTTCCTTTTTTTTTTTTAATGGGCCTACTAAAATATGTAAAATGCATATGTGGCTCCCATTATATTTCCACTGAATTGCTCCGTGTTAGCTCTGGGTGATATCGTGCTTCTGGAACTTAATAGCAAGGGAGGCATAGGAGACGGGTATGGCCACCTTCAGAATGAGCTGGCCTCTGGAAACCGGCAGCTCAAGGTACACTGTGAACCTTCAGGAAACCCTGTAGAAGGCAGTAGGGCATGTGGAGTAGGATAGGCTTGGCGATCACACGAGCACTGAATTTGAATCCTGGCTCTGTCTGCTTGATGACTGACTGGGGGCCTCAGTTTTCCCATCTGCTAAACTGGACTGTGTTAAACATGGCCATGTCAGAGGGTTGTTGGGAGAATGACATAAAATAATGCTCTTAACCTGGCCCGCGCAGGTAGTGAGTGCTCCGTAATGGTTAGCTACTAGGCAATTGGGCTTAATGGAATAGCGGCAAGAGGTGTATAAAATTACTTCTGAAGGCCTGTCGATTCCTCTTTCCTCTGATTCCCAGTCACATGGTTGCTACAGAGGATGACCTTCTGACTCACAGAGATGAGGTTCATTGCAGCAATAAAATCAGCTCATAGAGAAGTATTTTTTACCCATCGACTCAGCACAAAATGCATTCTCAAATGTCCATCAACTAACCACAATGACCTGTCCTTGCAAATCCCATGATCAGCTCTGAGCTCCACCTCCAGCCTCTCTGAGATGGGGTGCAGGGTGGCAGGAGATGGGCTCTGTTTCTAGTTAGTTGCTGGGTTTAAAACAATAATAGGATGCCTCGCTGTCGTCCCAAAATGCGCCTCCAGGCTCTTTCGAAGTCAGCTGAGCCCCCAGGCTAGGTGACACCAGAAGTGTGGTATGAGTGACTCCCCAGAGGCATTGCCAAGGAAAGCCTCCCCCCCACACACACCCCTGCCTTAGTCCCACCTTGTTCTTTGCCAAGCTAAGAGGAGGTGCTGATCCTGGCGCTACCAGGCAGACAGACTAACCACTCAGAGGCCTCTCCTGGGCTTCTGCCCAGCAGGAGGAGAGGAAGCCGTTGAAAGCTTGAGTCACTGGGGCTCAAGTTCTATCCCAGCACTTCAGAGCGGAGAAGAGAAACAACAGTGATTTCAGACAACGCTGAAAGGAACGAGGAAGCAGAAAGCACTTCCAAGTTCTCAGCGATGTTCCGGGACCCAGAGCCAAGGGGAGAGCCACAGAGTCTAGGGTTTAGGACCTACGGAAGCAGGGAGCAGCTCCAAGGGCACAGGACAGAGCACCACCTGAACCTAGACAGGAGCCTGTCCTCTAGCTAAATTTACCGATAGGCCTCCAGGGTCTGGTAGCGTCCCTCCCCACCGGGTCAAGTGGGACATTGTGGGTGCCCTGGGACTCTGAAAAAGACCTCTCACTACCAGTGAGGTCCTCCGTTTCCCCCACCGGCTGTCACCGGGAGCTCTAAAGTGGTCTTGGAGGAGAAGAATATCAGGACCCTTAGAGTTGTGACTGACACTTCTTTAATAAAAGGCAGAAAAGAAGGAATTTATTAAAAGGATCCTGAATATTTCCCATAATCAGAGCTAAGATTGAATAATCAAACGGGAGGAAATGCAGAGATGCTACAATGGAACAGCTTCGCCCTTGTGACAGAATTACTCCACGTGGCAGAGATTACTAGTAGCCCAGCCCCACAGACATTCTTCCTTTCTTCCTTAGTGACAGAAACACGGTTTTATTGGGCAGCATCAGTCCCCAGCTCAAAGACTACATTTCCCAGGTATCTTTGCAGCTAGGCTTGGCCATGTGACTAAGTTCTGGCCAATGAGGTGTAAGCAGATGGGTTACTTAAAAGGGAAGTGTAATTTTTCCCCCTCCCTTGAGTCCTTCCTAGCTCCTGGCATGCAAATAAGATCACTAAGATCCCTGCACCTTTATTGACACCTTAGATGACTCAAAAGGGGGACACTGCACGGAGGATGGAGAAGGAGAAAGGTGGAGTGACCTTGGAGCTCTCTGGCTGACCCTGCGCTGCTGACCTCTAGACTTCTTTACATAAGAGGGAATATATGTTTGTTTTATTTAACCACTGTTTTTTGTTTTGTTTTGTTTTTCTGTAGCATGTGAGGGTGGGGTGAGGGGGGCGAGGGGGTTTGGTTAAATGCAGCAAATTCTAATATTAACAGATATAATACAGTTAGGATGTTCCCTATTTACAGCATCTTTAAGCAGAGATGATCTGACTAGCTTCCTCAGTCCTTGTTAAAATTCAGGGACCATTCTCAGATTGGCTGAGCCCTATCCCTGGACCAAGCAGCTGTGGTCATGGGCGCATGACCTGGGAAGGGCCAGGAGCTGAGTGAGGACGGGACTGCTCCCACACTGGTCATTACCTGCAGAGGGAGGGGTAGTGGGTCTCAGGTGTAGACAATGCCCATGAATCTACTATTAGAAGGGATGGGTTTAAGGTTCCTTAATCTCTCCATTTCCAGCACATATCATCACTATCTATAATGATAATACTTGACTTTGCATAATGCTTTATGCTTGTGTGGCAAATTACAACATACGAATCATTTTCACAGCTGTTACCTCATTGGATCGTCATCACAATTCTGTAAGGTAGTTATGCAATATCCCCATTTTACAGAAAGCAAAACTGAGACTGAGAGAAGGTAAATAACTCACCCAACGTCTCACAGCTGGGGAGCCTCGGAGCTGGATCTCCAGTCATGGTGCAATTCCTACCACACCAATTAACACTGTAGCTAAGCAATTACTGAGTTTCCCTTAGAGACATACCACCTCCCCTTTCCCTGCTTCTGCTCCCCTAAAAAAAAAACACAACTCTGTAGTCATGACACTTAGAATACAACTGGCGGGGAGGGTGGGACAACAGTGGAACTACTTAAAATTACAAAACAGAAGAGTAACTGTAAATTACCTAATATTTCCAGGAGGGAGGGATGTGTAAGTACTTCCCTGGGTGTGAAGTTAGGAGAGTGGTCAGAGCCTCTGGGAAACTTGGCCGTGGTGCTGGTGTTAGCCTAGAAATCTTTGAACCTGGCCGTGAAGCTGTGAGAGCAACAATATCTTCACTGGGACTATTTTTTAAAAAGAGCTTTTGATTAGCCTGAAACATTAGTGTGACTTATTTTCTCGGCTCCGGTAAATATTTAATTATCAAAAATAATGGTGTCTTTTTTTTTTTTTTTTTTTTTTACCTTTTTGAATCTAAATCACAGCAAAAATCTTAGAAAGGCTCTCTTGGCAGTGTATGGCATCCTAGTGTGGCATCTTTTAACTGACATCTCTATAATTAGAAGGAATTGTCTTTTCATACCACAAATTTGAACTGGTTAATTACTCAATGAATATTTAGCTTGATACGTAGGCAAATATTGTGGGAAGAGGAGAACTTCAGTGAATGAGTATTCAACCCAGAAAACTACCCAGGAGCCAGCTGTGGCCTGTTCTAGTTGAGGTCTTCTCTACCACCCCTTACCCCCACCATCACCCCGACCTCTGCCATCTCAGACACATACACACCACATTGTGGCACTTCTGGGGGAAAGCCCATAGGATCTCTGGTTGTTGGGTGGATTTGCACATTTCGATTTTGTAGTCAAACACTTCTTAAAATATTTTAAGCATTCAAAAATTTTAAAGAAGGTATATAATACATACCCTCGTACCTACCACCTCGCCTAATACATAAAACATGATCAGCAAAGTTGGATACCTACATACCGTAGCATCCCCTCCCTCGAAAGCCTCCTTCCTACCCTGTATTCCCACTCTCTTGAATTTGACCATCTTGAATCTGGTGTTTATATTCCTATGTATTATTCATCAACAGTACATAGTGTGGTTTTTGCATAGTTTACAGCTTGTCTAAGTGGTATCACAGCGTATATATTCTTTTGCAACTTGCTTTTTTAGCTCCATAGTGTTTTATGGGATCATCCACGTTGATACATGTAGCTCCACTTCCTTTACTTTTATTACTGGAAAGAATTCCATTGGATGAATATTCTACAATGTACTCATTTTCCTGTGGGTGGAAATTTAGGTGGTTTCCTCTTGGTTTTTTTTTTTTTGGTTTGTTTTTTGTGGTTGTTGTTGTTTGTTTGTTTTTTGTTTTTGTTTTTGTTTTTCTGCTATTATAAATAATGCTGCTATGATTCCTCTGGTGTATGTCTCTTTCTGCACTTATATGAGTTTCTCCAGAACATATGTCTAGAGTCGAGTCGCCGGATCGTAGGGAAATGTATCTTCAATTTTCCTAAATGTTGCCAAACTTTTGCCGCTCAGGGAACAGATAAACCGCTCAAGAAAAACTGATCTTTTTAACTGGCCTTTGGAGGACTGTGTCAGCATTCCTTCCCAATATAGTCCCCGTGGCTCCAGTCACTTTCCAGAAGCTTCTGTGGGGTTCTCTTCACACGATGCTGGTCTGGGTGGGCTGCCTGTTGAAGGCACAAAGTCACGGCCCCAGGGAGAAGGCCAAGTCATCTTGACCTGCTTCGTTTTCGAGCTGGTGTCTGAGCCCTCAGAGACCTGGAACAGGCAGAGGGGCACGACAAACGACCCCGTCTGACACCCACTGCCTCTGAGGATCCTAGACGCGTACCTCAGCTTCGCGGGAATTCCGCAGGAACCACGAGGCCTCGGGAAACTCAGAAACAGCTCCAAGGGGGAATATATTGGTTCTACTGTCCTAAGGGAAGACTGGAGAAGACAAGGATTTCCCTTGTCCAGGGACTTTCCAGATCAAAGGAATGAACAAATCTCTTCTGAAGGACGACAAGCAAGCACTGTGAAGAGGGGGGTGGGGGAATGATTTAGGGGGCACAGGCTGGCCTGGTTCCCCAGGCATCACCTATAAGAAGGTGCAGTGTCAGTCCCTCATCAGACTCTCAGGCACGCAGAAAAGGGGTTCCTGTGTCTGAGAGCTGGCGTCTGGTCTTGCCGGGGGGAGTGGGGTGGCTGGGCCCTAGGCCGCTGGGAGGCAAAGCGGTGCCCTTAATCCCAGGCCTGGCAAGCAATTCTGGGAGGACTGGTTCCTCACCCCTCGAGCACACTGCCAGGTCCAAGTCTACCAAGGAACTTGCTCAGGCCTCTAGGGCTTTGGGGAGCTAAAGACCACCCCTGAATAAATCAGCCCACTCTGCAACACTGCAGGCCAAGAAGGAAACAGCCAGGATGGACCCGTAGCCTGACTCTGGGGGCTGCCCACATGAGGTCTCCAGGGAGCTTTGCAGCCCTGAGACCCTCCCCGACGCCTGTCACTGTGTCGCGGGCCCTCATCCTTCCTCCTGCGGCCAGGGTGATCTCTTTATGGATCTGGTGACGTCACGTGTAGCTGTCTCTTTGTAAGCCTGGTGAGGCCGAGGCAGAGCCCTCCGTCACCAAGTACTTACTTCTGCCGGAGCTTGGTCCTCATCTGGTCCTGTGCCTTCTGACCGGCCCAGTGAGCCTCAAAGCACAGGCCAGTTCCCAGGCCATCGCTGAGTTGGGATTTACCATCAGAGCCCCCTCTACAAAAAGAGGAAGGTGCCAGGGTACTGAGCACTAAACCCCAGGGGGGCAAGGGGAGCAGGGCGCCGCCCCTGGCTGTGCGGTCCCCACCCCCACTTGGTTCCACAACAATGCCTGAACTCATTCCATCCAATTTTACTTTAAAAAAGAAAACCCGGGAAATAATTACTTCAGTCAGACATTATTTACTTAAGTAATTCTTTACTCAAACGTCTTTAGGCTTTATTTTACTAATACTACATAATTACGTAATTGTGTAATTAGGAAGAAATTAAATGACAAATGTTTGCTGAGAACAAACGGAAAAAAAAAATAGATCTTTTATTTCCCCGAGTGTGCTTGGCTCAGTATGTTACATCTTCTTCCCCCTCCTCCGGGCTCTGCCCCTGGTCTCCCCAGTGCCCAGCTGCCCCGCAGAGGGGGGGTCTAGCTGGCGGGGGGGCAGGGGGCATACCTGGGCAGGTGGCAGCAGGGGAGGGCGCCCTGAGCCCGGGGCAGAACGCAGATGTCTATTAGAACCACCCCATGCGTCTCTGCACGGGGCCCGACCTCCCTCCCAGGGTTGGGGGCAGCTGTCAAGTTTCCTCTGCTCTCCCCCTGTCTGTCTCTGGGCCCAGGAGATCCGTGGGGTTCCAATCCACAGCAGCGTGGGAAAGGCAAGCGCACCTCGTCCCGAGGATCACCCTCCTTCAGTAAAGGCCGGTTCCCCTCCGGGGGGGGGGGGCGGCTTCCCAGGCTGAAGGAGAGGAGCGGAGGGTCCACCAGGAAAGAGGGGAAGGAGCACCTTGTACCACACACAGTGTCTGCCTCGAAAATCTACCCGAGGAACAGGCACGGTAGGCACTCCGGGACTGCTCTGCCCACTGGGGGGACCCATTCACACGGACCACCACGCCCCCTCCCCTCCTTCCTTTTTCTGACCTCGGCAGCTGCGGAAACCAGTGGAGCTTCCCGCAGGTACAAAATTCAATCACTCCGCCACCCACCCAACACCCATGGAGCGTGTCTTTTGTTCCAATTCTGAGGGGGACACAAAAGAGCAGGCCACAGCTCTACTCATTAGTACGTCAGCGCCTTAGAACTTGGCATGGACGGCAGTGCTATTCAGAGTAGAAAGTTTCCTAGGCCAGCTTGCCAATAAAAAAAAAAAAAAAAAAAATCACTTATAACCATCCCCAGCATCCAGTACCAAGAAGTAGGAGTCTGAGCTGTGCCCAAGGTTGTGGAGGTCCACGCTGTGCTCCTGGACAAACGACTGATCCTGCTGTGCCTCCATTTTCTCATCAGCAAAATGGGCACGACGCACACCTTACAGATTAATGTGACGATGAAATGAATCGGTAGCAATAAGGCATCAGAACAGCACCAAGTGTCCAACAAGCAATAACCCCAGTTGTCAAACGGAACAGAAAAATCAGTGCTGCGGGGGGAAGGGAGGGTGCTGCAGGGGAGAGGCCCGAGGGCCGCCTCTCCCCACCCTCACCTACTCTCAGCTAATGATGACTCATGATCTTGGAGCAGGGCCAGCAGAACAGAGAAGCTGGGAAATAATAATAAATATATTAAAGAAACTCGGATCCCAGAGGACAGGGTGTGGATCCTGGAGAGGGACTCTTTAGAGAGGCTCCTGCCTAGGAGCCCAATTGCAGGGGGGAAAAAAAATGCCCTGTTTTCAAATCCTTGCAGAAGATACTTTCTGAGATCTTTTTTCCCTCAAAAAGACAAGGAGGGTTGAGGGATTACGGTGACTTCCTCCAAAATCTATATTCATTAGTTTCATAAGAAACAGACAAAGCCACATATGATCACTGGTGGTGGGTCTTTGGTTATCCATTGAGGGGAAGTACTTTGCACCAAGACCAAGAAACCAGGCTCTGGCCATCAACAGGCCAGAGGTGGGACTGGAGGGGTGGGGGGGATAACCCATGCGGGGGGCACCCTAAGCCCTTGTGACTCCAGAAGGAGAAGCCCAAACTGAGCCTTCCCTGCTCCCCAGGCCTCTCCAGACCTTGGACGGGTTGTCTCCCCAAGCCCCATAAATATATTAAATCATCCTTCATGAGATTGTTAGAAGGATTACATGAAAAAAAATGCATTTTAAAGCACTTAGCTCAGGGTCCTTTCACATATGAAGAACGTAATAAATTGTCATTCATTCATTATCATTATTATTTAACAGGACGGTTATTGATCCTGTACCACAGAGCCAATCCTGGAGACCATGTCAGGTTTGGAAGCCTAGGGAAGAGATGAGTTCTGGGCCACTGCAGGCAGTAGGCAGGTCTGCAGAGAAGGGAGGGCTGCCCAGGGAGGCAGGGGGTTAAGGGACATTCTAAGCAGTTGCAGAAGACGGGGCAGTTCAGAACCCCATGGGTCATATTGTCCCACACACTGGCCCGACCCAAGAGGCAGTGAGACGAGGTGATTTCTGTATTAAGACAAACCTCCACCCAGCAGGGAGAAAATTCTACCCTTCTTATTTCTAGGAGCCCCTTTGAGGTATTTAAGTTATAATCCACTGGGGTAAGAGTCACTCATTCTGTGTCACAGGATAGCTTCGGAAAACTGCATTTTTCTGATTTGCCTATACTAACGCCCGGCCAGCCTCACTGTCTGTGCCTCACCCCACCACCCTCCGCCCCATTCAGTCTGACAGGCTCCTGTCCACGGGGCTTGGGCCAGCCATGTTCTGTATGAGGCTAACCAGAGCTCTTGCTCAAGCTAGGATCTAACCCTGAATTTGCATTAAGGCTGAGTTTGGTGTCCTGTCTATGCTCTCCCAGCCCCTGTGGCTCCCAGCCTGGCCATTCTTTTGCCTTTGCTGCTGCCTCTCATGGTGGACCAGCTGGCTCCCAGAAGCCTTACGGACCTCCTAGCTGAGATAAGCCCTCCCTCCCCACCCTGTGCTCTCCTCCTCGGACAGCAAAGGATGCAGGGAAGCCAGAGCAAGGTCAGCACCATCCCCTCCCTGGGGGTACAAATTCAAGTTGAATTCCGTGCAATGGATATTTATAGAGTATGTAACATGGGAGGGCTCCGAGCCAAGTGTGTGTGAGTGTGAGAGTGTATGTGCATGAGCGCTAGTGTGTATCAGTAAGTGTGTGTGTGTCCTGGCAGGGAGCCTTCCAACGGGATAGATGGAGAGCCACCTTTGTCGGCTCATCTCATATCCTTCCAAAACCGAAATTCAGCTCTGCTTGGAATGTTCTATAGAACACGGCAGCCAGTCCATACTGACCGACAAACGGACTGAGTTTGTGAATCCAGGGTTTTCGCACAACTGTGGGTCCCCAGGGCCCAGAGGAAACCCTGCCCCACCGGTCTTCAGCTGCTCCCGGTCTCCTCACTAAGCCTTGGCCTTGGCTCCTGCGGCTGCCGGCAGAGCTGGTAGTAATCAGGATAAGTCTGCAATTAACAAGGGCTCCCTCCTCGTCTAACCTTAACAAGGACAGAGACAGCCAGCACACAGCCTGCCCTCGCCGCTGCCTCCTCCTCCGTGCTGTTTGTTAGCCTCGCAGATTATTATTAGAGGCGCCGTGGAGCTAATCACCTCCCTGGTGGACACCCCGCCTCCCCTTGGCTCTTGCTCCTGCATCGTCTGCATTTGACCTGACTTCCCAGCGCTCCCGGGCTGTCTGCTGGCGGCTCCCGGGGAGGAGCAGAGGTGAGCCCACCTGGGCAGGACTGGGGGGACTGTCTCCCCCAGGAGGGTGACCTCTGCCCTGAGCCCCCAAGGACAGGGACTGGTAAGGTAGAGGAGCGGGAGGAGAGGAAAAAGTGATAGGAGAGGGAGGGGGAATTTGGGAGAAGCACTATGAGCTAAGGCTGCCTTGACACTTACTCATCTCTGGTTAAGCCCTTGTTAGAATATCCAGAGGGATGCACGGAGGGAAAGGCAGACCAGGGGATGGCAGAGCTCCCCTCCTGCAAATCAATGCTGGGTAATGGAGGAGAGTCATTAACATTTCTCTCCTTCCCCCAAAGACTGCAGAAGAGAAAACAAACTAAGATTCCCGCAGAAGAAATTCGAGTAGCCCAGAGGAAGAACTTCCACGGGGCTGGGAGGCTTTGCTTCCCTGGGTAACCTGCAGGATACTTCTGCAGCCCGGCTGGTCCTAACCAGCCTTCCCCTGCTCGGGCCCCACTGGAGCCCTCCCAGGAGCCTCCACTGAGCTGGGGGAGGTAACGACACAGGGACCCGTCGTTCAGGTCCTGCCTCCCACTACAGGAAACTCTCTCGGCTCGCCACGCCCCACCCTTCCTGCAAAGCCAGCTCAGGGCGGCTACGGCCACGGCCACGAGCAAGAGCTGTCCTCCTCACTGCGGGCTAACCTTCCCCTGGCACCCTGGCCCTCTTCCAGGGGTTGGGATAGCTGAGCCTGCCCACACCCAAGTGCATTATCATATGCAGAAAATGCTCAAGAGACCAACTCGATGTTCTCACCACAACAGACGACATAAGTCCTGGTGCCGTCACAGGCAGGACATTACAATCGGAGCTTTAGAATAACAAGGGAAGAAGAACAAGAAATGGAATCATCAGTTACCACAACTTATTACCTCATTTCCTCCCTGTGACCCTCCTATTGGGCAGGCATTATGAGTCCCATTTTGTATATTTGCAAACCGAGGCTGAGAGAGGTAAATGGCCCAGGGCTACAGAGCCGGTGAGAGGCAGAGCTCTGGGATGTGGGTAATAAGGTCTGACCCCACAGACTAAATTCCTGTTCCCATGCAAAACTCCCTTTGATGTGAGGTCGGTTTGACCTAAACTTCTTTTATTATTATTGTTGTTGTTGTTGTTATTTTTAAAGATTTTTATTTATTCATTTGAGAGAGAGAGAGAGCACAGAGGGAGAGGGAGAGAGAGAAGCAGGCTCCCCACCAAGCAGGCAGCCCCATGCAGGGCTCGATCCCTGGACCCTGTGATCATGACCTGAGTCAAAGGCAGATGCTTAACTGACTGAACCACCCAGGCGCCCCTGACCTAGCCTTCTAATAAGGAACTCGAACAGGATCTGCTAAAAGGTATGGCACACGGGATATCACGTTTCACATCACATCCCTATCCACACCCCCTTTGTGGAAGAATCTTATTTCATTTAGTGATTTCTGGGACTGAAAGGTATTCATTGAACAAGTGTTCAGTAAGTAAAGCAAATACAAACTCTATGCCAGGTTCTGTAGGTGCCAGAGACATCCCAAGCCCCCACAGCAGCCGGAACTCAGCCCCGCTAGAGGCTCCCGGAGGTCATGGTCAGGTCTCAGCCCAGGGAAGTGAGGGACCCCCTCTGCTTTCATCCCCCGGATTCTCCCGGGCAAGGGTTTGTTGGCCCATCACAGATCACCCTTGCAGGGGCACATGTGGATGCGTACACGCAGGTGGGGGGCCTAGGAAAGTACACATGGGTGGCGTCCTTCCCCCAGGACTGCTCGATCTAGCCAGCTGCCTGCAGGCCATCACACAGCCCAGCCTCTCCCCAGAGGGCCCACCTGGTGCTAATTGTGTGTTGTTCTGCCGCAGATGCGGCTTCCCCACCAAAGTCCTCTCTGTCCAGATGTTGTCATCGGCCAACCCCATCAGGCAGGGCTGGCCTGGGGTCTGGCACTCGCCTGTCAATCCTGACATCTTCAGTGGATAATGGAACGCAAGGATGTGAGAGGCAGAGCAGGTGCATGCTAATGAGGAGATCAATTTTAATTATGATTTTAATTAAACACCCGATCCAGTAGGAAATATGACAAGAAGTAGGCTGGGGCTGTGCAACCCGGGAGGAGGGAGGGGTGCCGGGGAGGGAAGGCGCCTCCAGGCCTCCTCAGGATTTAAAAGAAGTAAAGGGCAGCGCCGTTGGGAGATACAGAAAGCCTGTGCAACCTGAAATTGGCACGGAGAAGGCCTTGTCCTCTAAAGAGCACTCAAACAGCGGGACTCCCGAAAGAGGATGTCTTAGCGATGAGGAGGCCTCGGAGGTCAAGGGGCCCTGCCCCTCCATTCACATGGGGAAACCGAGGCCTGGGAAAGAGTGTCTTCCTCTCCTCTGCCCCCACAACACACTGTCCATGCCTCTAGCTGAGTACTTACCACACTACACAACCATTACCTCTTCGCAGCCTCCCTATCAAGTATTTATCCAGTCAGAGAGTTGTTTGGGCAATGCCAGCCCTTCAAGGGCAAGGCCACCTCTGCAGAGCTCACTGTGCCCATCGAGCAAGTAGACACCAAAGGGGTTCGCCGATGCTCACAGTGATGGTGCCTCCTCTCACGGCAAAGGATCTGTATATAAGAATGGATCCTCCCCAAACTCTGTACTCCACTCATGCTCCGAACAATGCCTAGCACGTAGTGGGCATGCAGGAAATGTGTATACAATACGTAATCACAAGAAGTCCCTAATGTTTCATGAGAAGTCAGAAGCAACGCCCAATTAGGCAGCTGTTGAGACAAGCCATACGCTTTCTCGACACTGTCCTGATGGAAGAGAGCAATGCGCGTGCGCTCTGTGCCTGTGGGTGCATGCACACGCACACGCACTGTGTATCCGCAATTCTGCAGGTCTCTTGATAACAGCGATCACAGAGTTCACGCGATGGCCCAAGAGGAAGCCGCCTTAGAGATGAGCGCTGTCCAACAGAAACTTTTGCAGTGAAGGAGATGTTCCATATCCACATTCTCTGACACAGTAGCCCCTAGCCACGTGTGGTTATGGAGCATTGGAAACATGGCTCATGTGACAGAGGAGCTGAATTTTTAATTTAATTTAATTTCAGTTCATTCAAATTCAAAGGGCCACATGGTACGAGTGGTGACCATATCGAAGTGGATCATCTCCTATCATTCTTTCTTTGCTTGGCCCAGGAAACTGAGGCCCAGAGAAGCAGCCCTTGGACGTCACCCAAGCTCAGATGTTGGCCTTCACAGGCAGCTCATTAAGAGTCAATCTTGTTATGGCTCCTGGTACATAAGCAGCGCCTGTAAGGAGCTTCCGCTTACAGAAATGTTAACGGGGCCCCTACACACGGCCCGAGGACGAAGGCCAACGATGCTCCCCAGATCCCTGGACACGCTTGAGTCACGAAGAGCAGGAGGCCTGGCCAAGACCTCGGGGAATGACCCAACTACTGCTTCTGCCTGTTCCGCGCCCACCACCAGTACCCCGGCACGCGGGGCCCATCTGGGTTCTTCCCACCTCGCCGATGGGAGGTCTTCCCAGCCTCTCTGCCTGCAGCTAACGTCTTGTCACTGGCGTGAACAGAGAAGTGGAGATTAAAGATGGTGGCAGAAGTTAATTGGGATTAGACGCGCATGTTCCATGGTTAACAGAAGCACAGATGCTCCAGCGCCGCTGCTGAAGCCAGATCATTTTCTAAATGCCCTCCCTCCTTCCTCCCTGCTTCCTCCCCACCCTCCCACCCCCTGCACTCCACCACCCACACCCCAGTAACCCAGAGAGGATCGATTGGGCTGTTTCTTCTTGTTGCACGTTATGACTCCATATCAGTTAAACCTTTTCCATAATGAATGAGGTCATTTGTGGGAGAAACAGAGAAAACAGGCACTCCTGGCCTCACTCCGACACACCTATCTCCCCTCCTCTCTCCTCTGCTGTCTGCTTTGTTCCTCAGGCCATTGATGGAGGAGGCAAGGTCAGGGTACCCACAAATCACTCTTTATTGTCACAACACAAAGAATACCCATTGTCCAAACACATTTCAGGCTCCCAGATGGGCAGGGATGGATAATCAGGGAAAAGCATGAGCACTGCATCCCCCGAGAAATCCCCCAACCTACCCCAAGGCTCCTCGCTATCGGGGCAATTGAATCCCAAGCTTCGGATGAGCTGTGGTTCTCAGACTTGGGGATCTGGCTCACCAGGAGTAAGTACCCTCTCGGGAAGGACGAGTTCAGAATTCTCTGCTCCTCTCCAGTGTGTGAGGGATCCTGAAGGACAGAAACATAAGCAGTTTCCATCTGTGATTCAAACGCACTTTTCTTCCTCATCCCCAATCTGAGGGGTTCCCTATCAGCCACACCCTGTGACGGTCCCCACTGTCCCCAGAACTGATCTAATCCACGCATTCCGGGCCCCTCCAAGGAGGACAGAGGCAGCTTCGCTGTCTTCCTGGGAGGTGGGGGCCCTGCCTGTCCACAGCCCGTTAGCTGAAACAGACAAAAATATGAGAGACAGCCTGCTGACCGACCGGGGGGACATGAGGGGGTGAGGAGCGGTTGGGGCAGGAAGGCGACCTCCCGGTGAGGCGGGCTGTGTAGCCGGCAGAGGGGAATGGGCCAGGGAGAGACAGGGCCAGTGACCTTGCTGAGCTCGCCCTTCGCACTCGAAGTGGGCTCTCGGTTGGAGAGAGAAATTCTCTTCCAAAGAACTGACAGGGTGGGTTTGTAATTCCCGATCCCAGATTCCTTTGGCTCCTTTCTAAAGGAAATTCTTCCAGAAGGCAAGTGGGAGCCCACACGCTGCACCTTCTTCAGTCCCTGTCAGCGAAGTCCTCGAGCCCCTACTCATGCCTTCTTCGTCTTTCTCCTCTCCCTGGAGGATCTCTTCCCTTGCGGGAACCACACCTGCTTCTCTTCGACCAGGACTCCACCGCTGGAGAATCATGCTCTGGGTCATGAAGGAGGAGGAGGAAGGAAGTGGCTGGGGCAGAAATTGAAGCCAAGGAGAGGGTGATGGACTTTAGGTCTCTCCGTTGGTGTTCTGGCTCTTGCCTGACTTGCTTTTGTCCCCAGCATTAGCCGGTCTCCCATAGTGCAGCTGGCACTGGGTGACCTTGAGGGTCTCTGAAGGTGAGAGCTGATCTACAGGAGAGCCGGCTCCCCCCAGCTCACTTGCATCGACTTATTCACCTGGAAAGGACTCCGGGCCCCAGACGAGTGCCAGGTGGGCACGCCGGCTACATATTTCCAGGGCGCCACATTCAAAGCTGAACAAACCCGAGACACACTCAGTGTTATTTTAAACTGCATGCCCACACAGCACTCCTAGGGAGCATCTCGGATGGCAACCAGAGGAGAGGACAAGATGTCAGCCTAGCAGCTGAGGGGACCCACGTCCTGCCGCGGACTCTGCACAAGCACCTTCCTTCTCTGCCTAGATCTGCCTGCCCGGTCCCATTCTTTGCCCGCAATCAGCGAGCCCCAACCAACATACTAGAGCCTATTAGCACTGATCCCCTCTCCCATCAACCCAGGCCTTTCTGTCCAAGGTCAGCTCGGATCCTGCAGACGGCAGTCCCCGCCTGGCCCACTCCTCAGGGGTGAGGGGAAGGACTGGATGGAGTCGCTCCTCTCTCAGATGGAAGATGTTGCAATCCAGGCTTGGAGCTTAAGGAAAATGCTGCCATTTAGAGAACAAATCCAGGTGAAGCCTTGGCAGCCTCGCCTTTGAGCTTTTCTCATATCTACTGACTCCCGCAAATCTACCAAGCAGTGTTTAGTGAACATCTATTATGGAAGATCCCCCACAGAAGACTCACAAGTGTGTCCTTCCTGCCCTCCGTACTTTTTGGAGGAGACACATCCGGGGCATGGCAGCGGCTACTCGGGTACAAATGGAACAACTCCAGGGCACGTGTTCGTGGGGAGCACAGCACATGGCCCTGGACATGATGCCCAAGACCGTATTACCCACAACTGGAGGAGGTTTATGCCAGGTGCTATATAAAAACGGCAGGGTGGGGGGAGATGGTGGTTACTGTGGGACAAAGGGATGGAAAGGCATCACCAAATTCAGGGGCTTGAGTTTAGCTTAGAGGGATTTGGGTTTAGTGTAGAAGATGTCGCAGGTGGGTAATATCCCATGAGGCAGGAGGTCTGGTCAGAAAGGCCCAGAAAGTGCTCAGGAGACACTGCACAAAACCCTTTGGTGGGGAAGGAGAGCTTGTGTGGAATGACAATGGGAAACCACACTGAAGATGCCCAGGCTGAACGCTGTCTTATCAGAGAACCATGTTCTAGCTCTTCCTACAGGAGGGAAGGATCTCGGGTTTGAGTTAATGGAAAAGGTTCAGACCCAAATTTGTGGCAAAGCACCTCTAAGAGGGGCCCGCCCTCCACGGGCAGCAGAGCTCCCATTCTACCTCCCTCCCGAGGACCGCTCCCCATTTCTCTTCAATCAGAGCCTTACCCCCACCACATAAGCAGGACAGGAACACACGTTCCCATTCAGCACACATCCACGCCTTACAGAAGAGCCCTGCCCCTCTTCCTGCCTCCAAACCCCACCCCTTCCCTGCACCTGCGCCCCTCCTCTCCTCCCACCTCCCAACCCGGGGAGGGAGAGGCCAGTTCTCTTATCTGTGTTGCTGATCCCACTACCTCAAGACAACTTCACCGGCTCGTTGCACTGACTCTGTCCTCTTGCTCTCAAATTTTCAACTTCCCCTCTCCGCCTGGACTTCCCCATCATTTGACTATGCTCTAGAATCCCCCATCTTAAAATCAAACTCTCCATAGGCCCCACACCCACCTCTACCCCCCATCCCTCCATTTAGTCCCTTCCCAACCAAGCTGCCCCCAAAGGCTTATATACAGATGCGTTTCCCATTTTTTTACATCAGCCCATTCCACTGTGTCTGCCACGGCCCACCTGCCCACCACACGCCCTACACGTCATTGAAACTGCTTTTGCTAAGACCACCAGTGACCTCTGGGTCACTAAATCTCATACACACTCTCTGGTGTCTCCACCGCGCCTACCAGTCAGCCCCTCCCTCCTTCTGGAGGGATTCTCCCTCTGCTTTGTGTGAGGTCACATTCTCTGGGGCCTGGTCCACATTTTCCCTAATTCTGTTGCTGTGTTTTTTTGCAGCCTCCTCCTTGCTGAATGACCATTATGGACTCCTTGTTATTTATCCAGTTCTAAGCGCGTTATATTTTTAACCATTTTCATTCTCAAAACAGCCCTATGATACAGATGCTGCTCTCCTCCTTTGCTGGATGAGAACATGAAGACCCGTAGAACAACTTTCCCCTAGCTCACTGAGCCAGAGATCTGAGCGAGAGACAAGAGTCAAACAGACATTTTGGGTCGGATCTATGCCGCCGATCACTGTATCATGCTATCGGTTTACCTGACTGTATTAATAAGGGTAGGAAAGACCACACAGCAATAATAAACAAACCAAGATCTCAGAAGCTTCAACAACAAGCTATTATTTCCATCCTGTGCTCTGTATCCAAGACATCGCAACAGGGAAAGGACCCCACATAGTCACTCAGAGACCCAGGCCGTAAAGGCCCCATCATCTTGTAGCTGCAGGAAGGAAGTGGAAAGGCAGAAAAATCATACACGGGCCTCCCCTTGTCGTTCTTACAGACCAAGTGTTATGGCCCCTCTTAACTACAAGAGGGGAGAGAAATACCAGAGAGCGAATGGCAGGTCTGCTGGGATAGCCGTACAGACACGAACAAACTTGAAATGTGGGAGCTTCTCCAGCCTCATCCCGTGCCATTTCATACTCACCCATTCCCGTGGCTTTAGCGACTTTCCAAATGGATGTCTTCAGCCCAGACCTCAGCCTCATTGTCGAACTCCTGTCTTGGCGGTGTAGCTGCTTCCTTGACATTTTTCAAGAGGTATCAACAGCTTCTGAAATTTAAAATATTCAAAACAAAACCCTTGGAGGTCCCCTTCATCACAACCTCTCCCCTCCCTCCACCTGTCTCATTTCAACAAGTTCTACTTCCATCCATTGAGCCACTTCTGCCAGAAACCTGGGAATTTTTCCTGCCTCCTCCCCCTACTTCCATATTCAACCCATCACCACGTCTAAATGAGTCTATCTTCAAAATAATGTCGGATCTACCCAGCTAGTGCTAGCCCTGTCATTCTTGTCAAAGACACAATCATCTCTTGCCTAGACTACTGCCACTGCCTCCTTCCTGCTCTCCAGATTGCCTCTTATCGCCTTCTAGAACATTCTCCAAAGCACAGATCAGATCACGCCACTCCTTTTCCTGCACAGTGGCTGTCCACCTTGCTCAGGGTTATGTCCAAAGTCCTGAAAAGGGCCACAAAAGGGGCCACAAAAATGCTCGCCACAACCTTGCCTCTCCAGCAACAACCTGTGCCATTCGTTCCCTCATGCACTGTGTTCCAGCCACACACATCTTCTGGGAGGTCCTTGGCTGTGCTTGCTCTTACCAGATGCAGGCTTTCAAACATGCCGTTCCCTCTCCCTGAAACGCTCATTTCAGACTTCACCCCACAGAGTCCTTCTTATGCACGCCTCTCTGCCTCAGGGCCACCTCCCAAGAGACCGTTCGTGAAACTCCCAATAGAAACGAGGCCCTCTTCTGTATGTTCCCATCACACCCTACTCTTCTGTTTTATAGCGCTCCCAGCAATTTATAATTATATATCTATTTGGGACTTTTTGTTGGATATCTGACTCCCACAGAACCATAAGCTCCATGACAACTATGGTGGGATATTTGCTTGCTCGCCACTGTCTCTCCCACACACAGTATCTGGTGTAAAATAAGTCACCAGTCAAAAATTGTTACGTCCAATGAGAAGATAACCTCTTGGCCCGTATACCTTCCAGGATGAGCAGCTTCTACCTGCAGAAGAACTGGCGTACCACGCCCCCCAAGCCCTGGCTCCCTGCCAGTGTGATTATGACCAAGTCACAAAGACCTTTTGTTTCCAGGTTTGTTCTCCAAAGAACATACAATCTTGGCAGCCTGGAACAGACCGGCTGTGCCTTCACCTGAGGGCACTTGGGTAGCACCTCCTAAGGCTGAACCACTCTGGGTCCCAGACAGACTCAGCAGAGTTGAGGTCTTCTTATACATTCTTTAAAATGGATTCATCAACAACTGAACTCCAGAGTCCAGGGCGCAGGGCCTTCCGCAGGCTGACCCGTTCTGCTTTCTGACTCCACGGTTGCGAAAACCAGTTGCCACAAACGTAGAGGCTTAAAGCAACGCAAATTTATTATCCCATTGTTCCGAGTTCAGAAGTCCTAAAGGAGTCTCTCTGGGCTAAAATCAAGATGGTGGCCAAGCTGCATTGTTTGCTGGAAGCTTGAGGGCAGAATCTATTTCCTAGCCTTCCCCAGCTCCTAGAGGGCACTTGTACTGTTTGGTCCATGGCCTCACGTCCCCATCCTCACAGCTGGCAACATCAGTGGAGTCCCTCTCTCATGACTTCTCTCTAGTTCCTTCTCTTCTGCCTCTGCTTTCTACCTACAAAAACCCTGGTGATTTCACTGGGCCCATCTAGACAAACCAAGGTCATCTCTCATCTCAAGGTCAACTGAGCAGCAGCCTTAATTCCACATGCAACCCTTTTGCAGTGTAACCTAGCATATCCAGACGGGCCAGGGACTGGGACGCGGCTAGCCTCGGGAGACCCTTTTTCTGCCTACCGCCAAGGTCACATCCTTCCAACTCTCACCCCAAACTTCATGTTTTAACCACAAGGATGGTGAGACTTAGAGCCATTGTTCTAAAGAACCAAGGTTATAGGAACGGGGATCTATAGGAAATCACAAGTTACCTCTGGAAGATTCCCCAATACACTCTGCCTCTGTTACCTCTTCACGCAGCGGATCTCTAACTCTCCTGCACTCCCGATTTTCTCTCCTGAAAATGAGGAGAAGGAGGCCCGCCTCTCTGGGTTGTTGAGAGGATTAAACAGGTTACGTGTGGACAGTGTGTGGGAAGTCGGGCTGATGCATGAGAAGGAGCGCGCGCTTGGACCTCAGAAGTCTGGGTTCAGCTTTGATTCCCACCACTTAACAGACTTGTGTGGTCCCAGCAGAGTATTTAATCTCCGCAAATTCCCTCAAAATCTACATTTCCTCCGCTGTAAAGTGGGGGTATCAAGAATACCTATCACAGGGTTGCTGTAAGGATTAAATGAGATAAATTATGCAAAGTGTTTTGGCATACAGTAATTGCTCCATAAGATTAGGTATTATGATTATTATACTAGAATCCCTGATAAATGTAGCTGTTCTTTGTTGTGATGTTTGAGCTCATTTTTTTTTTATCTGACAAACTCGAAAATCTCAGCTTTAGTAGTACACCTTCAGAAAAGCTTTCTCCTTCCCTCCCCACCGGAAGCGGTCAGCTCTTTCCCCTGCTGTGCTTTCCCGTAACACCCAGCCCGCGTGTCTGTTAAAGAGTCCGTGCATATGTCCCTCCACCCACCCCCACCACCAACACACACACACACACACACACACACACAGGACGCCGTGAGCAACTTGAAGACCGGTTCCACGACCCATTCATCTAGGTACACCCGGTCCCTGGGTCAGGGCCTAGGCGGTATAATGTTTAAGACATGTCTGCAGACAACCGTAGAGTCCTAAGCTCGTCCTTAGAAACTGCCATCCCATAGAACAGTTGCTACTGTATTTGTCGCAACACACATCGTGTCCCTCTACTCGCAGTCCGTACTCGGGCTGGTGAGGTAGGTGTGCACTTCCTTCCTGGGAGCAGGATCCTTGGAGCTCCAGCAGAACTGGCCCCCCGAGGGAGCTGCAGCCAGAAAGCAAGGTACCCCCCCCCCCCGCCAGTCCCACTCTCCGCCTCTGCCTCCACAACCGCTGTGTCCCCAGGACCGCCGCTGCCACCCGCAGCCGCCGGGCTCTCCAGCCCCAGCTTCAGCAACTGCTCCGTAGGCCCTGAAGCAGAAGTCTGCCCCGAGCAGAACCGGGCTGAAAATCATATTTTCACGGGATGTCAAACCTCCTCTCCTACCTTAAATGAAAGGTATTATTTTTGAGAGGAGAATGTCACACGCTACCACCAAAATTCTGCTTCCTCGGCAGAAACCCCGGAGGCGTCTCGGCGGGGCTGGCAGCTCTCCACCCAGGACCGCTGCTGGGAAATGCAGCAGACCCGACGCAGACCACGGGAGCACAGGCTGCTCTGCGATTCAAACAAGGGGGAGCAAACTCAGAGGGCATTGCCTCTGCGGGGATGGTGGGGAGGCGGGGGAGACGTGCCCCCCCCCACCCACACACACCCCAGCCCTGGACCCACCGCAGGCCTTTCTCTCTCCTTGGGAAATGCGCCCATCACTTTGCCAAATAAATAAATCATCCCCCAGCTCAGCCACCTCTGGCCCTGCCTGTAATAAATGATCTCCCTTCGGCTTCCTCGTTGGCATATATAAAAATATACCCTCTGCGCTGCCAACAGCCTCTCAGTCCCTCGTCTCCCAGCAATTCGGGCCGGACTCCGAGACCTCTTTCTGATTCACCCGCCCCGATCCCGCCCTGGGATCCCAAGCTTTGCCTGGAGCTCGGAGGGGCGGGGAAGGTGTCAGGCCTCGAGTGGGAGTCACGTCCAGGGAAACCATCTACACTTTCTAATGAGTGAGAAGGCGCTGGGGAGAACAGGTCAGAAGCAGCTTTCTGTCCCTGAAGCCTCCGGTTATGTCAACTTCTGTGTGTGTGGCCTGGGGGCTGATCGCGCTCGAAGTCCCCAGGAGTCCCAGAAGCACCAGCCGCTTACCTGGTTGCCAGCTCTTAGCAGGGCCACACGGCCGCACGGATCGGGACCTTATTTCTGCTCTCTGGCCGCTCCCAGAGGCTCCTGCTCCCTGTCCTAGACGGGAGCCACCTGTGAGCAGCACCCAATGATCAGCCCAGGTGTTCTGTGTCTTCTGGGCCCCCTGTGGCTGGACTCGGTGTCAAAGACCCCATATTCGGGGTTCAGGGGGCCAGGTGCTCCCCCCCAGCCCCACAAGCCCCTGAACCGGCAAGGGGCACCAGCCTCTCCTAGAATGCTTTCCTCGGGGGCTCATCGCCTCAGGAAGCTCCCCGTGACCGTGAATATCCCCCTCACTGAGGACTCTCCACTCAGAGATCCCGGCCTGTCCCTCCAGTGCCTCACTCCACTGCATGACCGGGGCTGTATGCAAACATTTGCTTTGATTTGTAAAATGATCCATATAATTAGGGAAAAGAGTTAAATAAAGGGACTGATTTCAGAGAGCAGGCTCTTAATGACACTAATACCTGACAAAAGGGGTCATTATGATGGGCTAATGGGCCTTGCCTGGCGTTCAGCTCTCTCAGGACACAATCCAACACACTCAATTATCTGCTAATCAGGGCCATTTTGTCAGAGGTTACTGCCCTGAAGTATCAATTATAGGAACATTATTAATACTTTATGGAGAAACCACTTGCATGAAAGTGTTAAACTCATGAGGCGAGCCCGTCACCCTCCTCTCCTAACTGGGACCCTGGATATGCCGTCTCTTTGTGCCCCCATTTGACTCCCCAACTGGGGTTTTCCATGACCTACTGGGTCTCCTGGGAAGGAGCCAGGGCCATGATGATGTTCCCAATCCTGTCACCTGTGACCGAACTGGCAAGTCCAACTCTTAATGCCACCAGCTGGCGACGGTGGCTTAGCCCAAAGCCAAGGCATTACTGACTGGAGATGCTGGAGGGAAGCAGGGAGCCACAGGGCTTCAGGAACAATCCTGCGCGTGAATATGTGCTAGTGTTTCCCCCGCTCTGTCTCTCTTTTCTCCCTCCTCCTCCTCTCCTCCTCCTTCCTACCCCTCTTTCTCTCTCCATCTCGCTGAGGCAACAGGAAAGAGATGGACAAGAGACGTCTCTTCATGACGCAGCCTTTTTGGGATGCAGTCTGCGCCGCTGCCTAGAGCCCACGCCTCCTCCACGCTGGCCACATGGATTTTTCACTTCTAGGGAGGCACCAACCACCCAACACAGAAACTGGAGGGGCAACTCTTAAAAATGGTGTGAAGTCGTGGTCAAAATAGGAAAAGAGTTTTAGAGTCAGAGCAATGAGAATTCAAATCTCTGTCCCATCATCACTCCCTGGCCATGGGGTCTCAGGCAAGTCATTTAACCTCCTGTGGTTTTAGAAGTAGATCCATGACTCGGAGTAGCAGCTGGGCTCCTTGCTTGTTGTGCAAACTCAAGCAAGTTATTTTACCTCTATGAACCGCAATGTTCCGCGTGCAGGATAGAGATGGTCATATCCATATGCTAGAGCTACAGGAAAGGTTAAATATATAGGCACTAGTCCAGCGCCTGACCTAGTCTACCCAGAGGGAGCATGATACCTGTATCACAGTGGGGCACAAGGTAGAAATATCTTTTCCTATATAATGAACGTTAAGTGCTCAAGAGAAGTCAATCCTCTCTGCCCTTCCGACCCTGAATATCTAGACAACTAGGAATATCTAGACAACCAGGAAGAGAAGGGATTTTTACTAGAACTTGAAAGGAGAGCAGTTAGGGACCCTTTAGAACCCCTTCCAGTGCTCTGGTGTCACGGGGAGGTGCCACTGTGCTCAGAAGAAGCTGCCTTTTGAGAATGTGTGGAACTCTCCATTTCTATGGCCCAGCTGGCCAGAGACTCGCCCCTCACAATCAGGGTTACGCTTGTTTGGCCCCTCGCCATCAGGAAGGAGAATCAGTACCTCATGGCAATCTCCTACCATGAGATTTACAGGCACTTTAGTCTCATGGGGAGAAGGTAGGAAGAAGGGAGGGGAGTTCGCCCTGGTGCTCAATGTCTCCCTCGTGCCTGCAAACCCTACTCTGTGGGTTAGAAAAAGAACAATTAGAAACATGGTTGTGTTCACGAATCCACCAGTAGTTGCTAAGGACTTACGGGGGGCTGGGCAGGGCGATCGCAGTCCAGATCACAGACCCAACTCCAGGACAGATAAGTTCTGCTAGAGTATGGTCTGTGTCCTAGTATGCAGCTCTGTCTACGTATGTCCAGAGCTTTCCGTAACTCCTGGTCAAGCTGAGGGACGGGGAGTTATCCTACCTTTGGAAGCAAAGCCCGAGAACAGGAGTGCCCAGAAGCACTCAAGTGTTTGAAGAATCATCCAAAATTGGTGATCATCCCCTACACAACTGAGTACCAACATCAAAGAAACGACTTTTGCTCATAACTATGAGGTTCTAGATGAAGCATGTTAACCTGGAAGTAGTCAAAAATGCAGCAACCTGCCCGGGCACCTCTTCCCTGGAGCCCCGAGAGGAGTCAAGACACGTGGCGGACTGAGGGAGAATCCAGTCCGGGGACGGCCAACGCTCCATTCTACCGCCACCGGATGTGGCCAGGAAAGAGGACAGACACTTACAAGCAAAAGGCTCCCACTTCCTGCTTGGGGCAGCCTGACCCGCGGCTCCGTGGTGAGGAGCGTTGGCTGAGGCTCAGAAGGTGCCGAGAACCCAGCCCCCTGATCCTTGATAAATAAATAAACGGTGTGAAATCTGCTGTTCGGTGGGCCTGGGTAATTAGCATTTGCGGTAAGCAGTTACGGGGTTAAGTGCTACCAGGGGTTTGATCTGGGCTGACAGAGTCGGAGCTACGGAGTGGGGTGGTTGCCTAGCAACAACACCTGTAGCACATTAAGCAGCCAGTCAGCTTTGTCAACTTCTAGCAGGGGCTTTGTAGCGCTGGAGATGGGGGTGGAGGAAGGATTAGGGGGCACAGAGGTGGAGAGCTGGACAGTGGGTCTCGGGATGGAAAAGGGGGGCGGTCAGGTGCTCTGTGCGCCCCAGAACAGCTTGTGATGTCTACTTCCTCATGCGGGAAGCAAGCAGGCAGCTCTGGGGGTGAGTGCAGGGGAGGCATCCCCCCTCTGGCTCTGGTCTCCGCCCAAGACCTTCATACAGGCAGCCAGGGGACGTAGGAATCCCCTTCCCTCACCTGAGCCGTCTTTCAAATAAGGCATCTAGGGATTCAGTGATGGGGACGGTGGGGAGAGGAGGTGCCTTTGTGGTTTTGTTCTCAGATCCTGGAGGAACAGGGTTTCCTTCTGCAGACTTGTCTTTAAGGAAGGGACCAGAGAGCACGAAAGCAAAGACCCTGATGAGACGGAGTCCTTCTCCCCACCTTCTGCCCACACCTTCCCATACATCGCTGTGGACTTCCTCCCATGCACGCCATGCACGCCCGAGGGAGAGAGAGGGAGAGAGAGAGAGAGAGAGCGTGCTGGAAAAAAAGAAAAGATTGGAGGAAAGGCACGAGAAAACATTGTTGCTGCTGTCTTTGTAGATTTCATGGTCTAGCGAGCCCGCCTCGACTTTCCTCAGAATTCCCACCCTGCCTTTGCGTGGGGGTGAGGGGGGGGGTGGAGAGTGAGGTACCGAGATAAGACCGCAGCCCTGGCGATCAGAACACTCGGGGTCAACTCCACTTCTGTGGCTTGTAAGCCTTATGGCCTCTGGCTCATGCCTGTGCTGAGACTCAGTTTTCTCATCTGCAAAGTGGAGGGTAATTATATCCACCCCGCTTGCCTTACGGGGACCAAAGGAAGCAGTTACAAATGCTGCCCACCCTCCCACATGCGTGGCATTCGTAATACGAAAGAAGATGCCAATCTGTCGGCTGTCTTGGACTGGCCTGAGCTATTTCCTGTTTGGGCCAGAGCAGAGGAGAGAGGAGCGGCCCTGAGGCCATGTTGCTGGGTGACCGGCTGGTAGCCTGGCCCTCACTGCTTCAAATCCAGCCCTAGGCCAACAGTGACTGTAATCACTGGGATTGGAATTCTGAGAGTCTGACTTTCAGAAGACCTTGTGCTTATCTACCCCCGCCCCCGAGTTCTTACTGAACACTTCCGATCGCGCCTACACGGGAAACCGAGGCCGGCTGGCGAACCCAGCTCAGGGCCCCAGATGGACATCTCCCCGCCCTCCCCTCCTTCTGGATTATCCGAAGAGGCAATCCAGGGCCAGGAGAGGGCACAGGTCGTCTTCCGGCTGGCTCAGGAAATAAGCATCAACAAGCTGAGCCCCCAGGGGACACTGTGGGATGTCCCACTTGAACCATGGTCCCTCCCCCAGTCTTAAAAGTCAACGAGTCTCCCTTTCCACACCACAGCTAAGACGGCGTCCTCCCCATCCTTGAAGCCACACCATGTCCGCTTAGAAAAAAGGAGACAATATCCAGCCACCAGCACCCGCAAGGCCCAGCCAGGCTGCAGGCGTAACTCACCAGCCCAGAATGCGTCGAGGTGTCTGCGTGTGTTTGTGGGCTCTCCGCCTGAGTGGCCAGGGGTTCTGTGGCCGGCCCGCCACGCCCGGGGGGACAGAGAGTGTGACTGTGCGTGAGCCACTCCCTCCATGGCTTCTCCAAGCCCCGGGTTGTGCCGTTATTTTCATGCTCTGGGTTATATTTAACTCAAGTCATAATATTTGGGGGGTTGGAAGCCTGCTGTTTCACCAAGAAAGGCATTTGAATATTCTCCGTTCCAGAGAATTCCAAGGGCTCTGGGAAGAGAGTGAGGCAGTTGCCCCAGATTTGTCTGACACATCGCGGTCACGTGGACTCCATTAGCGGATGACTGAGGCACGGAGCAGGGCAGCCTAGAGGAACGTTGTAGAGATGATGAAGAGGAGCCGGTGAGTGATGTCAGCAGGAGGCTGATGCCTCCGGGGGTCCCAGGGCACTCGCCCCCCACATCCCCGCAGGGAGGGAAAGTCTAATTGGCCGCACCGCCTGCCTTGTCACCACCACAGCTCTCCTCCCTGGCGTCAGTCTGAGGGGGAGGCAGAACCAGGGTCCCACCTGGCGGGAGGAGAGGCGCGATCCCCGGCTGAGGCTCTCCCTCCTCGTGCCTCTGATAAGAAAAGAAAACATCCAAAGCGAGCGCCGTCCTTCTACTGGGAGGCGGCGCTGTTTCCCCCCAGAGAAGCCCCCACAAGGGGAGCAGGGGGCAAAGCACAGGTCGTGCACAAAATGTGGAAACGCGCACCGATGATGCTGCTTCGTTCCTGACAGCAGCGAGACGTCCTTGAGGACACAGAGAGACGCACCTGTTTCCAGATTTTACGGACAGTCCATACATGCAACTTTCAAATCCTGAGTCTCTGAGCACCTTTTTGAAGGTTCTTTCATGGTGGCATTAGACAGTAAGTGTCCCTGGGAAACTGTCCCCCCGCTCTTTTTGCACTACTTCCCTGAGCCACGAAGGACAGTTCGGGCAGAGTCCAAAACACACTGAGGTGGGGGTCCACGAGTGAGGACAGGAGGGCTTGCCACGTGTTTTTTATTATGGTGTCTAGACACAGGCAGGTCTGAGAACTCCAGATGAGGAGAAGGAGACGTGCGGCTCCCCAGGCACCAAACACTTTCCCGTCTGAGCAGACTCGGACCCCCTCAGTAGCCAGAGCAGCTGGCAGGAGACCTGCAGAACGTCCTTGAGGACAGGTCCTACTGACCTCGCAGGGTGTGACCGGGGTGGGGGGTGGGGGGTGTCCAGGAGCCGGCCACTCAGGGATCAGGAATGCAGGGGACCTGGGCCATCGGGGGCTCTGATGGTCCCCACGTGTTGAGGGCACTGTCTCATCTTCAGCCTGAACTAAAGCACTAAAACCAGCATTTGTTTCACATTCATGGGAACTGACATATGGTATAATTTTTTCTAAAATCTTCCAAGTTCCCTAGGCAGCTTTGACGTGAATATTAATACTAACATAATTTCATGATGATTAGAGAACACAATTAGGGGCTATTAATAATGACACAAATAATGACATTTAAGGCCTCATTTTAATTTGAGTAATATTCTGTCTGGTGGTATTTAAACAGCTCTGTCTAGCACAATTAGTACACTGTTAGGGTGCAGCCACTGCTCCCAGAATTCGCCAGGCCCACCTCACGACCCACCTCCAGAGCAGGGGAGATGGGTGGGGGACCCTGCCCCAAGCCCAAGATGTATACACAGGGAGCCTCCTGCACTGACCCATAGCAGACTCTCCATGTTTGTTGAGTGACTGAATGACCAAATGACTGAGAGTTCTGCCTTCTATCCATTGGCACATGTTTGAAGCTGAAATCCTGTTATCAAGTAACACGTGCTCAGCCCCACACTGTACTTGCTGGATGTTTCTGACCAATAGCAAACATCTGGGAGATGACTGGGCTGGCTGGGGGGACACGCAGAGGGGACATGTCCAAGAAATGCGCAACTTCAGTGGTAAAGCAGGTAGAACCATTAAGATTTTAAACAACCCAAAGTCCATGACCTGTGCATTAACCAACTGGCGACAACACAGCCTAACTTTGTGATATATTTTGGAGTTGTAGCCTAAATTCTGAATGGAGAGACTTGGTAGGTAAAGCTGCACTTGAAGCTGGGTTTTCTATCAATTCAGGTTTCTATAGCAGAAGAGAGGAACCAAACAGTCCACTTCTTGATAAGTGAGGATCTTGAATAAATAAATAGGAAGAAGAGAGAAGAGGAGGAAAGAGGGAGGAAGAGGAGAGAATAGGATGAGGGAGGATAGAAGGGAGGAGGAAGAAGGAGGGTAAGAAATCGGTTGAGCATTTACCCTGTGCCGGACACTTCGGGTACTTAACACCCAGTATCTTCTTTGATCCTTGTAGTAATCTCATGAGAGATATATTATTATTATTATTTTCATTTCTCAGATGGTGAAACTGAAGTTGAAATGATCATTCCAGGTCACACAGCAGTATGTGGCAGGCCCAGGCTTCAAACCCACGGCCATTGGACTCCAGAGCCCAGACCATAACCATCCACAGTACTAGACAAATGACGGTGGCAGAGGAGAACTTGTGGGATGCTTGCCAGAGGAGGGAAGTGGACATGGAGAGGAGGCAGCCTCTTGATGTCCTTTCCATAGATGATCCCATGAGGTCTGCAAGGCAGAAATGGAAACCCACTGGCCAGGACCAGAGTAATTGACTCTGCCTGTCCACAAGACCCCCCGCCAAGCCGAAGCAGACCCGGCCTGACAGCCGGCAACCTGTCTGGGGTCTGCTCCGCAGAGGCAGAGCGCCTGGCTGACAGCAGGCTGGTAATGCAGTTGGAAGACTCCCTCTTCCACAGGCAAGCCTCGTTTTGTCTGAATGCCTGATGCATAAGGCAGGGAACCATTCGAATCCACAGCAATGCTGGTGGCAGCAGCCAGGCAGAAGGTAGGCAGGATGGGATCTGAAGGCGGCTGGAGGGCTGGTGGGGGGGGGGGGTCGTAGGCTAAGTGCCCCCTACTCACCAGAGGCCACCTAGCTGCCCTCAGGACCCCTTCCAGGTAGTGAGTTAGTACCCACCACCCCTCACAATGCCACATGCACACCAACAGACATGCCTACCATCAGACAGGCATACCATCAGACATGCACATCATCAGACAGGCATACCATCAGACATGCACATCATCAGACATGCACACCATCAGACAGGCACTCCATCAGACAGGTGCTCCATCAGAGAGGTGCTCCATCAGATAGGCACACCATCAGACAGGGGCTCCATCAGACAGGCACACCTTCAGACAGGCATGCCATCAGACATGAACACCACCAGACATGCATGCCATCAGACAGGCAGGCGCTCCATCAGACAAGCATGCCATCAGACAGGCACTGCATCAGACATGAAGGCCATCAGACATGCACATCATCAGACAGGCATGCCATCAGATATGCATGCCATCAGACAGGCACGCCATCAGATCAGTGCTCCATAGACTGGTGTGCCATCAGACAGGCACTCCATCAGACATGAACACCATCAGACAGGCACGCCATCAGACATGCACGCCATCAGACAGGCACACCATCAGACAGGAGCTCCATCAGACAGGTGCAGGCTCGGGGAGTACAGGAGGACACCATGTGTCACACCCAGTGATTCTTGCAGCAGCACAAAGCAAAGCCACTGAAAGCCACAAACCTGGTCACTCACCCGTTTCCTCCACCTAAGGCAGGCTTGTATCATACTGCTACCTACCACTAACCTCCAAATCCTTCCCTCTGCCTCCCAGCCACACACCCAGGGGACTCTGCTCACCCATTCCTCATAGCCAGCCACCCCGAGATGTCAGAGCAAACTGGCCTGAGCCAAGTTCTTAGGGCAGCAGCTGTACAGGGCATGTGGGGAGCACAGATAGGGCTCAGAGGAGGCAGGAACCCAGGAATCAAGGGCAGCATGGAGATGGGACTTCCCAGGACCCAGGGACACAAAGGAGCAGAGCAGCCACATGGAATGAAGCCAAGGGCAAGGGTAGACTGACCTCCCAGTTCTCCCCTTCCTGCTTGTGGTTGCTCCTCTCTCCAGGTTAGCAGGTATAAGCCAGATTTCTCATCTTTCCCCACCGGTGGGGCCCAAGAACTTCTCCAGTGCAGAGGCCCTTGCTGGCCCTGCTGCCGTCCCAGCCCAGATCTCTCTCTGGCCACTCCTGAAGGCACCCCACCACCAATCGGAAGCAGAGTAACACTGCCTGTCCCCCGCCCCGTCCTCGTGGTTCTCTCCCCTTTGCAGTTCCCTCCCGACTACTCAACCGCTCAGGGATGCCCTCAGACCCTCTTGCCCAGGCCACTGCAATAGCCTAGTTAAAATCCCGGCCCACCGTCTCTCCCCTCCAATACAGAACCGTTATCAGAATCGGATCCCCAGAGGCTCCCAGCCTTCACGAAGAGCTCACCATGTGCCAGGCATTAACCTACCACTTATCTGATCCTTACAACAACTGCAGGAGGTGACTACTGTTGATCATCCTCATTTTACAGAGGAGGGGACAGAGGCACAGAGAGATCAAATAATCCGGCCACGTTACAGAGCTGGGAAAGCCGTAGCACCAGGATTTGAAATCGCCTCTGTTAATCCTAAATCGAGAGTAGCAATGATCCCATGATATTCCCTCTCTCCTCCAAAACTTATAGGGACTTCCCACTGTCTGTCCCACCACAAATCCTAACTCCTTAGCCTCCGTGCCTTTCCCAAACCTGTGCGAAGCCACCTTCCTACTCTGTCCCCCGCTACACGTGCACTCCTTCCCCGAGCAGCCCCGTCCAGCCTGGGTACCCGTGTCCTGGGCACTTGTCTCAGCCATTGCTGCCTGCCCCAATCCCTCCCTGTCCACGCCCCACCGCAGTCTAAAGCCACTATGCCCTTTTGGAACGCCCCCACTCCCCACCTTAGGAAAGCAGATTATTAAAATAGCAAAAGTACTGGCCTAAGATATCCTAGGGTAAAATGCTCATTCTCTGTCACTCCAAGAAAGCAAATTCACCTCTCTGAGCATCCGTTCCCTTGCCTGTACAAAGACGGTGATGATAATAGTACTTACTTTCAAAAATTGTTGTCATGATTCAAGAAAGTCATTTGGGCAAAGTACCCGACTCCTAATGGACTCTCTGCCAAGGTCACCGTCCTTTCCCTCTGCTTCCTGACTGCCCAGCATTTATGTCTCCCTGCCGTTTGGGCCATTTGGGTGCTGAGGAATCCATAAGCCGTGTTAGGAGGGGTAGTAACCATAGTCTGTGAATTCCCCTCCACACCCTGCCAAGGGCGAGACATTGTTCATGTTCATGTTCAATAAGTGTTTTTTGTGTCAATTATTCCAAAGGCTTACCTAGTATCAGGATGTCATAGAGGGGATTCACTTACTAAAGAGGGTAGATCCAGATGACTTCTGGGTTCCCTTCTACCTTGAGAGTCTAGAATTCAAGGAACCTCGTCTCTGGAGAGAACTTAACGCAACATGCTGACTCCTTCCCCCTTCTTGCCCTTACGGTTACGGACCACGTCAGCCTGAGGTCATACTGACTTTGCAAGCCCGCTTCCAGCCCACTCGCATTTTCCTCTCCCAAATGACTTTTTCCAGGGGTCTGGCATTTCCAGTCCACACCAGGAGTTTTCTGGCAGCCCCAAAGCACGGCCACTCCTGGTGGAGAAGTCAAACCAGCAAATAGAAATGTCACTCAATCATTTCTCAGTGCTTTCTTCTCATTGGCCTTCCCCCACCGCATATAATGAGAAATTCTTTTGGCCGAAATATTGTTTGAATTTCAAATACACAATGTCCCCGGGGGGTGACCAGATGAAAAGAGAAATCTGGTTTGCAACATAAGACCTCTATGTGGAAGTTGCATTGAGCGAACACCGAAACTAAATTTTTATTGAGCTCCTTGAAATGACAGAAGCACATCAAGGCAAGCAGGCTCCCTTCCCACTGGGGTGTGCTTAAATTATTTTAAGTGAACACCAAGGAAGCACCCCTCAAGGGGTGAAGAAAGAAGGAAAGGATTTTAAACACAGTGGGCAAAAGAAAAATCCGCTCACGGTATATGAGGCACTCCCAACGGCCCCAGCATGGGCCTTCCTATGCGTCTCTCTGTACAAGCACTGACTGTCCGCAGCTGGGGTTCCTAATCTGAGCAGGGGGCGTCTTAGAGGCCCTAGGGTGACGATTCTCAATCCTGGCAGCATTAGAACCTCCTAGAGTGTTCTAGAAAAAAATACTCATGCCCAGATCCCACTCTGGGACCAATTAAGTCAGAGTCTCTGTATTTTAAGGCCCAGACCTCAGACTTTTATCAAAGTTCCCTGATGATTCAAACGTGCAGCCAGGGTAGGATGGGTCCATAGATGTGGAGGGTCTAAGCCCCTCCCAAAATGTCACATGCATTTTTGTATGTGTGAGAATCTATGTGTGTTGCTGGGCTGAGACACCGTTACTTTCAGACAATCCCTTAAAATATCCACCACTCCAAAGAGGTCTACAACTTGGTGTCTCAGGTCCCTTCTGGCTGAAAACGGATACGCACCTAGGATGTTGTTGCCATGGGCCAACGAAAGTCAGGTCTCTGGTTTCTTGAGGAATGACCTTGTTGCTCTAGATCCCAAACGGCAAGCAGCTGTCACTGATGGAGGGAAGACCCGCTGAAAACCAGAGGGAGGCCTTCTTGCAAGAAAAACCTGGACGCTCGGTGCAATTTACTATTCAGGCCACCCTGCCTGTGACTCAGCTGACAGCTGTGCCCAGCACGGCCTCTGAATCGGGACAGCAGAAGCCAAGTCCGTGGAGAGGGACGGGTGCCCGGGAGCTCCATATTCCTGGCTGATCAGTGCACTCCATAAAGCCATCCCGAGAACCAGCTTGTGTGTGTGTGTTGGGGGACGAGAGGGACGCAGATGGGGATAAGTCAATAAAGAGAAGGGCTCAGGCCCTTGAACAGGACCCAAAGGCTAACGAGGCTCCTTGGAGTCCTGGGTACCAATGGGACGTGATTCCAGTAAATCCAGGTAGGAGCCTAAGGCTTGCCTGCAACTCCTTAAAGGGGGCTACAAGGGCGAGTGGGACAAGGGATGGGGCAGTGTGTCCTCCAGGCACCAAAGGCCATTCTCTTAGGAACCTCCCTTGCCACCCTTCCTCCCGCCCCAGGGCCCAGTTGGATCTCCAGCGTCTGGGCTCTGCCAGGGTGCAGCCAGGCCTGTCTGGATCCCTACCCTTGCCCCGCATCAGCTGCCTAAGTGCTCAGCCCCGCTCATGAAAGGGCCCCCTCTTCCTCTCTTTTCAGCCCCGAGCTCTAATTTATCCTCCCCTTTGATAACCAACTCCAAACACGTTCAGCCGAGGCCAGGCCATCAGCGCACAAAGGCCTGTGCTCTCCCGGCTGAATGAAGCACTTCACTCTTGGGGGGATTTCTATAGAAGGCAAAATCCACCAAACAAGTTATTACACTTAAATCAGACAATGCCCGAGGTGACGGCAAGGAGCCTAGCGTTAATGACTCGGCTAGCAGCGGGCTTCTCTATTTGGAAGCTCTACCACAGCATGGGACAGCAACCCGCTGCCCTTCCCAGCCTCTCAGCCATGTCCCTCGCCTCCTGCTCCCAGACTAGAAAGTTGACCCTCTGTCTGCTGCCTCTCTGAATCCTGAGGGCTGAGTCCCCCTAGGCCCACGTACACTGACTCTTGGCTCCCTCTTTGCCTGGGAAAAAAACAGAGAAATTAAGTCTGGCCTGCCCCGTTTCTCTCTCCTTTATTCCGAAGATAAGAAATCCAGGCTAACCGGGGAAAGTCACGCAGTCAGCTGGCGGCAGAGCCAGAATTAGAACCCTTGTCTCTCGCCTCACTCGATTCATACAAAAATGAACATAAATTAGATGAGGCCCAGAAAGCACTTAGCATCACTGCTGGCACACGGAGGCATCCCCGAGTGTCAGCTGCTGTCCCTTGTAATAATAGTAGTAGCAGCGTTTCTGCGGAAGTCAGTCGATGACTCAAGGAGCGCCTGGCCCGAGGCAGCAGGCGATGTTCAGGGAGCCCGGCAAGAGCCACCACGGCACAGCCCCGCCCCCTTGGAGCTGATGTTCTGATGGAAGATTCAGATGGGTCAACAGGCGACCGCGGTACCGGGTCGTAAGTGACAGACTGGGGCCAGCGAGGCGTACTTTAGGGGCTCGGAGGAAGGGCGCCTGGTAGACGGGGTGGGGCTCGAGAAGAGAAACTGGTGCTTTATGAGGGCCTGAAGGCTAACCTGGTGAAGGGACGTGACCATGGCCATGGAGGAGGCAGGGGGAGGTGTGCACTTCTGGAAGGAGGGACCATTGAATGTGCAAAGGCCAGTGGGGCTATGAAGGTGAACGAAGGACAGATCCACGTAAGGAAATGATGAAATAGGACAGTGCAGGTGGGAATGCAGGTGGCTGTGAGATACGGCTCAGGTCATATGGGGAATCACAGTGAGCCACGGAAGGGAGCCTGGACAGCATCGAGCGGTAGGAGGACAGTGTGATCCCCAGGCATGGCGAAGATCCCCGGATGTTATGGGAAGCAGGTGGGAGGGGGGCCAGGCCGGCACCAAGGACACCAGTCAGCAGGCCAAGCCCCAGTTGAGCCCTTGGCCCACATGCTGTTTCAACACATTACACGCTTCTAATCATAGTCACCGAGTAGATCGACCCTAAGGGGACTTACGGAAGAGCAAACAATCTGAAAGGAGAGAGCTGTGGCCCCAGGAGCACAGCAGGTGAGCAATGGCTTCCCTGGGCGGCTCGGATCCTTACCCCACAAGCCTGGAGCATGGCATGGTGTCACCCACCAGATGGGCGACCCCGGGCAAACTCCATCTCCTCATCTGTACAATGAAGACATTTACCAAGGAACTGGTAATCGGCCTAGCAGGTCTCCCATTCTGAGGTTCTAGTGTTTTGAAATATGTATCATATATTTTTATTCTAAGATGCTCCGCTTTGCATTCTAATGCTGATGAAAACAAGACAGAACGATTTGCATTTTATAATAGAGGTAACTCAGCTCATCAAACTCAAGTGTCCCGTGCAATGATCACGGACATTGCCTCTTCTGGGTTCTCGTCATCGAGCTCAAGAAAGGCCCAGCTTTGACCCTGGCCAGGAAAAGCGGGTTGGGAGCTGTGCTCCTGGGCTGTCTGGCCTCACCTTGCTGCGTGAGCACAGACCCATGGTCTTCAGAAAACCGTCTTCCCCGGGAACCCTCCTACACTGTTGGTGGGAATGCGAGCTGGTGCAGCCACCCTGGAAAACAGTAGGGAGCTTCCTCAAAAAGTTGAAAATAGAGCTACGCTATGACCCAGCAATCCCACTACTGGGTATTTACCCTAAAGATACAAATGTAGTGATCCGAAGGGGCACGTGCACCCCAATGTTTATAGCAGCAATGTCCACGATAGCCAAACTATTGTTATAATAGCCAGATGTCCAATAACAGATGAATGGATAAAGAAGATGTGGTATATATGTACAATGGAATACTACGCAGCCATCAAAAACCCAAAATTTTGCCATTTGCAGTGATGTGGCTGGAACTAGAGGGTATTATGCTAAGTGAAATAAGTCAATCAGAGAAAGACAATTATCATATGATCTCAGTGATAAGAAGAATTTGAGAAACAAGACAGAAGATCATAGGGGAAGGGAGGGAAAAATGAAACAAGATGAAACCAGAAAGGGAGACAAACTGTAAGAGACTCTCAATCTCAGGAAACAAACTGAGAGTTGCTGGGGGGGTCGGGGGGGATGGGGTGGCTGGGGGATGGACACTGGGGAGGGCATGTGCTATGGTGAGTGCTGTGAATTATGTAAGCCTGATGAATCACAGACCTGTCCCCTGAAACAAATAATACATTAAATGTTAAAAAACAAATATAAAAACAAACAAGCAAACAAAAAAAACAAACCTCTTCCCCAGGCCCTTTGGCCTCAGGAGTGCGGTTCTACAGAGAGCCACAACGCTCTTTCTTTGTCTAATAGCTCCAGCACCTGCTGATATGGAGGACAAAGCTATAAAGATTTTGGGCAAGTGAACCAAAAAAACAAAACAAAACAAAAAACCCCACAAATTCAGGCTGAGGAGGGAGAAGAAAAGGCCTCCTCCGAGCTGTTTTTGGCTGGAAAGTGTTCTCCATCCTACAGTTTCAGGACGCAGACAGCATGGCCTCCAGAGGCGCACAGCTGCATGGAACAATTGAAAAATTGCCTTGTTGGACGACAACGTGCCAATTTTTCAAATCTAGAGCCATTTTCACTATTATGGTCCGCACAGCCTAAGCCAGGAGAATTTTCTTCTGGGAGGGAAAACTGGTGCCGAGGTTACCATTAACCCCCATTAGCACAGCGTGCTCCATTCCAAAACTGTTCTTGGGATCCAAGGGGGCCAGAGGAAGCTATAGAGGCCCACGGCGAGGTTGGTGCCCAACATCACAGGTGCTAACAGCTGAAGTCCATTAGCCCCATGTCTCAGAAGGGCAAGAGAGGGAGTTGGAGGGAGGTGGGGAGACAGGAGCATAAAAGGGTCTGGGTATGTGTTTTCCCCTGGAATTTCTGGGGTTTGGAAGTTTGCCGGCACACCTCATTTCATTTGGGCGGACTGGGAACTTGCATGAGCGGAATGGTAAGAGCTGAGGCTCACACCAGCAGAGACCCTCCTGATCTTGACCCCACAGCCCTCACCTGCCACAGCCCTCTCTGACAGGGGCCAGAGCCTGCGTGGGGAGTGTTCTCCAAGGAGTCGGCTTGGGGGTGCCCGGACTCCCTTCCCTGTTCCTTGTACCCAGCTGCTCAGGGCACACGTCTCTGCAGACACACTGCTCTAAGACAGCTGGCTCTGTCTGCCCAAGGTGGACAGGAGTGGAAAATCACTCCGAGTCCGTCAAGAGCCAGCAGCCTGGATCACGGGATGTGCTGTGACATTCGCCTCCCCAAACATACAGCAAAAACCTACCAGCCCAGCAGAGAAGGCAGCAGTGCAGAGACTGCTGCAAAGCCAGGAGAGAAAGACAACCGTGGTGACAGAGGGGAACAGCGGGCCACCAAGGAGAGCAGCACAAACACTGATCTCTCCCGAGTCATTATTTTACACGCTGATGACATAGCAGTGGGCCCTGGTCCTGGATCCTGCAAGCCCAAGAATGAATTCCAGCTCTGCTACTCGACCTTGGACTTGACTCATGCTTTCTGAGTCTCTGTTTCTTCTTCTATAGCCTGGAAGTAAAAATAATCTTCTGAATGGTTCTGTAACAGTTGCTCCACAGAAATGCATGTGCATATATATGTATGTATACACAGCAAATACATGCACAAACACTCACACAGGTAAGTGTGCATGTGTGTAAAGAACTAAGGAAGCCCACCGTCTATTCGAAGCCGTCTCTGCTGTTCATAGAAGGCATAGTTTCCTTCTTCCCGTAAGAGTTTGCTTGAGTCTGCAAATTGTAGCTACATGCCTTACCAGCTCTGAACTTCCAAGGTTCCTTTCGCCCCATTTCCTTGCTCGTCCTGTAGGACTGCCACGAAACCATCCCTCCTTCCCCATCCCTCTCTACAGATGCCACCCATTCACAGGGCTGTCCTCTCCTCGCTGGAGTGACCAGTCTGGTAGAAGAGCATTGCGAAGGAGGGCCTGCTAGGTGTTGGGGGTGCTGGAGAGAGGAGGGCCCTGGTGACAGTATGTCATTCCTTCAGTCCACAAACACTGGGATTATCTACCACGTGTCAGGCTCTGTGCTAGGCACTGGGGGTACAAGGTGAGCAAGATGTGGTCCAGTCCGTGCCATCTGGGGGGCCAGAGAAGAGGAGGCACCAGCCCCATAGACAGCTCCTTACGACCACAGCACGGTGAGTGCAGGACAGGTGCCCAAGGAGGAGGCGGGACAGAGGGGAATCATACACACAAGGAGGCCTAAGGAGGGTGCCCCTGGGGGTGGGCACGGGCACAGCACAGCGATCGCTTGTGTTCCCCGCAGACACTGGGAAGTTGACCTCTCTTAGTCATCTGGTGATCTGTGCGGGAGGGGAGGGGAGCACGCCGGCTAAGTGCTGACCGGACGTCCCTGTCAACACAATGTTCCGCCTGGCCGGGCCTTCATATATAAAGATATTTAATGAATTAGTTAATTAATGAGAGGAGTTTGATTGATAGATCATATGGCGCTCGCAGCGGGGTGAGTCTGACCCTCGATATCGCCGCCTGGGCTGCAATCCGTCCCCCTCATTGGTCGGGAGAGCGCGGTCGCTCCAGCAATTTGCATGCATTTAATGTAGCTCTTTAATAGGATGTAATGTTAGCGAAAGCCAAAGCGCAGCAGCTGTAACTTAAAAGACAGCCCCATTACTGCAAGCCTTATAATTAGGGTAAGAGGGAGACTCGGTCTGCCATATGTTAAACTCTTTTGAGGTTAATAGCTCTGTAAGATTTTTGCAATTTAAAAAAATTACACTTGAAGGATGATGACAAGGCTCATCAGTGAGGCGCCTCTCCACCGGAGGGAAGGGACAGGAGGGTCCCATGTCCCGCCAAGGCCTCTGCCTCGGGGCCGGGGCGAGGTGGCCCCTCTCCGGCCACAAGTCGCTCCTGACCCGCCAGCTTCTTCCACCCCGGGGCCCCAGGAGCGCAAAGCGGCCTTCTGGGCTCGCCCCACCCGACCCCGCGCAGCGGCCCCCGCAGCCCCCCGCTGCCACCCGCCCAGCGTCCGGCCTGGGGCGTCGGGTGCCCGGCTCGAGGTGCGCACCCAGGGCCGGGGAGGCGGGCGGCCAGTGCTTACCTTGCAGGGTCCCGGCTCCGGAGCAATTACCCCCGGGCCCCGCGGGTTACCTGGCGCCCACTGCGCAGCCGGGCCCGAATCAGGGAACACGCAGCAGGCACTGCCTGGGGTAGGGCGGGGGAGGACAGAAACTGGAAAATCGCTGGGAATTCGCTCGGTAATTACCTGCCACAAGACCTTCGTGGTGTCTGCCTCTCCTGTGGCCCGACCCACGAGGCGGGACGGGACTGGGGGGCGAGGGATCGGTGGGCCCTGGAGCGCGGCCCGCTGCACTCCTCTCGCTCACCGAATCCCGCGGGGGCTCAGCCGCAACCTCCCCGCCTCGGGAGCCTCCCCCGAGTGTCCCTCCCCAGCCGCCCAGGGTGGGGCGTGGGGAGTCCCCACGTGGGGAGTCGCTGTAGGGACCAGAGAAGGTCTGAGGACCAGAGAAGGTCTGAGGACCAGAGTAGTCTCCCCCCCCCCCCCCCCCCCCCGCTAGGTCCCCTCCCCCAGCCTGTGCCCCGCGGGGAGCCCAGGAGAGCTGCCGCACCGCAGATCCTCCCCCCAGGCGGTCTGCCTCCCGCTTCTCTCCCCTCTCCCTGGCTTTCTCGCGGAGCACGTGGGTGTCCGACCAAATTCCTGATGACAGACACTCCAGACAAAACAACACAAGGGGGAAAAAAGGGAAGAAATCCCTCTTATTTTTTTTTAAAGGGGGCTCTCGTTAAAAGGAAATTACAGGAGCGATGAAATTACCACTAATTGCACAATTATCTGATTATCTCTGGTACCAAAAATGCATGAGATCCTTTTCTCTTCCCAGCCACTCAAAGAATTCTCAGGGACATCTCTTGAGGAAGGACGCAGATCTCTCTTGCCAAAACCTGGAAAGACCAAAGAGAAAAGGGGGTGTGTGGATGGGGGTAGCAGAGAGAAGATTCAGGAAGGCAAAAGTGCCTCCCCAGGGAGGAGGAGAAAAAGTTTAGGGCGGGAGGGGGAAGAAATGCAGGGATGGGGAGAGATCACAGAAGATAAGAAGAGTGCACCTTCCAGCGAAGAATGGCAGAGCTATCAAGGCTGAAGAAAGAGAGACCCAGAGAGATTCCGTCCCTTGTCCAAGGTCTTAGGAACTGGCAGGTGTGGAGGGATGAGTGTGGGTGGATGCTGGCAGGGGAGTAGGGAGCTGGCTGTCCAAACCTGGGAAGCCCTCATTGCCTTTTTGGGACAGAAATCGTGGTGGGTTTCTGTGACCCAGGTAGGAGATCCTTATTTGTGTTATAAATCTTGATTTGAAATGCTTCTCATTGGTAGCTGCTGAAAGCGAACACAGCAGCGACAGCTAACTTTCATGAGCACTTTGTGGTTTATAAAGCATTTTCCCACATGATTCTCTCACCTATCCTGTTCCCGGGAATCCCCGTTTACAATGGGCTAAGCAAGACTCAGGCAATGCAGAGAACCCCCCAGGGGTCCCCACAAGCTGTCGTTGGAACACCTAAAGCCCCAAGCCCGGTGTCTTCACACTGTATCTCATCTCGGAGTCTTTCTTGGGGACACCCACCAGGGCTAGAGGGATTTCTCTGCATGGAACTGAGAACATGCAAATAAGGTGTTGAAGCTAGGTTTCATTTCCTCTTTGCATTCTTTTTCTTTCTTTTTTGTTTTTGTTTTTGTTTTGGTGCCAGATTTGGAAGGTATGAATCAGGGAAAGAAAACAGGTGCGTGGGGCATTGTGATACCCAATAATGTGAGTAGAGGGTGTTTGTAACCTTTTTTTTTTTTTAGTTGAAGTAGAGTTGACACAATATTACGTTAGTTTCAAGTGCACAGCATAGTGATTCCATACACTCACTGTGTTTTTAGGTCAACGGCTCAGGTACTCTCTCTCCACTTGGACGTGGCCCAGTCCTCTGGAGCTGTTTTCCCACGGGAGGGGACTTTACTTGGCACACCCACCTGAAACATCACTTTCGGGTCACCAACAAACGCCTCAGCTCCTTGATGGGAAAAGCCCCTGGTGGCTCCTGGATGGAGAGTCTACTTCCTGACCTCCCTCCCCCACCTCCACCTTACCAATCCATCAGGATGAGGAGCAACCCCCTTCTTCTCACTCCCCATCCTCTGCTGCCAGGAGCTGGGAAGACGGAGGTTCAGAGGCTCCATCCCCAAGAGCCTTGGCAGTGCTGTGCAGAGTTGAGGACCACCGCAAGTTCCCAGAGATGCCTTGGCAGTCAAGGCCATGCCTCCATAATCCCTCGCTCCCCACCACTCGCTCCCCCACGGAGCATGGATGGCTGCTTCGGAATTTCCATCTGCAGATCAATCCCAGGGCAATTACTAGGCCTTGCAAGCAAGCAGCGGGGCCTCACTCTGGAGGTGCGTGGGGGTGCATGCAGATGCGTGGGGGCCCTCTGTTAGGGCAGGCGGCCTCCAAGGGAGACCAGAGCAAGGCTGGAGGCCTCAAGGACCGCGGGGCTGGGAGGAGTTCATGGGAGCACGGCTTTGACCCGAGGATGAGTGAGGAACAGAAGAGATGAAGACAGCCTCTCTGCAGAAGAGGCTGACCCCACCCCATCCACCCATCCACCCTGCTCCCAGCAGCCTCCCCCCCTGCACACAGCCCACTTAGGAAAAGTTAATGAGAAGTAAACAAACTGAGTTATCCCATCAACTGCCTTTTGATAGAGGGTCCCGAGGGCTGAGGGGCCAGTCTGCAGTCAAGCAGCCTTGCGAGCCCAGAGCAGGCCCAGGGCTCAAGCTTAGGCTGTGTCCTGATAAAGGCGTGCCTGACCAAGGGCCCAGCTGTGAGGGAAGCCCCCTTGCCCCGAGACCAAGCCCTCCGTGTGTTCATCAAGCGTGGTCCCGGCGATGCGGAGGCCGAGGGGCGAAGATGAATCAGACTTGATAACAGTTTATGGGCTCCTGCGAGAGAGCCATACAGCTGCCGAACTGGGAGAACATTCAACGTCTCCATGTTCAAGAGCTTCAAATCATAATGGGGAGGAATGGGAGACCGCGAGGGAACTGCCTCGACCAGGTCTCAGCGTGTTGAGGGCTGTCACAGCTGGAGCCTGGTGTCCTAACTCCCAGTCCAGGGCTCTTCCCCCTACGAGGTAGAATGAAGTAGGAGCTGGCTCTCTCACTCAGTAGCATCTTCCTTGCTTTCGCCCAGGCCCAGCCCTGGCCACCCACCCCACTCGCCTCTTTCTTCCAGGTTAAGACGCACCATCAGCAGATGCTCCTCTATCCTTCCTTCTTTCCTAATCAAAGGTTTGCTGTTTTGTTGCTGCCCCGCCCAGAAATGGATAACGTTTACATTATTCAATTTAAAAAGAGATTTCCTCAACATCCTCTTCTCAGGCAGGAGAGCCTTGGCCAGGACAGGACAGAGGGAGACTGGGGATAGGAGGAACGGGGGGACACAGGTTTGGGAAGAGAGGTGATGGACCGCTGCTAGAGTCGTCTCCTGGTCACCTTTTTCAGAGAGGATGGGGTTGGTACTCCTTGCTGTTCTTTTGCCATGCCAGCCAATCTCCTGCCCCAGGGCCTTTGCACTGGCTTTCCTTCTGTCTGGACTTCCCCAGATATCAACACAACTTACTCCTTCGCGTCCTTTACGCCTTTGCCCCCAAGGGGTCATGTCAATGGAAACCGCTCCTGACCTCCCCACTTGGCACTAAAATACCCTCTCCAGCTGTCGCCATCCCCTCACCCCGCTTGCCAGTTCCCCGAAGCGCTTAATGACACCTGGCTTATTTTATAACTTGGTTATTCATCACGTTTTGTGTGAGTTTCACCTCTGCCACCAATAGACAGCGAGTGTCCAAAGGGCAAGGGATTCCCGTGTTCTGTCCACAGTCACTAGAACACTACTTAGCCCATTGTAGACGCTCAATAAATAACGGGTCAAGGAAGGTCTTGAGTAACAAAAATCAGGAGTCTTCAAACAGGTGAGTTGAGAGTGACCTTGAAGCCGAGCGCGTCCCAGCCCCGGCATCTGGGGGTGGGGAAGACAGGAGCTACAGCAGGTAAAGGACTCAAGAAGGTGGCATGTAGACTAGACCTTCTTTCCTCTCTCTCATTCCTCTTCCTCCGCTGTTCTGTTTTGTTTCTGGGATTATCCATTCTTTCACTTATCCATTGAGAAAAGATTTATTGGACACTTACTACTTGCTAAACACTGTGCGAAAAATAATAATATTTGACATATATTGATCACTCTGCCCCATTTATCTTGGTTGAACAACCCGAGAAGCCTGCTACTATCATGATTCCCATTGGACCATTGGACAGACGATAAAATTAAGGCTCAGAGAGATTAAGTGACCTGCCTAGTCACACATCAGAAAATGCAGGAGGTGAGACCCGTACCAAGGCGTGTTTGACTCATAGCATCGAGCTGCTATGTCTCTCCCCGCCTCCCTCTTTTTCTTTTTCCTTCCTCTCCCTTGGGCTAGACTGAATGGCCCAATTAAGGTGGCAGGAGAGTCAGGCAAGGTCACGCTGGAGCCCGTTTAAGGCAGCACACTCCTGCTGGCCTGAATCCCCCGACGAAGCCCGCTGTCCCCATCCCATCTGCACTCCTTCCCGCCGCCAGCCCAAGCTCGAAGCCCCACGTGCAGACTCTGGTGTGATTCACAGCACCAAGATCGGTCCCTGGGAAGGAAAGAGGGCTCATAAAACCTTACAGTGGTTTTATAACGTCTTCTTAGCTTTTACAGGCGAGCTGGGCGGCCAAGGCTGGCGGATAGCAAAGTGTCTTGGGCAGATGGGTGGGCCCCATAGACCCAGAGCCAGTGACAACAGCTGCAAGTTTTTGTGAGGACAGCATCATCTTTTAGCTGCCTGGACTGGGACAGGCAGTACCTGAAGCAGCCATTTCTTCAGCTCTCTCTAGTTGAAAGAGCACTTGGACACCCAGGCCCACCAGGGACTTGCAGAGGAGGAACCTGAGATGGAGAGGTTGTGCGGACCATTTGGTGGCAGAGCCAGGACTCCGATGCCAGCTTCTCTTCCTGAATTCAAATCTGATTCTCTGTTCGTGGGATCGCCTGGCATGGCCCTGACTCTCAGTGCCCTGCGAGATTTCCACCTGCAGAGACCGGACCCAGGCAGCCTCCTACCATGAGGTCTGAGCCTGGCTCCGTCAGCCGGGTGTCCCCGAGCAAACTCCATGTACCTTTCTGCTGCCAGCTCCCATGTGTCGGGGATCTTTCACCCATGTCCATGCCCCTGGAGCCCCACTTCGTCCTCCTGCAGATCCTCCCTCTTCTGTTCTGCAAGCCTCCCCCAGCCCATCACCTACAGTGCAAAGTTCGCCTGGCCGTCAGACTGGGGGGCTCCGAGTGATGACAGTGCCCGTGTAATCACCTGCACCTCTTACTGATTTGGGTCATTCCTGTATTTTTTTAAAAGGTTTTTATTTATTTATTTGATACACAGAGAGAGATCACAAGTAGGCAGAGAGACGGCAGAGAGAGAGGGAGAAACAGGCTCCCTGCCGAGCAGAGAGCCCGATGTGGGCTCGACCCCAGGACCCTGAGATCATGACCTGAGCCGAAGGCAGAGGCTTAACCCTCTGAGCCACCCAGGTGCCTCCATTCCTGTATTTTTAATGAAAAAAAAAAAAAAAAAAGCCAGGTGGATGCTGTGCCTCTTCTATGGATGAGGAAACAGGCTCAGAGACATCAAACAGTTTTTCCCACGTCACCCAGCGGGGGACGGGGAAAACTGGGATCTGAATCAGGTCTTCTTCCCTTCTCATAGGTGAGCTTCAGATAGTCTCGGCTTGCTCCCAACTGTTCAGTCTGGCGATGTTTGAGACTCCGTGGGATTCTTGCTTCCTCCCTAGGTAAAAGCTAGAGTTCTTAGCTACTTTGGCTCAAAGTGTCTGGACGTTTTTGAGCTTGTGGTTTTTCAAATGTTAGGGTAGTATTCCCGAGTGATTGAACGCCAACACCAGCCCCCACTGAACCCCACTGGGACCTCTACCATGTCTCTACTGGGGTTCCTCCCCTGGAAGCTTCCCAGTGAGGCTTTTCCAGGCTTGGCTCTTTTGTAACACCCTAAAACCCTTCCTATGGTGAACAAGACCCCCATGCTAATCTGGCCCCCTCCTGCCCCTGCAACCCCATCTACCTGTCTCTGTGCCCCTGCCCCCTAGCCCCACCCCCCGCTCCCTGGTACCACCTGCAGCCTCGCGAGGGCCCCACGGAGGCCCCAAACTCTCGCACCCGTTCACCCCACACTGCTTCCTCTCCCCTGCGCTGTCCCCCACCTGGAGTGCCCTTCCCGCCTGTTTGCCTGCCAGTTGCTGACCCACACAGCAGGACACAGCTCAAAGATTCCCTCCTCCATGCAGCCTGTCCTGATACACATTCCTTTCTCCCACCAGAGAAGCCAACCCCTCCTCCTCTGCTCAGCCTTCACTGTGCGCTTGTTAGAGAACTAGCTGCTTGCTAAATCTGTGAGCTTTGGGCGATCAGGGATGCTGCTGGATCTCTCTCGTAATCTACCAGGCTTGTCAAAGATCCTGGTACACCGCAGACGTGCCGCAGGGGCTTACTGAACACATAAACACGTGAGTGTGAAGGGGAAGGGGAGGAAAACTACATTGTCGCCAGGCTTACAACTTCACCTGTGCGTCCACCCGCGGATGAATGGAAAACAGAACACGATAGACACTCGCAATGGACTAGTCCTCAGCCTTAAAAAGGACAGGAATTCTGGTACGGGTTACACCATGGATGAACATTGAGGACGTGATGTGCGGGGAAATATGGACAAACCCCGTGTGATGCCTCCTGTGTGAAGTACCCAGAGTGGGCAAGTTCAGACACAGAAAGCGGAATGCCGGTTGCCAGGGGCTACAGGCAGCAGGGTGGGGAATGACCACGAAGGCTCCCTAGAGGGGAGGACAGCAGAGGGGGTCTTCAGGGGTTCCCTAAAAGCCCCATGATGTGTAATGGTCTGCCCCTCCTCCGCAACGCCAGAACATGGGGGTCTCAGGTCATCCCCTAGTATTAAGCAAGCTCCAGGTGGGATTATGCTCGCCCTCCCCTTTCCCAGTATAACCAGTGAAAAGCTGCATCTGGCCTCTGTCTCTCAGAGGAGCGTTTGAAGGATGCACATACATACACACACAGTTTTGTTCCTTGACTTGCACAAAAGCTCCGCTACTCATCAACTTGCAGGCTTTGCGTTTCTGGCACCTCAAACCCTTTGGCCCCTGAGAATGCTGGGAAACCAAAATGGCAGCAGATTCCTTGGCCTGAACCCATGAATCCCGACCAGGGCTTCCTCACAGGCAGCCTCTGCCACTCCCCACCCTCTGGCGGTCGCGGAGGCCTGGGTGCTGGCTCCGGACGGTGGCAATGAGGTGAGCCTCCTATCCGGGAGCACCACGGGAGAGCTGGCACGAAGTCTCTCTTTTCTGGCACAGGCCACCAGGAGATAGGACACTCATGGAGGGAACCTCAAGGACAGGCTCTTCATGAAGAAAGTTTCAGGGGCGCCTGGGGGCTCAGTCGGTTAAGCCTCTGCCTTCGGCTCGGGTCATGATCTCAGGGTCCTGGGATCGAGCCCCACATCCGGCTCTCTGCTCAGCAGGGAGCCTGCTTCCTCCTCTCTCTCTGCCTGCCTCTCTGCCTACTTGTGTGATCTCTTTCTGTCAAATAAATAAATAAATAAAACTTTAAAAAAAAAAAAAAAGAAAGAAAAAAAAGAAAGTTTCATATGTGGAGGTCCTGCCAGAAAAGTCTGACCCCGAAAGCTCAGGTCGGTGTGGTACCTGGAGGGCTCATTGAACTGAGCGCCGATTATCCGCACACTCTTGTCTGCGTGCTTTGGGATGAACTGCAGAGCCCACAGTACGATAGGGCAGATGTCTGGGACACAACTACTCGTAAGAGAGGGCAGGGTGTCGAGAGATGTGTCCCAAATGTTGTAAGGGTTCAAAGGGCAAGCAAGGTACTCAGACCCTGGCCATGTGTCCAACCAAAGCAGCCTACCCTGTAAACAGCTTGGCGGAGGGGGATGTTTTTCCGGGAGAGTTCAGAGCAGACTGGATCCATCGTGGGATCCACTGCTCTTCAGCATAGAAGAAATTATGGCCGTGAGCTGACTACCTCTCCCCAGGCCTGTAGCTGGGGCTGCCCCAAGCCTTGGAATGGCAGGGAATACTGATGCCCCCAGTCACTCTAGAAAACAAGAAATAGGCTGGGAAGAAATAGAGTCAGACTTCAGCATTGGGTTCAATCTCGGCTCTTCCACTGACTAACTGTGTGCCCTTGGGAGTTATTGAACCTCTCTGAACCTTAGAATTTTTTCACCTGGAATATGAAGATGACAGTCCTTCCCTCCAGGAAATAAAGCCTCTCACACAGACCTGGAGCAGAGCAAGCGCTCGGGCAATGGCCATTGGTATAATTATTAGTCCCTAGTTAAGATGAGCTTGGATGGTCCTTTGGGCTACTAATGGATGCGATTCTGTTTCCAGGTAGGCACGGAGCCCTAGAAGTTTCCCAGCGCTGTTGGGAGATGCCTTATTTCTGAGCTTAGAACTTTGGGGGGGACGCCCAATGGTCTGAGGTTGTTATCAATAATTGATACAACATTGTTCTGAGGGTTACAGGAACTTCCATATGTAAAGAGCATCTAGCAGTGCCTGGCTCAGGGTAAGCGACAGGGTGGTGTAGAAGAGAACAACACAGACTCTGGAAGCACACTCTGGGCTCTGAACCCCAGCACCCCTAGCTCCTGGAAGTGGGATCCTGGGCAAGTCACTAAGCTCTCTGTGACTTGGTTTCCTCATCTATGGACTGAGGATAGTAGTCTCACAGCTCATCTTGTAGAGTTGTGGGGATTCAACAAGGTAATAGACACAGGGCATGCAGAGAAGCCGCTGGCACCCGGCAAGGGCTCCGTGAGTGTTTGCGCTCCTGCTTGTGAAGTGCCAAATGGGTTTTTGCTGCTGCTGTTCTTGTAGCAAGAGCACTGGATGCGAGTCTAGAAGAGCCAGGTTGCACTCTGCCCTCAACGATAAACAGCCGTCCAACAGCAGGCAGATAACTTCATCCCTGAAGCTCTTGTCTCAAAACCCAGGACAAGAACTCCTGTCCCACTGGCTCTGACGGATTCATGTGACAATGAAGGTGCTTTGAAAACTGTAAAGTAATAAATTAGAAGAGACAGATGGAAAAATAAAGTCGTATGACGCTGTTAAAGAATTCTTTTTAATTTGTGCAAGAGAGGAAAATATGTAGATAAACATGCTTGTTTATCTTGCATGGGAAATTGCTCAAAAAATAACTGGTGGGACCTAGGAGATGAAAGAGTGGGCTTGGGGACTTTTACTTTTTCCTTTAAACCCTTCTGTACTATTTGAATATTTTTTTTTAAAGCAAGCATAATTTCCTTGCATAACTTAAAATGAAAGCAACATTTTTCTGAACATTCTGGATTATTAGTGGATTGCCTTCGAACTTCAGAACACTTTGCGTTCTTGTCTTGACTCCGACGTAGAAATGAACGGGTACCCAGCCCCTTCACTCATGACCTCAGTCTTTCCTTCTGTAAAATGGGCATAAAATCCCCCTTTCGCGTCCCCCCCATCTTTACAAAAGCTATGAGGAAGATAAAGAAGTGATCTGTCTTAAAGATAAAAATGAAGACAAACGTAACACCTTTACTGAAACTAACTTCTTACCTCAAACTTAAAATGCAGAGCCTCTTGGCCTCCTCCAGGCACAGGCAGGCTCCGCTCCCCGCCCAACAGCCTGAGGGAAGGGAAAAGTGTCTATTGTTTTGCCCCGAGGCTCTCCATTAGTGATCACAGTGCTTTTGACCCCGCACAAAGCCTGAGCAGGCTTGGCCCCTACCCTCTCCTCCAGACTGGCAGAAGAACCAACCCTGTAAATGGAGACCCAGGAGTTTCCACTTTGGAGGGGAAGATTCTTAAAGGAGCAGGACCCTTACCCAAGACAGACGACATCACTTCCCGCCTACCCAAGACACCAAGACACCAAGACACCAAGACACCAGCAGCTACTGCCGCAGGAGAGGAGAGAGGAAGCCAGGCTTGGAGCGGGACCTCAGCCCCTCCGCCTTCCCCCTCTCTCACAGCCCCCCAGAAGCTGGCCACACTCCGTCCCCTGAGGCAGTGGCTGCTCTGTGATTCCCACTGTGTCATTGTGGCCTGTCTCCATTTGGAAAAGTCTCTTTCGGACCTCTCTGTACCTCTCCCTGCCTTTGTGGGGGGAGAGAGGGAAGGGGAAGGGAGAGAGAGATCATCTCAGCATTTACTCAATTAGTGGTAATTAGAAGGCAAGGCCCTGGCGCTCTCCTCACAGCTGCTCCGAGGCCGGGGACGGCTCCGGAGTAACTGCTAAATGGCCATTGGACACACTCTGTCTGAGACGGGCCTCTCCAGCCAGCTCCGGCTCCTGCTCCCGACGGCAGCCCCCGCACAACGCACACCACGCTCCTCTTCCTCCCCACGCCTGCTTCTCCAGGGCGGGATTTCTGGGGTTCACCCTGGGGTTCACAGCAGGCTTGGGCTATGTCCGTCAGGCCATCTTTTGGTGCCTTTGGCCAGCAAGGGGCCTGCTGCCCGGGCCTGCTCCCCAGATCCTGACTCCCCAGGCTGACCCAAGCCCCGCCCCCCAGAAGAGTGGCCTGGGGCCTTCTTCTTCCACGGGGCACCCCCACCGCTTGGGTCCCTTGTTGGGGCACCACGGTCTGGCACAGAGACCCCTGCGAGGCTGGGCAGCAGAGCCCCGACTCCAGGCTCTTGATGGGATCACAACTCCTCTTCCGTTCCCACGAGCCCAGACAGCAGGTTCAGAACCGTAGGAGAACCTCCAGTCTGATGACATGGCACAGGGTCAGCTCGTCCCTCGGTCCTCAGCAGCTGATCTCAGGAGGCGGAGCCGGAGGAACTGAGAAGCCGTTTTTTCTTAGGAGCGTGGCCCGCCCTGACCCCAACGTTCGGCACCAGCTGCTCCGTACCGTCCATCCTGCCCGTGCTTATTAATGATTCTGATTGACCTCTTTGCAGATCCATTATCTCTATGCCAGGGAATATACTATTAATTCCCATCTGTGCCAGATTACCTACAGCTAGTGGCTGGTACTTTTCCATGGTCTCACAACACATCTTAATCAGATGGTGAGTGGGTTTAATTAGCCGAAGTATAGGTTTTATTTTTTTTTATTCATATAACTACTTCATCTAATGGAAGCCTATTATCTGTGGCTTTTTTCCCATGCATAATGATTGCCGTTTTTAATTGATGGTGCATCAGGGGTTGCGGCTACAATATGGCAGCTGCAACACCAAGTTGCCTTTCCCCAGAACGAAGGTGGAGAAAATGAGTTGTCAGCGAGGCATCAGATTTCTTGCTTTCGCGGAGATGCGAGCTCCCTTGTGGAAGCTGCTGGCTCCTGCCAAAAGAAAGGAAATACGGTTCTCGGCTGGGCGACCCCTGGGCTTCACTGTTGCACAAGGCCCTCCAGGAGCCCTGGGGCTGGAGCCAAATCAGGACCAGCTGGGTGAGATAGCTATTTGTCAATCCAACCAGATCACAAGCAACCCCAGGGCAGGGACCCGGGCTTTCTCTTGTTCAGCTTCCTCCATCCCACAGGCCCTGGGCCGGGCTCATACACCTGGCGTGCACCCCACACGCACGTAGTGAGTTAAGCTCCAAGCTCAGAGGGTTCGGGAAACCGGGACTCTCGCAAAGAAAGTCCTTTGCCTTGAATGGAGGGTGAACCTGAAGTTCTCCCCCAGGGAAAGAGAGGGGTCCACTTTCACATTTGCACAGGGGCTCCTGTCCGAGCTATAGAAAGACCATCCTAGCTGTTCCCGTTGAGAGAGAAGACCCTGGTCCTCCATGGGATGGCTTGTCTAAGTTCCGGTGACCATCCGGAACAGAGCGGGATCTCCAAGAACAAAAATGTGTCCCATTTACCCAGATTAGAGGAGACAGAAGGGTGAAATGATCTGGTCAAAAGTGGGAATCCATTCATTTTCCAATGAGAGGTGGGTGTTCTAGAAATAAGCTATCTCAGGGGATTGATAGGGAACCCTGAGAGCCAGTTAGCTAAGCTACCAGGTGACCTCAAAGGCAAGGATTCCAGGGTGTTTGATCAATTTTCAAAGTGCTTCGGCTGAGCCAAACAGGGAGCCGGACTGACCCCCAGAGAGGCTCACCTAGTTCCAGGACAGAGAACACTGTCCCTCCTACTCTTCCTCATGTGCAACCTCCCCTACACACACACACACACACACACACACACCCCAATCTACCTCTTGCCTTCAGCTCTCTCCAGACTGTTAGCTCCACTCACAGGAGATCTGCATAGCTGGGTTCAAAGACTTACTTCCCCTACTGCTTGTCTCTTCCTGTTAAATAATGTGACGCCAAAAGGAGGCCACGGGAAGAAAGGGTGCTGGCGCTTTCTGGTTGAGCTGTCTTTGGCAGGAGAGTCAGAGTAACTGGGGCTGGCGGTATGGACATTCTCTCCCAGCTCACGGCCATGGGGGGGCTCTTGTTGCTGATGGCATCGGGTTTATTCCTTCCTTCCCGTTTTGCAAAAATATTTGTACAGAGACTTCTGTGCCTGACCCACAGTCAGTGGCAGACAGGAGCCACGGATCCCTCCTGCAGCGTTTTACAGGGTGACGGATCAGATAATGTACACTTAGCGAGTGCACAAATAATGTGAATCAGGGTTGGCATAGTGCAGTGAGGTGTAAAAAAAGCAATTTGAATTGTTCTAGGGAAACGCCAGAGCTGCTCTGACATGCTTGCTTGCCAGAATGCTGCCCTGTGCCCCTCCAGAGGCTGAGCTCTAGGCTCTGGCCGGAATGGTAACGACATTGCCTGGAGGGGAGCTGCCCCAGACATGGGAGAGGCTCTGCATCCACGCAGAAAAGGGAAAGGGTGCGAGTGGCTGAATGAAACAGAGCTCCAGTTCATACTGGAGGGGATGGGTGGACCCACTGGTCTGTGCAGACTCTCTTCGGAAGGAGGGAGGGAAAGAGTGAGATGCTGAGTGTTTCCGTTGACATGGCCATGGATATCCACTCGGGCAGATCTATCCACAGTCTGCTTGGACTCGGGGAAGTCTTCTCTTCCATCCCCCTGCCTCCAGGCAGAGCTGTTCCTCCTCTCCCACCCAGCAAATGGGTTTCGGGTTTGTTTCAAAGGTTCCCCCAAGGAAGAGGTTTCCCAGTCTCTCTTACTCATCCGTTCCAGAATCTCATCACGCCCGCCCTCCGGAAGCTCTTCGCATTCAGCCTACATCAGACCCCAGAGGTGGTCTTCGGCTTACACATCGCCACGAGGGTCTGGGCACGCTTGGGAAGTGCATGGCGTGTGAGCTGGTGCGTGCCTAAGCAAAAACCCGGCCACAGGGCCGTGTCTCCCCTCTCCCGGCGAGGGCTGGGGAGGTGATCAGGAAGCCGCTGCCCATCCTGCCAGCCGGCCCCTTCCCGCGGCCCTTTCCAAGCCCGGCTGCCCCAAGCCTGCTTCGTCGGGATCCCGTTGCTCTCCGGCTGCCGAACCAGACTGCCTGATGACACTCCACACGTTGACAAGGCTGATCCCCCTCTCGTCCTGTCCTGGTCAGCCTCTGTCCTCACAGCCCCTCCTCCCAGCACACTGCATCCACGAGACTTCCTGTCCAGGCCCGGAGACAGGCTGTTTATCACTGTGACACCTGCTGGGCAGGCTCACCTCGCACAGCCGCTGTGTCTCCGCAGCTCTCCCAGCCCTCGCCTCCCCCGGCCTCAACGTCGGCTCCCAGCTCTCCGGGGAACTGAGGCTGTGCGCACGGAAGATGGTCAATAAAATGGTTTGGATTTATTTTTCAATAACAACAAGCAGACATTGCCAACCTCTTCCATTAAAGTCCCTTAGTCAAGCCAAGCTCCAAACCTGAAACTCAGCATCTGGGTGTTTTATGAGATCTGGTCATAGGGGAAAGTGGTAGGAAATCTCTTGATTGTTTCAAATGAAAGCCGATTACAGGGAGTGAGGGAGTTTTCTGGTGACTTGGGAAGCTGAGAGGTTTCAGGATAATGGATGGCCAGGCCGCCGTTCGCCCACCTGAATTACTGACCTCAGAGTGGCCAGGCGGGGAGCCCAGCACAGATTAAGAACCCAAACAAAAGGGAAGATAGGACAGGCCTGGGGACAGGCAGACTGCTGAGGGACTGGCTGAGGCCTCCAGATTTTTTTCCCAGGAAATCTGGGGACACATTTCCATGTTGTCTTTGCATAAATTTGTATGCTGATTTGCATACATTTGCATTTTGCCTTCAAAACACCCAAACTCCCAGAATATAAAATAAAATGCAATTAATTAATTAATTGGTGTGATGGATGGCAAATGCAGCCATACTAAAAATATAGGAGAGGTGAAGGACTCTGACCAAGGGACAGACTTTCTAGCTCGTCACCCTAGACCAGGATGGATCTGGGAATATGCTACAAGCGGTTCCAGAGTTTTCCGTCTCCCCCGCCACCAGTAGGCCTTTGGGAGCAGGCGTGCACACAACTCTTTGATCCTCATATCCCTGGGCCCCAGAACAGGGCTTGTCACATGTGAGACTATTAATAACTGTTTGTAGAGGATGTGAACCGATGGCTAAGTGAATGTGTGACTCCCCTGTAAACGTATGACCGGATGAGAGGGTCGGAAAGAACAGACACTCAACCGTCCTCAGAACCAACTAGACAGAGTTCAGAGGAGCCCTCAGAGGGAATTTGGGTGAAGAAGTTGATCAGGGACACAGCTCTGAGCAGACCCGTTGGGGAGGAGCTCTGGGAGCAAGCCTGGAGCGAGGTCAGAGCCTGTGGGGCTGAGCCCCCCCACAGGGGCAGGTGCACTTGGACCTGAGCAGACAAGGACAGAGATCCAGACCACGTGATCAGGGGAACAAGAGGACAAAGTAGAAGCTGTGGGGTCCATCCTGTCTGCCCAAACAACGAGCCTTTCTGGTCTTCTGAACCTGGAGAGGCCCCAGCAGGTGACCCAGCCCATCCTCGCTCAGTGCCCAACCCAGGGCCTCGTACAGAAGACACTCAGCAAGTTCTTCCTAAAGCACCTTTTACAGAACACTCAACAACTATCCACCAGCCCACTGATGGCTTGACTGACTCCCTGGCCACCTTTCAGCAGTCCTCATTCCTCGCCCTAGCTCAACTTCTCACTCAGCAGCCACCTCCGTGCTGGGAGCTAAATGGTTTTTGTAGACTCCAAGAGAGAGTCCCCATTTGGCATAAGGCGATCCCATCCCTATGATTGTGTGGGACGCAGCTGCTGATTCTTTGAAACGGGTAGTTTTACCTGATACCTCACCGAATCCTGCTTAGTACCACAAGAGCCTGCTCTCGGTTATCCGTAATTTGGAAAGCATCAGGGATCATTGCTTTCCATCCTATGCGCATCTCCCCTAGGTTGACCTGTCATCATGAATAGCCAGGAGAATGGACTTCGGAGTTGGTTGCCCCATTAGAATCTTGGCTCCATGCTCTGTAGTCTAAGACCTTTTTAAACTTCTTCCTGTTTAACTTCTTCCTGTCATCTGTAAAATGGGGGCAATCGTGGTAGCTACCCTGTAGGCTTGTCCTGAGGGTTGAATGAGATCATTCACAGAGTCCTGGGGACAGTGCTCGGCACAGAGTGAATGCTCCCGGAGCTTAGCTTCCCTTACTGTTTTATAATACAACCTCTCACCCTTGCTTTCAGGAAAAAGAGGAGACCAAGGTGATGAGGAGGTGGGAGCAAGGGTTTCCCAGACGTGACTGCTCAGGGCCCAGGGTAGAGATTTAACAGTTTTCTCCTCACTGTGCGTCTCCCAAAATATGAGCTCTGAAGCTAATGCCCAGAGAGAGGTCGGGATGTTGTTTGGACAAAGAGGCAAGGGGTTCTCCGAAGCTGACCCGGGCATCTTCTGAAGGCCAGGACAGGTAACCTCATCAGGGACAGTGGGAGAGCCAAGGATTGGAGGATATGGCCCCGGGCTTTGGGGACCAGGCTAATGTGAGGTCAGGGAAGAAACTACGGAGGAAGCAAGCCTTCCCTGGGGATGAGGACCCCGGGCACCCTCAGCCTTGGGATGCTGGGGAAGATGAATGAGAAAAAACCTGCCATCAGACGATACTGGAAGATTCCAGAAAGGAATACTGGTGCCCACACTGTCTCTTCCCCCCTTGTCCTGGCTCTACACTCAGCTGGGACCCATGGCCGAGAAAGAGAATTTGAAGAAGCAACTGGCTTCTCCGTCAGTTCCAAGGAGAACAACAAGCAGGGCCTCCAGAGATGCAAAATTGTCCCGAGCTGAGCTGACGTAGAAGACATCGAGGCAGAGCATGAACCAACAGGGGTGTATCTCACCCAGTGCCTGTCCTAGGGCCACAGGCTCATGGGCTGACTCAGTCTATCCTCGGCAACAACCCGGTGACGGCGGTGTCAGTGTTCCCATTTTGCAGATGAGAGCCAGAGAGATAACAGATTTGCTGAAGTCCAAAAAACAAGTGACTAGAAGAGGCCAGATTAGAGTACAGGTCTTCCCAACCCCAAAGCCTCTGCTGTCTTTACTACTTCGGAGAAGGAAGAACACGAACTGAGAAGAAAAAATATGGGGGCAGAGGTGTTGGGAAAGGAAGGAGACGAAGGAGCTTGGTGGGGGCTTGGAGAGGAGAAGAAGCTGGAGCTGGGAAGTGTGTGCATATGACATTAAACGGATAGTATGCAAATGAGATGCAAACCACATGCAAATGAGTACATGGAAGTGTTTTTTTTTAGCCAACCACTCAACTCCACTTGGCACAATTGCAGCACAAGGCATACCTGCCCAGAGCTAGCAGCATCCGTACTTCCAGCAGAAATAGTGTCTGGGCTAGAGAGGCCCCTTTTTCACTCTAGCTGGGGTCTCCTGCCTCCAACCTGCTGCTCTCGTCCTTTGTCCCTCACCCCACCTCCCCATTCTGAGACTGAGGCCGATCACAGGTGCGTCCATCCCTCCAGACCCTCCCCAAGGCAGCCGGCCTCTCAGCCTCCTAATAAGGTGACCCCTCACCCCTTGATCTATCTCCTCTTCTGTTTACCTTCACCAGGAGGGTTTCTGGCCACCTGGGATCAGCCACTGCCATTTTCCTGACCCCTCTTGTCAAATGAATCTCCCGGCCCGGGGCCTTGCTTTACCAAATGGCAGCAGAAGCAGAAAGTAGCCTTTTAAGGGACCGCCTCTGACCCTGACCATTCTCCGTAGCTTTTTAAGCATGCCAGCTTGCTTCCCAGGCCAGCCTCTGGCAGAAACCGGAAGAAATCTTCTAAGGGGATCTTATAATGCACCTGCCTTCAGGACACAGTGGTCGGTAACCTCTTCCGTGCTTGGAGATGCCTGGGAAGAATATAGGGCTGGCCCCAGCTATCCCTCCCCATTTCTGTTCCTTCTCTTCTATTCGGAAGTTCTTGCCAACATCTACCTTATGTGCTGGCGGTTGCAGGGACAGCTGCTTCTCCATTGTGTGGTCCTTAGTGGGGATGGCAAATCTCGGCCCTCTCGCCTTCTGATGTAAGAAAGGAATGGGCACTTGGGGAATTGGGAAGAACAAGCTTAGCAATACAGAGTTGAGACGCTTATTGACAAAATACTGGACTCGTATTTTCTGCTCAGAAACCAGAGCTCACATCCAGGACTCAGTGCCAATGGCCCACGAGACCTCCCGGCTCTCGCCACGGGCAAATCCTGGAACCTGAGGAAGGCAGGACCTCTTTGTGCTGTATTTTTTATGTTTCCAAAAGGGGCTCCGGGTAATCGTTTTGTTTTTAAAGTCAATATCAGAAGAGCCATTTGCGAGATGGACTGTCCACGAGGGGAATCACTGAAAGGCATCAACCTCTTGGCCAAAATATTGTGAAGTTTGTATATTCCGGCCCAGAGGTCAGTCCCTCCGAGAAGACATTGTCTCCTCTCTATGGCCAGGTTCAGATTCAAGCAGCAGATAGTCAGCATGTGTTATGTACCAGCCACTGTGCTAGTTACCATCATATACGTTATCTCTTAAAATCCCATCATCACACATGTCTTCAAGACAGGTCCTCCTAACCCAGCTGAACAACTGAAGAAACAAAGGGTCATGTCTAATTTAACAACTACGCAGTCTCTCTTGGAACCTTCATAGTCAGGAAGTCCTACCAGATGTCTACCTAAATACTTTCACTTTCTTAGTATTTTACTTATTTGTTTGTTTTTTTAATAGAGCACAAGCAAGAGGAGGGGCAGAAGAAGAGGGAGAAAAAGAATTTCAAACAGACTGTGCGCTGAGCACAGAGCCCAGCATGGGGTTCGATCTCATGACTCTGAGGTCATGACCTGAGCCAAAACCAAGAGTTGGACGCTTAAACGACGGAGGCACCCAGGGGCCCCTACCTAAATGCTTTCTTAATGCTATTTTCCTCTCATTGTCTTCTATCCCAGATATGGAAATCAAATGATTAACTCAAGCTACCTTCTGTGGCTCAAGGTTGGACATGGCTGCTAATCTCATTCCTCACGCCAGCCCCCCTGCCCCACCACTACCAGCATACCGCTGAACCCACACCCCCGCCCCTGAGGGAAAGAAGGCAGCTCCCCAGCAAGCGAGTGGTGGTGGGAAAGACCCTCTGGCAGGGTCACAGGCAAAGTGGCAATCCCTCCTGACCCTCTGGTCGCTCTAGAATGACTCAACAGTCCTACCTGCCGGCACTCTCCCTTTCACATTGCTGTTCCTGGTGTCTTCAGCGAGGAGGCAGGGGAAGCAGGCTAAGAATATTAAGGGGACACACATAGCCTTGTGACTACATTAAATTCTGTTGCATGGCATCTCCATGGGCTGCTGTTTTGACAAATAGCATTTTCATCACCCAAACCTTTCGGTCACCAGGATTCTGCTGATCTAGCGCCGGGCTGAACTGCGTATGGCACAGACACGGTCCTGCCTTCTGAGAGCGGAGGTCTGACCCTTCCTCAAGGTAGATGACCTCCATCAATTGGGCCAACCTTCCCAAAATGCCAGGAAACTAGAAAGGTTCAAAGAAATCAAAGATATTAAATTTGGGCAAGGCAAAAATTGCAAGATTTCCTCCAGACCATTAAAAAATCTCCCCTGAAAATTGTCTTACACAAAATCTTCTCCATACATATGGGGTCCCAGGACCTAGAACACTGTAGGGCACAACATAGGCAATGAATATATGTTAGATGAATGCATAAATAAAATTCAAAACAAGAGACAGAGTGGAGACAGACTTCCCTGATCCCCTAAAACTCACCATCCGCACTTGGGCCAAATGACCTTGTCTTATTGTCTCGTCCGCATCCCCACTCTGCCTACACTGGCCCCAGGGGAGCTTGGCTGTGCCTTGTTCGTATCTCTGCAGAAAGATACTTAGACACCTCATTCTGCTGGAGGAAGCTTCTCACTAAGCCCGGGGACAGCTGGGATTATGCCTGGCCCTGAGTTCTTTATAAGGAAGCTTCAGACAATGGAGGCCGGCTTCTTGGAAGCCAAGAAGCTTTGTTAAAAAGACAGCTAGTTAGAGAGTGGACAGTATTTTTAAACGCATGAGTGTGCTGAATAATTAAGCAAAAACTTTTGTTTTCATGGAAAAATTTCCTCCAAATGCTGCATCAAGCAGGGCACCGAACTTGCCACAGGCAGTTGTTGGCAAGATAGCGAGACTGTGTTTCTTCCAGTCCAGGGAAAGGGAATTCAGATCAGACCTCCAGGCTTCCGCCCTCGGTTCAAACAGAGCCTGTCCTTTCTGACACAGAACAGTCACTCTGGGTGAATCAGAAAAGGTCTTTGGAAGGTCATTAAGCTTTTCCCCAAGGCTTTGCACTGAAATCACTCCTGCTCTCCCCCTGCCCAGAATTTCATTGGATCATAAGATTTTGGAGCAACCAGTGCAAGCCTCTGTTTTATAGCAGAAAACCTGGAGAACCAGAGAGGGTAAGAGATTTGCCAGAAGTCACAGAGCAGGTGGATGGTGGAGCCTATTCCCTGAAGAGCTCTTCACTCTTCTCTGCCCACCCAAGTGGAGCTCACCCTTCCAGTCCCTGCTCCTCAAACTCTGATGTAGATCTCCCACCCTGCAAAGATCTGTCCCTCCTTCTCTGAATTTTTAAAACCCTCACTTCTTAGGATGTTTCTCCCCTGCACCATTCATGCTCTCTTATCTCCTGCGACGTTGCGTTACTGCTAGTTACCTATCATCCGTCAATTTCTTTCCCGGTCGCAAAGGATGGGAGCACTTTCTCACACCCCTTCTGTATCTCCCTCGGGGTATAGCCCGGGAATGATGCTTGCTAAATATTCGTTGAAAATGTAGATCAATGGATAGTGGGATGGATAGACTGAGTGATGAATGATAGTGTTTAATCAGTACTTAATGAATGGGAATAAATAAAATGATAAATTAATAAAATTATTCCAAGCAATTGGGTTCAGTATTTGCTTAAAGATGCAGCAGGAGTTTACAGTTTCTGTATATATACACTGATAGATGCACAGTGCTTGAACATCACAGCCCTCGGGCCATTGCCCTGCAAATTCACTTTACAGATGATAAAACTGAGGGACAGAGAAGAGAGAGGCCAGGAAAAGACCCAGAAGGATTTGGAGGCCCAGGTAGAGATACCCAGTGTGCAGTCCTCTTGGTGAATTTTCGTTCCTATAGATAAGGGTTAAACTGGAATAACCTCAGACACCTTCCGGTGGGCTCCCCTGGGCCCCAGGAAGTGGTGAGAAAATAATTCTTCCCTCCAGAGAAAGAAAAAAACATAGTTAATGTTTCTTCTTCATACCCCAAATTACAGGTGTGATGGGCGGGTTATTAATTACAAAACTGTCTTCTGAAGCCGTAATGGAGACAGGGGGTGTTTTCTTTTTTTCATTCTCTAAGTACTTACAGCAAATTTTAGCATTAAAAATTACTTGAGTCAAAATTATTTACCAGTATGGTAATTCTTTCCTAGACGACTCAAAGCTTGCCATCATTTCCCTTACCAGTCCCACCCGATAGAGTAATTGGCTGCAATTAGCAATGACTTTGTCATCCCTCTCAGAATCTGGCTTCAGCATCCGTGAAACACGCAGATCTTTCTCTCTCCCAGTGGGGACTCAGAGCTTCTGCAAATCTTGTTCTCCATTTAGAGAGGGAAGAGGAAAGTATGCCCCCAAGGAGCGCATCACGGCCTCGCAGAGACGGAAGGAGCCTGCCATCGCTTGGCCCAGAGCTCCTCCAAGGGTAGTACAAAAGGCAATTCTAGGCGATACGCAGATGAACCTTGACGAAAATTCACAGTCAAGCCTATTCTAATATACATTCGAAAACTCTGTGACTCGCACACCGAACCTGTGTATTGCGGATGGCGCGTTTAGGGAGAGGACAGGTTTTTCAAGCAAGCGGATGGAAAGAAAAACACGGAGATCTGACAAAACTCGTGGAAAAAAGTACTTGCATGAAGTGAAGTTTGGGAGATAGCGATGGTCACACGCTCTCATTTAATGTGGGACTGGAACCCAGCTCTGGCAATCCCCAGGCCATGCTTCCTCTCCTCCAGACCACGTGACCTCTCCCGTCTCCCAGAACAGCTCTCAGGAATGAGGTGAGACAGGCCAGGTTCCTTCTGCAACCAGGAGGCCACGTTTCAGGATTGACCCTCTCTTCCCCACACCCCCTCCCATTCTTCCCCTTGTGGTCCTGAGCTGTCTCAGGGAGACAGTTTATGCTCAGATTTCCAAACCCACCATCTTGCCCCCTCACGAGCAACTCATCCACTCAGCACACCATCCTTGTCCCAGAGCCCCATTCCCTCCTGGGACCATTTCAAACTGGTTATACCAGAGGTTGAATCTGCATCCCCTTGCTGGTTGCACATGTGTGTTTTTAGAAGTACTTCCTAGCGGGGAGAGAATGGTTCTAAGGGCAAAGTCACAGGACAAGGAGATAAGAGGGCCTCCTCGCCCTTCAACCATCAACTGAGAAATCTGTGCTCGCCCTAAAGGCGCCATCCACAATACACAGCTGGCTACGTTTTACATTCAGGTGCCGTAGCCTAAGAAGCAGTTGTCTGATTAACACCACTTTGTAACTAGTCTCCAGTTGGAAGACCCTCCTTGTTGACTTTATCCTCCCTGCGCTCCGGCCTGATGTTCCCAAAGACCAGTCAGAATGGCTAAAATTAACAAGTCAGGAGACAACAGATGTTGGCAAGGATGCGGAGAAAGGGGAACCCTCCTACACTGTTGGTGGGAATGCAAGCTGGTGCAACCACTCTGGAAAACAGCATGGAGGTTCCTCAAAAAGTTGAAACTAGAGCTACCCTATGACCCAGCAATAGCACTACTGGGTATTTACCCTAAAGATACAAACGTAGTGGTCCAAAGGGACATGTGCACCCCAATGTTTATAGCAGCAATGTCCACAATAGCCAAACTATGGAAAGAACCTAGATGTCCATCAACAGATGAATGGATAAAGAAGATGTGGTGTGTGTGTGTGTGTGTGTGTGTATATATATATATATATATATATATATATATAATGGAATACTATGCAGCCATCAAAAGAAATGAAATCTTGCCATTTGCGACAACGTGGATGGAACTAGAGGGTATTATGCTTAGCGAAAAAAAGTCAATCAGAGAAAGACAATTATCATATGCTCTCCCTGATATGAGGAAGTTGAGAGGCAACGTGGGCGGTTTGGGGGGTAGGAACTGAATAAATGAAACAAGATGGGATCAGGAGGGAGACAAACCATAAGAGACTCTTAGTCTCACAAAACAAACTGAGGGTTGCCAGGGGGAGGGGGGTTGGGTTATGGACATTGGGGAAGGTATGTGCTCTGATGAGTGCTGTGAAGTGTACAAACCCGGCGATTCACAGACCTGTACCCCTGGGGCTAATAATACATTATATGTTAATTAAAATTTTTTTAAATAAATAAATAAAAAATAGATTATAAAAAAATCGGTCTGCTTCTATTAATGGCCTTTTCCTCAACCCCGGATGTAATCTGTGTGTTGAGTTTTACCATCCCAATGTGAAGGCGGGGTGGGGGGCTGTGAAGGACTGACGCAGGTACAGAACAGTCAAAAATAATGGCCACTCTTGCCCAAACCCAAATGGCAAGGGACAGAGGGGGCCCCTGATGTCTGGGTCCCTGGTTTCAGAGTTGCGGCTTACACCCAGCATCCTTATGCCCACCACCATCTCCCACCGCTTTTCATTCCTTCTCCCTTCAATCAAACACTTCAAAGAGACGCCCGCCCAGAGAAGAGAACTGTGAATCCCCCGCGCACCGGTTTCCACGAGAGGAAACCAAAGAATGTTTCTTTTCGAGACCGCGTCCGCTCATCCAAACCAATTTTTCCAGTGGAGGTAAGGGGACTTCAGCTCCAAGGCGGGCTCGGGGGCTGAGGAAATTCAGATGGGAGGCCGAACTCCCAGGAAAGTGAGAGGAGCCCGGGGGGAGAGGGCCTGGCAGGGGAGAGCGGGGAGAGGCAGGGACACGACAGGAAGGGAGCCAAGGAAGGCTGAAGAGAGGAGACAAAGCCCCAGAAAGCATTTTATTTTTCTTCCTTAAAGAACAAAAAAACAAACCGTTTCAACTGACAGGAAACGTGCATCCGCCGAAGGCATTATTAGGACGGGAGATAAGGAAACACGGAGATAGGAAATAATTATTTTGTATCTGTCTTTATAAATGAAAATGAAGGGCATTAACTTAAATAGGATTTAGGTTGGTGGGGACAGAAGGGAAGGAATTAGGGAATATTGCGATAACATAGGAAATGTTTATTAAAAGGTCAGAGGGCTCTTGAAACCGACAAGGCCCAGCAAGCCCGATAAAACCCGGCCAAGTGGCCCATGAGACCCGCGAGGGCCACCACTTGTGCAAGGTAACTCAGATCAGGGCAGATGGGGGATGGAAAAGATGACGGACCCCTTGGTCGGCCTTGGGACCAACAGGTGCGAGTCAGGCTGGTCGCTGTGCCGGGAGCAGCTGAGACGAGGGCAGAGGTACCCTGGGCTAGACTCAGTCCCTCCCGCAAGACTCTCTCATCCTCCCTTCCCTCCCCCTGCTCACGGGAGGGGTTGGAGCTGGAGAAATTGTGTGGGGAGGGAGGGAGCCACATCAGCCAGAATCCCCACACTCTTCAGAGACCGGCAAACTCACAGGGTCCCCGTGCCCACCCCCTGGCCCCATGGGGGTGTATCCAGCCGGTCCCTTGAGAGCCATCTCCAGTATTTCTTAACATGAAGCAGGGAAGGTGCTAGAAAGCCCCAGCCTGGAGAGAAGCCTCTGGCATCGGACTGCCTGGGTCTGAATTCTGGCTCCGTCCCTTTCGAGCCACGGACCTCGATCCCTGGCTTAACTCATCTGAACCTCAGCTTTCTGCACTGTCAAATGGAAAACAAATGACCATACCTTTCTCATCAGGCGGTTGGAGGGATTAAGTGAGATAATATCAGAAAGTTCTTAGAACAATAAATAGAGCCAATAATGAAATACAGTTATTATAACACTATTACGGAGGCGTCCTGGCTTACTTTCAAAACCAGGTAAGTTCTTCTTTATAGCTAAGCCGAAGCCTTTCTTCTGCCATTTGAGCCTCTCCTTCGCAGAAAGGAAGCAGGCGTTCCGTCCTTCTACACACCTCCCCGCCTTGGACCTCGAGCTCTGCCGCAGAAATGGCTCTTCCCCTTCCCCATCCCAGCCAACCCTTTCAGCATCGCATTCAGCAACAGCTCCCGGCAAAGCCAGAGGTGGAAACTTTCTGACGGCTGAAACCCCTATCGGACTGGGAATGTGGAAAGCTCTCAGAGGAGAAAGGATCTGTGGCTCAAGTCCAGGAGGGACGGAAGCCACAGGTTCCCGTCACCTCATCGGCGCGAACTCAGCTTAGAAAGACATTCTGACACTTGTACCTCCTTGTCCACGCGGGTGCGCTAAGTTCCGAGCAGGCTTTCCAGGGGCAGAACGCCACACACGGGCACGACTGCTGGTGTCTAAGCTGAGTGTTTCCCTGAAGAAATCTGGGGGCTGGCTTTTCGGACTCACCGAAAGCTCTCTGCTGACAGAATCAGATAATCAGCTAATACCCGACCCCATAGCATCGGGATCCTTGGGATGGATACATAACAATGTCATCAGGCCTGCCTTCTAAGAGCCTTAGCCAGCTTACTGCCTCTTTGAGAGAGTCTGCCCTGGGTAATTATTCCTAACTCATGCCCGTGGAGAGGGCTAAGTGTCATGTCGCTGTAATCCTCTGGAAGGATCTCTCATTGGCTCCATCAAAGGGGTTGCACACACGGCTTCTACTCTACATTTAGCTTTTCCTGAAGTTCTGTGCTGGCTCTTGGAAACGGTGGTTTCCTCCTGCCAAGAGAACAGCTCTCATAGATGAGTTCCAGAGAAAATGGGTAAAATTTTGGCCTGAGGGTCCGCAGGGGGCAAGGGCAGGGAAGGGATCAAACGTTACTCCGTTCCAGGAATCCCAGGCCAGAGTCTACCCTTCCCAGCCCACCTTGCAGACAGTCCCTGGCTCACCCTTTCAGGTGCACGGAGAACCGGGACAAAGTGAGTAGCCAAGTAGCCCTGGGCATCGGTCTCCGGTCCAGGGGCCTTTCTGGGAAAGGGGAAATATTTGAGATGCAGAAAATCAACATTTGTGTTTGTGTTCAAAGCTGGGAACGTAACCGGCTCCTCCGTCTAGAGTAGGTACCTGCAGGGCATTGGGGAAGGGCAAGATAGTAAGGAGGGTAATAATAGCAATACGAATCGTGCCTCATTGCGATCGTGAGCGTGGGGGCCCTGGAGACAGAGCTGGGTTGGAATCCTGACTCTGCCACTCACGCGCCGTGGACCTTCCCATAACCTCCCAAGCCTCCACCTCCATAAGCAAGGGGAGAATGGTGTTATCAGTCTCCCGGGGATTTCCGTGAGGATTAAATGAGCAAGCGCCTATCCAGTAACGGCCAGCACGTCACGGACGCCCAATACAATTAAAAGCCTTCCTCACCTCCTTTTATTTTAATTCAGCATTTTACAGTTTACAAAGAACTTTCACCTACAGGAACTGCTGCGGTTCTCACCAGATCCCCTTCAGGAAGCCGCGATGAGCTCCAAGTCTTAAAGAGGGAACACTGAATCTCAGGGAAATCTAACGACTTGCCCAAGGTCAATGACCCGCCTTTTCAAACAATCAAATAGAAGCTAGTAGCTTCGGTGGGATTTTGGACATTTGGCGTGGGTATCCAGCACTCAATACCAAGTGAGAATCCTTACCCAGGGCTTGAAGGGTCTTGCCAGAAGGAGGATGATTGACGTCTCACGCCCACCTGGCGTGAGGCTGTACCTGAACCAGACCAGGACACGGCTCTGCCAGGGCCATTTGCAGGCTTGGGGGTAGATGAGGGTCCTAGTGCAAGGCATTTCAAAGCCACTAGGATCCAGGACTCTGTTGTAGCTCAGTGGAGAGTGGAGAGAACGGGGGGACAATGTCGCCCATGAATAATGCATACAGGGTGCTAAGCTTCCGTTTCAGCCAGATCCAAATGCTCATTTCATCTTTGATTTTCCCTTCTGGCAGCGCCATTCCCTACAGCCACTGATCCCGGGGACGTCGCTTGGAGCCGTATGGCCGCCCGCTAAATTGGCTGTTCTTGATGGTGAATAGAAAGAGGGGGGCTGGGGGCAGAGGGAAAGAGAGAGATAAGTGGAGGGGAGGGGATTAGGAAAGATGAAAGAGGGAGATGAGAGAAGGAAGATCTTTCGCTGGACTGCTGTTACACAGACTGCCACAGACCCTGAGAACTTGGTGAGGTTTTGTTCCAGGAGAACTTTCCTGGTCTTCTCCGTGTGTGGTTGCCACAGACTGAACTCTTCTCTCCCCCAGAAGCGGGAGGGGTGATGGGCCGGGCCCCTAGCAGAGGGGGAGAGCCGGGAGAGGGGGCCTGTCCTCGGCGGCGGCAGGAGGAGGAGAAGAGGAGGAGGAGGAGGACGGCTCGGGCAGGGGTCGCGCAGCAGGACCCCAAGCCCAGCCGGGGGCTGAGCGCAAACACAGGAGCAGCAGCAGCCCCGATTTGGGGTGTGGATCTGGAAGCAGATGAAGGCTACGTAACCCACTTATTACAGGCACCAACACAGCCCAGGTCACCCTCATCACTACCCGGGGCAGCTACAATTCCCACTAGGCCTGGGAAAGCAAGGGGGCCTCTGTGGGGTCAGAGGGTTGGAAGGTCGGAGGCTACAGGGGCATCAAGGGTGGGGCAGGAGGAGGGGAGGACACAGAAAGCTCACGAGTGGGGGCAAGTCACCCCTTTGTGGGGAGGGAGGGGCTCTGCTCCTGGGCGGGGAGGGGGGCGTCTATTTTCAAACTACAGCTGGAAGCAGGGCCCTTCTTAAAAGCCAGCAGGTAGACAGCTCCGGGAGAAATTGCCAATGGCTTTGTTTTCTTTGGGGCAGCTAGCCGAAGCAGCTGCGGCTGATTTTAATGAGACGTCATCATACTCTCACCATTCCGCGAGCTCCACACTGAGCCCACCGAGGAAACCTGCTCAACCCCCAAAATGATCAGACTTGTCAAAATAGGATCATTTCGTTCCTTATTATAAATGAAAAGAAGATATGATTTAAGTGTCATCCTCTGGGCGTGCGAGCTGGATTCCTATAAATCAATCATCCAAAATAAACTCTTTGGAGTGATTTCACTACAAATATGCTGGAAACAATTTCTTTAAACAAAGCATAAAAGTATTACTGTGTGTCGCCCACATCGAAATGGCTTTAGACATGCATTATTGGGTTGCCGGGGTGTTCTTTGCTTAAAATATGTTATTTATGGTGTCGCACCTGACAAGCGAAGTCAGCGCAGCCCGCCAGCCGGAAACCCGCTCGCCGTCGTGTCAGGCCCCACCGTGAATCATCTGTGGCAAGAGGAGGGCTACAGGGGTGACAGAGAGAGAGGGCTGAGGGCCGGGCTGGGGACCCTCGCCTCTGCAGCTGGGACCCACCCCAGAGTGGGTGCCACTGCATCCGAGGGTGGTCAGAGAGAGGTGTCAAGCCACAGGCTGCTTGGGTAGGCTTCCTGGATGTGTTCCTTAGCCCATGAGATTTGGGCAAATTTTTCCTTCCAGGTTTGCTTCTCAAAAACAGGGGGTCACGGTGAGATCGGTAGCCGAGCAGGATTAAGACAGTAAGGCACTTGGACCCGTGTGCCCCGTCTGGTAGCACAGAGAGCATCAGCCATGAGCCCTACACCTTGTTAGGAGCAGGAGGCCAGCGGTCTCCTGTCTCAGAGAAGCTGGCCTGGTGCTTCTTCTCGTTTGACAAGTCTGTCTTAACGTGGCTGTTTTCACTTCATTCTCTCCAGAGAACCAGACTTGCAGACGGTGAAGGTCTGGGCGCCGTACAGTTCTGAGACCCCATCTCGCCCTGGGGTGTCTGCATCCTTCAGTGTTAGAAGGAAGACAGTGTGGGGAAAGGGGTACAGCTTGTCCCTCGAGCCCCCCCTCCCCCGCCCCGTGTCTCGCTCGCTCCTCCCCGCCGCGCCTCCCGCCTGGCCCCGGGCCGGCCGGCCTCGTTCTGTAGGGCTCTGACCTGTCCGCATTTTAACAACCTCGTACCTCAGTCGAGATAGAGTCTGAAAAGTTTAATATCATGTCAAATGAGGGAGCCAATAAGACTTGACATTATTAATACGATGTCAAGGGGTTTTTTTCCAACTGCTTAGGGAAAAAAACATTGTGTCCCATTAAGTATAGCTCCTTGCACTGAGAAATATTAAGTGACTTTTCAATGCCTAGCAGCTGGAAGTATTAGTTTTTCTTCATAAGCGTCGACGCCGTCGATTCTGAGAGGCCTGTGGAGGACCTCTGACGAAGATGCTGGGTGAGGCTGTGCAATCAGAAAAGCTTTTAGGTTTCCCTGGGATCTCTCTTTAAGAGGGGCTGTGTATGGAAATGGGGATATGAATTATTAAAAGGCTTAACTACATTTGGCCGAGTGAGCATGAGCTTCTGTGCTCCCTCTGTCCGTTTATCCCCCAAAGGACAGCGGGAGCCTCCCAGGACAATTTGCTGTGAACTTAAAACGAGGCTGGAGCCCCAGAAAAAGGGGAAACAGGGGCCTCCTGTGCCCGCCCAGCTGCCCCTGCCCCCAGCCCTCGTAGGCCTCTCCGTGTCCCGCTGTCCCTACCCCCGCAGGGGACTGGGTGTCGGCGCTGACAGCTGTTCCCGACCTCCGCTCATCCTGGGCTTCTGGGCAGGAGCTTGTCGGAGCTGTAGGGGACTCTGTTTCCCTTGGCCCCGGGCCACGGTCGCCTTCCAGCACGTGGCTTGCCAGGCCGGATTCCCTTCCCGGGAAGGGGTCAGGCCTTACGATAAGCGGGCGTGACTCATGTCTGTGTTGGGTGATGCTTCGCACAAGGGCCGGCTTTTCAGGAATGGGCAGCTAGAGCCGCTGAAAGGAAAGCTCCAGGGGCTCGGACCTGGGCTTCCCGAAGAGTCTTCTGGCCGCTCCCGCCCGACCAAGACGGCCTCGTCTGCTCCCACCTAGACTGCCTGGGAGCCGGCATTTTCCCTGAGCTTCCCTAACCCCAGAGAAGCCGGGTCAGGAGTACTTACCCCCATTGCCCTCCCCGCCTCAACACCCTGTACCTGCTCACCCCACTGCTTCGCTGTGGGATGTCCTGTGTGGTTCCCAGCTGGGACACCGTTTTAGGGAATATACCTGTGTTTTCATTCTCAGGAATCCAGGGGGCTGGCAGAAGAGGCCGTAGAAGGCTGGCGTTTATTTATGTAGGGCTGGAGTATTTATTGTAGGGTGGCATTCCTTTCAAGAGATCAAAAGGAAGGCATGAACAGCCATAACGGTGCCTGTATACGCTCTTGTGATGTTCCATTCGCCTTGCTTCCCCTGCCCTTTGCCCCGACCCTTCCTGCACCATCTGGGGCCCCTGGACCCCTGGGCTGGCAGATGGAAGGCAGCTTGTGCTTCTGAAATTTCACCCAACACTTGGGAGATCCCTGGGGGGCAAGCCCTTGGGATGACCCTCACGGCACCTTGACGCTCACACCCCAACAGTGGCCATCAGTAGAGGTTATGGGAAAAGTCCGTCTGTGGATGGATTCCTCCATTCCCCATGGAAGCTCTCCAGATTGGGAGATTCGGACAAGGGCAAAGGAGGCTCCGTGAGAGGTTTGTCTCTTACAGCATAAATGACAACAGCGCCTGCTCTCTCTTTCCATGGACCTTGGGACAAGAGCGAAGAAAAAGATGATGACTGTGGAAAGGACTTAGGCTCACAAGATGGCGGCCCTGACGAGGCCGCAGAACCTTTCCGCAGAACCTTTCCAAGTGCTTGGTCGCTTTGCTCTGAGCTCTTCTCTTCACCGCAGCCCCCATCTGGCAGTGCCTCACCAGCTCCTTTCCTTTTCTGGGACATCATCTCAGAGGCTCAAATAGCCCATTTGGGACTCTGAGGTGAGAATTCCAGGAAGAAAGGAAAGAGGTAAGGGAAGCTTGGATAAGGAATTTGCTATAAACAGGCCTGCAAACCTGGGTTACTGCGGAGGCAGTGCAGTATCCTAGAAAGGAGGGGAGACTGGAAAGAAAAGCCTCCACACAAGGGGTCGAAGGCAGTTCTCCTCTACCCTCTGGGCTTTGGTGTCACCTTCCGTAAAATGGGTGGGGGGGGGAAGGGGGGGAAGACCTGCCTGCACCTTCGCTACAGCCCTTGTTATGATCAAGTAAGATAATAGAGACAAACATCTTGAGGGGAAAAGGTAAATTACTTTTAAAAATATGGAGGTTACTCTTTTTATCCGCCCACCTTTCCACCCAGAGGTGGAAGAGAGAGGGTCCTCCAATGCTGGGAGGCAGAGCCAGATGGCATTTCAAATCCCTCCCGGTTCCTCGAGTCTGCAAAGATGTTCTCGTCTTTCCCCGTCGGTTTCACTTCACCCGCTCTTCACCTGAGGCGGGACGAGGAAGCAGGGCCCGAGCCGGCAACACTCAGTATCCTTACAAGAAAAATGGACCTTAGGGACCCATGCTCCAGCATGGATGGACCTTGAAGACTAAGTGAATTAAGCCGGTTACAAAGGAGGAATACAGCTGGGATCTACGGGCGTGGGTACCTAGAGGAGTCAAATTCTTGGAGGCAGAAAGCAGAATGGTAGTTGCCAGAGGCTGGGGGCAGTTAGTGTTCAATGGGGATGGGAAAGAGCTCTGGAGACGGATCACGGGGATGGTTGCTCGGCGGAGTGAAAGTCCTTGATGCCGCTAAAACGTACATGTAAAATGGTAAGAGTTATATTAAGTGTATTTCACCACAATAAAAACAAAAACGAAAACTGCCATCAGGTCACACAGCTATTAAGTAATAAATTCCCATTCATTCTAGGACTAAGCTCACCCACTAAAAGTACTATGAGGACATGACCCACCGCAGTCCCTGTGTTCTTTCGGAAGCCTATCCTATATGCCATCCCGGTGGGGGGGAGGGGGCACAAGGCAGGGTTCAACACCGGTGTGAGGGGGTGTCGGTGGCCCTAGGTACTCAGGGTTGTGCCTTCCACAAAATCTGGGGTTCTGGGAAAGCACGAAGCCTGCATCACCGCAGCTGGGTTGGCCCGGAGACTTCTCGGGCCCTGCGACTGGAGACTTTCTCCAAGGCGAACAGAGCACAGAGGGAATTGTTTCTCACTCCCCCTTGCTGCAGCTCAACCTTCCTTCACCTTCCTGCTTTAATGTCTTCATCAAGTGGCAGATGAGAGGAACTGATCCATGCAAAGGACAGAAGGTTCGACAAGATGTGTGGAACCCACTGCTGTTCTCAGCCCCCGCCCCGGAGTCACCGCCCCACCAAAGAGAAAGACAGGGGAGACAGAAAAAGAAAGAGAAAAAGGCGAGAGAGATTTTGTACCCTTAAGCCTCCACTGCCGCAGTTCAAAAGACCAATCTTTACTGAAAATAAATTTAAAGGAGAATTTTTGATGTATATTATGGTCTCTGGTGGTAGACAAGAGCGCTGCCGGCGGTATATGGAGTTATGCAAAGCCTAAGTGGGATTACTTAAAAGTGTCTGTAGTGCTTTGATTAACTGGTGTGTATTTTATTTTTTATATGACACAATCACAGGCCTACATTGATAATATCTTGCTATTATTGTTTGACACTTGAATCTCCCTTTTTCCTGTGACTTGGAAGTGGGCTTTGTTCAGTCCTGGGGTAAGGGGCAAAGGCTCAAGATGATCCCAAAAGGGAAGAGATGATGACAGGCTCACCCCAGATTTTTTTTTTTTTAATGCCATGTATAAAGGTCTCAGTACCCATCCCAGAAATCTAAGAATTGGGCAGTAAGACGTTGCTCACCGTGCACATGGGCTATGAGAGAGCCCAAGCTACCTTCTGCAGTTCCTTGTGTCTCCTGGAAAATATGCCTCCATGAACAGATCCTCTGGGAATAAGGCTCCATGCCAGTTATTAAGCTCCAAACCCACCTTTTCATGTTCTGCTTTGGGATGCTGGTTGGAACTCGGCAACTTGGATCTCTCCTTGACGGGCAGGATCGTGTCCGGTCCTGCCAGTAGGAGGCGCTAGACGGAGACTGGCAAGCTGAGGGGAGGGGAGGAGGGGTTTTCTCCTTCCTATTTATTCACTTGTTATTTCTGCTAGTGTGGCCCCAAGATCATGCTTGTTTCTAGTCTCCAGCTTCTTCTGCCTCTCCCAGTACCGGCCTCACCACACCCTGTCTGAGACCCCCGCCCCGCTAGGCAGTGAGTCCCTCTCCTTGGGAGTTCGAGTCCCAGCTCTGCCCAGAACCAAGCAGCAGTGGGTCACAACTTTACCTCACAGTTCTGAGCCTTGGGGCCCCTCCATCAAGCTCCCCATGTATCAGCAGCACCCCTCCTTCAAGGCCTAGATCTGAGCTCTGCAGGGCCCCTCCTGGGAACGTCTAGATTCTGACAGCCCCAAGCTCTGCCGTTTGTTCCCCCAGACCCAGCCAACAATTGTTTGCTTGCGTTGAACAAGTCTCCTGAGTAAAACCATTTCTGTTGCAATGTCCAACATGGTTTCTGTCTTCCTAACTGGACCCCAACGACACAAGCCCCTTGAAGCTAAGTTGTCCTGAGCACAGAGGGCACCATTTCTCTTGTCCCTGAGGTGACGATGATGCTGACCAGGGCTTGGGTGTGACAGGGCTGTGTTCCCCAGGCTCACAACACCCAAGAGGAGAGGCCTGAGGAGGCACTGAGAATAATTCTGAGGGGGGTAGGGGTGCCAGCTCGGGTGGCTGCGAGACCCGCAGAACCTTCCAGGCCCCACGTGGGAAGAAATGAAGGCAAGACAGCGTCTTGAAGAGGAGGTGAGGGAAAAGCCCATTCAGTACTTTGCTTTGGGAGCCCTTTCGGACAATGCAATGGGCCTCTGGGAGGGATCTTCGCCTATAGACTGGGCAGAGTGGCTGTTTACCTGGCGGGCCCTTCCCAGCTGAGTCTCCCGCCTTCCCTGTGTGGAGCTCACAAGACCAAACTCAGAGACATTTTTCCTCCTAATTTCTAGAGATCTCTCGAGTTCCAGCCTGACTCTATCTCTCCCCTAGCTCTTCTGTCCCTGTTTGATAACCTCAGAGCTCACACACCCACCCCGGGGACTGGTTCAAAGCCTGGGCAGAGAATCCTGTGTTGCTCCCATTATCCCCATCCACTGGTGTCTAAAACCGGGAGCAAAGTTACCATCCCCACTCTGCATCAGGGTCAGGGTTTGAAGCCAGGAGCACCACACTCCATGTTCACGGCCATGACCTTCCTGCCTTCCCTTTCTGGCATGCACTTGGGCTTCCAGGAGGCCTTTCATTTCTTGCTCAATTTCATTCAAGCTCGCAAGGAGGCCTCTGTCCTTAGCACAAACCTATGGCATTCCTTAGCCCCGAGCTACACGGTTTCCTCATTCTCTCGGGTAGATCTCCTTGAGCAGTAGAGAACGTGGATGAAGACTGGTCTCTCACCAGCTTTGCGACTTTTGGCAAATGCATTACTCAGAGTGCCAGCTTCCTCCCTTGAAAATCCAGGTGAAGACTCTCTATTTCGCAGGGTTGTTGCGAGGGTCAAATATGATAATGTATGTGAAAGCATTTTGTGCACAGTGGAGTCCTGCACACATGGGAGGTAATATTATTGCAACCGTTGCTGCCCGACCCACTGACTACATTATTATTATCTGAGTCTTCGTTCTGATACTTTAAACTCATCTCTTTTTGCTTTGTCTGGTCGGGTAATGGCTGTCGATGTCTCCCTGGGGCTCCAGCCGCACAGACGGAAGAAGGCCGAGGCAGCCATGTGTCTCCAGCTCCCGATTCTCAGAACCCCCTCCAGGCCTCTGGCCCGCCCAGCTCCCCAGAGCGTGGCCTGGGCTGTCCCCCTGGGGCCATATTTCCAGGCCTATCCAACTTCCTACTGTGGGGCCTCCTCAGGCCAGGCTGGCAGGAGCCCAACCAGCGTCTGCATGAATCATAACTGCCTGTGGCCCATTATGCGGGTCAGGGTGGCTGCCGGAGGAGACCAGGGCCCTGACCTCATAGGTCCCTGGATTATTTATTGCCTTTGGCTTCGTAGGCTAATTTGAGCCTTTGCCCAGCCCTGGGGAAATGGCTTCATCCCCCTTCTTCCCTAAGGACTAGGAGAATTCTACTCTTTGCTTTCCATCTCATAGGAATAACTGATAGAGAGAGAGAAAAAAAAAAATCACAGCACCCCAGGGTGCTGTGTCCTACACTAAGATCTGCAGCTAAACAACAACCACATATGGGAGGGGGGACACTGGCCTTCAAGGAACTCATAAGGGGGATGAAAATCCTCACCTATGGGAACAATGCTAGACCCTTACCCTCAATCTGGTCCGGCCCACACGCTGAGACGCTACCAGCCAGGGAGCTGTGAGATGTGGGGGATACTGGGGAGGTAAGTGTCATCGGGGACTGTTTCCTAGAGAATGTCTGTTTTTCTTTCTTTTTAAACATGTGCTTTACAGAAAATTGGAAAACGGAGAAGTAAAAAGACCAAAAACATCACCCGTAACCCCTGCGTGAAGATAACCACTGTCTACAGGTTGATATATGTCCCTCTGGACATTTTTTGATGCATATATTTATACTCATACAATTTTAATAAAAATCAAATTATTCTGGGTGTACTATTTCATAACCTACTTTTTTTTACTTAATTTCCTATGTCAATAGATATATATATCTTCATTATTTTTAATGACTACTAAGTATTCTCTTGTAGGAATCTAAAGGAGAATGTGTAATTTTCTTCTTCCCCACCAGTCCTCCACTATCAGATGGCCCAGGCATTTCCAGTTTTGTGTCACCTAAAACAATGCTGCCGGGAACATTCTGGCGCTCACCTCTTCACACACACATGTGATTTTTTTTCTTCAGGATAAATTCCTAAAACCAAAATTACTGAACTCCAAAAACTGACATATTTAATGGCATTTACTATCCTCTGTCAAATCTCCCCCACCCTCCTCCCGTTTTGCACCAAGGTATACCTGTCAGCAGCAGAAGAATGTCTAGTTTTACATTTGGCTCTGATGGTAGGGAGAGACGTGGATGGAACAAAGGCACAAAGGAGACAGATTTAGTGTGGGGGAAACAAGTAGGAGGCAGAGAGACCAGAAGGAAATAAGGCATTCCCTTTACACAACAACAAACATTTATTTACCCCTGACTGAGCCAGCCACTACGCACAGCTAAGGAACAGAGACAAAAAAAAAAAAAAAAAAAAAAAAACCTTGAGAAAGCGACCAGAATGGGAACGAGAAGGTGGATGGGTTTGGTTATGCAGAACCGCTGTGTTGGGGGAGCAGAAAGTGATGGGGAGGCACCCAACAGTGAGAGGGTTTGAAAACGTGGCTGAGCACGAGGGGGAGGGCCTGGTTCTGGAGGTCCACGGAGTGACGTTGAGGGGTTAAGAGTGAGGCCTGGAGACACAGATACCTGGATTGCAATGGTGGTTCAGCCGCTGTCTGGCCATGAGACCCGAACAAGCAATTTCACCTCTAAGGTCTCATTTCTTAACTATCATATGGGGACTTTCATCGATACCTCATTTGGCTGTTGGGAAAGTCAAATTAGCGAAGGCCTAGTAGAGGCTCAGCATGAAGTAAGTGCTCAGCAACCAACAGCCAGCACTCTTGTGTTGAAAGCGGTTGGGGAGCACATAGGTGAGGGTCTGAGACGTTATCCTTGTCCCACATCTGTGGCCCAAGGCCAACCCACATCCTCTGTACACCCAATGGGCCCCCTTCTTGGAGACCTCATTAGGGTTTAAGTGGGGGGGGGGCAGCTTGTCTCTGAGAAGGCAAAAGAGCAAATAGAAATAAAGTTGAAGGAAAAAAATAAGAACATCCCAACCCAACGAGCCCACGAGGCCCCGAGGCAAGGTCACTATGTGGTGAAACCCTGCTGGCGCCCACCTGTCACAAGGGGCCTCTGGCCAAGCCCAGCAGAGGCCTCTCCAGGGGCTCCCGGTCACATGTCTCATGCAACATGGGCTGCCAGGCATCCCTGAGAGCCTGTGCTTTGCCAATTTGTCCAGTGACTACCTGTCAGTCTCCCTCGGTGTCACTTCCGATAAACAACTTGGAGAGAGTAACGCCTTGATATGTCAATTCCATCCCAGCTTCCCCTGACAGGCCTCCCAGCTCCCGAATCACTGGGGCTGATTCCTGGCCAGGCGTGAGCTCTGATGCACCCTTCCCACCTGGCCAGGCTCTGCATCAGCCTCACACCGTCCAAGCCGACTCCGGGCTTCTCTACAGGCCGGGCTGGTTTGACCAGGTCTTTCCCACTACCCAAGGAAGAGGGGGATCTGTTCATCCATCCGTCCACCCATCCATCCATCCATTCAGCAAATGCATGCAGATCAAATCCAGTGTCAGCAGGAGGCTCAGAGAGGACGAGGGAAAAGGTCTAAAGTCCGTGTCCCAAGACTTGGATTCTAGAATGAGCTGTCCACCAGTTTTCCTGCGGCTCTTACAAAGTCACTTACCTTCTTGTAGATGGTAGGACTACAAACCTCTCTGCTCCACTGGAAAGACAGTATCTTAAACACTCATAGAATGTTAACCTAAAGGGGGAGATCTGCTAGAGTGTCAGATTTAGCTGCATTTATAGGCATCCGTTGAACAAATATTTAGTAAGTGTTCATTTCGCACCAAGCTCCTCTCCTATTGGGGATCTATCAGCAAACAGGCAGATGCAACACTCTGCCCTCGTGGGGCTTACAGTCTAGGGGAAAGAGATAGAGAATCAGGGAAATAAATACATACAACGAGGTATATTCCGTAGTAGTAAGTGCAAGGGAGAAAAACAGAGCCAGGGGGAAAAAAAGGCAATGGACAGTGTTTGGGTTTTGTTCTTACTCTTTATGTTTGTTTTTCTTTAAAGATTTTATTTATTTGAGTAAGGGAGAGAGAGGGAGAGAGAATCTGAAGCAGAATCCGCACTGAGCACAGAGCCCGACGTGGGCCTCGATCCCACGACTGCAAGATCACAACCTCAGCTGAAACCAAGGAGGCTTAGCTGACTGAGCCACCCAGGCGCCCCAGTATCTGGGGTTAATTCTAAGGGGGGTAGTCAGAGCTGGGCCCGTGGAGAAGGTGTCTGAACACTGAGGAGGTGACATTTGCATGAAGTGGGAGAGCAAGAAACACGGCTCTCTGGGCAAATGTGTTTCAGGAGGAGGACAAAACAAGTGTCAAGAGCCTGAGGTAGGAAGGCCCTACTGTGTGCCAGGAGCCGGGGTTTCCACGGGGTTGGCGAGACACACAAACGGGAGAGGAACAGGAGGTCAGCTCCCGCAGGACCTTGTAGGTGGGGACTTCGGATTTTAGCCAGAAAGAGATACTGGAATGGTTTGACCAGGGCGTGATCATGTCTGATGCGTATCATGTGATCGTTCCGGTGCCGTATTAAGAGTGAGAGAGGGGTGCCTGGGCTGGGTGGCTCAGTTGGTTAAGCATCCAACTGTTGGCCAGTTCAGGCTCCAGATTGCATGTTTCCGTCCCCACCCTGCTGCTGAACCCACGGGCACCGGTAAAAGCAGAATCACACTGTGGCCCCGACTGTGTTGGAGAGAACAGACCCCGTTCTGGCTCAATGTGAAGGTAGAACTGACAGCGGGGTCAGGTCAGACGAGGGATGGAGGCAAAAGAGAGGAGTCCATTTGTGTTGTTTTCAACCTGAGCAACCGGACAGAGAGAACCACTTTTAACTGAGGTGGAGAAAAGGGAGGAAGGGGAGGACCAGGAGTTGGGACATCTAAATAGTAGGAGAGAGGAGCCGGGAAGAAACTAGGGACCTGAGGTCTCAACTATGCATTCAGTGCCATAGAGCTAGTTCATGAATGTGGTTCAACCCTTCAAATCTGAGCTTCCCCCACTCCTGCTTCTGAACATCTTTCCATTCACCAGGGGGGAAGCAAGCTCACTGCGATGCATCCTAGAGGGCTGGAGGGGGATGGGACACAGAGCGGACAGGTAACTCTCTCCCCAATGTTTACAGAATTCTGCCCGTTGTTCTTGATCTTCAGAAGGACGGACCCCAGAGACTTGCTGCAGTTGGGGGTCGGGCGGCCCGGCAGCGCATCCCCCGGTGACCGGGAGAGGGGTGATTATGGGGGAGCGCCGCAGCAGCCGCGGGGAGCTGGAGAGAGCTGTGGTGTTTATTTGGGTGGCGAGCTGCTATTTAAAATCAGGCTTTGTTTCTGAAAATGAGACAGCTGGGGCTACATTTGGTGGATAAAGACATTTTGTTGAACTTTCAAAATGGGGTATTATTTTCCATTTACACTTATTTCACGGAGAATTGTAAGAAAATGAGATTGTAGACATGTCTGTGATATGCAGTAATGAGTGATGGATCTTTGAAGGTAAAAATATCTCTAGGATATTCTTTTTCTTTTTCCTTTCCTTTTTTTTTTTTTTTCTCTCTCCTCTCTCTCTCTCTTTCCTCCAGGCCTCAGGTTGGATGGGTTTAGGTTTGGTTTGGTTTTGTTTTTTTTAATATCGAAATGGAGAGTGTCTCTTGTGGGAGTATAGAGTGTTCTCTGCCCAATGTTTGTCTTAATAAAGGTTAAAAGAAATGAAATAATATTAAAAAGGCTCTCAGGAGACCGGAGTACCAGATGCTTCCAACTCCCTGGGTTGTTGGGGAAGGCGGCAGGATGGCGGGTCAGGGGAGCCCACAGGGCACATGGATCCCACCAGGCCCCCCCACCCCAAGGCTGAAAACACCAGGGAACAAAGGAGCAAGTGAAGAGCAAGAGGACGAGGACCGGAGAAGAAAAGGACAAAGGGATGGAGGGCGAGCCCCCACCTCCACCCCCGCAGAAGACTCTCCCATCTCTCTCTCTCCATGTTCAAGGCCCTCTCCTTCCCCAGGGACTGGCATTGCAGAGGGTGTACGTCTCAGAGGAGTCAAATTTGACATCTTTCCCCCTCATTGCTCTCTACCTCCTCTTAATTGCTTTGGAAGGAAACCAAGAAAAGAGAAACTAGAAAGAAGAAAAACATTCAGCTTGATTTTCTTGGGTAAGAACTTAGATAAGGAAATCCATTGGTGTTTATTGAATAAATAAATGAATTAATCATTAGCCTATCAGCCACTATATCAAAGAACGGATACTTGAATCAGGAAATGAATTAGGGAATCAGTGAATTTAGCATAAACTCTCAGATTTCTTAACCTCTTGCTCCTGAACACAAACCATTTTATCTTTGTCTAATGACAAGGAATCTATCCTTAAAAAAAAGAAAAAAAAATTTTTTTAACTATAAAAGGCCGGTCTCATGCAAAGACTGCATTCAGCTATGTCCTCATAAAAATACGAGAAAGACCCCTATATTTTGTATAGAACTACTAGGTAGTAGAAACAAAAATTTTAAACAAGGGAAGGAAGTATTTTCCAATGTCCTGAGTTCAAACCAGACACCGCATATCCCAGCCACAAGACAAGGTTGAATTTCAGAGCATTGCAACTTTTGAAGGTCCTTTTCACTGCGTTTTCCTCCTTAGCGTGTTTCAGACAAAACTACCTTCCAGCACACCACTTCTGACCGATGTCATGGGACATGCTCTTCTAAGAGGTAAGCTCCTCTGGGGCCCCATCTGTGCCTCCTTTCCCTTGGGATCTCCCTGCACCTCCAGTGCCCAGGACCTTGGTGGCAAGATGGCGGCCATCAGTAGCTGCCTCTGGAAGTGAATTCAACGTAGTCGTGTCCGGAGCTCCAGCTCTCCTCCCAAAGACCATGCTTCATTAAGCTACAGCAAATGTCAGTCGATGGTCATTTGTAAATAGCAACTTTGTTGTTTAAGGCCAGATACCCTGGAGTCATCCTTGACTTCACCCTGGGATGTGATTCATAAATTCCACTGGCACTAGTAAACCAGCCTAAAAGACACAGCCACTTGCCAATTAACTGTTCCTAATAACGTGGGGGGAGCTGAAGACTCAATACATAGATCTCATTAAGAGAGAGCGCCCTGCATTTTGATCTTAGGGCCATGAGAGCATGAGAAACAAAAAAAGGAAGAACTATTTGTTTCTGAGAGTGTAATTCATATTTAACAAAGTGAGAAGGGCCACCTGGGGGTCAAATAGGAGTAGGAAGCCGAAAGACACTCCCTGCCCTGGGAAGAAAGGACCACATGAAAGCAGAAAATGAGCCAGAAGTCCTAGATGGCCCAGAGTGGATCATTTTTGTGAGCTTTACTAGGGAGAGGATAGGGTATCCTCCTTCAAGGTTCCACGTCTGTCTAATGGGGGTGGAAGGCAAGTGGGAGAAGAAAGTGGGAGAGAGGTGGTGGGGGATGTGTGAGGGACACTTAGAGTACCCCAACTCCTTTCCCCTCCCCAGAAGCAGAGACCACCTCTCTGCCTGACGTCCAGCCGTGTGGGGGTGAAGTTGGGCCTGATGACCAGAATAAACCAAGTGTCAGAGTGACCATCTCCCCAGCCCCCCATCTTACAGATGAGGAGTCTCAGCTCAGAGAGGGGAGAGGAATGTCGCCTTCTGTTCCGTAGCGCTCTGTAACTCCCCACCTCCCATGCCCACCCTCAGCCAGGGAAGCAGGGAGAGGTCCCAGAAAAGCGCACCGTGTCTCCGTTCAAGTTTTCCTTCTTTTTCCTACTGCCTTTCAAACAGGTCCTGGATTTTGAAAGTACAGTCTCCAGCCCTGACAAGTTTGAACACTGGAGGAATGGGGAAGGGGTAGGGAGGGAGGGTGTGTGCAGGGATGAGGAGCCGTCCCTGAGGCAAGAAGTCGGTCCCCCTCTACTTAGAAAGGAAGATGAACGGCCAGTCTGGTCAGGGTTCCCAGAGGCCAGCCACCGAAGGAGCACTTGGAGAGCCTGATAAAAATACACATAACTTTGCCCCACTCCTGAAAACTCCCAATTTCGAAAAAGCCAGTGTGTGAATCCATACTTCTCTTGGCATCTTAGCTGGTCCCTACCCACCGTGTTTGGGAACCCTGCCCTAGACAGGAGCACCCAGATAAAACCAGGGCGGCCTGGCCTCTCACCTGGTGTCTGGATTGGAGGGCAGCCGTGCTGCTTTCTTTTGTCTGTCCATACAGTGGACAGGAGTCCCCACTCACGGCTCTCACCTCCCCAGTGAGTCTGTGAAGGCAAAACCAATGGGTCCAGGGAGACTCTGGGCTCTTCTGAAGATGCTCCACCTATCTGAGGTCTGATTCATTCAGATTTTAATTATTCTTCCATCCTATCCTTCTGTCCCTGAGAGAACCTGCTCCAAAACACCACCGTGGGTGTCCAAAGTGACTCCTCACCCCACGGTCCACCTTCGGCCAGCCTGTGCTGGATGGGTACCACGGCAACTGACCCCCGTTCTGGACCAGCCTTTGATTTAAGGCCACGGGGGAAGTAATTAAAGATAATTGAGGCTGCAGTTTCTAAATGAAGACATACTGCTGCCCGGTCGGTAATTAATCACCTCTTCCCCCCTTCCCATCATTCCCTCCTCCCCAACCAGCATTTGGTCCAGACCAAACCCAGCCCTCCATCCCCGCGCACGGGCTGACTTCCAATTGCCCCGCGAACCTGGTTCTGGCTGCCACGCGTTAATTACCAGCACAGCTCATCCACGGTGCTCCCCACTTAATGTGGTTTTCCATGTGCTCTGAACACCCCAGAAGGCACCCATGGCTTCTGACCACCTCACTTCCCCGAGTCTACTATGGAACATTCCAAAAAAGATAAAGGGCAACGCTCCCCAGTTGGTAAATGTCAACCATCTAGGTTTTCGGCACAAGCCCTGGGTTTTACGTGCCCCGCGCTACTCTAAGCTGATAACATAGATAACCCATCTGGTCGTGGCCTGCCTTCCCTCCCAGGGTGGGCGAAGGATTAGAGCTGTTGTAACGCCAGGAGGCTCAGAGCCTGTAAAGAGCCCTGCGCTCTGAACAGGGGGACAGTTACGTAAGTCCACCGAGCTCTGGCGCTGCGGGGCGGTGGGCTCCAAGTGGCATCCAATTACGAGGAGGCTGATGGCCACTGTTGAAGACACTGTCACAGGACCCAGGTCTCAGCCCGCTGACGTCCCACCAGCAGTTGCACTAAAACGGAAATTAAGTGCGGTGTCATGGCCATTTAGGGCATTAGGAACGGAAGGCGCCCGGGAGCTGCATCCTGGCCCCTTGCCCACCTTATTAACAAGGTGCAAACAAGGACCAGGGCTGAGAGAGGGAACAGCTGGAAAGAAGAAGACCTTCTCTGCAGACAGAGATACGAGGAGAGGAAGGGGATGCAGGGAGCTTGTGTCCCAAATTACGTTGACTGAGAAGGCAATTGGCTTGATAAATGAGGAAAAATCCACAACCCCTGGATGAGACCGTTTCAGGAATATTTTCTAGGTTGGGAGTTTTCTCCAGGTCTTGAATTTCCCCTCGAACCACCCCCTCCCCCAACAAGCACACATGTGCACGCCGGGGGTCTGGGAGGGGGGCGGCATGGAAACAAATCAGCATTCTTCGACACCCACTTCTCATCATTCGAAACTGGCTCGCCGCCTTCAGGCTAGCGGGTCCCTGCAAGGTTTCGCCGGCCTGCCAAGTTCTCTCGCTCTGAGTCTGGGGAAATCCTGGCCTTGGCCACCATCCAGCCCTGGATTCTGGGGCTATTTGCTCAATAAAGACCACAGGCCCCCTCACTAGAGGATCCAGTGAGACCCACCTGCCGGCCTCCGCCTCCCACACACACTCCGATATCCTCTCCTCCATCACCCTGACCTTTATTTCCGGGCATCGTCCTGGCTAAAGGACCAAAAGGCTTCTCCTAGAAAAGGTAAAGCCAGCCAGGTTTGAGCGGGGCAGCAAAGAGAATGAACACCATGGCCCCCCTCTGCCTCTTCTTCCCCTCGGCCCCCCTGAAAGGTGCTCCCCACTCCAGGGGTGCCATGTCACCTCCCGCCAAGCCAGGCTGGGGCTGGAGGGCTCCCAGGCATCCCTCCACGGCCAACCCAGACCTTCCAGTCCCTGCCCTGCTTTCTTTTTCTCTTTGCCAACAGCTGTAGCAGAGGTGAACCGGGACATGGGAAACACCAGCTCCCTTTGGATAGGGGGAAAAAATTAAAAAGCCCGTTTTTCTGTCCTGTCAGGTCTATTTAAGTATTTAATGAGGTGAGATAGTACCAATAAATTTAACATGGCACAATAACTCTGATGATGTGGGCCACAGACTAATAAGCTTCCATCCCGGGGACAGAAGAGTGATCTTGCCTTCGCTAGATCTTATCGGGTTTGATTGCTTTGTTCAGATATTAAAAAGGTTGAGCAAGGACTTTCGGGCACTGCCACAAATCTATACGCAGCCTCCCGGCCAAGATAGATTGAAGCCAGGCCTCGGAATACAAGGCTGTTTATTTTAATTGACAATTGAGAGGAGTGGAATAGGTGGTGGACGGGTGGGAGCCACAGGGGGGCCCGGTGGTGACCAGGTGGCTGGATTGTGTGTGGGGTTTTCTCTTTCTCTTCAAAGCCCGTGGCAAAGCTTCTAGTCGGAGGGGCTATCCAATTGAGCGTCTGCTGCCGAGGCTTCAAAGAGTCTCTTCCCCACTTGTCTTGAGCAAGGAGACAGGCCATTGACCCGTGTGTCACCGGTGATTTTTGTCCTTGCCTTCTATGGGGTGAGGTCGGTGGCGGACATTTCCCAGCTATTGATGTCCAGCCCCGGCCGCTGCTCCCATTTGCACAGAGTCTGTCCTCTCCTTCTGAAGATTTATGGGGCTTGTCGCCAAAGCCCTTTGAGGTCAGAGACCACATGCTCCGCTTCTAATTCCCCCACAGCGTGCAGCAAAGATCGGAACTTCGAAGGTGGGATATGTACACTTTGGGGGTAAGTGCAATCACGTTCCACGTGGCATAGGAGCAAACATTTCTGGGTTAACATTTACATATTAATATACATGTATATCATGTGTAGTATAAAAGATATAACTAGGGGCACCTGAGCGGCTCAGTCTGTTGAGCGCCCGACTCGGTTTTGGCTCAAGTCATGATCTCAAGGTTGTAAGATCAAGCCCCGCGTCGGGCCCCATGTTCAGCCGGGTGTCTGCTCCAGATTCTCTCTCTCCCTCTGCCCCCCTCCCCACTAATACACACAGGCGCTCACGCTCTCCCCTCTCTCTTCCTCCAAAATAAATGAATAAATAAATAAATAAAATGAAAGCTGTAACACGTAACACATCGTTTCACAGATATTATTACTCAGAATGCGGCACATGTAGAATGTATTTTAAAAATCAAGTTCCAGTAAATTATTAAATAAATGATGGTATGGGGAGTATCCAAGTGAGTAAAGTTTGGAAAACACTGTGTTAGCTGATTTACTAGTTTATCGGTTAGTTGGTTGCTGTTGGCTTTTCGATTGATAGACTTGTTTCCCCTCCGAGATTTTATTATGAAAATTTTCAAACATAGTGGAAAAGGTGAAAGAGTTATAGAGTGGACACCCATGTCCCCACCACTTAGACACTACAATTAACATTTTGCTATTTGTTCATACCATACCTGTGTGTCTAGCCACCTCTTGTAGCCTCCATCAGTCTAGCTGATGTTTTCTGGATGCATTTCAAAGTAAATTGCAGACAACAGTACAATTCACCCTTAAACACTTCAGCATGTGTATCATTCGAGTTCAGTATTTGTTCATGGTTCTTTTGGGGGGAAGTAAAATTTATATACCATGAAATGCACAAATCTTAACTGCATCATTCAATGAGTTTTGATGAATGCATACACCTGTTTAACCCAAGACTGTAACCATTACCCCCAGAAAGTTTCCTCATGTCCCTCCCCTTGAAGCCCCACTCCCATCCGACCACCGTTGTGATTTTTTCATTGTATATTAGTTTTGTCTATTAAAAAGTTCATATATATGGAATAACACATAATGTACTCTTGTGAAAGACTTCTGTCACAATGTAAGGCCAAAGAGTTTTGACAGTCATCCATGTTAACGTGTGTGTCAGTAGCTCGTTCCTTTTCATTGCTGGGTTGTACTCCTCCCTAAGTATCCATCCTTCTGTTGACAGACACCTCAGCTGTCTCTAGGGTGGGGGCTATCATCAATAAAGCTGCTAGGAACATTCTTCTACAAGTCTCTGTGTAGATATACATTTCTATTTCTCGTGGAAAAATCACTAAGAGTTGTATTGCTGATCATAAGGTAAGTGTATGTTTCATTTTCGAAAAAAACACCAGCTCTTTTTTCCCACGTAGTTGTACACGACCACCAACAACTTATGGGAATTAGAGTTGCTCCCCATCTTTGCCAACATTTGATGTTAGTCATTTTAATTTTAGACATTCCAGTAGATGTTTAGTGGTATCTCATTATTGAGCTTTTTTTCTTTATGTGCTTATGAGCTATTTGTAAACTTTCCTTAGTGAATTATCTATTCAAATCTTTTGCCCATTTTTGGGTTGTGTTGTCTGTCTTTTCATTATTGAATTATAGCAGTTCTTTATATATCCTGAATACTAGTCCTTTGTCAGATATGTTTTGCAAATATTTCCTCTCTGTGGATTGCATATTTATTTTCTAAATAGTGTCTTTTGGTGAGCAAAAGTTTTCTATTTTGATAAAGTCTGATTTACAATTAATTTTTTAAAATTTATGGCTATTGCTGTCCATGTCCTGAGATAAAACTTTACCTACTCCCAAGTCATGAAGATTTCCTAGGTTTTTCCTAGAAGCTTTAGAGTGTTAGCTTTTACATCTAGGTCTATGATCTTGCTTGAATGAATTTCTGTATGTATGAAGCAAAGGTCAAGGTAAACTTTTTTTCATACACATAACCAGTTGTTTCAGTAAATTCTCTTCAAAAGACTTTCTTTTCTTTGTTAGATGGCTTCTGCACTTTTGTCAAAAATCAAATGACTACATAAGTGTAGGACTGTTTGGGGCTCTCTGTTCTGCTCCACGAGTTGATGGCTTTTTCTTTTTTTTAGTATTTTTTTATTATGTTCAGTTAACCACTATATAATGCATAATTAGTTTTTGATGTAGCGTTCAGTGATTCATTAGGTAAGTATAACACCCAGGAAACCACAATTCTTTAATCTATTGGATAGTAAACCTTCTTAGATCCCAGACCCCCATTAGGAATCTGATGAGTATTTTGGACTATCTATAAAGAATAGGATCTCTCTAAAGAAATTGTACATAGATAAAAACGTTTGCTTATGGGGTACCTGGGTGGCTCAGTGGGTTAAGCCTCTGCCTTCGCTCAGGTCATGATCTCAGGGTCCTGGGATCAAGCCCCACATCGGGCTCTCTGCTCAGCAGGGAGCCTGCTTCCCCTTCTCTCTGCCTGCCTCTCTGCCTACTTGTGATCTCTCTCTGTGTCAAATAAATAAATAAAATCTTTTAAAAAAAAATGTTTGCTTATAATTTTAGGGGGTTCGAAAACCCGTGAAACCTTTATTTCAACCCTCATCTTTTACAAAAGACAAAGTTGAGGCCCAGAGATGTGACTGGTGAAAGGCTGCAGAGCTTAGCTAGTGACAGAGCTCAGGCTCAAACACAGAGCCTTTAACTCTGCCATCCTTCCCCGCCTCAAAAATGAGTAAGTCATTGTCTTTATTATCCAAGAGCTGGCATTATACTGAAGAAGCCTAACATGATCACAACAAACTATAATAGAAAGCACTGTCAGATAGGAACCAAACCAGAAGTATGTGCCTCTGGAACATGGAGATTCTGGGTAATCAGGGAAGGCTCCATGGAAAAGGAGCATTTGAGCCAGACCGATGAGATGTGGAAAAAGGATGCTCCAGTCCAGGGTGTTCCAGGAGGAACGAAAGTGGAAAGGACAAAGCTCCTCAAAGCTAACATCAGGTCTGTGCAGGTAGGAAGCAATAGACATCGGCATATTAAGGTATTTTGATGGTCATAATAACACTGCTCACATTCCTGCTGATGAAAGACGAGTCAGCAGCTGGGGAAAACTTGCTCTGGGTTGATATTGTTTTTACACTCCGTCCCTGAAGCGATCACTATTATGGATTGAAAACTCTCTATTTCTGGGTGTAGTTGGCAAAGCAGGCTAAACCATCCTCAGAGTAAAAAAAGGGGAGGAAGGGAAAGGAAGCAGTTGGGCAGAAAACTCCTAGGTTGGTGTCAGCAGACTCCCAAGTTGAAGCCTGTTTCTAAAACTGACTAATTGTGTGATCTTTCACAAACCAAGGAACCCTTCTGACGGCCTGTTTCCTCATTTGTAAAATGGAGCTGATCCTAACACTGACCACCCTGGGCTGTTGCACCGTGTCAAAGACATAAAATATGTGGGAGCACGTCACCCTGGGCAGAGAACTGTGCAAAGGGGAGAGTCTTCATTATTATCAAGAATTGCCTTGGGCCTCCACTCTAGGAACCCAGACGGCTGGTGCTGAGCTGTGACTCGGGGAGGAGGCCGGTGCCAGGGGAAACAAAGGCATGCATACTTATAGACAGTCCCTGAACAATGCCTTCCCTCCCCAGAAGCCAAGAACTAGGTGGGAACTCCAAATTTACACACATCGATAGGCTTCATGTTTGATGTTCCCATTCAAAGCCGTCCTTGAAGTTTATTTAACTGTATCTCTACCGTGTCTCAAATTGTTCCACTTTCTCTAAGCACACTGCTGACAACAAAGACAGGGGAGTCCCTCTGTCCACTGTCCCCTAATCAAATGCGTGCAAAGGTGAGAGAACTAGAACAGGCCAGAAGCTCCACCCCATCACAGTTCCGACTGGTCGGGAGCCCGAAGCAAAAGCCATCATGGAAACTGGCACGCTCTGACCATGACAAAGAGAAGCCTGGTCTGACGAGTTCATTGAATTGGGATTTTTTTTTTTTTTTAAGCCTGGAAAAAGAAAACGAAGAGTGACTTAATAGATGTTGGTTGATGACCAGATGTTCACTAAATCCACTGGGAATAAAAAAGACAGCACTTAAAAATTCAGCTTGGGGGAATTTCAATTAGGCAGCCAGAGCACTTTCTTAACAGTAGGTATTAAATATCTCTGACTAATGAGGGGTGATGGAGTCTTTCTGTGAGTGTAGGGTCCCTATTCAGTGGTTTACTTGTCTCTGTATTTAGCCCCTTACCTCATTCATTCTTCTCACGATCATTTATTGGCCAAGCACCACACTTGGTGAAAGAAACACCAATATGAGTTCAAATAATTTTCTGTCCTTGAGACTCTCTCCATGGGATCTTTTCTCGCAAGATGTAAAATGTCTTTGAAAGGTATACAAGAACTCCTAACACCTTAATGCAAATATACCTTTTTACATTTCTCAAGTTACCAGACTTAGTGTATATTGCGGGGGTGGTAGAAGCTGGCGAGAAAGGGAGGGACATTTTTATGGTTTGGGATTCCATTGGTATCCTCTTGCTGCGATCACAAATTACCACAAACTTAGTGGCTTAAAATGGCACGGGTTTATTCCCTTACAGTCCTGGAGGTCAGAAGCCTAAAATCAGTTTCACTGGACTGAAGTCAAGATGTGAGCAGGGGCTGATTCCTTCCATCAGCTCCAAGGGGAGGATCCGTTTCCCTGACATTTTCAGATTCCAGTGGCTGTCCATGTGGCCTGTGGCTTCTTCCTCTGTCTTCAAAGCTCATCATTTCAATTCTTCTGTCCTGCCTCTGATTTGGACTCCTCCTGCTTCCCTCTTAACAACGATTACATCGAGCCCATCAATCTAATCCAAGATAATCTCTCCATCTCAAAATCCTTAATTTAATCACAGCTGTAGAGTCCCTTTTGCCATATAAGGTAACATTCACAGGTCTCAGGGATTAGAACATCATCATGTTGCGGGGGGGGAGGGCACTATTTGTGAGCCTTCTGCAGGGACAGAAAGACTAATAGAGCAACTTTCCCTGTCTGGCAGTTGTATCCCTGATGACCCCTGCCATCCGTTACTGCTGAGGTCATTATGGACTATGGGAGAGCATCTTGCCCAGTGTCACATCTAGTTGATGCTGGCAGGGTCACTGGATTTACCCTGCGATGTGGCCAGCCCTGTACGGGAGTGTAAGTATTGTACTAGCTAAATAACCCTTTCATGTCCATTCCAGTGCAATAATGACAGCCAACCCTTCTTAAGCATTTATTATGTGCCAAGTACAATGCTAAGCACTTCATATGTATATCCCTTAAAGTCATTCATCTAAGTAATCTATGTACATAATTGTTTTTAAAAAGTAGTACTAGAAGACTCAATCAAAAAATAGCAATCCTCCCATCTCGGTCCTCTGCCCCACACAGGTAACGTCTCTCAATTCTTCGTAGTTTCTCTTGGTGTTACCTCCAGCTTTTAAACAACATAGTTATGTTGCTATTTCTTGAGTTACCAGTTTTACACAGTTCCTACTGAATTCCTTTTACTGTGTGTGATGTGTTGCTCTCTAATACCCTGTCACCTTCTTCCTACTGTATTTCCCCTAGCCTTCTGGTGTAATTATAGCACAATCTGGGGTTAAATTAATACTCTGTGTTTATACTTTTGTGACTACATAAGTATTATTCACTGCCGAGACAGACAGTTTGCCATAATTATGTGTCATTTCATTTCTCGTACATTGTTTTTCCTGGAGTTTGTAATTGTCTGGGTTTTTTTTTTTAATTTGGTGTTTTGTGTGAACCAATTTCTCTTTTCTCCACCCAAATCCTCCAACTGATTGATCCCCCAGCAATAATTTTCAAAACATTTATATTCACCTGTGTGTGTAGTTTTAAGAAATAAATGGTAGTAAAAACTCAATCAGACAGTTGATTCCTTCTCTCCCCGCAGTCCTCCCTTCTCCCATTTCAGTCTAGACATTTACTCTTGAGGCTGGGCACAGGACTGTTTCGTTAGGACTTTGCTTTTGCCATTTTTCTGTACCAGATACCCAAAGACTTTTCCTCAGGAAAAGTGTCAGGCCTTGGATTTGAACCCAAGTTTGGTCTACATCAAAACCCCACACACCCTTAGCTACCCTATTACATGGCTTCTGTAAGTCAAGTACTCAAAAGACTGGCTTTAGCATTTGAGCAGGAGATAGATGGTACCTGGAAGTAGTTACCATCGGGGGTTGCATTGCTTTTGAATCGTACACTTGCACAGACTTTCAAAACAGATGACGGTTCTCAAAGTGTTGGGATTTGCTATTCACACCTGGAATAAACAACGTGCAAACAGAGATTTTTTTTTTTTCCCTTAACCTCGCAGACATTTCCCTGTGAGTTTGTTGCCACTTTGGGAATCCTTCTTTCCTACTGTAAGGCTTTGCTCAGAAGCAACATCTGGTGTCTGTGGGTTGTTGTTTTTTTTTTTTTTTTTTCTCCCTGATTTATTTATTTTCTCTACCTTTCCCTGAGGTCTGGGAAGACTTCCAGTGGGCATATAGGCCGTCCAACCACAGGGGCAATATAGCTACACCTACCTCTCTGCCCACCCACCCTCATTCCCTGTACACACACACACACACACACACACACACACTCACTCACTCCCTGAGCACTCAGACCCAGCCCTGTTGAAGATAAGCAGAAGGGTCTGGTCAGTGTCAAGACATGGGCGTCTTCCCAACCTGTCTGGACCGGAATCATGAGGACAAGGGGTGCAAGGAAGAGGAAGGAGACTGGAGAGTTATGAGGAGATTAGAAGCTGTTCCAAATATCCCTCAATGCCATTTGGCACCTTCTCTTCTTCATGCTCCCAACTCCCGATCAAGCAGAGACGTACACCACGAAGAAGCCAAAATTGCCATCAGATCCCATCATCCACCTAGGTGAAACCACAAAATCCACAAAGGGCATAAACCCTTTCAGAAGCAAAACCCCACTGATGCAATGCCACGGAAGCAGTCGGGCCGCAGAGCTCCCTCTCCTCCACTCTCCCTTGCTCTGCCTTCCGTTTTCTTCTCCCTCCATTTTTTCCCTCCCTCTCTCCCCCTTGTTTTTCTCTAATGCCCCTTCCTTGAAAAAGAAAGAAAAAGAAAGAAAGAAAGGAAGAAAGAAAACATGAAACAAGCCAGCCACCCTCTTGTTTATCTGTTTGTGCTCTGTGCACGGAGCTCGGGGACCTCCCCAGAATAGTTTATTATGGCTTTTCTGTTTAGCTCGACTGCAGTATAGCAGAGGTAATACAATCATGTCTCAGCTCCATATGGTCTCGGAGGCTGACAAGCAGAACAACCTCTGCTTTGTTTGTGTTTTACTTATGGTATTATGGGAGCCACGTGGGGCTGCGGCGCTGGGTTCCTCCCGCAGGACAGATCAGAGAAGGAGCCAGGCTCCGTGTCGTCTCTCCCTCACCCCCTTCCACTAACACACACACACACACACACACACACACACCCCACAACAGCAGCTCAGGCCATGGCGCAGACAAGGAGGTGATGATCCAGCCCAGGGCACATTAGGGGGCACACGGGGAAGGCCGGGTTGTGCGGGTGAGAAGAGGAAAAAGAAGTAAGATTCATAGAAGCGGGCTCGTATTTTCCTACGTATGTAATCCTCATATGATCCTTTGGAATATGTATGGTTGCCCCATTTTTCTCTCAGGGAGAACAGAGGTCGGTAATCCCACTTGGATTTTTGGCAGCTGAGTGGTGGGCCCGGAACCGAACCCTTGTCTGAACCCCAAAGGCTTTCGGTCTACTACAACGTCACTGTCCACAATGGGTGGGCGGTGGGGTTCTTTTTTTTTTTTTTTTTTTTTTAATTTATTTGAGAGAGAGAGAGAGAGATCACAAGTAGGCAGAGAGGCAGGCGGAGAGAGGTGGGGGAAGCAGGCTCCCTGCTGAGCAGAGAGCCCGATGTGGGGCTCGATCCCAGGACCCTGAGATCATGACCTGAGCCAAAGGCAGAGGCCTAACCCACTGAGCCACCCAGGCACCCCGGGCGGTGGGGTTCTTAAGAGCCCTTCTCCTCCCAGGGAAGAGCCGGCATGCTTTGAGCAATGACGTAGGACCCCTCATCACCCTCCCCAACTTGAAACAGAACACAGTTATGTAAGGTCACAGGGGCTTAGCATCATCTGTAGACACCCTCCAAGCAGGCATGGGCCTCTAGCCGTGGAAGCAAGTGCAATACTGAGTCTTGGAAGCATTTCGGAGATGGTGAGGACCAGGGCGGCGTCCTCACGAGGTGGCGTCGTCATGACCGCAGTGCCAATAATGGGATTTTACCTAAAAATGGAGAGAGGATGACTCAGTGGGGAGGAGTTAAGATGATATTAGTGATGGGACAATGGAAGACCCAAACCACAAGTAATTACTGAGTATCTTCAAGGTGCTAGGTTAAAAAAAAAAAAAAAGGCATGTTGAGGACAGAACCACTAAATATATAGCTTAGATTTTTTTTTTTTTAAACAAAAGAGAACCAAGAATAGATACTGGAAGTTGTGCAATTTTGGCATCCACGCCATCTAAAATAATAACAATGGCTAATGCTTGTTCCATGCTCTCTCCGAGCCGATTCTGTTCTAAGTGCTATTCATTCCCTGTCTCATCTCAGGCTTGCAATCCCCGCCCCGGCCCCCGATAGAGATGCTATTGTGAACAGTACCTGGCCCACAGAGGTGACCAATAAATATTGGTGGAATGAATCATCAGCCCTCTTTCAAGGCTAGGAAACTAACCCACAGAAATATTTCACAACATCCCTCAGCTGGCAAGGGGTTGAGTGGGGATGGGAACCCGGACCACAGGACTCCGCCCCTTGCCCTCTCAACCCCTGCCCAGCCCAGTCTACGTTTGAAAGCTTCTCATTCTGCCTCTCCATGATGCTTTTACACTGAGCTTCCCAGCTGAAGGCAACCCCGAATTTCTCATCCGATTATGTGATCCAATTTCCTGATTTGAAATAAACGGCTACCCTGGGTGCAAAAAGTGGCAAAGGGACTCTGGGTGGCCCCCGCTGCAAGAGGACCCTACGGTTGAAGAAATGGGAAAGTGGCGAGCCTTGTTTCCAAGGACAAGCAAAGAGTTCTGCTGGAGAACATTGAGAATGGCCATGGACACCACCAGCTAGGGAGACCAAGCATGGCTCCTGTCTAGTGTGGGCCTGAAGAAGTGTTTGATAGAGAATCTCTCTGTTATCAGGGGCGGGGGAGGGGGGAACCCAGCTCAGGAAGTATCATGGTCCCGGGCATGAGCGATGAGCATCTCCTCCTTCCATCTTGGTCTTCAGACCTCAGACCTCAGTCACCGAGGCTGACGCTACACCTCACATTTGTAGCTAGAAGCAGTCATCCCTTGTGGCCGTGGTAGCTGTGGCCGTGGGGAGAGTTAGCATTCGTGTGAGCACGTCATCGGGGCTAGTGACTTCACAGACATTTGCTCATTGATCCTTCTCACCACCTTCATGAGATCAGTTTTATGAACCCCAATTTTCAAAGAGGAAACTTATATATTAAAGGTTCGAGCCGAGGTTGCACAAAACAACATCCAAATGAGAATAAACAATTATTATGGGTAGCCTTGAAGAAGAAAAGGCATTTTTTAAAAAAATCATGCTTGGGGGCTTCATTGTGGGAGAAAGCAAGGGGGGAGAGTTCCGTCCTTTCCCTTGGAAACAGTAGAGGGTTATGGGGTGGGTGCTATGTATATGAGCATCTGTATTTTTTAGTACAAGCTAATTGAGCCACCTGATTCTCCTCTACCATCTGTCTCTGAGACTCACCATCCTCCTCCCCACCCACTCCCCAGCAGCCAGTCACTATAGCAGCCTGGAGCCCGGAATAGTCCCCAATTTCAGCACAGCTAGGGAGAGATGGCTTTGCACTCTATGCACCCACGACCCAGTGCCTCTGACAAAGAAACGGCCTGGCGTTCTTTCCTTCCACAAATATTGATTGAGTCCCTTCTGTGTGCCAGGCACATTTCTAGACATTGGAACAGACCAGTCGATAAAGCAGACCAAACCAAAGAAAAAAAAAAAAATCTCCTGCCTTCATGGAGATTATGTTCTGCCAAAGAGACTCAGGGCGTTCAGAACCATCCGACCACTCACCTTCCTCAAAGAAAAGTCAGTCCACAGGAGCCCAGAGACAATGACAGAGCTTCCCAGTGCTAAGCTCCTCAAACGGGACCTGTCGTGACATCCTCCCAGCGGCTGCCCTTCCTTCCTCAGCCTTTTGTGCCAACAGGGTAAGTCAGAGCAGGGGCGAGTGCCCAGGTCTCCCTAAGCCAAACCCCGCCCCGTCAGCACCCGTGCCTAGTGCCCCTCCAGACCCTGCACTTGGAGCCCTTGCCTCTTCGCTGGTTTGCATCATAAATGTGTAATGCCGGTCTAAGAAAATCACCCAGCCCAACCCGCTCTGCCTTGCATCCATAACAACCTTATCAAAGGGTTTTTTTCTGAGCACGGAGAACAGAGAGCCCTCCAGGTTTTGATTCATAGCAGGTGAAGGCTGGATGTGCTGAAATCTGATTGAAATCAGCGAGGTCAACAAAACACAGCGGAGAGTGCCCAATAATTGGGAGAGAAGCATGGCTTCCTTGTTGTGTGTGTGTGTGTGTGTGTGTGTCTGTGTGTGATCCCCTGCACTTTCTAGCTCCTGCTTTTAAAGGGAAACCTTTGTCTTACACACTTTATTGCACTGGTGTGTGGTCTATTTGTATAAACTTCGGGTTTTACTGACCCACAATTTCCTCTCCCTTTGTCCTATAGCCGACTAGACATTTTGGTGGGGGGCAAGGGGTGGGGATCCAAGGGAGGGGGCTTTGGACTCTTTGGATTTTCATGTCTGGAAAACACACACACACACACACATACATATGCACACACACAAAAATGTGCCCTTCCATTTTATTTTAGGAGAGGGAAGTCGACTCTCTACCCATAACTATTTGATGCTGATAGGAGTTACTGCTTATGGAGAGTACCATTCTGACCATCTCAAGGGCGAGTGACTAGAGTGCACTCAAATTCTGCACCATCACAGCCTCACATGCATTCACACCCCCCCACACATACCCTCCTCCCTTTCTAGAGATTCGATCTGGACTGAAAGTTCTCTGAAGGCAGGAGATTTGTTTTATTCATCTACCTGAATCCTTAGGACAGAGCTCTGCAAATGGCCTGGGGTAGATAAATGCCAGTGGAAGGAATGCGTGCTCAGCTGAGATTGCGTGATGCTGCTAGGGCTGTCCTGGGCCTCTGCAACACAAGGAAACAGGAATCTGTGGGTGGGTTTTCCCCATCACAGAGAAAGAAAAAAACTATCCCACGGCCAGTGCACAGAGGACAGGCTGAGACTAACCCAGAGCCTCAGAGAATGCCAGCAGCAGGGACTTAAATGGAAAGTAACATTTGTCAGGCTTTTGGGTCAGGAAGTGCCGCCATTAGCCGAGCGTCGTGTAGGTGAAGGTGGTGTTGGTTTGGTGTTAGTTTGGAGTCTCACATAGACTGGCGTGGGGAATCCATTGGATTCCATCCCATCAGAAGGAACTCAGCGTCCTGCTCTCCAGACTGTCAGTCATTGTCATCCCATCCCACTATCTGCCCAAAAAAGTTTGCTGCCTATCCTGACCCCCTCCCTATAAAGACAAGGAAAGGTGCCTGGATCCCTGGCCCCGTAGCAGAACCAGGGAAGCTCCTGAGACCCCCATCCAACCCCCGAGACTCAACAGTAAACACCAGAAATAAGATTCCTCTCAGACTGAAAGCCTTTCTGACTGAACTACAAGGGACCCCAAGGCACGTAAGGGACGTGAGGGGCTCTTCCTCATGGAAGAATGCCCACCTCCCCATCTATCATTCGGAAGAGGTCGAGTCAGGAAGTCCGTACCTCCAAACCAGCCAGAGAAGCAGCCAGTCCTGCTGTCATCTCTCCTGGGCACCCCCGCTAAACCCTCCTAAAGGGATCCCTCCCTGGGCCCTTTTTCAAACTGCTGTTTTGGAGAAGTTTCAAAATGGCAAATGTAGAGTTGTCACATGACCCATGTGACATGGCTGTCACATGTCAGCAATTCCACTCCTGGGTATATACCCAAGAAGAATGAAATCTATGCCCATACTCAAACCTGTACGTGAATGTGCACAGTAGCATGGTTCCTAGCAGTCGAAAGGTGGAAACAACTCAAGTGGTGAATGAATAACTACAACGTGCTCTCTCCATACAACAGAGCATTGTTCAGCAACATGGAACAGGATCCTGAAAACATTACGGTCGTGCAAGAACCCAGTCACGAAAGGCTACATATTACACACGCAGCCAAAGCTATAAAGACAGAAAGTAGAGTAGTGGTTGCTTGGGGCCAGGAAAAGATTGAGGGGATGTAGGGGATGGGAATGGATATTAGTGCTAAAGGGTACGAGGTTTCCATGGGGGGGTGGTGAGGAAAATGCTCTAAGACGGATCGTGGTGAGGGTTGTACACTATAAACAGGTCAATTGCATGGTATGTGAATTAAATCTCAATAGAACTGTTATTTTAAAAAAAGAGAGAGAGAGAAAGAGATAGGAAAAGATTAAGTCTGCACATTTCCCTACCAAAGTCCTCACTGGCTTCCCAGCAACCACGAATAAAATCCAAGTCCCTTGGCCGGCCACAGAAGAAGTCCGCTGACAATTTGGTTCTACTCTACTTTTCAGTCTCGTCTTCCACTCCCTTTGGCGGTACCCAGACTTGGAACCTCCGGGCTTCTCTTCTTCTGGAACGCACCGCACCACCGCTGCCATAGAACCCCAGCCTGCGCATCGTGTCAGTGCCCTCCCGCAGTGCCCTCTCCCTGCCGTCCACCTGACAAATGCTGGCACGTTCTTCAGGCTCCAAGATGAACATCGCCTCTCCCATGAAGCCTTTCCCAGCTTTTCCGGGGAGAGCTTCTCTCCCTTCTGGGCCAGCACGACATTCTGTTTATAGTCTATTCTGGTGCTTATCACATTTTATTTTAATTACCTGTCTACAGAGTGCCTTCCCCACTAGCCTGGACCTTGGGCACTTCAAGGACGGAATCGTTGCCTTATTTATCTTTGTACCCTTCTCTCCACCCCACTCCCACCCACGTGGTTAAACGAATGGGCACACATGTGCACACACGTGCACGCACAGAGACTTGGACAGTTAGCACGGTGCGCGGCCACCCATAGGAGCAGTTAACAAATGGGAGAGGGAGCAGAGTCGGTGTCCCCGGATGTGAAAGGGAGAGGAGGAGGGAACACACGCAAAGACAGACTCTGGCCCGGGAAGATCGGGGTTTGAATCTCATCCCCCTCACCCCCCTCCACTGTGAACGAGCCGTCCTAGTTACCAACTTCACTTCAGTTCTGTCCCTCCCCAAAGATGTTACGTAGCTGGGTGGTCGGAACATCCTGTTTAGTAACAAGAGCCTCCTGGTGACCCTGTGTATGTCGCTTGGGTCACGTATATTAATTAGCTCATTAATCCCCACAACAGCCCTTTGAAAGAAGACTTGCTGAGCACCTTTCACAGGAAAGGGAGCTCAAGGCATTGGGAAGACCCATCTCTCCGACGCTGTAACCTGAGCTTTCAACGGCCTCAGAAGCCTGCTTGGGTGAACCGGTGATCGCTCCCGATTATTTAACTTTCTTCCAATGTCCCTGGACAGAACGAGCACCAAGTACCACTCTAGGCGTACCTTCCTGGTTTGAATTGTGCTCAGTTCAACGTGCTCTGCCTTTCCCAATCGGTTTACGAAATCCCGATTTTACCACGAAGTCAATACCCACGTGTGAACTTCCATTCACGGCTCTCTGCCCCCCCCCACCTCCCGGGGCCTCCCTCCTCGTAGGGCCTCACTCAAATCCGGCATCCTTTCAGATCTCTTCTTACACAACATTTCTCTGTATCTCTGAGGCCTTACATGCTGAACCCTTTCTATTAACCGCACACCTCTAGATTTCGCCTTCTGTTCACAGACAAAAGTGTCACTCTGTGCCCCTGCTTCCTTCTCCGTTCTGCCCACAGAGCTGGTGACATCCTGTGGCAGATTCCAGCCCTGCCACTCCTTTAGAAGGACATCTGCTTACGTTGCCTACAGCCCTACCCGTGTATCAAGTCAAATGCGTTTGTCAGAGCACCCCTCCCTGATCGACGGCACTACCTCTGCCCTCCTCGACTTTCCCTCCTTCCTCCTAGGACCTCCTCAACAGTACCCCAATCCTTCCCTGGTCTTCTCCCCTCCCTACTCCCTCCACCTGCCCCCCTCCCACCGCCCGCCTGCAGCTCAGGTGTAACCCTAGATTCTCCTGGGACCACACTGTATCTCCTTCGTCTCAAGCTCCAGCCCTAACTTCTTTCCTTGGCTCCATTTGGGTGTCTCCAACTGCCTTCTGGACACTTCTACTTGGATAACCTCAGCGTCACTTAGCATTCAATCTGTCTAGACCCAGTGAGTGCTACTTTGGTTTAACACGAGCTGTGAGTGTCTTGGAAAACTACACCGCACCTCTCCCATGGGTCCACACCTCCAACACCAACCTGATCTCTATCAGAATGTCGCATGAGCTTGTTTCTTCCACCAACTGAGTCAGCAGAGACGAAATGTTCACTTTTTTAAGGTGCTTTCTGTATCTATACCTAGATCTAGATCTAGGGATCCAGATTGGATTTTTTTTTTTACCAGGACCCTTTTCAACGAACAGTCCAGAAATTATCATCCAGTGCCGACTCCGTGCCTGGCCCTGTGCTGGATACCTCTTGAGATACGATGATTCCTACGAGAAACCTATCATCAGGCAGATTACAGCACACACCATCTCAAAAATAGCATAGCATGAAACCAGACTCATTATCTTCCCCCATGGCTGCCGATCGTTTTAGTCATTCATGTTTATAAGTTCAGGATTTCGGCCTGTTGCTTCTTCATCCGCACGCTTGCCCCAGACGTGATCCATCCCCAGCCCACCGGTCGGTCCCTCTTCCTCAACATCTCTTGTGCCCACTCTTCCCTATTCCCCATCTCAGCACGTACAGTGCGGCCCTCGTTACTTTGTGTCGAGCTCTTGGCACTGAGCTCTCCCCCTGCAAGCCTTCCCACAACCTCTTCCTTCTCTGGAGGACCTCTCAGACCTTCCGCTTTAATCCTCCTCAAACCCCATTCCAGGAACTCACTCCCTGCTCAAAATGGTCACCACCTACAGCACCTTTCACAAAATTATGGAATCTGAAAGTCAGGAAAAACCACGTGGGCGTGGGAGTCAACACTCCCACCATGGTCTTCCTCCTTCTCTTGACCATCCAAGAATGAGGAACTCTCTCCATCCCAAGCAATCCATTCAGTCGTTGCCCTGATTGCTAGAAAATTCCTATAAGGTTGACTTGACTATCTCCTGATTCCACCCATGAGTTCAAGCCATCCGCTTCCACTGCCCACTCCCCTCCAACACTTGTCTCTAGTTCACTAACAATCCAGAGACTTTCTCTGTTCTCAAACTCAGCTCGACCCGGGAACCCCTTCCCATCTCCATCAGCTTTAGTCCTCTCAGCCTCCGTGCACTTGGCGAAGAGAGGAAAAGGGCAGGAGGCTGATTGGAAAAGGGACATTAGTCTCTGTAATGCCCCAAAAGAAAGTGCTTCCTCTTCCCCTCCCCCCAGGTCAATGTTTGATGTGCGTGTACGTGTTTTGTGTATTCCTATGCAGCTCAGTTCAGCTGGGTTCAATTTTCCTTGTTCACCCAATGCTTCTGGAACAAAATCACACATAAGCCATGCGACTTCTGCCTCATGCTCAAATTGTTCACTAATACACCAACCACATTGGAACAGAGCCACTTTTAATCGGGAAAGACTCCTCTAGTCATGTACTATTGCACACTTACACACACACACACACACAGTTTTTAAGAGCAAAGTTTTAAAAACAGACCCACAGGTTAACACTACAGTAATGAGAAAGGAGAGCTGGTGTTTACTTCACTGATGGTTTCATGGGAATCGACGGTACTCTAGACCAGTGGGTCTTCATGGGGGACAGGTGCGTTCACCCCCCGGGGACAGTCTGGCAATATCTAGAGACAATTTTGGCTGTGACAACAGTAGGGAGTGCTCTGGGTACTGAGTGGTCAGGGATATTGCTAAACATCCCACCGCACTCAGGACAACCACATCTCCAGAACAAGGAGTTACTGGGCCCAAATGAGAGGAACCCTGACATCCAGCTGCTCTGCTAGTGTCATCTTGTCCTCTGACCTGCCGAGACGACTTGAAATCCTGTGTTGTGGGGACCGGCAAGAGCGCTGGAGGCTGCCAAGGGGACGCCCGTTCCCAGGGGACCTGGAGGTTTGCGGTGTGACCCCCCCCCACTCCCCCCAGCCCCGTCTGTGCCCTGACCTCCCGTGCCCCAGGCCAGCCCATTGAGATAATTAGGTCAGAAAGGCAGGCCCTCGGCAGAGTACCAGCTGCTGTGTCCGGCCAAGTCTCCCCCGGGAGTGGGGGCAGGGGGAGGAAAGAAAACACAGGCGGGGGAGACAAACCACAGGGTAGGGAGTCGGAGGGGTGGAGAAGTCCGGCAGGGAAGTATGGGTTGCCTTGTCATGGCGAGCCGGAAGATTCCTTACCTTCCACCAGCGAACGCTAAAGCATGTCTCCTTACAGCTTAGGAAAACCTTACAGTTTGCAAAGTGGGGTGCACGTGTTACCTCCTTCATTCCACAACCAGTGATGGGGTGCGAGGCTGGGGTGTCACCACCACGGGCATGTTTGTAGAAGGGGAAACTGAGTATCAGGGAGCCTCCAGAGCCCAGAGGGCGCTCAGCACTGGGTAGGTTCTCGAGAAATAGTTGAAAGGGGGAGAAAGGGAGGACCAGAGGGTGACAGAGACAAAAGAGAAAAAGACAAGGCTCAGAGCGTGGGGTCGGGATGACTAGAGAGTCTTCGAACATAATCAATGGTCACTTTTTGCCATTCAGAAGACGACTCCTGCGTTGGGGAGAGGAGAGCATCGTTACCACAGAATGCACAGGAAAGAAGTCTAGATTGGGAGCCTAGAGCCGCAGGGTGTACCCCACTTCCTGCCTACCTGACTGGGCCGCTTCACCGTGCTGGACCAGGCTCCTCTTCGAAGGGGAGCCTGGTGCTTCTCATCTCTGGGGCTCCTTCCAATTCTTGAATCTCTTCCTACGGCCACAGCCTGTGGCAGCTGAGCCAGGCCTGGAGGTTTGTGGCTCCTGTCCCAGCTCGTGCTTGTAAACAGCCCTGTGACTTCCCAAAGCCCTGTCGCAGGCACCCCCTCTTGTCTTCACTCAGGCTGGGGAACATGGGGCAGGGGCGGCAGAGCCCCCTGTCTCTGGGAAGAGAGGGTACGTGACCCCAGAAGGAGCCCTGGGCCAGCAATCTGGAGACGCGAGCTCTCCTCCAGGTTGGCCCAGTCTCTTGCTCTGGGGTCCTCCTCACACAGAGCAGTCCAGGGGCTACTGTTTGCCATCGGAATCACATCTGGTCTCTCCACCATGACACAGACCCTACCTATCATTCTGACTCTATCACTCCCCGCATCATCCCTCGCTCCAAAGACACTGGCTTGCGTTCTCTGTTCCTTAAACACACCAGGCCTCCTTCCCGTCCCCAAATATGCACAGGGTAGCTCTTTCCCATCATCGGGTCCCTGGCCGAACGTCACCTTCTCAGAGAACCTTTCCTAACTGCACCAGCGAAAGGAATCCCAGCGTCCCCACCTCCGCCTTCCTGACCTTCCAGCCTCTGATGTTGTATTTTTTCTTCGTCGATCGAGGAGGGACCATTGCTGGTGTGTCCGTCCATGGGACGGGTCCCTCCGTGAGACGGGGAAACACCACCAGCCCCTCCCCAGCCTTCACTCTCTTCTCTGTAGGGCCGCTGTGTCTTAACTGATTGGCAAGGAGCTGAGAAGTTGCTGAGGTGACACACGGGAGGTGGCGGGAGGGATCTGCTTCATGCAGAGGGTCTGAGCGCTGGTCTGCTCCGGACTGAGAAGTACGCTCTGGTGGTGAAGGCTTGTCCCGCTGCGGGGCGGCCTGTCATTGGCCGATGCTGTAGGGACTCAGTGTGCACGTCTGTCTCACCCCGGGGCATCGCGCCAGGAGGCCCATGGTTCCTGAGGGCATCCTCCAACCTAGTTTTGATGAGCCACAGAGCTGGCCTTCCAGCCTCCAATGTCTGACTCGCATCTGCTTGAACTCGGGCTAGGGAAAGCTCTGTCATTGCGAGGCTCCACTAGACCACAGCATTTACTTCTTTCTGAAATCGTCATACTTACTGGTTGATTCATTTACATACACGTCTGTTGTCTGCTACCCCCGCCAAACACACTCACACACACACGCATACACACACACACACACACACACACGCACACACACCCCTCCATCTCCTCGCCATCCCCTACAGAACGTAAACTCCTTGAAAGCCAGGGTCCTCTCCCTTTTCCTCATCTATTCTGTGCCTGAACGTAAACTCCTTGAAAGCCAGAACGTAAACTCCTTGAAAGCCAGGGTCCTCTCCCTTTTCCTCATCTATTCTGTGCCTGGAACAGTACTTGGTCCAAGCAAATTTCAAAAAGGATGTGTCAAATGAAGGAAGGAGACTTCCAGAGGCTTTGGTACTGCGAGATCCCCTGAAGCCAGCCCTAGGGTGGGGAGTCCCGTTAATGACTCAGACGAAATTTCCAACTTGCCCAGAAGAACGGAAACTCAGAATCGGAGTCAGGTTGATCTGAAGAAATGTTTAGAGCACTTCTTAGACACCTGAGGTGTAGGTGAGATTCATTGTCTATGAACTGTGACTTCTCGAAGGTCAGGAAATGGGGGCCTACCAAGGTTCTGTTCTTTCCTCAGGATTTCAGTCCCCGCTGGCCAGTCGCCAGGCCGTGGATTGAGGCTGCTTTGCGGTTACTCTCCTTCCCCCGCTGCAGAGGTGAGTGGGGTCCCTGCCACGTCCTCGGTGATTCCCCCAGGCCTTGTCCTTCCCCGGGTGTATCCGTCCCTGCCAGGTTTCAGCTCCATTCAGTGACAGGCCTTTAATCTGTGGGCTGGGACTCTGCTCGGCTCTGAGTGAATGCCAAGTACTGCGTGGGGCACCGTCGAAAGTTTGCTGTCCTAAACCTGCATCCGCCACGTGCTCCCCAAGCTTCAGCTCGCCCCACTCGTGAGGACCCCGGCAGAGCAACGGGCTCCTGCTCTGGTTCCCTGCTGGGGTCTGGGGCTGGAGATTGACCCCGCACCCTTGCCCACTTGGTCACGTTTCCATCACGTGAACCCAGTCCCAGGGGCCTTTCTCGGGCCCCCCTCAGGGGCTGTACCTGTCCCTTGTCTGAGCCACTGCCAAGGGTTCTGTGGCAAACTCCAGAAAGCTTCCTGGAGCAGACCTCGGCCCCCTGACGGATCTCTAGACTCTCCACCGTCTGCAAAGCCCCGTTTAGATGTCAGGGCTGGCCTGGGGCTAATCTGCGCTCGCCCCCCGGGGACATGGGCCCAGGGTTACTGACTCTGCCGGGTCTCGGGCCTACCGTGTGCACCTGCCAGGCTCATCCCGAGCTTCCCACCCCCCCCCGGCCCATCAGCCCCTGCGCCAGGCCCCCCACGGAGCCACGCCCCACTCAGTCCTGCCTCGGGAGCTGCTGCTGTGGGCAGAGAGACCCTCCCTCTGGGGTGGCCCCTCCCCCAGCGGCTGGCTGGCCCTTCTCTGAGAAGGCCCTCTTCCTGGGCATTCCAGCTCTCTGCCTCAACTTCTCTGTCCTCCCTCAGGCCCTTCCTGTCAATTTCACATTTGAAACAAATATTGATTTCCATGCTAATGCCCCTTGCCAGACTTGTAAGACACACACACACACACACACACACACACACACGGACACGGACACACACAGCCGCAGAAAAACAAAATGCATGGTCCTGCTACCACTTCTGGAAATGAATGAGGCGAAACAGAGAAAGCACAAAGAAAAAAAAAAAAAAAAAAAAAAGATGTGGCTTCTGGGCAAAACACAGCAGCCGCTATTAGTCTCAGAGCCTTTCCCTGACCCTGGCGCGGAGTTAAGAGCTCAGGTGAGGGTTAGCTGGAAAGGAGAGACCCAAGAGGGCTGTTTTCCCATCGGGGAAAAAAAAACAGAAAGTGTTCTAACTTTTCCTTCCATCTTGTTCCCAGACCAGGATCTGCCGGGGTTCTGGGCAGCCGGGGTCCCAGCCTCCCCTCCACCAACTGGCTTGTCCCTCGTCTAATGAGGAACCCTGAGAAGGCTGGTGTCCTTTGCTTATTACATTTGGCTCCGAAATACGTTTTCCTCCTCACCCCCAACCTCAGGCACAGCCTTTCTGAGATCCATTTGTATGCGTGAGCACATGGAGCAACTGAGTTTAAGGTCATTTTCTGGGTAGCTGCGGGACGCAGAAGGTCACTGGGCGCAGCAAGAACTTGGCTCCTGCGGGGGAGGAGATGCCCAGGGTCCTGGTGGCTCCCTGTCTCGGCCTCAGCAGCCTTCCCCCGGCCGCTGGCAGGCCTCTGGGACACCTAACGAGATGCCACGTCCTCCCCCGGCTCCCCTCCCACGGTGATTCCTGAATCCCCCAAAGACCGTGTTCCGATCCCGGGGAATTTGCATATAGCAGTGCAATTTTTTGAGGCTTTAATGGAGCAGAAGAACTGACTCAGAAATTACCTACGTCTTGTTTTTCTCTGCAGTAGGTTCAACACAAAGGCACGAAAGGTATTTCCTTCCCTCCCCCCCACCCCTCCTTCCGTGCCATCCCCAGGCTTCTGTGTCTTTGCAGCCTCAATTTCTTTCCTGGGTTAACATCATTTACGTCTGTTTCCGAGCACAAAGGAGAAGTTGCCTGGTGCCATTTTTTCCTGGTAAAACTTGGGGACAACCAAGCGGTTTAATAGGATGGGTCCTAGAGTGGAGGAGGTAGGGTTTGACAAGCAGAAGGGAGGGGAGGGCCGGCCAGGCAGGAGAGCCAGCCTCTGACCCTGGAAAGGATGACTGGAACCCGAGGAAGGGGAAAGAGGGCAAAAAGGGGCCTAGTTTCTAGAGAGGCAGACGCCGGAGCCCTAGGGGACACGGCACCGCTGAGGAGGGAGACCTCGCGTGGCGAGAGCTGCCTGGGGGCCTGTGAGGACTGAGCATCCTGGCCGTGGCCTTGGGTGACTCTGTGAAGGTCTCCCATGACCCAGCCGGTGCAGACCGCACCAGATTGCCTGTGTGGGCCTGAGCAGGGGGCACAGACGGCGTCCGAGGACCAGACCGATGGCCTCTCGCCTCTACCTTCCGAGACCAGGAAAGCCCGCGTGGCTTGTTGTTGTTGTTCTTTGGTTTTGTTATAACTCAGTATGAGGATGCCCCGAAAACATGCCGATATTGGCCACCTCAGGGGTCTGCTGTAGGCATGTGCTGCTTATGCGCTCACCAGCCCACCGGTGGGTGCCCTAGGCCGCTTGGCTCCCAAGAACTTAGCAGCAGCGATTACCCTCTGTGAGCAGGGCTGAGACGGGCTTTCAACAGCTCACGCGAGCTCCCGGGAGCCGCCTGAGAACGTCCGCCGCAGGAGCCAGCAGGCGTTTAACTGGACCCCTTATTAGTCTGATGGGCCTCCTCCAATCGCTGGACCGCTCCATACGGGCTTCCTGACTCTCTGGGCTCCGTGGCTCTCTCCGCTTTGCCGTGCTCTGATCTCGGGCTCACATCTCCGTCAATGATCCCGTTACGACCCAATTAAGTCTTGGTGTTTTCCCCGTTACTCTCCGACTTCCACCTACTCGCCTTTAGGATTGAATATATGCTTTCGGTCCTTCCTGTATTAAATTTGAGCTACTCTTGTTTCCAGCCTAGCTTCATGTTGGAACGGAGTGCTGTGTTCAACTGTTCTCCTCTCTGGAGGGCTTGGAGCACATTCGGCTGCGCTACCCCCTTCCCAGTCCCACCGCAGCCGTGCGCTGAGCTCAATCACTTTCACGGATTCCTCTAGATCTTTGACCCCTGGCTCATAAATCTTCTCCCCACCTGCATCTCTGTCGTCATCCCAAATGGCTTTAGTCTTCAAGGGGATGACTCATCTAATAACTTAACCTCAAAGTTGTGTGATTTCCTTTCCTTCAACAAATTTAACCTCCATTCCGTCTAAGTGACCCACCTCCATGGCAACACCCCAGAACTTGTCATCACATAAAACTGTTCCACTGCCAAACTCTCAAGTTCAAAAAGCCCACTTTCCAAACCCAACTCCTTCTCTTTCCATCTGTGACTCCTTGAGACCTCTCGTCCCTTACATTCTCCCCATCTTCTCTCACCCAGAGTTTCCTTCCTTTACCTCCAGATTCAGCCCTGGAGCCCTTTCTCCACCCAGACTGGCAAACACTCAGCATTCTTCATGCTGGATGATACTGAAAGCCCTTTATGTATACTAAGTCTCTTCCTTTTTTTTTTTTTTTATCAGTTTATAGATGAAGAAAATGAAGTAGAGTAAACTTGCCCACGGCTTCCCAGCCAGAGCCAGCTACACAATCTGCAAGACTCAGTTCAAAATGAAAATGCAGAGCCCCTGGTCCAAACATCAGTTTGGAGGGAGGGGGAACACCCTTAAAAGAACTAGTAGATAAAGCTTTTCCCGTTACCGTATTTTATTACTTTTAAACATAATAGGAGAAATCATCCTCATAAGTTAAGTTAAAATTTTAAATTATTACCAAAAAGTTTTACAGTTCATGTTTATCTTGTGCCGTGCTTGCCTTAACTGCAAATACAAGAACATTGAACTCAAGCAGAGCTACGTATGTCAGAGCTTGTACGTGCATTTGCACTTGACTCTCACCAGAACAGTGGGAGCGCCACACCTTGCGAGATCCGTGCATTCTCTCAACGCTCTGCACCCCCAACTTCCTGGTGAGTCAGGAAAGACCGAGGAAAGGGAACTCTGTGTTGCCCTATCTCTCCCTTTCCTCAGATGGCAGGGTTTTCAGCATAAGTGGTTGGCCAACACGGGAAAGTAAAGGTGGGAGGAAGGATGTGGTAATGTTCCTTGGTTGGCTGTGTTTCTCAGAATGCCGTTGCCCCCACGTCCAAAGCAAGTTCTGGTTGAAGGGAAAGGCTGGCCTGGTTTGTGCTGTCAGTGACCTGCTTACTGGTTATATACGTGTTGCTAGGAAAGGCAGAGCGGACGGCGGATCTGTGATGCGCAAGAGCTCACAAGACTCAAAGGGAGGACAAATTGTTCTGGAAGCCACACAGCTTCCTGGATGTTGTGTGCAAGTAAGGCAGCAAGGACCGAGGGCCGTGCACAGGTGTGTACGTCCTCCGCTCACACGCAGGCTCCATTGTCCCATCAGAATGAACAAAACACAAGTTTGCAGATAAAATTATTAAGAATTTACAGACAGTGTCAGCAGAGCTTTTAACCAGGTGTAAGACCTCTCGAGGGCAGGACCCAATCAACAGTACCCAAGGACCTAATCAATAGCACCTAAGAGGCCAGCCCTGTCCTTAATTCATAAGTGGTGGCATCAAGATTTGAACCCAAGACCCAGATTCCAGAGTCTGGGCTCTGAACCACCACGACCACATGATCTCAAGTGACAGAACTGCTTTCTTACCTACTGATTTAGTTGTGTCTTCCTCACCAGTGCTTCCATGTCAAAATTATTGGGAATAATCACCGAACTAGCTGATCGGAACCATCGGGCCACTTGTATTCCTTTTATCGTGCTCCAGAAAGCTCCCTTTGCTATCTCCTTGGTGGCTGTTCTGAACCATTTTTCAGACCTCTTCCCTAAATTTGTGTCTCCTTCTTCCCACTAAGCCACAATTTTTCTATGTTGATACATTGCTTTCTTAATAATCCTGTACTTTGTCCAAATCTATCAGAATTTACTCAGCCATTCACTTAATTGCTGCACACTAAAGTTATTTTTAATTTCTCCTTCAACACTACAACGTCGCAATGAACAGCATTCATCCCTTACTCTTAAGAAATGGCCTTGCGTCCAATTTTAAAGAAGAAAATAGAACATGAAAGTCTGAAATGTTTCTTTCCCAAATGGAGATACAGCCCCATCTAAGTCACCACTTTCTGTCACTGGACAGGGGTGGAGGGTGGCAGCGGGGTTCCCCGGGAAGCAGACTCTGAAAAGGAGCTTAACATTCAGTTGGGTTGGGGGTGCTCTCAGGAACAACCCCCGCGTGGGGAGTGGGTGCGATCGGGATCCGGCACAGGGAGAAACTGGGCTGCGGTGCGGCCACAACTGGGTCCCAGCCGACCCTGAAGACAGTTCTGGGGCTGAGAGGACCGTCAGAGCCATCTGGGTTAGAAGGACGGACCTGGACCTTCGCAGGATGTCAGATGCCCCAGGAAAGGGTATGGCATTGCCTGAGACGACGTTACCAACAGAGGCAATTCTCGAAGACGCGGGGGACGGCCAGCCGTGGGGAATATAAAACCCGCAGGCCTCAAGGGCAGCTATGGGCAGTTCAGACCAGCGTCGGGACAGCTTCCTCCCTATCCTAAGGCAAGAGAAGATCTTCCTTTCTTCCAGGACAAACCCCTCCATCAGCCCAAGGCCAATCCTACCTCATATGTTCTTTATTCCTTCCTCTTGCGTTTCGCTCAAATTAGTTCTCCCCACTCCCGCTTTTCCTCTTCTCTCCAGCTTCTTCCCCAATAACAGCTTCCTTAACTCCGCCTAAAAACACACTCAAATCCCCTGTGTTATTCGGCTCAGCTACCCTCAAACCCAATGTCCTCTTGTCTTCTGACCCACCGAGGCCCCCACATGCGGTCTCCATCCTCGCTACGCGCTCCCCACCCAACCGGGAGCCATCGGCGTCTGCCTCCTAACCCCTCCTGAAACTGCACCCCGAGATCTCCCCGACACACTCCTTTTTACGCCCAGAAACTGCTCCTCAGCCTTTCATCCGCCCGAATTCTGTGTCGCACACAGAATTGCCACTTCTTCCTTTAAGCCACTTCTGCTTTGGTCTTTGTCTCAGGACCCTCCTGGCTCTTGCTCAGACGTGGTTTCTCTGTCATCCCTTCTCAGGCTCCATGAAGGCTGTCATTTCCCAGAACTCAGTTCTTGTCCCTGTCTCCACCTGCTTTTCTGGGTTGATCTTGTCCACCCTCCCCGGTAGGTTGGCGACTCCCGGTTCCTTCTCTTTGCTTCTCATCTCCCTCTCAGCTTCAGATCCATTCGTTTTGTAAACACAATCGTCACCGTCCAAGACCTCAGATCTTCAGTTATTTTCTGAAGTTATACAAATAACACATGGTTTCCGCAGGAGATTAGGAAATGGAGGGAAACAAAAAGAATGCAAAAGGCAAAAACCCAAAACTCAAACTTCCAGAAATAATCTCTAATGATAATTTGATGCGTACCTATCTTTATAGACTTCTTCTGTGCAAAATATTCAACTTTTGGTATTAAAAAGTTATTTTTTTCCAAAAGTTAGGATTATATTTACATATGACTTGGTAATTCTTTTTTTAAATTTTTGTCTTTAATTTTTTTTAAAGATTTTATTTATTTGACAGAGATCACAAGCAGGCAGAGAAAGAAAGGAGGGGAAGAAATTTTTGTCTTTAAAAGTGTTACAGTTTGGGGGCACCTGGATGGCTCATTCAGTTAAGCATCTGACTCTTTTTTTCTTTTTTAAGATTTTATTTATTTATTTGACAGACAGAGATTACAAGTAGGCAGAGAAGCAGGTGGGGGGTGGGGGGTGGGGGTAGATGCAGGCTCCCTGCTGAGCAGAGAGCCTGATACAGGACTCAATTCCAGGACCCTGGGATCATGACCTGAGCCAAAGGCAGAGGTTTTAACCCACTGAGCCACCCAGGTGCCCCATAGCATCTGACTCTTGATTTCAGGTCAGGTTATGATCTCAGGGTCATGGGATTGAGCCCCGAGTTTGGGATTCTCTCTCTCTCACTGCCTCTTCACCAGCTCATACACTCTAAATAGATAAATAGACAAGTAAATAAATAAAATATTTTTTAAATTACAACATTATCGAATGACTGCACCACGTTCCACAATACAACTGTATTATATTTTTTTAAACGCTTCTTCCAATTTTTTCCAATTAACTTTCTTTCAACATATTCCACTACCATAAACAACACAGCAGCGAGCATCCTTGTGGCTAAACTTTTGGGAACAAGCATACAAACATTTTTAAGACTGTTCAAAGATATTGTCAAGTTACCCTCAAACAAGATAGTACCAATGTAAATTCCCACCAGCAGTGGGTGAGAGCACCAGTTTCCCCAAACCCTTGCTAAGAATAGATAAATAACCTTATTTTTCATCTTCCCTACATATTTTCTCAACATTTCAATAGTGTTTCTTTATATTTCTATTTGTTTCTTATCTACTTGCCCGTCTTCCCTTAGAAAACTGTATTATTGTTTTCTCTGTACATTTTATTCTATAAAGATGTTCTTTCAGTTATTGATTTATAAGACACACTATTTCTAAGTACCTACAGAATGGCTACAACTAGATTTCCCCAGAGCATTTCAAGATCAAAATTTCCAAAACCAAACCGATTATCTCCCCCATAAAAACCAGTTACCCCTGTATTCCCTCTCTCCGTTAATAGTGTCACTGTCTCCCAAGTTAGCCAAGACAGAAACTTCAGAAATGAGCACATCTCCTCTCTCTCTTCCTCTTCAAATCCAGTTACAAAGTCTTGTCTGTTGATTCTCAAATAGTCCTCAAGTCTGTCCCATCTTCTCTGTTCTCCCTGCCACCGTCTTAACTTGGCAGTGCTCACAACTTCACGTCTTGATCTCATGGTCTCTTGTTTGAACCATCACAAAAGCATCCTAAAGGCAGCCAGCTGTCTCTTCTACTTCATATGGATACAAGAACAATTTCTGATTCTGGTGCAGAACGGGAGAGAACAGTCCCCTCCTTACAACCCTGCAGCAGGCCCGCACTGCTTTTGGAGTAATGTGACCATTCCCTAGCATTGTACCTGCCCTGGCATGCACCGTCGTTTCGAGTTATTGCCCTACTCGTCTACATTATTCTAGCCCTTGCACATGTAGTCACCCCTACAGAGCCCTGTTGCCCCCAATGCCTCACTTTTATACAACTTTGTGTCTAAGCTTTTTGGCCTAAAGTCCCCTGATCGCTGCTCAAGACTTAAAACACCTCTTGTCCCTGGAAACCACTAAGAAGTAAGTCAAACATACAAACTTTGGGCCTTCAGCTAGTTGGGTACAGGGATGCAAAGCTGACCCCTTATAGCTGGAAACCTGACTCAGAAAATTGCAGAAGGAGTTCTTAGTATGACACAACACCTAAAAGACAAATGGCCCGAGGTCTTGTCCCAGCTCTGCATTTGCTTGTTCTGTGATTCAGGGCAAGTTACTCAGCCCTCTACAGCTGGTATCCCCATCTTTGAATTGGTCACCACAATTATGAGTCCTTATACGTTCTCTTAAATGAATATATGTAAGCACTCAGGACAATGCCTGTCATGAGTTAGAGTTAGCCATTATTCAACAACATTAGTTGAAGAGATGCTATATTTAGGGGTAATTAATGTTGGTGCCATCCCACTGTATATGTAAGTGGTTAATTGGAAGAAATGTTAGTGTGAACTCCTTTGGAAAATTTTAAGCACTGTGAAATTGTCTGGTGTTGCCATCTTAACTTTAAACGAGGTTAAGTGTGTCTACTTCCCAAAAAAGTGAGTATTGTGATCTAACTCATAAGATCCCTGAAACAATTATGGAGGAATTTTTAAAAATTATATACATCCATCTCATTCCAAAATGGTTTTGAGTAGTTAAATTCAAGCCTAAATAGGATACAAAAGCAAGGCGATGTAGTTATTAGTAGGAGCCCTTAAAAATGAGACATTCTGGGGTGTAAATCCAGGTTCTCCCACTTAGTGCAATGACTCTTCCAAGACCTAAAGACACTTGGCAAGTCCTGGACATTCAGAAATGATCATTACTGTCATTCGGTTGAAAGAAGACCACATCAAGGTATTCTTGGCAGGAGGAGTAGGGCAGACTTCAGAGGAAGGAATTAAATGTTAAGTGATACCCGAGTTTGCTCAGAAGTGGAGGACAAGGGCCACTCCTCCCAGGGAACCAGAAACTCAGCTGAGACTCAGACAGCCATGGATCGAATCTCCAGGCACAGGTCATTTCAAATGCTGCTATTCAACCCTCATTTCATTCAGCCTTCGATCATAGTTAATTATTTTTCATGTCTGTTTCCTGCATTACATTGTATCTTCCCTGAAGTCAGGGACCTCACCTTGGGAAACCGGACACCTACGCGGCAGTCGGCTTTCAGAACTACGCAGACAGGCTTGCCGAATGAATGCAAGAAAACATACCATCGCCGCGGTGAACTCTTAGACATACGCCAAGGCCCAGTTCTCGCTAAATAATTGAGAAAAGAATACAGTCTTCTTTCAGAGAGAAGTAGTGAGGGGCCTGGAGAGAAAATCCTAATCGCACAGAAACATTTTCCAGAATCGTGGAGATGCAGAAAAACTGCCTCACTGGACTCCACATTTCCACCCGGAGTGGGGCTGTAACTGCCACTGGGGTCCTAAGACCTCGGACAAGAGCAGAGACCAGCAAAGTGATAGTTACACATGGGGCTGACCCTGCGGTGCTGACCAATGACCCTGCCACCAGCCCCCAGCCCGGGCCCAGCCTCCCACACTAGTTCTGTAATACACTCCTCGTGATAATAGTCACAATCCCAGACCCACTAGATGAGTCTCGCGTTCTTAGAGTTTGCAAGAGATGTCGGTTTCCACGGCCGTGCCTCCTTTTCTTCTGTTTTATACCAAGCCTGTGCAGGCTAACAGTAGGACTGACAAGAACTGGTCAACGCTCAGAGGCACAGTTGCCTAAGAAAAATAACAGAACATAGTGTCTGAAGATATCAGGAGGCTTGGCCTTCCCTCCAGGAAGGACAAGGGCCTCTGCTCATTCCCCGGCGGCGGTCCCGTGCAGTGATCCACTGTACAGTGGGCCTTGGGAGAGGGGGATCCCTAATCTAGCCTAAGGATCTAGATCTAGAACGTAAGGATCTGACAGGGGTTCTCTACCTGCCGCCACCGACCAGGAAGCTGTGCAGGTGACACGGGAGTCGCAGACGGTGAGGCATGGCGGCCGGCCTGGGCCGGGCCGAACGGCCTCCAGACCCATGCATCCACGCGCGTCTTCCTTCCCCTTTTCTTCTTTGTTTCTCTTCCGACCCTGAATGTTTTCTTGCCCGGACCTGGGGAGTTCAGAGAAATGCAGCAAAATTGTGATTTCCTTCAGTTCTGTAGCAACGTGCGCTGCGATTAGGCCCGCGGGTGCTCATCTGAGACATGTGCGGTTCCTGCCGTTGTCAGGGCCGTGCCAGGCCGAGCCCGACCCCGTCTCCGCGGGCTGCCGGTCTGGGCCCTCCGGAGTGTGTCGGGGCGAGGTCGGGGGGCAGGGGGCAGCCGGGGAGGGCAGCGGCACACACAGGGGGCCTTTGTCTCCGGGGCTCGGCGGTAAAGCAGGCGCCACGGGAAACAAAGATGAGCTAGAAGGGGGAGGCGGCGCCGGGGCCCGGTGTGAAGGAAACAGCCTGCTCTGAGCTTATCGAGTCTCGGGATACAATGTAATTTCTTCTCGGGCCGTGCTCTGATAGCCTGACCAGCGGGAAGCCTGGAAGCCGAGCAAACCCCACCGAGAGAGAAGGCACAATGAGCCTGAGAGCACGGGGCCCGGCTGGGGCTCGGCTTTCTGCCGGCACAGACGGCGCCTTCGTGCCGCGCTTGCGCCCAGCCTCCAGCCTGCCCTCGTCCCAGCGCCCTCCTGCCTTCCTCCCCTTCCCCGCCCTTCCCAGCCACCCTGTGCCTCTTTCTATTGTCAGGACCCTGGGGAGGCCACGAGGCCCAGAGGTGACTCAGGCATCCAGAGTTAAATGAAAATTTCTGCCAAGAATTCCAAAACACCCAGAGGCCCGACAGCACAGCAGGCATCCCGCCCGTTCACCGGTCCCGGGTAAGCCTCCAGGCGGACCCTCCAGGACGAGTGACACCCCCTTAAGGGGAAGTTCAGTCCCCGTCCCCTCTGCACCCCGTTCTAATACCTCCCAGCTCCCACGTGTCCTTCCTGCTTCCATTTGGGCCCCTTCTCGCCTTTCTGGCCCCAGAGGGCAAGGACCTGCCCCTCTTTTTTTTTTTTTTTTTTTTTTTAGATTTTTATTTATTTGACAGACAGATCACAAGTAGTCGAGAGGCAGGCAGAGAGAGAGAGAGAGAGGAGGAAGCAGGCTCCCCGCTGAGCAGAGAGCCCGATGCGGGGCTCGATCCCAGGACCCTGAGACCATGACCTGAGCCGAAGGCAGAGGCTTTAACCCACTGAGCCACCCAGGCGCCCCAGGACCTGCCCCTCTTGAGTTGCATCTTCTCCATCCACCAACAGAAACTTTCTACTTCTTTCAACAGGGCCCGGAAATCTGGAGAATTCCAAAGACACGAGCCTCCCATGGGTGGGGCCCATCATGTCTGCTCTTACGAGGAACAGACCAGGCTGACTCAGGTCGCCCAGGCACAAGCTAGGTGGCATTTGAGTTATCTGGGTCATCGTGTCCAGGAGGCCCTGGCCGCAGAAATGGCCTTTGCTTCCCTGCCAAGTCATGAGGGAGAAAGCGCTGCTGGCTGAGTCTCCGGGCTTCTCAGCGTGGACAGAAGGGAAGGACTTGATCGTCTCCCCTCCCCCCAGAAGCGTGAGGCTTTGCCGAGGTGGCAGGATAGGCCTGTGGGTCCCTCTGTACTTCCACAGGGAGGCAGGTATGGAAGTCTTTTTAGGGGTAGTGGGAGGGAGTGATGTCATTCTTCCTTGTCTCCTGCCCCCGCAAGATCTTGGTGGAGGACTCGCCCCAGTGTGGGGTGGGGTGAAGGACTGTGGGGCCGAGCTGACGAGGAACTGTGGGTTGGCTGTGGGCAGCCCACAATTTTTCTTAATTAGCCATGGCATCTTGCCCATCATCGAAATAAATAACAGGTGTCCCCTGAGGACAGCACATGAGAGGCGCCATTTATCGCCATTCTGGAAGGAAACTGACGACATGACATGACGGGTGACATAGCCGAAATAATGAAGAAAAATGGCAGCGGCCAAGGAGAGGCCCCGTCGGAGGAGCCTCGCTGTCCGTCCCCCGAGGGAAGCCCCTGCCCGGCCCGCCCCCCACTCCCCCCGGGGAGAGCTGAGTCTCCCAGGGTGGGCCTCTCCCTCTCGAAAGATTTACATCTTCCATTAACACGAGGCAGGTGCCACGTGATACCATTTCAGGGTCACCGGTGCTCCCTGCTGCCCCGTCCCGGGTCACCGCCAATGTGGGTCAGAGCCCCTGAAATGCCACTTGGAGAGTTTCATTATTTTAGATACTTCACGTTCAGGTGAGTCTAATTTGTCTGTGTGGATTATCTCTGCCAAATGTTAGATTGTAGGCCACCGGTCCACCACCTGACATCCTCCTGGCCGTGCACCTTGTCTGATGGTTGGTTGCTGTTAGTCCAAAGGCACAGAGGGTCCTTCTCCTGCCGAAGGCTTAGCTGGCCACCTGTGCTCGGCAACCCCTGCCCTGCCGCTTCATCAGGAATTTCTTTCCATCCGTTCCCCCGTCTCTAACCATTACCTTTAACTCATACTACTCGACTCCCTCTGTCCACTTCCCTCAAGACTCAACTCAGGTCTCTTCTGTTCAAAAGTAAGTCGAGCCAGCCAGCCCTGCAGCCTCCAGCCCTCGTCAGCTACCACGATCCCGCCTCCCGACGTCTCGGTCAGCTTTTCCAAAGCGCCCACACTTCTTACCCCTCACGGACCCCACAGCCTACCTCAGTGGGCTTTCGCCCTAAGACCCCTGAAACAGCCCTTTCCAGAGTCACCAGGGCCATTCCGTGACTAAACCCCACAGTCGCTTTTTGGCCACGCCTTACGGAACATTCTTTCTTGGAATTCTTTTTCCTCATGGCTTGGGAAAGACCCTCTTCTCAAATTCTATTTCCCGCTACTTCCTCTCAGACTCCACGGCGGCTCCTTTCCCACTGCCTCGCCCACGAACGCTGGGCACCCTGAGGGCCCGGGCGGGCCTCGGCCCCCACCCAGTCTCATTCTTCATGAACTTCCCGGGCAGACACATGGATCCGTGATCTCACACGTCTTGATACCTCCCAAGTCTGAGTCTGCAGTCCACACTTCTCCCTGGAATTTTCTACCTTTGTAATCCAGTTGTCTGCTGGAAACCTCTCTGTGAATTCCTCTAAGCACCTCACTTCGAACACATCAGAAACTGACTTCCCCTTTCTCTCTCACGCTCATGTGTGTGAACACGCACACACGCATACTCAGCCAAACCCCTTGCTCGGGAATGGCCCCTTAACCTACCCTAGAAGGGAACGCTGGAGCTCGTGGCCACTGAGATTTTACATCGTTTTGTGTTGTCCCAGGGGCTCTGAGAACCGCTGGCCGAACCTGGCTGGCAGGGACCTTGGGGGTGGACCCGTAGAGTCTAGTGTGCATAGGTCCATTCACACAAAACTGGGCAAGGGCAGAGGAAAGTCTGAGAGATTCTAGAGATCAGAGATCAAGTGAGGTTTGCTCCTAAGTGGGGGGGATATGGCGCTGCCATGTCTATGTAGCAAGACCCTTGCGATGAGCAGAGGAATGTGGAGAGATGGAACCAGTCCCAGGAAGGAAGGCAAACAAGATCCCATCTTAGAGATTCCGTCATTGATGAGTTTCAGGGCAGTGGTCCCAGCTGCAAGGGTTTTAAAGGTCATCCCAGACAAGCAGCCCAGAAAATGATCGAGTGGGAGAAAATTCCAGAGCAGGGCATCGGAACAGAAGTCTTGCCTTATGCACTGAATAACAGAAGAGCATAGGAGACGCTCGGACTAGCCAGCTTCTCGGTTCCCCCGGGTCCTGCGAGCACCATCTTGGGTCTAAGAGAGCATGACTCAGCTCTAATCTCTTGGATTAGACTGCGTAGACCACCTTAGAAACTAGAAAGGCTCAGGTTCCCTCGTAGATCGCTTTGAAAAATGGAGGGATGGGAGAAAACGAAGTTGGGATAACCAGTTGGGGAGTCCCACAGCCTGTGTCCTACACGATGGTTCATCTGTATGCGTTCTGCGCTCGGCACGCGGGGGGCAGTTACCTCTGATGCGGTGGGTGCACTTCGGTCTGCTGTTGCATGCTTGAGGAGTGAGCAGACCGGGGTGGCTGGGGCTGCTCTCTATGGAGCGGCAACAGTAGGGTGTTGTCTTACCCCGGTTTTGGCCTCCTGCTCATTGACTCATTGACAGACCAGAAGGGGCTTTCTAGTGTTTCAATGGAGTCCATTGAAGACAACTGCAGGAAAAAAATAGCCTTGGGGATGTAAAAAATGTGCCAGCAGAATGCCTGCTAAGTATAGATACAGCATGGATCTTTGTGTGTTGATTGAGAATGTCTTTTGTATGGGGATGAGGCTGCACTCTAGACCCCAAGCCTGCCTGCTGGTGGTACCCGGAGGGGAGACGGGAGGGGCCTCGGCAGGGACAGATGAGAAGTAGGGAAGAGGGGATGAGTAACACTGGCCTTCCCTTTACATTGACTGGGCTGTTACTGGGTGTCAGATTACTGGCAGGTGCTGGAGGAAGAAGAGTCCCCGCTCTCCAGGAGATCACAGATTTGGGGAAATGAATACGGACACGAAACGGCCTGATATTATAATACTATGAGTCAAAAATATAGTAGGAGAAGTGGGGCTACCTGAGGTGGACTGAGCACTTATTAGGCACCATTACATTTGTAGGAAATGCTCTAAAGGCGTTATGTTGTGCAATCCTCCTATCAAGCCTGTGAAGAAGACACCATTGTTATTTATTTCCATGTTACAGATCAGGAAGTTGGGGCTTCCAGAAGTCAAGGTCAGTTAACCCATCTGAGATCCCTTAGCGACAAGCTGAAGAGCTGAAATTCAAATCCATGGTATGTGAGCCTAGAGCGCCTTCCATCAGCCCTCCACCTGCTGCTGCTTCCCTAGGTGAAGGCAGAGGAAAACAGGGAGTGACCTAGTTCTCCCAAGCAGTGCAGGGAGCTCCAGAGAGGTGATGACCTGCGTTGGATCTGGATAAATGAGTAGGTGTCCAGGAGCTGCGAGAGGGGACAAGGACATTCCAGGCGGAGAGAGAAGCAAGGACGAAGGCAAAGACCATTTGGAGAACTACTAAGTGTGTAACTCCCATCACACCCACAGCCATTCACGTGCTCACACACAACCACATGGGTGTACATGGGTGTACACACTCACATGCACACACAGGCACACGGGCACATATTCTCCCACGTGTGTGTCTTACACACACGTATACCCCTGCTCCCACGCCTGTGTGCACACAGCCGGACCCATGCCCGCACACACATGCACACACTCACTTTACCAGATCGGCCTGAGGGATACATTCATTCCCAGTATTTTTCTCTGCTTCCCCAGCTTCCCTTTCGATGGTCCAGGAAGAGCAGCAACTACCACTCACTGCGTGTTTCGGTGTTCCAGGAACTCAGCAGGGCCATGTTAAAGCTCACAAAAAACCAACAAGGTGGGTATGGCGATCCCATGTTACAGATGTGGTTACAAGGTCTCAGTCAGGCTAAAGGTCTCCCCAGGGGCCCCCTAAATCTTGGGTGGCCTTTAAAAGCAAGTCTCTCCATTTTCCAGAACCTGAGTTCTTTAAGCCACCCAACCGTCTCTCCAAATATAAAAGCCGCTAGAGCAGACTTTGTCCCCCAGGGGGGATGCACGGTCAAGTACGTGCCTGGAGAGCGATGAGCTAGAGCTGGGACCCACAGGGAGGGAGCCCCACCGAGGCAACCCCTTCTGCCTTCAAGCCGCGGTGCCCATCAACCATTACCAAGATGTGGAAAGATCACGAGAAAAATGTGGGTGCCTCTTATCGCAGTGGTGACAACAACCACTACCGTCACGAAGTCCAGAGTTCCAGTTGATCTTGGACAGAGAACGGAATTATTGGCCAAGGGTTAGTGGATTGGAATCCAGAGACTCCGGACAATCAGTAACAAGCCGGCTTCCAGGCCCATGCCCTTCCCCCTAGGCCCGTCCCCCAGCCCTACTACCACCCTGCATTTCCAGCGTCATTTAGAAACCGCTACCTTCTTTTTATTAATGAACTGGCGTGAGCAAATATGGAGGGTTTGAACAGTTTGCATGTAGGAATTGTTTTGTTTCTCTGCACATGCTCTCGTTCCCAGGGACGAACGCGCAACACCGAGTGAGGGCACGGCGAGATCCCACCTTAACAGATGGCCTAGTTGTAGCCCAGAGAGATTAGCTGAAGCAAGAAGCTTAGAATAACATCTTGAAGACCAGATTCTAGATCTCCTTTGTCCCAGATCTGGCCCTGCCTGGTTGGTGCCCTTTTTTTTTCTTCATGTTATTTCCTCAAAAGATCAGTCCCCCTTGCTGCCCGGACTTTGTAGGTCTCGCACCAGGTCTATCTCCTTTCTGAGTAGCTATTTTCCTCCTTATTGTATCCCTTCCTGGATTTTCCCACTCCGTACTGAGCTGATTTATAGGCCACAGTCGTCCCCTGGGCTGGGCAGAAAAATAGCAAGAAGACAGATTAATGATCCCTTCAGCATTGCCCAGGAAAATGCCAGCACGAGAGTGCGACTATGGCACAGGACAAGCTGGAAAAACCCGCATCGGTGTCCTATGCGTGACGACTCAGAGAAAGAACATACTCAGCTCAGGCCAGCCGCTGGTGTTCAGAACAGGAAGAAAAGCTTTGGAAAGGCTCTGCCCACCGACTCCCGGTCCTTTCATTATGAAGGCAGACCAGAGGCCCCGGGGAGGGCAAGGTGAGGATAGGAGTACGACTGTATAAAGGGAGTCCCTAGAGAAGTTGTTCTCCCAAAGTTGACATGGACTAGAGTTTCCAATTAAAAAAAAACCCTTTTCTGCATGGCTCCCCCATCGGGGGGGGGGTGCACAACACACCGTCCATCCACACCACGGTCATACACACGGTTTCACACACACTCACGCACTCCCATTTTTCTACTCGTGTCCCTCCGCTCAAAGCCACGTGTTTCTGGCACTGCCCCTCCTTGACTTTGTGCAGGGTCTGCCTGTGTTGGAAGGTACCTGTGGCTGGAAAAGATGAAAGACAACAAAACCTTTGCAGCCCTAGGTCCCCAGCACGCAGTCCCAGCTCCCTCAAAAGCCCTGGTGGGCTCCGATGGCTCCCCTCCTTCCTCCTTTTCTAATTATGACAGGCCCCAGGGGAGCCGGAGCAAAGAGAGGGAAGGCTGAGCAGGACTGCAAGTGGGAAAGGAGGGCACAGGAGGGAGGGAGGGAGAGAGGAAAGCGGCAGAAACAGACATTTTGTTCCAGGGAGAGACAAGCACGTGGCCGGGCACAAAGAATCACACCTCACCTTTCCCGTACCCCCAGGGAGGGGAATCCATAGCTGTCCCACGGCCATGTTCACTGTAGGATAGGTGCAATGGGAAAGGGGAAACCCTTTCAGGTCTGAGTTCCAACAGTAGGCTGACCTGTCTTGGAAACATAAAAAAGTGTAATGTCATTTATTCTGCGGGCCCCTCTGTGAAGCTAGGAGATCTGAAGTGTCTTCATCGCTACTTCCATGAAGGGACCCTGGGGTTCTCCTAGCCCAAAGCATACTTCACAGCTATGCCTTTTCCTAGAAGGACCAGCTTTCTCTCCTCTCCTCTCTCCTCTTCTCGGGGTTGGAGTCTGTGAATGACAACCTCTTACAAATGAACCAACAGAGATATGCAATATAACCCTCCACCATTTGTAAAATGAACTCACCTTCCCTTGATCTGATTGAACAAATTTCTACCAAGGGTTTTACTACCTGCCAGGTACTTTGCTGAGCACTGGGAACGAAGGTCTGGATGGGCCCGATCCTGGCCTCACAGAGTTCATGGTCCAGCAGAGGAGGTCAAAAGGAGGGAGGGCTATCTCGGGCACGGTAGAGTGAGGCCAAGAACCAGGGGAAGAAGGAAGCCTTCTGCCTCCTCGTCAGCTGAGAACAGGACAGTCCTGGTGGGGAGGAATTCTCCATAACATCATCTGCTTCTCTTTTTGCTGCACGGATTCTGGTCAATCCTGTTCCCCAGGCTCCTGCTCCTCCCCAAGGCTTAGAAGTAAGTGAAAACGTCAGGCCCTCTCCAGACAGTAGAATTTTTTCTCTTCCTAGATCTGTTTGGTTGTGGTCATGAAGACTGCCCAGCCAAAGATTCGGAAATAGCTACTCTTCCAATTATGGAAAATGTGATTAAAGGAAGTGTCAAGGCCCTTCACATGCGCCTTTCACTTGCTTCTTGCTTTGCAACCCTTGCTTGGGCTGACAAGCATGATAGATGTACTTGATAGATCTTGTGCTAAAATAAAATGTCTAGTCAAAAGTGCTTAGAATCCCTCAAGGCTGGAGTTGGCTAATGATGTCATTACCCCACAGGGCCTGGCGTTATTTTTAGGATGGCCATTTCCTCCCACATTAAGGCTCATTAGGATTTTTTTTTTCCTTCTGTAGTACTCTACCCACACAATAGAGGTCACACACAGAGATGAGGCCTGATTGGGGCCTGAGACAGGTCACTTACCCTTTTGGGACAGCTGAGTTCAGAGGAAGGCCACTTGAAGCTGAAGCAAGCTTTTCTTCAAGGGTAGGAGACCAGACCAAGGTCAAAGGCTGTCTGGGCTGGGCGGGCATCCATATGGCCTGCTTACCAACACTGAAATGGCCGGATCTGTGCCATCTACACCCCCTTTGGCTCTCATGCCTTCATACCTCTCAGCTACTACCCAGTTTAAGACATTTCCCGCCTGGCTAGATCAGCCTCGCCCATGGTCCGTCATTCACGAGACAGATTCTCCGGACTCCAGCGGACAGCAACCTCTACTGTACAAGGAAAGCATTCATCTATTTCACCGGCATGGACTCTCCAATCTGCTGGTTCTAGGTTCAGAATCTAAAGTTGCCACTGACGGGCTGTAGAACCTGGAGCTAGTCACTTAATATCTCTGAGCCTTATTCTCCTCTTCACTACGGGGAAGATAATAATGCCAACTGCCCAGGACAGTCATTAGAGAACGAATAAGAACATATACATAAGGCACTTAGAGTTCCTGGCACCAGGAAAACACTTATTAAATGCAACTGTTGTTGTTACTTATCGTCTCCTCTAGTATTATTATAAATCAACAGTCTGCAATTTTGAAATCCAAAAAGCTCTGAATACTGAAAGATTTTTCATAACTCATTTGGCAGTAAAACCTGACCTGAACTGACCTGAGTTTCTTTGTAGATCTCATTTATCCCACTTAGGATGAATATTTGCTGTACAAGTCTGAATGGTTTTTCCTTACAAGTTGCTGCTCCTGCCTCTGCGGCGGGGGGGGGGGGGGGGGGGGGGTGTTACATAATAGAGAGTAACAGTACCGTATTCCTTTTCTAAAATCTAAAAAATTCTGAATTTGCAAGTGGATCTGGCCCCAAGGGGGTTTTGATAAGGGATTGTGGCCAGTATTCTTTTTCAAGCCAGATAAATCTCACCCTGCAGGACCTAAGCCACCACTATCCCTCCCTACCTAGAAAAATACGAGAAGTGTTCATTTCCTCACCAACAGCAAGGCGGTGACCCATCTCCCTGGCAAACCGCTGGGAGCCCCCAGGCAGGGAAATCTGCCCTCCCTGTCACTCACAGATCAAATCTGTTACTAACCTAGATTGTCAGTCCTTCGCACATCTGGACAGAAAGGGTGACGAAAGCAGCCTCGTCACGTGTCTCTGAAGACATTATGCTCCATGGAAGTAGCCCGTATGTTTACGGAACACCTACTATGTGCCATGCTCTTTACATACGCCCTAAACCTCACAAATGAGAATGAAGAAGGTGTTATTATCTCTACCTTACGGGCTTGTAAATAGGGAGATATGGATGGTGGGAACACAGACAAATTTCAATCCGATTTCAAAACCCCTGCTTTTTTTTCTCCATGGCATTGCTTACTGACTCTCACAGAACCATAGGGAAAGAGAGAAATTGTATTTTAAATTTATTTTAGTCCCATTACATATATATAATATATATAATACATACTATACATTAACAGTATATACTTAATAATAGAATTAATAATTAAATAAAATAACAATTTTTAACATAAATATATAATACTATACATAAATATAATGTATTATGTGTCATATATTATACACTAGAATAATGTAATATTATATTATATAATAATACAATATGCATTGTATTATATATTTATATTAATTTATTTTAGTCCCATTATATATATTAATAGTAATGTGTATATTATATTTCATGTTTTATATACTACTATATATATTTTATATATACATAGCATTATTTAAAACCCAGGCCCTAAACAGGGGGTCAACTTGCAAGTTTGAGAAATAGTGAGTTTTTCCAGTGCCAAGTGATCTGTAAAGACCATTGTTCTCAGAAAATGACATTGACCCATATCACTCAGCCTCTTCCTTTAATCTTTCCCCAATCTCCTGTCTTGCACTTGGGGAAGGGGAGGTTAGCACTGTGGTGGCGGAGAAAGAGGTTATGTTTTGGGGGCACAAAGTGTTTTGCAGGGCTCTTCCTTGTTTGATCTGATGAGATCATTTGAACACGAAGGCCAAGAAGGGAGATCTGGTAACCTTGGCCATGAACCCACCGGTAAGTGCTCAGAGTTACACTCCTCCAGCACACAGCATGCTAAGCCAGGCACAAGGCTCTATCCATGACAACCCGCCTTCCCCGGAGCCACAAGTAAAAATCAAAGGCAGCAAAAAAAGATAAAAAAGCAAGTGTCCAAAACCAGAGAGAACAACTCACCCTCCCATGTGACACCCAAGGAGACAAGGACCACAAAGTAAAGGTGTCGTGCAGCCCACAGGTTACTCTACACTATGCAGAAGTGGTCAGAGTCCTCCTTCCCCCATAATAGGATGCCCAGGAAGCCTGGCGATGAATGCTTCCGTCAACAAGATAGCAAGGACTCCGGCTGGCCGTGCATTGTTTATCGTAGCTGGGGCTTTGCATTATGAAAAGATGTCTGAAAGAGACTGTTATCTCATTGTGCTTCGGCCAGTCACCACTCCTTTCTGTGAGCAGCACTGATCCTCCTCGAATTCCTGACTTCTGATTAGAGGATGCGATTGTTCCTTAGGCTGACATTAGTAGGCTGGAAACCCAAGGGTAGCCGCCAGGCCCGGTGGTCACCTGCAAAATGGAGGTACAGCTGGGGCTCCCAACAGGCCCTGGTGACTTCCAGGCAGCCTGCCAGGTGGCACGGCTGTCAGTGATCCATGAGGTCACCAAGGTATGAATCAACATTGGCGGCGTCTGTGGGTGCATCCATAATATAGATGGTTCATGTAGCATGTCACAGGCCAATGAGAAAGTGACTTGTCTTGAAGGTTTTTTCTTTTTTTTTAATCCCAGTAGCAGAGAAAGCAATCATCCAAGAAATGGAGAGTGTGAAACAGAGAGCCCTATCCAGGTGGGATTCTCCTGTGGCTCTGACATGTCACACAAGTGGCATAAATTCTGGCTGCTGTGCCCCAAATTATTAAAAAAAAAAAAAAAAAAAAAACCTCTGATCCCCTTCCTTCTGCACCATAGATAGCTAAGGCCATTCCCCTGCTCAAAGTTCTCAAAAGCGACTTGAAGACTCACGAAGGATCCTGTCTAAGAACCACATGTTATAGACGGGGATGGAGAAGGAAGTGACTTTTCCAAGGGCACAGAGTACATACAGTGAGAAGAAGCGAGGTGGGACGCATCCCTGGTTCTCGGCTAATGCTCAGAAACACTCAGGATTTCGAGTCATGAAAAGCAGTGTCCATGCGGGAGAAGGTTATTACTTGAAATGAAACTCCGCTGTGGAATGCAGATGACAACAGGTGATACCTGCTGACGAGTGCACGGGGAGCTTGACATGAACGAAAGTGAGCACTGCCCTGTGAGTAAGTGTGATGTTAACAGACAATTCTCCATAATATATTTTTCATGAGCCCATGAGAGGATATGAAATACATATTATTGAGGTCTGTATTAACGTCATGTTTAGGAACGCCTGGGTGGCTCAGTGGGTTAAAGCCTCTGCCTTCGGCTCAAGTCATGATCCCAGGGTCCTGGGATCGAGCCCCACATTGGGCTCTGTGCTCAGTGGGGAGCCTGCTTCCCCCTCACTCTCTCTCTGCCTGCCTCTGCCTACTTGTGATCTCTGCCTGTCAAATAAATAAATAAAATCTAAAAAGAAAAAAAAGTCATGTTTATTTACTCTGAAGCAATCTGATATTCCTTGATTTTTATAGGCACAAAGATGTCGGCTCCAGACTTTTCACAAATGCAGCCGAAGGTCCGTCCCTACCCTCTCTGCTCCCCACCTCCCCCCACCACATATGCCCATCATGGAAGGATATTGAAGACATACAGACATATCTGGGTTTTTAACAAACAGGGGACTGGTAGAGAACTCCCTCCATCTTGTTCTTTCCCCAAGGATGGCCTCCCCTGACAGCCATGGCATCACTGATGCCCACTAGCGACTCAATGTTTTTAAAAACCTGCCCATAGCAGTGCTCCGTGCTGAACCCCGGGGCAGACCTCCTTGGGGGTCCCACGGACCTCTCCACTTGGACAGTAGGAAGGGCCAGCCTCCCTTCCCTGCTGGCCTGCAGTGGGGACCGCGGCCTTCGGTGATGGCAGAAGTGGCTGCTCCCTCCTAGGGCGCCCCGTCCACGTCTGGCACCAAGGAAGGCAAAGTTAGACTGACAACAGCACTAACAAAGATTAATTTCTGTGTCTGATGAGACTTAATTTCTCTGATTAGAGGACTCTCAAAGATGTGCAGTGACTAAATCCTGACTGGAAATATTCAAATGGCGGAACGACAGGGCAAAGAGCCCCAGTCACACACCAGTGGCTTCCGCAAGACCTTCCCGAGACCAGGCACGTGAAGGGTCAGACAGACAGCCAGCACACGCATGCAAGGGTGGGCAGCTCCGGCCGATGGCATAGTTATCTGTTTCTCTATTTCATTCCATTTATTTATTGATTATCTACTTCCCTTTCCGGAGCTTCTGGAAGGTCTCGTCTGAACCCACATGCACTCAGAAGGAGATGAGAGGTCTGGTGGGTATATACTCCTCCTGGAGAAACGCTACCTGGTCCCATGGAGTCTGATGCCTCACAGGGCAGCGGCCCCTGTCCACCCCCCCCCAAATCCCGCCCCCAAGAATTGGCTTTGGATGGTGGAGGAGGAAGACGTTGAAGGACAATTCAAACCATCCACGTCCAGATGGCTGCCTGCCCAAGGGTGTGTGCATAGGGGTAAGGCAGGTGGAGGAGGTTGTCTAGCGACAGTTGGTGTTCAGAAGGATGGTCTCACCGGGCTCTCGGGTGCTAGGGAAAGTGGGAGGTGGCTGGAGAGGCGTGGGCTTAGCAGGCAGCCTGCTCTGGGTGTGAATTCTGGCTCCTTCCTTCACATACGTGTGAATCCGGACAAGACGCAGAACCTCTGAAAGGCTCAGCTACCTTACCCAGAAGCAAGAACACCCCGTCTACGTTAGTTCCTTGGCATGCGCAACCCGAAAAGAGCCTGGCGACAAGGGCCTCTATGTCCCCATGCCACATCGCACCTTTGAGACGGGACAAGAGAAAGGTCCTCTGGTTTCATTCTGGGGAACCATGGAGGCTGTGTGGTCTGCTTCTTGCGGAGAAGTTCAGGGACTCCCGGCTGAGAGAGAAAGAGAGTTTTCCTACAGGCAGGTGGAGTGGGGGGAGGGGAAGAGACTCTTTTCCCGATCTTCCACACCGTCCCTTAAATTCCTTCCCACGCCCCCTCCCAGCCCCCCTGTCATTCACCCACCTCGTACACATATTGAGTGCTCCCAGGGGCCATTGTCAGGCCTGAAGTTGTCCATAAGGTGATGCTCCAACTCCCTTTAGCAGAATAACCACCCTCCCACCCCACCCCCGCAACCCGACACACACACACACACACACACACACACACAGTTACCAATTCCTAAGGATTTACTGAGAGTTCGTTTTGTGCCCCGCACCATCCCGGGCCCCCAGGATAGTAAGAAACTTTCTGCTCTGGGGAGCTCACAGCCTGTGGATGGAAAAGGCTCTGCCTTTGGTCCTCCGTTAGGGTCTGGGGTGCGAGGGCCCTGCGCCCCCCTCCTGAGCCGGGCCAGTACAGATGTAAAGCCGCAGTCAGCACACTGCTAATGGGGCTTTGAAAGTCTCTGCTTTATTAGGGCATCCAGGAAAGCCGATTTCAGCTGCAAATGCCTTCATTGCCTCCCCAGCAGAAATGGCTAATACCTGCTTTCTGGGACGAGCTCATCAAAAGGAGACTCTCAAAGCCCCATTAGCGGTGTGCTGACGCTGGCTGTACATCCCGAAAGGGCAAAGTCCAGCAGAGTTAAAGGAATACAGCCTATTTGTCAACACCAGCCTGAGTTAGAGCTGCCTGCCCCTCCTTTACTTCCTCCCTCTTACCTGGGGGCCTGAGGGACTACTGTTCTCAGCAGGGGGCTCGGCAGTCCTACAACCCACGCACTCCCCCCTCCCTCCTGAGGTTCACCATCCCCCTCCCCGCCAGTCTCAATTAATCCTACAGCCCTGCTGACACCTCAACACCCAGCACAGACCCGTCTGCTGTCTGCCAAGGGCTCCCCGCTCTGCCATCGTCTGCCTCCACCCGGATAAGTTCTCTGGGCTCTGCTCTCCCAATCTATCACCTTGTGTGGTGGCCCAGGCTCCTCGAATCATGAAGATGGGAGGGCCTAGGAGGTCAGCTGACCCAGCCTGCCACCCAATAGGGGAATGTCCCCCTCGGCAGCATCCACACGTGGTCTCCCAGGAACAAAGACAGCTGTCACCCAAGGGCGCTGAAGGCAGGCAGACCACAAGCCACCGTGCAAGCTGTGGGACCTTGCTAGTGAGCGCTGGCTACAAGCAAGAGCCTCCCTGACTGTCTGGCGATGATAGGAATGCCAAGAAGATGATCTTGCCTGAGATTTTCACCAGCCCGCTCTCCCAGACCCCAGACCTAATATGGCCTCATCTCAACTTCTGCAGTGACCCAAGTTCATGTGAAAGGGATGCCCAGGACCCAGAGATTCTGGCTTTGTGCTCCCCTTGGGGCCTCCGAAGAAGAAAGGACAGGACTTGAGAGTCTCTGGCCTTTGTTTATTGTCCCGTCGTTCACTAGACAAGCAGGCTGAGGTGGGCCACCAAGGAACAGGAGTCATCCGAGGGTCCAGTGACAAACATAAGATTTCTACAGCAGTGAGCCAGCCCTCCTATGCTGCAGGCCTGTGCTAGCCCCTGGGTCCCCAAGGCTGAGTAGTAAACTCGGTCCCTTACGTTGAGTTCTCCTGGCTTAGTGAGGAAGACAGATGTGAATAGGAATTATCTGCAGCCTGAAACACGCTTGATCGGCCATAGGAGTAAATGGCTTGGTTTGATCCCTTATCCTGTTTGGCGCTGCTGTGGCATTTGTCATCGTGGACCACTGGTGCTTTCTTGAGATTCTCCACTTTGGGCTTCTGATTTCACTTTCTCCTGGGCCATCTTTCCTTCTGAGACCACTCGCTGGTCTCCTTCACTGCTTCCTCTCCTCTGTTCACCCCCTAAATACTGGTATTCCCTAGAGAACCCATTTTTTCCCTCTTTGCCTCTCCCTCTGTAGCTTCTGTCTCCCGGGAAGGTATCTTTTGCTCCTTTTGCTACACCCAACACCACCTACCTCCTCACAGCTCCCAGATGTACATCTCCTACCCAGACTGTCCCTGAGTGACCCTGGCAGAACACGTATTTGGTGACCAACATTTCTTTAAACTATCTCGTACCAGTAATATTTGAAGTGCTTTCCAAGTATTAACTCATTTAATTCTCCTAACGACATAACACCCCTATGAAGTGCTATCATCTCCCCCTTAAGGGTGAGGGAGCCAAGGTGCAGAGAGGTTAAGCAATTTGGCCGAGATCACACAGCTAGTGAATGTGGGGGCTGGGCTCTAAACGCACATGGTGTCATTCGAGAACGTACCACGCGGTACGGCCTCTTCATGCCCCATGTGCCTCTCCATGCGTACGGCACGTAGGACGGTACATATAAACTTGGTTTTCAAGAACATTTCTGGAACAAAATAAAATGAATTTGTTTGTGGGGTGGGGGGGAGCTCGGGTATCTTTTGCCCGAGTTTGCCCTTCCGTTTGTGCCACCAAACCTTCCACTTCTGTTAATGGCATTCATCACGTATTCCGCCTGAAGAAAGGCAGCTCATGGCTTGACACATCAAAAATGTTCAGTGAAGGCTTCTGAATTATATTGAATCAAACTGCTCTAAACGGAATTGCACTGAAGCATGCAGGCAGCCCAGAGTGTGAACTTCCGTTGGGAAATTGAGGAAGATTTGAGAGAAGAGGTGACATGTGAGGAAAGCAGGATAGAGCTCGTGACATAGAGCACTACGTCTTTGCCCCATACAGGGCTCACAGTCAAGTGTTTCCCTACTCTCATTCTACAGATGGTGAATCTCATGCAGGTTAGAGGAACCAGGGATGGGAACAAGTTGGGAAGCCACCGGGGAGAGGAATCTCAGTCCCTTCCTACTCAAAGCGTGGTCCCCAGCCTGGCAGGACCGGCGGCATTGGCATCACATAGAGGCCTGCTCCCAAGACTTGCTCAGTCAGAATCTGGATGCTAACCAGATCTCTAGGGGCTTCTGTCTACCTTAAGTTTGGGGAGCATTGATCCAGGACTGTTTGACACAGGCCAAGGGAACCGGATTAGTCAGCCAAACCTCAGAATCCTCATGATTTCATTGTCTCTGGAACCCCTCTGAGTTTTGGTAAATACATCTCCCTTCCAGCCTGCACCCTGATCCTGCCAGCTTCCTGGAGATTGAGATGAACATGACCACGTGCACACCTATCTCCACCGATGCCTTCACCTGCAGCAGCTCGAAGGAGGCCGAGTTGCGAATGATGTTGGCAAATACCGGGCAGTGGGTTTCGACAAAAGGAGGGACAGAAGGAAAGAGGATGGCTTGGTCCATGGTGTTAACTCAGCCCAAGGCATTCACGTTTCATGGGGATCTCAGCCGTGCTACAAGTCTTTGCTCTAAGTGCCGGCAAGGGAGTGAAGATATATGGTCAGAACCAACGTGAAGGGGTAAGTGGTCCTGGGGTGTTGGTTACAGTCCCGGAAAGTGCAAGCATTGAGATGATCTTGGCCTGAAAGTATTCGTGGGGCCTAGATGGAGAGGCTACGAGGATTTAGCTGAGGTTCTCTGCAGAGAAGCAGCCAAGGTCTGGAGGCCTGGGGTGGCATCAAAGATGGGTGCCACTGGGAAGAAAGGGACGGACACCTGATAGAACCGAACTCGGAGGCCGGGGACCAAGATCGGGGATCCGGAAAAGTATAAAAACAGAGACCACGCCTAATGAGAAAGGAAAAAATGGGCAGTTAAAACGAAACATCCCTTAAAATTAAAAAATAATAATACATTAAATAAAAATAAAACAACCTTCAGTCTGTGTGGCTGAAGGCCGTGTGATGGTTGGACGCAGGATGTGCTCATGGAGGAAAGAGCTGCGAAGGAAAAGAGCCTTCCAGGCAGCTCTTCACCCAACACTGACTCTTTGCCTGCCTAAACTCGCGGAAGACGATAAAACCCCTCTCCAACAGCTGGGAAAGACATTCACAGACATTTTGCAGAGGCGTTTTGTTGCAGAAGGCACTCACGGAACAGGCTTCCATTGGAGGAGAATTGTACCTCCTGAAATTCTTGCGCTTGCATGAATATGTATGGTAGCAAATAGGAGCACAAACAGCTAGAGGAGGAGAAATGCAGGGAGACATCTGCCTACTCCGGAGCAATCAGTTGGAGGCCAACTACAGTTCCGCGGTTGGCCTATCAGCTTTGCTGCAAGGAAGGGACGGGTCCAGAGTCCACTGGCAGGAGATGCAGAAGGAGGACCCGTGGCCAGTGCCGATCCAGCAGGACCAGAGACGAGGGCTCCGAGAGGACCAGGACAAAGTGTCTCAGGGCATCTGGCCCAGGACGGAGCCACGGTTCCACTGGTATACTAGGTAGAGCAGATTATAAATAAGCCACATTGTTCATTCGACAAAGTTAAGTCCTGAACTGACTCTCCTTGTTGCTGTTCCTACAGTGTTTAGAGTAAAGAAGCCCTTCGGGTATAAACAGCCGGTGGATATGATCTCAGACAGAGCCGGTCAGGGAGGTAGCCCAGGTCAGAGAGAGGGGGTGCTTGGCCTGTCCCTTTTCTTCTCCCCCGATCCTGCTCAAGTCTCCAGGCTTCGCTGCCCTCCCCCTCTTTTCCCCTTCTCTTGGCTTTCTGCTGGCTCTCCGGGCTGTGAAAGGAAACCGAGATTGATACTTTCTTATTTATTACAGGGAATTTTATGTTTCCTGATCTTGGTTTAGAAAATGCACAAGTGAGGGCGCCTGGGTGGCTCAGTGGTTTAAGCCGCTGCCTTCGGCTCAGGTCATGATCTCAGGGTCCTGGGATCGAGTCCCACATCGGGCTCTCTGCTTGGCAGGGAGCCTGCTTCCCTCTCTCACTCTCTCTGCCTGCCTCTCTGCCTACTTGTGATCTCTCTCTCTGTCAAATAAATAAATAAAATCTTTTAAAAAAAAAAAAAAGAAAGAAAATGCACAAGTGAAATGGCTTTATTTATTTCTACGCTTCAATAGACTAAATCCACTTGATTTTTATGTTATTTGGACCGACCCCTCCCGCCTTAGGCTCCCAAAGATGGCGCTTGCTATGCCCAAATGGCATCTCCCCAGGCCTGTAACGAACACAGCATTGGCAAGGGATGTTTACAGAGACCGGGCTCGTAGTTGCCTCTGAGTTTGCTCAGTAATCCCATCCCTTCAAAGGGTAATGGGAAACCTCTTATCTAACACAATGAGCTGGGGATCGAGCCAGGACATAAAGACAGACAAGGCAGGGAGCGATTAGACCGTGTCCACGAATTCTGGGGTATCTCTGCTTGAAGGTCACAAAATTCCTTCTTGCTCATCTCTTAAATCATCTGCTTCTGTCTGCAGGTGGTGACAGAGACTCAAAAAAAAAAAAAAAAAAAAAACCAGCTAAAATAGTCATCTTTCAAGGTTAACAAGGAGCTGCTTAGAAGCCCCAGCATGACTGTCAATAGCCAATCAAAGAGATGTCAGTGGCTCCCCTGAGGAAGGGTTTCAGCGTTAGGCTGGGGAGGCCACATATGGAGAAGAACCAGCTGTTTGGCTTTCTAGGCGGGGGCCCAAAGCTGAAGACAAAGGGGATGGGCTTTGCCATTCCCCCAAGCAGAACAGACCAGAATGGTCCCGGTGGGATGTCTGCAACCGGGGAAAGTTGCTACAATCTGGGGCTCATTCAGTGAAATCCATTGTCCTCTCCCCATGAGAAGGGTTCTCAATTAAATTTCTCCTGAGGTCCTTTTCCTCCCCTAGTGATGTGTTTCTTGCAAGACTTCTTCTTCTTCTTTTTTTTTTTCCCCCTTTCTCAGGTATTACAAGGTTGACGCAGGTGAATGCTATCATTCCAGCTTGGGATCAGATTTATGCAGTGCCCTTGGCTGAACATAAGCCTCAGTTTCCTTATTTGTAAAATGAAGGAGTAGGCAGATACAAAAGGGCAACACAGTAACTCATTCCTGCTATCAGGAATTTTTCTTGAAGAGGAGTATTGAAACTAATGAAAATGAAAGGAGCTTTTCCCCCAGACTCTTCCAAATCCTCCCCCATCAAGCTCAGTGCAAGAGGAAGGGAAGGACGAGCACCAACTCGGGACAGATGACATCGGGCTGAGAGCCGAGACAGAGCAGAACTTCTCAGCTCCTTTTATTTCCACCTTCTCAACCAAGGAGACTAACTTCCGTCCGGGAAGGGCAGCATAGAGTCAAGTAGGAACAGACTGAAGCTCGTGATGTGTGGACAGAGAGCAAAAGCACGTCTGTGGACAAGTTAAACCTAAACAAATTGCCTCCAAGACAGTATTGTCTGCAATCTTGGAGAAATAGGGAGAAAGGAGAGGTGCCAAGTGACTGGAGATAAGCACGTTCGTCCCAGTTTTCAGAGAGAGGTAAGGGCTGTGTTCTAGAAACCATAGCCACAGAGCTTCATGTCACACCCCCCAGCCCTCCACCCTCACACTCTTTACTCTAGTAAAGAGAACATTGAGAATAGTTAGTAAGGAAAACAGGAACCATCAGAAGCTGCCTTGGGTCGATTAACAAGAAGTCATTCCAGGTAGAGCTGTTCTGATAGAATGTCAGCTTGGGAGGGAAAAAAAGCAGAGTATTTTTTGCAGTGTCTTTTAATAAAGATTGTGGTTAAAGTATCATTCATTCAAAAACCACTACTAGAACGTAAGCCTCATATAAACAAGGATTTTTGCAGGGAGGGAGGGGATGTGCTCTTTTACTGACTGCTACACCTAGAACAATGTTCGGCACGTAGAAGGCACTCAGGAAATACTTTGGAATAATGAATATATGTGCATAATCAAAGGCTCAAAAGAGCCACAGCAGAAGTGAATCGAGGTTCTCTCTGGGTGGTTAGATGTTGGGGGGTCTTTAATTTTATTTTCAGTACTTGGTAGGTTTCTTTTTCCATTTTCTTGATTTCTGTAAGAATCAGAAATTACTTTTATAATCACAAAAATTAAAAATACTATCATCTTTGAAAGACTTGCTTGTGAGAATTCAGCCTTTTTCTTTTTGGAAGTATTACCAGACTAGCAGAGCAGGGGAATTTGGATTTCCATGAAGTGTTTCCCAAAACCTCTCATGTTATCCTTTGACTCAGATGAAGAGTCGTGGGCTTGGGGATGGCTGAACTGGATGGATTTGTTCAATGACTTAAGCCCAGATAGTGTTGATTAAAAGATCAGAGCCAGTTCCAAGGAAAGTCCCCAGTGGTGTGATACAGCGATCTGCCTCACCCAACACGTTCTTCGAAAGCTTGGAGGTAAGGTGTCGGCAGCAGATAGCTGGGAAAACTAACTGATAGATTGGAGGACAGCCTTCAGATTTAAAAAGATCTCAAGAGTCTTTAACTATGAGCCAAGACTCACAAAGCTAAACTGGATAGATCCTATGCTCAGGTTCCAAAAAGATCAATAGCCCAGACTCTAAAAGGGAAAAAACCTGCTTCAGGACGGTTGTGTGAGGAAAGACCCACGCCATCTGGCCAAGCCTCCAGCTTATGACGAGTCAACCGTGTTGAAGTTTCTCAAAAAGTTAATGCAACGTCTTGGTTCACGTAAATAGAGCTCTCATGTGTCGACTGAATGCTGATTCCCAACTTAGCGCTCTGGGGTCGGTGACAGCTTTTTCCAAACAGCCTTCTGGAAGATAGTCCATGTTGAATGGGAGCCCAGTGCTCCTATGTATTTGGGGATCACCTTATGCTGGGTTCCCGTCCTGGAGTTGCATGTTGCCATAGTTAAGGTAGTAGGACTTGTCACAGTAGAGGTCATCCTGAAGTATTTTATCAGGAAATACTTTGGGTCTTTTGTTTTGTTTCTGTATGACCCCTGTTGACAATCAGACTATGCTTCAGGAAAGGTTGGTCCCCCATGAATGACTCTTGGCATGAACTCTGTCTATGTATCTTTGTCCTCCTCAGCAAATACCACAGGGCAGAGCCCACAACGGGCACCCAAGCCATTCTTGTTGAACAAATGAGCAAGAACATAGCAAATACTGCAGCATCACAGACCCTCCAGATCACAACTTGTAAAAGGTACACAGGCACCTGGGACACGTCTAGAGGAGAGCTCACAGTTTGGCAGTTTTGGACCCTTGGTTAATTTAAAGGAGGTTTTGCCGGGAAAAGAGAAGAGTTGGTAAGAACAAAGCCCAGGTGGGAAGAAGACGGGCTACACTGAGCCTGGCTGCCATCTGGAAGGGAGAGAGACCTACCAGGAGAAAATAGGGCATCACAAGTAAGTAGCAAAGTCCCAGAATAAAACAGGTAGGGAAGTAATGTTGAGAGTCTCAGGGTCCTCTTTGGTCCTCCCATAAGGGCACAGACCCAATCTCTAGCTTGTAATGGTTGAAGAGTGGCCCCCCAAAAAGATATGGCCATGTTGTAATCCCTGAAACCGGTGACTGTTGCCAGATTTGGGGAAAGTTTGTAGATTACATCAAGATTACATCTTGATATCACAGATACTGAGAAGCGATCATCCTAGATTACATGAGTAGGTCTTAAATCCAATGAGAAGTGCCCTTGGAAGAGCCAGAAGGGAAGACAAGGAGAAGGTGACTCCATATGAACATGGAGGTGTAGGTTTGGAGTGTGGTGGCCGCAGGAAGTTAGCAGAGGAAAGGAACGATTCTTCACTAGCCTCTGGGGAGAGCATGGCTCTTCTAATATCCTGATTTTGGACTTCTAAACCCCCAGAAACTTTTTCTGTTATTGTGAGTGAAAGGTAGCAAAATATGCCACCCAAAAATATGCTCCTTTAGAATATACCTGGGCTATAGGCTATAGCCAGCTGAAAAACAGTAAATACAAGAGGCTTTCTGTCAATACCACCTATCTGCCTAAAAACAAATTATCCAAAATAAATTCAATTGTATAAGTCTCCTCCCCAGGAGTTTCATCAACCAAGGAAGTTTGTCTCATTCAAGAAGGGAGACTAGAAGTCACCACCACACCCAAACTCTGATCCAAAAAAAACCCACCTATCCTTCAAAGAGTCCATTCATCTTTCCTTAAAATCCTATATTCTTCCCTAAGAGGCCTACAACCCTCTCCCTTTCCCTATTACCATGTTTAGGCCTGAATTCTCAACTCTCTCTTCCAATTACTCATTTTTACCCCATGTGTATCTCTCCCAAGTCTGTGAGGTATACGGGTTCATAAACTGGGTTTTCTCTTTAACAACAACAACAATAAAAGAGTCTCAGGGTCCTGGAGAACACTTCTTGAGGACAGGTGCCAGCAAGATCATTGGATCCAGTGGTTCTCAACTCTGGGTGCACATGTTAACCCCCTGCATCATCGTTGTTGTTGTTGTTGTTGTTGTTGTTGTTGTTGTTGTTGTTAATGCCACTATCTGGGCCTCTTCCTGGACCAAATAGATCAGATTTTCTGGGGGTTGGCCTTAGCACTGGCAGAGCAGGGACTAGGAGGAGGTAAGCCAGACTCCAGGGGCACAAAATGTAAGGAGAGATCACTCTCAGGGTCACGCAAGTGGTGGTGGGCCCCTAAGCATGACACCTTCGTACAATTTGCCCCCTTGGAGCCTGGCTTGCTTCATCCAGGGCTCTATCCTGGGTACTGGTACTCTGTGAATTTCTCCTGGGTCTTTCTGAGATAGGACCAGTGTGTATAACCATAACTACACTCAAATTCATTCAACTCACAGGCTTGGAAGCAGGAAATCAGAAGTCATGCAGCAAGTTAATGTCAAAGGCAGGGCCAGAAAGGACCAGAGGAGTCTGGCAGCAGGCGAGGGGCCAAGGAGAAGCACTTGGCATCAAATACTGGAGACGCGTCCATAGGGACAAAGGTTTGGCTCCTGTACTAGGAAGGCTTTGTGAGGGAACACAAGGCCCCGGTCCAAGGTCCTTGGTCCCAGTCAGGAAGCTGAAGCAGAAATCTAGGGATGAAATAGAGCCCCTAGTATAGTCAGGAGCTGGACCACAGGCCTGACTCGGTCTCACGAGCAGTCATGGCCCAGTGATGGGGCTTTGAAGGTAGCGTAGGAGACACAGCCTGTAGTTGAGAGGCCCTCTGAGCTCTGTCCTGCAGTCCCAGGGCGTGAGCAGAGCTGAGCTGCCAGGGTAGACTTCTGCAAAACGGTGGGGAATATGAATATCTGAGTGGAAATCATAGGGAAAAGGAAATCAGATTTATCCCGAGAGATTTCAGAAGGCAAGGTTCAGAGCAACAACAGAAATGACAACTTTGCCCCAATATTGGGCATTTTTACCAACTGGAAACGTCCCATAATCGAGTACAGCAGTGCACATAATTGGACTGGGAGTATTTGGGAATGTGCGTCAAGGGGGGTGTCTCCAGGGGAGGGCCCCCTTTGTATTAGAGGACTGCTACTGCCTTTCAACTCAGAAATGTCAAGCCCTTTGCCTTTATTTTTGTCTTACGGCAGGGAGCTCCACTTGGCTTCTCCGGGATGCTCTATCCGTCCAGGTGCACAAGGTGGCAAGAAAGACCACAGGACACCTGCACAAGGTTAGACCATGAACAGCTGAGGTTTGAATAAACCGTGCAGTCTATCCACAGATGATGTTCAGGTTTAAGTGATGTCACCTCACAGACCTTTGGTTTCTCTCTTCTGTTTCTCTTGTCCCTGTCTACACTGACTCAAATCAAAGTGAATCAAATAAGCCAACATCCGTGGTGTGCTTCTTGTGAGCCAAGCACTGCGCTAGACGCAGGGCCTCACCTCAGAAGCACGTGGAGGAGAGAAGGTTGAGCCCACGGAGTCGAGGTTGAGGGGGATGAAGAGAGCCAGGGCCTTGGATGGACTTCCTGAGGCCACAAACCCTCACTCCCATCCCGTTAGGCTCAGCATGGAGAATGAAGATGTGAAGTCCTCTAGATGCTCTTCCTACCACTCTTCCTACCACTCACTCCAACCCTCCAGAGCTGAAGTCAAGACAGGGATGGATCCTAGAAGTTCCAGAATGTGGGGGCGCCTGGGTGGCTCAGTGGGTTAAGCCTCTGCCTTTGGCTCAGGTCATGATCTCAGGGTCCTGGGATCGAGCCCCAATTGGGCTCTCTGCTCAGCAGGGAGCCTGCTTCCCTCCCTTTCTCTGCCTGTCTCTCTGCCTACTTGTGATGTCTGACTGTCAAATGAATAAATAAAATCTTAAAAAAGAAAGAAATTCCAGAATGTGCCCACAGAGCTCCCATGACATAGTGCAGAAGAGAAGGTTCTCAGGCCAGGGAAGCCAGGCAGCTTCCTGGGTAGACAGTGTGGGCAATGCTGAGCCGAGAAGAAAGACGAGCTCTGTCCCCGCTCTTCCACTGAGGCAAACGCACTCTTGATGCCCTCCCTGTCTCCCTACACCAGCCCTCCTCCCCAGATCCTCTTTCCCTTGCTTCTAGGGTCTCTTCCTGCAGAAAGCATTCTCAACCCACCAAGGAAGTTGGCCATATCTCCAGAAAATCTTCGAGTTTTCCTGGGAAACATTGAAAACAGTTGTACCCAGCAACCATCTGTGGGATTGTCTTCTTTCTAGACTATAAGGTCCTTGGGAATAAGGATCTAGAATGAACAGATGAATGGAAGCAGGAGAAGCAGGCAAAATGAGGTACCAAAGCCAGGCACCAAAGAGGAAACCAGCAAAGCAAAAACTGGGATCAGGCATAGATCAGATAAAGAAGGAGGAAAAGCTATGGGGGTCAGGATGGTTAAGACAAGGCTTGCAAATGCTGGATTTCAATAGTGTCCCTTGGAGGGAAGGTTTGAGACTCCTTTCCTGGGCACAGGGCAAGCTTTAGAGAGGAGAGTCCCACTGGACACCCTTGCTTCCAACATAAGCAAGATAACCTTCCCATGGCAGAACTCTCCATCCAATATAAATTAGGCTGCACACGGGTTTATGGGCCATCTGTCCTCAGACCACAGGGATTTGAGATCCCTACTTAGCAAGGCCGCCATGTCTCACTTACAGCTGCCCCGGCCTTCTGTTGATTATTTTTTTCAACCATCGCTAAAGGGACTCCATCAACCCCTCTCTCGGTACCCTGGCTCTCTGATGCCCTGATTACCTCTTGATTACCCGACTGAGACCTCTGGAGGAACTTAAAAGATGGAAGAAGGATGGTGTGTCCCCAGGGGAAGGCAGAGTCGTATCTTAGAACACAGCTGGGCACAGACTGATTAACTGCATTAGGACAGGAAAGACAGCGGGGTTCGGAGATCTAGGATTTGGCTCGTCTACGCAGGTGGAGCGAGACTAAGGGGAGAACCCAGTGGCCAATCCAGGGGGAGGAGCACAGAATTTGAGAGATTTAGGAAGAGGCCCCAGGAAAGGGGGGCAGAGAGTTAGCTTTGGGGCTCCCATGGGAAATACTGTGTGTCACCTGCTGGGTAGATGAGCACAGGCATGTTCTCGAGAAGACGGTCAAATCCAGAGAGCACTCAGAAGTTTCGGGAGGCCGGAAGCCCCCTCTGGGGATGTCTCTTTGCAGGTAGTGAAGTCAACGGACAAGGCCCAGTTCCCAGGGACACTGGAGGCCAGAGCAGGACACTTAAGTAAGACCTGTCCTCCGTCTCTGAGGGCCTGAGTGCCAGGAAAATAGCCAAGGCCGGGGACTTAGGGACAGAGGGTATATGTCAGACTAGCCACTTGTCAGAATGAGTCACGAGATGAGGGACAACCAGCAAGCAGCCAGAGTGACAAGAGCAAATCAGTTTTTGAATGACAGCGGCTTGGAATCTTCCGGCCTGAAGTCAGAACCGATCTTAGGGCCTGTGCAGAGCTGAGCCTGCAGCTCCGGCCGCCAAGTGCATCCGGCCTCAGGAGGGAGGAGACGGGTGTGAAGTGTGGGCACCGGTAAGGCCTGACAGACAGAATGCAAGTGACGCCCGGGTTCTGAGAGCCCGCCTTCTCGCTCCCGGGCGCAGGACAGACGAGACGTGGGCTGACCCTGGCCGGGGAGAGCCGCTGCTTCTTGCCAGGAGTCGGAGAGGGAGAAGTCTGGGAATGCAAAGCGGTCAGACCATCTCAAGGCCCGTAGAGGGTGAGGGGCTCTTACCCACGGAGAGAGGTGTGGTATGATTCGGGCTCGGAAGACAATTGTGTGCCCTTCATGAGCAGCCAGAATTTGGCTTCTCTGCAATGACCGAGAAACCGCTTCTCACCATCTGAAATAGTTTTATACGTGGTTTCTTATTTTTCTTCCCTGCGTATTTTTTTAGCTTCTTTCATCCTCATTAGAAGACGGCAAGGGTTTGCTCTCCTCTGTAAGCCTTGTTTCCTGTCCCCCGGAGTGCCTGGACCCCAGTCAGGTGGGTGGATCCAGAATTGCCAGGCTTTGCCAAGGAACCCCTCCCTACTTCCATTAACCTGGGAAGGTAAAGCCCAAATCAGTCTCAGGCTCCAAGGCCGTGTGTCTGCAGACTGCTTCCTTCCCGTCAGGTTTCAGCTGGGGCTGGCCAGGGATGTGTGTGAGAATCTGGAGCCGCTGGGGAGAAAAGCCCTCACCAACTGGGAAGGACCACCTTTTCCTGTGTCTCCGTGGCCAGTCGACGTGTGGCTTGTACCTGTGCATGGAGTCCTGAGCAAGGGACCCACGGACAGCTCATCCTACACGCCACTCTGCACAGAGGGGGGCAGTGACCACTTTAAATGAAATGTCTCAAGAAAAGCAAAAAGAAAAAGACAACAATAACGACAAAACAGAAAACCTGGGTTTGTGATGGCAACGCACTGATTTCCCTGTGGGTGTCAGTGACAGGTGGGGCGGGAACCAGAGCGGGCCATCCGGATGCCCCCAGGAGAGCAGGGCCCTAGCTGCACTCCCCCTCCTCACTGAGTCCCTACTGTGCGCCAGGCACTGCCCCAGGTGCTGCCCATCGCTAAGGACCAAGGTGGGCCCGGCGCTTGGAGACGAAGACAGTACAAAAGCAAACACTAAGAACGATCACAGGGAAAGTACAGGATCCTAGAAGGAGCACCTGTATCAAACTTGTGGGATGAAGCAAGGTCGGAACAGGCTTCCCAGAAGAAACGACCTCCAGGTTGAGACATAAGAAAAGGATCCAGCCAGCACCGAGAGGGGAGGAGGAGAAATCCCAGGGGAAGGAGGAGAAGCGTGTGCTTGCGGCCCTGAACGAAGAGGAAGCAGGTACATGTGGGCAGGGATGGGGATTCAGGCTGCGGCAGGGTTCAGGCGAGTGGGGAGGGATGGGAACAAGCAGAGGCCAGATCGGGAAGGACCCCATAGGTGAGTTTCAGGAATTTACATTTCTCATTTTGTCACTGGTGGGGTGGGAACGTGAGAACTATTATATCTACTCATCAAATCTCATTTCCTTTTTCTCCTCAGCACATTTCTCAGGCTCCCTTAGAGTGCCGTGTCACCATAGGACTGACTTCTAAATACTGAAATGCAGGCAGAAGAGAGGTTCTGCCCTTGCCGCTCTGGCCATAGATCTTTCGCCCATCAGCCCCAGTTCCCTTCTTCCAGTTGAGTAGAGAGGAGTCTGGAGATCTAAAGAGGGGTAGACCACAAGATGGAAGGAAGCTTAGTCCCAGATGGTCATGGAAAAAGCTGCTTAGCGAGGAACGGCCTCACTGAAGTATGATGTGAGTGAGGAATAAATTCTGTTTGTTGGCCCTCTGAGATTTGGGGGTTTACCTATCACAGCAGCAAGCCTTACTTATGCAAACTAATACATCGCTTACTTAGCACCCCCATCACCAGACTCATTGCACAGGACCACAGGAAGAGTCTATGCCAGACTGCCTCATTTTGGATGACAAAAAGGACCACAATGCAGAAAATGCCCATTTCTCTCTGTGAACAATGTTCTCCAACTGGTAGAAAGCAGGTCTCCCATTTAACAGTGTTAATACCTCTTGTGGAACATTTCAATTGCTTAATCTCATGCATTGTTTACGGAATTAAAAAATAAAATCTCTAATTGGGGTGCCTGGGTGACTCAGTCGGTTAAGTGACTTTGGCTCAGGTCATGATCGCAGGTTCCTGGGATCGAGCCCTGTGTCTGCCTCCAGCTCCAGGTCTGGCTCTGGCTCTGGCTCCAAGCTCAGCAGGGAGTCTGCTTCTTCCTCTCCCTCTGCCCCACCCCCCAACTCATGCTCTCTCTGTCGCTCTCAGATAAACAAATAAAATCTTTAAAAAAAACAATAAAATCAATAAAATAAAATCTCTAATTAAGCAACTGACTCAGTTATTTAATGCTATGTTCTTGCAGCACATAAATGTTGACAAGCTCACAGGGCCGTGGATATGAAATTGTTCAGTAAAAAGCAGCTAGACATGAAGTAACCCAAAACATAATGTATAGTCAATGAGTTCTATATGATGGGGAAAATTTCTCTGGTTATTACTCCCCTCCCAAAAAGTCAGGGAGTATAAAACTCCTCCCAGGGCTTCGCATTAACTCGACACAGAAAGCAGAGAGACAGAGTAAATCTGTGGTCTACAAAAAGATAGTGTTCTTGGGGTTACAGGTAATTTCATAGAACATTCAGAGAATGAATACACAAAAGGTTCAATATTGCATGGACCTATCTAGTAGCCATTATAAACAGCAGTAGCTAGTGCTACTGAAATACAGTTAATGGAGATCCTGTACTTAGAAAACTTCAAGAAATCCCTACCAGAGGAAGTGAGAATTTTTTTTATTAGTATAAAAGAAAGAAACCAATTCAAAATTACAACAGACAGGTGAGCTGTCTATAATAGCAGGGGATATAGTCAAAGATACAGAAGAACCAAGAAGTAGAAAACAGAATTCAAACAGGGGCAGAACTTGCTTGGCTAAAAGTTTTTAAACTCCCTAGTGAGAAGAAAGCTGGAATTAGAACCACACAAGGGATGATGGTGTGTCTACAGTTAAAACTCCCAGATATTGTTCAAGATGGAGACCTGAGCCGAGAGACCTTGACTGAAACATGCCACCAAGTTTTGTGGAATTCTAGTTTTGTACTTGAGCAACAAATGTGGTTTGGGTAGTAAGATTAGTGGGTGTCACCCAGGCAAAGCCATCTCTTGAGTCTCATTCCCACTCCGCTCCCCTCATTCTTTCTTTCCCCAACCAACTGCATCTCTTAGACTCCTCTCCCCTCCCCATCCTCTTCTCTAGCACAAGTCCTTGACTCTCCTGGTCTAGAGCATCTAGAAAAAATGGATACAGACTACCAGTCTGTTATCACGTGGATTATGTCTCTGTCTACCTGCCCAGAATGAATGGGAGCACCCTTCCGTCATGAAGGACCTTGACCTTCTATGCCAATGGCAGCCATCCATGATGTCCCCTCCTCTCTGTTAAGGCCCCAGCAACTGCCAGGAGAACTTGTCTACACAAATGGCCCCTCGTGGATACCAGCAGCTCAGCTGGGCCCCCCATGGCACTAAGGGAATTTGGCTGCTATCAGAAGAGAAAGAGCTGAAGGGGCAGGAGAAAACAGGGGGGAGAAGGCCCAGAGGCCCAGAGTTGAGGGAAGGGGGTCTTTGCAATAGAACCTTCTAGAAGGAACCACCTGAAATGAGCTGACCATCGGAGCAAAGAGTAACCCTCCCTCTGGGTTGATAATGCAGAGGAAGCGTGGCCCTTCCTCAGAAGGAGAATTGACTTCAACAATCTATCCCGGACTTCAAAGCAGCCCTTCCGCTAATTATTATGGAAATGTGTATTTAATTGGGAAGCAGCAACAGCTTCTTAATATTTGCTGTATTACTGTATTATATATGGCTAGAAAAAGAGCTCTGAGGAGAAAATCCAGTCGTGTCCAAGGTGATCGGAGTGGTGGGGAGGCGAGGTTGGAAGGGGCTGATGGGAGCTCTCAGAGCATCAGCAAAGCAAATAAAGCAAGATCGGAGGAGCAGGAATGGCAGTAAGATCATCACCACCACCGGGATGGAAAAATGTACTTTCAAATCTCATCCCCTTTCCCCGCCCATACCTTCATCCTTCCCACTCCTAAAAACTAGGTCTCCTAAGTGAGATAAGCCAAGTACTATGTGATTCCCTTTATGTAAAATATGTAGAATAAGCAAATTTGCAGAGACAGCAAGTAGATTAGAGGTTGTCAGGGGCTGGTGGTGATTACTTAACGGTTACAGAGTTTCTGTTTGGGGTGACGAAAACATTTTGGAAATGGACGGTGGCGATGGATTATACGTTGTGAAGGTAATTAATGCCACTGAACTGTAGACATAAATGGTTAAAATGACACGTTTTATGTTATTTGTATTTTACCACAATTTTAAAAATTAATAATGCACTGTATCAAAACCCATCTAATTGTATGCTTTCAATGGATGAACTGTATGGTATGGTGAGTTCTCTATCAACAGAGCTGTTAAAAGGAAAAAACCCAACAAACAGACGAACAACAACCAGGTCTGCTAATGACCGTAACCTGCAGCCAGATTCAAGCCTGCACTAGCTTTTTCCTTCTTCATTCTCCTGGAACCTCTTATTTGCCAGGTACTCTGCTAGGCATTAACGGACAGAATCAACGTGGTAGGAATGACTTAAGTAGCTTCCAACCATCTGATGGCTTTGGCGCCGAGCGTCCCTTTCTGTTCCTAATCAGATTCCCTTCTCTCACGCCAACCAAATAGCTGTATGGCTCCAGCTTTCTTTCTGAGGTTCAGATCCCTGGCAACACCAGATTCTGTTTTTTGTTTGTTTGTTTTTAAAGATTTTATTTATTTATTTTGAGAGAGAGAGAATGAGAGAGAACATGAATGGGGCAGAGGGATAAGCAGACTCCCCAGCAGGGAGCGGGACCTGGGGCTCAATCTCGGGACCCCAGGATCACGACCTGAGCCGAAGGCAGTGAGCCACTGAGGCAGCCCCTGATTCTGTTATGGAGGCCCCTGTTTTCATCTCGGAGCTCCTATCCCGCCAGCTTCACCAATCTCCCGTTGTCCTCGAAGGCTCTGCTTTGCACTCCTATTTCCCTCTCTGACCACCCAAGGTCAATGATTCCGACTTAAACTCCCTCGAACTGTCTGGGGCCCTGATGCTCTGTAGAGAGACCTCCCTGAGGCCCACTGCCAACCTGTCTGAACTTCTAAACACCCGCACCCCGTCTCACTTTTACCATATTCTTTTCCCTCCTGCTGGGTCGCTTTGTAACTTTTCCATCAATGCCTGTGGTTGACTTTATGTCTGCACTGCAACTAACAAGACAAGACCAACTATTCAGTCATTCTTGCAAATGGGCCCACTCCCCCGCCACATGTCCTAAGAGAGTAGGTCCTGGTACCATGCCATCTCCTTCATCCACTCTGATGAATGAGCCCATGGCCACAGAATCTCAGGATAGGACCATGATATCTACCAATTATATCCCACCTAAGTCAGAACACCACCTACAAACACAGATGCCTCCAGACTGGTAGCTCTCCATCCTTGGTCACACTGGAGTCTCCTGGAGCTGTTAAAAAAAAAAAAATATATATATATATATATATATACACACACACACACACACACACACACACACACACATATATATAAATATATATATGCGTATGTATATATATATATTTTTATACACACACACACACACACACACACACACACACACACACACACATATATATATATATATTCTCCAGCAAAATTCTCCAGAGGAATTCTCCAGCGGACCGCCTTCAGACTTCACCTGCACCATTGGCTCCTGGGATCTTCCTCCTCCTGGCCCACACTGCTGTTTTGGGACTTGCCATCCTCTACAATCCCATGAGCCTATCTATACCGATTCCTACAGCATATCTCCACAGATTCTGACTTACGTGGTCTGGGATGAGGTCCAGAGAGGGGAATCCTTAAGAATGACTCAAACTGATCTTAATACCTATCCAGAGTTAAGAGCTACAGATCTAAGGAGACCAGACACTATGGGAAAGTACTTAGTCCTTCGGTCAACAAGTATTTACTGCGTACCTATTGCCAGCCATAGAGTCTAAGACACAGGGAACTGATCAGTAAAGTGTCCTGTTCTTATGGCGTTCCCAATGGTTAGTGGGAAATAAGCAAGAAAACAAAGAAGTATAATTGTGTATAGAAAGAGACATGGAACGACTGTAAAATACATGAAGTGGATTTTCAGGATATGCACACAAGTGTCAGGAACCCTAGTTTTAGGTTTTCAGAGCCCAGGGGAGTAGAGATCAACCAGGATCCCACTAGTCTTTGGAGTTAGGCATGAAGTAGGGAAGTACTCCTTGAGAGAGAGAGGCAGAAGCTCTCCCCCCATCTCTTACTGAGCTTTCAACCATTCATAAAACCAGGGTGGTAGTTGGAAGACACAGGAGCTCTGTTTTCATGGGGGAAAGAGCCAGTGACAGAGATCCCCTTGGTACAGGGCTTTTAAAAAGCAGAGCAGGATAAACAGGTTTGATGGCAGCCTGTGGGGGGCAAGAGGGTTGAGCCTTCTACTTCCTTCGTTCTACAATTGACATTTCTTTTTCTCTCGCTGCAAGCTGTTAAGAAGGAAACAATATGGAGGGGGCAGGTTTTCTCAACTCATCCCCTCTACCCTGAACTCAGCGGGGCTCTGATTGGAGATCCCGGGAGAATCAGGCTGCCTCAAACCTCCCCAACCCATGTGTGTACCAGATCCTGTGAGTCCGTCCCCGAATCTGTGTACCTCGTACGTCTGGAGGAGGAAACACAAAATCAAGGCAGCGGTTCGTTAGTCCACAATCAAACGTGGATCTAGTGCCACGCACTGCCTTTGCTCCTTTGGGGAGATCCCTGTTCTCAGGGATTTCTTACACTCTGGTGGGGGAATCAGATAAAATAGTGCTAAACAAATGGAAGACGGTGTATTTTCAGAGAAGTGGGCAGAAGGCTAAGTAGGGTAGTACCTTAGATGTGTTTTCAAGGAAGTTCTCTCTAGGAAATGACATTTGAGGGGAAGCCCGAATGAAATAAAAGAATACACTTTAAATTCTTAATGACTAGCAAGCCTCTCACCAACATATGGGCTCTTCCTTTTACCCGTCCAACAGAAAAAAAAAAAATCTGCTCTCCTCCAACCAGCACAATCTCACTCTCTTCCCTAGAAATGGCCTTCCAGTGGGGTGTAAGTCACCTAGAGCTGGGATCTCGTTCCATGCCTTCGTCAGTAAATGTCTTCATGTAAACCAAGTCTATGGTCTGTAACTCCTGCTGCTGAGTTCAAGGTTCCTCATAAACTTGTAATTCCCCTGACTGTCCTCCAAAACATCAAGCCAGCTCTTACTCATGTACACAGAGGAAGCTGGAGTCCCCTTCCCTCGGGCATGGTGTCATCCTAGGTCTTATGTGATGGGGGAGGGGCTGACTCCCAAAGGTGATCACAGTGATCAAGCCCACAACCTTGAAACTCACCGCAAGCCCTGTTCGCTAAAAACAGGAGGATGGTGGGGCCTCCTGAGACAGCCTCCTTTTCCCAGAGTCCCAGACAGATGAGGCCACCGTCTCTTCCGTGCCTCAAGGACTGAGCAGTGGGAAGTTCTCCCATGGACTTGATTTCATCCAGAGTCTTTTACTTCTACATCACTTCTTCCATTGCCTTTACAAGCTAGACAGGGAAGGGGCAGGTCTGGTCCAGCCAAAAATATCCCCCCAAACTTCTGCTTCTTCTGTTGGTGAGGAAGAGACCTGAGTCCCTGCCGTTGGAGAAGAGGAGGGTGGGGGAGACCCTACCAGCCATACTTCTGCAGTGATGGAGTTCAGGACCGGTGGGCATGTCACAGCCAGAGGGATGATATAGACAAATTGGATAAAACTCAGGAAAGAGCAACACACCAAAAAAAAAAAAAAAAAAAAAAAATGATGAAGAGGCTGGAGGGATTGAATGATGAGGAGAGATTAAAAGAACTAAATACGGACAGACCAGCTAAACGCCGATTAAAAGCAGCGATCAGAACTGTCTGCGGGTATCTGAACACCAGCAGGGAAGAGGGGCCGCGCTAGCAGGTGTGGGGTCAGGCAGGGGGGAAGTGAGGTGGACTGAGAATAAATGAAGGGAAAGTGTGAGTGGCAAACTGCTGGGTGGCAGAAGAGCCTCTATTAAAGGAGGAGGTGGGGGGGGGGCGTGGGGAGGATAAACTGTAGTGGGCGTTTAACATACAAGTCTCCCTTTAAACCTTCTAAGTGCCCCCCAGTGATGTCCGGCAAACCCTGGGGGGAGCAAGCCCCAGGGCTTGCCGGACATCACTGGGAGCACAGGAGGAGGCCTGTCTCAGGGGACCCTAGGGGTGTCACACGGCTGTGTCCTTATCTACCTTCTAAAGCGATAATGGCGAGCCCCCGAGGGCCTGGGTCCGGGTCGGGCAGAGGCCACAAGTAGGACCATCCATCAGAGCATCGGGACCACTCGAAGATCAGACCACGCGGCCCTCCAGCTGACCTTGACCTTTTGTGCCCCTTTTTGTTTTAAAAGTAAAATCCTGAACCAGAAATATTCCCCCTTCTGCAGAGAAAGAGGCAGCTGGTCAGCTTGACAGGCGGAAACTGCAGCTTTCTCGTTAATGTGCAGTCCTGGAACAGTGATGTATGGCTGGTGATAGATCATGTTGGGTTTCCGGAGAGCAGGGAAGGCTAGAGCCGGAGCCTAATTCATGATGCATGAACGCATTGATCTTCCTGGCTCTGAAAATACAGTGTAATGAACCCCCGCTAACACATCATTTTTATTCCACTGCACCTCGCTAATATCTAATGATTTCACCTTCTACTGTGATCAAACATAATTGTATGGGAGTTTCAACTTTGTTCTTTGATACGGGAACACCGCTGCCCTGCACTGTTTTGCTCTTTACTATTGGTAGAACAAGTGTGAAACTTACACATAGGAAGATCCTAGAGATGAGCCATCCTGTGGCCATTTGAGGAGCCCTGTGTGTTCACATGTGCGTACCTCTGTGTGTGTGTGTGTGTGTGTGTGTGTGTCTATGTTTCTGTGTGTCTGTGTGTCTGTGTGGGTGCAGGCAAGCACAAGAATGTGTTGTATGGGTATGTTGAACCAAAAGCTGATTGAAGGCAGGGAAGCATTCCAAAGCAGGTGCCCCTTCCCTGGGATGGCTATATACCCTTTCCCGCCAATGGGCTCTGGGGGAATGGCAATTATGTACTTAGAATGGAGATTACCTTGTCAATGTTATTGTTTGCAGAATCCCATCTGCTGATTGAAATCACTATAATAATTTGTTTTGAAGACCATGAAGCTTCCTGAGAGCCTCCTGCCAGCCCGTCCTTGACAGCATCCTATCCTGTGTGCACCTCATGTTTCTTGGACACAGCTCTCATTGCGACACTCCCGTCTCCGTTCTAAAAAGAGCTTTTGGGGGAAAGTCATACTAATTTGATAACTCTGGCCATCTGGCCTGAAGGTGGTGGGTTTCTGATGAAGGAACAGACATCTCCCGCCGTTCTGCGGACAAGGTGAGCTCTCTCTAGCCAGGGCTGTCCTTGGAGGCAGGGCACAAGGGCGTGACCCTCACTAGCTGCGTGACCTTGGGTAAATCACTTAACCTGGTACCTAAGCTGGATCCCAGTTGTCCCCAGGCAAAAGGAAATTCCAAAGTTTTCCCTCGTCTAAAGGCAGGTGGCTGGACTAGAGGATTTTTTCATGTCTCTTACAGCTCAAGGATTTATGGTCCTGTGACACCTTAACACCCTCTCCTGCTTTCCTCCATCCTGAAAGCTCTTCTTCCTGATGCCGGTGGAGTCTGCCTTCCTTAGAGACCCTGCCCCTTCCACCACGAGAGTTAGGTGTGAGCAAATCCTAACCTCACAACTTGGATTAAGACAGGGGTCTGTAGTTCTGCTGGCCTTCCCCTCCCCCTCAGTCCTGTTTCTAAAAAGAAGAGTGACAACACAAGAGTGAATTAAGCAGAATGGTTACCCAATTATTTAAATTCTTTAAGGAATCTGTAGCAATATTAAGTTAATGCAAAACTCAGTATTCAAGGTCAAGCTCCCACGTAGCTTAATAGGTAAAACTTTGACCCCTGTCCAGGCCTTTGATTTGGGCCTGCGCTCTTTTCCATGGGGAGCTGGTAGAAGGTTAATCCATAAAAAGCTAATATTCCAGAGAAATACAGTCCAGAGCTTGTGATGCGGGTCAGGGTACAGTATCCGACTGCAATCAATATGCACTTCAATGTTTGGATCATCTAAACCTCCGCTTGGCACAAGGGATCTCCAGAGAGACCTTCCTTAGGAGCAGAGAAATTACTATTCCAGAAATGACTGTGGGTCTTCTTGGCCCATTAGTGTTTCAAGGGAGATGCTGGTGGAAGGGGCAAGGAAGGTCCCTCTGGGATGGATTGACTGAAAAATAAATAGTGTGGAGGGTAGAAAGCCTGGACTCTAATTCCAGCCACCACTGCTGAGAACAAGTTGGCCCAATTCCTAATTATTGTCTCTCACTCTCTGACTCTGCAATGGGGCTAATTATTCAGATGTGTTCACAAGGTGTGTTGAGACCATTGGATAGAAGGCAGATATCATTGTTTATATTCACAGACCTGACAGAGCTAGAAGAGAAAAAGCTTTGAACTTCCAGCCACCCATTGTTCTAGCACCAAAACGACAGGAGAATGGAAAATGTCATCTATTTATTTTCATCTTTGTGCTCCCAAACCCTGTTAATTCCCCGACCAGAATTGGGTTCAAGTTCTTTATTTTAGTTTTCAATAAATCATAGACCAGGGCTGGATTAGAGCTGGAGTCTTTTTATTACTTTGCCAATGTCTCGAGAGACGTAAGGAATGGGAAGTGGAAAAGATGTAGAGAGAGCCCCAAGAAGCTTGGAATCAGTGACGGAGAAGTGCGGCAGGGATACAGAGCTAGACTTGGGTACACAGGAGGGGAGCCACGCTGGCTCCTGTTTTGGGGAAGGAACAGAAGCGAAATGGATCCGGATTGCACATATTACAGATCGATGCCTCTGGGTACATTTCCAAAATGGTATCATGGGAGAGATCTTTGGTTGGCGGTGAAACTTAATTGTGGGCAATGTCTCCGATCCGAACAATGTAGGTGGTGGGTGTTTCTAAAGGACTAGGGGTAAGCAAATAGGACAGGTGGGAGACAAGGTCTTCAACGGGAAGGCACACGCTCGGGAAGACGTAAAGAGAATTGAAGGGTCTTGCTCAGAGACTGGATACCAGAACAAGCAATCGAAAGAGCTAGGAAATCTCCTTCCGTGGAAAATTCAAAAGTGTGGTGTCCTTTCCTGAGTGGTTTGTGCGAGCTTCTCCCGAGAGACTGGGTGAGGTTCCCTACAGGTCTAGAAGTCGAAGACAGCAAGCTGTGGTGTAGCCCATCCATCAGTGAATTCTAGTAGGTGTCCCTTCTCCTATCCATTCATTATTTGGCTTTGTAAGGTACTTCCACGGCATGAGAGTATTTCAAAAACACTTAAATGTTAGTGCAGAACCTGGGAGAAAGGGGGGAGGATATCAAATATTCAAGCAACACTCTGAAGGCATGATGTTTCTGCTAAAGGATTTGACCCCAGTAATCTAATTTGCTTTAAATTTGAAATCATCCCTCATTCCCTTATTATAAGACTCCATGTCGTTGGCTCATAAAGATTACAATTTCTTTTCTCCCAATTGTAATAAATCCAATTCAAGCACCCTCTTGACTTGAAATTCGTCACAACAACACACAGAGGGCAACGCTCCCCTGATATGCCTCTGGGGGAGGGCGCGCTTGTCTCTCTTGCCCAGGAGGGAACGATGATGCAGGGCCATAAAGTGAGTCTCTCTCCCTTCCCCTTCCTCTCCCCCACCCTCCCAACCTCAATATAATCTGTGAAAAGAATACTGTGTCTAAATTATAGCTGATTCCTCATTATCCGGCAGTAAAAAGGTTAGGCGAGCCAGAAAGCCAGACTGACTGCAACTTCGCATTTTATCTTTCCGCCTGGGAACAGTTCCGTTTCTCAAATCCATTTGAAAACACTTGAGCTCATTCCATCCAATCTAGGGATTTTAACCTTTTTCTTCCTTTCTTTTCTTTCTTTTTTTTTTTTTTTCATCCCTAACTGGCAACTTAGAATTATAACTGACCAACCCATAGCCCGCATATCTGTCTGTCTGTCTATCGACCAGTCAGGGGTCTAGTGTCTTACAACAGAACTTGACTTTTGGATAACATTTGCTATTGATTCTGAGCTAAAGTGGATGGATCTTTGAAGGACTTGGTTGTACTATGGAGGGTTTTTTGAGTGATAAATCATCATAGTAATTACAGCACTTGGTATGAATTTAGTCATCCTAAGGCTCCTGGCATCCGAAGATATCATTTTGCCAACCAGTAACTATCTTGATGTCGATGGGAAATTTGAACTCCTAACTACCATAATTTGTCACATTAATTAATATGAACCAAAGAAAGCCGGTCGTTGCGCCTGAACGTGGGCAGCAAGGCACCAAGAAGCTGGAGCTCTAGAGAAACACAGTAGCTCTCAGCCAGACACACGGTTAAGTCCACCGGCAAAACCATTATTAACAAAGAAGACACATCTCAATGACAGGCTTCTCTGTTGTAAACCTTATTACCGGACACAGAAATATCTAGGTAGTAGAGAGATACTAGACAGCAGAGATTACGACCAAAACAATATAAATTCTAACTAAAATATAAAATAGTAACAAAACTAGCAAAGAATGTATCCGAAAACCTACACTGTGCTGTGTCCCTGGGGCAAAGGGAAGGAAAAGGAAGATCCAGATTAAATGTTGTGGAAGGATGGGGGGAAGGGAAGAGAAGGATGGAACCCCATGAGTGGTTCTCCTCATTGGCTATGCACCATCAACATCAGAGGAACTTAGAAAACATTTTCCTTCCCAGAGACTCCAAGAGAGGAGATGCCGGTGGGGCCAGAGAAAGCTCCTTCCACCAGAGGTTGCGATGCATATCTAGGATCGAGAATCATCTCGCTAGATCAGATGTCTCATGAGGGGAACCCTGTCTCGCTCCTCACTGTGTCTCCAGTGGCAAGCCTAGTGCCTGGCTCGTGGTAGAGGTACATCATGCGTATCTTCATGGCTGAGCAAATGACAGCCTGGCAAACAGAATGAATGAATAGACACTTAAAGGAGCCACCAGCTGCAGGCTCTGTCCTAGGCGTCCGTCTTATCTATAGCATCCCCAATCGCTCAGACTGCTCCCAGGGAGGGAGTCGTTATTTCTATTTAAAATTGGGGTAGCTAAGTCTCAGGAAAGCTGAGAAATTTGTCCAGGTTCATGCACCAGACTGGAGGAGGAAGCCTCGTCTGTAGTGAGGTATGAGAAGGAGGGCTGGGGTCAGAGAGAGGGTCTGGAACCACGACCGTCCCAGAATTTCAATAAAGAAGAAATATAGGAATGGCAATATCTGGTTGAGTGGGGTTTGAAGACTCATCCTGAAGTTCTGTTCGCCATTCAGCACACTGATGTCCCCTACACGTTTACTTGGGGAACCTGGTGGGGGCGTGGTGGATAGAGATTCTGGGAGCTTCCATGCCACCCTTCCTATCCCATTCCCAAGAAGCCACTGGGGGAGAGAGTGTGACAGTTCCCAGGGCACCCTTCTCTTTAGTGTCGCAGGAAAACAGAAGATATCCCAGGGCTCTCTTAACTTCCCTCATTTCTCTCTGTCTGCCAGCTAACGCCTGAAATTTATGTTAATGAAGAAAAGTTTTGATTCCCATAATTAAATATGAAAGACTTCAAGTATAAATGGGATTGTGTATTACAACTTATTCCCACTAAAGACAATCTACCAATAAGACTAAAGGACGGATAGCAGGCCCTTCCCTATTTCGAGGAGAGAGAACACCTGACATTTGCCACCGAGGTGGCATAAAGAAATCTTCGTCTTTACAGATTTGCCTAGGAAGAGCCCTATTTACATACGCGACCGGGAAGGGACAAACAGAAGCTGTGCTCCGAGGTATTTTTGTCGTGGGCAGCTGTGAATACATGAAGCTTTTCTTCAAATGATGTATGAAGGGTTTTTTGTTTGCTTTTAAAATGTGAAATAAAAGGACTCCATTCCCCGAGGCTTCATTAACCAAGGTACGAAGGTCCCCAGAGCTGCCTGCAGACTCTGCAATGGGCTGACATCACCAAAATCAGAATCCACACCTGCAAATCGAAAGGCTCAGCTCTGCCCCCAGCAGGCTGGGGTCCCCCCGCAAGTCCCTTCTTCTTTTAGAGCCCGGGCTATAGAACCGTGGCACCTGTGTTCGTGGACTATTTGTCAAATGTCAAACAGTGTGTGAAGTGCTTTTCCTGCATCATTTCAGGGCATCCTCACAGGGACCCCGTGGAGTCCCCACTCGTATTTTTCAATGGTAGAAATGAGTCTTAGCTCACTGTGGGTTGCCCAAAGTAGTGCAGCCGATAATCGGAAGATTGGGTGTTTGAACGTAGGCCTGCCCAACTGTCTTAGACACACTGTGTTATGCTGTGTCATGGGGAAGTCAAGAGGATGAAAATAAATGATCTGGATGAACATGCTTTGGACACCTACGTAGACATGTTCATATATATTGTGAGATTATTTATGTATATACCCATTTAATACTGTTCCATGCAATCCGAACTGGTTATGATGTTGTTTCGCTCTAAAATATGTATATTAGGGACATCTGGGTGGCTCAGTCAGTTAAGCATCTGCTTTCAGCTCAGGTCATGATCCCAGGGTCCTGGGATCGAATCCTAAATTGGGCTCCTTGCTCAGCAGGGAGCCTGCTTCTCCTTCTCTGCCTGCAGCTCCCCCTGCTTGTGTGCTCTCTCTCTCTCTCTAGCAAATAAATAAAGTCTTAAAAAATAAAATGAAATAGGCTTATTGATCCATTTCTTGACCCCAGTGGTCTTGAAAATGTGGCACCCAGTTCAGCACCAGCAGCATCTGGGAACTTGTTAGAAATGGAGATTCTAAAGCCCCACCTTAGGCTACTGAATCAGAACCTCTGGGGTAGGCTCCAGTAATCTGTTTTTTTTTTTTTTTTTTAAGATTTTATTTATTTATTTGACAGAGAGAGAGATCACAAGTAGGCAGAGAGGCAGGTAGAGAGAGAGAGGGAAGCAGGCTCCCCGCTGAGCAGAGAGCCCAATGCGGGGCTCGATCCCAGGACTCTGAGACCATGACCTGAGCCGAAGGCAGAGGCTTTAACCCACTGAGCCATCCAGGCTGCCCCAGTAATCTGTGTTTTAACAAGCCCTCCCGTTGATCCTGATGCCTGTTTAAAACTGAGAGCTATTGAGTGCTCTTGAGTGAACATCTGGGAGGGTATGCTCTTAGGCAGTGACTACAAAGACATGAGACTACACTACACTCATTCACTGAAGAAAACATTGTTGAGTTGACCTTGTGGAAAGAGAGAATGAGTATTAAACAGAGGGTTGAAGTAAAACCCTCATGGAAGATAGAGGTGTGTTAGGAGAAACAGTCCAGGAAACAAAGAATTACAAGAGGGTAGATTTTATATCTATCTATCTATCTATATATATGGCCGTGATAAGCATCATTGTATCCTGGGATAATTGACCAACGCTTCTAGAAAGAGGAGCAGAAAAATATTGGTCAAAGGTCATGTCATGACATCAGGGATTTGGAAATAACCAAAGACCCTTCGCAGAGAAACATCTCCGTAAGAATGGTGCTAACGTGTGCGTGTGTCCACATGTATGTGCCCATGCATGTCATGGCCAAATATTTGGCAATATAACATGGTCTTCGGGATTAAACATACTTAGGTCCAGGTTCCTAACTGTTTTCTAAATGATTCCATCACTTGCTAATGGTTGTCTTGGGTAAACTACCTCATATTTCCGACCCACAATGTTCTTATCTGTGGATAAGAACAGCATCTCCCTGTGATAGAGAACACCAGATTCCATACAGCACTTAGCATAAACCTTGGTGTGTCTCTGCTATATGTTCAAGAAATCTGAATTATTATCATTTTAATAGATATAGTAGCAATAATAATATCTCTCCCCTAAATCAAGACAGTTCTTAGAAAAGATGAGACTTCAGTTGAGTCCCCAAGGAAAGAAGAGTGGTACCTAATAAGATCCCATAACAGACCCCAGAATTTTCTACCCGAGCTTGTTCACGGTTGATTACGGTCTTCTTTGTGAGAGGACACGCTTTTTAATCATTTCTTCTTCTCCTCCTCTGTCGATTGCTCGGCACGGTCCCTCCTCCCCAACCCTTCTCTTAGGCTTTACTTGACCTCCCAGCCCCTCCGTCTTTCTCCCTTTCAAAAGCTTCCTCTTCGCATTTGATTTCATTTTGCCTCTCGTCTTTGATCTCCAGCTTTGGTAGTTTCCCCTCATTGGTCAGTCGGCCGGAACTATCTCCTGTTTTTGTTGTTTTGTTGGTTTTGTTGTGGTGTGGGGGATGTTTTCCTTGGCATCTGGATGTGTCTGCTTCAGCAGGAAGCTGTCCTCCGAAGGGCGTGGGCTCCTTTCCCTGTGCAGAAAGCCAGGTGGATTCCACTCACAGCCTTTTGCTACTTGCTTGTCGCTTGCTCTGTGCCCTTTGTCCCACTCACTTTGGAGCCCAGCTAAGTCACAGCAGAAACCCTCGCAAGTCATTGCATTGTGCACTGTAAGTGCTTAATGAATGTTAGTGGCGTGAATAGGCTTACATTTTTTTTTTTAAGATTTTATTTATTTATTTGACACACAGAGAGAAAGATCACAAGTAGGCAGGCGGTGGGGGGAAGCAGGCTCCCTGCTGAGCAGAGAGCCCGCCGTGGGGCTTGATCCCAGGACCCTGAGACCATGACCTGAGCCCAAGGCAGAGGCTTAACCCACTGAGCCACCCAGGCGCCCTGTAGTTTACATTTTAATAGAAAAGAAAGAAGACAGAAGTCGGCCTCTAAACTGCAAAAGGATTCCGAAAGAGACAGAGAGACTTTCTCCCTCTTTTATCTGATGTCACAGATGATGACCCAAAGCAGGGAGTATCATGGGAGAAGACGTGACTGGAGTCAGAACCCCTCATCCAGGACCGATCCTGCTTCAGGTCTCACCACCAGTCTACCGGCTGGGGCTTGTGATTTGACAGCTCCCCATGCCCAGTCCCCCAGGGAAGGAGTGTTGCCGCAGGGCACACCTCCCAGGCTGGGGCGGGCGGGAAGGCGGCCCCTCTTCAGTCTTCTGCCAGCGGGTGTCTGGGCAGCTGGCATCCCCTCCCACCAGGCTGTGGATTTACCCGACTTCAAAGGCCAGGGCAGCCATCAAAGGAAGGAAGAGGAAACAGAGACAAAATTCAGTCCCCCTCTCCCCATGTCAGCCCCTCTTCCCTATTAGAAAGGCTCTGTTGCCAAAATGTTAACTAGCAGCACACACAGTCACCATCAAATATGTGTGTTTGCAACCGTTTTCCGTCTAAGCTCTATGGGCCTGTTCCCTAGAGGGGGGCTCTCAGACCCAAATCACGGTCAAGGTCCACAGCAAGAAGGCAATGCCTGTGGTGGTGTGTTTTAAACTAAGTTGGGATGTGAGTGTGTGTGTTGGATTAGAACAGCACATGTGGGGGGCACCTGGGTGGCTCAGTCACTTAAGCGTCTGCCTTCGGCTTGGGTCATGGTCTCAGGCTCCTGGGATCGAGCCCCGTATTGGGCTCTCTGCTCAGTGGGGAGTCTGCTTCTCCCTCTCCCATTCCCTCTCCCTCTGTCCCTAACCCCACTCATGCTCTCTCTCTCTCTTTCTCAAATAAATAAAATCTTGAAAAATATAATGAAGTGGAACCCATGAAACAGACAAAGAGAAAGAAATCTACATGGGCGTGCGTTGAAGCTGATTACTTTTCCTATCAGGCTGGCTTAGCCCAGCCTGACACAAGAATGACTGCCAATCAAGGGCACAGAAAGACCTTGAGAAATATGGCATTGTGGAAAGTGTACGAGCTTCAGTCAGATAGCTCTGTAAGCGTTACTTAACCTTTCTGAGCAGCACTTTTCTCGTCCATATAATAATAATAATACTCAGTCTTCCCAAGAATTAAATGAGATGTCTTATTAGAGGAAGTGGCCCATGGTAGCATTCAATAAACATTAGTGTCTGTATTAGTTTCTCGAGGCTGCTGTATCAAATCACCACCAACTTGGCAGCTCCGAGTAAGAGAAATGTATTCTCTCACAGTATCGGAGGCCAGACGTTCAAAATCAGGATCGCTGGGGCCAAATCAAGGTGTCGGCAAAGGCTGCGGTGCCTCCAGAAACCCCAGGGAGAGTCTGCCTCTTGCCTCTTCCAGCGTCTGGTGGTTGCAGCTGCTAATCCTTGGTTTGTGATAGCCTGAGTCCGGTCATCACGGCTGGAATCTCTAAACCTCCCTCGGCTGCATCCTTATATCACGTCCCCTGTGTGTATGTCAAATCCTCCTTCAGGTCCATCTTGTAAAGATAACTGTGATTGCATCTGGGGTCCACTTGGGTAATCTCCCAAGACCCTTACCTTAATCACAGCTGCCCAGCCCACCTTTCCATACAAGGTGAAGGAACTTTCACAAGGTCCGGGGACCGGGACCTGAATATTTGCGGGGGGCCATTAACCAACCTCTTACAGTGTCCTTTAGGCTCTTAAATAGCGGCAAAGAAGTGGAAAAAGATCAGGAAGGGAGAGGGGACCTTTTCATAGGAACTCAGATCATATGCAAATTCAGTCTCCAGGTATGATTTTTTTCCCCTCAGGTTGACAAGGCTGAGGAACAGCACCACTATTATGTGGATGTTTAAGTGTAGTAAAGCTTTTTGAAGCTTGGTTGTATTTACAGTCAATTACGGTATGTAAAATTTTTGTTTTACTCACGTAACGGACCTAAAACTGGTTCTTGAAGTAACTTTATCTGTACGATAAGGGATGATTTAGCAGATTTTAATGTATTTGCCTGGCTTTTCCCCCTGTCCGTATAAGATGCTTCTTATATACTGTCTTGAGCTATTAGTTAACTTTTCACAGATGTTGCCTTTTTTAACTTAATTATAAATTCTTTGAGACAAGAGATCGTGTCTTGCATAGCTTTGTACCTGTCGTAGTGCCGAACGTAGTATATTGGTCAATAAATATTTGCTCGACTGATTAATTTCAAAATACCCAGGAAAGCAATTGTAGAAGAAGACGAAGGCAGGTCCATTCAGCATTTGAGCTTCATGAAGAGAGATATCAGGAAACATTATCTTAAACCTTAGGGGAAATATTGATGCTTCTCTCTTATTCTATGTTTCTCAACTCTGATTAAAACGTGTATACCTTTGTCAAAATGCATTTTTCTTACCGAGGTATAATTGACATGCAATATTCTATTAGTTTCAAGTGTACGTCATAATGATTTGATATTTTTATACATTACAAAATGATCCTCATGGTAAGTCTAGTTACCATCTGCCGCCATACACAGTTATTATCATTTTATTGACTGTATTCCCAGTGCTTAGATTGCCTCCCCATGATTGATTTATTTTATGACTGGAAGTTTGTATCACTTAATCCCCTTTACCCATTTCACCCGCCCACTCCCATCTTTCCTCCTTCTGGTAATCAACAGTTATCTGAGTCAGTGCTGTTTTGTTTTTTGTGTTCTTTTTTGTTTATTAGATTCCATGAATAAGCGAAATCCTACAATATTTGTCTTTCTCTGTCTGATTTATTTCGCTTAGCTTAATACCCTCTAGGTGCACCCATGTTGTCACAAATGGGAATATTTCATTCTTTTTTATGACTGAGTAATATTCCAGCATATATATACACTATGTTGGAATAGATAATATTCCAACATATTTCATATCTATCTATCTGTATATATGTATCACATCTTCTTTATCCATTCATGTATCGACGGATACTTAGGTTGCTTCCATATCTTGATTACTACAAATAATGTTGCAATAAATGTAGGGGTGCATGTATCTCTTTGAATTGGTGTTTTCATTTTCTTTGGATAAATACCCAAAAGAGCAATTGCTGGGTCATATGGTAGCTCTGGTTTTACCTTTTTGAAGAACCTCCATACTGTTTTCCAGAGTGGCTACACCAATTGACATTCCTACCAACAGGGTTCAAGGGCGCCCTTTCCTCCACATCCTTGCCAACACTTGTTATTTTTTGTCTTCTTGGTGATAGCCATTGTGAGAGATGCGAGGTGGTATCTCATTGTAGTTTTGATTTGCATTTCCCCAATGATGAGTGATGATGAGCCTCTTTTCAGGTGTCTGTTGGCCATCTGTGTGTCTTCTCTGGAACAATGTCTACCCAAGTCCTCTGCCCATTTTTTAAAATTGGGTTGTTTGGGTTTGTTTGTTTGTTTAAGTTGTATAAGCTTTATATATATATTTTTATATTTGCCCTTCTTTGGTGTATGATTTGCAAATACCTTCTCCCATTCAGTAGGCTGCCTTTTCATTTTATTGATGGTTTCCAAAACGCATTTTGAATGTCCCAAAGAAAAATAGTAATAAAGCATTTGAATGCAGATTTTATCTGCATTATTCCTTTTGCCAGTGAAGTAGTTTGACAGTCTGGATCCCCTCAGCAAAAAATTTAAATAATGTCCCCTTAACCTTTTTTAGGATCAAAATAAGTCTAGTTCAAATTTTTCCTGCCACGAGGGTCTTTGTATGATATGCTTATCGGTGGAGAAAAAAAGGAGGGTTTTTAAAAAGAGAAGACATTTTCCATGGAAGGCAAACTAGCACATCTCTTGGCATATAGTTAGTGCCTCCTGTCCCTCCTTCGGCCTTTTCACCTTCACGAACAAACTTAATGGTCAACAGAATGGGCCACTGACCTTCAGAAAAATTGTAATTCCTTCAAGAGCAGAGGTTTCAACTAAAACAAAGAGTGTCCATAAATGACGTATTTTATGGGAATGTTAGAGCCCTAAAAAAAAAAAAAAAAACACCTCTGTAGATTACCTCAAATAGAAAGACTGTTTAGTAGTGAGTAGGGAGCTACGGTGATAGTCTTCCTCACGTGGTTTCTAGGTTGCTGTCCCCACGTCCTTTCGGGGTTTCTGAGTTTTGGGGCTTCTCAGAAATGCCAGGGAACAAGAGTGCTAAGCTATCCTTAAGGTTGAGTCTTTGCAGGGAGAAGGTGAGTTTTCTTTTTCTTTCTCGTGTTTATTTGCAATGCCTTTCAGAGCAGAGGAGCAATCTTTTGAAAATAATGAGAATATGGAATTGGCCATTGTAACCTGATTCAGCAAACCAGTTCCATTTGGGTGATTTTTTAGCCTGCCTCTGAGAAACAGAAATGGGTAGGTTGGAGCCTCCCCAGGCCCCAGATAATTGAGTTGAGCTACTGTTGTGAGCCCGCTGTTTGTGCATTAGCTACAGCCCTCTTGCCCTCTGCAAAACAGACCTCTTTTCTCAATTATTCAAAATAAATAAATCAATGATATAGTTAAAAAACAACAAGAAGGAAACACTAGAAATCACCTCCCCTCCGTTTCCATACGGGAAGCACCGTCTAAACTTGAGTGATTTTAAAGGCAGTTTTAGTGAAGGGAGAGAGCCCATCTGTATGGCTCGGCAAATTAATTTTGAACATTTGAAGATAAAAAGGCTGAGTTCTTAGGAACCGGCTTTAAAAGTCACAATCCATAGCAATCCGAGATATTCACTGACTAGGAGCTCTTCTGTTTATTCCGAATACCCCTGTATCATTGGTTTTGAGAGAATGTAGTTCTCTGTAAAGTGCTGCCAATTGGGAAAGGAATCAGATGAGGAAGAAGTGGCAGCACCACGTTGACACGCCTTTAGGTCCTCAACAGAATTCCTTCTAAATCAAAAGAGAGTTTTATTAGCGCATTTGATGAAGGAGGGCGGGGGGGGGGACGAAGAAGGCTTTTTATTTTTTTTCTTTTTCATCTTCCTAACAAAACACAGATCGAGTAAAACCCCTGGCAGAGCTTGCGTGCACACCCAGAGGGTGAAAGAGATAATTTTGTAAATTGTAAATCAGAAGATCTATTCGCAGTAGATGTCGAACATATGTAACTTACCAGCATAACACGGTTACCCTGAATACAAGTGTGATGGATGCCTTGTAAGTTTGAGAAGAGGGGACAGAGAAATTTAAATACCAAGTGTGATGCTTCCAGGTCCTCTGGGACGCTAGCGTCCTTGAGAGAGATTTTTAGGAGCAGAGCGTGGATCCACTGGCCTTGCCTGGAGACAGAGGGCTGGACCTTCCCTCCTCTGGTCTTGTGTCATGCCCGAATAAGAATGGAATCAGATGAAGTGAGTTGGAGGCCTCCGATACTAAGATGATCTTGGAATACACAGTACCTTTTTAGGAGACTAATATGCCAGAGGCCTTACCAACTCGGAACTGGTTAACCTTTCCTAAATTCGACTTGACTTCATGAGATTTTCTCCTCCTCTGCATTAGCAAGGAAAATGCACTCCTCGGCTTGGCTCCATGAACTGAGAAGACATGTAATTGACTTTGGTGGGAGGACATGAGTGGCCAGCACAGCAGAATAAGATCAATCCACGGTCCCATGGAGTAGCTCTCCAAGAAAAGTCGTAGACTCTAGGGTCCTGATCTTCAATTTCTCTTCCTTATCCTATTGTGGCAAGCTGCAGCTGTATACTTTCCCCACTGGCAATGCTATTTCTGGGCCAAAGCTGACACAGACCAGAGGAACACTTTAGATGAAAGATAAATAACAATTATTAGAAATCATAAGGGTTTTTTTTATAATTGAAGTCATGAACTGTACTAATTGCCTCTGAAACTATATGCTATTTACTGCATTTTATTAACTGTAGTGTAGGAGGATATCCCTGTGCTGTGTATTGGCATCTTGTGGCCATATCGAGATTTTTGCATAAATGTGTTACTCATCACAGACCCAGCCACATGAATAAAATATATAGAGAGATATTAGTACTGTAACGAAAGTCTTCGAGAAATAGCTTAGCGAGTGACAATGCTGTCAACAAACATGAAAGACTGAAATTAAGCCTTACTTTTCTTCAAAACACGGTCTTTAAACAAACTGAACTTCAGTTGTTCACAGTCTGGGGACAGGTAGAGGAAGATATTCAAAGCACCACATGGGGTTCCCGCTAGCTGAGAGCAGGGTATCCTTGGAGAGCTGAAACCACTTTTAAGAGAGGGAAAAAAAAAATCTACGTAAATCTGCAAAAGAGTGAGATGAGAATTCCTCTTCTGGAACCCTCTTCCAAACCCCTACATTTTCAAAGAGTTACATGGGATTTAGGCAGGCGTTGACTTTTAATGTGAGTTGCATTGCTAAATGACATACGGGGCTTTGGAAATTTAGGGTTTGGTGTTTGCTGTAAGTCAGAGGATGGGTTGACTTCAGTTGAGAGTTCGAAGAATGAATACGCTTGAGCCGTTATGTGCAAAAATATAAGATCTCTAAGTAGCTCACTAGTCAGGCAGGCTAACCAAAAAAAGAGAAAGAAACAAAAGTAGAATACCCAATTCAAAACCCGGAAGAGGAGGGGCGCCTGGGTGGCTCAGTGGGTTAAAGGCTCTGCCTTTGGCTCAGGTCATGATCTCAGGGTCCTGGGATCGAGCCCCACATCAAGCTCTCTGCTCAGCAGGGAGCCTGCTTCCCCCTTTCTCTCTCTCTCTCTCTCTCTCTCTCTCTCTGCCTGCCTCTCTGCCTACTTGTGATCTCTTGTCTGTCGAATAAATAAATAAAATCTTAAAAAAGAAAAAAAACCCTGGAAGAGGAATTTGTGGGTCACTTGAAACCCTACAGACAAACATGAAACCTTGGTCAGGGCCATGTTAAGACTCCAGGGCTGGGCTTTGGAGGCTGTTTGCCTAAAAATATACACTGTTTGGGACTGCAAGATAGCTTTTTCTAGACAAATTTCTATTCAGAGCTTGTCCTGTTTACAACCCATATTACAAAAAGTTATATTACCATTGTCATCTTTTAGCAACACAAGTGATACGATCTCATATTCATAATATGGCTATTTTGTATTTGCAGCCTTATGAAAATCTATAGATATCAATATCTGTTTTTAATGGATCTTGCAGCAATCCCACAGCCTGGGAAGTTGTGCTATCCTGCTATGGAATTATCACAAAGCTGGATCTGACAATTATGATATCATATCAGGAAAATATGACTTCTAAAGTGTGGGAAAACTTTTGCAGCCTCATGACCAATCCTATGTTCGTTCGAAAATAAAAAACTAAGGTCTGTACGTGATAATTAGTTGAGTTGCCTCAGTTGCAACAATCCCTCTATCCAACCCAAGGCTGTCCGTCAGTGTCAATGAAATTGAATGTCAAACTGAAAAACTCTAAAGCTGTTTCTTCCATATTAGAAAATCACTAGCAAATCACCTCTTCCTACCCTACCGGCAAGATAAGCAAAATTAGCACATGTCTTTTTCCTTGTTTTGTCAAACTTGAATCAAACTGTTTATGCTCAGCGAGAGGCCGAGCACATACTGGTCCTCAGCATTTTTATCTCCAAAGGCAACTCTTCATCGCTTTTATGAAACGTATTTATCTGACCTCTTTGTAGCAAGTGACATGGTGAATCACTACCCCTTCCTTGTTGAGCTCTCTTTCTCCCCCTTCCCTATCCCCATGTCGCTCCTTTTCAAGCTCCACCAATTTCCTAAATAATTGGTGTTTCTCGTAGTCGTACTCCAAGCTTATTTTTATTCTTTCTAATCTCTTCCTTCACACCCATTTTCAGAAATACTCTGAGTTCTTAAATGTTTGGCGTCTTCTCCAAAATAACTAGGCTGCTTTCTTAGTTTTTCTTATCCTGTGTTCAGGACGGTACTTTGTCAGACCCAGGGTTTAGACTGGGCTGAGGGTTAGGGGTCAGGGGTTAGTGTCGGTGCCTGGTTCCAGGCTCTTTTCGAAAAAGTTCTTTCACATATTCTCTCTAGGTGCCTACGTCCCCTCCCTTTCCCCCCAGGTCCTTGGTTTCAACTTCCACCTCCGTGCTCTTGACACCCTGGTTGAATACTTCACGGGCATCTCAAAACCAACTTGTTCCAAAGTGAAATCGTCATCTTCTTCCCATTGCCCATTCCCCAAACAACAGTAAACAATCAGATGGTCCTGTTCCCTACCCCGATACCTGTCTTGGGTGAATGGTACCTTTGACCAAGCACCTGGTCAGAGGCCGGAAGTACCTATCTAGGATTCATCTTAATATTTGTCCACCATGGGACGCCTGGGTGGCTCAGTTGGTTAAGCGGCTGCCTTCGGCTCAGGTCATGATCCCAGCGTCCTGGGATCGAGTCCCACATCGGGCTCCTTGCTCAGCAGGGAGCCTGCTTCTCCCTCTGCCTCTGCCTGCCTCTCTGTCTGCCTGTGCTCACTCTCTCTGACAAATAAATAAATAAAATCTTAAAAAAAAAAAAAAAAGATTTGTCCACCATGATACCACTAGAATAACCTTTCTAGTATGTAAAACTGACCATGAGTTTTTACTAGTTAAGTTGGTTCCCATTATCTATAATCAACAATAGAAACTTCTTAGTATGTCAATCAAGGCACTGCCTGGTTCCTGTATATTTTTTCACAGCTTCTCCTCTTACCACTTGTCATCTGGTAATCTGGTAAGCTCTTTTATTTGTCATTTCCCAAATATACACCACGCCCTCCTAAGCTTCTGGGCCTTGCAAATAACCTTTCCCCAATTCACACCTCCCCTCACGCTCAGTTGTTTCCCTGCCTGTGCTGCAGAGTCTTGTTCAACTTCCAAGGCTCAGTTCATGAACACTCTTCTGTGGGAATTTTCCCCTGATACACAGATTGTCACGCTTGCCCCTTGGGGATAGTTAGGAGCCTTCCCTTCTCTGCTCACACAGGGCTGTGTGCACATATTACAATAAAAGCATTTATCACATGTAATAATTGTGGTGTACATCTGTCTTCCTTACTATACTCTGAGTTCCTTGCCAGTAGGTAGTTTCTCTCTCTCTCTGTCTCTGTGTTTATTAGAGAGGGAGGGAGGAAGGGAAGGAGAATGTGTATGAGCAGGAAGGACAGAGGTAGAGGGAAAGTGAGAATCCCAAGTAGACTCTGCACTGAGTGTGGAACCTGGGATAGGGCTCAATCCCAGAATCCCGAGATCATGACCTGAGCTGAAATCAGGAGTTGGATGCTTAACTGACTGAGCCACCCAGGTGCTCCCAGTAGGGAGTTTCTCATGCATCTTTTATTCCCAGGACTTAACAATGACTGTCCCATTGGGGTGCTCTCTACATATTTTCTTTTATTGAATTAGATTTGGGGGTGACTAGCTGGCTCAGTTGATAGAACGTGAGTCTCTTGATTTGGGGGTTGTAAGTTCAAGCCCACGTTGGGTGTAGAGACTACTTAAAAATAAAAATAAAATCTTTGGGGCGCCTGGGTGGCTCAGTGGGTTAAAGCTTCTGCCTTCAGCTCAGGTCATGATCCCAGGGTCCTGGGATCGAGCCCCACATCGGGCTCTCTGCTTGGCAGGAAGCCTGCTTCCCTTCCTCTCTCTCTGCCTGCCTCTCTGCCTGCTTGTGATCTCTGTCTGTCAAATAAATAAATAAAATCTTAAAAAAAAAAAAGAATAAAATCTTTTTATGAAAAAAAGAGGGTATACATTTGGATCAGTCATATATACCCAGATATATTCTTAGACATCTGATTGCGACAAACTGTGACTTGGTCTCCAAGGCAAATTTCCTTTCCATCTGCACAGGGGCTGCTGCTCGACCCGGTTTCTGTGTAGTTTATACAGTACTTTCCCACTTCCCTTTCCTTTGAACTGGTATTCTAGTCTCAAAATGCAAAAGTTTACTGTCAACTTTAGGATTCTAGAAGAATAAACCTGTGAGTAAAGTGGTTAATTACTCATTTAGGAGTACGGATTTAGCTGGCTTTATATTTCATAAAGATTCATAGACTGATGCCCCGGAAGATGAGCTGCTTAGTCTTAATCTAAGTACAGATGAGCTACCTGCTAGATAGACCAAGAGTCTATCCAGTCCAATATTCTAACATACTGCTAGCTTACTTTAATTTATGGAAGACTTTCCATTAAAAGCTGACATTTATTATAATTTTAATTTACCCTTTGACAATGGAAGCTTAGGCTTAAGGATTATTATAGTCTGTTCCCGTTGCTATAACAAAATACCAGAGACTGGGCAGCTGGAATAACTGACATTTGTTTTCTCACACTTCTGGAGGCCGGAAGTCCGAAGTCAAGGTACCGGGATGGTTAGGCTCTGGTGAGAGCCCCGCTTCCTGGCATGTAGGCAGTGAGTGCCTGCGTGTAGAGAACAAGCTCTGGTATCGATTCTGAGGACATCAGAATGGTATCCATCCACCCTACACCTCACCTAGACCTAATTACCTCCCAAAGGCCCCACCTCTAAATATTATCACATTAAGGGGTAGGAATTCAACAGATGAATGGGGGGGGGGGTTCCAGTGGGGAGGACAAAAAACCTTCAGTCCATAAACCGATTAAACCACTTCCCTATGGTTACTTAAAGACTCCAGTAGCGGGGCAAATGCTGACTCCAAGCATTGTTTTATTTTCCCTAATAATTTGTCTTTATTGCTTTTTATACACGGATACCCAAACAGTTAGCATATTAAAAAGCTAAATGTTACTAGTTCTCATTGATTACTCCCTAATTTATTTAGCAAAACATGAATCTCTCCTTCGTGTTTATGTTTCCTGTATGTTTTTCCATATTTCTCAACTGTTTGCGTGAAGGCGAACAATACAGGGTCTCTCTCCCTCTCGCTCTTTAAAGTTTTCCCGGGAAAAAAAAAAAAAAAGGGACTAGGTTCTCGGCGCTTCTGGCAATTTTATTCTAACACAAGAAGTCCCCAGATTGTAATTCTGATAAGTATTTCAGTTCTTTCTCGAAAAATTAAATTCACAAAACAATTGATTATCAGTTATAAATGGCAAAAACACCATCTGGCTTTCAAAATTGGTTAAATCCATGTAGCAAGGGGAAAAAACGTTGGAACTTGTAGTTGGCGAGGAGTTCTGGTCCACGAAGCAGAAAATGACGAGCTTTACTATGAGAAAGACAGAGTAGGCATAACTTGTACTTAGCGGCTGCGGGAATTTGATACGTTCTTCACATGTTCCATATGTTAAATCGCTTGGCGAGATCTTCGGTGTGAAAGAGCTGAGTGGGGGGGGGGAGAGGAGCGTGGCTAGTGTATCGGGTAGCAACAGCTTAATCCTAAATTTTCAGCTGTGGGTCTTTCCATGCAGACCAGGGCTAAAGATGTCCCACGACTGGGGACATGGGTGTTAACCAGGTTCCTGAAGCTTGTGTCGCAGGTGGCAGTTTTTGGGTGGAATTTCTAAAGCTATGTGCATCCCTCTGGTGAGGTAAGTCACACAGCATTAGCATTTCCTACAGAAATGTCCCATATTGTTCTTTGCCAATTGGAAATTTGAGTAGGTGTTCATTTGATGTGCCAAGAGAATGAAGGGAGATGAAAACACTCCACATCTTCCAATGTCCCCATACTGTGTTCCTAGTGTGGGAGGCTTGGGGCCTAACTAGACTCTTGTGGAGATGCAGCCTCATAAGGAATGCTTTTCCTTAGGAGTGTAATGCAATCCTGTTATCTAAAAAAATGTTTCTCGGTTGCTGGCATGTTTTTGCCTTATGTTAAAAATGTAGCTATCTGATGCTTATTATTCATGCATTATAATGTGATGTTTATTCATTCACTTAACAAATATTTGTTGAGGCACAGTATAGCATAGTGGTTAATTGTGCAAGACTTGTCTGCACCTTAAAAACTTTGACCTTGGGGCGCCTGGGTGGCTCAGTGGGTTAAGACCTCTGCCTTCGGCTCAGGTCATGATCCCGGAATCCTGGGATCGAGCCCCTCGTCGGGCTCTCTGCTCAGCGGGGAGCCTGCTTCCCCCCCCTCTCTCTGCCTGATTTTCTGCCTACTTGTGATCTCTGTCTGTGAAATAAATAAAAAAAATCTTTAAAAAAAAAAACAACAACTTTGACCTCAGGGCAATTGCTTAATCTTTCTAACTATGTTTAAAAAATATAAAATGGGAGATAATAGTATGCGCCATGGGGATTGTTCCAGCTATTAAATGAGATTGTGTATGCAAAATACTTAATAAAAACAATAATTGCAAGGCTAATAATAATAATAGCAAATACCAATATTACACTGAGCTAGGTGCTCGAGTTTCTGGCATACAGGACCTTACTTTATAGTTTACACATCACTTTTTTTTTTTTAAGATTTTATTTTTTTATTTGTCAGAGAGAGAGAGCACACAAGCAGGGGGAAGGGGCAGAGGGAGAAGAAGGCTCCCCACTGAGCAAGGACCTTCATGCGGGACTCCCCCTCAGGACCCTGGGATTATGACCTGAGCCTAAGGCAGACGCTTAACTGACTGAGCCACCCAGGTGTCCCTACACATCACTTTCAACATACACATAGCCTCAGATCTTTTAATCCTGATTTTGGCGGGACTCTCCGCTCTGCCTTTGGTCTGTCCAGGTAGCTGCAGATTGGACCTTATCCTGGTGACCATATGGTGATGGTTTCCTGCCTCATATAGCACCATGTGTGCACTGGAGCTTTCCTGACTTCTGGAGATCTGCCTGTAGTTCATGCATCAGGGCCTGTAGTTACAGAGCAGAATATCCAGGGCTGTGAAGACAGGGCAGTCTTGAAATTAGTTTATGCATAATGGATAATAGGAGGCTGTTTTTAAGTGTAACTCATTTGGTGGGTTGGCAGATCTTGACTTCCTTTTTGATATGTAATATTTATTTATTTATTTATTTATTTATTTATTATTTTATTATGTTTTTAGCTAGACGAGGACAGAGGGCCAGGCAAGTCATTCCGTGCAGCTCCTCTAGACTACAGCAATTTACATTCAGTAATCTCTTGGTCATTTAGCCACAGATAATTTGTCATGGTTTGTTTTAGCTGTTGTGATATTGATATTTATTATGCAAATTGTATTTCCTACATCTTATTGTTCTGCATTCTATGAATACTTAAATTATTATAAACCTCTACACTTAATATGGCTCGTCCTTCAATTTGATGCTTGAGCAACAGAGGGTCAGAGCGCATACGATCTTCTAGAGGGGAAGAAAATAAGTAATTAAAAAGCAGACAAACAAGAGAGCCGGCTCCCTGGTTGAAAAGAAAGCAGAGGCAATTTCGGAGAGAGCGAGTACGGAGAAGCAAATCATTTCAGCCGGGAGAGCCTCTCCCAGAGATACGGAAAGCTCAGAGCACCTGTTGGTCCCCAGCCGCCTTAGGAGGGACTGGGGGCGTAGAGACGGAGGGAATGGGTTTGAACCCCGAAGGAGGAAGATGGCAGACCCTATCTTCACACACACACCCCCGCCTCCGCCCACCACCCCGAAGCCTTGACAGAAAAGATTTTTTGTTGGATGTGTGTAATCGTAAATATATATTATCACATATGTCAAATGTATTAAAGACGCATATATATAAAGGGCAGGAGGGAGATCTTCGGCAACTGGAGAGCAGGAGCCGACCCTCCCCGATCTACCTTTCCGGAAAATCTACCGCAAAGATACCGACTCGAAAATCCCAGAGCCCGACTCGGGCTCCTTTCTCCCAACTATGCCCAAGTCTACCGCTAGGTTGTTGAGCGGGCTCTCCCGCTCCGCCGGACGTGCAAAGCACGCATGCACTTCTCCCAGATTGTTTTGTCAATCCGGGGACCTGCATTCTCACTCTCCACTCCCGAACAGCCCCCGTTTCCCAAAGATCTATTCCTTCGGTGCAAGGTGAGTGACGGAAATTTGCAACGTGTGGTTTCCAGGCCAGATGCGCTCGGTGTACCGGGCAGGGGAGCCTCCTCCTAGGGAGATTCTTCAGTCGTCGGTCGGTTATAGCGATTGCTATATACATTCCTAATATAGGTGTACGGGAAGCGAGACCCGCCTCCCGGAGCCCGAGCCCCCACAAGCCAGGCGCCCAGGAGAACACTTTTTCCTTGATCCCGGGGAAGCGAAAACGAATTTTAACATAAACATATTTGCATACGCCCCTCCCCTTAGCCCCGCCCCTAGGTGGCGCGGGCGCGCCGCCGAACGCCAGCGCCAGGGGGCGGGGTGGGGGAGGGGGCGAGTCCTCCGAGAGCCGGGTTGGGCTAGCGGCTCTATGATTGGTCGGCCCGGACTCCGCCCCCAGTGCATGTCATTAGCATCTCATTAGTTGTCCGCTCGGGCTCCGGAGGAAGCCTCCGCCGCCAGTCTGAGGCAGGTGCCCGACATGGCGAGTGCTGTGCTGCCGAGCGGATCCCAGTTTGCGGCGGCGGTGGCGGCGGTGGCGGCGGCGGCGGCGCCTCCCGGGCTCCGACTCCGGCTTCTGCTGTTGCTCCTCTCCGCCGCGGCACTGATCCCCACAGGTAGGTGTCGGTACCGGCCGGTTGGCCCTCTAAATCTCCTAAGGCACCCCAGTAGCCATAGCCGTGGAAGGGGGAAACGTTTCCATGACAACCTTCCCCCACTTCCTAAATCCGAGTCGGAGGGAGTATGGAGAGGAAACTCAGGGCTGAGATGAAGGGGCAGAGGGGTTCGGTGATTCCCTTCTCCCTTGCCCATCTGGGTGGGAATTGGAGCCCTTAGGGATGGCTGCACCCACACCTTTTCTCCCCGGCTTGGCGCGGGGTGAGGAGTGGAGTGAGGATGGGGGGCCCGGGGACTCGAGAATATGGGAGAAGGGGATGGATGGAGGGGACCCCCCCAACCTTCCGGACCCTCCCAAACTCGTTGTTGTCCCTGTAACTTGCAGGTCCTCCCGTCCCAGGGCTGCCCATTCGCCCCCACCTCTCCAGCGGGCCCCCTAAATCTCTATCCCCCAAGCCTCCCCATGGCTGACTAGCAGCCGCCTCCAGCGTGATTGCTCACCGATCCACAGGACATCCCCAGACTTGTCTGGTCCCTCCTGCTCTCCCCGCGCTCTGCCTTTCTCCCCCACCCCCGCCCCCGTCCTCGGAACAGCGCGCCCCTCGTGTCTCCCTCCAGCCCGATAGCGGCCCTCCGCACAACCCCCCCACCCCCCGCCGCCCGGCTGCCGGGCTCCCGGGCTCGGCTCCAGGCAGGGAAAGTTCCTCAGGCCCGGCCCCGCGGGGGGGAGGTTGCTGTCGCCGCCTCTGCGGGAAGGAGCCGGGAGCCCGCAGCTCGCTTGCCCCACGGCGTCCTCCGCCGCGAGTAGTGGGGACGCCGGATTTACAGACTGCCCGTCCTTTTCGGCAGCCCGAGGGTGGTGGCGGGAGGTTCGCGGCCTCTGCGGCCAGGCGGGCACCCTGCGGGCCTCCGGGCGCCCCCTGTGTGCGGAGCTGTCTTGGGAATTTGCCCAGGGGCGGCTCTGCACGCCCGGCGCCTTCCCCGAAGACGCCGTGCACTCGGCAGGAGCACGCTGTGCGGCTGCCCGTGTGCCGGGCGCGTTGGCGCGGTCGGGAAAGAAGAGGGCAGTGTTTGCTTTTGCTAACAAAAGGGAGCCGGAGCTCTTCCCCAGCCGAGAGGCTGGCCGTACTGCACCCTGCCTCTCCTTCCCGCCACCGCCGAGCTCCGCGGCCGCGCGGCGTCCCCGCACCCCCGGCCGCCCGCTGCGGGCTCCGGGTGGGGAGCGGGGCCGGGAGGCAAGGGGACCGCGGGAGGGGGGGTGCGAGAGGTGCAGGAGGGGATGCAGCAGGGCTCCGCGCCTGCAAAGCCCCTGCTTGCAGCCTGGGAGCTGCAGGACTCGCGAGCAACAAGTGGCGGAGGACACCGAGAGCTCTGCCCCCACCTGCGGAGCCCCCGGCCGCGGCGGGCGCAGCACTGGGGCCACCGTGCCTCTACCGGGCTCCTCTCCGCTTGGGCTGTGCCTTTTGTTTACACGCTAGAGGACACACAGTTACGTAAACACCGCAGGAGACACGCTGTAGGAAATGGGGATGTCGGGGGTACTAGCTTTGGATTTCGGGGATGCCGGGTTGGTTTCTACCTTCCCCCTCACCCGCCGCAAACAGGCTTGCAAGGGAGCTCGGCTCGGGGAACGTATCAGGGATGCACAGGGGTGGGAATCTGGCAGCGGCTCAGTTCCAGAGCTGAGGGTTTTTTCCTTCCATGCCACTGCTTGTCTCCGGATGTTGTTTATGTGTTTTTCCTCTGTGAATTCTTAATTTATGAGTTACGAGATAATTGGGCTCAGCCTTTGCCGGTGTGGTTACAACTTCATTTCGGGTGATGTCTCTGACTGGATGGGTTCAATAAAATGTTCGTGAAAGAGATCCCTCATGCTGCTGCATTGTAAAAAGCGCCAGTGTCAGTTAAACGTGAGCGTGAGTAAAGGCTCGGTAACTGGCGCATAATAGAGGCAACAATAGACTTGTATTGGCTGCAAAAAAAGGGGGGGGACAGCGCTGGTCGGGGATGTTGCCTCTTGACTAAAAATGGGAGCCGTGCAATGCCGCTTGGCAACAGAGGAGGTCTAGATGATGCCTCCTCCGTCAAGCCTGCTCATTGACGGCACCGGGTAGTAGCGACAGTACTATATTTGTAACTATCTCGCGGTGAGAAGTTGCCTTCCCAGCGAGGGATGTATGCGGACTCAGAAAGGAGCGGTCTGGGACTCAACCGTGCATGTCAAAGCTACAAGAAAATTCTGTTGCCAGTTACCATGGAAGCAGCTTCTTGCTCTTGTGTACATCCCTGTTTGTACGCTGGTTATCAGATTGTGTTCAAATTAGAAAGTAATTGGGTTTGATCTGTAGTGAGGGGGTGAGATGACTGCCTTTAAATCTGTCTCTCCCTTTCTGCGTTTTTGGGTGATGGCTTGAGGAAGGGGTGTTGGCCTAGCCCCCAGGTCCTGGGCACCCGGAGGAGACTTCTAGGCAGGCACCGGGGGGCTTTGCTTTCTTAGTCCTCTCCTGTTAAGCTTTCTCCGGAGGCCTCCAGGTGCCACTGTCAGGTTAGAGAAACCTGTTGGTGTTGCCTTCTAACTTCATTAGGCGTGTTTCATTTACATGTTCGCTGGGATAGCAATCTGGGGCCGTCCTGCTTTAGGTCCTGGTTCTGTCTTCAGCTGTCACTGAATCCATCTATCCCCCGGAGAAAATCTCCCATCCCTCCTGTGGTGCGTGGAGTAAATGGATGTTAATGAAACACAGCAGAAACGGGGTTGTGGAAACTCGCTCCTCAGTGTAAATCACGCCTGTTACATTTTAGGTGTATGCATCGGTGTTGCTTCTCTTGCAGCGTGAACCCGTGTATGCGTGGGTGTTGCTTCTCTTACGTTTTTTAGCGTTAGAGAGGTTGGTTGATGGGTGGGGATTTGTGTTGGTGCTGGGAAGCCCAGGGGCTGAATTTGGCTTGTCTCTCGGCCTGTTGGGGCTTGTATACCGGGGATGGGGACTTTACAAAAAGTGCCATCCTGCTATTGTTGCCTTTCCCTGCATCAAATTGAATAGCCGCAGGAGGGACTTGCACTTGTCTGTGATAGCTTTGATAAAATATCCCTCATTAATGCCACTTTATATTTACAGTGTGTCACTGGAGACGCACAAGGCTTCATTTAGTGACTTGTGTGACGAGACAAGCTTGCATTATTTGCCTGGGACGTTTTGGAGGAACAAGAGGCCCATTGAGCAATCTTTTGAAATGAACAAATACGGAAAAAGGGGGGAATAAAAGAGCAGGCAGTTCTCTGGAACAAAGAGCTTTATTCATATGGATGTTGTACATGCTTTATCCAGTTTTCCCCAATGGCCCTCCTGGTAAAGGGGAGTGGGACAGGGAAGAAGCCAACAAGCAGGACACTTTCGCTTCCTCTCCCACTTCCTGACTTCATCTTCTTATCGAGGCAGTCCTGGACTCCCTGACTGTTCATCTCGCTCCACTCCCTCTAAAAGCCCAGAAGGTAACAGGTTCCTGGGTCTGAAAGGGAGGTTTTGAAATGCTTTCTCCTAGCTCTGAATTTCAACAGAAGACTGTGCTAGCTACCTGTTGAGACTGATGGTCATTGGAGGACCTACTGGTTGAAGGGAAAGAGATGTCACTTTTTTGTGACATGTGTCAAGCAGTGGTTGATAGAGAATGTCAGATAGGTAAGATATCTTGCACACTATAATACTAATCTTACTATTTATTTTTAAAGAAATGCTATAACAACTGAAATCCAAATTTTTCATTATCACTAATGGTGCTCTTGGAGTTATTCGTGACTTTTGCCCACACCTGGTACATTTTGGCCTCAGACATAAGTGAATTTTTATAATTCCTTGGCCTGCATTGCTGAATGATTTTCAGGCTTTAAAAAATTGATAGTATTGCTGTGAATAGAAACTGTCTCATTCTCTGGGTTTTTGTATGTGACATTTTAATGCCTAATCGGCCACTCAGAATTTACATTTAAAAAATGGGCGTGTGTGTGTATGTGTGTGCGCGCGCGTGTACGTGCACAAAAGGCCTATTTTTATGTGGGAGATCTCTTAAATTGGACCAAACTAATCTATGCTATGATTTGAATGGAAATTTACCAGCTTATAAAGGAAATTTGTAAGAAATAAATCCTAAGGATTCAAATGCTGCATCTCTTTCTTGGGAAGAATAGTACTGACCATTACGCTGGGCGTTTTTAACTGAAAATCCAGCATAGAAAGGAGAAATCACACAGCGACATCTGTTGCAGAATTGAAAATTTGCTGCTTTGAGTTGGAAGCAATTAGTCCCATATAAATACCTAATGGTATCAGTCAGTATGTGCACTCATCAAATATGTATATAGGCACATACATATATGTACATATATATGCACGTATACACGAAACTCACCCAATACAATATTCATATGCACATCAAAACGTATGTAATGGAAAATGTGACATTTTAACACCAAAACTCCTTTTTCTTATTACCTGTTGAGGAACTAGAGATTCTTATAATTGTGGAATTTTTGTAAGGGGAAGGAGGTTACAGATCGTCTGCTGAAATCTCATTATTTTGTAGTGAGGCAGCCTCAACCTGGAGAGGGAAGGACCGCGCTTGCTGACTGTGGTACTGAGGATAAGTCAGCTATATGGCCCAGATGGGGACCAGGTCCCTTGATGTAGAGTCAGCAAACCTCTTCCACAGCCCAGGAGGGTTGCCCCAGTGAGGATGTGGATCATGGCCACACCATATCTTGGCTAGCCCTAGTTTATCTTGTGAAGACAGCAAGATTAATTGGTGTTCTAGGTAATAAACCCATGGATCAGAGGAGTGACCTCTGAGATAAAAGCACCGGTTCTTGGTAAGGTTGTCTTTGGTGTTGACAAATGATTCTGAAACCTCTGGACTTTATTTGGCAGTCACAACACGAATGTCGTCCAAAGCACCTTCATAGGGGAGAGCTCTTGGATGTGTGTCACTGTGATAAGTCAGATGTGTGAGAACTCGGCTTCGCGAGCCCCAGCTTTAGATGTTTCAGCTCTTCGTTTGTCTTTTCAAGGATTAATACTAACAGTGGAACGGGTTCCGTGTAACTAAGGCCAAAAGGAAGAATCCCTAGTCAAGAACAAGAAGAGATCTTGATTTTCTTTCTAGTTATTCGTCCCTTTTCATTTAAGCAGAGAAAAAGCTGAGAGTAATTTAAGCAAAAAAAAAAAAAAAAAAATTTGCGAGATGACTTTTTTTTTAAACATTGATCATATTTTATTTTTCCATTTTTATTATGGAGATTTCCAAATACATGCAAAAGGAGGAAGAATGCCATCATTAACCCTGTGTGCCAGTCGCCCAGTTCTGTAAATTATCCATCCGTGGCCAGTCTGGCCTCTGTCCGCTTCCTCACCTTCTCAGATGAGTTTCAACAAATCTAGGACATCCTATCATTTGCGCGCGCGCGCTCTCTCTCTCTCTGTATATATATATATATAATACAGTTCCCCCCCCCCCCAATCACAGTATCCTGAACTGAATGTACATTTTCTCCCCTGGTAACGCAGAACGTTGCCCCTACCCTGGCTGGACCGAGGTAGGGCGAAGGCTTATTACGATGGCGCAAAGCCGAGGCAGAAACGAGAGAAGCCAGAGCTTCGATTACTGCCTGCACCCGAGACCTTTTCGTGTGGTTTGGTTTATTTTGAGCAAGGTTTTGTTTGGATTGGAGAAGATGAGTTTTATTGTTGTGTAAATATGGTTGTGTAAATATGCCCTAATTGTTGCTAATCCCGCAACTGTGGCGCACTATGGAAAGCACCCACGGCGAGACTGGCCATTTCCAGTTGTTCTCGGAATGAATGCTCTCCATCTGAGGACTTCTGTAGGCAAGGCTATTTTAGTTTGATGGCTGTGAGATACCTCATTCGTGTATTTATCTTTGAATGCCTCCGTGGCATAAATGCCTTTGCGTTCTGTGAGTATATGGCTTAAAAGAAAAAAAGATGTCTTTTCTTGTCTCACGCTGGCTAAATGCTAATTTCAGCCCGTATTCTGTAACCGAAGTGATCACAGAATGCCTTCTTTGGTGTGGGAAACCCTAACAACAAGCTGTAAGTATTTGGGTCTTATTTTTGTAGGACCGGGGGTACGGGGTGGGTAGGCAGAGAAAAAAGGTTACTATTTTTACTTCTCTGGATTTGCCCTGTTGATTTAAAAGAGGAATTTTTAAATTTCAGCTAGAGATGCTGGAATGCTTCAGGGTTAAATTTCTGAACTTCAGTTTATGGGAAAATAGGTTGGTTCCATTTCTAAGGTTCGTGAAACGTGAAGGGGCATGTGTGTGCGTGTGCGTGTGTGTGTGCGTGCGCGCGCGCTAAGAGGCTCTTTCACAAATGTATTTAATGTAGGCTATAAATCCAAAGCATTGAGTTTTTTTGGTTTTCAGCCAAACAAGTAATTACACGTGAGATGGTTTTGAGGGATCTGGGCATTCCAGGCCAGGTAAAAACCCGCCACCTGCGCCCCTCTTCTGAGTTGGCCACGGCACCAGCAAAAGCACGAAGGAAGGCCTCCGTTGGGGAGCGCCACCAAAATCAAATAAAAAGCCTTTGTTTGGAAACCATCAAGGAGGGAAGGGACCCACTGGAATGTTTGTAATTACAAGTGGCACCTCCTTGTTTAAATTTCAGAAGCCACAGTTTCTTTTTCAGAGATTTAAATTGCGGGCTCTAGCCGGCAGCTGCTGTTGCGGTTCACGGGCAGTTTCTCTTTGAAGATCTTCCAGTGCTGGTCCTCCAAAGCCTTGGTGCTGTTGGTCTTGAACTAGGGTTAGAAGAATGGGAGCTGGAGGTATTTATATACATGTACTGCAAAAGTGACGTGTGGCCTTTATTATTACTCAAAAGAACAACTTGGCAGCGGGGTTGAGAGAGAGCAGCACTAAGGAGATCTGTTATGACTGACAGGTGTCTTGAACGGGGTGATTATCTTAAGAGGGAGGTGGGCTGGGTGGGGAAACTTTTTTCTTTTAGTAGATATTTTACTGGAATAGAGTCATTTGACCCAACATTTTGATCTAGAGATTCAGAAATGTTAAATAGGCTTAAAATGAAAGCACCGTGATATATATTTAAATGCTACTCAGTGTTTGAAGATGATATTCCAGTGACATGGACTTTTAAAAATGCCTGGAAGAAGGATCTCTCTCTTGGCAGTCTTCCTCCGTAAGGTAGGGGCTCTTAAGCTATCCAGTCCTGGACTGCAGTGTCAAACTGGAATTAAATTATGAGGTCCCCGGAGGGGGCAGGGAGGAACCTGCTCGCAAACCTGCCCCATCGCTCCCATTGTCTGTACCAGGTCGCCACTTGGCTCGGATTAACGTAGAAGTTAACATGTCAGAAACTCAACCTTTCGTCTTTTCTGCCATAGGTATCAACTTTTCTCAAAGTCTCCATTATTGCAAATGACCCCACCGTCGTCCTGGTCTCCAAGGCCCTGAAATTCAGAGTCTCTTTTTTTTTTTTTCCCTCCTTAGCTTTCACTCTTGGACGGAAATAAAATGGGGCTGATTGTTTCACCACGACATTCTTGGAAGCCTCGACGTCCTCTAAATCATGTCTTACTAGCAGAAGCTTCCCAGGCAATTCCCCTGACCCCAGCCTCTGCTAATCAGGATGGAAGCCCACCTGCCCGCGCTGTGGTTCTTTTCTGGACAGGATCGTGACACTGCCCCTCCGGAAAACCTAATCTCAGATCTGGCATCCGATTCGCCGCCCTCCCGGTTCGTTCTGTCTTTAGGTTGTTCCTTCCTCAACAGCTTTCTTATCCCCCATTTCTTAATACTTTTCCAGTTCGGTCCTGGTGGGCCTGGAAGACAGATCTCTCTACTGAACTGAGGAAGAAAGCGGTTCTGCTCCCAGCCTTCAGCTGGTTGTCTCTGCATGAAACTTCTCTCTTACCTGTTTTTCACTTGACTGTTTTGGTTTCTAGGTGGTGGCCTGCTGAGTCTCCTTGCCCACCTTGCGAAGAAACACCTTCCCTTTGCATCTTCGGTCTCACTAACACGTGCTTATCTAAACTATACCCCGACACAGACCTTTCTTTTTCTGCTTTACAGGTATATACATGAGTATGTTTCTTTACAGTAAGCCGAAGTGTGCACATCTTGTAGCCATTTGTTTTAATGACTGCTTTAAGCACCGGGGTGCTGACCGTGTGTTGGGTCTGTTTGGTAGGACTGTTTCCCGTGCAGGCACTTACTACAGCATGAAAATGCCGTGATTGACTTAACAAATTACACGCCAGCAAAGTAAGGGTTTCCAGCAAAAAGTCGAGCCCTCAGGAGTAGGAAGACTTCAGAATTCTGGGTCAGAGTGAGAGGGATCTGCTGAGTTGGCATCAATGAGACCTGCCCCTCTGAAGATGATCCAAAAGATTTACCCCTTGGAAGAGTGTTTGGTGCTCATGTTCAGAATGTCTAGTTACTAAGAAGTACCTACTTGGGGAGCTAGAAGGACAGTGTGCTAAAGGCCAAGCCCTTACTAGCCTGATTTTTAAAGAGCTCTGACTCCAAGGACAGTGCTGCCTGCCTAAGCTCAGTCATCTGGCGTCAGGACGGGTCGCCTTTCTGTTGATCACAGAGAGGGTGCATTGGCACCGGCTTAAGAAAAAAATGAAACTTTTGTTTCTCAGTCTAGCTGCTAATCTTGTTATCTTAAGGATCTTTTCAAAGCCTCTATCTGGTAATATTATCTGCCACCGTTTTCCCCTTATTTTATTTATTTTTGCTCTGGGATCCTTCCCCTGCCAAGTTCAGAGCTTGCTAGTAGAGGATTATATAGCATTAGTCAGTGATAAGAAGACACTTGATTATTACAGAGTATTTGGGGTCAGTCTTGGGAAAAAGTTGTATGTCCAAGTGTGGTATGTGCTTGGCTCTTACCTGTGATAAGCCAAGCCACCCAGACGTTATCAGCTTGAGTCTCTCTTCTGAATAGGAAAGGAGCATCGCTGCATTCCTCTTGCAGAAACCCTTACTTAAACAATGAAAACTTCATAGATAGGGAGAAAAAAACCCCAAGTTCATTTAGTACTAAATTACTGCTCAAATGGTTTTATCTCTTAAAAGGTTCAAGTACAGATTAGCTTAAATGACACTGAACTTCACTTTTCCTTGTGCATATCTTGTGAGCACACATCTTTGTGAAGAGACCTCTGTCTCCTTTCTTGGAGTTTTGTTAGTAATCACATGCATGTTAGTGGCTGTTCGGTTCCCTTTTCTGAAGCAAATCTCTTCTACCTCTGGTCCAGGTTAGCAAGCGGAATACCCAGTTTAGGTTACAGAATAGTAAAGCCTAGTGCTTTACTCATGAGTTAAAAACAGCAAAAACAACCTACCTTACAGGGTGTTAAAAAAAAAAAATAAGATCGTGTGTATGAACGTACTCGAGAAGAATGTATTTTGTACGTTGGCTCTTAGGAAAACAGCCACTCGTTACGGATAGGGGCTATGGCTTTGGCTACGAGTGCTGCTGTGATCATGTTTGGGAATACTGAGAAATGCTACGCTGGAAGGATTAATTCAGGATGTACTCAGCTCTCTTTATTTAAGCTGAGACTGGAGAACAAAGTGGCCATAAGATCCCTCTTGGAATCAAATGTTCTTTGGAAGTAAATGGAATCCTCCTGTCTCCTTGGAGAAACTGGCAGTGATTATAACCTCAAATTTGAGAGCTTTAAAACACAGACAAGACTTTATTATTTTACTCAACCTCTTATATTTTATGTACTCTATTTATATCAAGAACTTGATATTTTCTGTAACTAACCCGTAAGGCATCTGGTAGAAAAATGAGAATTAAAAAAATTTATTTTTAAAATGAGTATCTGCTTGTATACCAGGCATTGAATTAGGCACATTCATAGTTGAGTAGGTTGGGCTCTGTCATCCAGAGGTTGTAGTCTTATTTTTTTCTTAACTTTTATTTTAGAAAAATTTTAAAACCACAGGAAAGTTAAAAGACAAGGATCATGAATGCTTGTAAACCCCTTACTTGGATTCATCAAGGGTTAACGTTTTGTCTGTTTGCCTTATCTAGCTCTCTAAGTCATGTATACTCACATACCTTTTTTCCTTTTTTTTTCCCTGAACCACGCGAAAGCAAGTTGCGGGCATGGTAGCACTTTGCCCTTGAGCCCGTTCGACGTGTAGCTCCAACTCCCGAGTAATAAAGACGTTTTCCTGCGTAAACTTGGTGCCATTATTGCATTCCAGAAATGTAACACTGATTCAGTAATATTATCTAGTATCTAGTCCATATTCAAATCTCCCCGGTTGTTCCGCTGATGTTCTTTACATGTGTTTCTTTGTCCTCCCTGATCCAGAATCTATCGGAGAGGAGATCGTGCGCTGGATTTGGTTTTCACATCCCTCTTTTTCTTGTTTTTAATCTAGAAACATTCCTTTGCCCTCCATCTCCCTCCCCCCTTTTTTAAAAGGAGTCGGGGGTGTCTCTGATGTTAAGTCTAGAGCGATGTTTTGGAGCATGTCCCACAGTTCCGCGGATTGATCGTTTCCCCACTGTCTGATTCAGGTTACAGTCACAGTCAAGAGCGCTGCCTAGCTGTTGTCGTCACTTTCCGATAGTCTCACCTCAGTCTGTCCCAGTAGCGGTGATGGCATGTTTGATCCCTTGGTTGACGATAAAAGTTCAGTTACTTAGTTTCGGTGGATTTACAGAGTCCTCCATTTTTGTCCCTTTGTAATTAATCAGTAATCTGCGGGCTATTTTGAGACCGAACATCCTGTTCCCTAAAAACTCTTCACGTAGTGGTTTTGGCAGCATTGATAAACCTTGTCTGAATCAAGTATTATACTGGTGGCTACAAAATAGTGATTTTTCTAATTCCATCATTTCTCTACACTGGGTAGGAGCGCTCTTGTGTAAAGAAGGATTTACCCTTCCTCCTCCCCTCCTCTTTTTTGAAAATCACAATGGACTCAGAGATTTAAAAAAAAAAAAAAATCAGTGTACTATATTTCATCACGTCACATTTGGCCAGTGGGAACCCCTTGGTCTGGCTCTTGCTTCCTTTTGATCTATCTCCTCTAATTTTTAAGTGCTTTCTTATTTTCTGTTGTAAGAAGATGTCTACTCTCACGTTGTATTTTCCCTGCCCCAGACCTGGAATCAGAGTCCTGATTCCTGACTCCTTCCAGTGGAGGAGTGACATTTAGATAACAAGGAAGTATGCTCTTTGCTATTGACTTGTGTCAGCAGACAGAACTAGGATATATAAGTATAATAAATTTACATATTCAGTTACATATTTTATATATTATAATTTTAACATAAATATTAAATTATTAAATATTTTTGTACATATTTATATATAATTTTATACATAGACATTATATGTATATAAATTATCTCTGTCTCTCTCTGTATGTATCAATTCTAGTCTAATACCTCAATGTTCTTTCCTCCTTCTCTGTTCCTTGTTTGTATCTTTCTTTTCCCATGGTGAGAATCTTGGTTCCCAGCCATGCCAATGTCTTATAATTAAATACAAAAAATTTTTGAAATTATTCTACCAAGACCACTGTAGATAACAAACCTACCAAATAAAGTTTGAGGCTTTTTGTCAGTCTTTTTGCCTTTAAACCTTTTATTTTAAAGGCTTTATTTATTTATTTGTAAGACAGAGAGAGAGAGCATGAGCAGGAGAGAGAGAAGCAGGCTCCCTGCTGAGCAAGGAGTCCAATGTGGGATCATGGGGCTCGATCCCAGGGCCCTGGAACCATGATCCAAGCTGAAGGCAGACACTTAACTGACTGAGCCACCCAGGCACCCGTTTTTACCTTTTAAATAGATTCCCATGGAGGATAGACAGAGTACTGTGTTTACAAGTTCACAAGTTAGTTCCTTTTCTGTGTGTGTGATCAATTAGCTATATAAATACATAGTTAATATCATTTGTTTCTGTTTATATTCAATTTTAGATTTTTTTCCTTCACTTCTTGATTTAATTATATATTTTGAACATGTAAATCATTAATATGGCTTAAAAGTCAAAACTATATAACATAGTCTTAGGGGTGACTGGGTGGCTCAGTGGGTTAAATAAGCCTCTGCCTTCGACTCAGGGTCATAATCTTAGGGTCTTGGGACCAAGCCCTGCATAGGGCTCTCTGCTCAGTGGGGAGCCCATTTACCCCACTGCCTCTCTGCCTACTTGTGATCTCTCTCTGTCAAATAAATAAATAAAATCTTAAAAAAAAAAAAAAAAGTAGTCTTACTCCCTTATCTGTGTTTTCTGGCACATTCCTACCTACCTTCCTATAGGAGCCAGTTTCATTCCTTCCTCATAGGGCCTTCCTGGTTTTCCTTTTGGAAAAATACTGGTAGCTGGTTTTTTTTTTTTTTTTTTTTTTTGCTTGTTTTAATACTTTTCTACAAACTATGTTAACATCTGCCTATACACCTTCCCCTTATTTGGGAAATCCTCTGGTCTCATATTTATTTTGATGATTTCCCCCCAGTTGGCTTTATTTTACTTAGAAGCCAATTTTTTTTTACTATCTTCATGTCGTCTTCATGTCTCTTTCATTTCTTCCTTTTCAGGGTAATAGTTCTCTGTGGGCCGTTGGAAGAATTCTGTATCTGTTTTTTACAGTTAATTCACCAAGTTACTTGCAGCAAAATAGGGAATGCCCCTTTCCATAGAATGCAGTGTGTGTCTGTGATGTTAATAACCATGGCTCGCCCTGCTCCTGATCAGTCTTTCTTGACTCTTTTCATCCTGCAAATTGGCAAATCTGTATCTCAAGCCTCAATGCCCCCATTCTTCTCATTCCCGCCCTCCCACCCCAAGTTGTGGTGTGCTTACTTACTGTAAAGTACACTGCCTTTTGCATCTAAACGTGAGACCATATTCTAAAACTGCCGACTGGACATCTCAGTCTAGGGGTTCCACAGTTAGCTCAAAAATATTAATGACAAGCAGGAACTATCATTCCTTTAGGGTTTTCATAATCTCATATCATCCCCATTGTCACCGTGTGAATAGTGACCTCTCTTACTGCATCTTACAGATGAGGGAACACAGGATGATAGGCCCCTTGTCCAAGAGGCATAAGGAATCAGTGGCAGATCCAGGTCTGTCTTCAATACCTGTGCTTCTAAACACTTCACTCTATTTTTCTAAAATTCAAGATGTCTGAAACTGAGCCTAGCATCTCTCTTCCCCAAACCTCCCTCTATCGTGTGTCTCCTATCCTGAGGAAGTGTACCACCATCAGTCTGAGAGACATCTTAAGAGTACTTCCTCATCCTACACTCTCTGTTACTTACTAGGTCTTGCTTGTCTCTTGCATTCACTCTGTTTCACGATCCCTGCCTCAGTTTACCCTTATCCTCATTTTATAGTGAGGAAAGGAGTTTCACACTGATAGAAATGCCCCTTAATTGGTCCATTGACCCCTAGTCTTATCCCTTATAATGCATCCCTAACACTGGTTTTTGTAAAATACATTCGATTGTCACTTTCATGCTTACCATCTTTAAATGTCTTCTTGGCATCTTGAGGACAACGCTGACACTCTTTCAACGTAGCCTACAGTGCCCTTCATCACCTTCTGTCTTCTTCTCCCACTCATTTCAGGCCAGTCACATACACCATGTTCTTTTTCTTAGGACTAGCTGTAGGTGCTACCCATCGTGTGCTTTGCTTTGCCAAAGTAAACATGCCTCAGATATGCCATGCTCTCTCAGGACTTTCTGTTTTTTAAATATGGTCACCCTTCCTCCTGATATGTCTGATATGTCCGATTCCGACATGACTTTTGGGATCCACTTCAAGGACCAGTTCCTCAAGGAAATATACCATTAACTCTCTGGTTGGCTAAGTACCTTTTTTTTTTTTTTTTTTTTAAGATTTTATTTCTGGGGCACCTGGGTGGTTCAGTGGGTTAAAGCCTCTGCCTTTGGCTCGGGTCATGATCTCAGGGTCCTGGGATCGAGCCCCACATTGGGCTGTCTGCTCAGTGGGGAGCCTGCTTCCCCCTCTCTCTCTGCCTGCCTCTCTGCCTACTTGTGATCTCTCTCTCCCTGTCAAATAAATAAATAAAATATTTAAAAAACAGATTTTATTTCTTTATTTGAGAGAGAGAGACAGCACGAGCAGGAGGGACAGAGGCAGAGGGAGAGAGAGAATCTCAAACAGACTCTCCACAGAGCCCGATGTAGGGCTCGATCCCAGGACCCTGAGATCACGACCTGAGCTGAAACCAAGAGCTGGACATTTAAGCAACCACGAGCTGGACATTTAAGCAACCACACTACCCAGGCACCCTGGTTAGGTGCCTTTTCTTTGTGCCTTTCTTCTGACTTAGCTTCTTCCTTCCTGTTAAACACGCTTCTCGAAATGCCCCAAGTTCTCTCTGTATATTTGTCCAGTTGTTTCCACCAAAAGAAACAATCCACTCTCTGGCCAAAAGTTTTTTATTCACACTCTTCTTATACTATCTGATTTCCAATCTGTGCCCAGCCTGTCTCTTCTGCTTGGTTGTGAATACTGGTGGTTGCGGGTATGTGATTTGCACGAGTCCTTTGTGTTTCACTTACGGGTTGTCTTATTATCAGCTTTTAGAATGAGAATTCTTAATAGAAGTTGTTTGTTCTCTCACAATGGGTGGAGAGCTGTCAACGTGCTTGACTTCTTCATAGCCTGAAGGACTGACGCCGAGCGTGTTTGCTCATACTTAGTTATTGGGCAATCGTTGGAGAGATTTAGACGACCAGCCCAGAGAAGAGAACCTCTTTCCATTTATTTAATCTCTTTGCAGTCCAGGGATGGCTGGACATTGAGTCCTTGTCATGTCGTGTTGGCACTTTGTAGTTGAGACAACACACCCAGAATTTTCTCTCTGAGGCCCTCTGCCCCCTCCTCCGTTTTCCTGAGAGTCTTGTCTTAAAACGGAGATATATTCTCAGAAGAGGCATGGTGAACTTAGGGAAATTTAAACCTCAGGGTAACAGTTTTTCTTGTACAGTAATAAAGATGTATGTGGAGTCAGTGGCTACAGGATCAAAAAATAGATCTCGGTAGTCGGATCAAACAAGAGAAATGGCTTGTTGCCGCGTTTAAAAAAAATGAGATGGGTGAGGCAGTCTGTCTTTTGAAGACACTTGCACTGATTGTGAGAGTCTGTAGTTGGTGCTAAAGTGTGGCAAAATTAAGCTCATTTGCCTATGGGGGATCTAGTGTCAAACAGCCAGGTTTCCTGTGGGTCTGATGGGGATGATGGGAGAGATCAAGAGGGTTTGCTACCATCACCTTTTAATTTAGGAGAAGTTTGGAGTTTGTTCTTTCCCGTGAACATAGAGGTGGAACCCACTCTAACCAGAGTTTATTGCTGTAATATTTTTTAAATGCATTTATGACACTGATATATCTGTGACCTTGTAAAGGCGTCTTTAGGGGGAGGGGGTGGCCAGCCTTTTTTCTCACTGTCATAAGCAATCCCTGTTCAATAACTCTTACTTCCTGACAGTATTGGGGGGGAGGAGGACCTATCATAACTTGTATTTTATGGCCTATTTCTAAAGCGTTCCTTCATATTCACATCTATCCGTTTAGACTTCTCCCTGCCTAAGGCATGCACCCAGCCTCATCTGTGTTTGGTGTTTTAAATGCTTTGAATTATGGAGAATCATAGCATTTTATCGATGCTTCCCTTGTAGCTATATTGCTCTGTTTTGTTCTTAGGTTCCATAGCTTGTATTTCCGAGGCATTGTGGGTGGATTATTGCAATTAGTTGAGTTTTGTGTGGAATCACGAATGTGCCTTGATTTCTACCGGGTGCCATCCCTCCCCCCCTTTCTGGGACATTTTCTCAGGGACTGCTTTCTCAGGAATCCCACAAGTTGCAGTCATTAAACCTTTCCTTTCCACCATAAATCTTGGTAAATATATCTTTATCAGCATGACCTACTGTCAAGTAAATGGTTTGATAGCAATATTCAAGAAAAATTATATCTTTGACATATAAATTTTGTCAGTGCGTTAACGTATAGTATATGATTGGTATTACTCACGAAAAAGAAGAGATTAGTTAATCAATTTCTCCTAGAATTAGGTGGTTAATGCTTCAAGCATCCTATTTAAAAGCAATTGCTTCTAGGTCCTGTTGGCAGGATTGCTTATTTCATTATTCTGGTCATTTGCATGAAAACAAGTTGATGATTCTTTAAATAACCACCCCGTTCAGTTTTCTTTTCCTCTTGAAATGTTATTCCTCCAGCTTTATATTCCATTCATGCTGCAGCATGAATCAGGTCTAGAAAGTTAGTCTTTCGGGCTAAAGTAGTAGCAGAATTTCCCTTCACCTTTTTTTTTTTTTTTTAAACCAAAACTGATCTCCCATTTTCATATTAATTTATCTATGATTATATCTTTTTATCCTTGTTTCATGAGGTGAGTGCGTTCAGAGTTATGCTTTAATAGAATATTTTTCAAGGTTTTAGGATTTTTTAAAATGAGGTCATCACCTTGAAGATTATGACCTGAACTTTTAATGAACTAAAGGAGCAAGAAAAGGATAGACTTAAAAAAAAAAAAAAGTGAATATATAATCTACTTATAATGGAATAACTGGTCAGAGTTAATTCATTTTATAACATTTACCTGGTGTTGGTTTCCAAAGCACTCTTCCATTTCAGCAAGAGAAGCTCCACATTTATATCCTGATCGCTGAAAGATTCTCTTTGAAATAAGTGCTTTTTGAAAAAGATGTGAAAACCACTGGCCTAAACAGGATGAGTCCTTCAGGTTCAAAACAAGGCTGGAGAGAGTGACACCCAGTTTACTGAGAGCACATCAGGGATGAGGCTGAAGCCAGAAATGGGCAGTCACAAGGAATGCTCCTTTGTCTTGTCTTTCCTCTCTTTATACTCTCTGTGGGGCTCCTGAAGGTATAAGGGAGGCCACAGCAAAAAACTGGAAAAGGACTGGAGAATTCACATCACTGTCCTCTCTGTCCTTCCATGGGGAGGGGGGAGTGCATGGGGGAGGGAGCAGGAAGGGAGTTGGAGTGCAGAAGGCTCTACACTTAAACCAAGTCTTGAAAACGGGGAAGAAAGAGGCGAGAAGAAAGGATATTACCAAGTTGAGGGAGAACCACATGAATCAAAGTTTACAGGTAGGAAAGCTAAGACAGAGTGTGAGATGGGATTTAGGGAAAGAGAGCTGGTGCCAGATTGCGGAAAACCTTTGACTGTCAAAGTTGGATTTAATTCAGGAGGTCATTGAAGGGATTTTGAGCAGTGAGGTAACATCAGATTGATGCTTTAGGAATGTGCATCTGGCAGTGGTTTGTGCATAGATTATAAACGAGGGATTGGTTAGTGGTATAATAGTTCAATAAGACTTCATGAAAACTTGAAGTAGGGTAGCAGAAGAAGAATGGAGGTAGAATTGACTGGATTCGATGGCTGACCAGAAATGTGGATCGAGAGCAAATAAAGACTAAAAGTGAAAGTGTGCTTTGATTTTTGAACTTCAGTAGCTTAAGAGAGCAGCTGTTCCAATGAATAGAAATAAAACTATTGAACGATGGGTTAAGGGAAGACAATGAGCTTGGTTTTGGGATATGTTAAACTTGAGCTACTGCAAGAACGTGGTGGAAACACTTGGAAGGTGGTTTGAAATGTGGTCCTAGGGTTTAGAAGAGAAGTGGAGAGCAGAACTAGAGATGCAGATTTGAAAGTCATTTGTAAAGAGTTGATAGCTGAAGTTGAAAGTGTGCATTGATTCACTTACTTAGGTGATAGGTAAGTGAATGTGCGTCCAACAGCGAGTTAGGTGCTGGAGATGAGCGTATGGGAGATCCTCCAGGTAGAACCTTAAGGAAGGTGTATTTTTCAGGGACAGGCTAAGTCAGTGTGATAAGTCCAGGAAGGATGAGTCAGAGGAAGGAGAATAATGTTGTAGGTGTAAGACAGGCAGGGTTGATGTGGGATGGAATTCTGTTATCTAAATGGCTGAAGAGTCATGAAGGGGAGAAGGGGAGGGTTGTCTTGGAAGTGAACGAACTCTGGGGAGGAGGTCTAGAAGAATGAATGAAATGAGACAAGTAATAACTTAGCCCAGTCACACAGCTAGAATGTGGCCACACTGGATTGAGTTTCCATGTTTTGAACTAGAATGTACTACAATGAGATCAGTTTTCAGTGTCGTACCCCAGTGCAGCAAACTGTGCCTTTCACCACGGTATACGGAGCTGTCGAGAGCCTGTTCAGCCTGTCCATATTACTTAAAATGTTTAATTAAGATTCTTCAGGTTGTGGTGTTGAATAAAGAGCAAATTAATGAACTTCCCAACTGTCCCTGCATTTCACGTAATGAGTGACAGCTTTGGCAGGCGTAAGCACGGAGGGAAGATAGATGGCTGCTGTTTTTCGGGAGTGTGCTTCTTTAACAATAAGCACCAGACAACAAAAACAAATCCTAGTGTAGCACAGGGAGCACTTCCGGGATGGCAGGAAGAATCTAGGTCAGCTTCACGCCAGCTCCTTTTCTTTAGGTAGATTCATGTTTGCCATCCTCCTTTTCAACAAGCTGTGTAAAGACCATGCCTGTTTCCTTAGCGCATATTAGCTGGCAGGGGGTCACAAATTAAACTGATGTGTGGGAGCATTTTGATGTGCAGTTGAGTGGTGAGCTCAGGCTGAATAGGGCAGCCTGCCGAGCTGTGGTCTGCGTTGCCCGAACTCTTCCGGGTGAAAGATACATCCTGATGGAAGTTTTGCATATCACCTCGAGGAGATGGTGGCTCTGCTCCCACAGGTAGAATGATCAGAACGCAGCTCACGTTAGCTGGGGAGCTCTGAAAACTAGAGCGGCGGGTGAGTCTAGCACCTCAAGCATCTTTTCTCAAGCCATGCCTCTCCAATGCTGTTGGATAGAACTTTTCCGTGATGGTGGGGGTAGTCTCGATCTGTGCTGCCCAGTGTAGCCACGTGCCCCCTGTGACTGTGGAGCGCTGAAATGTGGTGACTGCTGCTGAAGAACTAACTTCTCAATCCTATTTCATTTTAATAAATTTAAACTTAAATAGCCTCATACGGCTAGTAGCTACCATCTTGGACCACAGAGCTCCACACTTAAAATTCAGAAGGGAAATTCTCATGCTCATTCCATAGCATGACCTAGTGAGAGAGGGGGTTAGAAGAGCACTCGGGCTGACTTTGACATTCACCCCACTTTCAGTAGATTCATCTTGAATCTTGGACTCAGCTATTGTGGGCATCCAAATTGCACATTTTTCTTGACTTTTCTCTTGGTTTTCATGTTGCAAAGCTTCTGGAATATCCTAATTGCCCTTTCTTTATTTGAGGAGTTACATCTTTTGGCCTCAGAGGGGTCGAGCTCACATCAAGTCCACAGATTAATAGCTCTCACTTTGTCCTTAGGATGCTAAATCTTGAAGGTTACTCTTACGTGACCATATTGCTGTGCCAATGTGCCAATGCATATTGTTATCTTTTTTTTTTTTTCTTTGGTGGATACTGAAAGTGAGTGAAATGTGAAAAAAACATTATTCATTTTAAATAGTTTGACTGCCAGGTTAATGCGACTGTTAAGCGGAGCTTCCTGAGGTCTGGCCATAGTAACTGCTTTTAACTTGATTTAAAGTTCTTAAACATTCTGAATTGCTTCACCTAATCTTTTTATACTGAACGTACAATTTTCAGGCTCTTTTTTATTTTCAAATCCATAACTGACAGCTGCTCAACACCTCATTCAAATAGTTTTAAGAGTTTTAGAGAAAAGTTGGGACAGACTGGATTTGCTGACATCAGTTGGACTGAGATATTGTGGATTTAAAGATGATAGAGAAGGAGAAAGAAAAATACCAGGTAATTATTGCATGTTCACTGCTTGCCCAATGACAGTGATTTGAAGCTTAATAACCAACAGAACTGAGAGGTAGCAGAAGGACATTGGAGTGAACTTTCAAAACTTAGCATAAGAACGACCATTCCGTTTGAAAGCAAAATTTTCATGTGTGGTCCTATTGGTTTTACTGTATTTTAAAAGAATCTTGATGCACAGAAATGCCTCTATCCCAAAACCTCGCTACAAACTTTTTCCTTGAAAGAGATTCTGTGGGTTCTGTGGGACGGTAAGCTCCTGAAGGAGCTAACTCTTTAGGACAGTCTGTGATGTCTAGTGCACAGCCAGTGTTTCTTATAAAATGGTCATTTCGTAAGAGGAACCAAGGTCAGAAGGCCTTCCACCTCTACTGCCAGGGACAAATGGAAATTGCTGTGTGACTCAACTCAGGAAGACTCTGTGTACCACGGGGAATATAGACAAGCTTCCCCATGTATTTGTCCAAGCTTAAAATTTATATGACTATAAATTTTGTCCTCAGTTTTTTAATGCTTCTTGAGTAAATACTGCATGTTTATCTGTGTGTACACGTGTGTGTTACCCACTGTGTTCGCTAAAAATAGTAAAAATACAGTAAAAATAACAATGCGGTGTGCTAAGAACAATAGCAGGCATAGTCTGGGAGTGCCGCAGGAGCGCAGAAGAGGAAGTCGCAGACTTGGAGTCGGGAAAGACTTTCGGGGGGGCTCTTGAGATGAGTCTTGAAAGGGAGGTACGAGATAGCCGTGGAGCTGGTATTAGGAGTTTTTCCAGGTAGAGAGATAATATGTGGACAGATACAGAAGCATACAAAGCATGGGGGATTCTGGGAACTGCCAAAAGTCTGGCATGGCCGGGGGAAGGCCTCTGAGGTAGCAGCAACAAATGAAAAGTGGAGAAGGCACATGGGAGTGAGTTCAGGAGGACTAACTTGGTCATGAGGAGTTTGGGCTTTATCCCAGGGTGAGTTGCCTAGAGTGGGTGGAGGGGGTGGGTGGTGAGGATGAGATCGGTGTGGAATGTCCTGGGGAGATAGGAGAATGTTAGGGAGAAACCATAGAAGAAGCTGAGGTTTTGGGGGGCCCTGAACTCAGGGATTTGCTAAGCAGTTTGGGAAGTAGTTGGTTTCAAGACGTATTTATGCGGTTAGAATTTCCTGACTGAATGCGGGACTGAGAAGAGAAGGAGGAGCCTAGGTTAATGACCACGTTTCCTTGGGTCATCTAAGTGGTGATAAGTCCACTAACCGAGAGAGGGAGTTGAGAGTCCCAGGCGGTGCTGGGATTAAGGCCGGTGCCCTCAGTGTTGGCGAGGTGTGTGGCGTACCCACGTGGAGATACCCAGCTGCATTCTACAACATTCATTTGGAGCCATGGCCATGGGCAGGCGCTCCTAAGAAGAATGCATACACCGGGTACGGGCAGGAGAGGGTCTAAAGACAGAACTTCATGGAATGTCAACACTTCAAGGACAGGCAAAAGATAAACCAGTGGAAGGAACCAAGAAGGAGCTGTCGGCTTTTGAGGAAAACCAGGAGGTCTTTATCTTAGCATCCAAGAGAGGAGCGAGTTGTAAGAAAGGGGGGAGAAGCACTGACAAATGCTGGAGGGAGGTAAGATTAGATAAAGGAGGCCATTCTTGGACCTAGTGTTTAGGTGTTTACAGGGGAGCTCGGTGCAGTGGTGAGTGGAAACCAGATGGCCGTGGGTGGCGTGAACGGGGAGTGCAGAGTGGGAGGCGGGAGTCTAGACGAGTGTTTTAAGACACTTAGCTGGTGAAGGTAGGGCAAGGGAGAAGGAAGTGGAAATAGATGTAGGATTGAGGGGGCTTAAAAATACGTATATATTTAAAATAGACTGGAAAATATGTACATATATCAGAAATAGGAGATAATAGGGACGCCTGGGTGGCTCAGTCAGATGAGCGTCTGCCTTCAGCTCAGTGGGATCGAGCCATTCGGGCTCCTTGCTCAGGGGAGAGCCTGCTTCTCCCTCTCCCTCTGCCCCCACCTTGTGCTCTCTCTCTCTTACTCAGCTCTCTCTCTCTCTCTCTCTCAAATAAATAAAATCTTAAAAAAAAAAAAGTAGGAAGCAATGCTGAGGGAGATAGAAGATAAAGAAGTAAGAGTTGATCTGCTTGAGGATGCAAGTGCCATGATGCAGGCCAGGAGGAGGCAGAAGAGACCATGTTTTCTCCCGTGATGGAGGGAGTGCAGAGGGCCTTGAGAACAAGGGTGGGTGTGGGTTAGATTGTACGTGGGGGAGTCGAAATACCTCAGCTGGTGAGCCGTAGTGACCGCAGTCCCCTTGGCTGCCCATTGGCCTCGCTTGGGCAGCAACTGAGTGCTCCTCTTTTCCCAGGTAGATGCTTTCCTACTGAGGTGTCCTTGATATCTTTTTCCCTTTTAGAGGGAAGGCAGGTCAGTGTGTCATGGACATTTAGAGCTAGAGGGACTTGGGAGGTCACACAGACTAACCTCCTTATCTTGTAAATGAAGGCACTGAGACTCAGAAAATTGAAGGGACTTCCTCATTAAATCCAAGGCCAGGACCGAGCTCCAGGCCTCTGACTTGCAGCCCAGGGCTCTCTTTTCTGTACCCTGCTGCCTCCTTGATAAGGATTATGAATAAATCCAATTCATTATAAATGCTCTTAATGTCTTATTTTGGACACCGGGAATTCTATATGATTTTCTTTCTGTCCCAGCTGTTTTTCCCCTTCTGCCTGTCAGGTTCAAGAAGGTATGACCATATGTGAGGATGCTAAAACAAAAAGTTTATTTTTCTAAATGGAGGTATTTGATTAGATGAGAATATTTTGGGACTCATAAAAAGGCAGATCTTAAATGGTGAAAAGTTTGGAATTTCTAGTCTTAGAAACTAATTTGAAAGATAGGTGGATTTATTCATTCAGGCATCTGTTCATTTTAGGGTTCATTTATTCCGTATTTCGCAAGCAAGTGCCTACTATGTGCCAGATGTTGGGAGGCGATAACATAGAATTCCCATATGTGTCCCAGTGACTGTTAAGAACTCACTCTCCCATTCTTTCCATGGAGAGCATCGGGTTTAGTATCAGTAACTTGTAAATGTCTTCTAGGGATCTGCCATCTCCATCCTTAGCCCAGACGAGAACTAAGAAGCAGATAACAGCATGTCTGTTGGACAAACACAGATTTGGCAGGAGTGATTTACTCTGGAACAGGGGACCCTTAATTAATTATCATTGTTTATAATACATTTTTCTCCTTTGTTTCCAAGAATGAGAATAATTCAGCAATACTATTGATAAATAAAACATAAAAGGTCAGTGATGGTTGCCCTGGTAACTATATTTCTCAGCAAGTATTTTGTTTGCCATGAAATGTGTCCTGGGTGATTTACTGGAAAGCAGACTCTGAATGTCATGACTTTTTGTATTTGAGTTTCTTATGTACTCTTTTAGGAGTGACAATTTGGTAAGTTTTTCGTGTTGGATTCTGAAGCTTGCAGGTGTGATGGGGATCCTTGCCTCCCCCTCCCCCCTTTTGGAAGATAAACAGAAAACTGTGATTACAGTGAATCTATTTGAATTGAAGAAGAACTTCTAGGTTCTAATGTGGGATTTAAGAGTTTTTCAGTGATTTGGGGGATACATGAAATTTCTTAAACCTGGAATATTTTTACATAGGGTGTGGACAATGCATTATTTTCTAATAAGCAATCAGGAATGTGTTAAAACATACCTTTTGATTTAATACCTATGCAATTAATTTTGAGTAGAATAAATTATTTTCAAAAACGGATTAAAGATGAAAATCAAAATAATTAAGCAATTACAGCAATTGCTACCTTGAAGATTTTTGGTAGTATGAATTAAAGTTAAGTGGATAATTGAAAAAAAGAAGTGTAACATATTCTATGACCCTGAACAAAAACCTGTTTCACTGAATTCAGCTTATAGAAATACTTTAAATATATATATATACAGAAGGATGTTAACTGCTGCATTGTTTTAATAGCAAAAAATTGGAAGCAACCCAAATGTCTATCTCTAAGGTATTGGTGACATAAATTATGGTCTGTCCATATAATAGAATACTTTGTAGCCATTAAAAAGAATGATGTAGATCTGGGTCTACTGACAGGAGAAGATTTTCAAGATATATATCAGGAGGTTGAAGAAATGCGACTTGCCGAATACTGTATAAGTAGAATGATTCTATTTTTCTTGAAAAATGTTATATTTTATGTATAAGAAGTCTGCAGTGCATACAATCTAATTAGTATATCCATTCCAAATTTGAAGAATAAATAAAGCTATTAACAATGGTTGTCCCTGGAGAGTGGGATTATGAAGGACTTTTATTTTCTAAGTTATATTTGTATATTGTTTGAAATTTGTATGCTGAGTATAGGTTACCTTTTAAATTAGAGAAAAAGAAGAGATGCAAAGCCTACAATTTAAAAGGTCTAAAAATTGGTTGCAATAGATGGCGTGTTAAAAAAAAAAGAAAGAAAGAAATATTGAGGCACCCAGCTGGGTCAGTTGGTAGAACGTGCAGCTCTCAATCTCGGGGTTGTGAGTTCAAGACCCACATTGGGTGTAGAGCTTACTTAAGAATAAAATCTTGGGGCACCTGGGTGGCTCAGTGGGTTAAAGCCTCTGCCTTCGGCTCAGGTCATGATCCCAGGGTCCTGGGATCGAGCCCCACATCGGGCTCTCTGCTTGGCACGGAGCCTGCTTCCCTTCCTCTCTCTCTGCCTGCCTCTCTGCCTGCTTGTGATCTCTGTCTGTCAAATGAATAAATAAAATCTTAAAAAAAAAAGAAAATCTTTTTTTTTTTTTTTAAAGATTTTATTCATTCATTTGACAGAGAGTGCGAGAGAGCGCACACAAGCAGAGGGAGAGGGAGAAGCAGGTTCCCCTCTGAGCATGGGATCTTGACCCCAGCCCAAGGCAGCCTCCCAACCAACTGAGTCCCCAAGTTGCCCCTTAAAAATAGTATCTTAAAAAAGAAAAAGAAAAGAAAGATACGGATGTTGCATGCATGTACATTAGTCTTTGTAGAAACTATCTGCTGTTTGGTTTTGTCTGGATACCTTGGACTTTGAAGAAGTGTTTATATTTATGTCTCTTACACCCTTGATGCTGACAGGTTTTTAACTCTTTCCTAGATACCTACCAGCTGTTTTGTTCTCCCACGTTCTAATTGTTTTCCAGCACACCTTTTTCTTTAGGTTATCACTTTGCCAGGTAACTTGTTTATTTCTGTAACTTAGTTGCTGCCAATTATGGTTTGATGGATTTTTTTGCTTTTTGTTTAAAGAAATTTTGGTGACCCAAATACTGGATTTGTTTGATTTTAAACATTATATAAACTCTACGTATCAGGGAGTTGAGGAATGGGAATTTGTGGTCTTGAGGATGTCATCTGGTTGTGATTTGCTAGATCCTGACTCTGTTGTGCCGAATGTAGAGGAGGGAGGTGTGTGAGTGTGGGGCTGGCCTGGGGGTGGCGGTGGCGGTGGTGGGGGGGGAGGGACAGAGTCCTCCTCTCCTGCAACCAACTGCAAATAGCTAGCAACCTGGAGAAGAGGCTTCCCAGAGGTACAATCAGTTGTCTTTTTGGAGAGGAGTCATCAAAGCCAATAGGATTAGGAAGACCATGCACACGGGCCAGCTGTTGATGGCCATTCTCAGTGCATAGCATAGTTTGTTAGCACAGAGTGGAACAGAAAAGAGACTATTTCAGACCCTTGCCTTGAGGTTGACTGTTTCAGTACAGAGACGGTACTGTCAGAATAAAGCAATAAAGTGAGGCAGATCTTAGGACACAGGACTGACGTTGTGGATACACTTTATGCATCTGGTGACTTAATACACATTCAGAAAACAGGCTTACGTTTTTAATTTTCTCTGCTGCCCTGTTTACACAAATCATGATAGGGAATTTCTTTTCTTGGAAATATGCATTGGATTCTTGTCCTTGGGAACAGCATGAAAACATGCTTTTAAAGCAGTTTTAGATAAGAGGTTGCATGGGTTAAGATTTAAGTCAGTGTTTTTCAAAAATTGTTTTGACCATGACTCATGCAACCATATGCACAGTCAGTTAATATGTTCGGTGTGTCTTTATTATTATTATTTTTTGCTGTATGGCTTCATATTTCTTTCCTTTCCCTTTTCTAACAATCCCAAACCCATCCACTGTATCCTGTTCATCTTGATCTATCCATTCAATGTTGAGTCCTCTGAGTATTCATTGGTGCTAATAAAGTCTGCATTTTCTCTGTGCGGATCATGCATACCAAGTGTTTAATTCTCTGGGCGCTTTCTCCTACCACCCAGCTCACCTCCTGGTCCCCCTTGACTGCCACTATTGAGGCACGTCTAGAGAATGCAAACCCATTGTATTGTTGGCCTCAGGCTCTGTCTCCAAGCCTGGAAGGTTCTGCCTCAGAAAAAAAACAAATCACCTGTCACCCAGTATACTTAAAACCCACATGGAACTGACCTGGTATCATCTGACCTTGGTCACCTTTTATTATTGATAATTTAGCATTGACTTTGTTCTTGAGTTATTTTAATGGAATTTTCACCTCATTTTTAGGACCAGAGCATAGGTTACCTTCTTGAGACTTGAGATAGCAGGCATAAATATGTGTCTTTATTTACTGTAGAAGCCAGCTCTGTGCCAGGACAAGATTGATCCTTGATAAATGATTTGATTTGAATGTGAATTGCATATGAAATGCTGAGACTGTAGTAATACCATAATAATCTTAAAATGTACCCAGTGCTCTCTCTGAGCGCATTAAATCCATCATCTCATTGAGTTCTCGCAACTATTGTGTGATGTTGATACTGTTCCTAGTGAAAATTTGTTTAATTGATGCATTTAGGAATTTGTTGTGAAATTTACATAAACTAAAATTTACTTCTTTGAGGGTATAGTTCTGCAACTTTTGACAAATGCAGAGAACCTGTAACTAGCCTGTGGCATAGGACTGCCTCGGTCAGCGTACTGCTCCTCTTGTGCTCTTTTGTAGCCAAACCTTTCCTCTACTCCTAAAAATATTTTTATGGTTTAGGCGCCCGGGTGTCTTAGTTGGTTAAGTGACCGACTCTTGGTTTCAGCTCAGGGCCTGATCTCCTGTGTGGTGGGATGGGGCCCCAGGCCAGCTCTGGGCTCAGCCGGGAGTCTGCTTGGGATTTTCACCCTCTGCCCCTCCCCCTGTGCATGTGTGCACACTCTCTCATAAATAAGTAAATCTCAATAAGTATATGGTTAAATTTGATTTTATGGGAGATGTATACAATTTAACTAAATTATAAAATAAACTTTTCATTTTGAATGTGAGTCTGAAATTTTGCAGTGACACGAAGTGAAAATACAAACGATTTTTTATTAAAAATTCACATTTTCCAGGGGCATTTGGCTGGCTCCGGTGTTTGAACACGCAAACTCTTGACCTGAAGGGTCATGAGTTTGAGTCCTGTGTTGGGTATAGAAATTATTTAAAAAGAGAAAGAGAGGAAAAATACACATTTTACATCCAGAAAATTTGCCTGTTAAAAAAATCGCATGACTTGCTTTTATTTTGTTCTTTATGCACAGGGTTTGGTAAATTTACCAAGGCTGAAGTGAAGGAAAAAAATTCAAAAATATCCGTTGGTGTCTTCTGAGTTGATACTTGGAGTTCTCTGATTATCATGATGGATGGCTGCATCTCCTCTAAGAAGGATTGAAAGTCTACTTCTTTTAGGGTTATATTTATTCATCGGAGCCCTTCAGGGTGAACTTAGAGAATGTCCTTTTTAGTTCACCTAACTCCTAACTCAAGGAGCTCAGAAACAAGTAGCCATCAGTCTGCCCTCCATTCCTGTGCTTTTATGTCTTTTCTGGCATATCATGGATGTTCTCCTACGGGCGGTGGCATTTTGAACCTGGCTTCTTTTAACATACCGCCTCTGGAATTCATCAGTGTTGTGGCGTGATGTACTCCTTGCTACACGGTATTCCGTTGTGTGGATGAACCAGTTTGGGTCTTCATCTCTCCCAGGACATTTAGGCTGTTTCCAGTGTTGGGCAGCTTGAGAACTGCGGCTATAAATATTTGTGTACAGATGTTTCTGTGGACAGGAGTTTTCATTTGTCTTGAATATAATGCCTAGCGGTAGGATTGCTAGGTCGTCCGGGATGCATGTGCTTAGCTGTTAGAGAAAGTGCCACACTCCTTTCCGGAGTGACTGTACCATTTTTCATCCCTGCTGCCATGCAGAAGAATCGTGTTTGCTCTGCATCCTTGTCAGCACTTAATACTGTCAGTGTGTGTGTTTAGTTTTAGTCCTCTATCTAGTCTGCCCCTATATATCTAGTGGGTGTGTAGTGGTAGCGCATATGGCTGTTAGGAGGGTTGACAACACTGATCCCAGCTTTGGCCCTCCAGCTTGTTCCTGCCCCATGTGACCTTCCTCAGGGTTACGTGTCCCAGGCCCTGTGGAGGTTCATGTGTGCCCTGACCCGGGTGCAGGGAGGCTTGTTCTCATCTTCCCTAAAGTGGTGCACAGAAGGCCCCCCCTTTAGGTAACTGTTAGACATGACTGGTGTGTAGAGGCCCCCGTGACCTCACCACTGTGCCCTTCGCTCCATAAATGCTGAGGACTAAGGTTCACCCTGGCGACCAGCAAAGCCACAGTTGCCTCCTGGCTCTGCTGTGGCCCCGTCCCCCTGCAGTGGGCTACCCCGGAGAAAGCTCTGGGCGCGGTCCCGAGCGGCTGGCCTTGTTCTCCTGTCTTCTGAATATCTTCTCAGCCCGGAGGAGGCTTCTCTGACTGTCCTGCACCTTCTCACAGCGTCTTTATTTTGTGTGTCCCTGATGACCAGTGTTCGTGAGTATCTCTTCACGTTCTTGTTTGCCGTATCGCCTTTGGTAAAGTGTTTTCTAATTTTTTTTCCCTTTTGAAACAAAATTGGGTGTTTTCACTGTTGAGTACTCAGAGTCCGGGGGGAAAGGCCCTTGTCAGATGTGTGGTTTGCATGCTTTCTCTTGGTCCGTAGCTTGTCTTCTCACTCTCTTCAGAGTGTCTTTCATGGAGTTTTTGATTTTTATAAAGACTAGTTGAGGAATTCAGTCTCTTACAGAGTATACTTTTTTTGCATTGAGGTCTGTGATTCATTCTGAGTTAACTTTTTATAAGGCAGTAGGTATAAAGTTTATCTTTGTTGCATATGAATGTTCTGTTGTTTTAGAACCCTTTTGTTGGAAGGACTATCTTCTCTTTTTGGAATGACCTTAGTACCTTTCTCGAAAAGCAAGTGGCCCTAGGCGTGTGGTTTTGTTTTTGGACTTCTTTCTGTTTCACTGATGTGTCTTTTTGCCAGCTGCGGTAGATATTTCTAAACCTCAGATTACCAAAGAGGAAACGGACTGAGTCATGGTCAAATTAAGTAGCTTGCCCGAGGTCATTCAGCCGGCCCAGGATTGACCCAGGGCTGCGAGCAGCGCTGGAACTCACGCCATGCTGGGAAGTTATCTTGGCACCTGTCCTCCTCTTAGTTTGCTCCTGCTTGAAATTTTTGGTTTCGTGGAAATGTCTTTGGGATAGACGTGACAAGTGGATCTCCTAGAGTATTCTGAAACGTGAAATCGGTTTTTGTTTTCTTTTTTTTTTTTTTCTTTCCCCCGAATCCAGGCTATTAATTATCAGACAGTGTTATCAGCATCTCTAACAAGGTATAACATTCTCTTCCCAATCCAGGGTGGTCGTCTGTCATTTTCCTTTTATTTTAAAGAGAGCAGTAGCAATAGAAGTGTGTTCCTTGTACGGTAAGAAAAGAATGTTTAGGATTTGTGAATGTGAGAACACAGATGGGCTAAGAGAGACTTGTATCCAGATGGCTTATGCGGGGAGCTTGGTGAGAGGTAAGAGAGTGACACTAATGTGGCAGTGAATAATAAAATAACATTTCAATATTGGCAAACTGGGGGATTTTGAAGAATGCCATCTTTTACTCCTGATTTTTAAAAATGAAGCTTGTACTTGGATCGGCTAATAACTAGGCGCACATGTACCTATGTATAGTGACAGAAACTTCTAAGCATTTTGAGAGTCCTCTCTAATGACTGTAGCCTAGGCACTCTGTTCCTTCCTCTTTTCACCGAGGTAAAACTGACCTAGAAGCTTACATTCAGGTGTACAGGATAATTAATGATTGGATATTTGTTGTGAAATCATGTGAGTCTAGCTGTCACCGTACATGGTTTCACAATTTCTTGTGATGACTTTCAAGATGGCTTTCTGTTCTTATATACGCCTTTCCTTCTAAGAAGCCATTTCTTCACCGTATTGAAAAGACCCAGGACTCTGAAACCCCATCTACATTCCGCTGTTAAACTCACTGTCCCCTCTGTGGGCTCTGCTGTCTGCTTAACCAAGGGCTGCCACTGCCAGGATGACCTTTTGATACCGGAAACGTAGACCCCAAACTATTTCTCCTCACCCTTACAAATAAGCAACCATTCTCAATTTCCCCTCTATCTTCTAGAAGATAGACTTCCTCTCTGGAGCCTCACAATCATGTTTGACCTCTCTCTCTGGCGAGTCTGTAACCAATTTCTGCTGCTTGTTTCTCTACGGTTGGTTTGGATCTCTCTCCTATCACCCCACACCGTGCATCCATGGCTTCTCGTCCTCTTCCTCCTCCCCTGGTTTACAACCATCTGCTTAGCTCAGTGCCTTCCCGCCCCTGTGCACGCAAAAACCAATCTTGTTTTGTTTTGTTTTTTAAAGTTTTTATTTACTTATTTATTTGAGAGAGAGGCAGAGAGTGGGGGGACAAGCAGGGAGAGTGGCAGAGGGGGAGGGAGAAGCAGACTCCCCACTGAGCAGGGAGCCCAATGTGGGGCTCTATCCCAGGACCCTGGGATCATGACCTGAGCCAAAGGCAGACGCTTTAATTGACTGAGACACCCAGGCATCCACGCTAAACCAAATCTTGTTCTATTAGTTCTGTTCATGCCCTCATTCCATCCAGAATTACCTCCTCCTTAGCCAGCATCTCTGCAGATTCATAAGGGCATCACTCTCTTTGCAACCCTCTGGCCCACTGCAGGTGGACCTGCTCCCTCCCTCCTCTGATTCCCCCTGAAACACATCGAGGGAGCTCTTGGGACCCAAGCCAGCAGCATCAGCATCTCCTGGAAACACTCAGCAATGCGAATTCTCAGGTCTCACTCCAGACCTGTGGAATTGGAAACTTGATGGGGTCGGGGGTTGGGGGGGGAGATGGAGAGCAAGTTGTGTGCGTGTAACAAGTCCTTCGGATGGTTTCTTGCTTGGGAATCCCTGCCCTCTGCATAGCCAGTTCTACGTACTTCTTTCCCAGTGCTGGGTAGCCTTACCCTATTTCTGAGAATTTCTTAGCATCTGTCATTTTTTTTTTTTCCCCAATTTGAATACCTCTTTCTCTTTTGTAGCCATTTCTAATTCCTCACTTAAAATAGCCGGCTCATAATTCTCTTCTTTGAGAAGGGCTCGGAATACTCTCCAAGGAACGGGGGTTCAGTGCGTACTGTCCTCATTTCTCCTTGTTGGTCCTGTTGCTGCATAAGGGCTTTGGTTCATTGGCCATATGTGTGTTCTGTCTTTTTAACAGATATGGTGGTGTCACGTAGTCCCTTAAACTAGCATAGGATACACTTGCTACACATTTTTGGTATGTCAGTTTCACTAGTAGAAGCTTGGAGAAAAAATTTAAAAACCATAGCTATATTACCACTTAGAATAGAATGTGAAATGGACATTAACATTTTAAGGTTGGCCGTGTGCTGTACTCTGGCTAGGTCTTAAGGCCCTGAGTGCCTTCATTAATTCCCTCTCTGCTGGTGTTAGAGGTGTTCTAGTTGAAGTCTGAGACCGTTTGGATGCTGTGAGGAAAGGAAGCCTGCACTGCATACTGGCCAGTTTTGCTGTCTGGGTCCTTTACATCCTAATGGGGGACCAGTGCATGTGTTTGGCCTTCATGTCCTCATTTGAAAAAGTAGGATTGGGGCACCTGGGTGGCTCAGTCAGTTAGGCATCCGACCCTTGATTTCAGGCCCCATATCCAGCTCTGCGTTCAGTAGGGGAGTCTGAGGATTCTCTCTCTCCCTCTGCTTCTCCCTCACCTCCATTCTCTCTCTGTCTCTCTCTAAAAATAAATCTTTTCTTTTTTTTTTTAAATAAGATCTTATTGCCTATTTCATTTGATTGTTGGATCGCAAGGATTAAGACTGGGTAGATAATGTACTTGCACAATCCCTGTCCTACATCAGGGGCTCTATAAATGGTACCTTTTATTACTAACTCCACTAGCACTGGACTGGTTTTGGTTTTTGTTTCTTTGTTTTTCTTTAAATATCCTTGCATTGAAGCAGTTCTAGTCTCTACATAATAGGTACTTAGTAAATGTATTGAGTGATATATAGTATTTCGTGGTTCTGTTCTGTGCAGGCATCCTAATTTGTACAGGGCTTTGAAGTTTTAGTGCTTTATAATTGTTAATGAATGGCAAGAAATATTACTTGACTTTTTGACAAATGTATTGCATTTCTTAAAATTTTCCCATTCAACTTCAGTTTTAATGGATGATAGCTTACTTTCTAATAGTATCTGTAAGGTTTTTATGGTTTTTTTCCTGTGGAATAAATTAGGCTAGCTAAATGGGCTTTTTGACACAATGCCCTACCGAGATGTTGTGCCATTGTCAATGGCTAGTTTAATCAGTACGACGTGAAGACAATTTCAAGCTACTCTGGCACTTGGTTCTTTCTTTAGTTTTTATTCTTAACACGTCTAATTAATGGACCTGTCCAGTGGCCTAACAGGGAGGCGAGAAGATGACATTATGAAAAGTTTAATCATTATAATGGCAACTCACAATCCAGACAAATGTTGTAGTTTACAAAGTACTTTAACGTGAGTTGTGCGGTATCTCCCAACATTGTATGAAGTAGGCATTATTAAATTTTGGGGCATCAGAAAACTGATGGTCAGATTCGTGACTTGTTTTACCTCTAGTTCTGTAGCTTTGGACCAAAGCTCTGGAAATGGTGAATGCTGTGGTTATAATTAAGCCATTCCCTTTGGGCACAGCAGTTCTGTGCCTTCCAGAAGCCTTGTCTTCCACACCTTGTTAATCTGGCCCTGGAGCCAGCCCACCCAGGGCTCCAATCCTGGCTCTGCTATTGTCTGTCTTTGTGGCCTTGGGCAAGTCATTTAACCTCTCTGGGCCTCAATATCCTCACTGACAAAATAGGACAGTAGTGTCTACCTTATAGAATTGTCAAATTAGATTAATATGTATAAAATCGTTAGAATCATCCCTAGGACATAGTAAGCACGGGTAAGTGTTAGCTATTATTATTATAGTGGAGTGGTTGAAGTGCCTTCTAGGAAAGGTAAGTGATTGTACTTAGACATAACTCTAATTATAGAAGTGGAAATCCAAGCTTACATAAGCATGTGTTCTGACAGATCTTTTTAATTCTTACGCCAGCCTCTAATAGGGTAGAATATATATGTGGCATCTTAGGTACGTATCCTGCCCCTGTCTGGATTTTCCTGTAGATTTATGTTCATTGGCTGATGCTGGGATGAATGAAAATTGGGTGCATCCTGATTTCTGTCTTTAAGAATCCAAACCCCAGGGGCGCCTGGGTGGCTCAGTTGTTAAGTGGCTGCCTTCGGCTCAGGTCATGGTTACAGGGTCCTGGGATCGAGCCTCACATTGGGCTCCCTGCTAAGTGGGGAGTCTGCTTCTCCTTCTCCCACTCCCCCTGCTTGTGTTCTCTCTCTCTCTCTCTCTGTGTCAAATAAATAAATAAATAATATCTTAAAAAAAAAAAAAAAAAGAATCCAAACCCCAAAACCCACAAGAGAACTATAATAAGGTCCCCCCACTACCCTTACTGGCAGATTCTTTTGCTTTTCTGAAAGAGCCACACCCCCGCCCCCCCGAGATACAGGGCACATTAGCCATTTCTAGGATAACTAAGTCATTAATTGCTTCCTTTAGAAATTTTAGTCTTTGCACAAGTGTAACAAATATCCTATTCACAAAGATTTATCTTGATATTTGGCAAATCACGTGTTCTGGGAGAGTCCACGTTATTGTAGAGAAAACCCCAAATCTGGCTGCCCTGGTGTGGCTTCCCAGTCCTGTCCCCTCTCACATAATGTGCTTTACAGTCTTATTTGTAATTTTATGTGTAGCTTGATTTTTTTTTCAGTCGACATGTGTCCGTTTTACAGAACTTGGAAAAAATGTTGAAGTCTGGTAAATGTTGGAAGTAGGGTTCTACTTTCTTATGGATACCATATGCAGAATGTTTTTTAATGAGTCTCTCTGTATATGAAACGCACAGGCTGAGTGTAGCACCTGGTTATGAAATGAAATACTTATAGAAATATATTCACTTTTAATTTATTAATGGCTATAATCAAGATGAAAAGCTTTTCTTAATAATTAATGTCAAGAAGAGAAGTGTAAACTTAAGACGAGTTTATGATTTCTCTCCAGAGGATGCATAGATGTGACTTGCTTTGTGATTTAAAGAAAATGGGTTTTTTTCCCTTTTGTTTGAAGGTCCTCATGTTTTAGCCTTGGCTTGCTGTAGAGTTAGGAGTAAACCCTACCCTTTCTGTAAACACATGCACTCTTGGATGAATGAGAATATTTTTGATGTCTTTCCTCCTTTTGAAAAATGTTTAATATCACAATGGTATTGGTCCAAGTGGCCCCATTATGGCTCCTCTTTTTTCTCATGCTTCATAGCCCCGGGGTGGGGGTGCTTGGTGACAAGCCCCCTGTTCTAGAGTGTTTTCTTTAATGCCTTGGTATGCTTAATAAAACCCAAAATGGAAATGTCCTAGAAAGTTGGGTGGCCTGGTAAACATTTAGGAAACACTTTGTGAAAAACTGGGCATCTTCTCTATGGGTTCTGGTCTCCATCCATCATTCTGGGATCGTGGTTGTTCAAAGGAAAGCGTAGGCTAGCCTCCTCCAGCTTTTCTACCTCCACTCAGTTGGGTTTGCCTGTTCGAGCGTATTCCATTCCGTGATGGGCAGCCTTTGTGTTAGGTACCCACTCTGAAGCGTTCCATATCGTTTAGAAGGTCGAAGTTGTCATCAGTGACTGAAGCCTAATTTAGATTCTTAAATCGAAATCATTGTTGAAGAAGACTGCCCTTCCACTGCAGACGTCTTCCGCGTATCACGAGTGTGTTTTCATCAGAGAACAAGCTCTCACCCGGTCTCTCCTGATATAAAAGCGTTTTTAATCCCTCTTAACAGGTGCTGCCGCAGTTTATTTATAACCAGTGCATTAAAATGAAAAATACTGAAAGAGTCCTAAGTGGAAGGTGGCTATTGAAATATTGCCATATTTAAATTAGAGAATTTTGTCAGGCTGATTTGTGGAAAGGACAAGTCAATGTTGGCTGGTAAGTGATGTACTTACTCGCTGGCTTCCTGTAAGTTTGGAAGGTGCTTTCTGCTGGGTGTATAAGTGAGTCCTGCAAAATCAGGGTTTTGCCATTGAATTGATCATCCATTTGCATATGCATAATCACATTCCTATCTGGTCAGCTTTCATGCTCTTTGACATTTCTGATCTTTATGAAACATGACATATGTTAGACCTCTGTTGGTCTTCTAGGCTTACCACCCCACCAAGACTTGGGCTCCTCATGGAAGGAATTGTCAAGAATGTTTCATTTAACCCCTATCTTTCCAGTCCAAGTTTGATCACCCACGTAGGGAAGGTGAATATACACGTTCATATCAGTGCAGCATGTTGGCACAAAGGCAGGCCAAGTATTTGAAATTCTTGTTGACTTATATTTTTTACCGCATTTTAGCTTTCCTTAAAAATCTCGCTGGAGACTGAAGTAGTTGGGCTGTATTAGTGGATGTTTATGTTGTCCTGTGACAGCTGGTTTTGCTAATTTGTTTTTACAGGGCAGTTTATAGTAAATGAATGGCATGCTGAATATTTTACTGAGATTTCCGATTATCTAAAGAATATTTTCCGGTTTACTAATTGGTAGATAATGCTGAGTACATTGATGTTGACATGAGCAAATGGATTTAAAATGATTTGAAGTGAGCTTCATTAAAAGATGCTCTAATCACAGTCAGCAGGAAATGTCAAACTAGTTCTGCCTCCATTCACTCTGGTGGACCAAGAACCTTTGTAGACGTAGGGTGTTGAGTCCTTACAGGTCTGGTGTTAGAGTGTTCCAGGGTCGGGGAAATGATGGAGGTTTTTTCTTAGCATTTGTGGCTCTTAACGTCTTTACCAGCAAGTAAATAACTGTTCAGTTAATTAATAGTTTATATGTTAAGTGAACATCTCTGAAAATCCTGGTTGTATTTCTGGAGTCCCATAATGCAATATGGATTGCATACACGGAAATCATGTTTGCTGCCCATTCTGAACTGGAAGGCAGTAAATTACTTGGTACCCATCGCAGCAGAAATCTGTTCTAGAATTAATGCTAATGGACTCATCAGAACACCCAAGGAAAACCCAGGCAAATGCATTTTAAATTCCCTCCTTAAAACTTAACATCAGTCCCACTTTCATTCCTGTAAAACGTTATAGAGAAAGTTTGATCAAAACTGACCACTTGGCGCGGGGGGTGTGGGGTGGGAATCTAAGGATTTTTAATACAGGAAGTAAATAGCATAGTGAAGAAGGCAGATTCTGGAATATGGCCCTTCAAGATGAGGATTTAATGTGTCCCAGACCAGCTGTGTGACTTTGCGCTTGGTAACTTAACCTGTCCGAGCCCTGGTTTGCTTATCTGTAGAATAGTATCTCCCTTGTGAGGATGTGAGAGAGTATCTATGTATCTACGTCTGTCTGTTTATATCTGTAAAATGCTTATTGCTGTATAAGGCACTTGGTAAGGGCTCTGTCAATGTTAGCTATTGTAACCAAAGTAAATTTATTTCCTCCTTGAGATTCCTATGGGAAGGCTGTGGGCTTCATATGCCAAGGCATTAGCCAGACCTCTTCTTTTCTGTTCTTTTTAAGTTTTATAAAAGCGTCTTTCTGTCACTCAGAACATAGCTGTCTAGAATCACTAAAAAGTACTTGATATGGATATGATGAGACCCCCCCCCCCAGATTCCTACAGTAGGTTATTGTGGAAGCTTGCTATAGTAATCTTATTTTTCTCTTTGAATCCCATGAAAATGCCTTTTTCCTTCAAGCCCTGACACAGTGTGCGGGGGTAGTAGTGCTCCCAGGCAGAGATCAAGGGCTCTAATCATTTCACAGTAAAAATAATATGATGCAGGAGTTTGTATAATGCTAATGAAATCTAGCTACATGGCAAGCAACCGGTTCTTTTCCGTTTCCTCATTAGCATCAGATTTGCCCTGCTAAGCAGTTGTACGGTTTGGGTCTCTCTTAAGGAGCACTTCCGTGGGTCAGCCTGACGCTGTAACGTTGTAAGCTCCATGCTAGATAGACAGGAGTGCCTCCTGGTAATCACTTTAAAGCATCATACGAGATTAGGAGATTGATAAAGTATGCTGATACTGGCGTACAATGTACTGGGCCACACCAACAGCAGCACTAAGTGACCTGGGGCTGCTTCGAAGCTTCTAGTTGTATCGCATGAGGATTTGGGCTTTGTGTTTGAGTAGCAAGTGTCTACGTTATCCATTCAGGGTTCTGCAGGACAACTCGGAGTTGGGTTTTTTCCTCCTACTTCAGGCCACGGTGTTTTAAAGAGGGGAGAGGAAAAACAAAACACTGTCTCCCTGGAATGACCCTATTAGCTTTTCACTGTTTCCTGTAAACTGTTCTGCAAGTGTAATAATCTGGGATGATTTTGAGTGCGGGACAACAACCTCCGTTGACAACACCAAATGTTTAAAAAAAAAAAAAAAAAAGCACACCAGACTACAGATGTGGTTTGTGGGTTCATATGGACTTCCCTCATCAATGGGGAAATGGGGCTTAAGTCAGGCTTAGAAAATGAGAAAAATGCTTAAGGGACGTGACTAATGTCTCCAATGTGCACTATGCTACATAAACCCATTATGCGCTTTAATTTAATGTTCTCTATAAAGATTCAGGACCTGTCAGGAAAAGGAAAGAAACAAGCAATCCATCTTCAGTGAATTGTGAATAGATGTTTATATATTTTAAAATACACATTCACCTAAAACATTCTTGTCCCTTCATTCAATTTCCTCCACGTCTGGTCCTTTCCCTGTCTTGCACCGCTGGTACCCGGGCTGCTTGCGAATTGTTTTGTTCAGCGAAATAAGACTAATGTGTTAAATATTTAACATTGCTAATTGATTCGATGTAAAGGAAAAGGGGTAGATGCCGAGTGCCTCCAGCCTCTGTCAGCAGACTCGAGCAAACAAGACTGCAGCAAGGCTGAATTGAAGATGATTCATCTTGGAGGATAATACAACATTTCTTATAAGGGGTGATGGGCCCAAGTAGGGGAAGAATTCATGTGCACCTGGGAGCTGGAAAACCGAGTATTTATATCTGTAGAAAATTTGGCTCCCCACCGCCCTTGAAAGCTTTTTGTTTTCAAGCTTCAGGTGTAGATTGGTAAATGACCAGGTGGTTGTGGCATTTCATCAATGTCCTCTCCTTTTGCGGGTGGGGAGCCTTAAGACACTTACCTGTACTTCACTAAAGCAAGCTGAAATTTGCTGATGATTTTAATTGATGAGTGAGGAAGTAGAAACCCCAGTGGGTCAGTGAGAATTTTTCCATTATAAAAACATAACCTTTCCGAGAGTACCCAATGGCAGTGAAATGTCAGGTGCCTGGAATTTTACAAAGGAAGGGAAGCAGATCTGTATTAAGTTTCCTATAATAGGATTCTGAAACATGAATGTACATATATACTTCATTCTCTTCTAGAGTTTGGTTGGCTGCTGTGTGTAGGTGAACGGTAATTCTGACAGTGACATCATTTTTTGCTTTGGATTTTTTTTTTTAAATAGGAGACAGCTGAGGACTGTTACGAGATGACTTGAGACCAGGAGATATAAATATTGTGGCTAATGTTGCTATTGGGAGTTAGTCTCTGCGATTCTGTAGGAGGGTCAATCGTGAACCGAGGCAGGAATAGACTTATTTCAGAAGTTGTGGTCAGAAGAAGAAGGTGGCGAGATAAAGCAGAAGGGGCCAGCGCCTGGAGTTGGTGATCTACCCCGGGAGTTCCGTGGAAGGCCTTCAGGCGGGTCTGTGAGTCTCCCAAATTGCATGCCGTGTTCTGTGTGCATTTTTTCTGGAAGGATCCATGTTTCAAGAAGTCTTAAAGGGTTGGCACTCTGAAATCTCCTTCCAGCTGTCTTAAATGCCTATTTTGTAGGTGACTATGAGCTTTTTTATGCCCGGTGGTTCCCTTACTATCCCCCCCCCACCCTGTCACTGCACCCTTCCGCAGAGCAGAATGAGGTCCCCGGCCTCGTTTCTGCCCCTTTTACCCTCACCGCCTCTTATGTGTGATCCCTTGAAAAAAGGGGCAATGTAGGTGCGATTCCTGCTGACCGATCCCTGAACTTGAAGGGTCTTCCTGACGCCCTCCCTCCTTCAAGTCAAGGAAGGAAACTCCCAGGCTGTGCGGGCACAGAACAATTAAGTCCCATTTGATCATACCCCTTACCTTGTTGATACTCATCCATTTCCCAACATAATGAGGGTTTTCTAACTTCCTTTCCCGGCTCCCTCCTCCTCCTGCATGCCAGAGAGAAATGACTGGTAGAATACTGAACAGTCTCCTGGGTCTGGGCTCCCGTGTTCTCTGTTTTAATTCTGTAGCAGACGAGACGCAGCGCTTGTCCGCAGAGGCCGCCCACGACACCGGTCCACCTTGCTGGGCCCAGGTCACGGTGGCCTGCAAACCAAAACTGGGTGGCTGCGTGGGAGGGCTGGCGCTCCCATTCAGCTGCTGAATGCCCTGCGGGTGGTGCGCAAGGCTGCGGAACTTCGGCTCCAGGACCGCCTGCCTGCTGCTCCTGAGCCTTGGATTGGTCCAGCCAAAGCACTCCCTGCCGCGGAGAGCCCTCCCCTGGTTGACCCTCTGGCCCTGCGCAGCCTGGAAATACTGCCCAAGGTCACCAGGCACCCTTGGCTCTTAGTTCAATTAAGCACGCTCGCTCTCCCTCGCCTGCCTTCTAGCAGGTGGTGCCGTTAACTCCGGTTTCCTTTTAAAAACTCCCATTTCTTCTGCAGTACGGCTTCTACCTTTTTTGGTTGGCTTTTTTGGGGGGCGGTGCTAGTTTTTCGGTCTAGCAGCTAACTGTTTTCCCAGTGTTTTGTCCTTAGATGTTTTCTTCTGTCATTTCCACAGGCCCTCTTTGGTGTTCTAGACCTCATTCACTCCCACAGCTTCAAGGGTTGCTCTTTCCAGCCTGACCGCCACCGTCCCCGCCCCCCACCCCTGCTGCCTTTTTTAAAAAATCTTTGTTTAAAGAAACAAACAAACCAATCTGAACTGCTTTGTCAGCTCTCTGGAGTTCTGGCATTGCCTTCCTGCATCCCCCCAAACTCCTCTTGTATGAAACAGAACTTCTCTCCAGCCATTCCCCGTCTTCATTCCCAAACCAAGAATACAAATACACCAAAAAGACAGAACCCCTAATGAGAAAGCCTGCCCCTGCAACCGCCACCCATGGAGAGTCCAGTTGTCCTAAACCCATCCGTCCTAAGCCCGTCCATCCTTGTTTGTGTCCTCTTTACTGTCCTAGCTTGCGGTCCTTCTCTGGGGCAGCCCCACACCATGGTCTCCGCAGACTTGATCTTCCCGCCCTGCCCCAGGGTCCCATCGTCCCCAGGTTCTCTTGACCTTTCTGATAAAACATTTCTTGCGTCCGACTTCCCACTGCCATGGCTCATGGTCAGGTGTTTATTCCCTTGTGGCTTTTATCCATACAGACCCCATCCATCCCACACTCTACAGACCGATTTATCTTCCTTAATGCTTCCGATGTCTTCTGGGCTTCAAATCTTCAGTGTCCTAAAAGCCAATTTCTTGGCCCGTTGGGCTCCCGAACTGCTCCCTGATGCCAGTCTTTGTTCCAATGGATCATCCATGGTTTGCATCCACTTACTCCTTAGGACTCTAACATTTATCTTCTCCCAAATCCTTATATTGAGATATTATTCGTTCTTTATGTTTCTACGTGAAGATGAAGCCTTCCTTGGTCACGTTGGCTTTATCTGAACTTCTTACTGAGATTTACTTTATTCCGTTTTGATTGGCTATTTGTTTCCATTTTATCCTATGAAACTATAAATATGGACAGAATAGGAGCTTTATTATACATAAGTGTATATAGTAAATTTGTGCGCCACCTAGCATAGTGCCATTTACAGGTGAGGGGGTCCAATAAATATTTATTGAAGGAATTAATGAACTCCCACACTGAAATTCTACTTCAGGTTAGCAGTCTAACCCAAAGTTACTAAAGATCAGTTCCTACTAAAGATCTCTTACCCACTTGTTTTTGGATCCTTTCTACTTAGCCATGCAAGTTAGCGTGGGTTCATAGGCTCAGAACCTGAAATATATTAATCCATATACTTGAAAGCAATCAGGCTGTAGTTGTATGAGGGTTTCAATAAAAGAAAAGATGGGGACCAGCCAGTGACCAGATGTTGATGGAAGTGATGTGCTCTTTTTATTTCTGGCATGCGGGCAGTATAAGGTGGTTTTTCCCTCCAGTAACCCAGCCTGGAACCACAGCAGTGTTGTTAAAAGAGGGGAGATGCGAGAGGATAGGATGCAGGAGGGAAAGAAGTACAATGCCCGACCATGTTAATTACTCAGACAATTTCATTACTGCTGTTACCATTTTTACCATTTACTATCCCTTTCAAAGAGATACTGTGTGTATGGTGCGTTTGAAGATCTTCAGAGGGAATTCTGAAAGCCCAGGAGTGCAAAGTTAATGCATGGCTTTTAGACCCTGAGACTTGTTTCTACAGCTCTTGGTTACTTGTGGGAGAGGATTTTGTCCAGCTTCCCAGTAAAGCTGCGTGGCGGAGTTGTATTGTTTCAGGCTATTTGTACATACTGTATTGTGTGATACCTTCCCAGCACCTGCAAAGCCTGGCCTTCGGGACTGATCTTAAGAGCTGTTTACAGTTGTGGCAAACCAATACCTGTGGCCAAAGGGAAAAGGTTTGCACTGGGAGGCAACCTTAATGAAAAGAATGGGAGTGCGTGTGGCTTCCTTAACCCTGTGCGGCCCGGCTGTGCTGTAGCATTTGCTGCCAGGAGATAAGATTGAGCTGCTTAAAGAGCTGAAGCTTTGGTGGGAGCTTTCTCTAGAAACAGAACCTTCTTTGTGAGCCTGCCTGCCAACCAGAGGGAGAAAAAGGTGCTAGCAGCTCAGGTGCTGCTTTGCAGGTACCAAAGCACCTTAGGACACGTAGGGTTCCAAAAATTTAAATCCTATTTGTGGGAAATCAGTAGAGGGTTTAATAGAAGGTTAAACAAATTATACACATACACACAGAAAGTCTGGCCTGAGTATGGAAAGGCCAGGAAGTCTGAATGTTATGGTGAAGTACTAGGAGGTAATTTATTTCTAAAATTTATTGAACCCACTGAAGCATAAGCGTGAGGATAAGAGAAACCATATGCACATATGGTCCAGAATGAAATTCTTCAGATCTCCGAGATGGTTGCAACCAGTGACTAAGCCATTCTGAATTAACTTTGTGTGTGAAAGTCTTTCCAATTTGGTCTCTTCAGGTTCACTAGTGGTGGGAAGACAGCTGGTCAACACCCCCGTTAGACTGGACCTTCCAGGAGGGAAATAAGCCCTGCTCAGACTGGCTCTCACTGTTGGGATTGGGGTTTGGGGGGGTTGGGGGGGTGGAGGAGAGCTCTGCCTCAGGACGGAAAATTTTATCCCTACCTTTCGGTTTCACCCCGGGGGATAATGTTAATTGTGACACCGTAGTTACAAATGTTATGTTTAAAACGTCTAAGACTATGACCAGACATTAATACTTGTTTGGAGGGGTGGGGGGGGGTGTCTTCGAAGTCTCCGCTAAAGCTGGGCCTTATGGGGGATGCGGGGTTAAGGGACGGGGATGGGAGGATACAGGCAATAAGGACATTCGTAGTAGAACGTAATCTGCAGTAAAATCTAATCAGAGGAGGAATCTAGAGGAATCAGACCAGAGACAAATCGCGGAGCAGAATACAGACTTTCATTGTACGGCAACAACACTCCCTTCCATTCATTATTGCAGTTATAATTATGGGACCCAACATATCTAATTGGCACAGTGTCCTCTGCTCTACTGAATAGATTGCATTGTTCCTGCTTAAAAAAACCCTTCTGCATCCTGAATCCATGCACATGTTGCTCTTTGGCTCTCGAGAGGTTTCTTTGTTTACATGATGAGTGATTAACTGAATTGTGGGGTCTTGCTATGCGTCTTCCGCGAAGATGGGGGGAGGGGCGCTAATCTGCTCTGCCCTAACTTTGAAGGGCTTTGATTAATTAAAAAAAAAAAAAACTATTAGATCTTTGAGTATGTATGCCTTCCCTTAGAAATATGTAAATGGCAATAGCAGCGGAGTCTGATATCTGGGCTGGTCTTGTATCTTATTCCGGAGGAACTGTTAAAGGCAATGACGTCTGGTGGGATGTTGGTGATGTGTGCATGAGATAGGGAGTTTCAGAAGCCATTTACTGAAGAGGTGTGTGGTCACTGAACGTCTACAAATGCGAGCAGTGCTAAGTGTGGCTGGGGGTAGAAGAGGGACCTTTTTGAGGACTTGCGGGGAAAGGCTGTCGCGGTTACAACTAACATCTATGAACACACACTGTCTGCCTGGGCATTTTACACGCGTTATGTCATGGACGGCAACCTGTCCAGTGTCTCCCCACTTTACTGATGAGGAAAGCAAGTCTGGGGTGGATTATTTCATTTTCGTGTCTGAAGATCACACAGCTAACGAAGCTGGGCCTTGATCCCAGTGGCCTATCTCTGCAAAGCCCTTGCCCAGTTGATGCTTTTTGTTGACGACCATCCCGGGAGAGCCTTGCTCATTGTTCCAAGGCCTTTAATTTCAGTCCTGTTGTTCCTCACTACATATAAGCATTTATATGCTTTGGAAGATGGGAGCTTGATGTGGTTTAGAGAATTTGCAGAGCCTCGGAGGGGCCCTGGAGCCCCCAGAAGAGCAGCTTGTTGCTTTCCCAGCTAAGACTGACCAGGGGGAAGAGGAGAGCATGCCCAGAACTGTTTCCTTTGGGTGCCACAGGTAGTCCTCCTGCTCTTGGATGCAAAAGGCCTCTGGTTCAATTTCTTGCTGGAATGGATTCTTCACAAATAAGGATAATCCTTCATTTGATGTTTCCTCACATGGATTCCTTCTGTATTCTGCACTGTCCACATTGGGCTTTGCAATCTTTATATATTCTTGCCAGAATGCGCTTATTCATTAGCTGTTTTTATTAGTGTTACGGTTGAGATGACATTTTCCATTCTCAACTCCAGTATTCTGTGGCTTTTAATTTTACAAAACAATTACCTACCAGGCTGAAACTCCTTAGGCTGGTTTTCATCTCCGAGAGGAGATTTGGGGGTTTGGGGGGAGGCTTTAAAGTCTGTTCCACTTTTCTTGGCAGCCTAGACATTTAGATGCACGTAAGTGCTCTTTAAATAAAGTTGCAATTGCTTAATTATTTAAATAAACGGGAGCTGAATTATTCAAGGATTTTTCTGGCAAGATAAAAGGTTCCGGATTTTTCCTCCTACCCCTCTACTCAGAATTGTCGGTCCCGTTTTGTGCTGGCCAACTAAGAATGAATTTCTTAGTCGTGTTTTGATCTATCTGCAAATCCCAGGCACATTTTTCGGGGGCGCTCTTACGTAGGTGAAGCCCATGGATTTTTATTTTTATTTTTATTTTTTTAAGATTTTTTTTTAAAGATTTTATTTATTTATTTGACAGACAGAAATTACAAGTAGGCAGAGAGGCAGAGAGGGAAGCAGGCTCCCCGCTGAGCAGAGAGGCCTATGCGGGGCTCGATGCCAGGACCCTGAGATCCTGACCTGAGCTGAAGGCAGAGGCTTAACCCACTCAGCCACCCAGGCGCCCCACCCATGGGTTTTTAAAGTCCAGTTTGAAATTTTAGTTTAAACTCCCGTGCTTACTTCAAGTTAGACCTTTTTCATGTAACATCATGGTAAAAATGAAGACCTTTATCAATTTCAATTTGTTGAGCTCCTACAATGTGAAAAGGAGAGTAGCAGAGCAGAAGGACCAGTTTGGGGACTTGAAAGACCTGGGTTTGGATCCTGACCCTGGCATCCATGTGTCTCTGCCTTTGACCTTGTGGAGTTACTTAACCACTCTGAGCACATTTCCTCTTCAGTAGCCCATCTCTTAGACTTGGGGAGGGGATTAGGGAAATGTATGCAAAAGCCCTTTTAGTAGCTTGCATTTCAGTACGGAGGAGCTAATGAAGTCTGTGCCAGGCCCTGTGCCAACTTTGAGGAGTTCCGAGGTTAATAAGACCGAGGTTTCTGTCCTTACAGTCTGACAGTGGCAAAGCATTTTAAGCAGAGGGAACAGCGGGAACAGAGAGGTAGGTTTGGAGCCATGAAGGTCCTTTGGTTATTTGGCTAACATTCCAGTGTGCCTAATCTTAACATTACTGTGGTTAGAAATAATAAACTGATACGGTATTTCTGAGGTTTAAAATACACATGACATACGTTATTTCATTTGATCTTTGCAAAAACCCTATGAGGCAGATAGGGATTACTGTCCCTATTTCATAAGGGATTTGAGTGATTTACCCAAAATCATAGGTAGTAGAAGAACCGGGATCAAAGCTCAGATTTTTGCATTTCCTGTCCTGTGCTCTTTCCACTGTAACATTCAACGGATTGTATGTCTTCTCTATATACACAAGTGCTAAGCCTTTAATGATAGTTTAATGAGACTTTCAGAATTTTCTTTTTGCTTAAACATTTTCACTCAAACTCCTCTGATTTGAAGATAAAATCACACAAAATCAAATCGAGGCTGTATTTTAGCCAACATATGTATGTACATCACTTGTGACCTTGTAATTTAAAAAAAAAAAAAAGGTGTATTGTATCCTCCCTCCCGCCTTCATATTATAAAGTCAAACTTTCACCTCTTAATTTTACTTTAAGTGATGGTTCCTTTTTGTATCAATCTGTTTTCTAATGTCTTACAGACCGGACAAATCCCTGCCTACACAGTTCTGACTCTTCTCCATTAGTGACAACAGTACATTTCTTTGCGGTGGGGTGGGGGGGGGCGTATTCTTTCTAAGGGCTCCCATTTATTTCACTAGACTTGGTTCAAGCATGTTAGATTTTTGTGAAAACTCTTAGGATTATAGTTCTTGTGCCATCATTGATTTTTCAAAAGCAAATGCATGAACGAGAAACCCCCATCCCCACCCCCGCCCCGACCACCACTTGTATTCTCTTTGCTCTCCAGAAACTGTGCCCCCGTGCCAACTGCAGGATGTTTGACACAAAAGGCAGAAGCATGGCTCTACTTCTTAGAGAATACTTCACTTGAACCCTGAAGTTGCTTTTGGACCCTGCCAATTATTGGCATTTCCAAATAAGAATGCAGAGCGTGCATGCCCTGTCAACTTGATTCTTGGATCCAGAGTTATTGTGAATGGATAGAAATGCTCCCTGTGAAATCTCCACTGTGTTGGGCACACAACAAATTAACAGGTTCTTTCCTCTCATGAGGGAGAGACTTTGAAAGGACCATTTTCTTCTGGTTTTGCAGAGAAGAGAATTTAAAGGCGCTCCTTTCAGTTAGGCTAGAGGCTGCTCAGGTAGAGGATTGTTGGCTGTGCTGGTCACAGGACTTGTGTGCCTTTCTTGGAATATTGAAAGCTTTTCCTAAGGGTCTTGACTCTGCTGAAACCTTTAACACAGTGGAGTCCTCGAATGTGCCAGGGCGTTTGTTCACATTTTTAGATCTTCGAGTATATCCCAGAGTTTCCTATCAGTCACTGTCTTCATATTTTCTCTTTTTACCTCCCCATTTTTTTCTTTGGAGGTACTTCTAAGAGCTCCTCCTTCCCCCCCACACCTTCCCCCACCCCATCCCATCCTCCATTTTCAAAATGCATTGAAGATTTGGAAAATAGATGATTGAACTTCTCCTTGACAGTAGCTCTTGATTTCTGGAGCTCTGTGTGTGAATGAGACTTTCTAAATTTGTATTTTGACTTTTGCAATTGTGGAAAAAACCAGAAGGACCTCAAGTCGTTAGCTGATGAGGTGCAGGAGGGATCTTAAGAGTCTGAAAAAGAGAGCCCAGAGAGAGCTGATTTCCTCTCCCTCGAAGCCTTTCCCTTTCTCACTGACTAGAGAAGTTACTCCACCCCCATGGATGGAAGGAAGGAAGGTCTGAAACTTTCTCTCCAGTTCAATTCCAAGAAGCTGAGAGTTTCTATTGTATGTGCCTTCTTCAATTATGAGCCGGCAAGAAAGCCCAGAGGGGCAGGGAAATAATTTCTTCCAGAAATATCAGAAGATAGGGTGCAGGACTTGTCCCCTAAGACAGGTGGACAGACCTATAACATAAGCACCATTAAGAGGCATATCTTTTGGGCTGAGATTTGCTTAAAGGAATGATCCCTGGCCCTCTCTTGTGGTGCCCAACCGAAAATGAACTCTAGAAAGGACCCAGTCTGCTCAATTTCACAGAGAGGAGGTGTGGCCTTCGCAAGTGGGCAAGGAGATCCTGACCCTTCGATCAGGAATGGCAGGCATGCACCTTCCGTCCCATCTCCTACTGGAATTTAATGTGCTTTTTGGTTTGTCATTTTGCCAGGAGCTTTCAAGGAATTTGAAAGGTGCTATGATGTAGTGTCTTTCCATTTTATGAGGTTACACTGAAACTCTTTTCCTTGACCCTGTGGCAAAACTAGCTTCTTAGGGTTTGAAAATATTTTTTAAAATATGGCACTGAAGTGAACATGAAACACTGAACGAGAAATGTCAGCCTGGCAAATTGTGATTCTGCTCCAAGAGGAGCAGTTTGCTTCCACCTTGATTTACCTGGCAGGAAAGTAGCTCTTGCAGTGGCGGCTGAAGTTTTTCTTAAATTCCTCTGCTTTGAATTGTGTCTCTGGGAGCCATTCATCTTTGTCACCTGCTTTATTTCTGCTATTTTTAGCCAGGTGCCAAAGACCTTACAGCTTCCTCAACTGAAGGATAAAGGATTAAGATCTGTTGTAAACAAAAGCTCATCACAGCATTGTTTTTTGTTGTGTGTGGTTGTGGTGGTGGTTTTTTTTTTTTTTCTCTTTTTTTTTTCCTTTGAGTCCATTTTAATTGCTTAGAGCTGGGAGACTCAGACTCTCTCTAGGAGAGGGACCTGTGTCCGTTTGGCTTCCATGTTCTTGGAGATGCAAGGTCTTTTTTTTCTTAAAGAACACTCTAGAAGAATTGAGCAGTAAAGGATCTACTTCTCTTCCATCTTTATTTTCATATCAAAATGCTAAGCCATATGCAGTCGTTTAAAGAAATGTGGGTGGAGTGCCTTCTAGATCTAGGAGACTCTATAACTTAAGGCATTTTGGAATGCATCAATCTTTGTTTAGCTCCGTTGGTTAATCTTGGGGCTAAGGAATTACAGCGTTTAAACTTCATCTTTCAGGATGCAGTTTGCTGGAGGTGGATACTTATTTTAATGGTCACGAGGGCTTGCCTCTGTGAGTTGGATCTGTGAGAAGGAAGAGTTTTTGGTTTAACTCTTAACCACGTCTGGGAAGAAACCGTTCAAGGCCTGTGCCCCATGATGAGTGCCTCTTTCTCTAATTACTAAGTAATTAGATAAAATTAATCCAACTAATGAATGCGATTTTTATCATGCAAATGCTAGATGCTTACAGGTTGGTTTTGTTTTGTTTTTCCCTTTAAGAAAGTGAGACTGCCTCCTGAATCATTTCTTTCATCTCCTTGTTCATCACTCCCATCTTCCTCTCCCTTAAAAATTATTTTGGAGACTGAAGTGTAATATTTCCCAGTAGTGCTGTTTCTTTCCTGTATAAACTTTGTCTTTACATTTTTCTTGATCTTTTGAAAAATCTAGTGAAATACTGCATATGCACGGAGCCCAGAAATTGTGTTCTGTTCTATTTTCCAAGCTGAGTTTTGTGCTGGTCTTCTTTTTTATCTCTCCATCTATGTTTGCAGGCCTGTCTGTTTCCCCCAAGCGTTAATGTAAACACATTTTATTTTGAGACAGATCAGTTCACTTCCCTCTGGAAATCCATTCCTATAATGTGGTAAACCCCAATATAACTCTCTGGTCCGAATGACATTTCATAACTGTGTACAAATCAAACATACTGTTGATATTAAATGACAACATTTAATGCTTATGTCAACAATTCACTTAAGTCTCATTTCATTAAAATACTCCTGATCTGGAGAGAAGCTTCTTGTCTGAGCAGATAAAGCACTTGACTTTCACCTCTAGTTTCCAGGTTAAAGTACAGTTGGTGAGCTGTAATTCAGCTGGATTTCTTAGCTTCTGGCCAAGGGGATTAAAAGGGAGATCTCGTTCACATAATCAGAGGAAACCCTTGGTCACCTGGCCAAGACAGCATCAAAACCACAGATTTTCGCTTTATTCCCCGTGTAAGTCAGCTTGTCTTTGGGGATGAGTTCCCCCAGAAAACCTTTGAACTAAGGAAGTTAAATAAGAAATTAACATGGTTAAGAAAGTTAACACCCTTGACTACTGGATTTATTCTCCCTTTCTTATCCTTCACAGCTAGCTTCTGGCCCTTGCCAGATGGACAGATCAGTCTTTCATACACATGTTCTCCTCTGATTCTTTCCCTGTAGTTAGGGAAGAAGCCCAGCCCAGGTAGGAACCCGGGTCTTCTGCCTAAATCAGCAAGGACCTGTACTTCCCGCCCTTCCGTCGTCAAGAGCTCGCCGCTTCAAGAATAGCTTCTTTGTTGGTCTTGCTCGTGTCTTGGGCTGAATCCAATGAGTAGTCTATCACCGTAAGTGGTCTGTGGGGGGCGTTTGAATAAATCATAGTTGCTGCCGCTCTATGAACAGTCCTGTAATGTGTTTGTCTCCTATACCTCACTGAGGTTGAGGGCTTGTCTGCAGGTCCCCATTGAAATCCTGACATACACCGGGCCGGCCCTGTCGAAGCCTCAGCCGAGGCAGGGTCGTGGAGAGGGGAATGGGAGCTGTGTGGCCTTGAGTAATGGACATCTATCTCCAAATAGCTCCGAGTGGGAAAAGCCTGGGATTGTGCTGAAATTTTACATACCTGGGCATGTGCAGGAAGGCCCAGAGATAAGTGAGCACCCTTCCCATGGCAAAACAGCCCTAATGTGAAATGAGTGGCTGTTAGGGTCCTCTCAGGTCTTGATAACTTGGGGAAGGCAGATAATTAATACAACGACGGTGACAGTGGGCCGTAATTGGCTGTGTATTATGAAGTTCAGACGTCGCCCTCCCTTCTCTCTCTGGGAGAAGGAAATGGCTGTAGCATATGTGTGCAGAAGACATAAAACTTGCTACAGCCGTATTTTTATTTCCAAATTATTCTTAAAGCTATTTAAAAGTCACCACAGAACGTGCTTTACAGAAGCAATTTCATGGCTCCTTTAGGTTTTTGTGTAAATCCAGATAACTGAAATGTTAGCCCTGATTCATTATTGAAAAGGAAGGAAGCACACCATGGCTGATAGTGGAGGCCACGTACGGAAGAAAGGAACTGAGGGTGGGGGAAGGAACTCATCAGGCTCTTCAGTTCTTTCAAAGAATGTCTGTCGTGATGGGTAATGTAAGGGGCATTTGAAAGATGATCGTTATTTGAGAAATTTTTCTGAACTGGAAACTTGCTAGCTTTGAGTCCCGTTAATACTCACTGGCAATGATGGCCATTTTCCATTCCATGAGATCAATTTGGAACTTGAGCATAATTTTATTTCTGCTTCACAGTTCTTAAAATCCTGTTTGGAAATGTCATTAGGAGGATAAGGGATGTAATGAAAAATACGTTTTCTCATGTACCAAATCAAAGTGTATAGTTATGGAGCTGGCTATCTATACTGAACAACAGTTAGCAAAATGAATCGGCTGCTTTCCGCATTTGAAGTTGTATGGTGTAAAATTCAATGAGACATTCAATAACTGGAAAGATCACATCAGCATCAAGGATGCATTTAGCAGGGCTCCTCCTACCGTACGACTAGAGTGGAAGCACAGTCTAGAACCAGGAATAAAAACTGTGGAGGAAGGTAGGAACTGTGGGGGGCCCGGAGACAGGAGGAGACGTGGGACCTAGTGTGCCTGGGAACTCAGACTTTCTTGCAGGTGGAAAGAAACTGTCAGAAGGATGGGCCTCTGGAGACCAGCATTTTATGAGAATGATGCTTTTGTCAGTATCTTCCATTAAGGCCTGAAAGTTATCCCTTGAAGCTGGTATCTGTCAGGCCCCTCCTTGGGGCAGAGGACCATATATTTAGTGGTTGAATTTGCTAGGTCACAGAGAAGGATGATGTCAGGTTCCCCCATAGTATGGAAACATGCAGTGGGGGTGTATTTAAAAAAAAAAAAAGAGAGAGCTTCCTTTCTACCCAAAGTTCTTAACAGCTTTTCCGAGTGGGAAGTTATTCCATAAACAAATGAGTTAAATGAATGAGTGAACGAAGGAATGAAAACCACATAAGTTCCAAGGTTTGTTTGTTTTCTGGACAGGTTTTGTTTGCTATAGAGAGATCTGGCAGAATCTCGTTTTTCCTGGTGTAAAATGAAAAAAATCCGACAAAATGCATACTTAAAGGGTTGTGTGTATGTGTGGGTTTCACTATAATATATGGGATTGTTGAACTTGCTAGGAAGCTTGGAACTATAAAGTTAAGCTGTTTTGAAATATTGCTCTGTTCCACAATGGCTTAGGGAAATACATGTTTTCGTATAAAACACCGAGAGCATTAACTGATGACATTGCTGGGAAACGCACCTTGCTGTCTCAAGCAGGAGATGTAACTTTTAAGAATGCAGATAGGAAGAACTGACAGTGGAGAAATTACAGGAAGCTCACCTAATCTTGAATTTTCTCCACCCGAGTTTTAAGGAGGGGCTCTTCCTGATTATGGCTTTTCCAGGGGAATAAAAACAGTTTCATAAGACTGACCTTAAGTGCAAAACGGATAGTAAATCAAAGCCCCGAGGGGGCTTAAGAAATGAAGGTAACTTATTGGTTTTGGCAGGGAAAGGGTTGGCTCGTAAGACCGTTGAGCCCCTTAGCTGAAAATGCTGACGAGCTGAGCAGAAAGCATGTGTGCCATACCAAGCACAATCATTATTTTCATTGGCAGAATGTATTGCTCACAGTTTTGGGTAGTCTGTCCGTTTTGTCAGAAATTTAATCTAGGTCAGAAAAGGCATGGGGTAGAAGTGCTAATGTTGAGCTTCCCTGCAGGCTTCGCTGGCAGGGTCCATTCCAACTTTTAATGAGGAACCTTGCTTTATGTTGGGGTCCTGCAGTGGCTCACGGTATCTATTTTGGGGTGTTTTAAGATGGGGGTTAGCTCTTGAAATTGGACAAGGCGCCTGCCTAAAAGATGAGCTTTTTTTTTTTTTTTTTTTTCCCCTTCCCCTTCCTTGGTCTCTGCTCCTTGTTAAATTGATAATTAGGCGAGACTTTTAGACAGCAGTAGAAATACAGATGACATGGGATTCTGTCAGCTTTCCTTGCCGGGGAAGAATAATTCGGAGGATTGGAAATAAAGAATTTGAAGACAGAAACTTAATACGTTTGAGATCTTCTATATTTTTGTTGTAATTTTATTTCACGATATGTGCCAACAATACATGACATCTTGAATAATGTATTTTTATATTCCTTACCCAAGAATTAAGCCGGCACACTTACAAGATGAGGAAATGTTGGCTTTGTAATATTGCTACTCAACCCATTCTGTTTCTTTCTTACCCCTGGAGTGGCGCTCTCACCTGTCTCCTAACACATTCCTCGGTTATTCGAAGATCGATGGTAACGGTCCATGTTTTCTAAGACTCCCCCCCCCCAAATATTGTGGTTTATTTCCTTGAGAAAGGAGGAAACGAAATGGTTACCGAAATAGTTGAAAGTTTCATATGCTAATGAACTTGGTTCTTTAGATCATTTTGGGAATATCCTTGGCAAGGAAAAGAAGGCATTTTCACACCTTGTCGTGTTGTTTTTCGGTCAATCAAGGAAGTTGCAGAAAGAAATTTCTAAGCTGCGGGCTGAACAAGGGGACACTTAATTGTCTGGCAGCCTTCGTTTTCTCTAATCAGAAATCTGGCAGAATGTGTTGGGACATTCTTTTCTTACTCATTACTCTGCTTACACCATATAGGGATTTTTGCAGTACAGTAAGTTCATGTTGTGGTCGAAGCGGAAAGAGAAAGGGAAAGGATTGCCTTTTAAGAACAGGGATGAGAAGAACCCAGCACTGATAGTTATTATGATACATGCTGTTTATTGAACACTACATATCGGACACCGGTGGAGGAAACTGTATTAATCTGGGCCCAATCAAGAGGGAAACCACACAGCAATTTGAACAGGGAAGGGTCACTTACTTCCCATAACAGGGGTTTGGGATAACAAGGGATTTGCTGGGAAGAAGCAAAGAGAACTCTCAAGAATCTGAGAAGAGCAGATACAACAGGCTGCAGCCAGGACACTGGGGCTGAGCTAGGGCATCCCAAGAATAGCCCCCTTCCTCCTACCCCAGGCTGCAGAGAAGCTGCTGTGAACTGGAAGTCTGTCCTCTGGGATGCTGGGGAAGATGGTTCCTGAGAAGGTCCTCGAAAGCGTTCTGATACAGAGTCTCCTGAGGGTGGTGGGGGAGCTGCAAGGCCCTGTATGCTCCTGGTTGCCCGGCCCTGGGGGGTGAGTTTTCTTACAGGACGGGGGAGCGTTGTTCTTCTGCAGTGTCTCTCTAGCGCCCTCTACTGACAAAGCTTGACATCGTGCGGGTGTGTTGAGGGAAAACTCTTTAAAGGGTCCAGATCCATTTTCACAGAACAGCCGTGAAGGGTGAAATTGAAATTGAGAGGCAATTGGTCAGTAACCAGCAAGGAAATCTGGGCCCTTATTCAAGGAATCGGAACTGGGTATTGTGTCTCTTCTTAAAGGTGAAGAAAGCGACTTACGCCCAGTGATGAAATGACTTACTTTAGGGCCAGATAGCGAGTAAATGACGGAGCCGAGTTTCAAACTCAAACTTGTGGTTCTCCGGTCCCTGTGCCTCTGGGAAATACACTGATAGTCCAGTAGACACTGACACTTGCACCAAATGCCCTCGTCCGGACCTTGTAACTGAGACCACTGTGTCATTTGTCCTATGGTGCACTTCCCACTGGTCCTAAGGCTTCGGGGAGTTAGGTGGACAACTGCCTGTTCGGCTTTTACCACAGATGATCTGACTCCCTGAAGCCTCTTTTTACCTGTGTCTTAGTTGTGCTGTTTATCATGTTCTGGTTCCACAGCTGTTTGATGGCTCTCCGGAGGGCAGGGGCAGAAGATGATGATGGCTCTTGGCTTTTGATTTGAGTGTTACCTACCACTCCCCCATGCCCCCACCACAAGACTTTCTTTCCAGGGTACCCTGCTCTTAGTGATCTCCTGGTTGAGTCTGAATTTCCAGCCCCCTTCTTTTCGGAGCCTCTGAAGTCCTATTAAGCTTCCTATGTTTACCTCATTTTGGATAGGAGTTTCAAAAATTATAGTGTACCTCAGTACGAAAAGGACACCTCCTTTACAAAAATCTGAGTTATGAAACTGTCTTTTGACTTTGGGTGAGTTCCTTAACCTCCCTGGAGCTTAGAGCTTTCATCCATCCCTTAATCTATAAAGGGGGATCCAGCCTTTCTAAAGCTCCTCTCAGCTCAAAAACACTCAGTGACCATTTCTAGTTTAACACCTTTTGGCAGCAGTTCCAAAGATACGAGCTTTCGGTTGGCCGATCCTGTCCCTGGCAAGTAGTTGATGAGTTACAAATAAATGGAGGACGGTGTGATGGACTAGTGGAAATATGGCTTTGAAGGCAGCCCCACAGGGCTTAGCTTCTCAGCATTACATCTTAGCTGTTTCGTAATAACGAAGCCACGCACCCTTCTATGTCCTAGCTTTTTACTTATAATGGGACTGAGGATGCCTGGCCCATGGCGTTGGTGTGTGAGCAAGAGAAACCATACATGTAAAGCATTTTGTATGGTTCTTGGCACAGAGCAGGTGCTCCAAAAATGATAGCAAATTGTAAGTTCCTGGAGGGCAGGGGCCCTGTCTTGGTCATTCTTGAATTGCTGGTAGTTGTTGATAGGACAGGCATTCCGTAATCCCACCATTTGGAACTAAAATGCTTACAACCACGGGGATTCTTTTCTGAGTGGAGTCTTGATAAAGTAAATACTTTGATATGAATAATCACCCCGGAGCTGTATAAGCGTGATTGCACATATTCTTCTGTCTTCAAGCAGTACTTTTATAATTTTATTTAGTTTCCTGTTAGTGATTTTACGTCTGACTATTTTACTATTACTACTATTTTACTTTAACCATGACTACATGGAGGAATAGTCATCGTAGTAACATCATTAAAGATTCACTATGGGCTAGTCATTATTCCAGGCGACTTACACATACGGATTCCTTGAATACTCATACTTGTTTTAGAATCTGTTGTCTGGACGAGAAACTGAGGCACTGATGTGCCGATTCATTGCCCCGTGTCATGGCAGCTGGTGAGAGGAGGAGCCGGGCTCTTCCCTCCTGTGTTGTATCACTTGGTTCCACTCTTGCTTTGAATCCCTTCACCAGAGGTCATGACGAAAATCTAATCCAACTCAAACCAGCCCGCTTGAGAATGAAAGGGAAGGTGTACAGTTCAAGGCAGCTTGACGGAAATCTATTTTTAAGTCTTTGAATACATTTTCGGGAGACTGCCTTCCCCTTTCCAAATACTCTCTGAGGTCAGAATGAGCAAAAGCCAAACACACGGAACTTCTATGTTTTTAAGATTAAAAGTGTCTTTGACGCCATGATCTCTTGTAGTCATTACCGGTCCTCTTCCGTGCCCAGTTAGCCTCACCTCTCCCTGCATATCGCTGTCCCCAGGGATAGAACCCCCATGACCACCCGTAGCTCCCTGGACTCCCACCTTCCCTACACAGGACCTAGGGTTTTGTTTTCCCCCTTTACTGACCTCATCTTTGCCATTTAAGCCGTATAGAGGGAAGATGAAGAGGAATGGATTTTCCATTGTTAATGTGATAGAGTAGTAATTTCACAATATTGATAAATTTAAAAAAATGGGTCCGATGACTTATTGTCAGATGATATTAATGGGACCCGAGAACTTGTCATCTGGCTCCCACCTTGAGACTGTTTGGAGGTAGAGACCCAAGGAGTAGAGAACCTGAATGAGGCGTGTGTGCAGATGCCAAGACCTTATTCCATTTCTCCCTTTATTTTCGTAACAGCATTATTTTTGCTGTTAGGAAAAAGATTGGCTTGGTAGACTTTAGGAACCACTTTAGTCAGCGTGGATAAATGAAAAAACACAAGTGATCAGCTTTCATCATGACAAATGGAAACTGTCATTTAATTTTTATCCCCAATTATACAGCTCCGGGACCAATTTTTCAGGTGGAATGTTGGAGCCATTAAAAAGAAATAAGTAAACTATACCATATTCCATCATTTTTCTGGCAGCTAACCAATGATCTGTAGCCTTATTACATGTATGTTTTTATAGAGATATTTTTTCTCTTAAGTTTGTAGAAGGCTTTATTAACTCTTTACTGATTTCTTCTGGCATGCCCTTTTTTTTCAAATGAATTTTGTTTTTATCACTCAGTGTTGGTTGGGATTTACCTTTGAGTTTGGCTGGCGGCTATACTCCTTTTCATCTTTTATGTTTTTCGATTACTAGAATTGCGTGGAGTGATGTTTCTTTAATTCCAACTGGAGCTACGTTAATGGTCCTAACGTTGGCTACTGACTGTGTTCATCCAGATGGTAGAATGTAACTTGTGGGGCACCTGGGTGGCTCAGTCGTTAAGCGTCTGCCTTTGGCTCAGGTCATGATCCCAGGGTCCTGGGTTCGAGCCCTGCATTGGGCTCCCTGCTAGGCGGGAAGCCGCCTCTCCTTCTCTCATTCCCTCTGCTTGTGTTCCCTCTGTGTTTCTCTCTGTCAAATAAATAAAATCTTAAAAAAAAAAGAATGTGACTTGTAAGAAATAGAATTTGTATGTAAAACCCAACCAACTACCACTTGTCTCCTACCTTGTTATGATAGAGAAAAATTGGTTACTCCCTTTTCTGCTCCTGTCACATTCTGGCCACTCTTTTACTGTAGCTTTTACTATGTCATAACTTAATTGATATCACTACCATGTTCCCCAGTGATCTGGAATCTGGGGACTATGGGCGCCTTCCTATTTGGCTATTTTATCTTTGCTTCCACAAACTTAGCAGTGTGTTTGGTACGGGGGGTGCCTGGGTGGCTCAGTCAGTTAAGCGTCTCCTTCAGTTCAGGTCATGATCCCAGGGTCCTGGGATCGAGCTCTGCATCATGCTCCTTGTTCAGTGGGGAGCCTGCTTCTCCCTCTCCCTCTGCGACTGCTCCCCCTGCTTGTGCTGTCTCTCCCTCAGTCAAATAACCAAATAAAATCTTAAAAAAAAAAATAAAGGAAAGAAAATGCTTGATACATACTGGATTTGTAAAAAATATTTTTTGAAAGACTGATTGAATGCTCCCCCCACCCTTTTGGGGGATCTTCATAATTCTTCAATACTGAGGCCCACTACTTACTGAGAACACTTAAAATTCCTTATGACCATGTGTTTAATCATTTTTATTCCATCTAGAAAATTTTTGCATGTGGCAGGTAGGTAGTCTTTGAATGTTACAGGTGAGAGAAATTGAGATTGAAGGTTACTGATGATTTGCCAGGTACTAAGAACTCCAGAGAGAGGCCTAGCTGGGACCAGAACCATCACCTTCTGGCTTCCAAACCAAGAGAGGTCTGGAGAAGATTCCAAGTTCTATGGCTCTGGGCTTTTGTGCTCCGACTGCACAATCCGCCGTTACTTGTATTATCAAAAACATCAGCGTTATGCATTTTCCATGCATAAATGATCTAGAAAGTGGTGGTGGTGGGGATGGCCAGATGGTTTGGCTTTGGGAGAAGCTGGTTAGTGGATGAGGCCTACTGGTTGCATCTCTCCGTATGGACTTTTTTTTTTTTTCCTCTTGGTGTTCAAATCCCCTCCCCTTCATCCAGCTGATGAGGAAATGCTAGGAGCCTTTGGCTCAGAGCCAGAGCGTGTTTCATCTGGTTGACTTCAGCATCAGAGTAGTTAAACTTAGCTCTCCATAGAAGAGGTCCTGGAGTGTCTTAGGAGCAACGAGCAACATCTTTTCCAGCTGTATGCTGTGGGATATGCTTGGAGGAAAAACGATGCCCTCTCGGATCTGCTTGTAAAACTGTCATGTGATGCTGCTCACGTTAGAATATGCAAGTAAGCTTCTAAATATGCTGACGAAAGGGCTCTTTTGGCTTGGAGCCTTGTGAAGTCCAAGGTGTGAGATCCTGGACCTTGTCCTCAGGGGCGCTGGGCGAAACAGCTGCACTTAGCCTTGTCGATGCTGTAACCTCCTGCTTCGGAAGCGGCCAAAGGCCCTTCGTCTGAGTTGCTGTAATAGGAGGTTACTTTTAGACAGGCTGCTTATTGTGAATATGAACATCTGAGTCTGGACGGGCGGACTGCAAAGCAGGGAGCGCTTTGGAAACGTTTTTCCTGCCTTCTTTTCCTTACTAGTTACAGGAGGAGTGAATTCAATGAAACGCACGTACGTGATTGCTGACCTGTCCTAAATCATTGCTTGTGGTAGGTATCTGGCCTGACGGCTGCATCAGTTCTTTCCCTGGGAGAAGGAACTCTTGGATTTGGCGAGTGTCCCTGTACTGATGGAGACATGGTGATATTCTGTCTGTTCTCTTGTGTATAACTGAACTTTTCTTGTGGCTTTTTGTGGGGGTGGGGGTGGGTGTTGGGATTTGGAATTGGTGAGTCACAGAGTTGCAGAGTTGGAAGACCACACACTGTAGTTGCATAAATCTTTGAAGTAGGCCTTTCCCCATTTAGGTGGCTGTAACAGAATGATTTTTCTTTTATTATCCTTTGTCATGTGCACTCATTGGTCTCATGCCTTGTAGCCCAGAGTCTAATCCTTGTTTGTCGCTGTCCATTTAGTGTGGCATCCATGACTGTGCAGTCTTGGTTGTTTTTTTTTTTAATGATTTACTTTATTTTAGAGTGAGCCCGGGGAGGGTCTGAGGGAGGGAGGGAGAGAGAAAGAGAATCTCAAGCAGACTCCCGGCTGAGCAAAGAGCCCAGCTCGGAGCTTGACCTCCCAACCCCAAGATCATGACCTGAACTGAAATCAAGAGTCAGGCGCTTAGCCCGCTAAGCCACCCAGGCCCCCTGTGCAGTCTTGTTTTGAGTTCCCTTATATATCGAATGCTTTAACATCTCTATGCCTTTGTCCTATGCTGTGCCCTGACCCTTCCTTGACATCCTAATCATTGAATCATTCAGTTCAAAAGTCAGTTCCTCTGTCCAACTGTTCCTGACATTGTTTCCCCGACCCTTTAATCCCCAGGTAGGGTTCCAACGATCTCTCCAGGTTACGTGCCCCTCCCTTCGCCTCCCCACTTGGCACGTGCCTCTTACCTCCCTATACTGTGCATACACTTTATTAGACTTTTCTGGTTTCCTATTTGTTCACCCGGCTCCGTGCTCAACTAATTCTGTGAAGGCGTGGTTCAGATCCTAATGGATTATAGAATTTGGGGTTCCTACTATAATGCCCAACTCTTAGAAACAATGTACATTCAGTAACCTATTACCAGCAGCTTAGGGTGGGGGTAACGCTCAGTGCTCTTGTTGGTTTCTATGAGTGTAGCTTTCAGGGTGCTCCACTTACTGGTTGCTTGTTGAACTTAAGATCAGTGGAAACCATCAGAACTGTCAGAGTTCCCAGTGGTACTTTGACATAATTTGGGGAGTACAGAATAACGAGAGGGATGCTCATGGTAACCCAGAGCAACCTGTCATTGATTTCAGTGCCCATATTTCTTTCTGAAAATCTTAGCCTGTGGCATCCGGGTGGTTGGTATGCGTGAGCGTCAGTATCTTGCTCCCTTTCTATAAAATTTGGTCATGTCCACAACTTTAATAATAAAATCAGCAATTTTCGGGGTGCCTGGGTGGCTCAGTGGGTTAAGCCTCTGCCTTCAGCTCAGGTCATGATCACAGGGTCCTGGGATCGAGCCCCACATCAGGCTCTCTGCTCAGTAGGGAGCCTGTCTCCCCCACTCTCTCTGCCTGCCTCTCTGCCTACTTGTGATCTCTGTCAAATAAATGAATAAAATCTTTAAAAAAAAATAAAATGAGCAATTTTCTCAAAAAAAAAAATAATAAGAAAAGAAAAGAAATCCCTCACCTGATCTTTAATGTCCTGATGAAAATTCCCCCACTGTCCCCAAGCTTGATTGTTTCTCCAGTATTTCTACAGCTCCTTATAGGAGTCAAAAGTATTAAATGTCTTGGTAGAAATCAGACAGCGTTTTAGTTTTTTTAACCTTGTTTTTGTCTAATGGTATATTCAATATCTCTAAGCTTTATCCATTTTATATTCAAATGGTCAAATGTTCCAGGCACTGGGGCACAAATCCTTAGTTCCATTGGCATGCCCCATCCTCCCTGGAAGGTACAATACATCCTACCCTCCGCACGCAATGGGAGAAACCCTCAGCCAGTGTGTATGTGTATGATTTCTGTGCCTGCAGGGCCAGAACTGAGAACACAGGGACTAAACTCACTTGAGAAGTCAGCCATTTTTTTACCCCAGAAGAAAGACCTACTCCAACTCCATATTTCTAAGAGCAGTGACTGACAAAATCTTGAACTAAACCTGACGTTGGTTATTGTACGTGAAGAATGAAAGCCAAAGGGCCACTTAGTGTCCACAGTTTTCTCAGAAGCTCTGAAGGGAAACTTCTAGAACCTGAGTCAGTGGAATCATGATGCAGATTGTCACCTCCTGATCCCACTGAACCTGATCCCACCGAACCTTATTCTGGAGCAGGTGGTGTTCCCTGCAGATTCCCCTTTTGCTTTCTGCCTGGAGTCAAGTACATGGACATTTGCTTGGGAAGAGGACAGTTCATGTTTCTACAGCAGCAGAGGACTATATTGCATTTATTTCATTGAGATTTTCCTGGGTAGAGGGTTTAATTTCTTTGTATTTGATTTATTTTTCATTCAAGATTTTCACGAGTATTTATTGAGCACCTGTCATGGGCTAGGCACCTTTGGGAACCAGTGGTTAACGGGACAGGTAGGATCCCTGCCCTCAAGAGCTTAGAGTCCAGTGAGAAGACAGGCACTTCAACAAGGAGTATATTCTGTGTGGTAGCGTAGGGAGAGCCCCTGTCAGGAGATGAGATGGCTGCTGTTGACCATGTTGTTACAGTGATTACATATTCGGAACCCAAATGCGAGCATGAAAGATGATGGGGAAAAGAGAAAAAGCTCATGCCAAATTTATTTTGCCAAGACCAAGTATGGATGGAAATCTTAAAAATAGAGTTTGGACAATAAAATAGGTGAATTTCTGGGGCATTTCAGTGATTTCTGAATACAAAGGGGTAGAGGATTTGAAAGGGGACCTGCATCGGCAAATTCAGGATAAATGTTCCCTGCATTTTCTAGTTTTTGCCATTTGTGCAGCTGAATTTGCGGAGCTGTTAATATAGGGAACAGATTTTTTTTTTAAATTACTAACCTATAATAAAGGCATAACAGAATTTATTAAAAGTCTGATTTGCTTTAGAAATTCAGAACCCTACTCCCGTGCTTTGATGGGAAAAAATAAACCAGAAAAAATGAGCAATTGTTCATGTTCTCAGTGCAGATATTATTAAAAGACCTTCTGTGCTCCTGGAGTGTTATGGATTCCCCCTCTCAAAACACCACTTGGCTGTGCTTTGTCACTAAAGTTGATCTGACAATTTCCCATAGATAACTCTGGAATGAGTGTATACTCATGACTTTGCATAATAATTGCATGCCTTTAATATTGCTGAGGTCAGCATGTGGACATTCTGCAAAACTTTCGTTTGGTCCTTTTCAGCTGCAGTCTGTCATCCGACCACATCCTCTGAGACCATGAATAGAGATGTGCGTGCTTTAGCGTATTAATCTATACAAATCAGCGATCCGCAGGCCAACGAGGGGAGGATGGAGAAGGCAAAGAGGTGGGCAGTAATGAGCAGTTTCCACCTCGTTCCTGCATCCAAGGCCATCCCTAAAACATCCCAGATGGGTAGCTATAAAATTTGGGAACGTGGTCTTCTTCCTTATGCACCTCCCCGGTGCGCCCCCCACACCATTTTTTTCCCCCCTCCACCTCATTCCTTTACCTCTTGGCCAGTTCTGTCTTTAGTGGTAACAAACACCTGGTTAGCCTTTCTTTATAAAGTTATTTTTACCGAGCCCCTCGCTGGAAGTAGAGCTCAGGGCTCATTGATTATAGGTTTGAAAAGTCTTTTTCGTAGCTGCTTTGCATGGCAGGTAGGAGACCCACTGACTCACTGCAGGCTTCTCGGAGTGGGTGCTCTGATGATAATGCTTCACTTTTAATACTGCTTGACAGGATTTAACCACACATGCAACAAATCAATGGCACATTCGGGAGCACAGATGCACTTGATCTATACTGTTTGTCTCCTTTTGACTGATGCAGGCAAAAGAAGCCATCAGATCGCTTCTTGGTTAATATAGCTTTGTTCTAAAAAGAAGACAGGCATGTATTTGTGGGGTGCCTATGGCCCAGGCTCGAAATGATGAGGGTGTCTACTAGTCTGGACAGCAAAAATCCCACTGAACTGTGCTAGGAGAGGAGCTTGGTTCTTGGGAATGAACTGCATTATGTTAACATTCTCTAATAGTTTATTAGCATCATTGAAAACTACAGCCCACTAAAACTCCTAAATGATAATTTTCATGAAAGTGGTGTCATTTATGAGTGGTACTTCTCTATATAATTTTTTTAGAGCTGTGAAAATATATTAGACATAAGGCTGATGGTTTGGTTTTGGGTTTTTTGTTGTTGTTGTTCTCTCTTTTTTCTTTCACCATCCCCCCCAAACCTCCATGAAGAGTTCTGACTGTCTGATTTGTTTCACCGTCTTTTTTCTACTTGCTGTAGAACAGATGTTGGAAAATAATGCTTGTCCTGTCAGTTTCTAGAATCTGCAGCAAACCGAAGTGTGTACTCAAGGTAGATGTCAGCATCCTACCAGCCTCCTGAAAGACAGAATTAATCCTGTACTGGTAAAATTCACTTAAAAAAAAAAAAAAAAGAGTCTGGACCCTTCTCTTCAGGAATAGGTAGCTCATCCCCAAATGAACCAAGCAGAACACCAGCAAAGAGGTGATTTTGGACCAAAGGCACAAATAAAGGATGATTATTGCCTGTTACTTAGTGGATGATTCTTTGTTCTGAGACTAGGTTATACTGTTTTGCTGGAAGCTCACAACAGATCAATAGTAATTTTGTTATGGGCCAGATGTCAAAATAGAACTGTGCTCTGCAATCCGTCTGACTCGCTGTGACAACTAATATGCTAAAATACATTTGCTCGGCAGCCAGGCATCCCCGAGTCTTCGGCAGCCCCATTTCCTTTCACGTGGAGCCTCGGAGCTGTGTGTTTCGTGGAGAGCCTCCTGGTTTTGTTTTCCTTTCTGTTACACATTTCTTTTGATGGAGAGTAGAAAGATTTCCTCAAACGCTTGCCTTTCCTCCGCCCCGACGATGAGTTGAGTGTGATATCTACACATAACTTGTGGTTACAGTTATTGTCTTTATGGTAAGAGATGAAATTGGTGGTAGGAAAATATTTTTGCAGGAAAGCAAGCTGGCGAGATGGGTTTTATTTATTTTTTAGACTCCTCTATGTTCCAACTTCAAAGTTTTCATTTTGGTCTGGTGAAGATTTGGGAGTTAAACATTTTCTGATGAAAGGGGATTTGGGGGATATGGGCTTGCCTGTCGTAATATCAGTGTATTCCCATGTCTTCTGCTTCTCTCTTCTGCCAAACAGCTGGTTATCCACGAGCTTTTGGATTGGATTAGGAAAGCATTCCACAGTCAAGATTTGTTTTTGTAGAAATATTCAGAATAAGTCAGAAGACAAAAACTGGCAGATTTTGGCCGGTGCGGTTTGACAATGTAATTTAGAATGGTGTTAGCTTCCTAAGTCCAGAGAGAATCTGGCCCCGTCCTCATGCTTGCCTCTCTGGGCCTAGCTTTCTTCCCCCAGGTCCCCTGAAACAGGAAAAGAACAAAGGAAAAGACTTTCCTTCTCAAGTCATGAAAAGATTGAACCAGCTCAGAATTATGTGTTCAGTAATGTGCTAGAGATTTCTGTTCTATCTCTGGGGCAGGGCTTGGGTTTCTTACCATTTATGCTATCTTGTGGAGTAGAAATAGCCACCCGGGAAGACACATTCCGTCCAAGCTGTACGTTCTCTTAGAACTTCTCGCTCTGCGGATTTTGTTGTGTACCGGTGCATACAATTCCGCTGCTCAGTAGATTTTTCCAACAGACATTTTTCTCCCTTGTAAGAGGAAGGGCTTGGATTCCATTGTTCTTTCATATCTTCAATGCCAGAGCTATTCAGAGCATTGAAGCTGATAGTAAAGTGAAGAGAACAAAGGTCAAATCAGACTCAGGTACTTTCTGTAATAGCTCTTTAATTTATTGGTCACTGAAGGAGCTCTTCCCTACTCCCCCCGCCCCCCCCCAGCAAAAATGCATTATGTTGCCTCTGCATTCTATGCTCTGCCTTATGAGCAGAAGGGGATTGTGTGATGGGAATTAGTCCCTCCATTCCAGAACCTTAACAAGCAAGTCCTCCTACCGAGGCACTGGCTTTCCTCCCACTGGGGTACAGAGGTGGATGGATCCCTCTTCATTTCTCCACCTCTCCTTGGCTGGCTTTTCTGATAACTAAGGGTGTAAACTACCAAATCCTGGGACTGAGAAGCTAAATGGTCCACTGAGAATTAAGTTCAAGACTTGGATGCTTTGGACAGAGCTAACCAGTTACACCCATTGTCATTGTCACTACCTCAGTCCCAAAGAGTCCCAAGTGCCTAACAAAGGAACTCAAGTCATAGAGCCAGAGAATTAAGATGAGAAAGCCAGGGTGGGGGGTCTGTACCCCAAGACAAAACTGAACAAGTGGGTGGGGGTTGAGGATGAAAAGTACAATTATTACCTGAGAGCAAAGCTCAAGAAGGACAATTATGCTTCCGGGAACACTTTTGGAAAAAGCTACCCAAAATCTACCCAAATTAAGAGCTATATAAAGGATTTCAGAATTGAGGGGGGGGAAATGTAGGAGTGTGTTACCGTCTTTGCATCCTATGACACATGGACACAAAGTGAGCATTTCTATAGGAGTGTGTGCGTACCTATAACCTTTTTTCTAACTTGGTAGGGTGGGTCGCAGAGTAAGATGAGCAGCAGAGGATTACCTTTGTCAAGTTCAGAGCCTCCATGACCAAGGTACAGGTTAGTCTAAGCCCTGACTTGGAGCATCTTTGTGGTGATCTGCCAGTAGTACTCTGTCTGGGTTGCAGAGGGCTTTTTAGGGTTCATAAATGTTCATCATCATATGCTGAGCCTTTGGCAGACTAGGAAACCTTTTCCAGGCTTCTTCTGTATCAGGTCGGATGGTATGGCCCACAGGCCTAAGGTGTGTATGATTTCTGCCACGACAACTCCGCTCTGCTGTTGTAATGTCCAAATAGCTATGGGAAATACACAAGATGGAGAGTGGCTGTGTTCCAGGAAACCTTGACTGTGGAAACTGAAAATCTGAATTTCATACATTTTTCATATGTCATAAAATAGTACTCTTTTGACTGTCAACCATTTAGAAATGGAAAACAATTCTTAGCTTTGGCTCGATTTGGCCCCCGGGCCCTAGTGTGCCAGGCACGGCTCCAGACCCTTGACTCTATATACGTCTGCCCCCCCAATCCATGTTATTAGTTCACTGGAAGCTTGACCATATTAGGACGGAATTTGGTAGCAACTATGAAAACGTGAAACGTTCATAATAATCCTCAGAACTCCTGACCTAATCAGAGCTCAACTTTTTGGAAAAATCTCTTTGTAAAGAGTATAGTTCAATCTCTTTGTGCTGGGGCTGGGGTAGGGATTTGATGGCTTCAAATGGGAAGGTGGGGGAAAAGCAGCGCTTACCAGGAAGGGGCACTGGTGACGGAGTCCGTGCTGTGCGCCAACACTATTCAGTGCTATGGACAGATCTCACTTCCCCTGCCCCGGATTTCTGTGAGGGGAGAACTACTCTCTCCCTTTCACAGAGCCTTGCTGGGTGTAGTAGGGAAATGCAAATCATTCGGCTGATTTAGAGTGCTCCACTGGGTCCCTTGCGGGTGGGAGGTCCTCCACACAGTGAATGATTTGTCTGTAGCAAAGGGGACGGGTGGGGTGAGGAGGGAAGTCATAATAAGGCATTAGAGACTAAAGAATAGGATACTTTTGTCAGAGGTTCATTGAACCTTGCAATCAACCGATATCTTGTCAAGCCAGAATATGATTTTTGGAAACCAGAGAAGAGTCATAAAAAATAAAAGTTCAGAGAAACTCATGTATTTAAAAATGTGGCAAATCATAGGGCTAGAGAACCCAGTGTGAAGGTCCTTACTACTGAGTTCATGAACTCCCATTTGATAGCTGGAGTGTTGTGTTTTAGAAAGCCGGAGGAAATTTTTTGACTCGCTGCCAGTCATTTACTTAAACTTAAAAGATCTTAGCATTAAAATTACTTATTTGAAGTGCTGGCAGCGTAATAAATTCAGGGGGCTATTTTAAACATTGTCAATCTAAAATGTAATCCTATTAAAATAATTGAGTATTTTCTGAGTGGAGAATTCCCTTGTCCTCCTGTCCACGGCTCGCAAGAGAACAACATAAAAGGCATCTTAGAATGTCCTCTGAACATCATTGAACCAACCGACATGTTTGCGTAGTGTAACTCTCGTCGGCTAAGAATTTCCTTGGCTAGCCCCCTTTCAAAGGCAAAACCCCAACATAATGACAGGTCTTTTCTAATAATGGGAATTGGGGATTATATTTGGAACGATACCTTAGAGGTCCTGGGAAACCTCCTTGGTTTGTTAATTTGTGCTCGTTTCTCTGCGTGATTGAAGATGCTGTAACTTGAAACGTTTGCGTTTCCTTCCTTCTGTTCATTTCTTGGGCTCCTTTTCACCCAGCAGCTTGGGTTACCTTGAATTAAATTGGTTTATGGCATGCCGTTTTCGGTAAAACTCCGCAAAAGAAATGGTCACATAACTCAGAAAGGTTTGCCCTTGGAGTGATTTAGTCGTGCTGGATGATAGCTAAGGAGGCTTATTGACTTTGAGCTCCCTTTGGAACCAGATTCAGAAAGCTGTGCACTTCGGTGGCACCTGTGAGACACTCACTTGAATAGAGCCACTGAGAAAAGCATTTCAGTTATTGGCATTTTTCCTAATGCATTTTGTATGTGTCTATACCACAGGGAGAAATGTGTGGTTATTGTTGAAATATTATCTCCATGGCTTTGCTAAAGAAGAAAAGTCTCTGTACAGCAGTCAACAGATAAGTCTCGTGGTGTTGTCACAGTTTGGGGTCTGTGTTTCTGTCTCCCCCAAGCACCTGGGCAGGTGGATGGCTGTGTTACTTGGAGACCCCCGTTGGACCTAGAAAACCCTTTAAAGGGACCTTGAACTTGACACGTTGGAGGTTGGTAACCATGATGTGCAATGTTACGTATTTATTCTTTTCTGTTCACCTGGTTTTGACTAGGTAGCTGGGCCTTGACCAGTTGAGGAACTGCATTGTGACTCCAGGATTGGAAATCAGGCTCTCAGAAGGGCAGAGCCGTAAGTTTCTTTCTCCTCCCGAACAGACAGACTCCTGTTGAAATCAGAATCGTGTGGGCAGATTTTCATCGATGATGGGGGAGCTGGGCACGTTGCACGCGTCTAAAGGGAGCCTTTCCAAGTAGGTAGGCCTTAGCTTATCAAGGCCTTACTCACTGCAACAAAATCCCTTCTTCTCTAACAACATTGCAGGAAGTTTGGGGAATTGATTCTTCTGAGCAGTACCAATACTGGAATTCTTGATCAGTCCAAGAGGTGGGCAGAGCTACTGTTTTTATATTTTAAAAACCTCTGTTTGCTATTCTCAGACACTCATTAAACAATTATTGATCAACAGCCTACCATGGGCCAGGCTCTAGGCTAGTTGCTGAGGATGCCAAGAGGGAAAAAGGCAGCATCTATGACCTCATAGTCCACTAAGGAAGGCGGATCCCAAATGGATAATTATAATGCACGTCTTCATTAATTCAAGGTTCTTTAAAAATGTAATTAGTATGTGCCAGGTGCTGGTGTGGGAAGGGAAGGGGACAACGGTGAGCAAACGCGGACTTGGCCTCTGCTCTCATGCTCCTTGTAGGCAAGGAGCAATTATTAAATATATTTCATAATTATTTATTAACCAAGGAACCACACAAATGTACAGTTATAATGTGGTATGAGTGTCATGGAGGAGAAGCATATGGTGCAGTGAAATCAATCCTACACTAAGAGAATCCGTTCTCCTCTGGATGGCCAGGGAGGGCCTCACCAAGGAAATGATGATTGAACTTTGATCTGAAGGGTCGGTGTTAAGTGAACCAGGCCACAGAGCATAAACAGCGCTTTCCAGATGGAAGCAGGTGCACTGAAGGAAGTGAAAGAAGGCCATTATGGCTGGAGTCTGACCTGGGGCAGAGTGGAGAGGTGGGTCGCCACTGGACCATTTGGGGCTCTACAGGCTGTGTGAAGGATTGGGGCTTTCCGCAAAGAGGTGTGGGAAGACTTGAGGGGTTTTAAACAGGTTGGGAGGGATAACATCCTAATTTTCCAGAAAAGATCACTGTGGCTGCAATGCAGAAGGGTATGAGTGGTTGCATATGGGTACAGATACTGTAGGAGGCTGCTGTCTGGACAAGAGGCTGTGGCGGCTTGTATTAAGGGAGCACAAAAGGGCAAGGAGGGAAGTGGATGGGGTTGAGGAGTATTCAGGATTCAGGAGGTCATGTCTGTGGGCTTGATGTTGGATTGGATCCAGGCTGTGAGAGCAAAAGATTGGCCAAAGATAATAAAGTCAGAGGCCATGTAGTGATTAAATAGTATGGGGGTGCCTTGGTGGCTCAGTTGGTTGGGCATCCAATTCTTGGTTTTGGCTCGTGGGTCGTGGGAGGGAGCCCCCTGTTGGGCCCCGCACTCAGCCGGGGGTCTGCTTGGGGGTTCGCTCCCCCCCACTCTTGCATGCTTGTGCGCTCTCTAAAATAAAGAAATCTTAAAAAAAAACATGAAATCCTTATTTTACTTAAGGATTAAACTTGTGTGTTCCAAATAGTAGTTGTCAATCCGTTTTCCCAGTTTTCGGGTACTTTCCTGTATCTTCGAGAAAGAAAATTGCAGTTCTTACCCCCCTCCCTTTTCCTTTCCATATAACGAAGGTGGCAGAAACACTCAGTTATGACTCCTAAAGGAAGTGCAAAGTGGCAGACCCAAGCTGGAAGATAATATTAGAGCGAACCGTTTCCAGCCACGTCAGCAAATTGTAACGATACCGTCAGAAACAAACATTTGCTGCCTCCCACCTTCCCTACCAGTTTTAATTCAGAAAATTTAAATGATTTTTCTTGTATCAAAAATGAGTTAAAATGCTAGGGAGTCTTTTATTCTTCGTAAACTGAAGTCGGAGTAATTTATTTTATCTAGAAAAGAGTATTAAATTAGCTGTCAACGGTGCTACCCAGGTGGATGGTAACTTTTGAATGAAATGACCAAATCCCTGGTCCTGAGGCATTCGTTTTAATCTCCGCTTTCCATTGAAATAGGCAAAACATGAAATGTTGAGATAATAGTACTAAAATTCCAAGTAATTGCTTTTGTTAGCTCGACTCATGTTTACTCATATTAATTACTGAAATTTGATAACCCCTTTGTTTTCTACTTAGCATGACTCTGAAAGCAAGGGACAGCACTATAAATCAGGGAGGCGGTTCTCAAGGGAAGGCTGGACTCCCTTGCTTTGATGTTGACAGCTTAAAGCTAATTCCCTTGGCCGGATAGGTTTATAATTCAAGAAGATGTGATTTAATGTTGATGGAATTTATTTTTGAGACGCGTTATAAGAAGAAAGCCTTTCAAAGTAAATGAAGTTTTGAGGTGAATCTTGTGTAAACAGAGACTGTCAGGGTCTCTAAACACCCAACTTAGGAGATCTCTATAGGATCCGTGCGCATGCGCTGTGTGTCCCACCCATCAGCAGGAGGCGAAGGAGGATGTGAAGAGAGAAGATGTGGGAGCCTGGAGGCCTATGAATGTGCAGCTTATTTCTTCTCTTTCTAAATTTGTTTTATGTTATCTTCTTTGTAATGACATTTCACTAACAGTATTCCTTATAAGTTATAAAGGTGACCCTGAAAGGTATGAGTGGGTTTTTTGTTTTGTTTTGTTTTGAACTTCATTTCAAACTAAAGGCTTGTAAGAGTTTGGAGAAATTATGAGTCCTTTTTTTTTTTTTTTTTCCCAACCTGCTGATTCATAAATTTCTCCAACCTCTCCCTCACCTAGTTCATACGTTGATCTCCTCAGGAAATACAGAGTGCCAGGCACTGGTGGGCATTGGGGATTGAGTAGGTAACAAGCCGTACCAAATCTTTGCCCTCACGGACGTCCTTGTTTTGGACACTGTTAGTACCATCAAAAATCACTTTTTTTGTTGTTGTTTTTTGTTTTTTGTTTAAGATTTTATTGAAAGAGAATATGAGCATGACGGAGGTGGGGCAGCAGAGGGAGAGGGAGAAGCAGGCTCCCCACTGAGCAGGGAGCCTGACGTGGGGCTCGATCCCAGGACCCTGGAATCATGACCTGAGCCAAAGGAAGACACTCAACCAACTGAGCCACCCAGGTGCCCCCTTCTCCAATCATTTTTTTTTTTTCTTTTCATAATCTCATGGCACTGTTAGTCAGTAGAGCTGAGCAAACTTAGTGCATTCTGTTTGATGAAAATTGTTCCAAAACACAATACATGAATCTCTGCCTTTTAAAAACCTAGTATATTGGGGCACCTGGGTGGCTCAGTGGGTAAGGCCTCTGCCTTCGGCTCGGGTCATGATCCCAGGGTCCTGGGATGGAGTCCCGCATCGTGCTCTCTGCTCAGCGTGGAGCCTGCTTCCTCCTCTCTCTCTGTCGGCTGCTCTGCCTACTTGTGGTCTCTCTCTCTCTCTCTGTTAAATAAATAAATAAAATCTTCAAAAAAAAATAAAAACCTAGTATATTGAATTTCCGTTTTGTGTAAATAAATGACTTGGGATCTTTTAGAATACTAATATGTTTTGCTTAGAGACCATTAATATGGGTTGGTGGTTTGGTCTATTCTATACTCGAAGAGATTGCTATGCTCTCTGAGTTCTCAATTTTTTAAAAATAGTTTTTCCTGTATCCTTGTGCTCTCACCATTTTTTCCTTTTTTATAAAAATCTGTTTTGATTCGGTTATAGGCTGGAAAACAAGAACACTAAGATTAGAAATGTATGAAAAGTATGCTGGTAGAGTAAATGGTGATGGCCCATTGTCCTCTATTTAATAGTTACGTGTCATCACTAAGTGGGACTTCAGTGGGCCTGTGACATTTCAGTGACTTAGATGTTCCCCGTGGGTTCTTGGACACTCGGGAAAGTAGGGTTTGTTGGATACCAGCCTCACCGATGAGCTATCGCTCAAACTATCTTGTGCAAGACCTGTTCCTGTGAAATCCTTTGAGGCGGTAACCTCTTAATTGTAATGTAGAATAGTGTTTTATAATCTTACCCTTTCTGGGTTTCCAATCGAGCTCTCACACAGAATGCGAGCTGTTTGTTTTTCTTCTCCATAGCTAAGCTCTGGCGAGTGGAGTCTTTATATGACGTCTCTACCTTCTGTCAGTTGTGTATTAAGAATTATAACAAAGAAAGAAATAGTGAAAATAAGAATTTAGGAGCTTATAGACAATTGCAAAGCTTCTAGACTGGATACTAGATTACATGAACACACAACATATTGATTTGGGGAATAAGAGCTATATATAGTTCAGATTCAAGCTATGACAGATGGGGGTTCACTAGCAACAAATCTGATGACTTCTAGGCACAATTCCAAACTATTAAAAAAAAATTTCACCAGATGCAAGGACTCTTGCCATTTTTAATGGATTCACTGTTACATAAATGAGTCCCATTTATATATTTTCTCCCATGGCCAATTATCCTGAAGGCGTTATAAGAATTATTTCTTCCATTTAAGGGAAGTATTGCCATGTGGCAGTAGGGTAGTTCTGTTATATTGGTAAAGTTGGCTCTTTCAAAAGGAACCCATAAATATCTAGATATTTATCTGAAACCGTAGATTTTAAATATCCAGGCATCTCAAATTTATGTAAAGTCACCATTCACTGAGAACTGTTTTTTCCTCTAAGTATTTGTACCCTCGTCTTGGAATGCATTTCAAAATTAACTGCTTCCGAGGAAGCAGATCGAGTACATCTACACGTCTGTTGATAGAACTTAGACAACTCAGACCTATTTCCTTTAGTTCTTGACATTCTCCCCTTTGATTACCTTCTAGTTTGTTGTAAATATACTGTTTCATTTAATGTTGAATTAGTCACGTAATACACAAATGCACGTCCCTCTAAAAAAATGTTTTAGATGAGGCTGAAATCATCACCAATGGCTCCCATCCATCTTCGCTAACTCCTGTCTTCTGGTGTACTCTTTAATCTACCTACCTATCTAGTCGTCGATGTGAACACAAAATCGATAGAAGTGCAGTGGGTTAGCAGATGTAGTACCTTACTGTATGCATCACTTTGCAGCTTGCTTTCTTGGACGAGCAGTGTTCTAGAAACCCGGCCATGTTGTGTTACACGCAGCTTTGCCATGTGTCATTTACGTGCTAGCTTGTACTCCATAGCCCACGTAGACCTTGGTGTGGCCGTTCCCCTCTTGAGAGACATTGGGACTATTTACAGATTTTTTTTTTCCTTCTGTAAATCATGCTTCGGTCGAGATTTTTCTATGTCTCTATGTACACATTTGCTAGAGTTCCTTTAGGGTATACACGGAGAAATGGCATCGACGGGCCATTGAGTAGTCAAGCTTCACGTTCTAATTGCTGTCTCTTACATCTGGCCACCAGTCATTTTAAACTTCCAGTCACTAAGTGCCTTTTTTTTTTTTTTTTAAGTGAATAGAGTGGACAAGTGATTTTCTCACGTGGAACAGAAATAAAGATGGTATCTTTATCCCCTCCTAGATTCCCATATGCCCTCGCTGTCTACAGCTTTCATTGAGTTCTAGAACAGATTAAGTGGAGTTTGTGGAGATATAGGTCTTGGGAGACACAGCCTTGTTTTCCTGTTTTCTTGGCTTATGCATCAGATTTCTCTTCCTGTTTCGTCTTCGTCTGTCTCTGTGAACAGAAGTGATCTGGTCCTGCCATTCCAACTAAAATTATCCAGATTTTTAAAAAGAACTAAAATAGGCCAAGCCATGCAAACTGTGGAGAGACCCAGGGGGAGCAAAAGGAAAACAGGGAAGGTGAGAGAAAGCGTATACTGGGAGAAACTAAGCCTGGTGCAGTATAACCCGCCAAGACCATGTCCTCACCGATACAAAGGGGTGATTCTCCTGCCAGATGAGTCCTTGCTGGGTATGCCGAGGGAGGACCTGGAGGCAAAACTCTTTGGACTCCTGTTTCTCAGAGCATGGGGTAAAAATAAGAAGGGAAAGGATTGCTTAGTAAGCCAAGACTCGTGGTGGAGAGTGAAGCTGCCCGGAGTCCCGCCTCCCTCCACCGCTGAGGACAGTGGGCAGCCATGTTGAAACTGGGCAGGATGTTGAAACTGCAGGAAGAAAGGGTCTGGTTCCAGAAGCAGCTGAAGGTCGGAATGGGGGCCTGTGCCTCGGTGCTACTCCTCATTGTGATGACCAGCACACCGCAGAGATAGCAAAGGTCCTAGACCACTGCAATAAGGCGAGTCGCGTGAATTGTTTCGGTTTCCCAGTGCACATAAGTTACGTCTGCCGCATACTTCACGTAGGCTTGTAAGTGTGCAACAGCAGGGACTGAGAAGTGTGCATACTTAATTCTCCAGAGCTGAGAAATGGTAGCCATCAGCTGAGCTTTCAGCAAGTCCTAATCGCTGATCTCAGATCACCATAACCAATACTAGTAAAGATGAAAAATGTGAAATATTGCGAGAGTCACCAAAATGTGGTGGACAGGAAGTGAGCAAATTCTGTTGGGAAAAAGGTGCCGATAGACTTGCTCAACACAGGGTTCGATTTGTTAACCCCCCCCCCCCACCACCACACACACACAATCTGTGAACACAATAAAGTGAAGAAAAGCAGAATGCCTGTATCTTCCCTCAATTTTATATCCGATGTGAGCGGGATCATTCCGGCCCCTCAACGAGTTGAAGTGATAGAACATCTTTCTAGCATCCACTAATCACATAGGATAAAATATTCCCGAAGCTCCAAGGAAAATTCATGGTTGGAAGATGGCCTGTGCTGCTCACTAAGATTTATTTTCTTTTTAAAATGTCAGTGTCTGTTGCCTTTCCTGCAGGTGGCCCTCCTGCCTCCTTGTTGCCTGAGTCCTGCAGTACCTCGGGTCGGGCTGCATCTGTTCCCGCAGAGCTTCGCCTTTCCCCAGCAGAAAGCTGGTTTGTTTGGCTGACAGATGGGGTTCCCGCTTTGGCCTAGATGCGCCTAGTTAAAGGTTTCTGTTTGAAGCCCGCAGGTGAAGCCCAGGTCCACGCAGACCCCTGCTTACAAAGTTCCCTTCATGGTCGCGTAAAGCAGTAAGGAAGTTTTTAATTGACATTGTCTACTGTTAAGAGGGCATCGTGTGGACATCTTTCGAGAGGGCTTACTTTCTCTGTGAAGTGTCAGGCTATCCTATTCTTGGGCAGGGCGGTGGGATTGCTTTGGGGAAGAGAGGAACAGATTATTGTAGTCTGCCTTTTAGAATCTCTGCACGTCAAAATCCCCTCAGAAGCAGCCATCCCCCAAACCTATGTTGCGATCTAAACCACAGCTTAAACTGTGTGAGTGATAGGTGTGGTTAAAATAACAGTATTTAATGCCCAGAGCACATCAAATTTGGGTGAAGAGGATGCATTCCGCATAATGCCAAGAGATGTCTCGTTATGGTGTGGTTACCTAGCAACAAGTGGAAACTGTATGAAAATGAGGTGCTTATCTGTTGTTGAAGTGGGTGCAATGAAACTTATTACGCTAGCCTGTTTTGCTTGGCATGTTATTAAAATCACAGCTAATGTGGAAAGAACTGGAGCCTGTTCCCATTTGATACAGAAACACTGTTAAATGCAGCTCCTGGAAAATGCCAATACTTTGGTCAGGAAAATAGAATCTTACACTGTCCTTAAAGCCCCCACATTGAGATGTTAGAAGTTGATTTCTATTACCAAAGATTTATTAATAATAAAAGAGCAAACAATCTGTAGGGTGAATTAAGCAGCTGGTTATTTAGATTTCTGAAAAAAAAAAAAAAATCCAGAGAGCCATTTATAGCTTCGTCTAGAATAGCTTGGTACAGCTCTGCTTCTCGTAGCCAAATTGTATTTAACTGTCTGCGAAGCTTATCGATGAGTCCTAACCACAGTCTTACATTTCATTTACAGCACGGGGATGCACTGTCACGATTCTTAAAGGTTCTATTTTTATTTAATCACTTTAAAACAAGGTGCAGATCTCTTGTACTACATACCGTTAAATAATTTGGGAATAGAAAAGCCTCTTTAGTGTCTTGTTGTTGTTTGTTTGTGTTTCAGAGAAGTGGGTTTTGGGGAACCTGGGTGGCTCAGTAGGTTTAGGCCTCTGCCTTCGGCTCAGATCATGATCCTGGGGTCCTGGGATGGAGCCCCTTAGCAGGGAGTCTGCTTCTCCCTCTTCCCCTGCCCTTCTGTGCCACTCGTGCCCTATCACTTGTGCGCTCTCTCTAAAATAAATAAAATCTTAAAAAAAAAAAAAAAAAGGTGGGTTTTATGACTGCCCCCACCCCCACCCCTTTGTGTATACTTCAGGTAGCTTCATGGTGAAGTTTTATTTCACATACACTAAAAAAAAAAAAAAAAAAAAAAAAAAAATCAAACTGAGAATGCCGGCTGAAATATCCCCTTCTGGGTGGCCTGTGATCCTAACGTGAAGCAGCACCAGTTATCCCAGAGATGAAGAAAAGTTCCAGTACTTGCGGCGCTCATCAAAGACCTGCGATGCCATGCAGGAACCTGGCATCCGGGACCCAGCTCCGTTCGTTGTGTTCTGACATTACTTCTGGGGCTCTGGAATGTGTTTATGTGGAGCAGATGGAGCTATTAGTTAGCTGCGCTATCTTGAAGAATTGCTTTCCCAGGTAATCAGCTCTGCTCATTTAGGGTGTCGTTTCCCTACCTCGATATGTCAGCTCAAGAAGCAGGAATGATTAATCACTGCGACCGGACAGTGTGCTGGAATGACTCCATACGGGGAGCCGTCCCTCCGTGCTCCCTGGGCGCGGAGTTCGGAGTGTTCCGATGCAAAGCGAACAAGATGGGACCGATGACCATACTGGCAGGTAAGCTTCAGTATATAGAGTTGCTGTGGCAACCTGAAGGTTTTGCAATTCATATGAAGAGTGGAGCGAGACAAAAACCTTAAGTCATGGCTGTCATTACAGTGAAATGGGTGCCACCAACACCTGGCAACCTCTATTACTTCAACTTGTTTCTTTTCACGCTTGGAGGAATAAAATGCATAAAAGATTAATATGCATAGTAAACCTTTTGGTAAAATATGTATGTGTTCTGCATTTCAGATGAGTCAAAATTTCAAGAGTTCCCCTTCACTTAAATCGATATTAGTTAATAATGTTCAAAGTGAGCTTGCCGTCATACTCTTGATGGAGTAAGAACTGTGATGCAAAGATAAAGAGTCTCTTTCTAATTTAAAAAAAAAAAAAAGGATGGATTGCTGGGTGTTTTAAAAATCATTGTCCCTCTTGGAAATGCTCATAACGTATTAATCTAAATTGCGTGCCCTCCCTCCCCTTACCCCGCTTTGTTGCATAGCAACAGGAAAATAAAGTTCTGAGTTTTGTTAGTGCTTTTCTATATCTTCTTAAGTGATGGGTATTCTAAATGTATCCGGGTGCCAATACAGTCCTGTAAAGATGAGTGTAAAAACACACAATTGTGGATTTTCTTGCTTGGGTGTGTGTATGGGGGTGGGTGGGTGCAGAAGTTTCTAAATCCGGTCCTGTCATTTATACATTTCTGTAATCTCACCATTTAATGGAAATGTAGGATTCGCAGCATCAGACTCACATTCCAGTTGCCCTCCTTTGGGGCTCCCCTGAATGCTGGAGGTAGATGGCCACATAAATCAAAACATACTTAAGTTTGCCCAGTTGTCACCGGGGTTTGCTTTTGATCGTTGTTTTAGAAGTGCACAAATATGGGAAAAAATGTTTGTAGCCTTTCCTGGGTTTGTGTTTTAGTGTATTTAGAAATGCTTTTTCATTGTTTTACTTTACAAAAAGTGTTGCCAAGCATGTGTCTGAAAAATGGTTAAACCGAACTTTCCCTGGAATTTTCTGGGGTACACAGTCTTCGGAAAATCTGTTGCTGAACGTCAGGAAAATGTATAGTTGCAATAAAACCGTGGCCATCAATTTCCTGACAGGTGCATTAAGTCTGGAATCAAATCTAAAGGCTGTGTTAAAAACACATTAAATATTTAATATTAAAGATCAGCCTATAGTTCTGCTGTCATCTCTTGGAAGGGCAAAGAGAACGATCAGTGCTGTTTAAGGAGTTGCACTTGTGAAAGGATCTATTCGGTTTAAACCAGGTTCCAGAAATCTAGGTTATGGCTAAGAGGGTGAGAAAACCAATAGATGTGTTCAGCTCCTACACCTGACTTGATTGCTTACCTGCCGTGTTGTCCCTGTTGAGATGGCAAAGCTTTCGGACTGGTATGTTGCCGCTCACTGCCGCACTGGGCATTTCTTCAATCCAGTATAGTATTGTAATTGGAGATCATCTTCTTGAAGGTGGAACCTTTTATTTTTGTGGCTTTCTGGGAAGTTGTAATGCCTGCCTGCTTTTCCTTTTAATCAGATGTTTGAGAGCTGCAGCTTTGGGTCAAGCGAACATATTCACACCTGATTTTCAGAGTGTTTTCAGTAACTTGAGTGTTACCTTTGAATGGAAAAGTATCCCGAATGGTTCCCTTTTAGGAAATAGTCCGCCCGAGAGCAGCCTTCTCTGGTATTTGATGGATTTGAGAGATGAAACCAGCACCTACAATCTGTAACCGGTTAACATTGTTTACTTTGCCTGGACACACTTGGGGACAAGGGGAAATGCTGTTTAAGTAGAGCTGTGTAATCTTACTTGTTGCCCAGATGTCCTTTAATTTATTTTCCAGGGGAACTAATAACAGCAGCAAGATTTTAAAGTGAATTGCCAGATCCCAGTAAGGATTCCCAGGATCCGGCAGGAAGAATAATATCGTTAGGGTAGAAGCCCGTGTGGGGATGGGTGACGAAGCTCCAAGTTTGAGTTCCCCTAATCATTGCGCAGAAGTATTTAGGATGGGGATCTATCGAGTCTTATCTGTTGAGACATGACCCCTTTTGTATCTGGCAGGCCTCGTGCAACACATTTTCTTTCTTTTAAGTGATCTCGGAAGCTGTCAAGTTCATTTGAGTGAACCGTGCTTGAGGGAAACGTGTACAGTCTTCTCTGGCAATGGCATGCTGCTGATGACATATTTTTAGAATTAGCTTTTTCTCTCCCCCACCCTTCTAGAAACTGAACTTTTATTTAAGCTCCCTGCTGTTAACATTGGAAAGAAAGTTTCCTGTGCCAATGTTTGCCCAAATGAAAGAAAATGTTTGCATTTTGTATGCAGTGTTCATAAACTTGATGAGTCTAACAGTTTGGCACCGCTGGTGAGCACGTCTGCTTCGAGTTGTGAAGGGCAGACAGGCGCAGAGTAGTGGAGCTCTGCCGGCGATGGGAGAAGGTACGGCTGCGGGGCTCCTCTCCGGGGTTGGAGGGCCTGAATCCCTGCTCTGCTTTTCCTAGTGCTTGCAAGGTCAATGCTGAGGACCCAGAGCCCCAGTTTTCTCAAGCAGCTGTGAGCAAAAGAATCCTTTCTTCCCTTGTTCTCCTTTGGTTGAGTTTAGCCGAGACCCTGGATTGATTGGAATTCTCCAGCCAGGATTGGTTTCGCAAAGCCGTTTGACTTGTTCGAGGTTTTTGGTTTTAGTTGCAAAAATCTTGCCAGACTTTTCCATGGTGCCCTAAGGTCTTTGAGCCCTTTGCCTTGGAAGCTGGTGCCATCATGTTAAGTACCTGTAACACATTATAGGCACACTGTAAAAAAAAAAAAAAAAAAAATCGCCCCTGTGATTCAACAAACTCATATTTTTGTGTGCGCAGTGCAAAGTTCAGGGAATGAGGAGTCTTTTAAAAAATCTCCGTACAGGGGCGTCTGGGTGGCTCAGTGGGTTAAGGCCTCTGCCTTCAGCTCGGGTCATGATCCCAGGGTCCTGGGATTGAGCCCTGCATCAGGCTCTCTGCTCGGCGGGGAGCCTGCTTCCTCCTCTCTCTCTGCCTGCCTCTCTGCCTACTTGTGATCTCTGTCAAGTGAATGAATAAAATCTTTAAAAAAAAAAAATTTCTGCACAGACAAGTCCTTTGCATAGAAAATGTGCCGTGCATGATAAAGAGTGTGAAAACAGTAGGGAATTAACTGCTAAGTGTATGGCAAGTGACCTAGACAAGGATCCAAGGCAAGAATGATGTGTTCCAAGAACGTGTGTAGGACAATTTTGGAAGAGGCACTTTTCTTTGGCCCCCATCCTACAGCAACATTGAATCAGGTAAATGAAACTGCTTTGGCTTTGCTCATCATCGGTAAGCCAAGAAGAACACGGCATGGGTCATTAAGATTTACAGCTCAAATGTAAATAATTCAGGACCCACAAACAATAATTAAAAAACCAACTGTGGCACTGTTTGGAGTCCGGTCCTCTGGGCCCCCTTTGAGGGGGAACCTCTCCCGTTTTGGCTTGGAGACCTGTCCATCTGGGTACAGATGGTTGTAAGAGCTTTTTAATGACCTTTCCTAATGCTAGTGAATGTGTCTTTGGACACCATCGTTACCAGTGGATGAGGAGGGTGGAAACAGCAGGACGGTGGCAGCTGAGGAATTAAATGTCCTGAATTTGTCAGACATCTGCAGAAACACGCAATTCGTTGGGCAGGAAATTGTAAACAAAACAGACTGAGTCAATTATCAATACACCTGTGACACCCCAGGATGCCAGCTCTAGTAGTATAATGGCAACTTGCAAAGTCCATACCCCCTGGAGCAACCTGTTGAATGGTCCAGAGGCGTGCCAGGTCTGTTGGATGCTTCCTTCGCCCATGGGGCCAGAGCCTGGCCGACAGCCTTCCACCAGCGGAGGAGCAAGGGATGGTCTCAACCCTCCGAGTTCTCTGCTCTGGCTTGTCTCCGTGTTCATGTGGCGATCTTGTGTGGCTGTGTCTTGCCTTGTTGTCTTAGACCCACTATCTAAATTCTAAGTCAGTGGGGAGTAACCATTGGTAGATACCAGTGGTGGATTGATCTTTCAGGAGAGCTCAAAGAGCTAAGGAGCTTATAAAGGACACCTGCTTCGGGGCTTCTCCCTGAGAATCTAAGTCAGTAGAGTATGGGAACTTCAGCACGTGCATATTTTTTATCTTTTTTTTTTTTTTTAAACTTCCGGTAGTTCTGATCTACACATCTGGTTGAGGGATATCTCAACAGTGTCTCAAGGTAACACTGGAGATGGGGAGAGTTTCTGGACCAAGTCTTGGGGGGGTCTCAAACCAAATTCATTCGTCAAGAAAACAACTCATTATGCAGATAAGCTTCACCTGGGGCCTGGGCACATTCAAGATGAAAGTGGCTAAGGACAAAACTGTGCTCCCTTGACTAATCTCTATAGAAGGGCCAAGTGACTGACTTTGGGTTTGGATAGAAGCCACTTCCTGATTCTAGCATCTGTTCCCAGCTCTGGATCTTCCCACTTAAGGTCCATTCTGTCAATGTGTTCACCCAGTTTAACTAATCAGATTATTGAATCTCAGAGGCTCATTTTCAGGTTCATGGTCAAAGATGTCTTAATTCTCTCGAGGATTCAGTTAATTTCCTACTTTAAAAGACCAGATGGGGTATTGGCTTTATGAACCTGAAAACATAGCTTTCATTAACTGGGAGATTTTTGGAAACTGGAGATCTCTAATGATTGTAATTTGTAGTAATTATTACGAATAGTCCAAGTTTTGAAAATTCAAAAGGAATAAGTCTGATGTGTTTCCTAAAGGCATGGGGCAGGGGTGAGCATCAGAGTGAGTCCCCAACAAACATTTTTTGCCTATATTATGCTGGGATTGGGGAAAGGGTAGAAATGCTGTATAAAATTACTTGAGTGCCTCAGTCTTTTCGAGGGATTGGACACTTGTGAGAAAGGAGAGCTGGAGATAGAAATGGGGGTGGTGTACAAGGGAAGAGGCGAATGGCTGGGAATTATTTAGGGACTGGAGAAATGCGAAAGGTGTGTGAGTGACATCCTAAGGATGGAATAAAAGGGGAAGGGAATTCTAAGTATGAAAACTTCAAAGGTGTCTGTCTGGGAAGCAGAATATGCTGTCAGTAACAGACCATAGCAAAATTAGAGACCCATTTTGCTTTTTGTTAATACATTTACATTTTCACCCCTTATTGATCTTGTCTCTTGCCTTCAGAAGAATCCTCGTTGTGCATTCATTTATAGGACTGGGTAACCGTGCTGTCTCCTTTTCTTCCTTTCTGTAATATTTGTATTCTAAATTGTGATTTAATGGGCTCCTGAATCTTTTATCTTTAGTAGATTATGATGTTGTATAGTTTATGTAAATACTTGTCTTGAGGTGCTTTTAAGTACTTGCTCCTGTAAAGTCTCACACTGGCATTGTTTTATGGAAGTCACTCTGTTTAAATTAAGCCCTAATCTCTTCATTCTATTGTCAAGGCCTCACTCTTGGCTTGGGTTTAATGGAGATAAAATTTGGTTGGTTGCTTAATGTGGTATGTTTAATTTAATTTTGCAGGTAGTGATAAACATTGGGGTTGGGGCTATAGGGCTCTTTGACATTAATATGTATCAACTCTGATCTCAAATATGGAGCAATTTAAAGTGTTGCCCTGAATGCAATTTGCAGCAGGATTTTTTTTTTTAAGTGCATAATATGGAATAATATTTCTGGTTCAGATTCTGCTGTGGATCTTAGCTGAAGCAAACCCCCAATGGCTCAGGCTTTCCTGAGGCTAATAGAATTTTTTGGAGGCCTGGAAGGGGAGTAGTTTGATATTCATCTCCTCGTTCTCATGGACTGGAGGGTTTTTCTAAATATAGCCACCTTGACTGTAAATAGATCCCATGAAGCAGTGGGCTAGTGGACTGTCCCTTCTTGTCAAGGCTAATAATATAAACCCCTTGAGTGTTCCACTTCCCCTTTCACCCTCGAGCTATATTATTAAAGAAGTTTCATTTTCTTCTGTGCATTATCAAAATACACAGAATGTAAGCATTGGGCCACAAGTGATCTTTGCAGTCCAGGATGGGTAAGGCGAATGTTTTTCTCTTGGAGCCTTCATGAGATCTTACTTTGTTGAAGATGGACTTTTTAAAATAAAATATATATGTTATGTATACATCATATACACATATATTATATATACATACACACACACACACATATACACATAAAAGGTAGCAGAGGAGGGAGCCCATTTTTCTTCACATTGAGTTGAATCCCTGTACCTCTCCTCTGTATTGCTTCTTACCCGCTTCTGAATTGGGTGTGAAAGAGTCCAATCCATAGTGTAATTTGAGGAGGTAAAGGTCAAGGCAGCCTATTTTCATTATTGGTGCCCTCTGCTTAGAGATTTGCTTTGTTGAAATCCGAATTCGGTTTCTCTGGGGTGAGGTAGTTCCTCCAGCCCAGTGATGAATTACTTCACCATGAGTTCCTCATAAACAGTAAGCTCCCTTAGTCATGGATTGCATGATTCAATTAAAAATGTTTTGATTTGCATTTAACTTCGTAGGAATTGACTGTCAAGGTGATGGAACAGTTTAATGAGTTACTGGGGGAAATTGGGTAGTCTCCAGCCAGACAGTTTTCAAGTGAGTTGAAATCTATTTTCCCCTGGATGGCTTAAAGAAAGACATGTGTTGGACCACATTTTCCTCTAAATGTTTCCTTCTCCCCTGCGTTTCTAGAACCGAACCCACGCTTACGTGTCGAATTAACGTAAAGTCTATTTATATTTAACGTCTCAAAAGCCTCTCAAGTCACTGAAAATGCTTTTGCTCTGGTGTCTTAGGAACTTTTCCCCTTTCTCATCTCTGTTGTCGTGTTCAGCTGAGCACCCTATGGTTGATAAGATTCAGTCTAAGAGTAATTATTGGAATAGTTTGGAAAAAGCCAGAGTGTCTTACAGAATGTTTCATGATTTCTTAGTCCTAGCCGGTCATGTCATGTTGCTTGCCGGAGTTTTTAGACTGTGAGTACAAAACCTACCAGTTGTGTTCTGTGTGTGTCTGTGATCCTTGTAATTAACAAGCATGAAGGAGGTCAGCGGCTACGGTCTTTGCCGATAGACCCAACAGGTTAGTACCGTCGCTGTATGTCGGATCTGAAAAGAAGCATCTAGGTTTGTATAGGACAGAAAACTAGGATACCAGAACACCAGGCGAATTTAAATAGTGTGGTGTACTTTATCTGCGGTTGTTGGTTCTGTCTCTGCCGCTTAAATACTGATAAGGAGAGTCTACAAGAATACAAGATGTGATTGTGCTACTTGAGTTTACCGTTCCCCAGCAGATTTATGCCTTCCATGTTTACAATCTGAGCAGTTCTCTTCATATCAGGGTTTAGTGGTTCTGATGGGCAAAAATAGAAATATATTGTTTCATATTTTTTTCACTCTGGAGATTTAATACAGGGAAGCAGCAGACAATTGGCCAAAGATGCACCGCTTTGAATAGGATTCCTGCTTTTCACAAAAATGTGTCTTTGATTATCTCTTCATAAACGCATGACCTGGAGCTAAAATTTTCTGTCAGTGTCTTCAGTGGAGTTTTATATTAATGGTGTGAGTTGGCATTATCAGCAGAAGAGCGATGCTACTACACTATTTTGAACCGTATGCTAGACCCGTCAGGTGGCCCAAGAGCTAATAATGAACCGAAGACCTTCACACACCCCATATTGCTTTGTCCCCAGCAGGTGTGTTTGGGCGGGGCGGGGGGGGGGGAGGGGGGGTCCTTTCCCAGGGACATGAAAGGAGTAGTGAAGTGGATGTAACATCTTTCAAACCTACGATCACCTGGCCTTATCTGTCTTTCCTGCAGCTTCTTCCCGGAAGCCTACCCTGGTTATGCTTGTTGAAATCAAATTCTTAGGATTTTCCCATTGTTTCTTATTTTTACGACTCTGTCCTGTTCCTTACTGGCCCTGTGTGCTGACTACACCCGCCCCACGTGTCTTCTCTTAACGATCTTTGAAAATTCGTAACTCAAGCAGATTTTTTCCAAGCAGTTATCTTGTTTTGAGCTTTTAGCTACTTCCCACAGCATCTAACAGGTGCTTTCAAGAGGCAATCAATATGTAACCTATGAATGATGAATGCTTGGTGAAGTCAGCTGTCAACTCGGAGGGGAAGGATGAGTGGAAGAGTGGCCAACGTTTGGTTAGTCATTTAAGATTAAAAATTGCCCTCATATCCCAGTGGGCCAAGCATCTGACTCTTGATTTTGGCTCAGGCTGTGATCTCAGGGTCCTGAGTGAACCCCACGTCAGGCTCTGCACTGGGTGTGGAGCCTGCTTAAGATTTCTCTCTCTGCCTCTCCCCTCTCGCCTCACATGCACACACTCTCTCTCTCTCTAAAAAAATTGCACTCACATGCGTAATCTCCTTTTCCCCTCACTGCACTGAGAGGTATGGAATATTCCACTCTCCAGGCATGAAACTGTCTGAGACGGGTTAGGGGATTTCTCCCAGACCCACTGCAGCTGTCGTGCAATTAAACCCGGATTTGAAACCAGTTTTTCAGACTCGACTCTTCCCTCATAAGACCACTGTGCAGGACGATATGCTAGTTCTACTTCAAGTCTGAAGTGAGTTCCTTCTAAAATGCAGATCGTGTACAGAAAATCCTCTTTAATAGGGGCTAACTGATGCCTGGAAAGGCCACACGGGCTGAAGTGAATTCACTTAAAACAGGGACCCAAATTTCACAGTAGACAGAGATAAAGAGCTTCAATTGAACTTTATCGGGATGAGTGAAACCAAAAATTAGGAATATTTTATATTTAACATTTAAGCTATAATTTGCAGCTCTGGAATTCTGAGAATGAGCAAAGAATCAAGTGTTGATAGTTTGTGTGTGTGGTTTTGTGTTTTGTGGGGATCTTTGGTTTTTGTTTTTGTTGGTTTTTTGGTTTTTGTTTTTGTTTTTTTTAATAGAAGAGTTTTTCTGTTGAAGTTGGTTGCAGAATGCCGCAGTGTCCTTCCCTTCATTTCAGTGCTTGGCCTGTCTCATCCTTGCCTTTTCCCTCCCGGTTGTTATTTGGTCTAACTGTGCCAGAAACTCATTGGTCAGTGATTTTTGCTTGTGATTTGGGCAGTGTCTATCATCACTTTCATTGACTTCCTGAAATTCTGCATCTTGGGGGAGAGTTACCATCTCATGTCACAGTCTGTTTTTGAATACACAGTGTAGAATCTTCTAGAAACCTAGAATTCTATGGCTAGAGATAGACTAGCGGGTAGAGATGGATTTTTATAAGTGGTTGATGTGATTTTTGCTGTTGTTATGATGATGTTTGCCTTCTTACTAATTATGGGGGCTTGAATGTTGAATATTAATAAAAATATTAATAAAATATTGCACTACTGAATATCACAAAGATGTCTTTCACACGGAGGTGTTGGGTATTTTCTTTTTCTGTTCCCTAATGACGTACTGTCATGCAAATAAGAGTCCATCAGGTTAAATATAATCAAGGTCACAAGAAAATAAGCAAATGGTTCTAGAAGAGGACTTCATTTCAGTGCAGCATTACTTAATGGAGTAACTGCTACATACTGTGTGCGTGTGCGTGTGTATATAGTATTTACATAAAGGATTACTCCTCTCGAGTGTGCTGGGGTACTGATGGTAGATATCCGCTTGAGCTTAATTTCGACCTAGTGGGTAAGAGCTGAATTCTGGAGCCAGACTGCCTGGGATCCTATTACATCTCTGCCATTTGCTAGCTGTGTGATCATGTTCAAGTTCTGTAATCTCACTGTGCCACACATTCCCTATCTGGGTAATGGAGATATGTAATTACAACCTCTTCCTCATAGACCTGTTTTGAGAATCGTTTGAGTTAATAATTGCAAAGCATCTAGAACAGTACCTGGTACATAGTAAGCACTCAATAAACGTGAACAGTTGTGATTTGTTCATTGAGATGATTAATATTACAGGGTTTTTGCCAAGGAGGAAATCCGACAAAAAACGGGTTAAGTTGGGCTGAGGATGTGAAGTCTATCTTTGGTTTCCACAAAGTAATAATCTAAATATTTGCCAGAAGCAACGTTTACTGTTGAGTGATCTCCAAGAGCTCGTAATAGTTCTGAGCAAATGTTCAGGGTCATCTGTGCGCATCCTGACTTCCCCATCATGTCTGTTCTCAAGTCCCATCACCTTCCCCGGTGGGTCAGTAAACCAGGCATTTCTTTAGGCTTGTGCCTAGAAGCCTCGAACCAACAATCAGTAGCGAGCTAAATGAAATGGTGGTTTTGAATTTCTTCAGTGTAAACACAGTTGGAAGTTCAGTGAGAATTTATCTTTCGGTTGATGACTTGCTTCGGGTTTTAGGAATGATGATGACAGATGAACAGTAATTGAGGTGTGAATAAAATTTTGGAAAAGGTAAGTGACATCATTTCTTGTGGAAAACATCACATTCTTCCGTTACGCGCCTGGCTATCTGTGAGGTGTATCTTACAGGTCGGGGCACTTGCTTGCTTGTAAAACATCTCCGGTTTTGAATCTGCTCTGAATATGTTAATGGTAGGTGCTCACCTGGAAGTAGGGATCTCACTCCCTGGAAACCCAGTTCCCTACATGACAGCCCTAATGCAAGACCGATTTCAGCAACTAGATTTTGCTTCTCTTTTCCCGAGCGATAATGACTCAAGGGAGGGTTGTGTCACTGGCATGCTGGCTCCCTCCCGGGTCCCTGTCTTTAGAATCACTTGAAAGACCACAACGTTCTCCCTTGTGCAGACATGCAATTGTGAGTCACTTTTGAAAAGCAGCTTCAGTAGGATATTTTTTTAAAACAGTGAGCTTTGCTTCATAAAGCTGTGTATGAAAGCAGAACAAGCATTCTGTTTTAAAAAAATGAAACCAGAATATTTCCAAGCTTTACATTTAAAAAAGAGGGTGGGGATCTTGAAGTCTGTCATTTAGGGTTTTGCAAAAATTTTTGTTTTCAGTTTGCTAAGGAAGTTGCCTCATAAAAATCAGACAGCGGTTAGAAGGAAGAGATTTAATTACAGTGTTATTTTAGTTCAGGGCATTTGCTGTGTTTTAATTGACTTTGTATTTGTTGCATTTTTGTTTGGTTTTTGTCTTCTAATCAGAAATAAAGCTTCAGCAACCTAAGAAGTGCTAGTTTGCCAGGGAGGGTATATATAAAATTACAGGCGACAAGTGACTGATGGTTAACTTTCCTCCTGGAAAGCTCTAGTTCTAAACTAGAATTTCCATTGTCTTTACTTCCTTTGACCACAGGGAGTTGCAGTTTTTCTTAATTGTTTATTTTAAGGGCGAAATTAAATCAGACTGGATGGGGTCACCATGGGTAGGCTTGTTTTGCTGTTTAAATCTCCCGTGGGAGATCGGAATGAAGCTCTCCTAATTCTTGGCATATTCCAGTTTTTATTAGGTTTAAAATGTAAGCATTTCCTATCATTCCATAACTAAATATAGTAATGAAATTTTATCTGAAGTCAGGAACATTATCCAAATCTGATTTGATATGTGTAGGGCACTGCACATTCATTGAGTGGTACAGATTGTGTTAAATGGGCCTGAAATAATGTTCAGGAAGGAGAATCACTTTCTATTCTTCTTGACACAGTTTGTCACAGATATGCATTCCTAATCCCCATCTCGTTAGTGTAGTCCTTGTATTTTTCATTTCCAGTCTTATGCAAATATTCTAGTTTTCCTTGATTGGGTTTACATGACTGCATTGTAATCATACACTAGGTGTTATTAATATGTACGATTAAACGTGTAATTAATGTGTAATTACACAGAGAGAAGTGTGCCAGAGCTGGGCTCTGTGCTGATTCATTGTATAGGTGCCACATGCACAAAGACATAGTTAGGATTTTATGCTTAACATTTACTCCCATTGTAAATCTGAGTGGTTTGTTGTCCGGGTATATGCTTTCTTCGTTTGAGTACAGGAGAAGCATTTTTATGGTCATGGGAGCACCTGGGTTATCTTTTACTGGGGCCCTATCAGCTGGAGAACTCACAGAAGAAAGGTGTGGCATCGTGTTGCTGTCCTGAGCGTGTGAACAATCACGTTTACACATTGCTAGCCACACTCGGGAATGCCCAGATTCTATATGTATTCTTAATTTTAATTTTAATTGGTCACATATTTGAAGCTTCATGTTAAGGTCCTCTTTTGTTTATTTATTTTAAAGACTTTTTTTTAAAGGTTTTATTTATTTATTTGACAGAAATCACAAGTAGGCAGGGAGGCAGGCAGAGAGAGAGAGAGGGGGAGGCAGGCTCCCTGCCGAGCAGAGAGCCCAGTGCGGGGCTCGATCCCAGGACCCTGGGATCATGACCTGAGCTGAAGGCAGACGCTTTATTTTTAAGTAATCTCTACACCCAGTGTGGGGCTTGAACTTAGAACCCCGAGATCAAGAGTCTTCGGCTCATCCCACTGAGCCAGCCGTGTGCCCTCAAGTCCTCTTTTAAATACCCTTTTTCTTTCCCATCTTTTATGTTTGGTGACTTTCCCTCTTAGCTAAGTGAACCCACTTTAGGCATCTAGGAACACCTTTCCGCTTTATTTGCTCCCATCTGTGCCCATCATCCTCTCACCCGAGTCCTCATCCTTGCACATCTTTTGTAAAACTCTGTAAACAGGCGTGATACGGTCTACACGTCCTGATCGGCCTTTCTTCTGTGGCTCTATCCCATGTCCCCCCTACCCCCCACTACTTCTTGACCCTTTCTCTTTCTTAGAGAGGAATTGTGAATTAAACTGTGCTGGAACAGCAAATGGTGAGGACAGAGCATCCGAAAGGACTGAAGGGGGCTTGTAGACGCTAGTGAGAGGCCTGAAATCTGGATCTGAGGGAGCAATGAGGGTAACTGAGGTTGATGCTGGGGCATATCCTTTCCTCAGATAACTGTGCTGGACACGGACCTCAGCAGAGAGAAGGGAAGGAGCACAGTTTCAAAGAGGCTTCAAATGGCAACAGAAGGCGTGCTTATGCATGGTGTCCTTAATGAGCAAAGTAGTCAAGGCCGCAGTTGATCGGGTTGGGCTCAAAACCTTGTGTGGCGTGTTGTTCTCAGTGTTTGGGTTAGAATGTTGGGCATGGCCCAGGGGCTCAATAACTACTTGCATATAATTTTGATTCGAGTGGTTAAGTAGATCTGTTTTCCTAAAAAAAAAAGAAAAAAACAACACACGAGCATTAAAAGTTGACTTGGATCCCGCATTCGGCACATTTCCAAGGGGGACCTGGGAACAGATGTGTTGTCTGCTCTGAATGCATTGGGATCCATCCATGTTTTGCTTACAGACCCCCTTCTGTCTGGTGCACTCTGCCCTCTAAAAGCTTCCTGAATTGCTTTGTAAACAAGGCGGCTACTACAGCTGCAACTGTTGGATTTGGACTTTTGCCAGCTTGAAATTTATCCCTGCCCTAATGCTATAGATCTGGGAGCAGGCAAAGTGGATTTTTTTCTTTAAGCATATGGAAGCATTCCCTGAGGAAGATCGTGTTGGGGGTGAAAGGGGCTCGGGTTCCCTAAGACCGCACGCATTTTCCGTGGATTTATGTCGCCACCAGTCTAGTTTTCAGCACCTTTTGGCTTACTTTTCCCCAGTTACTTAGTTGGGCGGCTGCTTCATTAAAAACCCATAACTCCACCGCCCTTTATCTTGGTGGGCCCCTGGGGTTCAAGAGGACTTGATTCAGTGAGTGAATGACGATGGTTTTTCAAGATTCGTTTCTTTGGTATGCTAATACTTACCAAGGAAGGAAGAGAGAGACCAAATGAGGAAAAAACAAAAAAGGGATAAAGTGGAGAATGCGATTTCTTAGGAAATCTTGTTTGGGGATTAGCCCTACCTGCTAGTTGCTTCAGTGACTGGAGGCAGCACGGATTTCAGGATTTCACTTTTCCTTTGTACACAAAGAGGGGTTGCCAAGCTGTCTTTGAGGGCCGAGATGCCAGGATGCTTGCAGAAATTGAAGTTCAGTTTTGCTTTATTATATTCTTGGCTTGTTGATGAGTTTTCCATGTAAGCCTCCTTCTTTGTCCTTTCTTATCTAGCCTTTGAAGCCTTCTGCTCAGGTAGGCTCTTTTATGCCTTCTCCTTAGATCAGGATTTTTAAAAAGAGATGTTTGTTGTTCGTCTCTTCATACACCTGACAACTTCCTGGGCTGCTTTTCTGACCCCTTGAACCGATGGTGTGTGACACTGTGCAGCTAGAGTTGCTATTTGCCTGTCTGTCTGCTTCCGGTTCGTTTCCTATTACCGGATTAGAATAAAATCTATGTCATGTCAGTAGCAGCAGAAAGCACACAGTCTTAAGATTCCTGCCAACATTCTGTCTCTGGAACTACATCAAAATGTAACTTTTCAGTTGGAAGAAGTACTTCCTGGCCAACATCCCCCCCCCCCCCCCCCCCCGCTTGCCCCCAGCTTCTGGGCGATGAGCTAACATTGACTTCTTGTGTGTCAGGGTTTGATTCTCTAGGAGCCCTTCCACGTGCCAGTGATGTCGTCACTAATTTTCTTGGAGTAGAGTTGATTCGGAATGTGTCTTGGAAGGAAGAGCCGTGTGGCACCTTCGTGACGTGGGATGGCCCTGAAAGGATGAAGTGAGGTTTCCCAGGATTAGATGGGGGACATGGCCTTCCTCTGTCCTGTAATTTTAGGTCACTGGCCAGCGCAGTTGTGAACTTCCCCACGGCTTTTGGCCGCTCCTCATCTTGGAAGAGTGCTGGCCTGCAGAGTGGGAGAGGGATCCAGGCTTTCATTGATTTATTCCTTTTGGTTTCAGTCCCAGAGCTTGAACTGTGCGGGGATTTCAGCTGATCAGGGACAGCCAACGAGCTGTAGTAGAGAGAAATGGGCTGTGTTGCTGGGGAGAAATCTGTTGTTTGAGGAACTAAAATTGACACATTATCTGTAGGCAGAGGAAAGGGAATACATGATTGGACTGTTTTTGTTTTTAAGATTTTATTTATTTATTTGAGAGAGGGAGAGCATGCATGAGAGCACCAGAGAGCATGAGCACGAGATGGGGGTGGGGGCCGAGGGAGATGGAAAAGCAGACTCCCCCCTGAGCAGGCAGCCTAACTCAAGCCCAGGACCCCAGGACCATGACCTGAGCCCAAGGCAGACGCTTAACCGGTTGACCGAGCCACCCAGGCGCCCCTGTTGTTATTTTTTAAGGGGACTTCATTGCTTCCTTCTTACACCCAATGAACAGTGTGGCTCTTGTTGGAAGGTGCTGTCAACACCAAAATTTACCACCTTCTTCCAAGTTCCTTTCAAGGGCTCTGTTGGAAAATGGACTTCAGGCGGAACACTTCTCATTCAGTTCCTCAGCCCACAGACCCCTTTCCCACCCCCAGCCCCACCCCCAGGCTCCCAGAGCAAGGAGGAGAACACTTCTACAAACTTGCTAGTTAAGAGGCTTATTTGCTATTTAAAGGTGCTTATCCTTATTGAATATACAAAAAACGAAAGCTCTGGCTTTAGACAACAGCCCATCATTTCAGAGTTAATCTTGAAATAAAAGCCCTCGTCTTGGCATGGGGTATTGAAACAGGCCTAATGTCGGCCGTCAGATTTTGGGGGGGCACATGTAGGCTCTTGGGCGATGTTTGAGAACAGATGCTCCAGCCTTTCCACACCGAGGTGCTGCTGGCCCACGCTTGGTGCCTGTGGTCTGGGTCTGTTTCCTTGCAGCGGTGACAGGGTTGGACTGGAAAGACACAAAGCCAAGGTTGGGGAGCCAGAGAACTGAATCGTTTTCCTTCGTGAAATTACTGTGTGGGAGAAACAGGGTTATGCCCCCGGCCTCATCGTTAACATTATTAGCCAACGGAGCTCATTGTCTTGGAAAAGGGAAGCAAGCAGATAGGTGAATGGGGTCTCTTTCCTCTTCACCCAAACCTCTAGCACTTCTAAGGTGAGAGCGTGAGGACCTTCCAGGGTGGGGGGGAACCTCCTTCCAGTAGCTTGTGGGGGAATTCAGAAGCAATAGCACATTATACTGAGTGTGATATGGCAAAATGCCTTTCTTATATATATAAACCCGACACGAGATTTTTAAATTTTTATCATGCTTCCTCAACCATGGGGTATTTCACAATTATAGATCACTTTTCAACACACAAATTGCATAGTAATGTATAACCTGACATTTATTATGGAAAATGCAATTTTATTTGGTTGTTTAATCTTCATTAAAGGCATCATAAATGATCCTTTTTTTTTTTTTAAAATCAAAGCTCTTTAAAACATCTTAACATCTTAAATATATTCTAGGGTGTAGCATACTCCAGAGGGATTTGGTTAAAATTTTTCTGAGTAGAAATCCTTAAGGAAACAACTGAATATATGAATAATGAGGGAGGAAGTATTTGGGTGTTTTTAAGGAGCCAAAAGGCGGCCTTATTCTTAGAATGTGGACTCTAAAGATACCCTGTGTGTTTTTATACCAAGATAGAAATCCAGAAAAAAGAAATAACTTAATGAAAAAACTGCAGAAACCCATCAGAGTTAGGCAAAATCCAACTGAAGAATCCTATAACAGTAAAGGCCTATATTACATATATTCTTTTTTTTTTTTTTTTAAATGACGGATTTTGCATTTATGGAGAAGCTTACAGAAAGTACCATAGGAGGCATCTGAATGGCTCAGCTGAACGTCTGACTCTTGATTTCGGCCCAGGTTCTGATATCAGGCTCTGCGTTCAGCAGAGTCTGTTTGGGATTCTCTCACTCCCTCTGGCCCTCTACTGCGTGAACACGCACGCTCTCACGCACGCTTTCTCCAGAATGAATAAACATACCTTTAAAAAAAAACACCTAGCTTTGCCACATTTTCTTATCACGTTTTAGAACTTGACTACATGTGCAAATTCTGATTTGTTTGCCTCTTACTCCCCTCATTTCCCATCCTCCTTCCAAGGGTTAAACTGTAATTCTGGATTTAGTGTTTATTACCTCTGTATCTGTTGTCGTCCTTTTCATAGAAACATGTGTCCCTATGTAGTATGTAGTAGTTTTGCATGATTTTAATAAATTATTAAACCTAATAATATGCATACTACCATGGTCGCCACATTCTGAAATTTGCTTTTTACCTTCACTCTGGATTTGTAAGATTTAATCATTTCGAGGCGAGTAGCTGTAGTTTACTTACTCTCTCTCCTCTATATTATTCCCTTTTGTGGTCATACCGCTGTTGATTCATTTTGTGCAAAATGAGCTAAAAGCTCATTTTCAGTGTTGGATTCTGATCCCCAGTGCTCCAGTGAGCACTCTTGTACTTCTCTTCTGCATACGTCTTCTACTCTTGAACACCCGTAGGAGTTTCTCTAGGGTAATAACCAGAAGTGGAGGTACTTGGGACATCTCAGCTTGCCTGGGTAAATCTCTCTCCCTCCAACAATCGTGATTGCGCCCACGGATGCTCTCGTAGGCACAGTGCGTGAGCTGCTGCAGCTTCCATCTCCTCTGCTGGTGCTGCCAGATAAGAAAATTTTTGCCAATTTAATGGTAGTGAAAGTACCTTCTTGGTTTAATTTGTATTTTCCTCACTCGTGTGTGGTTGAGTATCATTTTATATTTATAGGCCATTTGGGTTTTCTACTGTCAGTGGCCTGATCAGATCTTTTGTCTCTTTTTCTATTGGATTGTTTTGTCTTTCTTTTTGATATGTAGAAACTCTTTATATTCTGAATACTAATCTTTTGTCTTGTCGGATATGTGCATTTCGAATCTATGGCTTGCTTTTTTTTTTACTTGTGCTATCTTTTGTACAAAAGTTGTTGATTTTAATGTAGGCACACTCAAGGTCATAAAAATGTTTCCTCCCCAAAAAAAGTTCCAGAGTTTTGTTTTTCACTCTTAGTTAACAAATTTTTGTGTATAGCATGAAGTAAGGATCTAATTTCAGTTTTTTGTGTATTTTTTTGTGTAATTTCAATTTTTGTGTATAGCATGAAGTAAGGATCTAATTTCAGTTTTTTCCAGGTAGGTATCTGAATTTTTTTTAAGCAATTTTTTTTTTGAGAAATGTTTTTTATTGAATTTCTTTCAAGGTAAGCGCTATGCCCATCGTGGGGCTTGAACTCACGACCCAGAGATCAAGAGTCCATGCTCTACCGATTCAGCAAGCCAGGCGCCTCTGCTTTTTAATTTTTAAAAACAATTTTAACTTCAAAAATTTAAGAATTACAGAACAGTTGCAAAAAGAAACAAATTCCCCTCGACCTTTCATCTGGTTTCGCCAAATGTTAACATCTAACACCGTAGGCTAAGGTGGTAACTGCTACGGTTCTCTACATTATAATGACTGTTTCCCTTCACAATTCTAGCATCCTTTTTTGCTTGTGGTGTTTGCCAGGTGATTTTTCTGTTTCCATCATTCTTCCTACATTTATTATCTGGAATTTTGTCAGCACCATTTATTGATGAGTCCATTTTTTTTCTTCACTAATTTTATCCTTTTACCCCTATACTGACTTATAAATCTGTATCTCTCCCAGAGTCTGCCAAGTCTGCTTCTTGAGGGGTTTGTACTATTTTGCCTTCCCACGAACAGGATACAGAGGTGCTCTTGCCCCCTCGGCCTCACGGACCGAGGATGCTGTCACACTTCCGGGTATTTGCCGATCTGATCAGTGAGAAATGAATGCACATCTCTTGGTATGAGTAACATTGAGCATCTGTTCACATGTTTGGGGCTATTTTCACTTTTTCTCTGTATATTCTCTGCTCATCTCCTATTTTTCTTTTGGCTTTTTTTTTGGTAGTTTTTTTTTTTTTAAGGAGCTCTTTGTATCTAAGTAAGGGGTGATATTTCTTTGTAATATGTTACAAACATCTTTTTCAAGTAGGTCCTTTGTCTTTTGGCTGTTGGCACTTATCGCTATGCAAAATATTTTTACTTTTAAATAAATTTTTATGTAGACAAGTTTATTTCTTCCTTCTGGACCTGCCCTTCCTCACCATTTATAATGGGATTCACTCAAATTCTTTTTTTAGTAATTGTGATCTTATTTTTCAATTTAGTTCTAGGGTCCATTTGCAGTGCAAGTGGGATATGGAGGCGATTTAATTTTCTTGCAGTGGCCTCCAGTTGCCCAGCCATTTCTTAAAAAGTTCATCTTTTTCTCCACTGATTGGAGATACTAACTTTCCATGTATACTTGGGTCCGTTTCTGTAGTTTCTGAGCTTTTTGTTTTATTGGTCTGTTTATTTATGCAACAAAACCACACTATTTTTATAGGTTGTTTCTTTTCTTTTCTTTTCTTTTCTTCTTCTTCTTCTTTTTTTTTTTTTTAAAGCTTTTCTGATAGGCTAATAGAGCTTCCCACCCCAACATACAACACACGCGGACGGGGACAGACACACGAATGGATAGACGCTGACAGACAACACATACCTTTTGTTGTATAGGTTTTCCTGGTACTTCTTTGTTTGGCTTGTTTGTTTAGTTTATCTAAAATTTGAAATTCATAACAGATCTAGCTGGCATCCAGACAGTTGTCGCTTCTTTGCTATTTCCAGAGACTTTCTTTGCTACCTAGTCTTGACCCATTTTTCACGGGTAACGTGTGTTAAAGCATATACCTTCTATATTTGCCAGGTGCAGTTTTGTACATCGATCACACACATCTTTTTAGGAATTTAAAGCATATATGGGATTCTGAAGCAGTCTGAAGCATGTTTAAGCATAAGGGCTATCCTGCAGTCTAGTGTCCTTCTAGATGTTTGTCATATCGGGCCAATGGGAAAACCGTGAGAGGACTTGGAGCCACTGAAGCTAGATGAGAGATGTGTCTGTATTAAATTTTCTGGAGAAGAGGACCCATTAGTCTTTTAAAGATGTTCTAGCATCTCGAAAACAAAAAAGCATTCTAGGGCAAGGTGGGGGAAAAGACTGGGATTTAAATACTCTGTAACAAAAAATACAAAATGGCCTTGAAAAATTCAGAGAGATGAAGAAATTGCTCTGCTTCTACTATTGTGCTCAGAATATAGTGACTATAAAATGAAAGTATTTTTTAATATTTCCATAGGTAAAGTTTCTCAGAGGTCAGTGTCTGCATTTACAATGTTTTCTCTCCTCTTTCTTTTAGGTAAGTGACCGTCTTATGCTTGGATACATCAACTTCAGAACGGATGGGTGTTTAAGGCTCCATCCTTCGTCTCTGACGCTGTGGTAGTAAGTTATGGTTGACATGTGTTTTCTGGTTTGGTGTGGCCAAGGGGATTGTCTTCTCACAAAAGAAGCTAGACCATTTCCTGTAAATCCTTTGGCTCTTACTTGTGACGGGTGTTTTGTCACAAACTCTTTGTATGGTCATCTCTGAGATTACACAGAAGAACAGAACGGTTCCTGCTTTCAGGAGGACTGGATTTCAGTACAGCAGAAAGAACTTGGGTTTTGGCGTTGTACGGGGTTTGAATTCCACTCTTCTATTACTAATCGTTGGAAACCTCTATTTCATTATTTCTTAAGTGGGTATGGTAATACCTACCTTGTCAGATTGCTGGGAGGATGAAGTCAGGGAATTCTGTGCTTATCAAACTCTTCCAGGATATGGATATTCCCCTCATTTCATCTTTTCAACTCAAACTCGTCATCTAGAAAGAACCAGCAAGGCCTAGAAAGTAGGACAATAGAGACCAGTTCTCCTCTTATCTGAAGAGACTTTGGCTGAGATTCAGGAGATCTGGGAGACCAGGCACTAAAGGATTTCATGAAGGAATCTGTAGTGGGTCTGAGAAGGCACTTTTCCAAAGCCGCAGACAGCCCCTTGAACTTCACGGTCAGGTTGGAAAAGCCTAGTTAAGTGCAGCTTGGGTATGGGTTCACAAGTGGCTCTAGCAGAATTTCCATGAATATGTTAGTATGTTATGTTGGGAAAATGTTCCTTGGTTTAATCGAAAATGGAATCCAAACAAATGACCAAAGAATGTAAGCAGACGTCTTTGATCTCATGTGATTCTTTAAATGATTATCACATTGTTGTGTCCAAAGTTATCTAGCTATCTAGCCTCGTAAATAGATGAGTGATAGTCACTGAGAAGGGAAGGTATACACGGTCTGGTTTGGAAAGTGGAAGAGGCTGGGGCCAGAGTTGGAAAAACATCGGTCAGAAAGGCAGAGAGAAACTCGGGCCTGGACAGTGTGGTTTACACGGCTCAGGTACCTCTTACCCTGTGGCAAAGGCCTAACTAGAAACGTCCGTCTCTGAGGAGAGGCTGGGGCCAAGGGAGACTACAGTTCATTGCACATTCAGAGATTAAAATATCTCTAAATTAGTTCCAGTGAATCATTTTAAATTATTTTAAAAGCTCTTTATATTTTAATCAGAGCCTATTCACGACCAGTTAATTTGGATGGCACGTTCTAAAATTACTTGCCTCCAATGATGTGTTGTGCCATTGCCTTAGAATGCGGAAGCCTCATGGAAGAGGGGAGTGGAGAAGTCTGGAAGTTCCAAGGAGCTGTCAGAGGGTCACCGGTGTAAGAGTGGGTTCACATTTTGTTCTTGCCACTTGCTCTGGAGGGGGTCACGTTCACATCGCTCCTCTCAGGGAGCCAGCCAGCTGGTGATGCCCCAGGATGCCAGAGGTCTAGCCATGCCCTCGTTCCCCCCAAATATTGAGGAAAGACTCGATGCTCTGGTCATCACGCTAGTACCTGCTCTTAGAGCCAAGTGTCGTCTTTGGTTTAGAGAAGGACCGCGTTAGCAGTCTTTGACATCTCAGACTCTGTATTCACCATTTTGCTCATCTTTTCTACAGTTAGTAAAGTCACAGGCCTTGCTAAGAAAAGTTCTAACTGCCTGAAACACTTCCTTAGTCATTTTGTACGTGGTGGCCTTCACTGTCACGGGCAAAGAAAGCCTTCATGCGTTGTGCTTATTAGCAGGACCATTCAGGGACCGTCCTCCATCTGGACGTGTGGACTTTCCATGGTGGGCAAGGGCCACAGCCTCTTCCCAGGAGTGGTTTCCCATGCGGTTAAGTAAGATAGAGGAGTTGGTGATGTTCCATATTGCCGGGCTTTTCCCGGGAAATGTTGGCTCAAGTTACCACAATCCATCTTGGGATGGTGTGTATTACCCATTAGGTCCCGATCTTCTGCAGGGAAAGAATTAAAATAGAAGAAAGGGACGGACAGGATGGGTTTTGAAAACCACAGCACTGAGTAGCAATGCTAGTCAAGAATTTTTTGGCAGTTTGTTAGAATCTCATTTTAAAGCAATAACACACTCAGAGTTGTATTCAAACACTGTGATAAATGCATCAACCTAAATTCATGGTTTTGTTTTTTCCATGTTGCTGCTAATTATTGAACATAACGAGGCTTATTCATAATTTCTTTTCTCCTTCTTGATAGCCGTAATCCTGGGTTTGTGCTGCTGTCATCCCCATGGTAACAGACTCCTGTCTGAAGCGTGAGATTATTAAATCCAGAACAGGACATTAAAATAATGCTAAGGTTCTGACTTACAGAGGGACTTTCACACTGGGGCAAACTTCAAAAAAAGGGAACACTTCCGCAAAAAGCAATTTACTTGGCCAGTAATGTTTAGTATTCCCATAGCTGTGATGGAAGACATTTGTTTGAATTATAGCTTCTTCCTTCCCAGCGCACCATCTCCTTTGGCTTAGCAGCCAAGTCTTAATCTGGTGTTTATGATGTCAGTCTGTTGCCATGGGAGTTCTCCTGTCACAGATGTATCGTGACTTCACTGGGGGACGGAGGCAGAAGAAAACTTAGGATGAAAGAGAACAACTCGTTAATCTCTAGCATATCTGCCCTGCAGAGAAGGATCCCCTTCACCTTTATATGAAGTCAGTTAAGCCATACTTTGTCGAAGGTTGGCCCTTCATAAATGTCGTGGAAATCACCCAAATGCCAAAAAACCAGTGCGTGGGAAAAAATGTTATGCAGCTGGACCTTTTAGGTCTTGAAGAGTGGTCAGGATTTGTGTTCTTAATCCTATGTTGCGGTAGCAAAGCATGGCCACGTTCATAGCATGCCAGTGGGTGCACTCATTTCCCCGGGTTTCTCCTAAGAGGATTCCTTGTCTCTGCAGTCTAATGTGATCGCAGACACAAGGACATGCTTCTTGCCTTCCGCCCTTTGCCTCCACTGCGGTTAGCAGCTACGTCTCTACTATTCACAGAGATAGGTGGAAAGGCTGCCAAACGGAGAGGCGTCTTTGAAGCCAAATTTTGTAGTGCTCGTAAGCGTGTTAGCATTATGGTCCCTCCGGGGCCCCTTCATCATCTGGTATCTGGGACATTCTCCCATTTGGATGGCATAAAAATAATCTATACTCTTTCCTGGGGATGAAAGATTTCCACAGATTTAAGCTAAGTACACAGGTGGTGCTCTGTACATGATGAACTCTTTGAATGTCATGAGCCAGTAGTACAAACAGAACACATGTACCTTCAACTATTTTTTTTTTTTTTTTTTAAGGTATAGGGTATAGAAGGAGCTAGAGGGGAGGAAAATGTTACGTAAGGAGTGCAATCTTAGACTATGTTTAATATGTGCCATCAGAAAATTCACTGCCACGGGTCTTTTTTTTTTTTTCTTTTAAATTATTGGGATTGTAAGAGGTTTAGGATTTTCTTCTTTCCCTCCTTCTCCCTCTTGGAATTTAGCAGAGGGTTTTCATGTCCCTTACTAGAAGAAAGACTAACGTAGGCCAGGCCAAGCAAGTTCACACTCTTCAGGGATCTCTTTCGAATTGCTGCCAGTTTGTCACTAGGAAGCCGTGGTCCTCACCTTGGAATCTGCATAGCCTCGCTTTGCGTTTGTAATAAGACTCTCCTTTCTGCTGTCACCTACTTCCATAGCCTTCTCGAAGGGATGAGGCTGTGCGGGAGAAACTCAGGTCAGCATAATGTGCGATGTACCTCGGTAATGATTTTTTCAGTGTTTTCTGGAACTAACTTCAGGGACAACAGTGAGTATATGTGCAAATGATTTTCTTTAAAAAAACAAACAAACAAACAAACAGATGAATACATTGGTTTAGTGTTTGTTCCTTTATTTCTTCCTCCCTTTCTTCCTTTCTCGATCCCTTTTTTGAACTCCCTGGAATGATGTCTAGGGTCAGTCTCAAAGGGGCGGGAGGAAGGATTTATTTGATTTCTGTACTTTATGTCAGCGGTTCCCAGACCCGAGGAACTTCATCAACTCTGGATCCTGGTTTCATTTTCTGATTGTTTGGGGTGTGGCCTGGGCTTTGGAATTTGTTGAAGATCTCCAGATGACTCTAATATATACATAGGCAAGTTTGGCAGCGCACTGCTTTCTGTGTATGTATGGCTGATAATGAAGATAGCAAGGGCAAGTCTTAGCACAGATGTACTTGACTTCTCTAGTCCTACTTTCTCGCTCCCAATTTTATGCCGAATCTCCCTGGTATGCTCTCACTTCCTTTTTCACAAACACACACGAACTTTTGGGATTAAAAGAAGCCCAAAATTCTGACCCAATTTTTTTTTTAACCCCCTTTCTTCTGGAAGGAGGACAGTGGGTGAGCACTACCTCTCGGGTTTTTTGTTTTGTGTTTAAGATTTTATTTATTTATTTATTTGACAGAAAGAGATCACAAGTAGGCAGAGAGGCAGGTAGAGAGAGAGGGGAAGCAGGCTCCCTGCTGAGCGGGGTGCCTGATGTGGGAATTGATCCCAGGACCCTAGGATCATGACCTGAGCTAAAGGCAGACGCTTTACCAACTGAGCCACCCAGGCGCCCCCTCAGGTTTTCTTAGACACCCCACTGTTGCCTTAAAAAAAAAATTGACTCAAATTTTAGAAGGTATTGAATTAAGACTTTGAAGCAAACAAACATTCACGCAGCTAGGAGGGAAAAGAACAGAATTCTCACTATAGACCCTCGATTCGCCGTAGGAATTGAACTTCAGCTTCTGACACTGAGGTCCGAACCACACACTGTGGTGCTCAGCCTGCGTCAGACTGTTTTCCTTTTGCTCTTTCTAAATGATGAGAGGACATTAAAAGAATAGTTGAATCATGTTTTTGTTTTTCAATATGTAATGCTAGAGGAGAAGAGAAAGTAGATTTCTCATCTCCTAAAACGAAGTACGTTTGCAATAAAGTTCTGACTAACACTTAACCTGGCATTTTTTCATTTATCTCGGTTATTGCTTTTTCACGTGTCTCGTGGTTCCTGTAAACATGATTTTCCCTCTGGATCTAGATACAAAGCAAAGGCTATGAAGGATAGTGTTGGTATCCAAGCATCTTGCTTCCGATGTTTAGCCTTGAGAAATGTATTTGAGCTTAAAAGAAAAGTAATAGGTTTGCTTGGATTTTCTTACCTTTCCTTCCCATTCTTCTACTGCACCTGTGGAGAGCCCTCAAACTTGGTGTAGATAGAGATCTGATGTGATTTCACGAAGCAGTGCCGTCACATGACTGACTGCAAAGGCTGCTCTTCTTTCTATTGACATAGTCTTGTAGATTTCCAAAGAGCATGTGCGGCTGCGAGGTCTGTAGAGCCGAATCTGTGAGCACCTGAGCACACCGTCCTCTCTGGTTTAAACGTTTGAATTGGCTTTAGAAGAATCCAAATGATGACTCTACCTGTAGCGATTAAGGAAGAGGGCTTCTGTAAGAAGCTTGGGTAGTTCTTTTCTTCTGACCATCTAGAAAGATAGAGATATTTTTATAAATTTAGCCTTTTCCTAGCAGATTTATCACTGTGATCAGGGACTCTCTTTTTGGCTGATTCATTGAAAAGTCCATTTATTACCAATAATTTCAGTTTATATTCATGGGAAAGGACAGTGCTGAGGCCATAAATGTCTTGTTTTTGTCTTCTCAGGTTTGTTCCTCTTCTGTAGCTATTCAAGTTAGGAAATAAAACTTGTAGGGTTCCCTGTCAAATTTTGGATTGAATTTTAAAAGAAAAATTGTAAGAATGTAATTTGGGGAGGAAGGGACCTTGTAGAGGTTATTCAGAGCTGTGGTTTGCTGTTTGCTGTTTTTTATTTAAAAGGGATTAAGGGTGTGCTCTTTCTTAAAAATGCTACTTCTGTGTTTTTTCAAATACTGCTAACGTCTGCTGCTTTGCCCCCCTCTAAGACTTTATTCTTCTTCTTGCTAATAATGACAACACTTAAAAGTGTATTTTATCCCAAGTCTTCCATGAAATCTTTCTTTCCTTAAACTTTTTTCTGCTGTAAAGATAGAACATGTTTATTTTAACAAGAAAATCCATAAAAGTATAGTTTAGAGAACAAAATTCACCTATAATTCTACAGCTCAGAGATAAATACTTTTGATAATATCTTCTGCCTGCCTTTTCCATTGCCCCGCATGGCTCAGAACAGACTTAGCTTGCTTTCGTTTACTTGACATTGGATTATTCCCTCTTTGGTCTTTGTAAAAATTCTTCAAGCACACATTTTAAAGACTGGATAGAAATTGATTTAGTAGATGTACCATAATCAGCTGAACTATTTTTCCATTATGCATCCTCTGGATTGTTTCCAGAATTTTGCTATTGTAAATAATGCTTAGATGAACATCTTTGATCTTTCTCTATATTTGAGTATTTCTTTGGAATGAGGCTTTACAATGACCATTCCTGGGTCAGACATAAGGACAATTTTTAGTTCACAGTCTTATCTCCAAGTGACGGCTTAGAATGGTGGTTTTACGCTCACTGCTGCTGTCTGGGAAATGAGCATCTCACTGCACTGTCATTGTGTTGTGGAGTCTTAGTTTTAGAAATCTGTTAATTACTTGGAAGAAAACATATTGCTTTGTTTCATCGTTTGGTAGGGTTTTCTCCAAATGTTTATTAACCGTTTGTTGTTCTAACAGTTGCTGAGTCAGCTTGGGAATGTGTGTGTGTTTCTTGATCAACGTCAATGGGCTTTTTATAGTAAATGTAATAACCCTTTATCTGTTCTATTATAACTCTTTAAAGATTCCCTGCCTAATTTTTGCCTTTTCTACTTGAAATAAGAAGAGCTTGAAGAAATCATTTAGCTTAATGGAGGACTCACTCATTTAACCAACATTTACTGAATGTTTTCTGTGTATTATGTGCCAGGTACGGGGGTATATTAGTGAACCAAACAGACAAACATGCCACCCTCTGTAAAACTTCTATTCAAGTAAAAACTCCTGCAGTGGCTTGAGGGCGAGAGGGGTGGGAAATGCCAGGAGCCGTCAGTTTTAAATGGGATGGTTAGGATTAGGCATAATGAGAATAGGGCATTGGAACGAGGTCTGGATTTATTGTTTTTACTTTTGTAGAATCCTTGTTTTTAGCTGTGATCTTGTCACTAGGCCTGTTTTGTCTTTTTAATGAATCAGGTTGAATTCTGTGCTATGCAGGTTCTCTCCTTTTTCGGAGAGCCAGCAGCAGTGGCCAGGGTCAGGAAGGCTTCATTCCCATTGCAGGAGGGTTTTGGAGGTAAGCCTCCCTGCCTGGAGGCATCAGTCCTTCTGCCTGAGGTCAGGCCCCGCCAGCTGCGGCACCAGAGCGCTCACTGAGACGCCTGAGCCGAGGTGTGTAACTGACAAGAAGTTCTGTAAACTTGAGCTGAGGCAAGAAGAAAAACCGGAATGATGCCTGCTCACCACTTGGTAGAAATAATCGATTCTACACAAAGCCCTGGTGTTCGGTGTTCTGGGTTTTTGTTGTTGTTGTTGTTGTTTGTTGTTTGTTTTCCTGGTGTTCGGTGTTCTTAGATAGAGGAAGACAGGAAGAAAAGTCTTAAGAGTGAGTTTCACCTTTCATTATTTATATGTTGAAGTTGTTTCTTTTTTTCTATGTTGGACGTGCCCCTCCCCCCATCATCCTCTCTTTTGCCTTCTCTACTTGTACGTCTCCCCCATGTTCTTAATTTTAGAATTTGATAGTGTTGCTGGGTGTGATTTCTGCTCTGGCGTACCCACTGCGGTAGCTTTTTGGAGCTGTGTTCCAAGGCCATTCATATTTTCGAATGAGACTATGTTGTTTTGTCCTTCATCACTCAAGTCTGAAAGGCCATTGTCACTGTTTTGCTGATAAAGAACTCGAATGCAAAGGAGAAGACACAGTGGTAAACCAGACAGCCTTCGGAGCTGGGCTGCCTTGAAAAGGAACATGGGATCATACAGAAGTTCTTTCTTTGGGTTCATTCAAATTGATGGATTCTTTAAATTGTATGTCTAATTGTACTCATTTTTTATAGTTTAGTGCAGATAGGTTTAAGATTCTCGAAACTAATGAACATTGATTTCTTTCACAAGTTTGGAGACAATTGTTGATTCATAAAACATGACAGGAACTTTGGGTAATTGTCCACTGTAGGACTATTTTTCTTCGTTGCGTTCCTATTGCTTTGCTATCGGCAGTCATTAAATTGATTCAATTTTAAATCTGAATGAGAAATTAGTGTATTCTTATGAATGTGCCTCACATAAATTTTAAATGAAGTGTTTGACTTTTTCATTCAAATCAAGTTGGCAAAGAATTTTAATTATTGGCTGAGTTACGAGATTCAGTTGACGGTTTAAGATTACTCAAATCTGGTTATACTAAGAAATAAATACAATTAGATGCTTACAAACGTGTAAATCTTAAACAGGAAGCGAGCTATAATTGTTTAATCAAGGGACTTCCTCTTTTTTTTTTTTGCCATGCACAGTTCTCTTAATAACCCCTTATTTAAAAAAATAGCCTGACCTTTTGGCAGTGACTGTGGGAGACTCACATGCTGTTAGGAAAACTGAAACAGCACCCCCATTCATCGTCTTTCAGGCTTTCAGTTACACAAACATTTATATCTCATCATCGTCACCTACTTTTTTTTTTTAAGATTTTATTTATTTATTTGACAGAGAGAGATCACAAGCAGGCAGAGAACATCACCTACTTTTAAAAAGTCTATTGTCCCCCCCTCCCCCCCCACCCTTCCTTCCCTCTCCCTACCCCTCGCTCACCTCTGTCTCTGAATACTGTGGCAGAGGCAGTTTCTCTGGACAGAGTCATTGCGCTGGTCCGGTTGCACCTGTAGGATACTGTCACTGACGGGGGCTGAGCTGCAAGGTTTCAGACTGAATGTCTGTTCCTCCTCGTCCTTGGGCAGGTGGTAAGCCACGCCACTCTTGAACCCAGCAAAGTACAGTGCTTCCAGATGAAGCCACCGTTGCACTCGGTCCTTGTCAGTGCCTTGCTTTCTTTTCCCCTGCCATCAGGTGGGGGAGGGGAGGCACGCTGCCGTGGGATGGCATTAAGTGATCCACCATCTTCTGATGGCTCAGAATAACGAGGAAGGAGCCACTTTTGGCTCATGAATGTGTGGATTTACAACTTTAAATAAGTCCTACCAAACACGGTCTCCTAACATGACTTCCCCTCTCTCTGTTTCATTTCCCATCTTTGGGACCAGAAGTAGTTCAAATTAGATTTGGAGAGCTGAGCATCCGCAGTAAGTATCATTTACCTTCTACAGCAGGTGTCCCTGAAGATCTTAAGTCAATTAAACTTATTTCCATGCACTTCTATTAAGTTGTTGTTCTAAGAATAAAGCTTATTTTTTATCCTAACATTATTATATAAGCATTATATATTTGGAATATACAGAAAGCAGAAGGGAAAAAAGTTATCCATAAGTTATCTCTGGGGGACAGATGACTAGTGTTGGCATTTTCTTGGATTTCTTTCGAGCCTTTTCTCTATGATTTGTTTTTCCTTTTCATCTGCCTCTTTTGCCCACACATAATCATACTGTGTATATCTGTGATCACGTTGTTTTCACTTAATACATGTTTTCAGTTGTTACCGTAAACTTTTACACACACATTTAAAGGCTGCATGGGGTCTTTTGAATTTACATAGCATAATTTAATTAGTAACCGTTATCTGCTTTTTTAATACATGCGCTTTAAAAGTCTTTGCTTTTTATTATTTATTTATTATTTGACAGAGAGACAAGGAGAGAGGGAACACAAGCAGGGCGCATGGGAGAGGGAGAAGCAAGGCTTCCCGCCGAGTAGGGAGCCCGATGCGGGGCTCGATCCCAGAACCTTGGGATCATGACCTGAGCTGAAGGCAGACACTTAACGACTGAGCCACCCAGGTGCCCCAATTTTTTGCGTTTTATTTAAAGACTTATTTATTTTTTCAGAGTGAGGAGTGTGTGCACGTGCAGACATGAGCCAGGGGAGGGGCAAAGGGAGAGAGTGAGCGAGGGAGGAACAGACTCCCCACTGAGTGTGGAACCCCACACAGGACTCGGTTCCATCACAACCTGCGCCATAACCAAGGGCCCGATGCTCAACTGACTGAGACACCCAGGCGCCCCTAGAATTCTTTGCTTTTATCAACAATGCTGTGACCCACATCTTTGCACAACATTTTGTCCACATCTGGGTGTTGTTGACAGAAATAAGGTTATGAGGTTAGAAACACTGGGTGTCATTTTCAATTTACTGGGTTGTGTGGGAGAGCAGGCCTTTTATTTTTCTAACTTTTCTGATATACTGAAAAGCTGCAAGAATAGTACAAAGAAACCCGTATTCCTTTTATGCAGACTCACCTCTTAGTGACCTTTTGCCCCTTTTATTTAAATGCTGTTTTGTTTGTGTTTATGAACACTTCCTGCCTCTTGTCCTCCATCTTTCTCTATGCATGTTTTTCTTGAACCTTCTGAGAGTAAGTTGCATACATCATGTCCCTTTGTTTCCACATACTTAGGAGGATTATTTCTAGACAATAAGAACATTTTTTAAAGACTTTATTTTTCAGAGAGAGAGAGAGAGAGAGAGAGCGAGTACACAAGCAGGGGGAGCTGCTAGCAGAGTGAGAAGCAGGCTCCCTACCGAGCAAGGAGCCTGATGCAGGACTTGATCCCAAGACTCTAAGATCATGACCTGAGCTGAAGGCAGATGCTTAACTGACTGAGCCACCCAGGCGCCCCAAGAACATTTTCTTATGTAACTACGATACAGTAACCAACTTCAGAAAACTTAACATTGGGGCGCCTGGGTGGCTCAGTGGGTTAAGGCCTCTGGCATTGGCTCAGGTCATGATCCCAGGGTCCTGGGATCGAGCCCCGCATTGGGCTCTCTGCTTGGCAGGGAGCCTGCTCCCTCCTCTCTCTCTGCCTGCCTCTCTGCCTACTGTTATCTCTCTCTGTCAAATAAATAAATAAAATCTTTAAAAAAGAAAAAAGGAAACTTAACATTGACCTAGGCTTTAATCTTCTGTTCATATTTTTGTTTGGTGAGTTGATCTGAGAGTACCCTTTAGAGCCTCACTTCCCCCTCCAATACAGCCTCCATTCCAGGAGCACCTACTGCATTTAGTTTTGATGTCATCTTTAATGGGGGAGCAGTTTTTCGGGCTGTCTTTGTCTTACAGGACATTGACATTTAAGAAAAAATAGCCCCCTTCCCTTTTTTTTAATAAGAGGTCCTCATTTGGGCTTGTCTGATATTTCCTCCTAGTGAGATTAGGGCTGTGTATTCCCAGCTAGAATAATAATACTTCAGTGACCTGTTCTTCTCAAGGAATTACATGGAGAGACACTTAGCGCTTTGCCCTTGGTTGGTGATCTTTGGTTTATCTGGTCAAGGTGTTGTCTGATTTTTTTTTTCCTACTATATAGTTACTATATTTTCCCTCAGAACTAATAAGGAATCTGTAGGGACAGACATACTTTAAGATTCATGCAAGTATCTTTTCAAAAATTTCTCCTTGGATTTCATCTCTATCTCTGATTCTTACAAGATCTAGGCTTTTCTGTGATGATTTTGTGACTATCGCAATCAACATTTACCAGTCGGTAGTTCCTTCCATCTATTTGTCTATATATCCATTGTCTAACATCTTTCTATTATTGGTATTGACTCATTGACTGCTTTTAATGTTTTATTATTTACTCCTTCTCTTAAATATTTTTATGCTCAGATTCTCCTAGATTTAATCAGGGGGAGCCCTTTGAGATTGTCTTCTGTATTCTTTGGAGATGCTGCCATCATTTTTCTGAGCACAAGCTTTTTTTCTGATACAACATTCTGGGCTCATTTTGTACCTTCTCTGCTATAACCCTGTAATCGACCGTTTCTCTGATGATTTCTGGCTTCTTCTAAGGAGTGGTTTTAGAAACTAGTACTGGGGTGCCATGTGTGTTACTTACTAATGGCGGAGATTCCCTCTTGCGCCGCTGTAGGAATTAGCTACACACATGCGTGCACACATGCCATGTTTTAGAAATCCTGGATTCCCACTAGTACTTCCAAGTCCAATCCATTCCCATAGGGGGCTTATCTCCATTCTATATTTAATTCTCCTTCCACAGTGAAAACCCTGGCTCCTAACACATTTACTCATTTACTCAGTCCTCTAGCACGTCTAAAAATAGGTTCCGAATTGTTTCACCCGCATGACTACAGAAAACAAACCTAAAAAATGTTCTGGATGTGTTTGCTGTTTTCCCTCTCTGCCTCCTGAGCATAGAGTATATAGTAAAATACTACGATCGTACAAGTATTTCTCTTTTTCTCCTCTCCCTTCACAGTGGTCATGTTGTGAATTTGAAGTCCATTTGCCTTCATTCCTTCTGTTTGCTTTCAATCTTAGGTCTTCATTTTTTTTTCTCCACAGTTGTTTGTTTGATATTAAATTTTGAATACGCAAACCACGAACATGCTTCCCAAATTCCAGACTCCATACGGAGGTGTCCTGAGGGGGTCATCCATACAGGAAGTTGGTCCTTTAATGAAAGGAAATGTGATTCATGCTTTGAAAGTTTAAAACCATCTTTCTTCTTCGTCGTCTTCTTCATCATCATCATCGTCGTCTTCTTCTTCATCTTCTTCTTTTTTTTTTTTTTAAGATTTTATTTATTTATTTGACAGACAGATTACAAGTAGGCAAGAGAGGCAGGCAGGGAGAGAGAGGAGGAAGCAGGCTCTCCATGGAGCAGAGAGCCCGATGTGGGGCTCGATCCCAGGACCCTGGGATCATGACCTGAGCCGAAGGCAGAGGCTTTAACCCACTGAGCCACCCAGGCGCCCCCATCTTCTTCTTTTTAATTACACCTACTTTTCAAGAACTCAAAGGGAACAAAAGCCACACGTGAGGCTTGTAGGCAGCCTGAGTGTTGTATAGAGCAGAAAATGAGAAACTTTGGTTCACAGAAGGGGCAACTGCCAAGTACTTCGTGACCTTGTCTTTCCTTAACCCCTTTGTCCGTGCATCCTGGGGACTGGGTTCTCTGATTCCAGGTACTATTGCCACCTGCTTGGCTTCTTTCTTTTCAGACTCCTTTGTAAGCTTACCCATGATCTTTTTCACTAGTTTCTAGTCTTCTAGTTGATATCTGAAAACCTCTCTGCATGGTGGGCCTATCAGGTGTATGCATTTCTCAAGAGTCAGGCTCCTGATTAAATGTGTTTTCTTTAAAACAAAAGGGTTTAAATTGTATTTAGTGTTCAAGGTTGACCTGTACTCGGGCTCCACGTGGGATGGGAGTGTGTTCCTCCCATGCTGGGTGGTGAAGCTTAAAGCTTCCCTCAAATCTTTGGAATTTGTGGAGGTTGCCCATGAGCTTTTCTTTTATCTTCTTGTCCAAAATTACAGTTAGGTTTTGTGGCATGATGGACTCCCCAACAGTTAAAATCCCGCGTGACTGAATGAACGCCACGCAGCTTCGGGGGAGATTGTGTTCCAGGACCGACCTTGATTAGTAGAATCCGGGGTACAACAGACTTCGCAATTGCTCTTTCCACTCCCGCAGGTAATGCTGTTCCAGGTAGCCACGTCATCTTAATGTGTGCACGAGCCCACGTCTGTGTTTTGTTGGGAAGATCCCAGTGCACAGCAGAGAAGCAGCTTGGATACCAAAGGCACTTTAGACTGAGTGTCTGGGGGGTTGTCAGCAAGCTTTCTTTGTGTATTTGAGACCGGGCTGTTGTGTCTGTTGTAAGTCAGAGAGTGTAAAATGGGTCTGAAAGGAGGGCGCCTTTGTTCAGCCTCTTCAACTGCTCTGCGGAGCCCTCTGAATGGCAAAATTAAGGCTTCTATCTCCTTGTGGTGGGGAAGGATTTTCTGAGGAAATGTGAAATCTTCTTGAGTAAGTTAGCCCCTGGGCTGATAGGTCCCAAGCTGAGGAGTGTAGGTTTTCTTTACCCCTCTTTGATTCTTCCAAGTTTCCAAGCTTCTATAAACAGTAAAAAATTTGGCTTCATAGCAGCGTGACCTCCAGTACGTTCCAAGACAAACTTAAAAACCATTATTTTGAACGCACACAGAAGAATTGAGATGATCGTCGCAAGTGTGTCCCCTGGTAGAATCCTTCCAGTGACACTGCATAGCTAGGCGGAGGCCTTGCTTTCCAGCCCGATTCCCCTCCGAGAAATTAATAAATGGGGACCCGCGCTCAAGGTACTCACTCGTGGGGAAAGCTTTGCGGTACCTTTTTTGTTTCACTCAGGAGCAGCAAATCTTATTTCTACATTTAATATTTTTTAACTTGTCTCGTGGAGCTTCTCCCCCACCCCCAGCTTCGTTTACTGTGTCTGTCGTGTTTATCTGTTGTTTTTGAATTTTTTTAATTGAAAGCACACCTTTAAAAACACACTTTTGAAAATAAATCTATGCTGTTCAGCTGGGTGGTAAAAACTAAAATGAGTATGAATGTATGTTTTCTGTAAGGGTTCTGAAAGCAATAATGGGATCTCTTTAAGCTCTACTGTATAGGAAGGCGAGCGATCCATCAAAAGCACAGTCTTGGATTCGGGTCTTCTATTTAGATTAGGAATGTTAAGAAAGATGGATGGTAAATGTCTTTTAGCTGCATTGTCCCCCAAACCTGAAATGAAATCTAAAGACTCTCAAAGAAGGTTTCAATTACACTAGCAAATGACTTGAACAAGGATTGGGTAAGGGGAGGTCACGGGCCAATGGAATGCCAGTTGTGGATTTATATTGTTTAAAATGAAAACATTATTTCCATTAACCCCTTTCCACTAACACCTCCACCAGAGTTATTTCCAGATTGTACGTTTGTAGGTGTTAGTCATATTTGATAGAAATACCTTATCACCAGTGTGAATTGCACAGCCTGTCCATGGGTGTATTTTTTTTTTTTTTCTTCCCGGCCCAATACATAAGCTGAGGTTTCATTTGGCTAATCCTCTAGAGAGATACTGGCATCCCTGTGTTCTCCAGACTTGATTTTAAAATGTAACAGTAAGCTACCCAGTTGCAAAGAAGCATTTGTAAACGTTTTAATTAAAAAGAGAAGGAATGGATTCTGTGTTGTGGTTTTCCACGATAACAGCTAGCCGACTGCCAACTCACACTGTGTACTTGAGTTTAGGGAGCGAAAATTCTGGGTTTCAGGGTGACTCTCAGAGATTTGCCCTTAACTGTCGATGTGGGTTTTAGTGTGGTTTTTTGCCCTCTCACTGCAAATGGAGAAGAGAGTCGGTAAGCAGAAGCTGAAGCATCCTTTTAACGAGTTGGCTGTAGCGTGCCATAGTGTGTGCTCACGGCAGACACTTTAAAAGAGCACCATTAATTTGAATAAAACAGGAGAAGGTAGGTACTTTGTACATCCATAAAGCACTGAAGGGGATAAATCCAATTATCTGTTCAATATTTAATGGCCATAAAGTTAAAAATTTTAAAGGCAGTACCTCGGAGACTGCTTAGTCAATTCTGTCCATATTATTTTTGACATTCAAAAGTCAAGGTAGAATAGCCGTATTGACGACAGCACTCATCACACCGGTGTGCCCATTTAGTGGCAATGACCCTGGGATTGGTGTTTCTCTACGCAGCTGAAGATCAGTTGCATTTTTCCCCGCCCCAGGAACTCTATGGGATCCTCGGAGTCTACTGAGCTCCTGACTCTTCTTTTCAGGTCTTTGCTGTTGGTTCTTATGAAAGGTAATCAAGAATGGTTGCCTAAAATAGCGGAAAACAGAAGAACCAGAAGAAAGATCAGCTGTTTGAACTGAAAAACGGCTGTTAAAGAAAACAGGTTTTTAAAAATATATTTTAAAACTTCTTATCTAAGAAATTCTCTTCAATCCCAAACCTGTTTTTACAGATTTTTTTTTTTTTTTAACACCGTGCCTATTTCCTAAGCAAGTTGTGAAGGAAAGATAATTTATTAATTTCGCCACCTCTGTCCATTCTTTTCTGCAGCCCGGTTTAGCTAGTGAGGCAAGTGGGCACTGCTCTGTGGTTCAAAGGCAGCTGGACCATAAAGCTTCGAAGAAAATCGATGCACTAGCGACGGTTGGAATGAATGTCAATATGACAGAATGATTTCGTGATAGGGTGAAGCTTTATTCTTCTTGCCTATTAGCCAGTGTAGGATCCTAATTAGTCATTAACATCCTCTCACCTTGTATGGCCCGAACTATGGAAGCATAACTGATATTTCAGAGGGTCAGTGTAGCTGTCTTTCTACTTACTCCCTTCTGCTTTACATATTTCCTCTTGCAGGGCATGATGCCCTTTTGTACATTTCTGCCATAGAACTGTGTGCTCCGTGGGCATTCGATCTCTTTCAACGTGGCTATGGTTGCCTGTAGCTCTTTATGTTTTTATTAAGCCGCACCCTCCTCCTTTTTTTAAACTAATACTATGTGACATGGAGGTTTACTATTAAAATGTTGTAAGAGGAATCGTGGGGCGCCTGGGTGGCTCAGTGGGTTAAGCCTCTGCCTTCGGCTCAGGTCATGATCTCCCCGTCCTGGGATTGAGCCCCGCATCAGGCTCCCTGCTTAGTGGGGAGCCTGCTTCCCCGTCTCTCTGCCTGCCTCTCTGCCCACTTGTGATCTCTGTCTGTCAAATAAATAAATAAAATCTTTAAAAAAAAATGTTGTAAGAGGAATCGTGCAGGAAGACCACTTCCACAGAGATTAAGAAGCAAAAGTTAATCTATTACGAGAATTAGGAGAGGGTGATGGGACACTTCCTTTTGTTCTGTTTTGTTTGGTTTTCTGATAAGAATTTCAAGGTCTTCCCTGTTGTGCATGCTTTTCAGGAGTCTGGTTTTCCTTGGGAACGCTCATCAAGTCCTTTATCTTTTTCTTATTTTGCTACCCTTTTGCCTTGAAAAGGACACTTAGTGTGTTTCACTAGATTTTCAAATGCAAATTTAGCTTATTCCTGTCACATGGATGGTCTCTAAGGATGGTACTCTCTGAAATCTACAACCATTTAGTGTTCTTGGATCTTAAGAGTTTTAAGTGGATTGTTCCCTGTTTTGTTCCAAGTGTCTTGAATGATTTGGCTGTTAAACCCGCAGAAGCCATTGTTTCCTTAGTGTTATATGAGGAGAATAGAGGTAAGGAAATGATTTCCTGGATAATTCAAAGAGAAGATTTAACATCCAAATCCCTACCATGCTACTACATGGGGACTTCCAAATCAGCTTATGTTGCAACTCAGCATGACAATTGTTCAACTCATTTATTTTTAAAGAGCTTTTATATGTGATACATGTTAAAAGAGCCCAGAAGAGAGGGACTTTTAACACCATTCTTCCTGACTGGCTCTGAACTTGAAATAGGTGGGCACTTGATATGTGTTTGCTCCCTTGTGACCACCCAGCCCTTACACCATAAACTTGTTGAGGACAGAAACCCTTTCTTATGTAAGTATATTTCTAAAGCAGTGTTTTCTTCTTTGTATGACTTTAGGCCCTATCTTTATGTTGCCAACATTATTATTTACATGATATTTCCTTCTAAGTTGACTTTTATTTTCTAAATCCAACCTCATCCAGATCAGTATTTGCCATGAAATTACAGGTTTGTGTGGGCTTTATTTTCTTTTAATATGTTTAAGTTAAAATCTCAAATGTTAAAACCGAAAATGTTTTATTTCTGTACCACTTAAGATCGATCCGCATAGCACACTTGAGAACCGGTGTCTTAGCATTGCCTTGCACATTCTCAAATTCAGTGAGTATTTAATTGTGTAGGGCAGAAAACAGGGTTATTGCGTACTTGGTGTGTCAAGTACTGTTTGCAATACTTCATATAGGTTTTCCCATTTAATCTTTTTAATAACCCACTGCATAAGATGTCCCCGTTTTGGGGGCGCCTGGGGTGGCTCAGTGGGTTAAGCCTCTGCCTTCAGCTTAGGTCATGATCTCAGGTCCTGGGATCGAGCCCTGCATCGGGCTCTCTGCTCAGCGGGGAGCCTGCTTCCCCCCCACCCCCCCCTTCTGCCTGCCTCTCTGCCTACTTGGGATCTCTCTCTGTCAAATAAATAAATAAAATCTTAAAAAAAAAAAAAAAAGGTCCCCGTTTTGCAAATGAGAGGACAGGCTTGGTGACACTCCCAAGGTCAAATGGCTTAGTGAAAATCAGAACTGAGATAGGAACCAGGCCCCTCAGATTCCAAAGTCTGTCTTTGCTACATGTTGCTGACTCCCACTGATTAATGAATGGACCTCGTGTGTCCTCTGCTTTTTGTTACTCCTTTGTGGATTGAAAGGGTTTTCTGAGTGGTATTTATAGTTTGTGATTTTCCTCTGGAATTGTAGTTTTCATGACTCTGAAAGTTACTACCTTCCTTTTAAAAGGGCTTGTGCGAAGGGGAGCCTCTCCACACTTCCTTGATTCTTTAAAAGTTTCATTAGTTAAAAATATAAAGCAATTAAGTTCCTCACTTGAGTTCATGCTGGTCTCTCTGTGTGTAATCCTTTATTTCTTATGGCCTGAATCACTGCAACACTTTGGGGGATGAAGCTTGGGGACAGTCCTATCCAATCCCCCATCCTTATCCAAGACGACACATGTGTGATCGGCACACCTAAAACCTTTACTTGATTACCGCCAGTTACGCAGTCTCACTACTCGGGTAACTGTTATAAAACTGAGAGGGCTTAGGGTAATAGGTCTTCCAAGACTAGTTTCCTAGTACTTAAAGGTTGCAATGTAGTCTGATGCTTGCTTACTTAACTTTTTTTTGGTGGTGGGAAAGAGAAAAAAAAAAAAGCTTTAAAATTACTATTTGCCTTTTGATAAACTCAGAAAACATTTTATATTTCCCCTTAAGTCATTTGGTTGCCATTTCAGATAATCATTAGGGTTCTCTCTTCATTCACCTGATGGTATACCCCGTGTTTAACGGGATCGCTTACACTGGTGGATGGTTTAATGTTTTGAAGCTAGCACACAGTAGCACTTTGCAGAGAAAAATCGAAACTGACATGTGAGAGATGTGCCTGGCTTGACATGGGCATCAGATCCAGTGTGGTTTTGTGAAACTTCTCTTTAGCTGCTAACTGAGCATTTTATATTTCTTTTTCTAGCTTGTACTCCTCTTGGTTTCCTGTCTGACTTACTTGCCATATTCATATTACATATTCTAAATTAAGGGCAATGGGGAAATGGCGGAACTGGAGGTTTCCCTTTCTGAGCGCCGTCAGGCTGTTCCGGTTCTGAATGGGATGGGGCTGTTGAACCACAGGAATCCGTGTTGGAACTGGTGCATCTGCAGATCGGCTATTTTCACCCCCATCAATTTGGCCTCTATCTGTTGATTTCACTATATGGTCTACACTGAAGGGGGAGGAAGAGGCTGCTTTCTTGTTACTTTCTCATAAAATTAATTGGTGCCTGAAACAAATATTATTAAAAATACTGTATTTTATAACACACCAAGATGATGGATAGTTTCAGTACCGAGCTGATTTCTGTGTGTTTATGTCCATCAACTCATAAAATTGAGAAACTAAAATGAGTCATAATTTTTAGTTTTAGTCTCCCGAGCTAAAGTTGGTCAGGGATGGTGACCACATAGTTTTCCTATGACTCAAACAAGCACATAATGCAATGGGCCCGCAACAAGCTTTGCTCGTTTCAGGGAACTGAGTCACCACCACTCTTTCCCTTGTCCACACACAGAATCTGAGTTTTACAATGAAGACAAAAATCTAGTGCAGCAGTTTGTCAGAGAATATTTTAAGCTTCTGTGTTTTGCCTGTTGTTTCCCCCCCCCCCCCACAAATGTGTGAAACGTTGGTATCACAAGACACACAGGCTATTTTTGGTCTCCTAGAATGGAACTCCACCGACCCCATGCCAGACCGAATCCTTCCATGATGTGCTGTTTTCTCCAATCTAACCTTTCTGGAGGGAGGAGTGGTAATACGTTTATTGTCAGTATTGTGAATATTTTAATTGAAGATAAACGAGTTTTCTTTTTAAATGTCTTCCATATTACATATCTTCAGTTTTATTACCCTAATTTCAGTAGATTGGCAAAGCCAGATAAGCCCAACGACCCTAACCTGATTCAGCATTCATTACTGCTGCTAAATCAAATAAGACCTGGCTAATAGAAACATGGCTTGTGCAGCCATTCTTCAATTTAATTAGAATATTGTACATTGTATTGCACTTATATGTGTATACCAGAGACAGAATTTTATAATCAATTTGGAGACACTCCTGCTGCACCCTCTAGCTAGAGAGATTTATCATTCATTGTGAAATCTCCTCTTTGTGGGGGAAACCTGTAAATTATTAAATATCAGGATTGCTTGGAGGAATGGAGCTGGGGCGAGCTCACTTGGATATGCTGTCAAAGGCTAGGAGTTTTCATTCTCATGAGGTGGGCAAAGATTTTCTGCAAAGGGCAAGTTAGTCAATATGTTAGGCTTCACGGACCATACGGCGCCTTTCACAACCCCTCAACTCTGCCGCTGCGGCGCCCCAAAGCTGCCACACACAGTATGTAAACGAACTAGCAAGGCTGTGTGCCAATAAAACTTTATTTATGGGCACTGAAATTTGAATTTTCTATAACTTTCATGAGTTGTGATCTATTAGTCTTAAAAAAAAAATGTTTTTCCCCATCGATTTAAAAATGTGAAAATGAGGGGCCCTTGGCTGGCTTAGTCAGTAGAGCTCTTGTGACTTTTGATCACAGGGTCATGAGTTCAAGCCTCATGTTGGGCATAGAGCCTACTTAAAAAAGGGGTGGGGGGAAGGGATAATTCTTACCTCGGGTCCACAGAATAGTGGACAGTGGGCTGTCTTTTATTCATGAACCTTAGCTTGCTGACCCCCGTGCCATCACGTTCCATTTCCAGTATATTTTTATTTTAGTTACATATTCGTATATTTATTTTCTTAGAGGGTTCACTCTGTGTCTTTGCTCAGTTTTCCATGGCTGCTTCCTGTCCTTCTGTTTGCTTGTCTCCGCTCGATGTGGCAAAGGAAAATCAGGGTTCAGCCTCCAATGAGAATTTCTGTTATCCGTTGGTAGTTGCTGTTTAATTCTCGAAGTGCAGACAATGCAGTGCAAACAACTTGCCTCATTTTCACATTCTGGGAGCTGATCTGTTAGTTCTGAGGGTGCTGTCAGTTTCCTGGTGTTACTCTCGGCGCGTGGTCATTAACAACAGCGGAGCCCATAAATTGATGCTAGGTTTGCGTTGTAACTTCTTGGCCCTGCAAACCTGGTGGACAGACTTGCTGTCAGCGTTTGTGTCGATGGAACGAGGCTGAGTTTGGTTGGCTTCATGACTGTCCCCTAACCAGCTAATACCGGTCTCCAATTTTTAGGTTGGGTTGTAAGTCGATTCTTGTTCCAGAAACTTGCTTTAAGACCCGTTCACCCCAGATTTTTACGAGACCATGAATCATTCAAACTTAAGGTTGGCATTGTCTTTTTAAAATGGTTTGCAAGAGGGACGGGATTAATTTATAAGATCCAGATCTTGAGAAATTCTTTTCTCCTACAGTGAAAGTTCAATCTTCTAATAAATCGGAGAGGACTCTGTCATTTGACATTATAGATGCTTGTCTCTTTATAAATATAGAATTAGTCATTTAATTCTAGATGCCATTGGCATCTCTTGCAGGAGTGGTCATACTCTTGTCTTTCTGGAAGACGCCTTCTGGATTCATTCAGAAAAAAGAAAAGCAAGACTGCGGGTTTCTCTCTTGAACAGGGAACTCGAAGGATAGATTGAGGTATATGAATTATTATTGCCCATTGTGATTGAGGACCGTTCGGCTCTGAAGATTGCAAGCAGCTTATTTATCGAATTACTTATTAAATGAGAAACTTAACGAGCTGTGCCGTTTGTGAGTTCAGCTCAGCCCTGATCAGATTACCCTGTGATCTCCTGCAAAAGTACTTGATCAGTCATTGTTCGGCATCCTCGTGGAAGAAAACTTAAAAAGGACGAGTGCTCGCTTTTCCGCTGCACTTTCTTTATTCACCTCTTTGTTGCGCAGTCTCTGTAAAGTGAACGGAATACACCAGATCTCTCCAAAAATGTTCGTCTGTTTCCTTCCCCTCCATAAGCTGATCATTTGCAAACGCGTTGGAAAGTCGTTCTAAGTATCAGAGAGCTTTCTGAGCAACCTCTGCTGGCAGTTTCTTAGGTGGTACACAAAGTTCTGTAGGTCAGCTTGAAATCATAATGCTTGCAAGGAAAAAAAAATTAAAATTGACTTCAAAGGACAACTCTGACACGGTCAATTAATAATTAAAACAGTTTTTTAATGAGCTATGCAATTACCTGTATGTCCCTGGAGATGATGGTTTATGGTATTATCGCAGTGCCCTTTCTTTAGTCATGGCGCATGACATTTGTAATTTAAAGCCGGCTAGACATTAAAGTGACAGAACTTTCATTAACCTTGTCTAAAGTTTGGTGATGACAAATGACTTATAAAACATGCTGTTGTCAAAATAGACCACATGTTTAAGTACCTTAAAAGTCCTATGGGCTCCGAGAGGCTTTGGAGCCTCCGAGAGAGACCACGGCCACCCGTGTCACCTGGAATTACCTGACGGGATCCCCCGTGACTGGCATGATTTCTTCATTCTCAGGTAAGTGGTACCTGCTTCCGATGAGAGCTAATGTACTTTTCATGGCTGTCTGCTTCAGGTGCGTTTCCCTTGGGTTTTGTACCGCCTGACCTTGTTCTCTCAACCAGTGGTTTATGACTGTTGAATAATTTCTTCTAAATCCGCCTTGCCTTGTCAACTTTCAAGTTTTAATTTTTCAGCTTGAAACCATTCCAACAATTAGGTTTTGATTTTTAACTTTTCTGGTATCTTGCTTTTGCATTCTTAGCCATCCGGTTGTGCTGGGTCGTAGCCATCTTGATTGTTTTGTTTTATTTGAAATAAAACATGCTTCCCTCCCTCCCCCAGAATCTGTGTTTCAGCAGCATCCTGTAGTTTGCAGTTTTCTTCATCATATTTCTTTTTAGAGAGGTGTTCTGAAAGTGCTGAAGGAGATCTTTTCTTTCATCCTTTTAAGAGGGCGGTCCTTTCCAACAGTAGTAAATACACTGTAATTTTAATGAACAGGGAGCGTATGCTGGGCACTGCACTAAAAGTTCTATCTTACTTGGTTCCTCAGGGTAACCAGAAGTGGTAATACTACTACTCTACTGACAAATGTGGAAACTAAGGGACAAACAGAGAAAGTATTTATTGTTCTAGAACCTGTAGGTGAGTAAGAATTTCTGAATGACTGGTACCAAAGGTCTTGCTTCCAACCGTTTAGCAACATGGCCTCTCAACTCACTTTGGCTTTTTCAATATAAATTACCTGTTTATTCGCTTTGCTTTCACCTGTGTACAATATAGTAATTTCATCTTTGTACTGTACAACATGCCAGTAAATGAATACCGGCTAGTCGCTCAGTAAAAATGAATGTAATTAACACTGTGAGTAGAAGTTGAAAGGATATCTTATTTGAAAGAAGAGTTAAAAAAATTTATAAACAGGGGTGCCTGGGTGGCTCAGTGGGTTAAAGCCTCTGCCTTCGGCTCTGGTCATGATCTTAGGGCCCTGGGATCGAGCCCCACATCGGGCTCTCTGCTCAGCAGGGAGCCTCCTTCCCCCCCTCTCTCTGCCTGCCTCTCTGCCTACTTGTGATCTTTGTCTGCCAAATAAATAAATAAAATCTTTTAAAAAAAATGTTAACTGTAGTTATCTCTTAAAAAAAAATTTATAAACATCCTGTAACTCAACTAACACAACAGGTAGTTCATAGGTATTTGCTATTAGCATATTCTGTGCATTTAATATGTATGTCCTGGTTCTGTTCTGAGTTTGTCTTATGATTAGTTCCCATAAGACTAAAGGCCACAATACAACATTCACAAAACATTGTCATCTTCCTTTTGATCAATGTCCATACATTTCTTAAACACTACGTATTATGCATTACAAGGTATTAAATACTTTTGTCCTATCCACATATTTCCTATGTTTATATAGTCTAGATTTCTACAGACTAATCTTAACTATTTTTTTTTGGTCGAAGGTGAACACAAAATATAAATGTAAAATTAAGTAATTATCACAAAATAAACACCCCAGTAACCGTCACTCTGGTCAAGAGATAGAATTTTGTCAATACCCAGAAGTCTCCCTCATGTCCTGTCAAATTACTATTCTTCTGTCCTCAGAAACAGCCCAGATTTGAACTTCATTGCCATAGTTTTGTATTTTTGTTTTGCTTTTGCTTTTTTTTTTTTAAGATTTTATTTATTTATTTGACAGACAGAGATCACAAGTAGGCAGAGAGGCAGGCAGAGAGAGGAGGGAGGCAGGCTCCCTGCTGAGCAGAGAGCCCAATGCAGGGCTCGATCCCAGGACCCTGAGATCATGACCCGAGCCAAATGCAGAGGCTTTAACCCACTGAGCCACCCATGCGCCCCTGTATTTTTTGTTTTGCTTGTGACATTTTAACTTATTGTGGAAAATGTCAAATATACGGAAGCAGAGGGAATAGTGTATTGGACCCTCATGTTCCCATCACTCAATTTCAATAACTAACTCATGGCCAATGTTATTTCATCTGTCACCTCACCCATTTTTCCCCCTCACCCTCAGTGGATCATTCTAAAGTAAACTGTTGACATCATATCATCTCATCCATGAAGAGTTCAGTGTGTTTCTCTAAAAGGCAGGATGACTTCTTCTTCTTCTTTTTTTTTAAGATGCTATTTTTGGATGTGAGGGCGATCTGGCTGTGACATCTATCACCCCGTTGATCAGCAGGGTTGATTGGGCTGATGTGGCTGGCTGGGCAGTGTTCCTTTCCTCCCTCACTGCTGCATGTGCGTCCCTCTTGAAGCTGCCTGTTTGGTTGAAGAGGACCACCTTCCCCAGTAGAGGAAGACCATTCTGTGGTCAAGGATATGTGAGTAGCTGTGCTCCCCTGCTAGAACTTTCAAACAAGCTCTCAGGGTCCATTTGTAGGAGACTCAAGGGTAGTCAAGTTCCAAGACTCCAGACACAACCAAGCGAGGCACTGAACTTGGCAGTCTGCCTTTCTAAAAACAACAACAACAACAACAAAAACAAAACTGTTTCCTCAGGGTCAACAATACCCATCCAGTATTCAAATTCTCTAATTGTCTTATCTTTATAAAACTTTTTGTTTGTTCGAATCAAGAGCCAGATAAAGTCCATGAAAAACACCTGGGTGATAAATAGGTCAAGTCTCTCTTAACCTAGAACTTCTCCTTCCATCCTTTTTGTGTCTCCCTTAAAGTTTGTTGGAGAACCTGGATTGTGTGTTCCTTAGAGTTTCCTGAAACCTGATTTGGCTTATTATAGCCTTAAGATGTTGGCTCATATGATTCTTTATTTCTTGATCTCCTGTAAATCAAAGTAGAAGTCTTGTCTGTTACAGGATTGACTTTCTTTTCGGGGGTGGGGATGGGTGTATGAAAAGCAAGAATACTTCACACGTTGGCACATAGTGTCTGTACCTTTCTGAGGTAAGTACTATTTGAAGATCATTCCTTGTAGTCACTCTTTTAACAGGGTCTGCAAAGTGGGGATAACCCTATTCTGCCATTCCTTCATGAAGAGCAGCTTCCCCTCATCATTTACCTCAAGGCGCAGTAGATAGAGGGCAAGAAAATAGGATTCATTCTTGACCTTTATTTACCAACTTTGAAAATAGTTGCTTCTCTAGCATCCTTAAAAGGTTGTCTTAGAGGTTTTCTTTTGAAATCGTAGCTTTGAATATAGTTATGCTTCAATCCATTACAATTATTATTCTATTGTTGCTCATATGATCCTGTTTTTGCCACGGGAGCCTCTTCACGTTGGTTCCTGAGGCCCTTCACCATGATTCTAGAATCTTGGTTAACATACTTCTTTCCTAGTATAAGACGTTCCGGGTTCATTTTATAACGTTTGTTTTTTTTTTTTCCTCAGACCTGGAATAGGCTATTTTTTCTAGGAGCTTGTTCCTTTTAATGGGAAATGTTATTTAGAAACCATAATCTGGGCACTATAGGATGCTTATTGCTTTTGGTTAGATCATTGTTTTTAGATCTTTTTAACGTACAGAACTCAGAAATACAATTTTGCTCTTGTCTTAAAGATAAAATGCACAATGACTTCATCTTGTCTCTTCCAATTCCAATTCAGTCGATATAATTTTTACTTAAAATCAGACATTTACTTAAGTCATGCAGTTGTATTCTCATTTGCTTTTATGCCAGAAATCCTCGTTCCTAATGACACTTCCATTGGGGGTTCTCGAAGTGGGATTACGTCAGACATGCCCTAGCATAGTCTCTGGTGGGTAAAGCTCCGTATCTATATTCTTCAGTTACATGGGCGATTCAGGGGTTCACCAGAAGTGTGGAACCACTCATCTATTTTGGGAACTATTTTATTACAGAGATCCAGCTGTACCCCTTCTTCTCTGACTTGATTGAAGTTGCCTACGTAATCTGAATATTTTTTTCATCATGTAACTCACTGCTCTCTCCATGTCATAGAAGAGACTACATAGTTTTTTGACCTTGTTTTTTGACCCTTGGAATGCTAAAATACAGGTGAACCTCACAACTAAGGCTCTGCCTGAGGCCAGAGGGAGAAATCCTCATTGCTTTGAGCAGAATGCCTCGGACTGGAGTAGATTTGCTTAAGGGCAATGCTGCATTTGATAAAATATCAGAGCAATTTATGTCCTTGTACCCATGTTCTTTTTCTTTCCTCTAATGCAGAAATATTAATTGACAATCAAAGGAATAATAAATACACATCCAAATTCACAAGACTTTGGGGACCCATCTTTAATATTTGGGCAAAGGCAGGCCTGGTTTGGGTTATGCCCTTCATCCGTACTCACCTGAGAGTGCCAGTGCTGTCCTTGTTCTTGTTTCTGTATTCAGAGTCCTGAAATCTGCCTGGTCATCTTACTGCTCACTTAGAATAGACTGAGGGTTCTATGTAGGTCCATCTAACTTTTCATTGATTTTTGTTAACCTGAAAATGATCACATTTTGGTTTAAAAATTTTTCCATTAATTTTGATAATCTTTTAACTTCGTTTACTGTTATCCTTGTTTTATGTTTTTGAATCTGCAGACTTTCACATTTTTTAAAATGTTGTCAAGAAGGAGGCAAAGTGGCCACTGTTGTTCTCACTTAGTGGTATAAAATGGAACTTCAGAGCAGACACTCACCTCTCGGATTTAATTCACATATGTTACAGGTGGTGGGGCAAGTACTCATGCATGATTCGTGATATTCCTTGTTATAAAATACAACTCTTTTTTTTTTTAAGAATTTATTTATTTATTTAGCAGGGAGAGGGGCAGAGGGGGAAGGAGGGAAAGAATCTGAAGCCTGATGTGGGACTCAGTCTCAACCCTGAGATCATGACCTTGAGCTGAAATTAAAAGTCAGGTGCTTAACTGACTGAGTCACCCAGGCACCCCTAAAATACAACTCTTAAAAAAAATCAAAGTAGCTTCCAATATTGCAGTGCAAGTGAAATAATTTTAGGCGAGGTCGAAAACCAATTAGAAGATGAGAGTGAGGGTCCTGCTAAGTGCCAGGGATGGACTTATTTTTAGACTTTGGCACTAAGTTGAGCATTGAGCTTTCTGATTGTTAGCCAAGATGTAAAGGGAAAACTTTGGCTCATATAATACTTACCTGATTAAAGAAAGCACGTGAGTTCACATTGAATGAAGACATTTTCCTGGCACTGATTTCTGTGAAGAATATATTCTATGATCCTACTAAGAGACATTTGTAACAATGAATTATATGTTCAGTGAAGATTTGGTAAAAGATATAAAAATAAACTTCAAGTGGACAGTTTATATACGTTTCTTGACTATCACCTGAATTCATTGGCAGAGTTTTACACTTGATGTATATCAAACATTAGAAGAAAAATGCTAATGGGAAGTATTTATGCTACTGCCAGTGTGATATATGTGTTTTCTATCTTTTTACTTTTATTTGTATCTTCATATTTAAAAGTGATTTTCTTATATAAGTTTAAAATTGGGGCTTTGTTTTTCAAAAAAAATATTCAGTCTGACAGTCTCTGCCTTTTATTTGGGGTCTCTACACCATTTACTCTTAGTATGGTTATGGACATACTTAAGATAATTCATATTGTTTGTTAGATCTGTTTTTCTTTTTCTGCCTTTTGTGTGAGTTGAGTACTTCTTATACTTCCAGTTTATCTCTTCTGTTGGTTTATTAGTTACAACTCCTTTTAAAAACATTTTCATGATTGTTTTAGGGCTTATACTATACATCTTTAACTCATCAAAGTCAATCTGCAAGTGATTCTATACCATTTCATGTGTAGTATAAGGACCTCACATTCTATGCTTCTGTTTTTCTCTCCTAGTAGCCTATGTGCTCCTTCTGTCATACATTTTATTTTTACATACACTATGAAATCCACAACACATTTGTTTTTGTTTGGTTGACTCATTAGCTTTTAAAAACAATTTAAGTATTTAAATTTAAGTATTTTTTAGATAATAGAACATTCTTATACATTTATCTGTGTGGACCATTTTTGTGTACTTTCTTTCTTTAGAAATTTTTTGTAAAAATTTTAGAATTTTCCTAAAAATTTTTTTCCAAAAATTTTTTAGAAATTCCCATCTAATATCCTTTCCCTTTTCCCTGACAACTTTTTAAACATTTCTTATAATGCAGATTTATTGATAACGAATTCTTTCAGCTTTTGTAGGTCTTAACAATTTTTTTAAAGTATTTAACTTCTTTTGCTTTTGTTTTTGGAAGTGAATTTCCCTGCTTAGTCTAGTTTGACAGATATTTTATTTACAAGCTTAAAGACATTTTTCCAATGGCCTTTTTACTTGCAATATCTCTTAGAGAGAAATCCAATATTATCCTTGTCTTTTTTTCTCTCTAGAATATGTCAGTTTTCTCTGGTCCCTTCTAAGTTTTTGTCTTTACCTAATTTTGAGCCATTTTATAATGATGTAATTAGGTATAGTTTTCTTTGTTTTTATGGTTGGAATAATTGAGCTTCTCACATCTATGGTCATCCCATAGCTTAACGATTTTGTTTTGTTTTTATTTCCTTTCTTGTCACTATTTCATTTGGGGCTGTTTTTATTTTGTCCTCAAAGCAAATGGAATATCCATTCAGCTCTTAAATCTTATTCAGCATATTTTTCGCTTCAGAGACACATGGAAGTCTACCTCCAGAAGTTCCATTTGGGCTTTAAAAAAACCACATTCCGTGTATCTAGTTTGAATATGTAGTATACAGTTATATTCTTTTAATCTCTTTCTCTGCTATTTCCATCATTTGTGTCAATCTGGACCAGTTTTGTTTTCTTAATATGGATTTTTTTTTTCTCCTTCTTCACATGTCTACTAATCTTTGATTGGATGCTAGACATGAAATTTCCCTTGTTTCGTGCTAGATATTTTTGTATGTGCTCTTGAGTTTTATTCTGGTATGAAGTCATGTTACTTGGAAATAGTTTGACACTTTTGGTTCTGCTTTCAAGATTTATTGAACGGAAGGGGAGCAATGTTTTATTGAGGGCTAATTATTTTCATTACTGAGGCAGTACCTTTCTCAGTAATCTGATCTATGAAAATGATGAGGTTTTCATTCTGTCTGGTGGGAATAGACACTATTTCTAGACTTGTGTGTGGTACTCATTGTTTCCTTTAACAATTCGGAAGGGTTTTTTTGCCCTAGCCCCAGGTAATCATTCACACATGTGCATGGATTAGTGCTCTGTTGAATGCTTGAGAGGGGCCCTCTGCAGATCTCTGGGGTTCCCCTCGATATAGCTTTCTCCTTCTAGGTTCTTGGTCCTGCAGATCCTAGCTGCTTTGTTCTCCCTGGGTGCCACCTGTTTCCCTCCCCTTTCTCGGCTATGTCCTGAAAACTGTCCAAAAAGTACGTTTGGGGCAGTAGGAAGGCTCACCTCATCTGTTCTGTCTCTCGGGAATTGACTGTCCTTTGTTGCTTTAGTGAAAACCAGTGTTCCTCTCTCTTTCTCCCCCTCCACCACCAGTAGAAGGGTGACTCTGTTTCTGGTTACTCCATATTGGCAGGAAGCAGAAGTCTTTATTAGTTTTCACTGTAGGTTAAATAACCAGTAATTCTGAATTATTTAATGGCCAGGGTGTGGTGACACTGGACATTCACTCTGGGTCCTTCTGACTTTTCCTTTCATAGGTGGTTATATAGGGATCAGGGCAGCAAACTCTAAAACCCAAGTCAGAGATGCATCTGTACCAGTCAGCTTGGGCCGCTGTTACCAAATACCACACGCTGGGTGGCTTAAAGAACAGAAATTTATTTTTCACATGCTGGAGACTGGGAAGTCCAAGATTAAGGTGCCAGCAGTGTAGACTTCATCCTGACACCTTTTCTCTTGGCTTGTAGGTGGGTTCCCTCTTACTGTGTGTTCACATGACCTCTTGGTGCACAGAGAGAGGGCAAAGTCTCTGGTATCTCTTCAAAGGGCACTAATTCCATCATGAGAGTCCTACCCTTGTGACCTCACTAACCCCAGTTACCCTCCCAAAGGCCCCATCTTTAAGTACCATAACCTGGGGGGTCAGGACTCGAACATGTGGATTTTATGGGAGACACAAGCATTCAGTCCACATTAGCAGCCATGAGTGACATCCAGTGTTCTGTGGACTTGAATCTTCATGTCACTTGTGCAGTTTGTGATTGAGGCCTCTGAACCCCACCTCTGCTCTGGCCTTCCTTACTGCTCTAGGAGGCTCCACGGCAATATACGGAACTTTACCCATCAACAGGCTAGAGCCTTACCTGTACTTTTCTGGTGAGAGGATTTTTGTTCCCATAATTCTTTTTGAAGTGCCAGGAACTTACTCAGTTCCACTGGATTAAAGAGAGCAAAATTATCTGCTTGAATCGGGAGCAACTTGTGGGAAGAGATCAGGGCTATGAAGCCTGCTGGAAGATCTGCATTTTTAGGGAGATGACTTCAGCGAGGCTAAGTCCTATCGTAACATCTTAGTCGTAAATGACAGATTTGTTGCCCAGAAAATGCAAGTGGATGGAATCAGCGCTGTGCCTTTTTTCCTGTGGCAGCATTTCAGAATAATGTATCTGAGCTCAATTTTTTTTTTTTTTTTGCTCCTGCTTCTCACTTCAATTCATATCAGAGTCCAAAGCCTGATCAGACAGTGCTGTTTTTTTCTTGCTAATCAGTGCTTGTAGACAGGTGAAATCTGTAAGGATATTAATGAAATCAAAAATCTACCCTGAGCAAGATGGTTGAATTTTATTTCAGTTGTTAATGTTGTATAAATGCAAATGTATTTTTTTGTTGTTGTCAGAGATTCCAAGATGCCGTTAAATTTGTTCAGAATTTTATGTGGCGTCAGGGGATGTTGTATTTTAATTTACTCTGTGAGTTGTTAGCTGTCTTTTCTCCAAACACCGGAGAATGATTTTTTTCTTCCCAGTTTTAAAGATTAATTGAAGAATAAAATTGTGACTATGTTTTAACTAATGCATCTCCTGCCAGGTTTTTGTTGTAGCGAGCAGCGTTATAAAATCTTACGTGTCTAGGTTCTATTACTTGTTCCGAACAACTGTTGAACCACTCCCATAGAATCCTAGAGCAATTTAAAAATACCATCCTAGCCTCCCTGATGTTTTGCAGGTTTGCCCAAGGGTTGCAAAGGTGCCGTAGGAAATATATGCTTGAATGATGGAAATTGCCTTTTAGTGGCAACTTTGCTTGTCGGAGACCTTGGAGGCCCTTTACAAAGGACAGTCTGCTCCTTACAGTGATTCCATGATGCCCTTACTAAGGAAAAGAGCGAGGCCTCTCTTCTTAGGACTCATTTAACAAATCCTTCCCCCAAACGAAGTAAACACCAGGCTTTGCTCACTCAGCTAGGCGCTGGGGAGCTGTAAGGAGCTGAAATGGAGTAGCCACTCGCCTCCTGCGGCCATTTAGAGCTCAGGGAAGCTAACGATGCAGTTCCTCGGTCGCTTTAGCCACATTACAAGTGCTCAAGAGCCACATGTGGTTATTGGCCACAATATCGGACAGAGCAGACAAGAGCATTTCCATCATTGCAGAGAGTTCTGTTGGAAAGTATTATGCTGGAGGTCATTATACCGATTCATTTACACCCAAATGTGGTTTCTGTAGTGTTTGCAGGCTTAGTGCCACGGTATCCAAGGGACAGACGGGGAAACAAAAGCACAAACAAAAATGTGCTCTAGGGAAAATGACTGTGAGATATTGATGTGTTCTTGTCACTGTATGTGCTCCTGATATTAGGGCTGCCCCCCCAAATTATCTTTCAAATACAGAAGTCATCCGATGTATTCAAATTCTTCCAAAGGCTCTCCTGTTTCGTACAGATCGGTCTCAGCTGCTGTGAACATGGGAATGGTCTTCATGAATGCTTGCTTATGATGCTTACAAAAGTCACTTGGCAGCATTAGGGGGAAAAAAATGTCAGAAATATAGTAATTTAGGTATGACCTGACAATAACAAGTGCTGGATATCATTGTAAATAAGCCTTTTAAAGAAAAGATAAATTAGTATTACAAGTGTCTTTATTGCGGGGATCGCAGTTATGAGCCTGTAAAACGTATGAAAACCATCCCACTGCTTAGTGAATTGGTGTTCTTGGTGGCTGTGTCCTGCGTGACTGTTAAGAGTGCTGGGTCTAATCAACCCCAAGGGAACCTGATTTGCTCGGGTGTCCCGACAAAACTGGCTGTAGTCATAATGAAGGCACTTGGGTGCCTGGGGAGCGCTTAATGAAATGTGAGAGAAAACAAAGCACTTTCCTGAATTAAACATGCTCTGGAATGCTCTGTGTGCTTCTGACCATGTACACAGAACTAACGGAAGGAAATAGAGCTAGATATTTAGCTATCTGCTCGTCGGTCCAGAAGAGAGTCAAGTTGTGTTTTAAAAAAAAGCAAAACAAAAAAAACCCAGCAAAGCCTTATTTTTTTGAATGGATCATCTTGTGGAAAATGGGAGATTTTCCATTATTTAGGAATCACTTAAATTTGGACACAGGAAATGTTTACTTCTAGGGATGGTCTTGTGTTTTTATTTTCTGAGATACTCGTAGTAGTGTTCACAGAGGAGGACAGACTTAGATTTACTGAAGTGATGAAAATAGCATTCAAAGGCTGCTGAATAATCTCTTTAAAAATAATGTTAAAAATATAAAATGTATGCATATATTAATGTGCTTAAACTGCGCAGAAGAATAACATGGAATGAAGGCACATGTTAACAGTGACAGACTCCGGGCCGTGGGATCCCTCTGATCTCTTTGCTCCTTTATTTTCTACTTCATTTTCTATGATGAATATGCATCCGTTTTATAACTAGAATAAAAAGAAAAATTATCACTTAAACAGAACATATTGAAGAGAATTCTTGATTTATAAGCCCATACTTGTACGTTACTTGCTCTGTAAATGAAGGAAGGAGCTTCTGTGCACAAAGACGGGTTCCGTGTGGGCACCGGATGCTTTTCTAAGGGAAAATGTATTGTCTAGCCTGTGCGTCTTGTTTGAGTGCTTTCATTTTTAACAATATTCAGAATGTCCTGCTAAAAATATGTCTTGATGATTCTTATGTATGCTATTGACTTTTGCTTTCTGCGGCAAATAGAGGAACATGGCATGGCTCACCCAAGGTCTGAAATACCCAAATTTCAACCGCCGGGTTGCCAGGATACTGGAAGGAAGGATTGACCACGTGGGAAATAGTTTAAAAGTCCTCCGCTCTCTCGGGGCACCCGGCTGGCTCAGTCAGTGAAGCGGGTTAAGCGTGCGACTCTTGATTTCCGCTCAGGTCACCATCTCAGTGTTGGGAGATCGAGCCCCAGGTCAGGCTCCCTGCTCAGTGGGGAGTCTGCTTGGGATTCTCTCCCTCTGACTCCCCCACCCCCTTCGTGGGTGTGCACACACACACGTGCAAACACACAAACGCGCGCGCACGCACTCTTCCTCTCAAATAAATAAATCCTTTCTTTAAAAAAAAAAATGTTCAGCTCTTTTCAGATCATTTCACATTAATTCCTGGTGAAATAATGTAGAAAGATTACTTGGGAGGTGAAGGTAATTTAGGTCTACTTTTTGTGTGTCATTGTCTTACAATGACCTTGAGTAAGTCAAATTAGATATTTCTAATTTCCTCTGTATTACTCATTTGATACCTTACAGAGATTTTTCCTTTTTCCCTTTTTCTTCTTTTGTAACTTATTTTGACCTCTTCGCAAGAAATGCACGTTCTAAGAAATGTGACCACAGATCTGTTCTTGGGAGGCTGTTTCTTTCTCTCCTCCAGTGCCACTTGTTAAATCACACGGACTCGGTGACAAAAAAGGCTTATTTCTTTGCATGTTGTCATGAGTGGAAGAAAGAAAAAGATTAGCAACTCGCTGCATTTAGAAAGGGACTTTTCCCAAGACACGCAGGGGATGTGATCTTCTAGGGTGGGGAAGACTAACTCTCTTTCCCACCTTACACAGTGTGGTACAGAAGCCCCGTGTGTAAAACGTACTGCCTGTTGCTTTGGACATCACTTGACACTAAAAAGCTATGCATTTTGTATTTTTGCATGTCAAGAATCTTAGCCAGAGGAATTAAAAATAAATATTTAAGGAGGTTCCTGACTCTTCCTATCAAGGAGGCACCGAGACAGGCAATTTGCTTAGCAAGTCTTTTTGTTCGCCTGTTTTTCGTGCTGCAGAGAAGTGTGGTGTTTGCTTCTGATGATTCCAAATGCGCATGCATTATATGATCAGAGCGGAGTGTACGATATGCCGGCACTGTCTGTGGAGGGCTGGATAATAACGGGTGACCGTAGTGACAGAGAGAACTGTGTGTCCTCGCAGAAAGGAGTCCTTCATCGGGGTGAAAACAGCACCACACAGTGTGTGGTTTAATCCCGCTATTTGGCTGGTAGCGCCCTCCCGTGTAAACCCGCCGTGTCCTCACAAATGCCGGACGTGTAGATGGCTGCGCCATGCTTAGCAGGGCTGTGGTGGCCACTTGGGTGAGATCCTTCTGTGTCTCTGAAACCAAATCTCTCAGTACTCTGGTCCTGGCCATTGCTTTGCGATTTAAGCCAGACTAGCGATCTGGGCATGTTAGGATTTTTGGTTGGATATTTTGAGAAGAGTCATAAATCCGGGTCCCCATGACAAAAGTTTTGCTGTTTCAGGACATCTGAGCTTATAGGAGGTGATTACGAAGTTATAGAAGTCTTCTTGTCTGGTTTGATATGCTAGTGGTTGGCTAATCAAAGTTCTAACCAATTACAATACATAATTTCAAGTTTTTATTTTAACATTTATGTCTATATCCATCCTCTATTTTTTGTTTTCTTTCTTGATATCTGATGTTGGGACAAGGCATTTTCTTTTCTAGTGGGCAGTTGTCATTTTTCCTGCATAAACTGTATCACCATGCAATCTGTGTGATTTCCAACCCATGTCTGCTTGAACTAGTAATTTATTTTTATTTTTTAAGATTTTATTTATTTATTTAACAGAGAGCGATAGCAAGAGAGGGAGCACAAGCACAGGGAGCTGGAGAGGGAGAAGCAGGCTCCCCGCTGAGCAAAGATCCCGATGTGGGGCTCGATCTCAGGATGCTGGGATCGTGACCTCAGCTGAAGACAGGTGCTTAAGGACTGAGCCACCAAGGGGTCCCTTGGAGTAGTAATTTAAAGACCTTGTGCAACCATCTCTGTGCACAGTTCTTCTAGGCTTTTACTAAACTTCCCCCCGCCCCCCAAACTCTTCAGTTCTTTAACCTACAGCTGATTCAGTGATGATTTTTAAATGACTCCTCTTGATGAAGTCCTTTCAAACATTCTTCATAATTTCGATAGAAATGACAGATCGGGGCACTTGGGTAACTCAGTCGGTTAAGCGTCTGACTCTTGATTTTGGCTCAGGACATGATTTCAGGGTCATGGGATCAAACCCTGCATCGGGGTCTGGGCTTAGTGTGGAGCCAGCTTGAGGTTTTCTGTCTTTCCCTCCCTCCCTTCCTTCCTGTGCCCCTCCCCCCACTCCTGTGCACCCACACGTGCTTTCTCTCTCTAAATACAAAATCTAAAACCTGACAAATCACTTTTTTATACTCTTATTTCACTGATTTACATGACGTCCTCTGTTTACATACTGCTCAGTTACATTTTGAAATGGCACTAACAAAACTGCAATAAACAGGCTTGGGAATAAACCCAACCGGCTCACCGTAGGCCTGCAGCTCAGCTGGTGGGACTGGCCCTGCGTGGGCATCCTGGGAAAGCCCGCGTGGAGGCCTGTTGAGAATACACTGAGCCCGTCCGCGTGTTATACGGAGGAATGGAGATCATGCCCGCCAGGTTTTTCTGTGAACAGCTACAAATTGCTATAGCTGAAAATTGTTGAAGAGTTTAATTTTTCCCATTGTTTTCCTTTCTGTTTTCCAAATTAGAAGCCAGATACAGTTAATACTAATGAAGCTTATTAAGAGAGGTACAGGTCAACATTGATACTAAGTCCAAAGTGGTTATTTTTACTACTTTGGGCATGTATCATGTATGTAGTATATTAATGGATTGGTTTATGATGTTCTTTAAAATTTTCAAGAATAATAATTTAATAATAGTAATAATAATAATAATAATTCTGTTTCACCACTAAATGTGAAACAGAATTAGAGACGTGAAATTGTCGATGATTTCAGTCGAGTCCTGACAGTTCTAGGAGCATCATAGATACTGAAGCACTAGGTCGGAAGCAGGATATTGGGATCCGGCCCTTACCAGACAAATGGAAGTGTTTTTGTTTTTGTTTTTGTTTTTACTTTTTTCTTACTGCTTTCTATTTTACTCTGCTATGGCAAATGCATGGAGGACTTTTTCAATTGTGACATTTATGGCCATGATAGATGTGCTTCTGCCAGATCAAGTGCAGGTATTTCCACTGGGAATACAAGGAAGGAGTTGATTTAAGCAAATGTTTGCTTAAAAAGGAAAAGGAGTAAAAGGAGGATACAAGAGAATGCTAATTGGGAGGATTTCAAGTATAAAAGAGACTTAATGATGGATGTCATGTAAATGTTAGGAACACTTTCGAAAGGAAAACTGGGCCTTAGAAAAGAGTTGATAGAAGCAAATATTTCTGGAGCTGTAGGATTTGAGGCTGAGACACACTCACTGCCAGAATAAGAATGAACATACCTGGGGCGCCCGGGTGGCTCAGTTGGTTAAGCGACTGCCTCCGGATCAGGTCATGATCCTGGAGTCCTGGGATCGAGTCCTGCATCATGCTCCCTCCTATGCGGGGAGTCTGCTGCTCCTGCTGACCTCTCTCCTCTCATGCTCTCTCTCTCTCTCATTCTCTCTCTCTCTCAAATAAATAATAAAATCTTAAAAAAAAAAAAAAAAAGAATGAACATACCTGAAATTTTACCGAGAAGGATCATGGATATATTCAAAATTATAAGCGATCCCAAGATCATTTGGTTCAGGCCTCCAAGAAAGCACTAGGGCAGAATAGTCCAGGATCTTAGCCTTTCCCATTAGGGACCAAGTACATTCTTCAGCCTCTCCTAGTTGAACTGATGCAATGATCAGTGGACCTTGAATCTAAGGAAACAAATTTCTGTTTATCTTAAACCTCCTCCACTGTGCTTTTACGTGCATTCATCTTATCCTTAACTTAGTCATCCAGATTGCTGCTTAAAGGGGAAAATTACCTTAAAACAGACTTGGCAAATAAACAAATCTATCACTGTCCAGGGTTTCTGAATCCTTCTTAACACATTTCTTTGAAGAAGAGAAGGAATGGTCCTTTTTTTTTTTTTTTTTTTGGAATGGTCCTTTAAAAAAAAAAAAAAAGAAAGAAAAAAGGCATTGAGAAGTCCTTACCTGGGGCACCCCTAATCAACCTTGGTCCACAAGTTGAATGATTCAGTAGAATGTAGTGGGTTCTATCTGACATTCAGAGAACAGCAGCCAACTGTCAAAAAACGGTGGGAGATGGTGATAATGACCTCCATTTAAGGTCACTGGTGCTTGAACGCACACAGTATTCTGGCACTGGCTAGGCCACATCCTGCTGGTCGTGGAACTGACGCCAGGTTAACTGTGTGGGGCCAAGGGAACTCTGAGTGTAGTGACAAGAGGAAAAGAGCCTGAGCTCTAGGCTTGGACGATGGATCCTTACGGGAAGATTTATCTGGACACTCAGTGTGTCTGTCTGCGTTTTCTCCTGGTAGGGACTTGAAGAAATGAGCGAATGAAATAAACATGAAATCAGATCCTTTAACACCTAATGACAGCTTTACTCCCGTGTGTCCCCTAACACCGAGTAGGTGCTTGATTGTGGAATGAAAGATCAGCTGGACTGCATTTTCTGGGTAAAAAACCACTGTGTGGACATCTAATAAAATTAGTCTCGGTGTTGGACTTGGAGAAGGAGTGATGATGTTACGGGTACACATCTAAACAAGGAGGAATACTTCCTTGGGGGTTATAAGCATAAAAACACTCCGTGACCTCACAGTTTTATTGATGTCTTTTTGTGAGGATTAAATAGTGTCTTGCCTCTTTTATTTTGCTTTTAATCACTCATTGTTAAATAGAGACTTAGGCCATCTGTCTCTGCCAAGATCTGCCTAGATATGGAAGACTGTATTGTAGAGATACTTAAAAAAAAAAATTCTAATAAATCTGTTTATACGATTACTCTTCAGGCATTTCCCTAAAACAGTTTTAAGTAAATTTCCTACCAACTAAACCACACCTTTATCTGTTAATTAAAACTATTTTTGTTGACTAGGTCTCGATGCTCTGGAAGTCTGTGGGAATTGTACTTAGCTATTTTTTCTCTTGAAGATAAGATAGGAAACCTTGTCAGGTTTAAAAGGTAAACTACAAAACTGTCAGTTTTCTGACATCAAGGTATATTCTTTGGAGAATCAGCATTCCAAATGGCTGATCTAGTTAATTCTCAGTGGTACAAGCTAGGGCAAAGGGGACTGGCCGTGTTTTGGCCCTTGGCTTTATTTTATTTTATACCAAGTGCTTCTTGGGCACTTCCGCCTCATCAATATTCCGTAGGTGTAGGCATCATTAACCTCAGTGAAGACTTTGTTACAAGCCATTGGTGGAACTTGTTTTGGCATAATATTGTTCCGTTATTTAAATGCAACAAACCACCTATATCTAAACTGAATGAAAAGAGTTGAGAATTGTTTAGAATACGGAAGGAGAAGGTTTGTGTGACTGGGGCAGCGCTGCTTGCTGGTGCGTGAGCGTGTGTGGGTGCAGGTGTGTGTCTGGGCCTCCCCCCCCACCCCCACGCACACACAGGTACAATCTGAATGTACAGTAGGAATTTTCCTTGACGTCAGTTTTATTCTTTGAATTGTTCCTTCTTAATCAGATGCAAAATACAGTGAAGAAGCATAAGCAATCATCAATAATGGCTGTATCCACCGTTCAGGGTCAAGTTCAACAACACACGGGTCACTCAATACCTTCAGAAGCTATAGTGCCTGACTCTGCTCTGGGATTCTTTAAAACGCTTCAGCTGCGAGCTGGGGAGGCCTAGGTAAGAGCTGAGTTACACATTTCGGTTTCCTTTATGGGAAAACGCTACGCTACTACTTCATTATAATCCTACTGACCTCTTTCTGGCAAGAGCATTACCAAGATACCCAGCACTGCATGTCCGAACACCTGTCAGTAGCTCTAGTTTATAAAGGATTATTGGTTAATGACCTCGCAGAGGCAGGCAGTACGTATTGGTGATGATTCAGTGTTGGGGGCTGTTTGAATGTTTTACTTGCTCAGGTGCCTTTCTGTTTTCCATTCTGGGGGCAAATTCTCACGCTCCCCCCACCCCCACCTTTTTAGAGAATTTATGAGCCAAGCAGTAGGGCATTCTCAGTTATATAGAGAGCATAGACGTTCTAGGGATTCTTAGTCAAAACGTAAATTACAGGTTACAGTGTAGTTTGAGCGCTTTGAAAGCCAAGTGCATTTGCACTCTGTAAATATTAGTGGTCTCTGTGAGGACCGCAAATGTATCAAGGCAGATTCATCTTGCTGCAGAATTGCAATCTTAAAAAAATAAATTCTTGTTGGATCTAGTAAGTAGACTAGAGGGGTCCAGGAAGACTTTCAAGTAAGAGTGTACCTTTAGGAGGGGCTCAAGGTCACAGTCGTCTGCCGTCTGAGAACGTGTGAGTTGTCTCCCAGACACTTTTATTTTGCCGGAGGACTGCAACTGCGTTTGGGCTTCTGCTGACAGCACGCCCCTTTCTGTGCATCAGCACAATTAGAATTGGAGACTGCAGTGCTGCTTGTGGCCTTTAGGATTTAGTCATGGAATGTAAAGAATTTTCAACAGGAAATGTATCTGGCTTTGAAATATTTTCGTCTGCTGCCGTCCCTTAACCGGCATGCCTTTTGGGTGTCAGCGTTTGATTCTAGAATTTCATGTGGAATGTGTGTGTGTATGGTTTTCTCTCAAGTGACCCATTTGATGCTGTTCGTGTACAGTCCCGTTATCATTAATAATTGCGTAAGCAGTGTTAGAGGGTTTTGGCAAATGCTCCGTTTCATCTATGCCCAAGAACGTAAAACTCTTATCAGCAATATAATTTAATTTCACTGTACGTTTTGGGTTAGGATGCAGCCGGCAAGGTCAGCAAGTATACAAATTGTTTTCAAGAGGCTGGCTTGTGTTGTGTTTGTACTTCTCTGATCTGTCTGCTTTGGGGGTCTTCAATGACAAATACAATGTCAACGTCAGCTGCTAGGTACATGGTATCTTATTTTGTTGCCAGAGAAAATCTTACTTATACCCTCCTCTGATTAATATTCTTAGCCAGTTGCCTATAGAATTTGACCTAGCAGAACGTGGCACGTGGTAGGTATACAATGAATGGATGGTAGCCATTATTGTGGTGGTTTTTGAAGGTCCTCAAAATATATTTGAATGAAGGGCGCCTAGGAATTGAAATATAAGGCCCTTGTGAGGGTTATTGAGAGAGATCGGGTGTCACATTTTAGAGGGTCTCAAACTTAGTCCTACTTGGAGATGACTTTGAAACTGTATAAAGCCTGCGTGTGTGCGTGTGTTTGCCTGTGCCATTCTCTTAAACTTAAACTAAAGCAATTTAGAATATTCAACAAAAACACAGTCAGGTCCATCTTATCCTTAAAATAGCCATGTTCAGTGCTGGAAACATAGTAAATACCCAGTAAATATTTGCTAACTAGCTCGGGGATGAATACCTAGGAGATGGGCAATTTTGAAGAATAGCTGAAAATGTGAGATTCTCTGTAGTTAAGGAAGAGACCCATTTCTCTGAGGAAGTTTATAAGGTGACAGTGTTTGTCTTGGGCTGATCTTTGACCAGGGTGTTTCTCTAATGGCTGTGTTTTGTTGGGATACCTACTGAGTGCCAGCCATTGGACTTGGTGCTTGATATCTGTCGTCTCCTCTTGAGATCCTGGATTAGTTAGAAATAGAAGACATTTGATACTGGAATGAAAGAATTTTTAATCCAATTTTTCTATCTCCTGAGGTTACCTAATAGGCTGGTAAAGGGAATTTCTTGCTTGCCATTAGCACTGGTTCTCTACCTGACGCTCATGCCTTTGAGCGGTGTACTTGACCACTCAGCTGGAAAATTGTCAGTCTTCATAGGAACGCTCCTTTAGATTCTAGAACATCTGTAGAACAGCCTCTCAAAAATTCCCACCATCTTATCACAAGCCACACAGATGTGCCTCATTTTGTAGTATTTTTTTTTAAACGGTGATGCGTATATGTATACAAAGCGATTCTGAGAGTCTGCTTTGATGATTGATTCAAGACTACTCATCTCGGTTTTGTTTGCTTGATGTGAGCAGCACAAAACATTTATCTTTCTGTACTGACAATAACAGTGGTCAGTATGAAATATTCAAAGGGCACACGAAGCATTGACTGATAGGGAAATAGTATTTAGCTTGCTGCATTTAGGAAGCCAACTCTTAGAAAGGTGGTTAATTCTAGATTTATTTGTACTCAGAGTTTGTAGGGGTGATTTTAGTGAGAGGGATGATCATTGAAGCAAATGGCACAGGTCCGTGTGTTGGACCAGATGAGATGACGCCATTGTCCACTGTGTTTTTAAAATTATTGATGTAACAGGGATAAATCTCAAAATAATTCCACCAAGCGAAATAAGCCAGATAAAAAGAGCACATACTGTATGATTCCTTTTGTATAAAGTTCTAGCAAAACACACAATGACCTATAGGGAGACAAGGTAGACCAGTGACCGAGGAGAGGGATCACAGACAGGCACACGAGAATTTTGCGGACAATAGATATGTCCATTATGTTGATTCTGGTGGTAGTTTCACAACACTTTACAATTACGTCAGATCTTAGTAAGCTGTGTGCTTTATATACAGTTAGTATGTGTCGATTATACCCCAAGAAATCTGTTAGAAAAAAATACAAATTTTTGCGACACTTAACCATTATGAGCAAGTCATTGTTTAGAATCTATTACACCAGACCTCCGGCTCCAAGAAGACAGGCTCTTTCTGTTTCGTTCCCATGTTCTCCAGGCCTAACCTGTGAAAGGTCTCTACATAAGTCCTCCCTTAATTATGATGAATGAGTAAGTAGACACATCTATGTCACGTCAGCCACAGACGGCTCTCGCTTACCATTTGCTCTGTGACTGGCGCTATCTAAAAATACATTATTTTATTAATCTTCACAACATATTTTTTTTTATTAGAGAGACCATCATTTCACCTCACTTTATAGGAAGGGAAGTAGAGCGTAGAACAGTTAAGTAACATGCCCTAGACCACTGGCTAATGAGTGGAGGGAAAGCTGAAGTCAAGGCTGTCTTGATTGAAAGTCTGTGATAACCTCTGCACTTGGACCCTCTGGCATTTCTTCACGGTTTACATGGATTTTTATGAAGCCGTGACGGAGAAATTTGCAAGAATAGAAGACAGTTCCTGCACCTCACCTTCAACACAATGGGAGCTCGGTAAACATTTATAAATGAGTGAATGAACTCAGTGCTGAAAGGTCTTCTTACAGGAAAATCCTCTTCCTTTTGTTTATTTTTGCAGTATTAATAGAGCAAAGTTGTCATATTACACGCGGCTCTGTTTGTACTGCCTAAGACCCGAATGCAATGTGGGGTAGGTAAACAGAAGAAAACCCCTTTGTGGGGAGCATGGGTTTCTGCCAGCGAATGTAGCCAGGGTTCCTGGGGGGCCCAAGGAAGCTTCTTCATTGTCACATGTGAGGTTTTATGCCAGGAGGGGAGGAAAAGAGCATAAATTTACATTTTCTTCACAGTTGTATTATTAGGTTCATCTAAAAGCGAGCTGATTTTTGTACGCCAACATTAAAATTCCAAAAAGGGATTCGAAAATTGTTTGCATTGTACTTTGACAACATGGTTGGAATACCGCCCCCCCGCCCCCCCACCCCCAGCCCACTGCTTGGTTAGGATGAAATTTAACCATTTTGGTTGCCTTTCTGAAAATACCTACTTTTTTAGGGTAATTGAGGTTTTTTGTTTTGTTTTTTGTTAAAGAACTGTTATAACATCAAATTTACCTTCAGGGGTGTGTGTGTGTGCGCGCATGCGTGCGCGCGCTTGCGTGCATGTGTCTGTTTTAATGATAGTGGATTAAACTTAAACTGCCGAGCTTTCTGAGTTTGGCTTAGTAGGACAAGTTCCCAAATAGTGATGTTTTTTCTCATATACTGGTAGGTAGAGGCCGCACTGGGATTTATGTAGGCTACTACTATTTTCCCTATAAGTTCCCTTAAAACAACACCACCACCATCACTATCACTACCAACAACAACAAAAAAAGAACTTGGAATGCCTTATTAGCCCCATTTTTAAAAAGATTTTATTTATTTATTTGACAGAGATTGAGAGAGCACAAGCAAGGGGAGCAGCTGGTAGAGGGAGTGGGAGGAACAGGCTCCCCGCTGAGCAGAGAGCCCAATGTGGGGCTCCAGCCCAGGACCCTGAGATCATGAATTGAACTGAAGACAGATGCTTAACCAACTGAGCCACCCAGCTCCCCCCCTCCTGCCCTTATTAGTCCCATTTTAGAAAGAAAACAAAAAAGAAAAAGTCTTGTGTAGGGAAATGGTAAATATGGTTGATTTCATCAGACTCATCGTCCACTGACATTCCCCTCTTTGTTTGCTTAGTCACGTAAAGCAATTTATCAAGCCCACATTATGTGCCAAGGTCTGTGTTAGGTGTTGAAGGTAAATGGGACACACTAATACGTGCTTTCTGCCTTGGTGGAGAGACGGTGTCCTCTCTACGTTTGGTTTTGCTTTTGGAGATATCAGTAGTACCAGAATTGTTAATATCTTTATATTTGTCAGCTCTGCCAAAATTACAGGTTATTTAGGTCAAGTTGCTTGACCCTGTGCCCTTGTTTCATATTTCATAAAATGGACATACTAACTGCTTCTCTTACATGAGTTATAGAACAAATAATGTACTTCGGGAAAAGACTTAGAAAAATCCATAAAAAAATAAGAGAATAATGTAGTAAGCAACCCATTTTCCTAGTGTGCAGGAATGTGTGTGTGTGTGTTGCATGAGATTCGAAGTTGAACTTAATCTATTTAGTTCTTGATTTCTAGGTAGTTTCCTTATAACTTGATTTCTGTCAAGATGACTTTTAAATTAATTATTTCCTTTTCTTTGTGTTTGGGATTGAAAATGTGGAAAGTTTTGGCTTTTGGAGTTGGAGCATTTGCATTACTGTCATTCTTGCAAATTAAATTTCTCCAAGATGTATAAGAGTGTTTTTGTTCAAGTACAAGGAAAATGGGCACGGATAGGATTTCTCTTTACTGGCATTGGTGGATCCATTAGAGATGTTTAGGGAAATCTTCTCTACAGTGTATTGGTGGCGCATAAAAGGAATGCATAATATCTTATAATTAAGCTAATGATCACTAATTTGTGGAGAGTCCTTCTTTGTAATGATATCAAGGAACACTCTGGAGACTGAGGTGGTTATCCTTAATTTCAGTATTAACTTGAAAACTTCTAGTTATTGTAGTCCCACAGTTTCCAGGGAAATTTCGTATGCATATAAACTCGCTTGCTCTCATGACTTCCCATTGTTGTGTAGGGCTAAGTGTACCGAATATTGTGATTTTCTGGCCACTTGCAAATCCCTTAAAGGCAAAGATGATGTCAAATTGAAATTTGTATCTCCAGTTTTTGATCGGGGCCTGCTACATGGTTGGACATAGAAATTGTTGGCTCACTTAGTAGAGGGGTCCATCACCAAGGCTCAGAAACCTCCTCATATTTTTCTTTCTTTCTCTTTCTTTCTTTCCTTTCCTTTCCTTTCTTTCCCTTTCTTCCTTCCTTCCCTCCCTCCTCCCTTCCTTCCTTTCTTTCTAAGATTTATTTATTTATTTGAGAGAGAGAAAGAGTACATGCATGAGTTAGGGGAAGGGCAGAGGGATAGAATCCTTGGGTAGGTTCCCTGATGAGCGCAGAGCCCGAAGCATGAAGAACGATGCTTGGGGCTTGATCCCACAACTCATGAGATTCATGACCTGAACCACAATCGAGTGGGACACTTAACCAGCTGAGCCACCCAGGTGCCCCTCTCTTTGTATTTCCTGGTACTCACCCCGCTTCATCCAGTTGATTTCCAGGTCCTGGCAATCAGGATCGTGTGGGTGGAAAGAGCTTGCTTGGTCCTTGACCACAGATGGGTCTGAGCTTGCATATCTCTGACCAGCTGTGTGACCTTTGGTAAGTTGCACATTCTCTGTGCCTTGTTTCTAATTTATGGACCCGAGAAGCCTAATTCCAATAGTGATTAGCATAATGATGGCACGTTGTGGGACCTCTATGAGGGGTACATTTCCTCAATCTTTTTACCAGTTAACCATCTTCAGTATTTTTTAAAGTTTTTCTTCACACCTGATTATGGAAATAGCCTCTGAACCGTTTTCCCTGACATTTTCATTCTTTTTTTTTTTTTTTTTTTTTTTTTTGCTTCAGGTCAGCTTAGATATTGCCACCAGATTAAATACTGACTTATTATTACAGATTAATTAATGCAGATTAATTATTTACTATGCTAGACACTAGGCTTTTTCTGTTGTGTCTGTGGTTTAAAACAAATAACAAAGAACCCATCAGTGCTTTGGACCTACAGAATAAAACTGACTTAGGTTGGTAGTCTGTCACCATAACTTGGTTTTCTAGCCTTCTCTTCCATTTCCCATCACATACTATACTATCCTTACAAACTGACTACTCTGTCCCTCCTAGTTATTAGGAATTGGGATATCTTCAAGGACCCAGGCTCATACCTATCCTGCCAATCACCTCTCCCCACTCACCACCCTCTCTTCCCAGTTCAGGAAAGAACAGAATGGGAATCTGCATTCAAGACAGCAGTGTAGACCTCTCCTAGAAACTGGATCGGATCGTGGGTTGAGGCTTGAACCCAAATGATGCCTTCAATTCTTCTGTCTATTCCAAATCTTAATCGGGAGGCATTAGTGCCGTTTGGCGAACCACACTAAAGACGTTTGAAACCGAGAAGCAGAAAGTTTGAGGAGTGCTAAAAACAGATGCTGAACCTCAAGTGTGGAGGGATCCTGCCACACATAAGCCCCATCAGCTCTGTGCTGTCATGGTAGGTTAGAGAAAACCTCTCTTGGAGCTGGGTTGGGAGGTATCTGGGAAGACAATGGGCAACGTTGGGTGGCCTGGAGAAAATGGGGTGAAAGTCCCATTCTCCCCACTCCTGCTACATCACCCAAGCTGGTGATTGATAACGTTTGTCATATTCTCTTAAAATTTACTGTAGTTCATGTGCCCCTCAGAATATCTTCCAAATTCACTCTTTCCCTATCAAGCCCAAAGAGTTAAGTTGTTTGTATTCATTTTTATTACTGATACATAATCCATTTGTATTACGATAACTATAATGTCCAAACTTCTGTCTTTAATTATCTTTTTTTTCTTGCATTTTAGTTAGTTCAGTAAGGCTTTAGTCAGTGCCTGTTGCTTTCAAAGTACTCGACTCAGTGCTGGAGAGCTACGGTAGGAGGTCTGGCTTCTAGGCCTTGAAAAAATTAAGGTCTGCAAACATAGACATGGAACACTATAAGGAGTTATTTCCCCCCAGAAAGTGCAAGTGAGTGATGAGGCTACCAAGCTTGTCGCTGGCCAAGAGATCATGGCCTTGGTGCACCGTATAGGGAGCTTGTGTTTTATCTAATTAGAGTGAGAGCCCACCAAACGATTTTAACCAGAAGTGTGCCCGGTTTCACACTTGGATTTTAGGAAGGTCACCCTGGGAGTTCTGTGGCAGATGGATTTAAATGAGGCACTACTGGAAGAAAGGAGACCAAGACTGAGACTGTTACAAAGATCCAAATGGAATGGGGCCAAATGAGCAGATCAGAAGGACCAGAGTCTACGGAGAAAGGTCTGAGAAACAGACGACAGTGACGTGATTCAAAGATGGCTTTAAATTTTTGGCATGTTTGATAAAGGAAACAAGTGAGGGAAACTGATCAACTTGTTATTAGTCTTTCCTGGATTCTAAGTCTCTTGAGAATAAGGCATCAGCCTTTGTCCCTTGGTCTATCCATCCAGTCATCCGTGTATCCAACAGTGATTGGCTATAAAGCACAGATACAGGCATTGTGTATAGTGTGGGAGTGTGTTTTTGTAGTACTCTTATCTGCTTATTCTCACCATAGCCTTCAGTGGATATCTTTGTTGTAGTAATGTTTGTTGAATGAATTATGTGAAAGGTTCTCTTGAAGATCATTTGAGAGCCAGAACTTGGGATGTGATAACATGAGCATACCTGCTCTCGCCCCTATCCTCCCTCTCCACCCTCCAACCGGCATACATGTCCCCACAGGAAAGTCTGGACAAGATGAGGGTTACAAGTTATAAAACCTGGTGTGTATCAAAACACTTCTGTCACTCATATGGCACACCAAGTAGTGACTGAACTTTGGCTTGTGAACTGATAGAAAATTACTAAGAGTTGATTTCCCAAAGAAGATACATAACAGATCTCGCATTCCGTTTGCTGAACACATGGTTAGAGGATTGAACTTAACATATAAATAGCAGCATGTGGCTGTTTACATTTAAACCTAATTAGTAAAATCAAAACTTGAGTTTTACAATCGCAATCACGTTCCAAATGCTCAGTAGGTACAGGTGGCTAGTGGTTTCTGTCTTGAATAGTGTGGTTATAGCCCTTCCCATCATCATAGAACGTTCTAGCAAACAGCACTGTCCTGAGGAGTAGGATGTAAGTTAAAAGCGTAGATTCCCAAGCTGGACTGCTTGGGCTTGGGATCCGGCCGTGCCGGGCACTGGTAGAATGTAACTTACCTCTGTCTTAACTCCAAGATGAGTAATACGACCTTTTTCATACAGCACTGTGAGAATTAAACTAATTAATTTGTGTGAGATACTCAGAAGAGTGCCCGGCCCTGAAGAGGCGCTGTGTGTTTGCCCTCCTCCTGCTTTTCTGACTTCTTAGTAGGAAATACATGTTCCTTGACTACAGAGGGAAAAAGGAATTTACTTTTCTTAGTCGCTAATACATATATATATATTTTTTTTTTTCTTTTTCCTGGAGATGAACTCTTAGCTGTCTTCTGGGGGAAAAAAAAAATATTTTCTCTACATCAGCCAGCACTCTGCATAGCGTGTGACAGGTAAATAAAGATGTCCGTTAGATGTGGCAGATCGAAGGCGTTTGGAAGCCGAGTCTGTGCAGAGCCTGCGTTCGTTCGCGCCACAGGTGCTTGGGGAGTGCTTCTAAAGAGCAGGCCCCGCACCTGCCCCAGGGAGCCTCGTGCCCTGCTGACACGCCCCATGCCTAGGGATGGCTGCTCTTTGTAGAAAACCCGGACGGGCTTTCCTTTACAGGTTTGTTGGGAGACTATCACCTGGGATGTGGCACTGAATTCCCGTTAACAGATTTATCCTATTTGGGATGTTTTGTTGTGGCGACTTGAGGGCCTTGAATTTGCTTTCATTAGATTCTTTCTTGGACTCTCAAGGCAGTGGCCTTTTTGGCAATGATACGGACAGTTCGGTGTTTGGGGGGAACTTAGCGATGTCAAGCCTTCTATGACTATTGGGAATACTAATAAAACCGATGAAGTACTCGTACAATTAGATTCTCTGACCTGTGTCCCAAGGCTGAGCCATCGTTAACTGAGGACGGATTGAGGACCCTGTTTAGGGTTTAAGTGGTGGTGGGGAAGCCACTGGCTTTTCTCCTCTGTCTCCACTGTTCCTCTGCCTCTTTCCCTGGGAGCGCAAAGAAAGGATGGCCTGGCCTGGAGCCCCAAAGCAGCGTCCAGTGGCCTGCAGACCGAGAGAGTCGATGTGGTTTTATATTAGCTTTGTGCCTATTTTGGATTTTATTTATTTATTTATTTATTTTTTAAAGATTTTATTTATTTATTTATTTGACAGAGAGAGATCACAGTAGACAGAGAGGCAGGAAGAGAGAGAGATAGGGAAGCAGGCTCCCTGCTGAGCAGAGAGCCCGATGCGGGACTCAATCCCAGGACCCTGAGATCACGACCCGAGCCGAAGGCAGCGGCTTAACCCACTGAGCCACCCAGGCGCCCTAGTTTGGATTTTAAACAAAATCCAATGCTCTATCCAGAGGTTTGAGAGCCAGAGGATTTGTTTTCCTTTTGGGGAGACTTTTATGAATGCTTTCCGCCTCCAGCATCGGGCATGTCACGGTGCCATATTTTGTGTGCATGAAGTTTGGTTTCTTTTAGGTCTTGGAGGAGTAAATTCAAAATGTTTAATTGTTCCCTGGTTGCGATCTTACGGATACTGGGCCTTTGGATCTGCTTGCCCGGAATAGAAAAACCATCTTTAATGACACCAGGTACTGTCTGTGTCCCATTGTGGGACTCCATGGGGCCGTGAAACACTTGGGTTTGATATTGGTACCATGTACTATCAACCACCGGTCTGTTGTGAAATCCTTCTGTTGTCAGATTTGCAGTTTCCTTTTCAGATAATAGAACATCTGATTTCGAGCATGAAGGTACATCTTCCTAAGTTTCTATGACGGAAAGATATTGAGGAGGAGGAGGGAGAAAAGCCAGATACCGGAGACCAGACAAGCTGGCAGGAAATTGCAAACATGGTGGAATTTCCAGCGCCTTCCATTTATTTATTAATTTTTTTTTAAGTCCTGGATAATTTAAAAAGTACTCGCTTTTACTTTTGTTTGTTTCTTTGCTTGCAACCACGTCTATCTGCCAACCTTTCTAAAATGTCATGATGTAATTATTTTAACAGGCACTGTATGCTCCTTTATTTGGGGGATATTAACCTTTCTAAACAAAAGGAATGTTAATATACACTGGAGACACAACTAATGGGATTTCATTTTTCTTGTTAGGCAAGAAGCTTGATTTTCTCTCTCTCTCTTTTTTTTTTTTTTAAACTTCTCGTGAAAGAATGCGGCTAGTGAAGTAATTGCCTTAAGCTAATCCATGATAGCGATTTTAAAACGTGACTTTCCAGATCACTTTTATATGGCTTAGAAAGAATAATGTGATTTTCTTGTTTTTGTTTGCTTTAGCTAAACAGTGTTGAAGGATGATATAAATTCAATGAATTCAAAACAAAGAAAATGCTAATTGGTAATGTGCTGAGTTCTTTTAAGGCATGAAATATAGTATTTAATTCATAAGCATTGTTTAATTTTATATAGATTTAGTTAATTTTTTGAAAGTTAGTATAGGACAGACTCAGAATAAATTAGCTGGCTAGCCATTTTCTTAATCACCGTGTATTCCTTTTTGCTGTTCAAATATATATGACCCAGATATGTTGTCCTTGCCATACGAGGATGGTGGTCATAGGCTCAGGTACGAAGACAGCATGCTTCTAAGATTCTCACAGGACCCTGCTCGCGCTGCTTCTCTCCCTCCCTCCTTCCTTTCTTCACTCCCTCTCTTCCATGCCGGGTAGCCACTGAACCATTTTCATGCACTTCCTGTATCAACCTCTGACCGACAGTGTACCGTTTGTGATGGGGTAGCTAGCCTCAGAGCTGGTGAGACAGTGAAACAGATTAGAACTGATTGGTCCACGTGGGTGTCAGGCCCATGACTTTGGCCTTATTATCAAGGAATCTCAGACCCCCAAACTGCCCAGCCACACAGTTCTGCCAATGTGCACAGTTTGGATGAGGTTTGAGTCACTAATCCCTTTGCTGATGGGGGGCTTAGAACAAGGGGGCCCGGCGAGAGAGGAGAGAACACCGTTGAATTGAACCGTGATCTTCTCTGCCAAGCCCTCAAACAGCTTTCCCTTTAAGCAACAGAGATGACAAGTTTTTGCTATTTTGGATTAGTGAGACAGTATGAAATGGTTTCCCTTTCCTTCCAGGCAAAAATACCAACAGAATCTGCCTTTGGAATGAAAGTGCTAATTTCATTTGGTGACTTTCAGACTTGAAATCTGGGCTCGAACAGGAGCTGTGCATTAGTCAGCTGAGACAGTGGGGGTTATTTTTACAGTGCTAATTATTATTTCATGACAGTGATTTACTTTGTGTTGTCTACCGTTTACACCCCCAAACTAGCCATTGTTAGGGGAGCCGAATTGCCGGGCTGTCGTATTCTCTTTCAAAGGCAGATCTTACTATTTTATGGGTGGAGGCACTTTGCTGCAAGAAAGAAGTGCAGTTTATTGAAGAGAATCTTGCATATGAAATGTAATCTGGATAAATATTCAGAACTAATAGGTTTATATTTTAGTCTTGATTTTTAAAGTATATTTTTCTGACACCATAATCGTCTTGCTTTATCTGCATTAAACTTCATCAGTTTTACTAGGATACAGCTAAATTTTTGTTGCTCACATTGAACTTAGGAAGGAGCGACACATATAGTTAACAAATAAATACGAAATGAAATTTAATATAACCCCTTGATGCGTAAAGGAAGATGAGTGGAAGACAGAGTTGATTGCATGTCTAGAAGCATATCTGCCTGATTTATGCTCTAATTTTAGTACTGAGTTTCCTTTGTAATAGTAAAATGTCACATTAGCATGTCCCTTTTAATAATCTAATATGCTACCAGTGACAATAAACACATGCATCGAGTCTAGCTCAGGGTGTCTCAAACTTCAGAGGCCTGTGACCCTTCCCAGTGTAGTTAAATTGCCCAGATGACCCTCCTGTCGTATATTTTTAATTGTAAAGCACTTGAAATTAATCATGTTTTATTTCTTTTTAAATAAGCACCTCAAGATCAGTGGTGAGCAGTTTTGCTCACGGCACTTATCCACTCTTAAAGGAAATTAAAGATCGGAAGGGGCCCTGAGTCTTCGTGGCTCCAGAGCCATCTACATGGGGGAAAACCGAGCAGGCAAGAACTGCATTTACTGCTAGTCTCCACGCTATCCTGCCCGCGCACCCGGGGAAAGTTGGCATCGGTGAATATAACAAAGTAAAAGCGTTTAGAATTGTTCCCGCAGATCTTCAAGTGGTCCTAGCCTGAGATTTCAAGCATCCTCACAAAGGCCAGGGCTTTCTACAATTTGTATGGTAACTGAGTGCCTTTAATTTAAACTACGCTGAGCTAATCTTTAGGAGAATTGGAATCTGCCTCTGAACTAATTATGATTTACAGAAATTGATAATTTGTCTTCTGCATGTGTCTGCAGGAAGAAATTACTATTACATTTGATTAACGAATGACAGATTTCAGCCCTGTGATTTACCATCTTTATTAGCAAACTTAGAAAACTTCTAATAGTCCTCTTTTCACACAAATCAACTTTATTCTGGTAAAGTTTACCTGGACATGACAGACGTGTGTGGCTTTCGAATGACCTGCCTTACCCGCAACAAATAAATCTTGGTGTGGTTTGTCTTCTCAATCTTCTAGCACAACCTAAGCACTGAAACTGATTTCCCTTGATACTCGGAACTTAATAATATGTAATTAACTTCCAAAAATGAACGCTCTGTTCTCCTGAATACGTTCCTGAAGAATTTCCTCAAAATATGTATAATTGTATAAAAGGAAGCAGAGCGTTATATCAACTTTAGTTTTCATGCACCCTCTGCAAATGTTTTCCTTTTTCTTCAAACAGCTTATAGTTGTACGGAATGGACAGTACTTTTGGTGTGAGCCGAGCTGTAATATATTATTGACAGTGCGAGTGATTCTGAAACCCACTTTGGATATACATAACTGAGATGTAAAACCGTTGTAGCATGGCAGGGAGAGGAAGGGCATTATATTTTCTTCCCATGAGTAATGTGGTGCGGTTTTAAAAAATAGTTTATTTGTACGTGTTTTTATATAGTTGGAAAAACAAGTAATCCTCCAGTACTCAACAGCCTCGTAGAATTGTCACCCTGGTTAAAAATGCCCTTTCGTATTTTTGTGTCAGGAGAATCTTATCTTCTTGCGGGTCAAAAAGGGAAGTTGAACTATTAGCCTTGTAAAGACCCAGAGGTAAAGTTTAATTTTATAATGACATGAAATAAATGTTCTATTATCTAAGTAATAGTTCACCAAAAAGTCTGAAATGGCCTTTCTCAAGGATGCAGCGTGCGTGTGATGCTAATATTAAAAGCGCCTGCCAGATTGAGTGATGGGCGGTGCTAATAATTCCAAATGGGGAGATGAAAACAGCATCGCACACACCTGCTCTTTGCCCTCTGTAGTCCCGCTCCCTTACTGAATGGGTGAGCCTCATGGTGAGAGAGTGGAATGAGTCACCAAGAGGTGTGGCCCTCGGGCCCTCCGCATGGTGAGTAAGCTGGACATTCTGTGTGTAGGAGGTCTGAGGTTCATCCCCTTGACCTTCAACTTGAAGTTTAGATCATTAACAGCAGTCTGTCCTGGGCAGTTGTATTGGCAGTGAGGATTGTTTTATTCACCCCCGCCTTAGTTCTTTGGTGTGCTGCATTGCAAATGCACGTTTGTATGCTCATTTTGTTGAAATGCCCTCCATTTCAATCTGTCTCTGACTTTTTCAATAAATCAACAGGTATTTCTTTCTTGACAATATGGTATTCTTCAGAAGGGCCATACTTCATCTAATTGGGTAGAAGGAATTAATTCAGACCATTCCCTAGCAGGCGTTGCTAGAAACAGTCATTGTTCTTGACTGGAACAATTTAACAAAAAACGAAACAAAAAGCTAGTAACTGAATTGTGGACAAGCCCTCTGCCACACTTGAGGTATTCTGGTTGCAGTCCGTCTCTGTTTGGCCCAGTCTAGGCCTTTCCCTGGCATTTGTTTATCCCAAAAAAGTCAGGGAAAAGTTGAGTTCCAAAAAGAACGCTGGTCAGAGCTTTCTCTTACTCACCCTAATGGAAAAAGCTTTATGAAAGGTCTCTCAACAGTAGGTCCCTAAAATTATTTAGAGTTGGTTTTGTAATGTATCAGAAAGTTTTACCCCTGTGGGTTACTCTAATTCTGTTTTGCTTATTCTCACATTGATATATCCTCATGTTGACATTCCTTCACATAATTCCTTCACATAATAATAATAATATAACACAACATACCAATATCTATAACATAGTATAACAAGCACATAACTGGTGAATATGAGTCAGGCCATGTAGCGAATGGAGACTTGGGATTAAAAGGCTGCCAGGGATGGCGCCTAACCGCCTGTGGGTATTTGCTGAGAACTACATCTGCTGTTCCCGGTACAGGTGGCAAGCTGTGGCTTTAAAAATAGGAGGCCTCCCATGAACGGAAGGGTCCATTAGGGGTTGTCTGGTTTCAGTGGTCATGATCAAGAGATAACATAACTGAATGACTAGGTCGACGTGGTCCAAAAAAAGACCATCTGGAGAACCTCGTGAAAATGACAGTTTCATCTTGTGTTTTCAGAGAAACCGGTAGCTGTGGGTACCTTTCCCTGTGTAACTTAGAATTAAAAAAAAAAAAAAAAATGGAAATGCAAACTAAAATAATTGAGTGATGGAATGCTTGCACATCTGGGAGGCGAAGCAAGAGGGTTCCTGGTTGGGTAAGGAGCTCCATGGTTAAGCTCTAACAAATGGCACCCCTGCCCCTCGCCTCTGTCAACAAAAGTGCTTCCTGGAAACGAACAATAAAACATGCTGGATGTAAACATCAGCAACTTAAGTGCTTGCCAGCTCAGTTGTTAGGAATAGAGGTAAAGCGAAAGATTAAAGACAGCTTGACAAAATCCTACACACCATCCAGCTGGGCCGTGCGCGTTATGAAATGTGGTAGGACAGAATGAGGGTGTTTAAAAAAACTTACCGCTATTATGCAGCTGGAGGGCACTGGGCTGAGTTGGGAATATGCCAAGAGGCCTTGTGCTGCTTCTGTAGATAAACTTGCAGGACTTTAGCTTTCAACTCCATCCAGTCCTTTCTGTCAGATTCTCTTAACCTTGTCCTGTCCCTTGCTGAGCACTGACATTTTCAGAGCAGAGGAAAATCATGGTAAATTTATGTATGAGGGGGGGATGTCTCTGTGTGTCTCTGGACTCTGCTTCTAAGTGTTTGTGCTCTTTTGATTAGTTCTTCCCTTGGTTTGTTTTGTAGTCTCAGAAGAGCTCAGAACCCAGTGCTGGTTAGGAGTCACATTTAGAGTCCCGTGTTCTCCGGTCTGCGTGGTGGCGGGTGGTCCTTCCCGGCGCTTCTGCGGGAGAGCCTCAGCCCCTCCTGAGGACCCGAGGGGCCCCAGAGCAGGGCGCACCGCCGCTGAACCGCCTAAGCCTGTTTGTGTCAGTTTAATTTATTGGGAGTTTTGTCTAAGATTTTGTTGGGTGAAAGGATGTTAAAACTGAGAAATCTCTGAAAAGCTCCTATGTTGGAGGGTTGTGATTCAGGCCAAGTTGTAGAGGCTTTTGAACACCTGACGAAGGGGAAGCTCTCTTTATTTTACCCACAGACAGGTGACGGGGAGCCACTAAGGGTGAGTGAGCTGGAGAGAGAGCGAGAGACCATGAGAAGGATGGACGGGAGAGGTTTGTACCAGATAGTCCAGTCACGGAGCAAGCAACAGTTTGTGTTGGAGTGACGGGAGAAGTCACGGCTAACACAATGGGGCACCAAGGATGGGAGTTTGGGTTTCATCTTGCATCCCAGCTCCCGGTCATTGGCTAGGGCCCCTGGAGTGTTGGGATGAGGATTGTGAAGTTGTGTCTGGTCTCTGTGGGAGGCGTTCCGTGGTCACTCAGGGATGTCTCTCATGCATGAAAGGGTAGAGGATGGCGGCATCGCTTCTGTGGGTGTGTTGCCCCAGGACTCATCATCTACAATGCAATCGATGTGTTAGAATTAGTGACACAGTTGAAGGTGGAAAATGAGGGTGTCAGGTGAATGCACGGTGACTGATACTTACGCCTGGCCGAGCTGACTTAGATAAGTGCCAAGTGAAGAAGAAATATCTAGTAAACAGAGCCATGACATTGAAGGATGGGATTGGGATCAGGGCCAGAGCTTTGGACTGGAGATGATTCGCGTAGATGCGATAGTTGACTTGGCTCTTGCAGTTGGTTAGGGGTGAGAAGCAGGAGAAGACTGGGGCGAATTTGTAGAGGTCAGCTTGAGTTGATATGTCCATGTTGGTGGTGAACTCTGAATGTGGACATGTTTACAACTTGAGTCATGTTGCCAGACGAGACCAAGAAGTGAATCTGGCATAAGCCGTTTGAAGTGGGTGAGTATTTTGGATGCTCTATCTGAACAACATTTATATTTTACCCAAACTCCATTGACGCTTTTTGTTTTTTAAAGTGTTACCTAGACTCTATGTTGTTTATTAATGGGTAGGTTTCAGGATTGGTGTGAATAAAAGGTCTCTTCTTTGCGATCTTGAGATGATATAGAATAAGGATGTTAGAAGAAATTCAGTCTGAAAAAAACAGGACTCAGGGAAAGCCAATAACACGTTAACAACACCACAGAGGGAGCAGGTAGTACAGTTGGGTTTGAGACTCAGGTCTTGTGACTTTTCTTCTAAATGCTTTCTTTGTTACTCTATCCTGGCTTTTCTAGAATATATAGGATACAGATGGGGACTTCACGTATAAAAATAAAGGATTAATGATGTACATAATCTGATGGAATAATTTAGAGAGATGAAGATACAGCACTTCCCAGCTTTTTGCCCTTCACGTTTTGCTGTTTCCTTCGTATGTTCATAAATATATTTAAACCATTCTTGAATATTTAGGTCATTTCTAGTCGTTTGCTCTTTTAAGTAGGAAAAGACGGTTAAAGGTAGCTAGACTACCTAGGCTTAAATCTAGGGTTTACCATTTCTTACTTAGGGGATTTTTGGTCACGTTCTTAAACTCCATGCCCCAGTTTCCTTATCTCTAAATTGGGGATGATAATAGTGCTTCCCTCAGAGGGTTCTTGTGAGGGTTCCATGGGGATGATGGGAAGGGAAGGTATTTAGAACGTGCTTTGTGCCTGGCGGTTTTTATCTAGGAAGAGCGCAGACTTTGGAGTCAGATCTTTTGGGTTCAGAGTCCGGCCCCATCTCTTACTAGTTGTTTGACCTTGGAATCACCTTACCTTCTCTGAGCGTAGATGATAATATCTACCTTCCAGGGCAGCTACGAGAATTAAGTAAGCTAAGACAAAGTGCTTTCATAGTGCTTGACTTAAAATACGGACACAATACATGATAATTGTTTTTATTATTACCATCATAATCATTACAGTTATGAATAATGCTATAACGAACATCCATACACATAAGCCTTTGTATGTCTTTATGAATGTTTCCTTAGGGTAAATTCTTAGAAGTGGAATTACTATGCCTCCTCTTAACTTTCTAAAATGTCTTTAATAAAGTTTTCTTTACATAAAAAAAAAAAAGACACTTTCATTTAGCTTATTGTAGGTGCAATTTACCAATCTAGGCATAGTAGGTTATACAAGGCTGGATATTCCCTTACCTGTCATGAGCTCATAATCTGGTATGAGAAATAAGAGATAAAGGGTACCACGACAGAGTATACAACGTGACGCATGTCTTTGAAAAGGAGCAGAGTCCTAGGGAAACCGCAGTTGGAGAGGTTAATTTTGGCTAAGGGAAATCAAAGGCGTCACAAAAGAGATGACAGAAGTGGATATTGAGGATGCTAGTATGTTGATAGGTGGGGAGAGGGAAGGTTATTGACACGGCCTCGTAGGATTGTTTCTGTCTTTGGGGCCATAGGGTTTAAGCACATGTACTAGCCATTGGCCTTGAAGACTTTGGACACTAGTAAGGAGCTTAGTTTCTCTCTACTCACTCTTCTCCACCTAGATTCTCTTCGTCTTCCTTTAGTCTCCTTCAGGAGACAGTCAATTTTCTTTGGATTTCCTAGATTCTCTTAGAAACCTGATAGTACATCATGTATTACTTAAGACTGATTCGGGCCAGAATACACCGGCAACGCGTTAGTGCACCAAATTGGAACTCAGTTTCTGGGTTCTATATGATTACTTTAATCTGACTTCTCTGAAGAAATGTTAATCTCTTGTTAGAGTACGATAGCAAGGCTTTGCAAGTATAGACATTTTAATGTAGGCACAATTCTTAAGTTAAAGCCTTTTTAGCTGTTACTTATTTTTCAGTGACGGTTATGACAAATGGCTGGCATAATTTATTTCTGCCTTGTAGATGGGCATAACTGGGGATCTTCTGTATTGGCTAGGCATTTTTTTATGAATTCATAAAGTTTCAATCTAGAACATTAGATTAGATGTTAAAGCATTTATGTTGACAAGCAAGAAGTAAATCGTATTCTGATCCAGTTTGTATAATAACGTGCAACCCAATCGGCAAAGTTCGTGTTGGTAATTTCGCATTGCTCTGAGACTCAAGTTACACATATAAGAGTTGACAGTCATTTCAGCATGTGTTAGCCTTGAACTTCAGAAGGTAAAGGAGTTCTGCTACTTCATTTCTGTTCAAAAACAGTCAAAAATCGTGGAAGAAAGGATCCTCCTATAATTCTCTGCCTCACACTGGTAAGTACACAGTCGAACTGAATCCACCATTAACCAATGCTGTGAGCTACATGGGTTGGCTTGTTTCCTTAAAGCTTTCATGTGACAAATTTATAATTTCATGTTATTTCTAGGTCAACAGTTAGATTAATGTTTTATCTCCTGAGCAAAAGCACAGGGTTTCTTTGTAAACTTTGTTATCTTACTCAAACCGAAAATTGCAAAACAAAGAATTTTCTTGCTCTCACATTCCTCAGTGGAGAGCTTTGTTTATACAGAGGTTATCTTGTGGTTTATTTTATATTCTATACTCTAAATTTTCTGCAGGTGGAATAAGTATCCTCCTTAAGGCTTTCAAGTCTTATTAATTAAAGCTAGTTAGTTGTCATTACTGATCATTTACTAGCTTTTATTTATTTTTTGCTTTGTTAGAGCCCAGCAGGAGGCTTCTTAATTGATCAGAATACAAGCCTGTCCTGCTCCCTAAGACCTACCTAGTGCCTAGCTACAGAAAAATCCTCCAGAAATAGTGGCTGAATGAATAAATGATTGTCTCTGACCTAGGAGGGTATAAATCTAAAAAAAAAGTACTTTGGAGCGTGCAGATCTCTCCACCAGTCTGAAAGCTGGTAACATTGGACATTTTCTATTTGAGCTAGTATGACTTTTCTTGTTCTTTTTCTTTTTTTTTTTTTAAGATTTTTATTTATTTATTTGACAGAGAGAGATCACAAGTAGGCAGAGAGGCAGGCAGAGAGAGAGGAGGAAGCAGGCTCCCTGCCGAGCAGAGAGCCCGATGTAGGGCCTGATCCCAGGACCCTGAGATCATGCCTGAGCCGAAGGCAGAGGCTTTTACCCACTGAGCCACCCAGGCCCCCCTAGTATGACTTTTCTTTTCTTTTCTTTTCTTTTCTTTTTTGTAAGTACTGATATGTTATCTGTTCTTAAGTAGGCATGGGGACTGGTATTAATGTTATTTTTTGAAATAAATTACATTTTACAGGCTTCATACCACTGTTTTCTTCTATTTGCCTGATTGAAATTTTATTTGGTTCTTTGACTCTCAGACAATGGGAAATTTGATTTTCAATAGATCCCATGATACCGTATGTATTATGATTGTTTTTTTTTTTTTTCCTTTCCACAACTCCGCCCTGAAATCCTATTACATTTCAGTGGCTACATTAGCCTCATCATTAAAAACTCTTTTGTCTAGCCAGTTCTAGCTGTTAGAGAGTTCCTAGAAAGACACACTGTAAAAGGGACTGTCATAAAAGGCTTTGCACCTCTTCCCAGGAACAGTGCAACTTGCGTTTGTTGTAAGATAATCCTAGATGTGACCCAAATGCCATAAAAGCAAAAATGCAACCATAAGCCTATATATTACTTTATCTTTGTTTTTATTTAATAAACATTTGAGGTATGTCAGATACGAATCTTCAGCAGTCACTACGTTCCAGAGACTTCTTCGGTCATTGAGGAGGGAGAAAGACCCCCATCTGAGTGGACTCAGGAAGAGCCATGTGTGAAGCCAGCCAGGGTTCCGCAGACACACGGGAGCACTGCTGTTACGGCCACTGGGTAGTTTGGATTCCCATTTTTATCATTTGGAGAACCTTGGCTTGGGATGGCAGAGCAGACCTCATTGTTGGAAATACAGATAAAACTTAGAGGGATGAAGATTTTTTCTTGTACCGCCTTTTAATTAAAATATTATGACTCGTAGTTGGATTGGGTAGGTAGCCGACTGCGGAGGGATCGGGGCCCGAGTTCTCTAGCAAAAGCTTCCGCGCACTTCCTCTGTGTGGTGGGGTGAAAGGGAGCGCATTCTCTCAGTTGATGCTTGAGAGACCTACCAACTGAGAGCCGCCCACCTGGCTCCTGACTTTGGGTCTAGCGCTCTTTCCTCCACTTCCTTCTATGCTGATAGGAGCCGGCTGCTTGAACGGCCATATGTCGCTGAATAATTAAAGATGTTAAAAATGAAAACCGAATTCTGAAGTGAAATTAGGGAAGAGGTGAAAGGGAAGGGCAGCCTCCGAAGCAGGGGTGACGGAAGCTCCATGAAACTGTGATTAGATTTGTTTGCTTTCAGTCAACCACCTTCCTCAGATGGTCAGAAAGATGGACCCCAGCCTCTTGAAATCAGACAGTACCAGATTTTAGGAAGAGGCCATCACTCGTAGTCAACTCCCCGCTCTCTTTTATGCCAAGGAAAGATCGAGGAATCTGGATGTTCGGCGAGAAAGCAGAGTGAGACGTAATTGTGTGGTATTTAAGGAGAGTTGCGCCGTGGCACAGACCAGAGGAGGGATGCTGTGACCAATTATGGCAGCAGGCGGAGACCGTGCTTCCTGCACAGCGTGACTCCGGCTCGGGAACAGCTGCCATTGGTCACTAGGAACCTTCAAAGGGCTTAAGTGATTATGGTAGCTGAAAGCATGTTGGGTTCAAGGATTTATAAAATTCTTTAAAAGGACGATGAATTCAAGGTTAAACAGAGAGAATGCACTAGTATGTGCCTAGATAGTAGGGGTTCCTTAAATCTTTCCCCCAATGGTAATTTCTCTAAAAGTTGAGACCTAAACATTAGGTAATTGAGGGTCAGGCAAATATTTAAACAGTTTGAATGAATTGATTGCATCCTAGCCCTACTACTTACTAGCTGTGTAACCTTAGGCAATTACTTAAATTTTTCTATGACTTAATTTTCTCATCTATAAAACACAGTTAAGAATGGGTCCTACCTCTTAGGGGTTTTGTGAGTGCGACACGAGTTAACCTAAGTGCTTAGAATAGTGTCGGGCTGATAGGAACGAGGTACGTGGGTTAGCGGCGATGATGGCGGTGTCCGTGTTGTCCTTCCTCCCCCTTCCCCTCCTACTCCTTCCTCCGGTATTTGTACAAGTGTGCGCTTTCTCCCAGTTTATCCATTCACTCCTTCAGGAGGACCATTCTTCCAGATCTGTGATTTATAACCCAAGATACTACAATGCACTCATGGCTGGTCGGTGTACACATACCTAAGCTCTGTGCTTATGTTATTCCCAACCAATCTCTTGAAGCAGGACTTCCAAGTTCACCCTCAGTTCAGTAATGGTAATTATTTTCCCCGGTTATCCCTGAGCTGATTTATTACCAGAAGCACCGGGATGACCCTCTTAGAACATGTTTATCTGTTATAAGTTCCTTAAGAAATAGATTTTTAATAAATCATTATCACAACTCCATGGAGTGTTACGAACAACATTTGTGGGCATTTTGTTTATATATAGTATCGCGTTAGAAGTTGTAGGGAAGAAGGCAAAAAGAAATTACAGCTTAGTTGGGAGGATGTAACAAATGCCCGTGGAAGGCTGAGTGGCATTAAGAAAGAACATGAGTAAGGAGCCAAGGGGGGTGAGGATAAGGAGAAAGAACTCTTCCTGCGGGAAGAGTTCATAGATGTATGAAAGGCAGGTCCTCACAAGACAGTTGGTGTTAAGAAATAATTGAATAGCAAGTTGGTAAGCTAGAAAGAGAAACAATTGTATGGAAGGAATGAAATTCGTTAGCTGTGAGGTTGAATGTCTCCAGCACATCAAATTAACTTTATGTTTTAGGCACTGATTCCACCAACTCAGTCTCAACAGGAAGCTAACTAACTGGAGAACCTCATCAAGGCTCTGGTCGCGTGGTGCCGATCAAAGCTCTGGCCCTGGAAATCTCTGGAAAAAGGGCAGGATCCAAGGACTTCCCCATCAAGTCAGTCAAGCTTGGACAGACTTGGTTTTAAACTCAGCTACTTACTAGTTGTATCAGTGCACAAGTTCACTCTCCGTACCTCAGTGGCCTCATCTGTAAAATGTTGGTAATATGAAGGAGGCACCTTTGAAATTTGAGGATTGAGATGGATAATATACATAAAAGTCTTAGAAATTCAAACACATGGGACGCCTGGCTGGCTCAGTCGGAACAGTGTACGACTCTTGATCTTGGAGTCGTGAGTTTGAGCCCCATGTTGAATGTAGGGATTACTAAAAAATAAGAATAATAATAAAAAAATTTTAAAAATTCAAACATGTAGTGTAAGTGAATACTTAGTGGTAATAATATTAGCAACATAGTGTTGCAACCAAATAGAGGAACTTCAATTTTTATCCCCTATATTGAGATGCCATGTAAAATATTTACTATTTAGTGCTCTGCTTTTTAAGAGAAAGTTGAAAAGACACTCGTATACTTAGTTGTCACCTCACTACTGTGAAATGATAGCACTTCTAGTTAAGGTTTTGAGAGCTCTAGCAATCCTTCTATAAAAGGACTAAATTGTAAGCATACGCATCGGGAGAGGACTTAAATTTGATGTCTGTGGAATTTGTGTTTTGGTCCCAATTACTATATTTAAAAAAATTTTAAGAGCAGAAGCCAAAAGACTAGGTCAACGAGAAAACTGAATAGGGCCTTAACCAAGTGCTTTGAGAATAAAGGTTTTCCTGAGGTGCCTGGGTGGCTCAGTTGTTAAGCATCTTCCTTCAGCTCGGGTCATGATCCCAGTGTCCTGGGATCAAGTCCGGCATCGGGCTCTCTGCTCAGTGGGGAACTGCTTTTCCCTCTCTCCTACCCTCCTGTTTATGTTCCTTCTCTCCCTGTCTCTTTCTGTCTGTCAAATAAATAAATAGAATCTTTAAATAAACAAAGAAAGAAAGGAAGGAAGGTTGGTTTTCCTGACCCAGGAACCCTATACCTCCTTTTCCTCCAAATCTGCGCTTAGTGTTATTTTTAAATGTGGACACAAATCCATTTCAATTTTCCATGCAATGTAATACAGTGGAAAGAATACAGACCCAACAAAACCCCAAGATCAATTTCCTCTGTGCCGTTTGCTAACTTGTGTGATCTTGAGTAAATAATTTCATATTCTTGAGTCTTACTTTCTATAAGATGGGCAAGTCAAGGTGCTTACCCTATGTATTTCCCAAGTATTTAGGACTGATTAAAATACTTTTATTTTTATATTTGAAAATCTTTGATGAAGTCCGAAGTATGATTCTCAAAATGTGGTCAATGGGTACCTGGGGATCTCCAAGATTCTTTCAGGGAATGCATGAAATGGAAACTCTTCTCATAGTACTGAGATGTCCTTTGCTTTTTTCAGTGTGTTTCCACTGGTGACACAAAAGCAGTGGATAAAATTGTTGGCACCTTAGCCTGAATTAAGTCAGTTGGCACCAAATTGTCCTAGAAATTGTGTTCCATGTACTTGGAATAAGGCCCTGATGAAGCAGTAGAAACTGTTCAATTGATTCAGTCTTGACCTGAGTACACATCATTTGAATAGTCTGTGTGATGAAAGGGGAAGTACACATTAGGTACTTCTCCACCAACCAAAGTACGACGATCTCAAAGATGAGTCCTTGTGACATTGAATTACATGCTGAACTATTTGAATGCTTCATGCACCGCCATTTTTACTTGACAGAATAATTAAGAAACTACGGTTATTCAGACTTGGGCATTAAGCTTTTTTTTTTTAAATAAAGTGAGCCTGTCATTTTAAGAGAAACAAGGGACAGTGTGTGTTGTCAATGATTCAGTTCTTTTGAATGAAAATAAGAATTTAAGAAAACGTGTATTCTCCACTGTGAACTTAACAGCTTTCTTAATACCTTAAGATTTTCTGCTAAGATTGGCGGTGATACTAATGAATGTGATTTATTTATTTTTGTAATGAGATGTGACCACATTCAGAAAGTCTGCAGAACCCAGTGAACTGTTTTCCAAATAACCAATGCATGATATTTAAAAAAAAAAAAAAAAAAAATCAGGCATCAAGGTCCATTCAAAGTGTGAGACAGGCAAGTGACTTTTCATGTAGCAGACTGAAAGTTTTTTGATATGGCTTCCAATGCCACATTCTACCTTAGCATGAAGAAACCATATCTTGGGTGCTTTGGGCAGCTGAGTGGGTTAAGCATCTGCCTTCAACTCAGGGTCCTTAGATCAAATTCCGCATCGGGCTCCCTACTCAGAAGGGAGTCTGCTTCTCCCTCTCCCTCTCCCCTCCCCCTGCTCGCTCTCTCTCAAATGAATAAATAAGATCTTTAGGAAAAAAAATAAAAACATCTTGTTGAGTTTTGGTATAATATCAAAGAAGAATATCCATAATTATCTGAAAAGACCATTAAACTACTTCTCCCTTTCCAACTACATAGCTCCATGAGGCTGGATTTTCTTCATAGGCTTCAAACAGAATATTATCACAACAGACTGAATGAAGAAGCAGAAGAATCCAGGTGTCTTTTATTAAGCCAAACATTAAAGAGATTTGCAGAAATCTTTCAGTAATCTTTTTGCCTTGGTAACTGTAGTTTTCACAAAAAGAGGCTATTTAGGTTCAGGTGTAATGGATTTATTATTATTTTAATAGATTAATAAAAATATGAAAGATTTCAGTTTTCATTTCTGATATAAACGTTAACAGATGTAACCCATATAAAAAGAAGCTCTTTGGGGTCCTCAGTAATTTTTAAGAGTTTTTAAAGGGTCCTGACATCAGGAAGTTTGAGAACTTCACTTCTAAAGGTAGAAATGAAGACCTAAAGATTTTTATGGTTTACTAGTGCATGATATTGCCATCTCGTGACAAAAATAGGGAAATGCAGGTATTTTTGAAAAGCTCTGCTGTAAGGCCTTTGCAGTGATTTAGAATGACTGCTTTTTGGAAATTGATCAAAAGTGAAGACCTAAGTTCCTATTTCCAGGGGATACATGTCTTAAGATATGTGTGCCCGAAACACTAGTTGTCAGGAGATAAGCAAAGAACAGCCAAGAAAGTGGTTATTTTTAAAGGCTAGCGTTGGTTTTAGGCTTATGTTCTCATAGTAAGAACACATTTAGTTTTTGGTTTCAATATGCATGTTTCCTAATACACAGAGCCCACTTGGATGTGATATAATAGTCTGTAAAAGACATCTTTACTGTTTGCAATGCTGGTAAAAGTTGATGGTAGTATTGTATACTCCGGTGGCATATCCTTAGCACCTGTAATTAGGGTTTAATAATTGGTCAGGGATACAAACTCTGGTTATTATAGTCTCCTGAAGGCCAATGTGATCATTTTGGGGTTATGTTTTCTGGGTTTTGTTGTTTTTGTTTGTTTTCGTTTTGTTTTTTTGGTGAGGATTTTAGGCCCACGTTCTGGGGACGAATTTGGATTGGCTGTCTTCAGATACTACCTGCTGGCAGGATCTGATGTGATGTGTTCCGTGCAAACAGGCAGAGCGAGCAGCGTTCCTTACCTTCTGGTTCCCCGAGAATGCAAATCCACAATGTAAATACGCCCAAACATGTACAAGGACATATAGACAAATAGGGCCTGAGCCCAGCACTGGAAGACGCAGCTGCAGAAGACAGGCTCATGAATAATGGACATTTATGCCTATGGAATAGCTTCAGTGGGTCTGTTTTTGCATCGATGAACTATGTGAAAAGGAAGGAACCTTGCTTCATTTTCATTCAGTTAGAGGAAGGCCCACTGGCCAGTTTTTTTTGTTTTGTTTTGTTTTTTTTTTGTCTTTAACTCAATTCAGCTGATTGTTTTCAAAATAACCTGTTCTTTTCAAACAGTTGTGTGTGGAGGGACAGCTGCGCTCCGATGAAATGACGGAGCCCTCCACTCTAACTACTGTACTAATTTTCTGCCCAGATTCGCGATGTGCCCAGTGACCCTGCTGATGAATATTTTAGACATCTGCATGAATAATCAGACTGCCCACAGGAGAGCCACTCGCTTGTTTGTGAGGCTGGAAATGCTAGCTGGGTGATGCTGACTCTGGTTCTGTGCACCAACATGAAAATAATAAATACCGAAGGAAATGCTCAATCGGGATCGTCTCTGAGCAGTCACGGGTGCTCTCAGACTGGTTGCCGCCTTTTACGTGTAGATAGATGTGTGTGTGTGTGTGTGTGTTGGTGTTTTGGAGAATATTCTAGAGCTTTTTGGGACTCTCCAAAGGGGCTGTGACCCCATAAAGGGTAAGAAGTGCTGGGTGCTGCTTTATAGTCTTGAAAGTGTCTCTACATACATTTTTATTTGATCCTCCCAATAGTTCTGAGGTAGACAAGGGCAGGGATTCTCTCTCTCTCTCTCTCTCTCTCTACCGCCCTCCCTGTCTCTCTCTCTCTCTCCTTCCCTCCCTCTTCCCCTCCCTTTTTTTTTTTTTTTTGTCAAGAAGAGTATGACTGGGAGCTGAAGTGGTTTTGGGTTTCATCCTGTAGGCATAGGGAGCCATTGAAGGTTTTAACTCAGGATGTGATCGGATCGGATCTGTTACTTACAGAGACTGCATTGGTGATGGCATAGACGATGTCTCAGAGGAGTGGGGAGCCAGTTAGGAGGCCATTTGGAAGATCAGGGGAGAAGAGATGGTCTGAGTCCGTGGCAGGCAGACTGGGAGAGAGCCAGTGGATTTTCAAGAGTTGAAATTCTTCGGGTTTGTTGACCAGTTGGTGTTGGAGAGAGGGGGTAAGGGAGAGAGAAGGGAGAGAAAAGGGCGTTTTTGAAGATGACTTTCTGGCTTGGTTGACTAAGTGAATGGAAGCAGGAACATTATAAGCTTAGTTTTCTGTGTTTTTCCAGAAGTACTTAGTTTTCTGGATTTTCCACAAGTACTGTTGTCACTCAGAGGGAAAGACCGGTAAGAATCAGACGTGTGCACGGGTCCAAGACCGGTGCTTGGTAGGCAGGATGAGGAGGGAAGAGGGCTGGCCACCCTGGACTGCACCACTTTGACGCGTGGATATTAGACAGTCGGGGACCTAGGGGACCCAGCAGGAGCTTCTTGCTTCACTCTTAATTGCCTCTTGGAATTTCTTAGAGGGCCCAGTGTGGGAAGAGAGCCTTGATCAGAGATAACTACGAAGACTCCGGGCCACGTATGGGGAGCTGGGGAGTGCTGCAGGCCTGTTTGTGTGAAGTCCTCTCCAGTCCCAGTGTCTCCGTTCCAGTGAGGAGCTTTTGTGTACCAAACATTTGCTCTTTCCATCTTCCTATGAATTGCCTTCCTCCCCCTTGAGCCCCAGACCCCATCCCCCTTCCCCCTCGTCCTTAGCTCAAGATGTTTCTAAGCCTCAATTGTTTGGGAAGAAGCCTTATGTCTTTGGGGTTCCCGTAGGTATGAAATTAAATTTTTCTCCTGTAAATCTGTTTTATGTCAACTTAATTATTAGGCCAGCCAAAAGAACCCAGAAGGGAGAAGTGCACCTTTCCCTACAAGGGCTCACGTAGAACATCACGGAGATTTCCAGCCAGCGTTCAGCTAGCTGGAGTGATGGTCTTAGGGAACCCAGGGAAATCTGAGGGTGGCCAAGGAACATTCACTTATTAAAAAATTCTCTCTATTCCGCAGTAGAGAAGTAGGGATCAAATGTATCTCCTGGCTTTCTTCACACTCAAATTATCCCCGTTATTTCGTGGTGACCTCAAATTCATGAAATTGACACAAATCAGACGCCACTGTAATCTGCCTTCAAGTCAGTGGGGGCAGCAGACCAAGGAGGTCTGATCTCTCCGCTTCTTAGAAATGGGAATTGATACTTCTCTGAGCATGTGTAAACGCCGGCCGAACTTTAGTCCCTGTCCCCTGTCCCGGCCCCACCTCAGCTTCTTGGTTGCTTCAAGAGAGTCTCACGCTTTTCCTCGGCGCTGCTACTCAGCACGCTCCCGAAGTATAGCATTCCTTTTGATGACTTTGCTAATACCCAGATCTCACCGCTCTCCTCCCTCAACTGAGATGACCTTCATCTTCATTCCACTTCAGCCATGCACACACATGCCACACCTAATAGATCTGCTCCACTTTCGATATTTCAAACTCTATTAGTCTCCTGTTTGAAGTCCCAACTTCTCCCTGCCTGCCTCCTGCTTTTCTCTTGAGCCTGCTCTTTTCTCTCCTCCTTGGTGCCATCCCTTGTTCTGTTCTTGTTTCCATGGTGGGGCGAGATGGGGAGAGAGGAGGCGGGTACTCCCTTCAGAGATCCTGCTTGCGTGCCCAGCTCAGAAGTAGTAAGATGGCTCAGTAATGTGGATTTCCTGTAGATTTCCTCACTGTGCTCTTGGATAATTTCCAGCCAGGTTCTTCCTATCATGGGTCTCCCCCCACCCCCCGCCCCCCTCCCTGGTCCTGTTTTCAGTCAACTGGGCATTGTCAGAAAACCTCACAAAAACTGGAGCAATTGGATCAATAAATGTATGTTGAATAAAGGACCCTATCAAATAACCCTTCCCCTCCCTGCCAGGGAGAAGCTTAGAATTGTGCTGAAGAAAAACGGATCAGTATTTCATTTCTATTTCATCGGATCATCTCTTACGTAAATATTCGTTATGTGTGTCCACAGGGTAGCTCAGAAATCTGGGGTCGTGCGGCGCCTGGGTGGCTCAGTGGGTTAAAGCCTCTGCCTTCAGCTCAGGTCGTGATCCCAGAGTCCTGGGATCGAGCCCCCCATCAGGCTCTCTGCTCAGCGGGGAGCCTGCTTCCCCCTCTCTCTCTGCCTGCCTCTGCCTACTTGTGATCTCTCTCTCTGTCAAATAAATAAATAAAATCTTTAAAAAAAAAAAAAAAAGAAAGAAAGAAAGAAAGAAAGTAATCTGGAGTCTTCCTAACTTGGTGTGCTTTTTATGGGAAAACCAGACTTTGCACCCCAGGTTTTTCCTTACAGGTTATAGATGTGCTGAAAATCTTGCTGAGAATTTCCCCCAGATATTTATTTACCCTTTGCAAGTTAGGAATTGGAAATAGGAAAATAGAAATAGGAAAAAGCAAATGCTTTTTCTTCTAAGCTGTGAGTGATATTTATTTATTTTATTTTTGTCAGGTGGTTCCATGGTTCATGAATTCTTTATTGTAGTAGGAGTCATCAATTGGATGGAGAACTATTGAAATCGTAAGTTTAGGACATTAGTTGGAATAACCTAAACAATGCGTTTACCTTTTGGGCCCTTAATTTAATTCAAAATTAAATGAGTCTTATGATGGTAAGCTTCACAGATACGCCTGCAGGGCCTTCGGGATGGAAATGTGAGTCTGTGATGCAGGGGAGGCTCTTTTGCTTACTTGGATGGGCTAGGAAATCTTTGCCTAAAAACACTCATTATTTAGAGGGCGTAAATAACCGAACATAATGTTAGCGAGAAGTTTCATTTGAGATTGAACCACACTCCCAAGAATGTAGCAAAGTGACTGGAAGGGCTGTGAACAGTGTCTTCTTTATTTCCTTCAAAATACGCATGAAATTGTCTGAAAAGGAAACAAATCCCCAGAAGGAACTACAATGAGCATCAGGCGTTGAGCCCATTGTTGTTTTTGGAAGGAGTTTTTGTTCTTCCCTGTGGTTGAAACCAGATTAAGAGTTGCCCCTTCAGGGTGCCTGGGTGTCACAGTCAGTTAAGCACCGACTCTTGGTTACGGCTTGGGTCATGATCTCGGGGCCCTGATCGCAGTGTCCTGAGATGGAGCCCCACGTGGGGCTCTGCACTCAGCCTGGAGTCTGCTGGAGATTATCTCCCCCTGCTCATGCTCTCTTTCTATAAATAATCTTGAAAAAGAGTTGCCCCTTCTTCAGCAGCCCCCTCCCAATGTGACGTGATCCTTAACCCCCTCCCCCCAGCCATCTTCTACCTCTAGTCCTCGATGGAATCCTACTGTCCTTATAATGTCCTCTATTCCCTTTGTTCTTCTTCAGTGCTGCTAATTTCTTTTGTTGGTTTGGCAAATACCTGCTCCTTCTCTGATATGCTCGCTTTTTTTTTTCTTTCTGGTGGGGCACAAGGCAGTGGATGGGGACTGTTCTCATTGAACAAACTCCAGGCTTCCCACCGCCCCCAGGCTCTGGTTTGGTCTGTGACCTTGGGTGCTTGGAAGTCAAGCACCAGGATTTGTGCCTGCTGTCAATCATCCTTTTACCCCCTTTCTTGTCATTAGTGTAGGCTTTGTCTCCCCCAAATAGGAGGCTCCACGAGGGCAGAGAAGGAAGAGATGGGGGGGAGGTGTTCCTTTGCATTAACTCTCCAGCGTTTTATGCAGTGGCTAACACACAGTAAGCATGGAAGAGATTTGTCAGATCGTTAATGAGACTCAATTACTGGTAAGGGCTTTAAAGCAGACCTCAAGTGTGGTAAGCATTGAAGACCAAGGTCAACAAACCAAGCTCAAGGATGTGAGAAAGGAACCAAACCACCTATTACAGATGCATAATGAAAACAAAAATCAACTGCTCCAAAGCCAAGAAGTTGTAGGAATCTGCAGCAAAATCATAAACAGATTTGCTTTATGAAACAAACTGTAAGCAAAGCTCTTCGTAAACTCAATGAGATACATAAAGAGGGTGCATCTAGTAAATGAGAATTTTAGAACGGGTATAATGAAATGGAAACCATAATAAGTAAAATAAATCGTCATTGTAAATAATAAAAAGCAGACTTTACTTAGAAAACGCAGCCAGTGATAGAGAATAAATTTCAGGGAAATGCCCAAAATGTAACAGAGAAGCCTTAAAAGACACAGATCCAGCCTAGCCATGAGATTATTGAGAAACACTGAGCAAAACAAATGGACTAAATGTGATAATTATTGGAGGGACATTTTTCAGATCTAAGATTCCTGATCTTAGGTACTGATATGCCATACGGCATTCCGGGCAGAGTTTCTAATTACAAATCAACACACAAAAAAATACTTTGAGTTGTTTTTCTTTAACTTAAAAGAAAACCACAGCCCAAAATGATATCACTTAGGTCACATAGTAAGTCTTGGTTTACTGACTTGGGCCTTAACCTAACTATAGTTCCAATCTCCCTGAAATGACCCTTTATCAGTCCACATGAGGACTTCCTGGCCAGCACTAGGAAATTTACTGATAGCCCCTTCAGTTCAACTTTGCCTGAAACAATGGATTCTTTGCTAATAATTTCCTTCCCCTACCCCCCACCTTTAAAAACCTTTACCTTCCTGTAGCCCTTTGGAGCTCCCCTCTACTTGCTAGACAGGATGTTGCCTGATTCATGAATTGATTAATAAAAGCCGGTGTGATCTTTAAAATCTACTTTTGAATTTTTGTTACTTAACAAAGTGGAAAACTGGTAGGTAGAATAAAGGAAGTAAAAGTGCTAAATTATTAATTTTTCATTAAAGGGAGACTAATCTTTTGAGGTTGCGTTGAGAGCAGATACATAGTGCTTTTAGATTTATTAAAACTTTTAGTAGAAAAAACAGGATACCTATAAAAATCAGTACAGAAACAGAATAAAAAAGAATCCCATCTAGCTATAGATAAACAGTAGTTCCATATTTTCTTCCATTGTCTTCAGACTCACATTTATCTCATTTTGCCGAGAGATTAAATTTGGAAATGGCAATATCGATGTATTTCCAAATAATATGTAATTAATTTGACTCTTAAGAATCTTAAATATTCCTTTCAAGCAACTTGTGTGACCTAGGCAAACAACAGCATCTAGCACCTAAATTAATACCATTTTGTCATTGCAAAAGTGTATGACCCACATAATATGACACAAGGAAATATTTCTCGAAGGGGTGAATGAAGACCTATAAACATTAACTAAGTATATACTTGGAAAATGTAATTTCAAATACAGACAACAACTTTAGAAGTAATTGTACCGTTTCTCCCTTGTAATAAGAGAGGGCGATAACAAAAACATACTGTGAAATCTGGACCAAACATCTGTCACGATGGAAGACAAGGAGGAAACGTTGAGATTAGCATGCAGCAATGAACATGTTGATAAGTGCTGGGGAAGGCAGAAATCAGAATTTAAATAAGTCCTAATTTGGGGGCTCTCAAAAGGTTAATTCAGATTGTTCTAGATGTCATCCTATCAGAGAGATTTGCCCAATCTGGTAGAAAATCAGAGGTCAACAGAAGTGATTAAGCAGCTAGAAAAATCAGCTCACAAAGAAAATCTTAGTCTATAATTTTGAAAAAGAATTTGAATTTCTCTAAGTCCAGGGAAACCAGAAGGATAATTTAGAATGATTTGGAGAGCTGTGGAGCTGATGGTGTACAATTGAGTAGAAAAAATACTTATTGAGTGTAAGACAGTTCTTAATAGACAAATTAAACAACCATGGAGCATCCAAGGAAAGGAGGAAAGATATTTTGATAAAATCTGACACCCCAAAGAAAGACAACAGCTACCATTTATTGAGTACCCTACATCCAACACTCTAGAGGCATCATTTCATTTAATCTCCGTAATCTACAAACTAGGTCCTAATGTCTTCATTTCACGAAGGAGGGCATGAAGCCTGGGTCACGTGGGTGCTAAGCAGGGAGCTCTGTGAACCCTTCCTATAGAGCCCAGTTCTGATCACCATTTCATGTCCGCCTTCCAGGCTGGACAGTTGGGTGAGAATAGGTATGTCGTGCAGAGATTTGACAGAGTAAACTAGGTAGTTTTCCAGTGCTAAATCAAGTGATCCCAACAAGCCATTTTCCATTAAATTAATAATCTCTTCTGTACTCTAATCAAGGTGCAGTTTTGTTCAGTCTTCTGGATGAATGAGTCCTTGTGGAAACAAGATTTGTATATGAGAAGACTTAATACCGGTGCAGAATAAATAGGTAATGAGCCCCAGAGTAAGCAGTGTCCAGCAAATGTCAGCCCTTCAGGAGGCTTTATAGGCCAGAAAATTGGCTACAGGGTAGGGTATCATGGATTGGTGCGGGAGACCTGGGTTGGAGTTCCTGTTCTACCTTTCGAGGGCTTATGCTTCACAGGGGAGGGAAACTTTTCCTTCTTCCCTTCTGCATTCTTTGGCCTAATAATGAAACTGACTAGAGACAAATTAAGAGGAGGTGGGGAAGTCCCCAATTTTAATTTTGCATGTCTGGGAACTCAGGGAAATAGGACTCTCAAAGAAGTGACCAAAACAGGCAGCTGTTTTATACCTTTTAAATGAAGCAACAATGAACTCGTGAAAAATTGACACAAGGTTTGCGCCTGGGGTAGTCAATTAGTGAAGTAACAGCGTTTATTTCTATAGCTTTCCCAGCCCTGAATTTACTATCTGGTGATAAGGATGTCTTTTTCCCTCCTGCACAGGGAGGGTGTACCGTTGGTGCATGAGATTCATTTTCTGCTTTCAAGGGGGACAGAGGAGGGTCAGAGTGTCCTTCGTGCACTGGCTGTTTAAGTGACTTTAATACAAAGTATTCGGTGTGCCAGATGGCATATTTTGGGGCAGCCTGCCCTGAACCCCATCACTCCTCTCTGAAACTTCCTGGAAGTTTCATGTATTAAAAGCTGAGCTGATGGCTGTAGAGAGCAGAATCAGGTTAGCTGCTGAGTGGTAGAGCGCTTCATATGTCATTGAACTTCTCTTTTAGTCCTGAGAACAGCTCTGACTCATTTCAGGAGGCAGTGATCCAGGTAAGCTCCCAAAGTTAGGCCTACATTATGTAAACTCCCAGTGGTTTAATAAGACGCATTTCGAGAGAAAAGAAAAGCAGTGGGTAATGATTGGAGAAAACTATAAACCAGTTTAAGTTCTTTTTTTTTTTTTTTTTAAAGATTTTATTTATTTTTGTGAGAGGGGCAGAGGAAGCTGCGGACTCCCCGCTGAGCAGGGCACCTGAGGTAGGGCTCGATCCCGGGACCCTGGGATCAGCACTGGAGCCAAAGGCAGACGCTTCACTGAATGAGCTACCCAGGCGTCCTAAACCAGTTTAAGTTCTGAGGGTGCCCAGTGAGGATTTGTAGATGTCAGACTCAAAGCATCTTCAGACGGAGTGAGCGCAGGTGGTGGCAACCTGACGGATTTTCCTGGTTTGTGGTTTGAATGTGTCTGCTGATCTGGGGGCGTGTACAGCAACAGGCATGAAGACTGTCTCCACGTGAGCTGTTGTGCTGATTTTCTTGAAGTTAAGGGCTGACTTCGGGGGGGGGGGGGTAATATTAGTTTTCAGTGACTCCACGTCAGAAGAGTGGGACAAAAATTAGAAGCATTTGGGGAGTTGGCACCCAACGTTGGATGAAACTAGAAGAATACAGATTCTAGTTCAGCTTCCAGGTAGAGAATACAACATGTAAGACAACAAACAGGACTAAAATCTGATATCCACAAAGGTGTGTTACAGATTTTTGCTTCATACATTTACCCCCATTTTTACCAGAGGTAAAATAAGTTTACAAAATAACTCTAGTCTCAGTTAACAGCAAGATTAGTGATGAACCGGGCACCCGGGAGGCTCAGTCAGTTAAGCGTCTGCCTCTGGCTCAGGTCATGATCCCAAGGTCTTGGGATCGAGTCCCACATCAGACTCTCTGCTCAGCGAGGAGCCTGCTTCTCCCTTTCCTTCTGCCTCTCCCCCTGCTTGGTGTGTATTCTCTCTTCCTGTATCTCTCAAATAAATAAATAGAAATAATAAAATCGTAAGAAAAAAAAACAGAGATTGGACCATATGGAATCTTTTCATCTGCTTTGTTGAAACTTTTTTATAAGGAACCTCTGATTGGGCTTTTAAAAGGCTCTTAGGTCTAGGAGCCAAGTCACGTTCTAGCCATCAGACTTTACCTGCAAGACTTACATATTTGAGTTCATTCTTTTTCTCAAGGTCTCCATTATATCCTGAGGTTCTTGTGCCTGCCAGGGCGTGACCATCCTTACTCACCTGGTAATGCTGCTGGGAACCCTGTATGTAAGGTACCAGGCCTGTTTCTCCAAGGGGCTTTTTTGGCTCCATTAAGTCAACCATAGTTCCTTTAAACTGTCTGGTCATATCTGAGTCTTTGTACATCTTGACAGAATGACATTTCAGTCAGAGCCTTGGTAATATAAACAGTGTTTCCAGTTGTATCCTGTTACAAGAATAGATTCTTAGTTAACTTATGTAAATACCTATATTGCCATGAAAATTAGAATGCTCACTGTGAGTTTCTAAATTCTAGAGGGATCACATAGAAAAAGAGAAAGGCTTTGCATTTGTACACAAAGGCATATTTTATCAAATTGCTCTAAGTTATAGGTAGCTTAAGAGAAAAGAGGAAAAAAGGCTTCCTTAAATCTGGAAAAATACTTCAAAAAATCGATGTTTTAAAAAAATTTAAAAAAATAATCATCTTCCATTTATTCAGTTCCATGTAATTAATATTTGTTTTGCTGAGTTTTTCCATTAGTTCAGAAAATTCTTACCCAGTTCAGTGGGGGTTTTTTTAAATTTGATTTTGAATTTAAAATTATTAGGAACCTGTATTCTATAGTATTTTCCATGAGTCTCTTGGAAGATGAGGCACTTTTGCAAACACTCTTGCAGGAGCATCAGAGGAGAATAATAACCATTCGTGAATGACAAAAATCTTAAAAAGAGCCATGATTAAAGATCTGATGGGAGTTCATTACAATGCAATTGACCAGGAGATTTGTTTATTTCTGCAACACATAACATTTTGAGATAATAACTAGAATTGTGACTGATAACATTATACCAGTACATATTAGATTTCTAGGAATTGCATACAATTTATAGAACACTTACATACCTCAATACAACATGAAGAAGGCTTAGTGTTACCTTTTATCTGACATTTCCCATGTAATTGAACTCCTCAAAGAAGCCTAATTAGTTTAACTTTATTTATTTTTTTTTTTTAGGGAGAGAGAACACATCTTTTCAAATGTTCCAGGGACCCTCTGGAGCATCCCAAAGTTAGTTTGAGGTCAAAAAGACTATCTAGAATTTGGTTTTGGGAACTTAGTCAAAACCATCAAAGAGGTTTTAAAATACTCGGTCAAATAGGATCATAGGTCACTGTGAAACTGCAGTTGGTTATCTCTTTAACCACAGTGACAGAAACTTTGCAGGCAAATTAAAAAAAAAAAAAAACAGAATAAACAAACAGCGCTTTTAATAAAGAAGACTACTTTTTTTTTTTCTTAAGTAATCAAAGACCTGATAAAGACAGAGGGAATCATTATGACAAAACACAAATTCTTTTATAGGCAGATGACTTTAAAAGGTAAAGAAACCCCTTTTATAATCTCTTATCAAGAGCAGACCAGTGGTTCAAGAAAATTTTGTCCTAAATTTTAACAGAAAACTACATTCTAATTTTACACCAGCTTATTTTTGATATTAAAATTCATTTAACTTAATTAGATTTATTCTAATCTTAGCTAGCTTGACTACACATTAAAATTCCTTTCCAAAGATTCCTTTTCCATAAACCTACAACTTTATTTTTTACATTCAGGTTTTGTCCTGTGTGTTTTTTTTTTCCTCTTTCCCATTTTGAAATAATTTGCCACTCTTCAGGACAAACCCCCCTCCCCCAGCAAAAATGCATTCTCATTTTTTATTCTTTTTTTTTTTTAACCCCCCACTAAAAACCTACATCCTGTTTTCCTTGCATTTGGAGTTGTTTCCCTCATTTCTTACTGCTTTAATTCCATATAGTAGAACTTTTAACCCTTAAGAACCTTAATTTTTAGTGAAAATAATGAAGTAAATAATTATGAACTGTCTTTTATGTTCTCACTCTCTGACTTGGCAAATTTAGCAATACTCTTTTTTAATTAAGTCCGTCTTCTCGCCTCCCTGGGGATAACAATAGCTCATGGGGTAGAAACTTTGCTGCCATGTGTATATAAGGATAGCATGCGTGTATGCCAATAACATTGTATGCATATGAAGATGGCACGGGAGGATGGATAGGCTAGCGTGTATATCACAACAGCACGGTGTGTGTATGTCAGATGCTTAGCTCAGTGCCCATACAGAATGCCTGTTCAATTAATACTTGTTGGCATAGTTGTTCATTGTTCAGATGCAGTCCTCAAGTCATATTTTAGGAAGCACAGCCAAGTGATAGTGTAGGGCGGTAAGTTTTTAAAAAAGAGTTTAATTTTAGGCATTCCTCTCAGCTGATGCATTTAATAATAAAAGTTCACCCTCCGTGTCCCCTTTTCACAATTTGGGAATTTGCACAATGCTCTGGTGTTTTAAAGGCAGTAGTTCACTGAAAACACAGCGTATGACAAAGGCGGTGGTTGCCAAGTTCTAATACGTTAGCAGGCAGAAGCATGCTTTTAATATTCATCATCTTTAAGTGCTACCAACTGACATTCAGCACTAAATGTGCAGATATGGGTGCTGAGCAAAACAGAGCTAGGAAGAGGACTTGCTAATTTGTATTCTAGATGGAAATCTTAAATTAGTTTCCAAGATTTTTAAATGGATTTTTAAATGCTGAGCACATAGGAGATGGAGTTCATATTAATATTTATAAGGTTTGAGAAGATATTTAGTGAAATATTTGTATAATTTAATTTTGGTCATAATCAAGTAGGAAACCATAACAAGAAGGACATTGTACTTTACTTTGGTGACTGTGTCATGGCTCATAGTCAGGAATGGCCTTCTGGAAGCACCCCAGACAGCATACACAGGCAGAAAAAGTGCTTCTTTATAATAAGCCATATGTCAGAGGTTATTTGTGTATAAATTCCTTGGGTTGGATTGTACCAGGTTAATTTCATTTATGTTAATTAATTTAAAAATAAGTATTGATAATGACCTTTTAAAAGCATTTATTGACAGTTTTGCAGAACTCTGTAATCTAGCAGCCTTCACATTCTTTATTATACAAAACAGCTCTGTTGCTTCACAGAAAACCTGCTTCCTGCAGTTTTGCTTAGGGCTAATTGAGTTTAATGTAGTTTTGTGTGCAGAAGGTATTGACTTGTGCATAGTATTTAATTTGTGTAAATATGTGTGTATGTAATGTTTTGCCCCTCTGAGTTTTATTTTAAATGTAACCCTTAAAACTGGGATAATAGAAATTCTTAGTTTAGGCCTGCTAGCGATTGCAGGTGCCAACGGTTTAAACTGCTGTAGAAATACAATTATGAGCAGCCAAGAGCAAATCTTGTTTTAAGGTCCATGTGTAATGAATGCCTGTTAGTATCATAGAATACAATTAAAAAGAGGTTTACCTCTCCTAAACCGTGATTGGTTCTTTCTGATGGAAGTGTGGAGTCCCAGGAGTAGAATGTGTATTCAGCTCTTGGTGATTTAGACCCCAATGAGCCTGGCATACTGCAGGCTTGGATAAATTCAGGGCAGTTATAGCCGAGCAGAGATGGGAAAAGACTGAAAGATTAATGAGGGAGCTTAAAACAAAGCCCCAAAAAGGAGAGCAATGCCCTGCTTGGTCTTATGTAATTGTGCCGAATGGAAGTCAGTCTTGGCTGCTGTTGTTTAAAAATTTTAGGAGGTTGGCAGGAAATGTTTGTTTGTGATAAAAATTGGGTCTAGAGAATGAATGCTCATGAAAACCTGCGACAAAATATCTAATTCTCACTTGCTTGTGGCTTCCTTCAGAGACGCACCCTGCCGTCCATCCTCCTTTTGTTCCAGTTTGACCCACCCACCTGTCTGCACCCCCCCCCCCCCGCCCCACGCAGTCCTCCCCGGACCCCATTTTTGGGCCCGGGACCCTCAAGGAGAACTCTGATCTGATCCTCCCAGTCAGCCTAGCGGAGCGGGGTCAGCAGGAGATGCACATCTGAGATGTGTTCCTGGAAGTGACCCTCTTCCGCCCCAAGGCCTGAGAGATCCGGACGGTACAGGGCCGTGAGGGACCTCAGAAGGGGACCCCAAGTTCCCGTCGGTTTCCTGGGGCTGCTGCTGGACGCCAGCGGACGTGTTCTCTCCAGGGGACAGCTGTAGATGGCCGTTCTGTCGCAGTCCTTCCTGTGGCTCTTAACTTAAGGGATCCTAATGGCTTTAAAATGCTATTTTACCTTTGAAAATCCTTTTAATAGATGCTGTAACGAACCTTCCATTTAAGTGATGGACACAGCTGCGTGGTGCCGTGAAGCCGGCCGGACCGTTAATGTGAGGCTGGGCACTTAGAGGGGAAGGAGAGAAGCTCATAAGTACCGTGGTGCAGGTGAATCACTTCTGAAATTTAAAGCTTGCCAATACCGGTGACGAAAAGCTGCCTCGAAAGCGAAATTGCCAACTCACACGCAGATTCTGTAGCTTCAATGGACTGGCCCACCGGGCTTTTAACGCCGCTCTGTGTCCTCTTCAAGGAGTTTGGCGCCACCTGCAGGACGCAGGAAGCACAGAAACCTGCACAGCCTGTCCGCAGCACCTGGTTCTCCCATCCGTCAGCGCTCAGCTTTACTTTTTCTAAGTTCCATCACTTGGTCGTCCTATAGCATTGATCAGCCTTCCCCTTGGCCACGAATTGAAGCTAAGCTCTTGGGGGGAAAGGCTACATCTGTACTAGCCGTTTGGCTGGAAGTCCTCACCCTTCTCTGCTTTTTCCGGCCTCTGGCTATTTCCGCCCTCAGGCACCTTCTCCACCGGCACCCCAACCCCGAGAACAGAGTTACCCCTTGAGGGCCTAAGTCTGTAACGGTCCCACTGATCCTTCACTGTTGTGCCTTCTTCTGTTTCTTGCCGAGAACCCACGTGGCCTCCAAATCACCACGCCTATTGTTGAGGTCGGTCCTTTGTTTTGTTTTTATTTGCCTTATTTGGAGAGAAATGTTAGGAAGGTTAAAAACCCACACAGAGGAGAGAAAGTTTAGGGTGTGTGATACGGTTCAGAGAAGCCTGAGGGGAGACACGTGATGGCTTGTACAGGTGCATTAAGGAAGAAGGGTTATTTTCATTCATCAGCTCATAACTATATCACTGAATTAAGTTCTTCATTGTTTCAAACTAGAATGAATCGGCTTGAAAGGCATTAAGAACAATGTGGAGCTTTTCTCTTTGCCAAATGAACTGATTGCAGCTCTTCCCCTCCCCACCCCCACTGCACCCTGTGACATCTCTAGTCCCAACCTTCTGAACTCTGTGTTTGTGCTTTGTGCTAGGTTCTTTGCATGGCTCCCCACTCCCTGTCCTGGAGCACCAACTTCCATATCCCAGCCCCAAATCACGGTGGCCCCATGAATTCTATTCCCTTCGAAGAGCAACAAAACCCATTACCACTTAACTAGTCCTCCTTCAATGGGTCTGTGTTTTGTCAAACCCCCCCCCATCTTATTCTAGGATAATGACACCAAAATTCATTCCCTTACCTAGCAAATAACTGTTATCTTCAAAACCTCTGCGCTACCAGAGACCACGTCTGTCAAGTCCCGTTGCTTTTCCTCTAGAACATTGCTTGAATCTCTGTTTGGAAGTAGAATCCATGCTTCATTCTTCCGGAACTTCCCATAACTCCGCCACTCCCAAATCACTTACCTTCTTCAGAAGTTCTTATTAGTTGCCTTCCAGTAAATCTGGAAAATGGGCTAGAAAGAACAAACTAGTCAAGGGGAATTTTACCTCCTAACTGACAAACATATCCCATTCCCCAGCAAAATTATGCTATAGGTTCTCAAAAATTGTCTGTTTTTGGGCATTTGTGCTTTGATTTAAATATCAGAGAGCCTTTAGAAAGAGGAAAACATACTGGTGGTTTGGGAAATGTCACACAGAGGTGCTGGCAGATTGCCAATATAGCCCTTCATATATTTCTACCAAATGGTTGATTAAAAATTGCTCAGAATGTAGAGTTCATCTCTCCACATGGCCAATAAGCACATGAAAAGGTGCTCAACTTTATGAGTGACTAGAGAAATTCAAACAAAACCACAGTGAGGTACTGCTTCACATCCACTGGGATGGCTAAAGTAAAGAACAGATATTAATAAGTGTCGGCAAAGATGTAGAGAAGTTGGGACCTTTGTCCCTTGCTTGTGTTAATGTAAAATAGTCCAACCGGTAATGTAAAATGGTGCCACTTGGCACTTTTCTCTACAAGTTAAACATAGTAAGATTTGATCTATCAGTTCCACTCCTGGCTATATACCCGAGAGAACGAAATCCACGCACAAACATGTACGTGAATGTTTATAGCAGCATTACTCATAATAACCAGAAAATGGAAACAGCTCAGATGGGCACATCAACTGATAAATAATGTGGTATACCCATATAATAAAATACTATTCATCTCCAAGAAATAATGAGGTACTGAGATGTGCTGGGACATAGATTAGTATTGAAAACATGCTATATGGAAGTGCTCCAAAGGTCACATATTACATGATTCCATTTATATGAAATGTCTTGAATAGGCAAATCTAGAGTGACAGAAAGTAGAGGAGTGGTCTGCTAGGGGCTGGAGTTGGAGAAGGAGAACAGCAGTGGCTTCTAACGGGTATGAAATTATTTTTGGAGTGAAGACAAAAGTTCTGAAATTAGGTAGTGGTGATAGTTGTACGACTCCGCAAATATACTAAAAAAATTGATTTGCACACTTTAAAATGGATGAACTGCATGATATGTAAATCATCTCAATAAAACTAGTGTGTATGTGCCCTACACACGTGCGCGCGTGCGCACACACACACACACACATACACACAGTGGGATCATCAGGAGCTGCACGTTCTTAGAATTTGTGTCTGATTCATCTTCACATCATCCAAAGTACTAAGCACAAGGCATTGCATTTGGAAGCCTTTGATAAATGGTTAAAGAAATGAGTGCATGATCGATCAAGCGAATTCATAAGTAGTCTTCTTAGAATGTATGGAAGAATTTTTTTGGCAAGCGCCGTAGGAGAGAGGTGAAGAACAAAGACTGAAGACTGAACCTTCTGTTGACTCAGGCTGACAGTTCAGTGGCACTGTCACCCATCTGATATCCAAGTGATAGAATCTTGCCATGCTTTGGCGTCAGCTAGATGGTGTATTCCTTTTTTGAGTGATAGGTTGGCAAAATATACTTTAGCAACTGTATGTTATGTAGATGATGCACGATGCTAATACTCTGTTGTGACCTTTATTTTTATGAGCTGTGAGAATTAAGAACCTACCAGTTTTAGTTTAATTAAGCAGTAAGCCACAGCAGATGGTGCATTTGTGGGTGATGATTGCATTCCTCCGGTTCCCTCCAGCAGTGCTCTAACCCTACGGAACGCTTTGCCTGGAGTGTCACACCACTGTTGCAAAATTGCTAGGAAGACAACCACGTGGTGTTGATGTAGTCAGGAAGTCTTGGAGGACAATTTACAACAGACCCTGAATACCACAGGAAGTTCTAGTAGTTAGCCGCTGTTGGAACTAGAGTATTAGGAAGAAGAATCCGTGACATTATGGTGGTGGTAGTTTACTGCCCATCTTTACTCTCCAACGTTTGCAAGTAGAGCACATGAAGATTTTTATTGCCCTGATATTCTTTTGTGTAATCTGGGTCAAACATTAAGCATGCATTGGAATATGATTTGCATGTTTTAAAGTGCTCGGAGAATAGGTAAATGGAGAAGCACGGAAGTTATGGCAGATTGTTTTATTATGTTTGCTTTTAGTCACTACGGAGAGCCTAGAGAGTGTCCTACAGTAGGCATTTTTTTCCCCAAGTACTATGTGCTTACTGCTAGCGTATTGACTCCAGAGGATGTTAAAAACATATATAAGCAGAGAGAATACGGAATTAATCCAGTGTTTCTCACTGATCATCACACAGCTCTTCGGGGAGAACACCAAAATTGTTAAGTTGAATTGCTTTCTCTCATTGTTAAGGGAGAGACTATCTGTCTAGCCCAGATTCTTTTCCCTTCGCTATCTCTGAAAAACTGAATTACTTGAAAGCTGGCATAAAACTTGTAATTACACAATATTTTAGATCCTAAGATAATATGCCCCGATTTTTCTCATTAATGCAATATATGAAATCATCAAAATGAAATACATTCACTTACTGGCCATAATGTTGTTAAAAGTATGAACTATGTGGGTATTTTAAAATATTGCCTTATATAGAAGAATCCATTTGTCTCGTCTCCTTGCTACAAAGACTAGATTTGGAATTCTAGTTAAATCATGAACCTCAAAAATAATATTTTAAAAAGAGAATATAATTTCTCTTTGGGAAAGCCCATAGTTTATGTCGAATTTTTTTCTAAATTATATAAAGAAACGATTTCTTTTGATTTTTAAGGGGGCTGTCATCGTGAAACCCCTAACTCCATCATCCTTTCAGATGTTCTGCCTGGGAAAGTACAAACGTTAATTTTGCAGTTCTTCTTGTGGGAATAACAGATTATTAACCTTTCAGTTAATATTCACTAGCGCATAATATAGGGAAATATCTATAAACATTTACCTGCATAGGAAATCTAACATAATAACTGATTGTAGCCTATAAATTATTAATGACTTTGACAGGAGAAGTTGCAGATTCTTTTTATATGGAAACCTACTTTTATTGCAAAAGCATTGTTATTGTTTATTGTTTCTTCACAGAACTTGACGTTCATCTAATTAAAATTTAGGAAAGAAGGAAGTTGGCTATTTCCCATTTATTCAAGATATAGGTAACTTGCCATTTTTTTTGTAGCTCTGTTTAACAAAAATATTCTCTGGGACCCCCCAAATAAGACCTCAGTGGGAAGATAAACTTGTGCCTGGTGATTTTAAGGATGTTGGAATTATTGATTGTCATTTTCTAAAATTAGTAATGTATTAATTCCCTATCATCGGATTGTGTATGTGATGCCAAAACTTTCCCTTTACAATGATGTTGAGTATTTTGCATTTTTTGTGTTAGAGTTAGTATCAGAATCTATCAAGATGTGCATGCACCAATATTTGACAGTCAACACTTGCAGCCTCAGTCTCTCCTGATCCTTCTAGCTCTTTTGTTACAAGCATAGGAACTAGAATCAGGGTGACTTGTCTTCACATCCTGACCACTACTTATTACCTGTGTGACTGTATCATTTAGGAATTTCCTTTTGACTTTCAAGGAGACCCCCCCCCTCCAAATAGTGGCTTAAATACTAGTTCATTTGTCACCTACAAGAAGTCCTCGAGATAGGCAGACAATACAGAGCCTCCATCCAGATCTTTAGGAACTCAGCCTCCAGCTTTCTTTCTGCTTCCCCATCCCCAGTTGGTGACTTGTACACCAGAGGTCAGAGTCCAAGATGATTGCTGGAGCTTTAGGTGATGCAGCTGCCTCTTGGACACCAGGAAAGACAAGAGCCCCTTGCAGCAGAACCAGTTGGTTTTTTGTTTTTTGATTTTTGTTTGTTTGTTTGTTCGTTTGCTTGTTTGTTTTATCCCTCATCCCACACAAGACTTCCACCAGCACATGACCTAGATGTTTGGGAGGGAGGGAGGAAATGTTATCCTTACCATGGACAGCTAAAAAAGAAGGGTTCTGTTACCAAGGGCAAAGGGAAGAGTGAATATAGCATTTTCTGCCGTGGTGACCTTGGGCAATTTAATACCGTTGAGCCTCAGCTTCCTTGTCTTTAAAAATGGTTATAAAAATAGGATCTAATCCATAGATCTTACTGTTCTGAGTATCAAGTGAGCTTATATATCTAATGCATTTAGCACTGTACGTAGCATATAATAAGCAATAAATGTTAATTATGCTTTCTAGCTACTTCCTTGAATATCTGTAGGTCGCTATCCTATAGGTACCTAAAGCTTAAAATGTTCAAGTGCGTTACAGATCTTTATTGCATTCCCTAGCTCACCATCTGCCCATTCTCCCAGGCTAGAAATTTCTGAGCAATCTCTAAATAGCTCTTTATTATTGCCTGTACCCAACGATCACCAAATGGGATTCTACCTGGAAAACTGTGGATTTCTCAACCTTGTTGCTCGATATGTCCATTGCCAGTCTTTGAATTCAAGCTGTCTTGATCCCTTGCCTTCAACAGGTCTTTGTGATCTACCAGATCCCATCCAAACTCCTTGGAATAGTATCCGAGTGTTCCTATAGTCTGACTGCCGTATTCACAGTTTATTCTCATTCACCTGTATCTCCCTTCTCTCCACTCATTGCTTGTTCTCTGACTTCCCTGAAAACCTCAAATAGGACATTGTGACTATAGTTCCATCTATAGTATAGTATATAGTTCCATTATAGTATAAATGTTGAAGAATTCTCAAGTTGAAACATGAGGAAACTAATAAGCATAGAGGTATTTCATTCTATAATCTTAAATATCAAGGTGTGATTTCTAGAAACTTTTGTGTGACTCGGTTTATGGAGCCAACAGATAGACAGGTATACCAGCACTCCTTATCATAGCTGGGAATCTAAGTGTATACCTGTGAAAGAACAAAGGGCTCTTCAATGAAAGGAATGGCTGTGGGATGCGGGTTGGAGTTGATGTTTCTCTACTGGATGGGTTAGTGTGTTTGGCAATTCTCAAAGTACAGGTGTAGATCTAGAAACTCCTTATTTTTATTTTGCTGGGCAATAGCATTAGTTTAGGTACTTAATGTGAATGTTACAAATGCACTTTGCTTTCAAATTAAAGAAGTAGAGAAGCCTAGCTTTATTTGTGGGAGCATGTGTGTGTGTGTGTGTGTGTGTGTGTGGAGTGCTGCGTAATGGGATGTGTAATATAATTTCAAAGCCCTCTGATGCAATATTTTGAAACCAAGTTTGTAGTACAATTAAAACATATCTTTGGTCATAGATTACTTGGCCTTTTGCCATTTTCGTAGGCAATGTCCTACTTAAATAGCCTGGATTGGCTGAGAAAAATAATTGCTGCTATGAAATAATTTTGCAATTACCGCTGTAATTAAGGGCAGTTTGTTAATGAAAGTGCTTGGTGAATAATGACTGCAGGGCACTCCATCTTGCAGCTTCATGCCAGATGATTGGTTCGCGTCGTGGAGGCAGTTAGGGAATTAGTGACACAGCTGTCATGGTTACAGGATGGATGTAAATATCCTTTGCAGTTGATGATGAGGAATAGTCATTAGCCTCCAGCCCCTTGGGAACTGGTCAGAAGAACAAAAATAAACTTAACACATGATGGTGAAAGCCATTCCTTATGGCTCCTTCCCTTCAGTTCGAACAATTAACATTCTAATAGAAACTGCGGAGAGCGCGTGCAAGAGCCCTCTCCACTTTACGGGCGTGTTAGTGTGATAAATGTCCCTCCCGATAGGGCATTGCTTGTTCACAGTTTATATCCACTCTTATTAGCTTATGGGCCAGTTAAAAACTGCTCTTTGGAGACCCACAGGCCCCATTTAAATTTTTCTTGTTCATCTCCAGGTGTTGTGTATTCACTTGGACACTCCGAAGCCGGCCCGCGGATGGATTTTTGCATGCTGTCTGCTTGGCTGCGGGGGCAATTGAAGATCAATTTTCTGTGGTTGGGCTTATTTGCGTCTGTAAAATATATATTGTTTTGAGGACGACCTGGACACTTGTTTGATCTTGCTTTGTGGTTCGAAAAAGTCATTGTTGAAGGTTGCGCATTTTTTTTTCTTTTCTTCCCCTTTCTTAAAATAAGACAGCCTAGGTGTTTTAAGTGGGCTTCGTGTTTATATTCATTCCACTTCCTTGGTGTTTTGATGTTGTTTTTCATTGTAAATTTGCTTAAGCAATCTTTTGTAGAGTAATTTCATAACATGCACACACTGTGGTTTTACACTGAGGTGCTCGTGATCTGCAAGTCATTAACTTAGCTGTCTGGGAAGTTAGGGTAGCATGTGGCATTTCTCTTGCTCTATCTTGCCGTATCATCAGTTTTATTCTCATAAACGACCTTAGGAGAACACTTCCAAGGATTCTCTCCATGTCCAGTATGCTAAATCTTCTTCTCCGGTCCCCAAGGCTAGATATTGGAGCTTGTGTCATCATATCAGGGTCAACCCAGAGTCCTCACTAAAGGGACATAACCGTTTTCTGGGTTTCAGCTCAAAATGGCCGTTCGTGGCAGCACTGTCCAGTTTCGGCGTGAGTGTGTTGTTCCTTGCGTCTGGGTAAGATCCCCTACACTTGCTTAATGCTCCTCTTGATGCCGGTGTCTCTCTTGGCTTTAGCAAGACTGATGCTGGATGGAAGGGATGGACATTCTGTCTCAAAGCTAGGTCACATAGTGGTCCAAACCTCTGCCTCTTCCTTCTCCCTTCCTTGGCTGTCAAAGAGAATGAAAGGCGTCAGCAAGTTCAGGTGTGAACAAGAGCCTTATTCTGATGTTGAAGTGCCTCCTTTGTCCATGGAGTCATTGACTCTTCCCATGAGCTCCCTTTCTCACTACCCAGAGTTAAGTCACTGTGGAGATTGTCTAGCGAACTTAACTGTGATCAGATGTTCAAGGATACAAGTGAGCTTGCTGGTCTTGAAGGGTAGAGGTGAGTCCCTAAAGGCCAAATCACTTGGAAAACCTCACATGTTGAACATTTATGTCTGTCTCTCTGAGTCCCAATAAATGACAGCTTCCCTTTGGAAGGTTAAGGTAACTCTCGGGCATAGCCATAGTTGGCAAAAGGGTTTGGTTTCTAGTGGGATGTGACTTCCCAGGCTTTCTTTTCATGGAATGCCAAAGTGCAGGAGGACCTGGTAATGGCTTTGCATCAAATCAACATTGGGAAGCAGGTAAAGAGACCTATGTGAGAACACATCCTCCCAGCCAAATGAAAATTGCATGGCATTGTATTATTACTTCTTCTGTTTCTATGATAGGTCAAGATAAGTACAGTAGGAAAGAGAAAAACAATTGTCTTTAATTGGTGTGGCTCAAGGTAGGGGGAGAGGTGACAAACTACAGTGTTTAGACATTCAGTGTGTGTTCCATTTTTGTTTGGTGGCGTTTTGATTATTTATTCTTTTGGCTAAACATAGGAGACTTGAGTTTAATTGAATTTCCAAGCAACTCTCCAAGCCCTTGTCTCATAAAGTGTATTCAGAAATGCACTGCAGATTCTAAAGAGAGGTGGCCATGTGAATTTGATAATGTACAAGGAGAGGAGGCTAAAGATCGTTTCTGAGTTTGGGTGAGTGGTTGAAATTCCCGAGTAAGAGAGAGTTCATTTCCATGGACTTTTCTGGTTTGGTTTGGACAGGAGTTGGAGTCCCACCTTTTTTTTTTTTTTTTTTTTTTAAACATAATCGCTCTTGTGGGTTTCCCTCCTTTCCCCAGGACAAGTCAAAAACTTGAGAGTTCTCCGGAGTGAAAATGGATCGTGTCCCATCTCGTCCTATTGCCATCCTTTCTATCAAAGCAACACTAATTATAAAAAATGAACATAAATTTGGACTGTTTAATAGGTTTGGGTTTAATTTTGCCTCAGTGGGAAGACATTCGATTAAAAGAATCTTCACCCCTCCCTCCTCCTCCCCCCTTTTTCTTTTGGTGGAACAGTTAGTAAAGGCGGAGGAAATTGATTTGAGTGTCACAAAGGACATTTCTGACAGGAACGTACTTTGAAATGATTCAGGGCATCTGTTTCTCTTGCAGATGCCCAGCACTGCTGAGAGCTGAACCAAAATTAAACTGTTTCACGTGTCAGCTCAGAACCTGGTCACAATTTACATTCCAGTTGCTTGGTTGGAATTTCTAACGTTTTGTGAACCTCCTCCCCTCATTTATGAAACAAGTTCTCCGTCAAAGTGACCATTTGTTCTCGATGCCAATATGTCACGGTCAGAATTGATTTAGCCTGAGCGTCATTTGTTCCTGTACGGTCACTTTGCCTATGAAACAAAATCCTCTTCCCAGTCTGTATTTGGGCACTTCTGGCGGGGTCTGTGGATGGCTGCGTGGTGGGTGTTCCTGCTACGGTTCCTCTCCCCCTGGTGCTGTGTCTGTCGTACGAGCTGGCTCTGGGAGTGCCACTGTTAATGGTTCCCCAGCACAGGAATTTTGTGCCCTCTGTTTACTACCATATCTGTGGCATCCAGCAATGTACTTGGGAGGCACTGAAAATCAGTCTTCCGTAAATGGGGAGCGAACACTTGCCACATGATCGTACTATAGTCTTAGACTCTCGACTCTGACTACTACTGGTCTACCCTGCTCGTGTTTCTTAGAAATTAGGAAGGCTCACTCGTATCAATTATAGTGAGGCACGTCCTTTGAAATTGAAGGGCAGGGGCAATTATTTTGTGTGTGTGAACTTTTTGCATTCATAGAAGAAATAATTTACTGGGGATGAGAAAGAAAAGTGACTATGTTGGTGCATTAATAGGGACCTGGGCTCATTAACGTAATTACTTTGTGGTTCCTGACGATTCTTTTCTCCCCAGTGTTCAGCCGCTTACCTTTCCACAGTATTTACTGGCGACTTTTGACCGGGGAATCCAGAGAATGGCTTCTACTCCTGCCCTTCCCTGTGCTTACTGGTCCAAAGCCAACTGAGGTAGTAGTGGTGTTTATACTGGCGTATCCTTGGTCCAGTGGACACCCTTGGTTGACCATATAGATTAACTGGTCAGTCCATGGTGAGTCCGTTGAGGACCTTATCCGTAGTATTGTTATCAGTACTCTTGCATCTTTATTAGTAATTCTGAGACTATATTAGTGAGGACAGAAAGCTTAACATCTGCAGTGAATTGAACATTTAGAAATTTATTTAGTAGTCTAGGGTGGGCGTTCCAGGTCCATGGCTTGCCTGGTTCCACCGAACCATCCAGTGATACAGGCGAATTGTGGTGAATTGTGGCGAATTGTGGCTCTGCCTCCTTCCACGTGTAGCTCCTAGAATCACGGTGGTCCTACCGTTGCAGCCTCTGGGAAGGGGGAAGGAGAGTGGAGGAGGGGCAGCCCGCTCTTCAGGCACCAGGCTAGAATTGGCCCATGTCCCTTCTGCTCACACGGGAAAGAACTTAGCCACCTGGTCAGCCAGCTGTAGGGGAGGCTGGGAAATGCAGAGTGGCAGGCCAGCCTGGTGCCAGGGTGCATGGTAGAAGTTCTCAGGCTCTTGGAACTTGGGATTTTCCTAACTGGTCAACTGCCCATCAGCTCTGTTTGGCAAAGTCCCACAGTCAATCTTAGACTTGAGATGATCACTAATACTATCTACAATGATCATTTCCCCCTTTAGTTTCTTAGATCCCAAGCTATTTATAAAGATGATTCTAACAACTGGCTCACCTCCTTCGGTTAATATCAAGAGTTCAGTGCTTTGCACACACACATTTTTACACTGTGAAATCATCACATAAGTCTTTCTGACAAATGCTTGCCATTTGCCAACATTTGAATGCTTACTTGCTTCATTTCCTTTTTCTTTTTTTCCTTCTCTCGGAAGCATGGTAGGATAAGGACATTTTGGTAGGCTTATAATTATGTTTTGTTGATTTGGGAAGATCCTGTACATACCGCTTACATGCTGATCATTATGCAGGAAAACACAGAAAGCATCATCACTGTTGTTGGCAAATATTACTCTGTATACATACAGATGGTCACGGCCTAATGTAAAATTGGGTTTCCATTCAGGATCTATGTCAGAAACCATTCCTGAGTTGACATGAGAAATTGCTGCCAATATCACTGCTTTTGGCTTTTCTAGTATATTTCCTCCAAGGGCCTACAGCACACTCTCCCCTACCTTGATTCAATTTTAGAGGCGATGTTGGATTTTCTGCTCACACTGTTTCGAGAAATTATACTCCCGACATCTCCTGATGCATTAGGATGAGCCAGGTCTTTGAGATGTCTGAGGGGTTGAGGTTGGCTTTTGGTCCCCTTCTACCTTACCACAAGCAAGGGGTTCTTAGAATTCTGGCGGCACAGTTAGTGTTATTGTTAAGACACGTTTTAGGTAAGAGTCATCTGACTTTGTATTAGCACAACCAGACAGTTTTGGTTTTGTGCAGACACAGACCAATTTTGGTTTGACTTTTGGTGAGGGAGGGGCAAGAAATAAGTTAGACATAATCTAAGCCATGATCAAAATATGCTCTTTGTTTTATGTAGAAGGTAATCATTTTAAAATATACTATTCTCTGATCTTGTTGCTGTAATATTGGTACTGGGTAAAACAGATATTTTTTTGTGTTTTCTGAATGTGTTTCACTATAATCTCTCAGTCCTGTGATTTCAGCTATATTAAAGCTATTGTTAATAGATTAGTAGATTTCACTAGTATATTTACATAGCATCCTACCCTCCAGTGATCAAAACCTGAGATGCTGGGCTATCGAATTGCTTGCTAAAGGTGGTGGGGAGAAAATGTACCTATCTCATAGGGATATTAATCTGTTTTCAATGTCTTTTTTTTTAAGATTTTATTTATTTATTTGACAAAAAGAGATCACAAGTAGGCAAAGAGGCAGGCAGAGAGAGGGAGAAGGAAGCAGGCTCCCCACTGAGCAGAGAGCCCAAGGCGGGGCTCCATCCCAGGACCCTGGGCTCCTAACCTGAGCTGAAGGCAAAGGCTTTAACCCACGCGTCCCTGTTTTCAATGTCTTGTGAATGCACTTAATGTCTAGGGCATTTTAAATTGGAGTAACCTAAACCCAGAGTCTTATAAATTAAGTGAAGTAGCCTTAGAGCAGGAAACATTTTTCCCCCTAATGGTTAACCAGTTGCCAGCTTGCCCTGCTCACTTCTTATGGCATCTCGTATGGTTGTCCCTGTGTTGTCACGTCCTTCTGTGATTCAGTGGTTACATTTCCATCTTCCATCCTAGACTGTGAGCTTCTTGGAGGTAGGGAACATGTTCTACTCATGTTTGCACGGCTCATCGCCATAAATGGTGGATGAATGAACGGAAAACCTATCTTAAAGTAGGGAAATATCGTCCCTATGCTGGTAGGTGGAGACTAACCTCAAGATGCCCCCTCAGAGTTTGGAAAAGCTGGTTATTTATGTGTTCTGTCTCTAGGGCATCTTTTCATTGGCCTTTCACTGCCCATCTGATTCCTTAATCTTGAAAACCAAGAGAAAGTACACACAGGAGTATGGATGAAGCTGTTGTTTTATTTACCTCCTTGGAAAAACAAAAGCTTTCCTGAGGAAAGGAGGGATTTTCTCCCATGATATGGGTCTGAACTCACCGGCCACCTCCTTGCCCACCTTGAGCCTGTGTACTCATCTGGGAAAATGAAATGGTAATGGGATTTCCCTCACCCGCGCCCCGCGAGGACTGAACAAGAGAATTTTTTAGCCTGTTGGCGCACACCTCGTAAGTGCCCAACAAATGTTAGGCTTCAAGATGATGATGATGATGGTTTGTTCTTTCCCTCAGAGGTCTTCCTTGATTAAATATTTATAGTTTCTGTTACCTATTTGTTGTCGTTTTACCCCGTCATGCTTTTAAATAAATCTGGTTCCACAGAAGGCGTTGGGCGGCATCCTCCATCACTGTGAACAGGGCTTAGGGAAGGTTGGGTGTAGCTCTACAGTCATGGAAAACAGGATATAATAAGATCATCTTTCTCCCTGCTTTATAGAGGTGTCATATCATGAATTGGTTCAACTATGTAAAGTGGCACTTGTTTGTTTTTCCAGCATATAATGCATGTAACTAATAGAATCCTCCGCTATCAGATGGTTCTGAAAGCTTGCTCAAAGCACAGCGAAATGATAAGATGCCACAGACTTTTGTGTTACCTACAATATCCCTTTTCTTTTTTCATTTTATTTCTTTATTTTTTTATTTTTTTGCTTTCATTGTAAAGAGTGGATTTCTAGGTCAGAAACTGAAATGTGTTCTAGGAATCTCTCCCTCTCCTTGCCCCACCCCCGCCCCTTTTATCAAAGGGAGTATTTTTTTTTTTTTTCTAGGAGCTGGCATTGTGGCCTCTGCAGTGCTACCCCACTGGTCTGGAGGCCATGGATCGGATAACCTCAGCTATCTAGAACATACCAGAAGGCTAGGGAAAAGGCCTCTTGAGCTGCCATAAAATAGGTCTGCGTATTTGCTTCAAAATTTTAGGCAAATGCCTCGAAAGCCCCCCAGGGCTTCACCAAAACCAAATTATTTCTCAATTTTATAATCCCATAGAACTTGTACAGTTTTTTTTTTCCTTAGGTCTCTTTTCTCCAATCCTCTCCCCCCCGCTCCCCCCACACACACACTGGAGCCAGAAAACTTGGTTTGACAGGTACAGGGGGTGCGAGTGTGGTGGGGGTGGGGAGATCAGAGGCACAGAATCAAGTAGCCTCAGGGAGCAGGACAAGTTCATTGATGTCTCTGAAGATGAAGCCAGTGTGACCTGAATCTGCAATACAGGTGAAATTCTTTTCATTTTCCTCGTTTAGGAGGGCTATAAAACTTCTAGAACATTCTCATCAGTAAAATTTAAGAAAGAAACCATGATTATATGGAATGCTTCATCATGAGTCCAGATATGGGAATTCTTGCTTTTTTTTTTTTTTTTTTTTTTTTTGGCGTTTTCAGCTAGCTGTGGAGTGCCTGGGGCATAAATCTTGGCTTTTTTCATTTTGAATGTTTCCTCTTCTGCCTTTCCCCATTGTGAATGGGTGACTCTCCTCTTATTTTTCACCTTAAAGGAATTCAAAACAAACATTTAGATAGTAAAACTAAAGATGTCTGGAGTACTGAATTAACCAAAGGTTGGAGGGGGGGATTGTTTTGTTTTAAGCATCCCGCCCTCCATTAATACCCTCATCCCAAGCACTCGATAATAACCACAGCCACAAAAGGCAACTGTATCAGCATTTATTTCCCTTCCTTAACTGTGTTTATAAACTTAAAGCTAGGGATTATTCTCCACAGAGTATCGCTAGAAACGCACACCATACCGTGCACATAGAAAGTGCTCAGTAAACCTCAAAGCAATCGTTGGGGGTAGATACGATTTTTATCCTCGTTTACAGATAAGCATATGGGAGTTCAGAGAGACTGAGTGGCTCGCCTCGAGTCACAGCAGCGGAGGGAAGGGGTAGAGCTAGCCTGGCCCGTGGGCCACTGCACCAACTCTCTGGGAGGCTCGCTTGGTCTTTCTGACTCCCCATTCCGCTTCTTTGTAATATATGAGCATTAGATTCCTGTTTCTTAATTGACAAAAAGTAAAAAGAAAAAAAAAGAGGATTGATTGAAATCTTTTATTAAAGTTCTCTGGTTGATTGAGTTGGCATAACTGTCTAGCTCCAAGAAAATGAACTATTTTAAAAAGCACTGAGATTTCACTCCTCCCCCGCCCCCAGTCACCTACTCTTATTTTTTTCAGTTTGACAGAATTCTTAGGTTGTATACTGAAAAGCCTATGGGTTAAAGCTAATCTGTATGTTTAAAATGATGCATTGACAATCCTTCTTTTGGTGTTCTTTTTTTAACTTTTTAGAGGGTTGACAACTTTAAAAGAAATGGCATGTTTCTTTAACCCCAAGAACATTTTATTTAAATTTAGTCCCTGGTTTGGAGAAAGAATAAACAGAACCTTCACTTAAATGTTCCCATGTCTTAGAAGAATGAATGGGTAGTGATATGATTTATAGCTGGCGTAAGAATAAAGAAGATAAAAGAAAATTGAAACCCAAAATTATTGGTTTCAGCAGAGTACTTCTGATTTAATTCTGAACTGTGAATACAGTTTACGCCTTGCTTAAATGTTTCTTGCCAGGTTGGGGAAGCAAATCTCTACCTTCTGTATGACATGTAGCTTAATTGAATGCTCATTGTCTATATAGAAAACTTAAACCATATTTACATCTGGCACAGTGCCTCAGTATCTGTTGATTGAATAAATAGAAGAATGAATGAATGAAAGTCATTCAAAAAGGAAGACATTGATGTGTTAGCATTTATATCATGTGGAGCGGCTATATTTTATAAAAGTTCGTGATGAAGGGAACAGTGCCAACTATAAGAAAGCCTTTGATGTCACAAACAGCAGCACCTTGCTACAAGAAGATCCACGCGCGAAAAGTGGAATAGGTCAGGTTAATGAATTCACCCTGGGGATCTAATATTTTCCTTAGGGGCCGAAAAGGTCAGCTTTGCATTGAATGCAGATTATCTTTCATGGTCTTCATTTAAATGCTTTGTAATATATTTCGTAAGTGAGAACACAGATTTTGGATGAACAGTGGTTTCACTTTCTGTGTGTATGAGTGCCTCTACTGTTGTTCTCGATTTAACCCTTCTTACGCCTGAATTTCAGCCACGTGTTTCCCAAAGGTTACTTCTAGAAAACTGAGTTGGATTTCTTCAGCTGATACCACGATGTTTTGCTCCAGAGTATTGAAACTTTCTGCTGTGATGTTTAAAACTTTCACCTGTTAAGAATAAAAACCTTGTTGTGGGTTTAAAAACACACGCACACCCTTTGTGTTTTTTACAATAATCATCGTAGAAGGTCACACAGACTTACTTCATTGAGGTTGCTACTGAACGAAATCTTTTTTCTGTTTCTCTTCATGAATTTTATTTGTATTATTTGAGTCTTCCCAGTGGTAGCAGATCTTCATCCTTTGGGACAATTTGATTTACTTGAAACCAGCCCAAAGTCATTTGGAATCACATTATTGAGGTGGACTTTGCCGTTGTGGCTTCTAAAAACAAACAAACAAACAAAACAAAACAAAAAGAAAACCTAAGTCTCTTTAAAACCCTAGGAGCAGGAGTGTGACCCAGTGGCTGTCATGGAAAGGAAGGGTCAAAGGGGTAGTTCAGACGACATGGGAGTAACGGTAGCATTAATTGGACAAGTATATGGCCTTTCAATTTTAGAGGATGATAGACACTTAAAGTTTTAAATTATAAATTCCAGTGATTTTTCTTTAAAGTTTTCACCTCATTGGTGAAAAGGCTCACCTTACACAGACCTAGAGGCTTGGGTCCAGTGCTAGAACAGGAGGAAGCTGGGTGCTCAGCACCTCGTTGGTTTTCAATTGCTGAAGAACACGAAGGTCAGAGTCAGCTTGTCATTAGGTGATGCTAGTAACGGTGCCTTAGCGTTGTGTGTGTGTGTGTGTGTGTGTTAGCTTAGATAGTTGAAAATCCATTTAAAAATGTTTTTCGGATCTGATTCTTCTGTGTTTATGTTTCTTTGTCATCTTGTCTCATTGGAGACAGTTACTGCTTTGTTGACCTTCCTACTGATGGGAGGTAGGGCCGTATGAGGAACATATTTCCTGATTTGCAGAACCTGGCCACCTGGGACATTTTTACTTTTCAAGTTGCTTTTTGCAAAGAAAATGACGTTGTCAAAAAATTATTTAGGCTCTAGTTATCATACATGCTTACTTCCGCTTGACGTTTTTACCAAGCAAGCATGACCAGCAAATACTTTAAGTGGGTCGGAGGCATGTCTATAACAAATATGTCTGCAACGTGGGAAATTCAATTTGTCCTCAAGTATGAAAATCCAGATTATGAGAAATGAAAGCATTTAAAATACGTGTTATAAATAATCTCGTAATGAGTGTTTGGCCTGATGACTTTACTGTTTTAGCAACAGCATGACGCCAGCTCTCACATTGACTCTCTGTCACTCACTCAGGGGTTCTGGGTTGCTATTCTGCATGAAGGTACTGATGGACAACTTAAATGCTTCTCATTTTGAAAAGTGAAGCATGAGTAATTAAGTGATGCATCCCTAAGTTGGATACCAGGTTTTAACAGAGGCGCAGTAATGAATAAAGAGTGCATTAACCAAATTAAAACTCTCGCTCGTCTATATATTGGCCAGTGGTGCATCTTTGTGAATTTCGTTAGAGTGTAGTGAAGCCGTGCTCATCGAAGAGATTCCCCAGGAATTTCTCTTGTTTTAAAGCTTTGGTGCACTGCTAAATTGGCTAGGGGAGATAAACCTGTGGTGGTTCGTCTTGCTCAATAATGTATGTAAAATAATCCTAATTCTCAATGACTTGGAAATCTAGAAAACATAAAATAGGCCTTTCCGCCCCCCCGCCAAACTGTGTTCAGTACACAAATGTTCTCGCAGTTTCTGTTCTGTATCAGTGACTGTGGGAATCTTTTAAAATGGTGAACTGCCAGAGTGGATAACTACTATGTGTATGTATCTTGTGTTTCCCCCACAGATAAACCTTGAAGTTGTGAGGTTAAATACCGCTTATTGCTAGAAGTGGTTTAATGCATCGAAAAGTGCTTCAGAATAATATGTAACTGAAATCAGATATGATGCTGCCTGAAAGTTTACATTGCATAGACTTTCTATTTCCTTTGTAACAGAACTTGATCAGAACTAAATATCCTGATATGAACGACCAGTCTGTTTCCAGCTCTAACATGAGTCACTGATAAGCCATTGAGGGCACCCGTGATGCTTCAGCTCTTTGGAAGCTTCAGAATTGAGCTGTTGCCAACACCCCCCCCACCCCAAAAAAAAGAAGAAGAAGAAAGAAAGAAATCTGCAGTCAAGATGCCAGGTCCCTATTAGCCACAGAAAGTACAAAAGGGTAGGAGCTCGTGGGGGTGGAAGGAGCTAAGTTTTAATAGAACTTGATAGAATCCCTCTTCCATTGTGGCCAGCCAATGCTCTATTTATCCTTTACTCCATTGTGCTATATGACTCTCCAAGCTAGAGAGGAGAGAAAAGATTGAGAATCAAAGTATGGATAAGAAGCAGAGACCAAAAGGACAAAAAAGCCAAAGCTGACTAGAGGAAGCAGAGGACTGCAAACACAGAGAACGAGCGGAATTTCAAAGAGAATCGGATGGACACATGTTGAAACCAGTCATAGGAAAGTTCGTTCCGGTAATGCAAACTGGGTTGAGGTCTGTATCCGTAATCAGAGACTTGTCTGAGCTGGAGGGAGCCCCGAAGCGGGGAGTCAAGATAGTCCTCTGGCCCTTCTGGGGTTGGGATAGCAGGTGAGGCTAGGATCTAATTTTTCTTTCTGTCTCGACATCATCTCCATTAAGCACTCGTCAGGCAGTGACTTGAGGGCTCTGAGTATTTGGCTCCCTGTGCATTTCTCAGAAGCCGGCTTCTCAGGCTGTTGAATGAGTTCTCATTTCACCAGCGTGAGCTTCGGTGTCTCCTCTCTTTAAGTTTCTGTTCCTCACGTGGTGAGACCATCTCTGCAGTCTTGGATTGCAGCACCGAGCAACAGGAGTGGTTATTCCTTTCCGTCTTGGAGGAGAGATGGTGGGTTGGTAGGTTTCTCCGCCATTGACGTAATTATCGTGCAGAGCTGTAAATACACAGGCAGTCATCTCCTACTACCAGGTGACCTGACTCCTCCAAAAAACAAGGACAAAAGCTGCCTGTGAAAATCAGGACTTAATAAAGTGGAGCTTGTCACTTGTTTTGTTTTCCTTATTTGAGTTGTGAATTTAAATATATTTGTTCGTTATCCATTTTATTAATATTTATATGGGCATGTAACAGGGTTTTATCTTAGGCAGTTTTAATTCTTTGTATGTCTGAGTACCTGTTTGAAGTAGGATATCCAATCAGATTCTTTCTTTGATAATTCAGAGATGAAATTCACAGGTGGCAGATGTGTCATCTTTAGCGCAATGTCTCCATTTAAGTGTTCTTTGAAGCCTAGAAGTTTGGACATAAGCTGTTTATTATGCCATAGTTCTAGCTCTTCCTAAAGAAAACCACCATTGAATTAACTTTTGCATAGTGTATTTCTATCAAAGCATTTGATCCTTGTTTCTGCAAGATAATCCTAAGAACTTTTTATTTTGAGAATAGAAAACCGTGATGGATTTAATTCATAAAGGGAAGCTGCTGCAAGGAATGTAAATGGAAGCGCTTGATAAGGTAGGATTTCCTAGTTGCTATGGCAACCTGTGGGTCATGAGCCTGAGAAAATATAAAGTAAGTCCTGAAGCTGTGAAGATGATTATAAAATTTAACTGTCATTCTTCATTTAGAGTTGATGGCAAACATTATTTACTTAAGTTTATCTCAAGACAAGCGAGGATCCGTTTTTGAAAAAATCTGAGACTCAGATCACAAATGAATCCATGTTGCACATGTCTAACATTATAAAGCCCATGCAGCGTTTATTATTCTAACCAGACTATTTGTACATAATATCCCTGTAGATTTGGTCACCTTCCTATGGAAGCCAACAGTTGTCGTCTCTTGAATTCTTAATGAAAACTGTAGAATTCAGCTGTATACATTGAGTAATTTTGCAAAAATGTGTGTGTGCTTCCCATGCCAAAAAGAAGGCCTAGGGGACTGTGTAGGGAAGAGGCCTTTGTGCCTTCTTTTCAGGTTCAAATAGAAATAGTAAACTGTTTAGGGTAGATGGGTGCCAGGAAGGGATGTTAATACAGTTGTGCATTTTCAAAATATACCGGAACCTGGAGGGGCGCCTGGGTGGCTCAGTGGGTTGGGCCGCTGCCTTCGGCTCAGGTCATGATCTCAGGGTCCTGGGATCGAGTCCCACATCGGGCTCTCTGCTCAGTGGGGAGCCTGCTTCCCTCTCTCTCTCTCTGTCTGCCTCTCTGCCTACTTGTGATCTCTGTCAAATAAATAAAATCTTTAAAAAAAAAAACAATATACCGGAACCTGGAGATTAAAGAGGTGAGTTAAAATCTCTTTCATGAATGCTTCCCCCTTCCCCTGCTAAGGGTTGGTGGTGGTGAAATCCACTTTTTCTACTACAGAAAAACGCACGAGAGGTCAGATTCCTAAATTGAAATATAATGCTCAACCGTGCACTATGACAAAGTATCCGTTTTTCTTGCTTTATCTTTTACAGAATGTTGTTAATTTGCACTAATGACCTATGAGACCCATTGCAAATTACCCAATCTTGCAAATTAGTGCATATGTGAACAAACACTATAAAACTATCAGATACCACATCACACAAATGTAGTTTATTGCAGGAAGAAAAATAGACTTGCATATTGAGAGGGAACATATTTTTACAGCCAGATAAGTGCTTTCCTTTCGTGTGCTTGCCCATCGGGGAGCGTCAACACATTATATGGTCTGTGGCATCCAATGGCTTACTGGCTCTTGAGCAAAAACATCATTTTTTAAAATGCAAGCATAGAGAATCTCAGCGATTACATGCATACTGTTATCTGATATGAATTTTTCCCATATCCTTTGCCTCTTTCCAACTTTGTATGCTGAACCTTTACACTAAAAAGGAGAACAGAATTTAAGCTTATTGAGAATAGAATGTATATTTGGCTGGCTTTTCTGTACTGCACCCGTTTGAGCCCGAACCTGTGGGATTATCCCCCCACCCCACCCCCGATGATGAGGTAGAATCCCAGCCCACACACCCAGCAGCATATATTCCACTCATCAAAGCACTTTTCTCAGTTGGTTTGTTTTCATGTCTGGCAGCAGAAATAGCTGCTCTTTTTTTTTTTTTTTTCTTTTTTCTTCTGACATCTTGTAATTGCAACTGGTAATGTGTCTTCTTGCTAACCTGGGAACAGTCCTCCCCACCACCCCCCACTTACCCAGCCCGGCTCCCAGCCGGAGCCCAGGGACAGCTCGGCATCACACCACCTTTCCCCTTCCTGTCGGCCCATCCGCCCCCCTTCTCAGGTGGACCCCACTTGGGTCTACCCGGGGCCCCTTCACACTTGCCACTCCCAGTTACACATCTTTTACCTGGATGGCTAATAACCACAGCTGCAAAAACCCACCTCGGTCATGAGCTTTTTTAAGTGCTTATTCTGTGCTAAGCGCTGTGGTTAGTTCTATATTGTTCTTGTGTTTATTGAACCCTTGACCCAATATTATTGAAATGCATACATACATATATATTTTCAATTTTGTTTAAAAGTTATCATACAGTGAAATTTCCCTTTTTCTTTTTTGTACAATTCTATAAATGTTAACAAATTAACATATGTGATCAACATCTTAAAGAGTTCCACCACTCCCCCCCCCCAAAAAACCCCTCATGTGTGATAAGTATTTTGAACGTATTTGTGACCTAATCCTTCAATGTTATTCGGTATGTACTAATATCTTTTTTTTTTTTATTTTACTTTATTTTCTGATGAGGAAAGTGAGACTCAGAAATTTGGTAACTTGGTCGAGCTCGTACACCTAATTAGCTTTGAAACTAGGAGTGGACTAGTTGGAGAACTCGAGGTTTTTATGCACTATTCTGTATCGCCACTCACAAAAAGTGGCTCGGGGCTCTGTTCTCAGCAAAGCACAGAGGTCTACATGTGAGTTTTAAGTAATAGAATGTGACATTGCATCTCAGAAAGGATCACGGGTATTTTTATGTGACGCAAAAGAGCCCAGTAGAGAAGCGTTTTTGTTTGTGAGTTTCATTTTGTTTTGACTTCAGTAAAGCCTGGTAACATGACAGAGTTGAACATTTGGTTCAGCTAGAAACGGTGACTACTTTTCTGGATGAAACTTCCCAACACCCACGTGTCATTACTGTCATGATTGTGTCCCCCCACCCTGCCCCCGCCCCCGCCCCTCCAGGCTGTGTCATCCAGCCACGCTCGGAACCTGAAGCTGGGCTCTCCCATTAGCCATGGTCAGCTCACGCCATCCTCTCTCTCTTTTCAAAACTAAAACCCTTTTCGGTAGCTGTGGGCTCTTCTGTGAGGGTGAGTCAGCTTCAGGAATAATAACCAGAATCTTTTTTCCATGCTTTCACTTTAATGTGCTGATGCTGAAATCATCCTAAATATCAATACAGAATTTTGCTTTAGACTAGGGATTCTACTGCCATCATTCAGTGCAAATTCCCTGAAGTGCAAAGGAACTCTGAGCCATAAAAGACGTGCTAAAGTTCGTGTGGAGTGGGGGAAAGGGCAAAATGTTTTTGTTCAGGGAAAAGCGAGGACTGCAGAGATGGTGAGAGAAATTCTGCTCTCAAAATGTGTGCAGCCTGGTGCGTGCCACCTTCAGTTGAGCTTGGTGTGGATAAACATGATCTCGTGACCAGAGCCTACACGCATGTTGAACGGTTTTGGGTTTTTTTGGTTTTTTGGGTTTTTTTAAGATTTTATTTATGTATTTATTTGACAGAGAGATCACAAGTAGGCAGAGAGGCAGGCAGAGAGTTGGGGGAAGCAGGCTCCCCGCTGAGTAGAGAGCCCGATGCAGGGCTCGATCATGGGTCGAGATCATGACCCGACCCAAAGGCAGAGGCTTAACCCACTGAGCCACCCAGGTGCCCCATGTTGAATGGTTTTAAATGCCGTATTCACATCATCGGGATGGCTGAGATCCATGATGATCATGGAGGCACCGTGAGGAAGCCGCCCTAAGGGTTCTCCCTCTCTCATTTTCTTTCCTTCTCATAGTTTTGCTTCCAATGTAATCCCAATAGGCTGTTAATAAACTGATAAATTTTGAGAGATATGAGCATCCCCTTTAAACAAGTTCAAGAATATTACTCCTGAAAATTTTGTTTCAAGGGTTCTTTTTCAGGACAGAATGTGGGTAGCCCTTACTTTGGGTTTTATATGCACTAAAGAATCCACCTTGTATTGGTATAGAAAACGAGGAAGGAAATCAGATATATTTTTTTAAGATTTTATTTACTTATTTGACAGAGATCACAAGTAGGCAGAGAGGCAGGCAGAGAGGGAAGAGGAAGCAGATTCCCTGCCCAGCAGAGAGCCTGATGCGGGGCTCGATCCCAGGATCCTGGGATCATGACCTGAGCTGAGGGCAGAGGCTTTAACCCACTGAGTCACCCAGGCGCCCTGGAAGTCAGATATTAACATGATGTCCTAGCTTGGATTCTTTGATCCCTAATCTGTTCCTTCTCAGAGCAGCATCTTAGACCTACACCCTCCCCTTATTGGAGATGGCACTCCTGTCTGAGGACAGATGACAGGGTCTATTTACAAAGTACGGAAGGGAGTTTTAAAGCCTAAAAGCCAGAAAAAGAATTTCTTCTATCAGTAACCATGCTTGATGGAGAGGGTAAGAGTTATTGCCATGATTTAGCTAAGGGAGCCCCCTGAAAATTCTCATCTTGCAATAACTTGTTTCCAGGAACGTTATCCATGATTATGATTGAGCCGCTAATGGTACCATGAGTTGTATGGACGTATTTAGGTTCTCTTAAATTTATTTTAATATTTTTTCTTCCATATTTGTAGCCTTATTTAGGCTGGATCAACTGAAAATTCTGTTGCATTTGCCTTTTGTAATACATTTAGAGGAGCTAATCTGAAATCACAGTTTTCAATCAGAAGGGAATATTAGATGCCTTTATGGAAAGATTACCACAAACGAAGTTTTCTTTCCCTTTTTCTGATTTAGATTCCTTGAGTGTACTTTGTTAATGTTTGAACATTGAATCAAAGAGTGTATTTCTCCCATTTTTAAACATTGCAAATTCAAGGCAGGGTCCTCTGCTTCTGTCTTCAAATGAACGAGAATACCATTTTAAGGGAAAATGGCGGCTACAGTGTCAGTGCTCTGTATCACCTCTATCAGAGAGACTGATTACAATGTTGATGGTGATTTTCAAGGCCATCTCTGTCTTGCTTCTGCTTCTTAAGAATGTATAATGCAGTCCAACCTTAAGACAAATAGGTCAAACTGCAAAACTCTGCAGGAATATAAGAATGAATTTCAAAATAATAAAGCAGTCTAACTTGGAGATTCTATGTACTGTATAAATATCTCCTAACTTAGAGGAAATACCTTTTAAACACTTTTCTGTGATGATGCACACCGGTGTCTAGGCTTGCCTTTCTCCCTCATTTACAGCCATTGTTTCTAGAATTTATTAAGACTTACTTGTGTTTCATCTTTCCTGATGGTTGAAGGCAGTACTGCTAATGAACCCTTGGCGGGGAGAGGGGTGGTGGGAATTGTTCTCCTGTGGGACAGGAAAAAATATTTTTGAGAATATCGCATCTGCAGATAAAGTAAGTGGCCATTTCTGGACCTGTCAAAGATAAAAATAAATTCAGTGTTCAACTGTATTAAATACCCGTATTGAACATAAGGGAGAGTGCATTTGTCTTCTTTCATTTGTCTTCCCAGCCTGTGCCCATTTAGCACCGCGGTAGCAGTGAACTTCACGGGCAGTCAAGCCTGCTCTCTCATGTTTCCTTCCAGTTCTAAATTGAAAATATTTTTTTGAAAAGAACTATGACAAAAGCAATTTGAGTTAGTGATATCTTGAAAGAGAACCCAATTTAAGATTACCTTTATGGTTGGTCATTGTTACCTACAGTAGGCAGATGTCATGGTGATCTTCTTAATATTAGTATTCCGAGAGAGTCTGACCTGACCGTGTTCAGGTAACATCACAGATTGGGCTCTAATATTGAGATTTCAGGTGGTGGTGCAAAGGGCTGCTCGTGGAAATCGAGGGCTGGGAGAACCTCTATCCAAGGAGTGCCGCCGTGTGCCTCCTTGGGCTGGTGCTCTGGGACCTGCTTCTGTTTTTAGCCAACGCCAACATGATTGCCAGTAGCCAATTAAAGCGTGTCACGAATGGGCTTTCTAGTGGTAAAATGTGGAGATGGAAACAGGAAAACACCAGTGTCTGGGCAGATTTTCCAACCTGTAACTTGAAATGCTGTCTTTCCCTTTTCTCATCAAAGACCCACCATGCTGGTGTAGTCCCATCCGAACTTTCCGCATCGTGCCATTGCGGTTGGGGCAGGATCAATGACTCGTGGGCGTATGCAGCTCCACTCTTCCACCAGACGGAGCGAGAACTCTAGAAGGGGAACGCGTGGTTACAGAGGACTCCTCTGTCTTTGAAATGTGACTTACTGGGGCGTCCACCTCTGCTCCAAGCCATAAGAATCGGCCTGGTGTTTGGATCTCTTCATGTGCACGTGCTCTCTGCCTTGTTCCCTTTCTCCTCCTCACCCTAACCCTAGAGCCAGCATCAGTCAACAGACCGCTGGAAGAAATGATGCTCTCAAGAGCCCCATTGCTTCTTCTAAAAAGAGGAATGCAATACACTCACTGGTATCTTGTGCTCCTAAAAATCCTGCCCCCAAAACCACTAAGTGTTACAGCTGCCTGGGGGTGCCGGGAGGAGCCCAGGACGGGGAGATGAATTGATATGCCTTAGACAGAAGGGTGTCAGTAACCATGCTGAGACCTGTGCTTGGGTCTCTACGATGTGGATTATTCACAGCAACTATTATTCCCCAAAGAATCCCTAATTACCACCTACATCCCTGTCAGCTGGTGTGTGATCCGGGAATCTACTCTCACTTTCCACGATGCAGAAATGAAATAGAAGCCAGTGTCCCTTCTAAGGCACCACGCGGTGCATTCCAGAGGCAAATGTGACTGACATTTAGCTCTGCAACTTTGCCGACGCACACTAGTACAGCCCTCCGCTCTTCTAACCCACCAAGACCTAGTTATCCTCAAGCCCCAGCGTCCTGCCTACTTGTTGACAATTTGCCTTCATTTTCCAAATTTACCATCGTATGTTTTGTTTGCCTTTTAAATCCATTTTGGTGCTCACAGTTTGTATCATGTTCTGGCCCTTGGGGATGTTTTGGATCACATAGGATAGTCTATTGAATATATATTAGTTTCTTGATCTCAGCAGAGTAATGGATGCTGAAATATTTCAGGAAGATGTATTCTGCTAAGATGCACGGTTTGCATACCCTGCCTCTGTTCGAAGCACAACATGCATGGTTTTATTTGTGGCTTAATCAACAGGAAAAAATGCCAAGCAGCTCTGACTCGCTGGCAGTGGATCTGTTTGTGTTTGCCTTATTTTTTCTAGAAGACACCTGCTGGAGATGAGAGCCGGCAGAAACACCGAGGAGGTATCCAGGGTTTCATTATAGCAGTATCTCTAATGATCAAAGAAGCCTTTTTATACAATCTTGTTCCTGATCATGCAGCTGAACATCTGTCTACCTGTCTGTCCACCTTTTAATTGCATCATCCAGGCCTCTCTGATCCCAGACAGTTCTGTCAATGCAGCTCTGCTTTCTACCTCTTCTGATCACAGTTAACACAAAATTCTCTGCAAAGCAACCCAGTAAAACTGAGAGCTTTCTAATAAACTTGGACTAAACCATTTTATGAGAAGTTAATTTTCTATCGCATATCCAGGGAAGCCCTTGTGCTAATTTATTCTTCAAAGCCAAATACTGGGTAGCAAGAGGGGAGGGTGCTTTAGGTATACTTGAAGCCTTCTATCTGTTGGGTACAAAAGGAGCATGTTCTACCTAGATGCTACAACCTGCTGAACACTGATTCGTTGGAGGAAAAAATCGGCAGTAGGAAGTCAGGAATTTAATTCACTGATTTATTCATTAATTCACTTGTCAAATACTTACGAAGTCAAACCCATTATGTGTAGGGCTGTGTGTGTGATTCGGTAGTGAGATGCACTGTTCTTCCTCTAAAAAGAGATGAGCTATGTATAGATTAATTATAAGGAAAACCTAGATTGATCTCAATAAGAAAACACTCGGAAAGTAGCACAGTACGCCAGTGGAGGAAGAACGCCTTTCTGGTTGGGCTGATCAAAACCGGGCTCTGTGAAAGGAGGATGCCCTTACATTGGGCATTGACAAATGGGAAAGATGTGTGATATTGTCAGAATGCAATAGTTGAAGGTATTCTAAATAGAGGGACCAGCACGAGACAGAGCATGGAAGCAGAAGACCCCAAGGCATGTTGAGAGAATGGGGTGTTGTACAGTAGTTGGAAACCTGGGGAGAGTAACCGTGATCCCCAATGCTGGAAGAACGGATTGTAGTCCATCCTTCCGAGGTTTTTCAGTCTCATGTTAGGAACTTTGCATTGTCTTCAATAGAGAGCTGGCAGGTCATCGAAGACCTTTAAGGAGGGGAGATAGTGGAAGTGCGTGAGGATTGCAGAAGGGAGAGACTGAAGACGGGCGCTCACAGTACAGCCAAGGGCCACTGAAGCTTTAACCAGGGCAGACACGTTGAGAAATAGATAGGAAGCCCTCCAGAATGTACAAAGTCAGGACAATTGATGGCAAATGAAAGGAGTCAGAATGACTACAGAAGATGCCCTTAACAGTGATGGAGGTCCAGGAGGAGGGGCAGTGCATGGATCAGTGTGATGGATTTTGTTGCAGATCTACTGAATGCTCATTGATCCAGGTGGAAATGTCCAGAACTCTCTTATCAGAATGGACATCAGGTGGATGAAGTGCATTTGAGTGTTGGAGAGCGATGTTGGGAGTTTATATATACGATTAGTAGTTGAATTCATAGCAAATCTGTAAGAAAATGCATCTAAGCAAATTATATTTAAGTAATGTGCATTATATCTCAATGACACATTGAACTGATAAAAATCTTTGCAAGACTTTGGAGCTTTATCACAAGTACTTTTTGAAAGTCCTACAGCTACCTGAGACCCCTCTCTCCACTTTGTTATTTATAAGGACCCTCAGAGGAATCAACACATTTAATGAGCAGGGAGAAGAGGAATTGAGGGTGGGGTCCAACAGCCAGAAAGTTGGCCGGGATGATGGGGGCTCCCCAAGTTGAAGGGGAGAGTTTGGGGATGGCAGTGGGGTCAGCGTGTTGTCAGCTACTGGTGGAGATAGAGGTAGATGAGAACAGGCTGTTGGATGGAGTGTCTAAGAGGGAACTGGTTCAAGAGAGTAGCTCTTGTAGTTGGCTGGCAGGAAAACAAGCAGAGTAGGAAAGGGAAGTAGGGAAGTAGTGTTTGGTGAGGTAGTGGGAGCAGTGAGGACAGAGAACCATAATGGAGAGATGGCCGGCTTTCCCCAGGGTCATGGCCAAGGCCCCCTCTTCTTGCAAATGTCGGACTTGAGAGGACATTTCGGGTTCCTGGAAAGAGCCATCTGTAGGGTGTGGTAGGGCCTCCTAGCAGCTTCCTGGAAGAGGCAGGCTGGCTCTCATCATGCTCCTTGCCAACGGCCAACGTATTGCCTGTTCCACCAGGACCCTTCTCTCCACCTGGTGTTCTAAATAAATCATGGTGGACCTTGGGAAACCATGGTCACTTCTTAATACTCAGGTCTCTCATTTGTGCTTGTGAGGTCACTTAAGATGTGCTGTCTTGCTTTTCTGACTTACCTCTCTTAATCATAGAGTCTCATCTGAGAGATTGTTTATGAAGAATAAATGGTCTAATGGTTTGGAAGGAAGGAGGTTTGCGCTCTGCTCTGTTCCTATGTCTGAAATTAGGACTTAAATTACAATACGTTGATTACTAATCAAAATGTGCAAAATCCTGGGCTGTTTCTTAGCTTAAGCAGCATGATAATAGAATTAATCATAGCCAATAATATTATTAAGCAACAGTGAGACCAGAACCGCCATGGGTGTCTCATTCCGCAGCACAACTTCCAGAGGAACACACGGTAATGTTCATTTGTTTGCTTCGAAGGATGGTTTTGGAGTAGATGAGACCATCGGGTGGAAACTTGAGATACAAGTTAGTTTTTGTTGTCCTGTGTGTTGTGGACTAAGGGATCCTTAGTCCCCAGACCTTTAAAGGACTGCGGAGGGGTGTCTGTAGTACAACACAGAGTTCATCTTGTAACTCTCAAGAAGTCACTGAAAATTTAGGTTTCCTGCTTATTTTCCTTTTTCAATGTTATTTCCTCACAGTAGTTTAAATGACAGCTAATTGTTCTGTAGCATTTGGTAAATGTCATGTATCCTACTTTCCTAAAAGCAGTGAAGTAGGGTAAACATGTGGCTTCTTTTTTCAAAAGATCCATCCAGTAATTATCCTGAAGGCTATTACAATATGCAAATAGCAAGGGGTGTCCTTGTCTCCTAAATTAGAATATCAATATTGATTCAACATGGGCAAAAAAGCAAACAATATTCCTGACCAAATGTTAATCCTGTTTCAGGAGAGTAGGAAGAACTGGCTGTCAAGATCTGACCAGGGTTTGAGTTCTGGCTGCGGCCTCCCACCCCACACGCGTCTTCTGTGCGACATTTGATGAACCCCTGTCCGGCTTTCGCTTTGCTCTTCTACCCAATGGATGTTGTAACGTCTGTCCTGCTTGACGCAGAGGCTCCTGGGAGGATCAGATGTGATAATGTCCTCCATACGCCATAATGTGCTATACAAGTGTAGACTATTATTATTTCAGAAGAAACTTTGTCGTCTCTGAATTATTAATTATTACTAATATAAAATGTATTAAGCATCTGATTTGTTCTGGCTTCCACACAGAATTTAAATGGGCCCTAGTTAGGGATGTGAGGTAGTTCCGATCTTTCATGTTAGGGAAATTGAGGCATGTGGAAGAGCTTTTCGGGTTCCGTTTCAATCATTTATCCCGTGCATACTATTAATGAAGTTCATACGCTTATTGTAATTAAATTTAGATTGCCTGAAATTACTGCATGAAGCGATGAAGAGAATTTCTTCCGAAAATGAAATGATACGGCCCTACGGTGGCCTGCCGTTTGGGGCAGCCGGGGACAGCCTGCGCTCTGTCCGGTACCTTCGCCTTGGCGAGCAGGTGTATGTATGCGCCGACTTTGGACTACGACATGGTTGTCAGGGACTGTTGAGAAATGAGTGTTTTTTGCCTCACACCAGGTCACCGACCCCTCCAGCTGTTGTTTCAGCGGGTGGTAAGCAACAGAGACGAGCTCCTAGTCATCATCACTCTTCAACGTGCCGTTCCTCCCCCGGTGCGCTTTCTAGAGGTTTCCGGTAGACCGCTTACTTTCTGATGTGACTCAGACGCCCGTACTCTCAGGGATGCCAAAGAAAGGCTGATTTCCCAGTGAAATTTGTCGGAGTTAAAGAGGAGCATGCCATTAAAGCTTTATTTTTTTAATTTTTTTTTTTTTTTTTAATTCACTCCCTGCTGCAGACCACAGGTTTGCACACGAGCTCTCAGACCCCGGAGTGCCGTATACGCAACTGTTTTTTATTCTTTTTTTCCCAACTGTTTATTTTTATTATTATTATTAATTAACATCCCTTCTCAGGCCCAAGTGATCGTGAGAGAGATTGGGCTGGACATTTTGGCTCAGAGATCCTAATGTATGGGTGCTTCCAGTGGAATAGTATGGAAGTGAGTAATAATAATATCAAAACTGCATTTAATTCCTAAAGAGGACGGAAGGATAGCACATGAGAGACAGAAATCTGCTGTTCTCTTTGTAAGTGAAAGGTCACGCTGCTGAGCACTGCAGGGTGGATTGGGGAGAAATGAGCTCCCGTTTGCTAGGAATTAGAATGAGTCTATCTGATTTTCCTTCACTTGTGACCTTTAAAGATGCAGCTTTTAGATTGATAAGCAGGTGGATGCTTTTAGTAAACCCAATGCAGAATTTGTTTCATATAAAAAGACTATCTTTCAGACACCAAAGATATTGCTTCCACAAAGGGTTTTTTTCCTACAAAGCCTCTGGAGAAAGAAATTCAACGATTATATCTTATCTGTCACACAAAAAGAAAATTCGGAATTACTGTACGTTCAATTAGAACATTTTTTTTTTCCTCCGAGCATTAATCATTTTCTGGAACACACATCCTCCAGTTAAGAATCTCTAGGCAGGCTTGAGAGTGGGCACTCCTCTCGTGGCTCTCCCCTCTGGATCTTCCTGCCCAGCCCTGCAGAACCTTCTCCACTCAGATAAAAGGAGCTTCCCGGTTGCTATAGCGATCCCTTTCCTGTTGGGCCCCGCGCTATCTTGAAGGCAATCGGAGGAGAACAAGGAGTGGGGAGCAATGGAGAGTTAATGTCAGGCCGCTGGAGGTGATCTGAGCTGTTGTATTTGGAGCCGGTTTGGTCTGCTGAAGACGGGACACCGGTCAGTGCGAACCCTCAGCCTACCGCGGACCCAATTTGAGGTTTGACTGTTTAAAATACCGAATTTTCTTATGGTCTGTGTAGGCTCTAAACATACCTCCCTTGGTATTTAAAAAAAAAAAAAAGGTTGAAATAGCTCACTTTGCAGAGCTAGCAAGCTCAAATTTCTCTTCCTCCGTGCTTGTTTTCAGTTCTTAATTACATCATCCATCTTATTTGTTCTAATTTCCTCTTTTTATTTTCCTTATCCCCTCAGCCATCAACAGCTCCGGCCCATCAGCGTCTGTTTTATTTTGTCAAATGCTGGTGTTTTCTTGGGCTGCCCTGCTGTTTCTGGTTCTCATTTGATATTCCTACCTGATAATAAATTCCTCATAAAGCATCCCTGATCAAATACATCAGGCCTTCTTTCTTTTCCTGTGTACAGGTTTTAATTTCCTACTCAAAAATCACAAATGAGGTGGGAAAAAAAAAACCTCATCCCTCCTGCACGGTGTGCCCGACTTGTGAGATGTCTTCGGGAAAGCCGAGGAGTGAGCCGAGTGGCTTCTAGCATGTCAGACTTCCCGCGGCCTTCTGTAGTGAGAACCGCCGGCTCCCAAAGTCAGCCAGCATTCACATAACAAATTGCTCTCTAATTTCAAAATATTCTCTTGGGGAGGAAAAAAAAAAAAAAGCAAGCACAGGCGTGCGTCGTAGCATCCACGTAGAAAAGCATGCCCATCGGAAGGGTCTCCGAGCTTTAGAGCTACGATGTAAAGACAAAGCCACCGTGTCCCCAGTGGGTACGTCCAGGCCTCTGCAGACCCTGACCTCACCCTGCCCTCCCTCCCTACCCCCTGTGTCCCCCACCAATGGGTGTGCACACGTGTGATTCCGCAGACGACTAAGAACATCTCATGCACTGCCCAGGCTCTGAGCATGACTCCCAAGGCTCTGGCCCTCAGGGAACTTGTATTCAAATCACTTCTGACCCCTCTGTAGGAGAGGACACTGGGAGAGGAGGCTCTTGTCCCCAGCTGCGCACCGCAGGAGCCACTTGGCCCCAGATGGCCATTTGAATGTAAGCCAAGCCAAATGAACTACAACTAGAAATTCGGATCCTTGGTCCCTCTAGCCACACTCCCCGTGCTCCGTCGCATTACAGGTCCCATGTCCACCCCATGGGACGGTACAGATATGTGGACACCCCCATTTATCAGAGGGTTCTGTGCTGTCGTACTGCTCAGGACCATCTCTCATTCTTTAAAGCGTCAAATGTGTAAATAAATAACACTCTTCACTTTCATCTCCAGAAATGTCTCAGCTTCCTAAAATTTCTTCCTGAGAACAGGCTGAAAAGCTGTATTTTTTTTTTTTTAAGATTTATTTATTTGAGAAGGAGCATGCAAGCCAGCGCGAGGAGGGAGAGGGGCCGAGGGAGAGGGAGAAAGAATCCTCAAGGAGACACCTCACTAAGCACAGAGCTCCATGCAGGGCTCGATCTCATGACCCTGAGATCATGACATGAGCTGAAACCAAGAGTCGGTCGCCTAACTGACTGAGCCAGCAAGGCACCCCCCCCTCCCCGCCCCGGAAAAGCCATTTTTAAGCACCATTGGCATACTCCTCGCCCTAAGCTGGGGTAGTGTGTGATAAACAGTCCCCAGCCGGGGAGGGAGGAAGGCAAGGGTGGGGAGTTGATGCCATCTGAGTCATGGACCTCTGGGTTGAAGTCACAAGAGCAAGGTCAAGATAGGGAAGCTGAGCGCCTGTCCAGCTTTTCATTCGTCCAAGCCACAAACTTCTCGGGCAATGAGAGGCCACTGCAGTGAAGTAAATAAAGCCCTTTTTATCTCGAGAGGAAGGAGACAAGTGTCAGACAGTGACAGGGCAGCATGATGAGTTCCATGATACAGGACCCCATGAGCATCTGTGGGAACACAGGAGACATTGCACCTGACTTCCTGAGGCAGTGGGGCACAGGGAGGGGAATGGACGAAGTAGGGACATCAGGGAGGGGCCACAAGTTGTACCCAGATGTAGTTCTTGTTTGTTCTGTCTTTAATGTACTCTCTTAGCATCAACTAGTTTAAAACTCTCGGTTTTGTAGAAATGGATTTATGATTGCTGATTATACAAAATAAACCTACAATTCTTCAAGTAGCAAAACTGGGGGGCAGTTCATTTGAAATATTTGCTGTAAAAAGTCATTTTTCTCCTGGTATTCTGGAGGCGAAGTAGTGTTTTATTTGGTTCTAAGTGTGAGTTCCTAGAACCCCAGCCATGTTCTCTCTTGTCATCTCTTAACCCCTCACCGTGCCGACTTCCTCACTGTTTCTGGAACACTCCAAGCCCATTCTCCCTGGAGAGCCCCTGCTTTATTGCTCCATTTGCTGGGAACTAAAACACGCATCCTCCCAGATCCCCATTTCGTCCTGTCCCCCCACAGGCTCCACGTTCTGCCAAAGTGTCCCTTCATCACATGGGCTCTGCTGAGCACACTGTAGGAAACTTCAACCTCCTGCACGTGGTACTTTCCACTGCATGACCTCAACTGTGTTTTTCAAAGTGCTGATCATCACCCGACATAGGTTATTGTGTCTTTATGGTCTGACCCGCATCTTTAGCACATAAGCTCCGTGAAGACAGGGGTCCGATGTATTCACCGCCGTGCCCAGTGCCTCCCGGAGTAGCTGGCACATAGTAGGTCTCGATAAATAGGTATCTGTCTCGGTATATGTTGCAGATCCCAAAAGGAACGGTTAGATTAACCACCATTCTTCCAATTGTTTCTTTATCCGTCATAGAAAGATAACAGATTTGTGTTTGGTCACCATTTGTAACTCAGCGTTTCTCTGTAGCCAAATCTTAGAGGCCACTCCCACTGTCACTACGCCACAGAACCATCTTTTGCCGTCCCTCGGATGCCCCAGTCGACTGTGGTGTGACGTAGTTCCAGCATAGTTCTCCGTGTTTGAACGCTTTTCCCTGGCAGGTGCCCAGAGAGCTGGCAACATGGGCGTAACCCGTCTGGGGTGGCCAGATCGCCTACTCTCTGATTTTAAACCAGGCATCCAGGCTTGGCCTTCTCCCCTCCCTCCCTTCCTTCCCTCGTACGTTTCAGTGGAATAACAGCAACTAATCATCCACCAGTCCCCGCGGAGCGCCGTGTTAGAGTCTCATCTCCAAGAGCCTGCTTATCAGCACCAGAGATCATCCACATAGAAACTTCAGGAGAAGAACTTCGCTGCGATGTATACGAGCCCAGCATGCCGTTCTTAATGGAGAGAACGTGATGTGTTCTTGCTTCTCTTGGGCTGCTTGGCCCTCAATTTAAACCGGAGAGAAAAGGAAAGGCATTGTTTCCAAACGGCACTGGTTAGGAAAGGGGGTCGGGAGAGAGCTACTTCTCTCTTATTGATTTTGCGAAATTGTTTAAGGAATGATTCAGCATTTTGGGCTATAAAAATAACAGCTCCGAGTCGCTTTTCAATTAGGCGAGTGTACTTTCGCTGAAAGGTTCTGTTGTTCTTGAAATGCACTTTCCTTCTGTTCTTTGCGAGCCCCTTTAATCAGTAGTGATGTGACAGGAGGTACGGGCAACCTTCCTGACACCCCCTGCTTCTTCCCCTTCCTCTCTCTTTTGTGAGGCTGAGTCGCCAGCAAAACCGATTGGCAAAATTGTTCCTTAATTGGGGAGAAAGGTAGTTCTATGAAGACAGACGCTATCCAGAACATAACAAATTGAACTACCAGAATGTACCTTTTACCCCAGTTAGGTTTTGTTTCAAACTAGAAATCCCAAGCAACCACAGACTGGGTTTGAAGCTGGCATTTATCTTAACATTAAAATATTCCTGAGGTTTAATTTTTTTTGTATTATTATTTAGAGTATGGTAATGAGAATTTTGTTTCATTATTGTGTCCGTTGTCAGGTCAGTTTAAATTCCTTTTCAAATGCATACAGTAATGAGTTTTGTATACAAGCTGAATGCCCTGGGCTTTACCAAAATGGTTAATAGGTGTTTAGTGGCCTAAAGAAAATGAAAGCTCCCTTTGTTTCCGTGTGTGTGTGTGTGTGTGTAAGAAAGAGGATTATAATGTAGCATTATATTCCCCCTTGTTGAATATTGATTACAGTGGGTGATACGTGTTTGCCCTACAATCAGAATGAACTTCAGTGGGCATAGGGCTAGTAGCAATATTCAGTTTGCTAATTTAAAAAAAAAATGACTTTTATGCATCTGAAATACCACTGCCTTTGGAAGAACGGAGAGCTGATTGTGCCTGTTACTGTCTGTAGGTTTACAATTTACATGTGCTATGGCTTTAGAGTGTTTGTGATGCTTTCTTAGGACTCCTCTCGGTAACTGTGGAAGGTGATGGATGTGTTCATTCACTTGATCGTGCTACTCATTTTACAACGTATACGTATATGAAATCATCGCGTTGTATACTTTTTTACAAAATCCCATTGTACAACCTGAATACACACAATATGTATTCATGTCAGTCCTACCTCAATAAAACTGGGGGTGGGGGGTGAAGGAATTATTTCATTTTTTCCTCACAATCACCACGTCTTTGGTAGTTTTATAGACAAAAACACTAAATGAAAGCAAACACTGAATGTGGAGGTTTCAGGTTTCAGGTTCCAGGCTAGGCTCTGGGGATTCATGGTCCCTGAGAGCCCCACCCCCCACCCCGTGGGAAGGTGGGACAGGTGAGCTGGCTGGAGGGGGGTGGGGGAGGGGGCAGGGCACGCACACCTGCAGGGCGTGCGTACGCTCAGCCACGGCCTCCCGTGGGCTCTTGGACAAATTACCTGGTATCTCAGCTTCCTCATCTATCAAAATGAGGCTTCCCCTACCCACTTTGTATTTGTTTCAGGATGAAGTGAAATAAGGAGAAACACAACAGTCCTTCTGTGCATGTTAATTTTTCTTCATGGTTCCAGTCCAAGTCCACTGATTCCCTTTATTACACTGCTTTGTATCACGGACACTACACCTGCAAACCTCTACCAGTGGTGCCAGGCTTTGACACTAGTCGGGTGACCTTGATCAAGTCAGTAAACTTTGGTGCCTTGGTTTCCCCATTTGTAAAATGGGGATGAGTACTACTTCGTTGGGTTTTTGCTGAGGATTTATGAGTTCATGCATAGGAAGTACTTTGAACAGTTTCTGTCAGAGTAAGTGCTCAGTAAATACTAGGTGTTATGAACGATAATAGCCTTCCTCCTTTAAATTACAAATCGCATTCCCAAATGTTTCATTGTGAATGCATCTATTAAACCATTTTTTAGTAAATTCTAAGGTGTTTGATCTGATTTTAAACCTGAGTCTTTGGACTTATAAATCAGGGAGTTGGCAATTTGGTTTTTGATTCCTTGGCATTGACTGATCAACATTTGGTTCATTGGTGAGCATTTAAGAACCACCAGTGAGAGCGTAAGAAATTAGCAATCCTTCATACTGTCAGGAAGCATTGAGATTGAGCTGTCAGAGGCCGAGGGTGAATGCTTCATTGGATTGAGCCACTGAACCAGTTGGATTCTTTGTCTTCCATGGCATTCTTGGAAAGAGTCCATTTAACTAGGAAGTAAAGACTTTGGTCAGTTCATTTAGTAGGAACAAACTTAGAAAAATCCTGGGTTAACCACTTAGGCATTGGAAATAGGAGAACAGGAGTTATTGATCTAATGCCTTTAAAAAGAAATAGGAAAATACTAAAGCAGAAAATAATACATAATCTTGACTTTAATATATAGCCTAAACCTACCTTTTAAAAAAGCATTAGAAATTTTTTTCCTTTTTTTTTTTTTTTTTTTAAGCTTATCAAAATGACCCTATATTTTGGTGGTTGGTGGGTAGTGAGAGGAGAAAACTGAGCATTTGGAATTGAGGTCGGTGACAGATTCTAAAGTTGCATGAACGTGCTTTATTCTTTTTGAAGATTATCTTCTTCTTTTTTTTTTTAAACAAACCTTGTCTGACTGACTATAACCTTTAAATAATTGGTAAACTGGAACAGTGAAACTGACATTAAAATCTAATGAAGAGGAATGGTAGGAGGGAGCATTATTCTAGCAAAGGACTGGCCAGCCATTGTCTGCCCTCTGTTGTGCTGGGAATGGGAATGACTTCTTCTGACAATGGGCAACATTGGCAGTAGTAGTATTAAGACATTTCATGTCCGTTTCTGTTGGTAACAATACGGTAATAAATCATCTCTAGGCCATGAAGTAATGGACCCATTTCTAGGAGCTGCAAGTCTTCAAACTACAAGTGCTCGTCTGTCCAGCCATGGTGTGATTTACCTTCTCTTCATTGGCGTTGCGCAAACTCATCTGTGCTCCTAAGCCTCCACCCTGGTTCCTGCAGGTCTCTGTGCCTGAAATGCCTCTTTCACCCTCAATAATTTTATATCTTAGGAGCTAGCTCAAGACCTGATCCCATTCTGAGCGTTTCCTCCCCCTTTCTCCCTGGTTTGCATTCAGGCCAATTCCAGAGCTATGGAGCGTGGTACTAGAGATCCCACCCAGGTCAAGGTGGGCATGGCCTCTGTTCGAAAGACCTTACACAGCAGGATGATGCAGGCAAGGTCATGCCTTTTCAGCAGTACAGTCGGTGCTAAGATGGGGGTACCCCATACCCTGGGAGCTCAGATGGGGTACCTGGCCCAGATCTTGCCCGCTTGTCCTCATGGATCCCACCTCGCCCAGAACATCAAGAGTAGCCATAGTAGCATCTAGGGACATTGGCATTTAATTTTCTGCTCCCTTGAATTCTTCTTGCCTTTTATCTACCTAGCTGGATGATAGCTCTCTTGAGGGAAATGGCCTTTATTTTCTTTTTTATGCTTTTATTTTTATTTTTTTTAAGATTTTATTTATTTATTTGACACACAGAGAGAGAGAGAGAGGCAGGCAGAGAGAGAGGGGGAAGCAGGCTCCCCACTGAGCAGGGTGCCCGATGCAGGACTCAATCCCAGGACCCCGGGATCATGACCTGAGCCCAAGGCAGATGTTCCGTTGATTGAGCCAACCAGGCATCCCTCTGCTGCTTTTTCAACTCTGTAGGGTGTGACTCACCACTCAGTTGATGGAAGAGACTCAGGAAACGCTTGCTGATTGGCTTAGAACCTCTTCCCTTCCCTCCTCCTCTTTTGGCTTTGCATAGGAATGCATTCCCTTCTCCTCGTACCTGCACCTGCCTTCTGTGATTGGAAAACGGTTGGCCCCTGCCCCTTGTTCGCTTGTGGGTAGTGAACTCCAGCTGGGCACAGTCACTGTCCCCCTTGATTCCCGGGTAGCAGATGGTCATTCTGCCGCACACCCTTGGTTCCTCAACGCCCATCCCTTTAATCCTACCTGGGGCCCTCCAGGCACAGGTCTACCACACTCCCTGAAATGGTTTCCTCTTTCTGGGACGCTGTTCCTAATGAGGGCGGAGTATAATTTAGAGGCTTAATTTTAGAAAACTATATGAAGCAGCAGACCCATAAAGTGTTATGATTCACGACCACTTGTTTTGTTCTCATAATGCAACCTAAACTAAAAAGCCATTTATCAAAGCTATAAAAGCTGTTCATGGCTGTCTTTAGTATATCGTGCGGAGTATAATTCAGCCCACAGAGCGGCAAAAGACGGATTCATGGGGCCATTTGCTTTGGTGTGCGTTAAAGGGCAGTAATTTCTGAGCTCTTTGGAAGACCTTATTTTACTCTAAGCCCAGGTTCGTTCTTACCCCCAGTTAGTTTTACTTGCCATTTTAGCATCAGTGTATCCTCACGTTTATACCCTTCTTTCCTCTGTAAATCACTGCCAAGCCCCTGGCCATCCCCGCATCCGTAGCCCTCTAGTCTCTGCTACATTTGCCCGTGGAGGAGATTGGCGTACGAAGATGCGTCATCCAGAGACCCAAAATGCAGCCTCCTTGGAGTGTCGCCTTGGTCATTTGTCAACTGTAACAATCCCTAGGGGAACCCTTGGTCTTCCCCTCGCAACTCCCTAGAGGGCAAATAACCAATATTTTCCTAGAAATGAATGAGAGAACAAAGCCCATGGGCATTCTAGGCTATGTTTTTTCCAGTGTTATAATAGGAACTCAGTGGTGAATGTTAACCCAGATTGCTAACTATAGCACCTTCAATAAGACTCAAGACTCCTCTCGCGTTGTGATTTGTGCTTGAACACTGAGGTTAGGTGCCGGGTCTGACCTTGTGAGTTTCTTCCTGGTCCTGTATCTAGGTCATCCCAGATGAGAGAAGTGCATATCAAATAAGAGCCTGGAAGTTCAGGGCTCACGCCATCCAGCACAACACCCTGGCTTTGAACCCTGGCTTAAGCACCAGTCAGCGGGGCTCCTTTGGCTGGTCACCTAACCTCCTGGTGTCCTCCTGGGTAAAGTGAGGTTAATCACTGAACCTTTCCCATAGGAATACCGTGAGGGTAGCATGAGCTGATGAAATATCCCTAGTATTTGGCATACAGTAGTCAGCAAGAGTTATTTATCAATTCTTATTTTTATTAAGAGCCTACCAAAAATAATAATTAAGAGAAGAACTAGAAGGAACTTACTGAACCCAGATAAACTAAGCAGTTTTGACAGAACTCCCAGATGGATGATTTGTGTGTCTTTGATACACGTTGTACTTTGGAAAGCCCATTCCAAATGTGTGGGAAATAGGACACCTGAAAAACGAACCAGTTATTTAACTCTATGATTAAATGTCAATGACATGGTGTGTTTTTTTTTCTCTTCAGTTAGCTGTTAAATACGGTATTACGACTTTTTTTTTTTTAAGACTTTATTTATTTATTTGACAGAGAGAGAGAGATCACAAATAGGCAGAGAGACAGGCAGAGAGAGGGGGAAGCAGGCTCCCTGCTGAGCAGAGAGCCCGATGTGGGGCTCGATCCCAGGACCCTGGGATCATGACCTGAGCCAAAGGCAGAGGCTTTAACCCACTGAGCCACCCAGGCGCCCCCGGTATTACGACTTTTAACTTACCTTTTTTTGCACATCAGTTGTTTAGCTGAAAAGCAAATTCTTTTTTGTATTAGGAAGCAAGCTTTTTTTCACTGAAAACTGCTGTAGTTACAGGCAGCTCATGTATCTCCACTTAAGGTATCCCTTGTACTGCATACTTCCCTGGATCTGAAGATCCATCGTTTTTTAGCAGACTCATTTTAAACTCTCCTAGCACTAAATAACTTCCTTGAAGAACAACTTCCATTATTTGGCAGATGAAACTGGCAGTGGCCATTCAGTATCTTAAGCTGGATTACAGTGATTTTCAAAAGCTCACCAACTTCGAAGTAAGTTTATGCATAATTTATAATAGAAAATTGGGAAAAAAATTGAGAATTGTTTTGAAAATATCTTTGTCCCACTTTAAAAAAAAAACCACCATTTCCCTCTAAAAGGCAAAAATAACATTTATCTTAGAATTCCCTTTAAGCTCAAATCTCAAGGGGAATAATTCCCTAGAGTCCAACTCTTGATGTTGGCTAAATTAATACTCCCACTATTTATTATGTATTTTTGCTGGGAGTTCTTAGCCCTTCCCTATACTTGAAAAGAGCCTGGCTCCTATACCCCCTGAGAGATTTGGTAGGTCTCTTCGGAATGGCTTGGCCTAATTGTGGTCAGGTGTCTTTCACGACCCATGGCTTTACGAAGGTTCAGGCAAAAAGACACAGCCTGGTTCTTTCTTAGCTCTTGTCCCTAATGAGAGAAATAGACTCTGCTTTGTACTTGGGTGGGTTTCCCAATCTCCTGGGAGCCCAATCCATTTATAGCTAACATTAGGTCAAGGCCAGAGAGGCCATGGCCCTCACGGTTGTCATTAGCGAGCTCTTATTTCTATTCCGTCGAGAAGCTGAAATTGACAAACTGTCTGGGGAGATGTGCGGCTCTTTGCTGCCGGTTTCTGAGCAGGACACATTAAGGATAAGTTACTTGTCATGGTGGAATTCCTCATCATTAATCACCGAGAGACGACATTCCTAGGTAAATCAGTAAACTTGTTGCTAAAGCCACATCTTGATAGGAAATGTACCTTTTTGACGTCCCCTTGTCTGCCAGCCTGGCCAGCAGTGTTGCCGCATGCCCAAGCCAGCCGTACGCCGTGGGTCTGGGAAGATCTGAGCCCTAGCTGTTGCATGAGGTCTGCTTTGATTTGTATACAATATGAATAACTGTCTGTGTATTAGGCCTGCTATAATTTTTTCATCTTCTGTGCCTACAGGGTCTATATTACCTTATCGGAGTAAAGTTCATTCTGTAGGACTGATAATTAATCCCCTGTTCTTTTTCTTTTCCTGCTTTCTTATCTGGTGGCCATGTTATATATAAATTTCAGCATTTTTCATCACTATGCCAAATAAAGCAATTGGGAGATGCAAGCAATAAAAGGCTTATTTTTATAACCCCTCTAGAAAGGAAACTGCACAGACTCCATTTTAGTGAAAAAAGCCATTCGATTATGTGGCCACATTTACATCTACTCCCCATACCAAATGCTGGAGGAACAATCAGCCGGCTACAACTGAGGAGTCTCTGGTCTTCTGACGGCACCCAGGAAAGGTGGTGTGTTGGTTTGAGAGATCCCCACTGCCGGTGCCTTCCCTGCATACTCTACCCTGTCTGCGTTCTTTGTCACTTTATAACTTTTAAAACACACAACTAAAACAGTCCGGGGTGTCGGGGGGATGTGGTTATTAACTCCAGATTCACATCTTTAACTGGATAGCAAATGTCTTACTAATGGAGGCTTGTGTATAACTGGATTAAATCCTGTGGCTTGATGGTAGCCTGCAGTGTGGCCGAGCCTGCTGTCCTCTTAGGAGAAGGGGCTTAGTTTTGTATCGCTTGCCGTGATGCAAGTCACATACTCGTCCTAGGGTACTGATTTGCCATAATTTCATTTGGAGAAGGGGAAGCTTACAGCATGATGAGCTGGGTGGGGGCTAAATATTTCAGATGTAGGAAGGAATATTGTTCTAATTAAACTGAATCTGGTGCCCATGGCGAAATATGTGCTTGATATATTCGGATGTGTGTGAAAAATTACATGTATTTTCATAAATTGGTCCCCCCACACCCGTTCTTGCCAAAGGAGCTTTTGTTTGGAATATTGTTTACCATAGAGGAATTATTTCATTTCTGATACTAGACAGACAATACAATCTGGAGGGTCATAACGTTTACCCTGGCCCTTAAATGTTTCTCTTCTTCGAAAGAATAAGGAAGAGTTCAGTCTTCTCCTAAAGGTTGGAAAACAAAGGAGCAAAATTCTTCCTGCGTTATCTAATACAGAATCCCCAGTACAAATCCCTGGGCTCTTAACTGTTTTTCATTTAGAAAGGAAAAGCAATTTTAGCATAAAGTAGATCTCAAATATTCAGGGAAGAAAGTCGAGGCCAGGCACGGGATTTTTCCTTTTTTATCCTGACACTTTTCTGTTGGGTGGTCTTTGTGAGAGACTTGAGGGATTGAAAACGTTAAATTTGTCTGATTTCACTTGATAACCCATTGGTAGGCATTGACCGTACCCAAACTCCATTTTTTGCAACCTTGGAACATCTATTTAAAGATACCGTAATTACAAACAAGTGCTAATGCATCAAATTTTCTGATTTGTGGGTTGTTAAGAGTGTGACCACAAAGGACCTAGTGGGAGATGGGTTCGGAAGGAGTGACATTCTTAGAGACTGTCTTGCCCAATCCTGGGAATTTGCCTACTTTCCACTGATCTCAGAGGGTCTGATTCAGCTGTGATCATGATTCAGATGATTCCATATCTGCATCCCTCTTTACCCTTGAGCTCATGCTGAAAATGTGGAGCTCCCCATCCCTCAGCTGCTTGAGTGCGTCTCCTGCTCTTCCCTGCCCATGTCCGCCAGCCTTCTCATCTTCACGGATGAGTCCTAGCTGTCCGGGTTTGCCCTTGGCATTGCCCTTCATTCCTTCCTCCCTTCCTCCACACCACCATTCAGAGATGGTCCAGGTGGTACAGACCGCTCCTCCCTTGTATTCTAGGATCTGATCTTTCCTACGTAGGAGTGCTGTTCCTCCAGGTTCGGGCCGGCATCGCTTGCTTGGCAGGGCTCCAGTAAGCCCTTAGCTGGTCCCTTCACTTGTGTGGTCCTCTTACCTCCCACTCTCATTACACACACATGCACGCACACACACACACACACACACCCTTTAATCCATCTTACAAACCCCTGTAGATTTCTTCCGGGATTATAGTGTGTTGCGTGATACCTCTTTACTCCATTCCCTCCACGCTCATAGACCATTAGCCACCTTCATCTTTTTGGCATGTGTGGGCTCAAGTCTGTATTTCTTTCCCTGACTTTCAGAGCCCTCCATAGTCATCTCCAAGTAAGGTGCTCCTTCTCCCACCTTAACCCCTACTCTTTTCTAAAACATGCATAGGATCTTTATCAGATCCTGTCCTGTATCCTAGTTATATGAAGATTTGTCTTATCTATCCTACTAAATCCTGAGTTGTTGAAGGACTGGTTCTTTTTCTTTAATTTGCTTATATCTCCCACATATATTATCATAAACTGTGATCAGTCATAAACATAGCTAACGTTTACTGAGCATTTACTATGTGCTCGTTACTGTTCAAAGTGCTCTACATATATTTCCTCATTTTAGCTCATGAAGCAGATAGTATTTTTGTTTATAACAGTGCACCTGGAACTCAAAGAAGCAGAAAATTTCACCCCTACACAACAGAATCAGGCGAGGCTTCATGGCGACCCACAGATCATGGTGAAGCAGGGGTTTATTGTGCAGACCGGTAGCCGTGAGATGGGGTGCACACACGACTGGGGAGAGGGCGAGAATTGCAGGCTAGGCAGAGAGAGGGACATGAGCCCCGACAGTGTGGTATCAGAGAGGAGAGAAACTGACGAAGGGAAGGAATATTGACTGTTGGGCAACAAGTGGAAAAGGGACTCCATGGAGCTTGGTACCCCCAGCCCTCACTCAGGGGCTTTGTTCTCGTCTCCCTTTTATTTGTCTATCCTGTCTCTACAGCCAGACCATAAGGTCTTTGGGGAAGGGGAATGTAGGTTATTCTTTTCTCTACTTTCAACATTTTGTCCGTAGTAAATGTACCATCAGTGTCATTTGACTAGGGAGCAAAAAATTAAATTCCATTAATAGAAGCCTTCTCCCTGTGACCCAGGCATGGGGATAGTGTGTAAAACTTACTTGGAGCGGGGACTTTATGAAGTGTAAAGAAGGGCCTGTGAGTCTCCCTTCCTTACCAATGTGACCCCGTGTAATTGTATTGCTTTAATTAATGTCTGTCATCAGAAGGGATGCAATGGGGTGATTATAACTGGCCTCCCTACTAGTTAAGTTCTGCTTTGAGCTTGACATTCAGTGGAATGGTCCCCGTGATCTCAGTGGACCATGGGACTGTTGTTGTCGTCATGCTAATGATGGTGTTCTGCACATTCTGTGTTACTAAATTAAAGACGAGAACCTACCTGAGTCTTTAGTATGCATTTCAGGGAGCTTGTGAGCCCCCTGGATTTTCTCAGGCTACACTTTCATCCAGTCCCTGTGACAACGTTAGAGCTTGGTGGCTGATGGGAGCTTTCAGGGTGCCGGGGCTGACTCACAATACTGAGAGGTAAAACAAAAACTTGTCATAGCAGAAGATATTTCTGTGGCCGGCTTTGTGGTGGGCACGGTGTTGCCGGTCAGCAATATGTTCTTGTCTACTCAGCCTGACTCTTGGCTACCACTGTGAGATGCTCCCGTGCTGACAAGCCTCCCCCATTCTGTACTTTGCCCTCAGGCTCGCAATTTACTGGATGCAATCTTGTTGAGAAAATGTGGTCTTTATTAGTGTTCGGCACAGATCGACTTTTCTTTGTCCGCTGCTGCAGAGCTAGTAGGATGCTTAGTGCAGGGAAGGAGCAGGGGACAGATGACAGTCTGAGGACAGGAGAACGGGAGACCCAGAATGCTGGCTGAGGGTACAGATGAATTGAGCATACAGGGTGGAAAGAGCTCATTTGCACCCACGGAAGCTTTTTGCAGCCTTCCGATCAATGACTAATTATCAAAGAAATACAGTTGTCAATACAAATGGAGTAAGTTTGGAGAGGCGTGAGCAATAAAGAAATTTACATGTAAAAGACAGTTCTTGCCCTCCAGATGTTTATGATGGAACGAGATCACAGAACGAACCCATATGTCGGTGCCCTCCAAATCACCGTGGATATTTATGACTTTGTGTATAAGATTTTATTTTTCACCGTGAGGACGTATGTGCATATCCTCGTGTCTGTTTCTCTGTCAGTCTCTACCTAGCTTTGTTGGCTTGGCTCTGTTTCACTGGCCTGAGTTTATCCCACAGGGATATCCGTGAGAGGCACGTTGTCACTGCTTCTCCTCCCCTCATATGCCGTCTCTAACAGATGCCCCCACATGTGACTTTTTTCCCTCCTAATCCTGATGGTGCCTATTGTTTTAAATAGTTCCACGATTTATAGGTGCTACTGAGTAGTTTTTTGAGCACAAATACAAATGCTTTGTGTGTAGAAATTAAATGCCAGAGAGTCTGTTAAAAATATAAATCCTAGTCATTTAAAATAGGCATTCTATAAAGAACTGCAGAAATACGAAATTAATAAATACTAGCATAAGCATTAAATATTCACTGCCTGCTACTTCTGAAATGGTACAACAGCATCATTTTTTAATGATGGGTAATGATAAAACACATCAATTTTAAATAACCTGTTTTCTCCTTCCCTCCTTCGGAAGCTATGAGTTGGCAAGCTTGAAATTAAATACAAGTAATGGTCCTAACTAGGCTTCTGCGAACCTGAGTCATGGAATTGGATACTTCTCTGTGTTTTCTGGATGTTCTGTGGCTATTTGAAAAGACTAGTAAATTGAAAATTGGTGATAATGGGCTCAGCTTGAATGTAAAGAAAAAATACATCTGTTTGTAGAAAACAAGAAATGTGGAACCTGAAGTAGCAAATGCACCATTATCTTTGAATGCATTCTTATTTGTCTCCTTATTAAGGCTCCCCGAGTCCTCTTAGAAAGTTAAAATGAACCTTTAACTAAAATACGTTTCCACTCCTCCCCCTCCAGCCCTCTCTAAAATCTCTTTAAAAACACCTTTATTTTCAGTTATGCTTCACTTGTTATTAAATAAGTGACTTGCAGAATACAAGAGTAGGATCAAGGAGCAAACATTTATGATATCTTTAAACCCATATGTCTCTTTGCTTTCAAAGAACTGCGTATACCTTTTATCGTCAATCCTATATACCATAGAAATCTAATTGACAGAGATTTCTCTCTCTCCCTCTCTCTTCTAGATGGGAAACACTAAAGCATCCGTTTCCTAAAGTCATGTTGTAAAGCAATTCAAGAGCTTATAAGTCCCAGGATGGGGAAGCATGGGATGTTGTGAGATCCAAAAGGGGTCCTGAGCCTCCCAGGGCGGGGGGTGGGGGTGGGGATGGAGTCAGGTCGCGCTTCATGATGGATATGGCATCTGAGCAGAGATCTACAAAATGAGTTGGAATTAACCAGGCAGCGAAGGCTGAGAAGGAAGTGGGGGAGAGAGGAGGTTGCTTTCAAGGCCCACGGGCTTAGTCGTATCCTCAAAACCATGGGGAAGCTAAAGGGGCAGCATGGCACTGTGGGGGTGGGGGGTGCTGGTTCTGGGTGATGATGCAGTGTGCGAAAGGGGCATTGTGGAATGAAAGGACCCAGGTTTTCCCAAGTGTTTTCCTGATTGTGCTTGATCCTCTGGAGCTAGTTTAGAGAATGGTGGGTGGTGGTCATTTAGAATTACTGAAATGTGACCTTGACCGAAGTGGGGAAAAAAATACCTCTGTTCACTCCGCTGCAAAGGACCACGGGGTTGTGGGGGTGGAGGTGGTGGGGGAGGGTGCCCTGAGTCCAATTCACAGAAAGAGGGTGGCCTAGGAACAGGGCACATGCTGAGAGCCAGGATCGGGACAGAAGCCCAGTACGGGAAGGAGACACGAGGTCTACTCTCCCACTGTGCTTGTTGGGTCCCGGGGAAGCTACCCACCCAACAAATACTGCTCTGCATAGATGGCTGACTCATCTAGCCTATGAGGAAAGGTGTAATAGCATCTGAGGACCACACAAACCGGAGTCCCTTCCTATGGATCTACTTTGCTTTATTACACGTTCAAGAGCCAGCCACTATTCCTTCCAGCTTCTGTTGCTCTCGTCATTGTGTGTCGTTCCCCCCCCCCCCCCCCCCCAGTTTTCAGGCCCCGAGCTACAAAGGACCGGAGGGGCTCCACCAGGAACACTGCCAATGGCATTATTACCCTGGACCGTTGTCAAGATTTTATATTAACAAGTGGTGTGGAACTGAAATGGGGATAGGGGAAGAAGTAGACTTGTGAAAGCCCAGCCATTTTGTTTTTCAAGGGACAAATCTCCCTGGGCGATAAGTACCAGATTGATGGGGAGAGTGAAATGGCACTCAGAAAGGAGAACTGTTAACACAGTGTGCTAGCAGAGCCTGGCGTTCGTGCTTAAGCACCTGTGCCATTCCACGATTCAGAGCGAGAAATATGAAACAAGCCCCTGTTGTCTAAAGGGGACCTCGCAGCGATAGTCCCTGGGTTTCCATTTGAGCAGAACTCCATTAAGAGATTACTAACTAAGAAGCACGAGGTGTGTGGTTGGATAAGCAATTGAAATCAGACCCTAAAGCTCATCTAGACAAATTCACACGTTCCTCTACCTGCACAAGTTGGCTGGAATTACACCTTATGTGAATGTTTAGAAGCACAGGGAGTTGGGGGTGTGATTTTCACAGAGGAAAATAGACCCCGAAACCCCACTGAAATGCACTGTGGTAGGGAGAGTTTTCTGGAAAGAACAGAATTTCTGTGACATGGACATGGATGGGGATGGCCACTTCAGGACGTCCGTGTTTTACCATGACACTTCTCTGTCATATTTCCTAAGATGGCATTGAATTTGTCACTAGCTATAGTCATCTCATTCTTTCTGCAGGCGATGTTTTGATAAATGTTGATGAGTTTATAACTGTAAAACCAAATGACATTTATAGTGTGATACACGCTTTACCCATTGCATAATTATATCTAATGGCTTTGCCTGTAGAAAGCATTTACCATTTACTTTTGTGTAGAATGACAATCTAAACCCCCAGGCCTAAATTTATTTTTTTTTTACACAAAGATAAAGACTTAATTAAAAACCAAACACAATTTATTTTTGTATCTGGCATTTAAGGTACCTAGTTCTTTGGTTAAATATGTGATAAAAATCATGATGCTTCTAGTAACAAAGATCAGTGGGTTTCATTTTTTCCTCTGTCTTTGAAACATGGGTGAACTCATTTAATTATCAAGCTGATATCTGGTATGACTTCGTGTTTCTCGTTTCTAGTTAAAAGAGCTATTTTGAAATTTAGCACAGAATTGAATAATGTGTTCAGTTAATGAGGAACATTTAAGAGACATTTCTAAATTTAATGCGATAGCAAAATGATAAACCACAGTGGTGTAGACATACTTTATTTGAACAGCCATGATGCTTCAAGCTTATTGGTTGTGGTCAAGTGAAGTTTTATTTGGGTGGGTTTGGTTTTGTTTTGATTTTACATACTTTTTTTTTTTTTTTTTGTATTCTGACATCTAGCAAAGAACTAGCCATTTAAGACTCTTAGGGTGCTCCTGGTCATAAAGTAGGTGACTTACTGAGCAAAACAGTTTCATTCTTTAGTTCTCATGTCAGAAATACAGCTTTTAGTCTCCCGTAGGATATCTACTATTTTCATGAGTAGACAATTGAGTAGCTTTCTAGGAAACAGGCCTGCTGTGGAAATGGTTTATCTTTCCAGTCCCATAATGACCCTTCTGCCCTGACATGAAGGCCTCTGACCTGCTTACCCACAAGCAGAAGTTAAAATTGTTCTGTTTGCATTTCCATCGTATACACTTTGTGATGTTGCTTTCTTTTCTTTCATGAGGAATTCCTAGCAAGCAGAATGTTCTTGTTTTTGAGGCCCTATACTTCTGGAGAGTAATAACTGAGTTATTTGTGAACAGCGTCACGACATCTGCCCCCCTCACATTTCTAGTGATAAAGCTTCATGGAATGCTGGGGAGTTAAAAGATGTATTTTTTTTCTTTCTTCCTTTTTTTTTTTTTTTTTTTTTTTTGGTCTCAATTCCTCATTATCTGGTGGTTGTATAAATTCTATTTAATTCTAAGGGATCTTTAAGTTCATTTGTGTTGTGTTTTTCTTGTATATTCCAACATGAGCACCATTTATTTATATGCACCTGGACAAATCTGAAACCCAAGTAAACTATTTGATAAGAAAAAAAGAATTGGTTTATAGCGAGTGAGCTTAAAAAACTAATTGATTTCTGAGCGGATACAACAGTTGGAGAAATGTTGCGGCTGAATATAATCCTTTGGCTAGGAGGCTTAATAGAAATGAGAAATGCATTGTGTACAATTAAAATGCAAGTGTGAGGCTCACGCTTGTGTCTCAGGTCAGGATTTTTAATAACGTATCTTTGAACTGCTTTCTTTTGCCTTTAACAAAATCACAGAGCAGTAGTCTTTGCAAGTTCCTTTAAAAAAAAAAAATCTATAATAGAAGAACTGATGTTAAAGCAACATTTAAGACCTTCCACAGAGGCGTCAGAATTTATTGGAAGAAGGAACAGAGTCATTTTTGGTGGAAGAGTGGTTGGGAAGAACTATTTTCATGCTTTTAGTCTGGGACAGGTGGCATAGATTAATGTTGAATACATACAAAATCTATTGAGACTAATTAAAGATGCATATCCACATGGAATCCCACATCTCAGTGGATCTTTGGCAGCCAATTCAACCAGCACATATAGTGTTTATACCAAGCATTTTTCAAATTTAGCCAAGAATGGAATTAGTGAAACTTCTGAAAACTGCCTCGAAAAATCCTCATCTCTTTGGAGATGGTGGAGTCTCTCTTAAGAGTCTCCATCTCCAAGAAGTGCTTCTTAGAATAGGAGAGATCATTGCCTGTGTTCACCTATAATGGACACTAATATGCAGCAGCATAGAGTAAGATGTTGACTGTACTTAGCCCAAAATCTTACACGCAGGCAAATTTCAGTTTAATTACTTGGCAATACTAAGGTAGCTTGGCCCTTTACTTCCTGGGAGGGCATCCATTTCCACCCTGAAGCTTAGCCCAATAAAGATGAAGCCGTACTAGGGACCTGTCTCTGGGGTTTAATCCAGGAGAGTGAATTAACACATCAGTCCCTAAGCCTCTATCCCTCATCCAGGTTGGCTTAATACCCTTTGGTGACTTGATCGTTTCTCACAAATGCTAATGAACAGTTCACTTTGACACTGTAGACAAACACAGTCTGGTGGTTGTGTTCAGATGTTTTTCATACCTTGCTAATGAATAAACTCCCAGTGGTTCACAGGCAGCTGAAGTAAGCAGTGACTTGAGGTGTAGCCCCGAAATGATTTATTAACCATGACTTAAACCAAGCAAGTAGGCTTTTAGGGAAAGTGGGAGTGTTTTGTCTTGTTTTGTTTTTAAATTCAAGGGTCAGAGTAGGAAGGAGTGTATTTTAAGTAAGTGAATTTAATAATATTAGCTAGTATTCCAGATTGAAGGCTTTTTTGTTGTTGCTTTTGGTTTTTTGTTGTTTTGGTGGTTTGGGGGGGTGGGGCTTGCTTGCTTTCTTTCTTTTTTTTTTTTACTGGGAGTAGGGAAGGCTGAGAGCAGGGAGTACATACAGGCAGACAAGAATGCCCATTTGTCTCATTAGGTAAGGGGGGTTATGGACATTTGTCCATAAAGCTTTATTATCAATACTGAATTAGAGCTCTGCTGGCCATCAGCTACCCTGTCCATAATGGGCTTCAAAGAAGCTACCCTTTTCCAGTCATCTTGAGCTCAAAACCAATAAAGCAAATCCCGTCGATGGAGTAAGATGTAGCAAGACTAAGGGGAAATGTTCTGGAAGGAAAGAGGAGGGAGGCCCAGAACTTATGGCTAATAGATTAATATTTATAGACATCAGCATTGGTCTCTTACCAACGTTTATAACTCCAACAGTGGCAGATTGAGGGCTGAATCAACATTTTCCCCCCTCTGTAAAATAATAAATATGGGAAAGTAGCTCTCAGAACTGCCTTTATCATAGGGATAAATCAGGACAGTTTGTGTTGCAGGAGAGACTTAAAACTTATAAATATGTTGCCCTTTAGGCTACCATTCATCAAAGTGTCTGATATGAAATCTAGACTAAAGGCTTTTGTTACTGTGTGTCTGCTTATTCTCTTTGAGAAGTATAAATTGGAAAGAACGCTGTCATTTTGGTCATGCCAGCCTGCTGTGCCACATAAATGCATGTCCCTTTTGGGGCGTATTTGAGGAGAAGGAAATAGTGGGAGTCGACAGCCTCACACTTTCACACAAAGCCTCTCCGTTCCCTAAACCTGCCTCGCAGAAGGCATAATTTCCAGCAGGAAAAATACAGCACGTAACTGCTTGACAAATGACCTATCTGGGTCCCGTCAACTTTCTAAGATACTAGAGCAGAGAAGTTGTTCCCCAAGAGCCTTATAAAATCCAGGGGGACCCAAATTTCCTTCTGAGGGCCTCCTATCCAAATGTGTCCTGATGGGCAGAGCCAAAGGCCTGGCCGCTTTGCAGAGGGGAAGCACGCGGGGCTGTAACTGATCCTCTGTCACGTGACTTAATAGGTATTACCGTTTGCAGAATCTCACACCACTTTGCATTCCGAGTCTGAATTTCTTGGCTTCTGTGGTTTGGAGTCAGAGTTGAGGCTCCAGCTCTGCCCTCTACTCCCCTCGGTGCCTTTAGATGTTGGATCACATATGGTGTGTGGAACCGCCTGCCGTTCCGAGGCCCCCACAGAGTATGTACTAAGCAATTTTCCTTTTTTTTTTTTTAATGTGCAGTACAGCTCCTAGTTTTCAAGAATAACTAATTGGGAGCATAAACCTCACTTTGCCCTTGAATGGTTTGCAATTTAGGAGACCTGAATAACAGAAATGGAGGGCCTACAAAGAAGGCATTGAAGCGTGCTGAAGTTTGATAATTTGCCCACTTGGCTTGGGGGAGCCGCTGGTGTGGGATCGCCCTGAGAAGGAACTGCAGGCGCTCTCGGGTCAGGGCGTTGCTTCTGACAGTGGTTTGCGGGGATCGAGAGAACTGGGGAGCTCTCATGGACCCCTTGGGGGGTGCTCTCTAGCCTGCCATCGCACATTGCACGGGAACGGAGCGTGGGCCACGGGGCTGGTCTGGACCTGCTTGGGCGCCGGCATGTCCAAAGCTCACAGCTGATGCACTTGTACCAAGTTACGCCCACGTGGGGAGAGGCCAGTCTAGAAGCCGTGTGAGACCCGAGAGATCGCTCAAAGTGGGGAACCCGGAAATACCAGTCCCTCTGGGATGCCCAGCATTCTCACCTCCCACTGCTCAGGGCAGCCATCCAGAACGAGGCACCGTGGTGATGGCAAGTCCTCCGGTGAGAAGGACCAGAAAGGGTCCGGCTCTGTGGTCTCCCTCGCCCCATTGAGGTGCTGGCAGGCTGACTTGCCAAGACAGGTTCCGTGTACTCTGTACAAGCCAGAGTGGCCAACCTTATCACCGGGAACTGACTCTACAGAGGGGCTCAGGGCTGGGAGAGCTTGGGTTTTCTCTTTATCAGATGCCTTTAAAGCCGCTTCGCAGCACATCCCTGTGATTGCTAACACCATTATGAAGATTGACAGTTTCATCAAGAAAGCAAAGAAGAAAATCTGCAGACAATAAACGAAGGCAGTGCTGGGCCCTGCTCCGGTTACCCTCAATAGTGCTTCCAGACCGCTGAGCTGCAGGCTGGGGGTCCTTCCCTCTGCACAGACCCATGGCTTCATTCATTCATTCATTCATTCATTTAAAAAACAATTTTTTTTTTTTAAATCAAGCATGGAGGCTCAAGTGCTTTGTGGCCCTTTTCCCAGCACTTCTAGGTAACTATCGGACTCACCCAGGAGAGCACTCAAGCACGCTCCCAGAGAGTGACCCGTTGTGTTCTGGCGGTAAGGATTTTTTTTTTCTTTGCATGAAGACGATGGTCTGAGAATCAGCCTCCAGCAACTTCAGTACCTCCTGAGCTGAAATACATATCCCCAAGTCCGCAAACAGTGGCGTGCTGCGGCCAGACCAAGAGAAGCTCAAGTGTAAAGATCAAGAATGTGTTCTAAGGACACAGAATGCCTCCAAGTTGTTAACAGCCATCCACAGCTAATAACTCCAGGCACCAGCCTCTCCCCCCAACCCCCCACCCCAAGCCAGCTGCCTCCCGAGTGTGTGAGCTGTCGCTGCAAGGCCAGTGGTGTGAATGATTCAATGCAAACCCATCAACACTGCTGGAAAAACAATTCTTGGTAAAGACTCCTGCCTATGAGTCAGTGAAATCAGGAGCAGTAGGGAGCAGCTGCGTGAAACCACTTCTCTGAGCTGGGTATGTGTTAACGATACATTCTCAGAAGTAAATAATCCTTGTGCTAACAAGACCCACCTTATTTACTCCCTTTTTGTTCCCATGAGGTGTGAATTCAACCCATTGACCGTGTCATAAATATGACTCTGACCTACCAGGGGGGCTGTTCCTGGATCTTACTCCTTTCGAAAGTGTCCTTCTCAGAGGTTAAACTTGCCCCCGGAGCGCTCTTGCCTTATCATCACCATATTCTTTCAAGGAATCAGAGGGGTTAATTGGTTTCTTCAGTAAGAAGACTTTTTTTTTTGCCGAAGAAAGCAATTTCAGGTTAGTTTGTGTAGTAGCCAGGGAAATGTACTGAAGGGGCGGATCGTGTTTCTGTTGTGCAGATAACCTACATACCGCTTTAGAAATGTGTGATTTCCAGCATGTGCTAAAATAAGAAGTGCTTGTTTGATTTATCTCCCACAATGGTATGGCATTCTCTTTTTAAGTGGCATTTCATTCGCGAGCCAGGCACTGTAAATTTGAACTGAATATGTAAGTAAATATCCCTCAAGGAGATAGCAGGCTGGCTGGCCTCGTCTGAGACTGCATCGCTAAAAATGAGGCTTGTGGCTTTTGGAAAAGGCGCCGCACCTGAAATGTATTAGCATCCCATGGGTAGCGGGGGGGTGGGGCACGGTGCCAGCCAAACAAGCTGAAAGTTGGTCAGAGCTCCAATCAGGGAGAATCACCTACAAAAAGAGGGATATTTGGGTCCTGTCCCCAGCATTCGGCCTCCGGCCCGGAAACTCCTATTCGGTCCATTGGAACTTTGCTGGAACTTTCCTGTTTTGGGCACCCTGCCTCGGTGCACAGCAGGCTGGGTACGTTATAGCTTTGACTGTAGCATCTTTGCATGGCAGGGACAAAGACGGTGACAGCATTCTATCAGTCCTAACAAGATTGCCTGTGTGCATAATTGTTAAACTAAAGGGCTGTCGATCCACTGATGTGGAACAGGCGAGAAGCTTAAAGAATGGAGAAAACCCATAATCGCGGAGTAACTTGCATTCTGATTTATTATTTATCACATCATGGTTAAAACAATTTCCTACAGTTTTGTGTATTTTTAATATTATTTTGACATTGAATTTTCACCTAATGCAAAGGCAGGTTTCAGAAACTTTTTAAACATTTATATATTCAGGTAGTTAAGGGGGAAAATCCCTTTTTTATTAAGATACAGAATGCATGTTTATCAAAATTCATCTCAGATTCCATTTAGAAATATAGATATATCTTGGGTTTGAAAGAGCTTACCGAACTACAAAGAATGACAGATAGTATTACTGACAGAACAAAGTTGTGAATGATAAAAGAACCCAGGAAATGTTTATACCCGCGTGGCTATAAATTAGCTAGTCATAAAAGGAGGGCTCTTGCTTGGCTCTCATGGAGCCAACATTAAGTCGGTAAATAGAGAAGATAGCACACAGTGAGCGCGTGCCTCCCTTGGCTTCCTGGGGTGGGATCAGGCCTCTCTGTGTCCCTGTCCTGAGTGGCCAGTGGGGTGTGAGCCCGCCACCTGTGCTGCGATTTCCCTGGCTGTGGAATGCAGACATTGTCATCACGGTGGCTGGCTGGTTCTCTCCTCTCTGGGAGATCATCATCAACAGGCGGCTGGAGGCAGAGTAGCCTGGCGAGCCCGGTGCCACGATCCCAGCTGATCACTAGAAAAACTGAGAGTTATAAATGTTAGTTACAATTCGAAAATGTGCCATTTTGCTGCTCTGAGCTGCATCTGTCAAAGCCACGCTAAAGAATGGGTGCCTCCTGCCATGGCCCAGCTGACTACATGTTACATTCGTCTGAAGTACGGGGACAGAGTCACAGGAAGGACTGGTGCGCACCAGGCCCTCTGCAGAGGCTCCCAGCCTGCCGAGCTGGCTCCGGGACAGGTGCCCGTCCACACCCGAGTATCACAGGGCAGACTCTGAGACACTGGGATCACCTGTCAGCGTGGAAGCTGATTGCCGGGCCCCGCCCCTCCCGGTCCTGATTCAGTACATCTGGAGGGAGGACCTGAGAATTTGCCTTTCTAACAGGTTTTCCTCATGTTAGGAGACTGGGGTCAAGGGACCACGATTTGAGGACCACCGCCTTCCTAGCTGAGTTCTGTGCTTCCCAAGAATCAGCTTCATCCGTTCTCAGACCATCTCGAAGAAGATGCTTGGACTTTACCCCAAGAGATTACTCAGTGAATATCTAGCTATAGGTTTTCAATGAAAATGTTTACAGCGTGAATTTTTTTAATTCTTCTTCAATTTCCTAGCAGACTCATTCATTCTTTAGTAGGCTGCTGTTTAGCTTCCATCATTTTCTAGTTTATGTACTTATTTTGATGGTTCCCACTGTAAGTCGTGTTTGTGACCGATGAACTGCTGGTCCCAAGGGCATCTGAAAAGCCAGCCTGCACTGTAGGAGGGACGTGTGTGCTGACCTTCACAGGTGGACATGAGGATATTTTCTCCACAGTGTTATGAGGGTTGAGGGCTGGGCCATGTAAGAATATCTGAAATCCAGGGGCGCCTGGGTGGCATGGTCGTTTAAGTGTCTGATTCTTGGTTCTGGCCCAGGTCATGATCTCAGCGTCGTGAGATCGAGCCCCTCATCGGACTCCACACTCAGAGGGGAGTCTGCTTAAGACTCTCTCTGCCCCTCCCCACCGCATGCTCGCTTGCTTCCTGGCACTCTCTCTCTCTCTTTAAAATAAATAAGTAAATCTTTAAAAATATATCCAAAATACATACGGAAGAGCATTTTCTTTATGGATAGAAGCAGGGCTCAGTGGCAGCTGTGAGAAGTGATGAACACGCAGGAGTTTAAAAAAAAATACAGCAGTAAGAATGTTCCAGCCGAGGTGCCCAGATTTGGCATGGCCCATTTTATGAATAAGGCACCAGAGGCCCAGAAAGATGAAGAACCAGGCACAGTGCTAGGCACTGGATGAGAAACCATGAACAAAACACGCAGGTTCCTTCCCTCATTGAGGTGAAACTCCTTTTTCTTGAGGAAACAGAAAATTTCAGTATCAGTGTTGAATTCTTAAAAAACAGGAGAATGTTTGGATTCCTTGGTTTTAAAAATTGGAGAACATTGTTATAAGCATACTGTGGAAGGTGGCAGGCAGCCCAGTATGCTTTGTTTCAAGTACAAACACAGTGGAATGAATGCCCTAAATTTTCCTTAATGCCGACTGACTTTTCATTACTAACATGATTCACACGTATGCGTTTCCTTCCAAAGAGATGAAGAAATAGGACCGTTCGCCTCCCTCCATGGTGTTCCCTTTGGGTAACGGAGGTCACCCCACTTCCTGCTTAGACTCCTTAGTAGGTGTGGAAATGAGGACGGTAAGAACAGCGTCGTCATTACCCTATAAGAGGCAGTGTCTGTAACCTCCGGCCCTAGGCATGTGCCTCCTCTCCTTGAGCCCTGACTTAGTCTTCTGCAGTGGGCCTTAATATTCTGTTATTGTAGATGACCAAGTAGAGACCTGGGTTAAACCAGGTGCTCAAGGTCACAAGGCCTACCCAAGTGAAAACCGGATTTGAGCTCCGATCCTTCTGACTCCACTGTCATTACCCCAGATGCCCTTGGACAGGCGCTCTCTTTGTGTTCCTGGAAAAACCAGGTCTCTGACCTGCATCTCCCATAGAAGGTTTTCCCCGCAGTCCTGAGATGGGGTGCGCCTGTCCTTGGTCAAGGCGATGTGTGACAGAGGGAAGCGACTGTTTTAGAACCAAAGGCACCATCTATTAGCTCGTAGAAAGGAGCCATTTTTGAATGTTTGTTTTTTCTAATTGTGTGTGTTAAGTAAAGTGATTGGACAAACAGTCCTCTCCCGCCTGCTAATCTGCTATAAATCAACCTTCAGATGTTAATAAAACAAGTCAAGACTGACAAAGGAAGTTCCATTTGTATTTTAAACTCCCAATTCATCAGGGTCTCCTCCTTTAGATCTTCTGTGAGAGTGTCCTTGGTCTTAACATAGCTGGAAGATAAAACACAGATAAAAGAGCCATTGTCTCAGAAGGGCATTAATAAAAAATGAATGTTGATCCTAATTGAGTAGTATTTAAACATGCGGGGTGGGGCCAGCGGTCTGCAGGGAGCCTCTAGGTCTGTTGGAATTTGCCTCGGTATCTCATTTTCCTCTTCTTGGTGCTGTGCCCTCACCACCTGGCTGCCGTAGCAGAGTGTATACTGTCAAACCAGAACTGGAAAAGATACGTATAGACATCATACCATAGCAGATTCCCAGATCATCAGCTATTACTGTTCTTTCTTTGAAACAATGGACTTTCTCCCTCTTTATCTTTCTCTAAAATCTCGTTCTAAGATGTTGTTCAGTTGGCTCACTTTCTGTTCTCTTCTTTCTTCATTGTTTGCCTGTTTCCATTGGTTCCTGATAAGTTCCTTTTCAGTTCCCCCGCCTAATTGTCATGCTCCGTGTAAGATAAAGAGCTCCCGATGGCCAAAAGTGGGACAATTTGCACAATATTAATAAAACTAGTATTGGTTTAGAAAACCAAAGAATAAAATAAACATCCATTTGAGTCTGTACTGATCTGAATAAATGACTGAATAAATAGGGGAAAAGGGAAAGCTCTACCACATAGAAGAACTTGAATCAGGTGCCACTTGAACACTTGAACCGCCCCAGGCAGGACCCACCAAGGAATGCCAAAATGAATGAGCGGAAGTTGATGGAGAAAATAGAAGAGTTGCACAGCCTCAGACTGTCTCCCCCCAAATATTTATTCATTGCTCTGGTAGTTTTAACATGTACGTATGTTCACAAATTCTTTGAGGGTTCGCTCTCCCGGAGGTGGAGCTGAAGTTACCTCTTTCCCATGAACGTGGGCGGGGCCTGAGTGACTCTGGTTCTGAGTCTGGTTCTGAGTGAGCAGAAGGGGAAAGTAGTAACTTTTCAGTGGAGAAACCCAGCATAGCTTCTCAGGGTTCACATCACCAGCAAAAGATCCATATGATACCATGTCTCCCCTGAGATGGCGTGAGAAGAGCATCTCACCTCTGTGTTCATTCTTCCTGACGCTGTGATCTCAGTCCCTCATGAGAAAAACAGCAAACCTGATCGGAGGGACCTTCTACAAAATTGCTGACCGATGCCCTCAGACTGTTCAGGAGATGGAGTAGTGTTGGACAATGTTAATTTCTTAGTTCTGATCACTGTGCCATTATTAAGTAGGAGGTTAACATCAGGGGAAGTTTATGAGAACTCTACTATTTTTGCCACTTTTCTAGAAGTCTTAAAGTATTTAAAAACCTCTGGAAAAAAACAAAAACAAAAACACGAGACCCCTCAAGAGCATAGGAAAGCCTAAGGTAAAGAAGTTGTAAGATCGGTCCTCTTTTGGACTCATGGATTCATTTGTTCATTCATTCATTCATTCATTCATTCAACAGATACTTGTTGCCAGATGCTGTGGGGAATGCCGATCGTGTAGTGGTGAGAAAGAATCAGGTGCTCCTGGGTGCGGCGCCTGGTTCAGGGGATGTATTTGTGGGTCACCTGCATCTGCAGGTGTCACAGCTGAGGGGGGCATGTGACAGTTTAAACAGGTGTGGAGATAAGCCAGGTGGGGTGCTATGGAAGCACATAGGGGTGGTATTTAACCCAGTGTAAGAGACCATATCCCTAATTGCCCTTCAGAATAGGAGTAAACCCATTGTTTCATCCTTCATTTCAACTGTGTTCAGTGTCTTCCGTAGGTGCCACATACCTATGACTTAATTTTTTTTTTAAAGATTTTATTTATTTATTTGATAGACAGAGATCACAAGTAGGCAGAGAGGCAGGCAGAGAGAGAGGAGGAAGCAGGCTCCCCGCCGAGCAGAGAGCCCGACGTGGGGCTCGATCCCAGGACCCTGGGATCATGACCTGAGCCGAAGGCAGAGGCTTTAACCCACTGAGCCACCCAGGCACCCCTATGACTTAAATTTTTAACTTGACTTCATTCTTTTAGATTCTGAATGCCTACTAAAAGTAAAAAGAGTGTCATAACTTGCTCCATGTGCCTTAGATCCTAAGGGATGCTATGGAGTTTGTAGGGGGAGTGAGAGGATCTTCAGATTCTTTTAGGTTGGAATCATTATTTTGAATTATATTTAGCAACAAAAAATATATAGCATGAAGTATATAGATGGCTGTTGTGGGTTTTTTTTTTTAATTGGCTAGTAAAAATAGAGGAGTATATGAGATTTTTGATGTTACAAAGATACGCTCAAAATATACTAAAATCAGAACAAATATTTATGCAAAAGGATTTTCACTGAAGCATTTTTTAAAGTCATAAAACTTAGAAACCATCTAAATATATAAAAAGTGAGATATCTAAATGGCTTTTCTGGGATATATCTATAATGTACTGTAATACAGTAATTAAGATTTTAGACGCACACAGACACTCCATATATGGAAAGAAAAAGGAAGACACTAAAATATTAGTCGTAATTATCTCAGAGTTGTGGGATTTTCTTACTTAGCCTTTTTTGTCTTACTTTTTCTTCCGTGAGTATGTAGGATTTCATAATTAGCATGAAAGTTAAATTTTGAGAAGGGTATTATTCTTTTTTTTTTTTTTTTTTTTAAAGATTTATTTATTTATTTATTTGACAGAGAGAGAGAGATCACAAGTAAGCAGAGAGGCAGGCAAAGAGAGAGAGGGAGGGAAGCAGGCTTCCTGCTGAGCAGAGAGCCCGATATGGGACTCGATCCCAGGACCCTGAGATCATGACCTGAGCCGAAGGCAGCAGCTTAACCCACTGAGCCACCCAGGCGCCCCGAGAAGGGTATTATTCTTAAAAGTGCTGGTGTGGACATCCCGGACTCCAAATGCCATGGTTAATAACAAATGCTTTCAGTAAAAATGAGAATCCTTCCAGAGCTCAGGACAGATAGTTGAAGGCTTCTTGTGTAGCATAAATAATCACTGCATATTAGCTTCATTTTTGTTCCCCATTTCTCAGTACGCTTTCCAAGATCTTTCATGGCTTTTATGAAGGAGAAACCGTGGGTCGGTGATAGGTGTGTCCTCAGCCACTTGGCCAGCCTGGTGGGTAGTCTCCCGCAGCTAGGGCGTCTCTGGGTGCTAGAAAGTCCTTGGGCTGTATAGCAAGTGGATGAATTCTACACTGCCTTTTCCTCAAAGAGACCGATCATCTCAATAAGAACCCTTGGAAATCTTTCTCTTCTAATGGGTCACAGTGTGGCAAATAAGCGTAGCCCATCTGTCAGTGTCCTTCGTTCTTGGGTGGCCATCTGACCTACCATCAGTGACCGTGACCGTCGTTACTCTGCAAAGTTAGGTCTGACCCAGGCCATCGGGCACAAAGAGAGGGGCCTGCTGGCCACACTGGCAGCTTCCTGACACGGTATGCTCGGATTACAAACCGGGGAAGGGACAAGTCATTCGAGCGCTGAGCCCGCCCACCCAGGCTTACTCTGTGCGCATGGGTCATTAGAGGCTGTGCTAATAAGACCAAGCCAGAGGAGGCCGCCCAGGTACATTCAAGCAAGAGGGTGAAGGCGATGAGCTGTCATCGTGAAGACGGATCAGGCTGATGGAAAAGCAAGTTAATTCACTAAGGCACCAGAGCTTGAGGTAGGACTGAGCAAATGGGAGTCCGGAACCAAGGTGAAATGAGGAGGAAAGGCATTGAGCCAGGAGTGGGAGAAGGAGCTAACGATGCAGAAGAGCGTGGGGGCCTTTGCATGGAAGCATTTCTACTTGGAGTCTTGCAAGGAACCATTCCTCTCCTTCCGCTCGGGCTGCACTCAGGCTTAAAGGGGCGGCCTTCTAACAGGTGAGTGGGGGCCCGAGGCCGGCTTTCATCTATCCGGTAAAGCAGCTCCACTCCTTGGGATGAAAAGAAAATCAGAAAATTAACTCGTGTGTTCTTTAAAAAAATAATAATAATAAAAACAAAACCAGGGGCGCCTGGGTGGCTCAGTGGGTTAAAGCCTCTGCTTTCAGCTCAGGTCATGATCTCAGGGTCCTGGGATCGAGCCCCGCATTGGGTTCTCTGCTCAGCAGGGAGACTGCTTCCTCCTCTCTCTCTCTGCCTGCCTCTCTGCCTACTTGTGATCTCTGTCTGTCAAATAAATAAATAAATAAATAATCTTAAAAAAAAAAAAAAAAAACAGCTTTCTAAGGCATCTATAACGATCATTTAATTTTCTGAATGTGTTGAACTACAAACATCTAAAAAATAAAAAAAAAATTTAAAAAGATGTGCCTTCTATATTCTTTTTTTTCCCTAACTGGGACTTTTCCTATTAAAAGAATAGAATGGAGGACATGAAAAGTTTAAGGGAACCTACCGTCCCTCCTCGGATTCACTGAACCCTTGCTTCCAAAGAATTCAAATAGTTTCCTAATCTTGGTAGCACGTTGTAACAGAAGTTGAGTGGTGACCTCTTGGCCCCCTGTCCCAGTTTCCACGAGGAGAAAGACTCGCTCGGGCTGGTCTGGGACCCGGGGCCTAGTGCTGAGCACCCTATTTTATAGGGCCCACATCTTAAAGAGACAGTTGAGATCCACAGCCAGGTTGGGGAGTAGCCAGGAACCAAAGCTGGTGACCGGTGCATCTCAGAGTTCTCTCTCTGACCTGTTCACAGGCCTATCGTTGAAGCTTGTTTACCATGCTTTTCTTGTGGTTTGTGACAGATAAGAACTATATTGATTCCTAGCATCTGCTGGCAGTAACCTTTGAAAGGGCAGGCAATGCATCACCGCAGAATTGTATCTATCAATGTCGGCGTAATAGAAAGACAGGGATGATATGTAATCACAGCCCCGCTGGCAGATCGTGAGTCGGACCTGATACGCTACTAGTAATGGGCAGTAGAAACTGGACATGGATTAATATTCGGATAAAGCTGGGGAGACGTGTCGACGGAAAGGATGAGATTTGGCCACGGGGAAGTTCAAGTGGGCATGGTCAGCCTCCCAGAGAGCTGGAGAAGTTCAGTATCTTACCCACATTTATAGAGCTAGTAAGTGGGAGCGCCTCTTCCTGAGCCTCAGTTTCCTAATCTGTGAAATAGACCCGGGGGAAGGATTCGATAAGAGTATGTGTGCCGGTTCTCAAAGTGTGGTCCCTGGAGCAGCCACAGCGGTGGCACCTGGGTGGGAACTTACAAGAAATGCAAATTCTCGGGTCCCACCCCACACCTCCCAAATTAGAAACCCTGGGGTGGGACCCAGCAAGCAAGCCCTCCGGGTGATGCAGATGCCTGCCGAAAAAAGGTGAGCAGACGTGTGCGAAACAGCCACCGCCGTGCCTGGCACAGAGCTAGGGTTCAGAGAAGCAACATTTCACCGGTGTCTGTATTAGTGGTGTTATTTAATCATGACCACATATGCTAATTTTGTTTACAAACTCTCCCACCCTCATAGTTTTGATTATGATGACTACTCATAGGTAAGTTCATGGTCAAAACCAACCTCTTTTTGACAGATAAGCATTTGTGACCTGTGAGCGAGGGCCTGGAACTGGGTATATAATTCCTGGACTGATGATTTCCAAGTCTAGAGGGTACCGGCATTCTAAAGGTTAACGTTCTAATGTGTGCTCTGGACATATTAGTGCTTTTGACGTGTCGGGAAGCTTCCAGCCTGGACAGTGAATAGTGCTACAATTTAATAACATAAATGGAGTCTGTCTGATTCTGCAAAGAAACGGCCTTCCTTGGGGCCCAGAATATATAGTCCCTTCTGCAGTTACACTCACAGTATTTTTAATCATTTCATGTTTTTATTATATCCCAAGTAGAAGGTGCTACAAAGAGTCCCCAGAGCTGGCAGTCACTCAAAAACCCACAAATCTAAAAAGTGAATCGAACAGCAAGTAACCCATTAGGGGTTTTCTTTTTTTTTTCCTCTTTCTTTCTTTAAAAAAAAAAAAAAAAAAACTTTTTAAAAAAGAAAAACTACCTTATAACGTGGAAAGGGTTCATTTTGGCATCTTATACATGAAAAGTAGTAGTAATAAAGTTGCCTGATTGTTGGTCTTTTCTCTGCAGAAATTATGGCTGTGCACAACTGTGGGGGTTTGACTGTGTTTCCATGAAGTACGTAATTCACACTCTAAATGTGACAAGCATGACTGCCCATAAACCTAACGACTTTTTTAAGAGCCCAAAATTCAGAACATTATTCTCTCGGAAACTGCACTTTAGCAACCCAGCAGAAAACCGTTCAGAGATCTGCTTCCATTGCAGTAAAGGCATCTGGGCGCGCCAGTGGGAAGCATGCTGAAAGCTTTCCTACAAGAACAAATTTGTTGGAGGAATAAAGTGCGAACCAATTGCAATTGCCACATGTTAAGGAACTGGAAGAACAGAAGCTAGGACATGGCGAGGACCATTGTGCCACTCCACCCTACCCCTGCCTTGACCCCCCCCCAAAAAAAAAAATATATATATGTATATGTATGTATGTATGTATGTGTACGTTTGCCAGGAAACTGATACACGGTTGAGATTCTGGTTATGTAAAGTTTCAGAGTGATAGGAAACAACGCCCCAACCTGAGGTTATTACTCTTAGGTGAACACTACCCTGCTTTGCTCCTGTAAGCAGCTGCTGAAGAGGTGGCTAGGCTGGGCCGGGTGGCAGGGCACATTCACGCCGGCCCCCAAAAACAAGCCCCCCACCCCGCCCGCCCCCCCCCCCATCCCCGGTGCAGGCTGATGCGTGGTTATTCATTAGGAGGCCACGGAGAAGTGAAACTGCTTTACCTTCTCGTCCCCTGAGCATTCTGCGAGGCTCCTTCTCTGCCTGCTTCTTTCTGCCTCCTGCTTCAGGCTCTTATTATTTCTCTTAAACTTCTGTTTGTGTCATTACCTGTATTTGGCAGCAAATTTTATCTACCAGATGCAGAGTGAAAACGCCTGCCGTAATGGGGAGTCGAGCCTTTATTATTTTTTTTTCCTCCCTTCAACATCATATAGTTGAATTTCATCACTTTCCGGAGCAAACCTCGGCGCCTCTTTGTGGCTTTCATTCTGGACCACTTGCTTGATTTCCCTGTGTGTTGTTTTGTGTCCACCGGCTCAACACGCGTGAGCACACAACATACAGTACCAGTAAAACGAGAGGCACAGAAATTCGGCAGGTCCCGCGTGGGAACCGACAAACCTCTTCTCTAGGTGGGAGCAGACCGGCTAGAATAATTTTTGCAGCAGGACGCAGAATAAACTATTGGCTTTGGTCGCTGTCAGCTAGCTGCTTTGGGGAAAGGCTTTTTCGTTTGTGTGCTAGTTGCTCTATGAAACACGAGGAGAAACGCCACGTTCTAGTTCTTGGTGACTTGAAGAATGATCCACGCCAATTTATCTTCATGCAGACTTGAATTTTTCAAAATCCTTTTTTAAAGGGGAAATTGCAAGCCAGGGTTCTCCCTGGAGACTGACCTCACTTGGTGGTGATTCCTGACCTTCTTTATCCCATGACTCACGGAGACACCGGTTACCTTGAAACAAGTTGTCTGGGAACACACCCCGTTCTAAGATCTTCCTTGGGTCAGCCAGCAGTCTCGTGTTGGCGTGCGCGGTATCAGGGCACAATTAGAATGGCTGGGCTCCGGGCCAGAGCTCCTCAGACTGTGCATAGGAATGATCTGAGTCTCTTGTTAAAATGCAGATTGTCACTCAGTAAGTCTGGTATGACTTTGCGATTCTGCATTTTTAATAACATCCCGGGGATTTTCAAAACTGCTGGTGTGCCACACTGAATAGCAAGGCTCTAGTGGGGCCGGGAATAGGGGCTGCACGGGCTTCCTCGTTATATTTTTTGACACCAGCGAGGGCTATGAAAACCCATCCCGGCGGTGAGCAGCAGAAGTGATGAGGAGGTTGTGAGTACGCTCTGCCTTCTAACTCCTTTATGAAGGTAGATCTGTGCCGGTCTTTCCTTAGAAGACCACTGAGCGTTAACTGGAGTTTAGTGGAGGTGACACGGGAACGCTCAGCCGCCTTTGCAGAACTGAAAACCTACTGATGGCAAAGCCCACGGGCCTAACCTCGAATATTCTCGACTCCTCACTCTTATTCCTCCAGCCTGGGCTCTGCTGTCCTCTCTATACTCCCTTACTGGCTCTTATCGGCTGTGAGTACTCTGGCAGAAGTCTCTTAACTGATCTTGGCTCCAGCCCTTGCCCCACCACCACTCTACCCTCCCTCTCCACAGAGACATTATCTTTCAAAACACAGGTGTGATCATATCACCTCCTGGATTAAAATCGCTTAATAGCTCCCTATTAATTACAAGATAAAGTGCAAATTCCCTAGCCTGGCGTACCATGTCCTTCAATATCTGGACCCAATCACCTTTCCAGAAAGCGTCCCTTCCTCCCACTTTTCAGAGCACACGACACCCTTCCCTTGGTTCTAAACGTGCCGTGATCCTTCTTTCAAATTTCTCCTCTTCCCTGCCCCAGGACCCGTACCCCCAGCCTGAAGGAGTGGTTCCTCCCCCCTCCAGGCTCCCACAGCACAACAGAATTCTTCTGCCTTGCCACATCATGTGGTCCCGGTGCATGCACGTGACTATCGCCCTCAACATCAGGAACTTCTGGAAGCTGGGCTCTTTTCCGCATTGAGCACTTACAGACATGGTCCTAGGGCCTGTTTCTTTCCAAGAGTCTTGTGAAAATGCCTGAACCACGGAAAGGAGAATTGCTGGCTTCAGAATGAAAGGTGCAGTTGGGATGATCATTTCAAAAGCCAAAATATAGGAATCACTTGCAATCTTTAATTCAAAATTATAGTTAATGTGAGACATGGGTACAATTTAATATATTTTCATGAGCGTGCTGAGGGCCTACATAGATCTTAAAACAGCCCTTCCTTGGTACCTTTGTCCAAAGGCTTTCATTGAGTGTTTGCTCTGTGAGCTGACACGGTGTTGTGCTTCGGGGATACAACGGTGAGGAAGGAGAGTGAAGAAGGAGCACAGGTGGTGGACACAAGACCAGTGTGTCAAGTCTCGCGCATCCAGACTGTCCCATCTGGTTCTCAGAATAACCTAGTGAGAGAGGTATTTTTATGCCCATTTTATATGTGAGAAACCTAAGATTTAGAGAGCTGAAGGAACTTTTCTAGGGTCTAGCTAATAAGTGACAGCTCCAGCCCCGCTGGTGAACCCAGCGGTTGATTGATTGAACCCAGATCAAAATCAAAAGAAGGAAACCACCCTATAAACAAGCGATCACAGAACTATTCTGTGTCATGGGGGCCAAGACCAGGCAAGGCACCATGAGCCAGAAGCCTAAGAAAGCTGGGGACAGAGGCATCAGGGTTTCACAGAGAAAGTTAATGACTTGGAGGTGGATCCCGTAGGACGAGTAGGGATTCCTCCACGGGCGGTTTCCCTGCCTTTATAAATAGAACAGTAATGGGTAGTTTTGATCAAATAATAATACTCTAAGAAATTAATGTCCATAACTAGTGTCAGTCACCAAGTTTTCTATTGATTCGCTTCCCACATTCAAAGGTCTATTTTTACCTAAGAATGTCTATTAGCGTCCAAGTGTAATTGTCAAACTAAACCAAATATTATTCATTTTGTCCAGGCACTTTTCTTTCCTCCAGTGTCACATGAAGGGCGGGGGGGCGGGGAGGGGGAATCACACCCCTTCATGCACAGTACCACACCACTTAGTTGAAGGTTAGGTTTCTAGAGACCTCAGATATCCCGGACACACCCGGCAACTCATTAATAAGCAGGAAAGGTCTCAACACCAGTAGCTTTCACAAAGCTCTTGCACTTCATAATAAAGGAAAGAATTATCTGCAAGAAGTGACAGCCAGCACTGGAGGGAAGCAACAGAGGACACACACGAGCCTCACCGGCTGAGATTCTTTAAGAGAAAGGCCTGATACTCCCACATATTCCATTAACTCATACGATCTTCTCCATATAAGAAGCATAGGACAAAGAGAATGGGGACGTCAGCGAGCTCTTTGGAAATTGCTTTTGTTTCATTTCCTTTGGATTTTGGCACGTAGAGATCCAGGTACACGGAAAACTCACTTTTGTGGAATGTTCCATTCCCTCGGGGTGCAAGCCGGGGATCTGAGGTCGTGACTCTGGAGGTTTTCCACCGAGGATGGTGTGTAACCTGTCACTGGTGACCCTTCACATTCTGGGGACGAGGAGATTGTTCTCGGAACTAAGTATGGTGCTCTGGTTAGACGGGGGGGGGGGGGGGGGGGGGGGGACCAGAATACGAGGCACATTTTTCACGCTGTAAACCAAACCTAATTCCAGATGTCCAGTCCTCTGCTTACCACCTCCGCGGTTCACCTTCTACTTTTCTCACTCGCGATGGTTTTAGTTGGCAACTTAACATACGCGATGGAGATGTTTTTAATTTACTCTGTGCTTTTTAAAAAGTTAGCCTTGAAATGAATAATAGCTAAAGCTCTGAAATGGGAAAAAGTCCTGCAGGTTATGGGCGATCGGAAGAAGATCCTGATCGTCTAGACAGAGGCTGCATGGAAATAGTGATGATGCTAAGGAAGAAGTTGGTAGAGGAGAAGATTATATTTTGTTTAGCATTTTTGGAATTTAAAAAATGTTAATACTCATTTCTTCACTTGATTCTCATAATAACCCCGGAGAAAGCTACCGCTTACCCTTTCTAAAATATAAAAACGGACTCAGGGTTTGCCCAGTTACACCACCAGTAAGCTCAGAACTCCTGTTCTCCAAGTCCAGTGGTCTCATTTCTCCTCAGATGTCCCCTTATGAAGGAAGGACGAGGCACATGTCCTTATCACTTGCCTCTAATTTCAGTGATTAATCAGCAGCCCACACTCCAATGATACTAATCAAGTTATTTTTTATAACGGCGCCAATTTAGATAGAGCACATATCTGACTCACACAGGCTTTGCATGAAGAACTCGACAGTCATGAAAAATAGAATCTGGAATTCTTTTGGCCCCACTCCATATACAATCCCTTCATCAAACTCTGACCTGTAAGGAGCTTGCTTACTCGTATGCCTCTTTCCAGACTCAGCAGGCACCAGCAGCTCAAGAGCCCAGAGGTTAAAAAAAACCCACCACTTGCTTTATGACTGACAAATGGTAGAGGGAATAACTCACCAATAAGGGCCTTAGTCACGGACCCCGATTTTCCAGCTAAGAAATTGTCATTTCCTATGATAGTCCAAAGCTACTCGGCTTCCTGGTAGGAGATGTGAGTAAGTTGAACGTTGCAGCATTATTCAGCATGATGATTATCATGGATTTACAGCTGTTTCTTGCACAAACCATATTACACACACTCGGAGGACTCTCTAGAATGAGAATCTGAAACCTCGATCCCTCCCGTTCCCTCGTTTTCTGTTTCTCTAGTAATGTCAGTTGAAGCTGACATTCTCTCTGAGTCCATATCTGATGTGTTCCAACTGATATCCTCACTTGCTTGTCCTGTCGGCTCTAAGCTTTAAATTTGGAAGGTTTTCAGTGGCTCTTGTTGGCAGGAAAAATGAACGATGAGACGTAGAAAGAGACTTGCTATTACAGCCAAATTTCAGTCACATAGGTTGTCAATACTAATGAACACCCTTGAAGCAGATACTGTAAATGCCTGAACTTGCAGTCAGGCTGTTTTTGAGTTCGGATCATTCAGCAGAACAGACATCTTCCCTCTAAATACTGAAGGGCCGGTGTCTGGACTCTGGTTAGAGAGAGGATTTTTTCCAGGGTCGCCTATTAGAACGTGCAATCGCTGGTAGGCTTCACGTTCCCTTATGTCCTAAGCGTATGACCTTAGCTTTATTCCTAAATCATATAAATGAGGTACAGTAGATCCTTCCAGCACTTCCCCTCTGCGCTTTGGCATCATAAAGCCTCATTAATATCGTGTAATTGTTAATAACACCAGATCTAGAATTATTTTTTTAAAGATGTTATTTATTTGACAGAGAGAGATCACAAGTAGGCAGAGAGGCAGGCAGAGAGAGAAGGGGGAAGCAGGCTTCCCGCTGAGCAGAGAGCCCGATGCGGGGCTCGATCCCAGGACCCTGAGATCATGACCTGAGCCAAAGGCAGAGGCTTAACCTACTGAGCCACCCAGGCGCCCCAAGATCTGGAGTTAAATAGGCAATGGTTCAGGTATTGGTTCCAGCCACTTAATTAACTTCCCTAAATCTGTTTCCTTGTCTGTATAATGGGGGCAATAGTAAAATGATGAACCCCCTAGGATTGTTGAGGGTTAAATGAGATAATGTAAAGCATAGTGTCTGGCACATAGAAAACACTTTAAAAATATATTAGCTGTTGTTATCATGCTGGTGATTAAAATAATACCCCCTCCAGGAATAGTGGGAGTTTTCTGGATATTAAAAAAAATTTTAAATAATAATGAACACTTTGGAGAAGAAATAATTTGTTTCTCTTGCCCCGGGACTGGGAGAAAAGCAGTCCCTTCCCTCTTCTTCCCTGTGTGTAGTGATTATCGTTACATGTTATAGCCTTGTGATTTTAAATATCTTATACTTATTGTTAGTCTTTTGACATCCTGGAGGCAAATGTGAAGGGAAAAAAAACAAAAAAGGACCAGCTTTTAGTGAGTTCAAGAGAAAAGTGACCTCAGTTTAATCATGGTACCTCTTATCAAAGGGAAAATGATATTAAATTAGGTGCTTAAAATCCAAGTATAACAAATAAGGGAACACATGGGCCCTTCCCATTGAGACTTGAGATAGGGGTTCTGAGGAAATTCAATTTAAAGAACTTTAAGAGGAGCAGTTAGTAACAGCAACTATTGTAAACAATCTCCATCTCTAATCAGCTTACGACTTAGGGCCATTGACAAGTGTCACTTATAGAAAAGCAACCACATCCCCATAGCCTTGAAATCCTAGATTTTTCATTTGGTTAGAAAAAAAGGCAACATTATATTTTCTTACAGGGTGATAGCTCGCCAGAGGCCGCTGCGATGTATAATATTATAAATCGTTTGGCTGCTAATAGGTCTTCTGGGTTGAAAGAGAAGTCCAAGTTGCCTTAAGTCTTTTTAGGAATAATAAAACCTAATATTTGTATCTTCCTTTGCGGTTTCCCAAATACATCAGTATGTATTTTGAGTTTTCATCATGTAAATCTTTAGTTATGAACAGCCTGTGGTTGGGAGAAGTGGGTAGCTCTATTTGTGAATTACAGTTGTCAATTCCCATTACCCCAGGCCTGAGCTGACTTGGGGACATAGGAGTGCTGTGTTGGAGGGCATGCGAGCCTGTGGTTTGTCAGATCCCAGCTTCTGCCTACAGGATTCCTCCCTCTTAGAATGTGACTTTCTTCCCCAATAGCCCGTGCACACAGGTAGGGGAATTTTACACAGCTGGTTCTCACTCTACAAAGTCGTCATTCGATATATCCCTGGGAATATAATCTCGTATCATCAGTTCATTATAAAGCGGTTGATACACAAGATCAACAGTTGGCCTTCAGCACATTCTGTCTAAGAGAAATGATCTATTTTGAAATGCTGGAATACCACCCACCCTTGAATTGCTACTAGGAGCAGCTCAGTCTAAAACTGTTCTTTTATTCTTCTTTTGCCATAAACGAGCATCACAGAATCAAATCCATTGAGAAGAATCTACTTGCTTTGCCAACACAATTAATTTTATAAGAGCCTCAGTCTTCAGATTGTACTCCTCCAAAGTCCAAGTTGGATGATGGTGGCTTGTTGGTTTTGTTTGTTTGCTTGTTTGTTTTTTATGAATATTTTTTTAAGAGCCCCCTTTTCTCCCAAAAGCCCCTCCCTAAGCAGATTTACCAAGTATAAAAGACTCTTCAGCAAGGTGATTTGAATGCCATCCTGGCAGCAAATAAAAGTGACTTTTCCACTCTGGGGACTTCTTTTTTAATTCTCATAAAACCTGTCCTCCGGAAGGAGTTTTTCTTCAAGACTAGGCTTTCCTCCCTCCAAAAAAAGATGCCATCTTTTTGATCCACAAAAAGCCACAAAATCTGTCTGGCTATGCAAAGAAGTTAATGGAGAAAAAAAAAAAAGTCTAGGATTTTAACCTTTCTATGTGAAGAGCCAAAAAAAAGTCTAGGATTTTAACCTTTCTATGTGAAGATTCAGTGATTATTATTATTACCTCGCATAGTTTATCTGTATACTCATTTCTTGTATTGCCCTTTGCTTTCTTGACAGGTGAAATTTAGTGAAAAAGCTGGTTCGTCTTTAATGGATAGGTATCACTCCCAACACACATTCTCATGGAGGGGACTGTGCCTCCACATTTTATGGGATCTGGCAGCTTGGACCTTAAGCGTCATAATGGCTTGGCCCCTTTGGTGCTGGGGGCTCTGATTAAAAAGTCCTATTGAGCTCAGTCTTTTCAAGGCAGAGCAGCTCCTGTGATGGTTACAATTGAAATAGAACAGGCACAGATGCTATAACTACTTTCTTTTGTCCCAATCTTCCTTGCAAAGAGTTTTCACACTTCTAATCAATGTTTCCTTTCACAAAAGAGATTCTTATCCCATATGTAAATACCAGTTGGACTGTGCTTGACCTCAGTTCCTCAGCCCTAATGTTGAAAACCAATAGACCTAAAGGTAAAAACAGTTTGATGATTATTAGTCTTTCAAGTTAAGACTCCGGTCACCTTTGGTTTGGCATGGTGTAAGGGATCATTCCCTTAGAAGAGAAAAGCAGAAACAGCTCTTCTTGCAAACGAAGTAGTGCAAGATTAAAGGATTTCATGGGGACAAGAGAAACTTTACATAATTCTTTACAATAACGTTTGTCCCATTTTAAAACCTGACTGCTTTCCAGTTTCCAAGTTGATGGCGGAATTATCTAAAATCTATTCACTAGATAAATTTGTTGGCCTTAAATCCACCAAAAACTAGGCTTGGAACTGTGGAAAGTAAAATCTGGCGGTGCTGTTTTATACTACCCCTTCCAAAGGGAGCTTCAAAATACAAAGGATTTGCAAGGCCTGAGATTTGCAAAACTGGACCTTTGTATAACTTGGTGTGGTTGATGTTCGGTTAGACCCTAAGCTGAATGCGTTGTGGCCAACCACTGCCATAAGTATCAATATTCTTGGCTGGTCCCCCTTCCTGTGCATTTTGGAGTTAAAGGTGAAATTCCATCTTTAACCCCCTTGTGGTTGTCTGAGAAGTGATTGATGAACTAGATGTGATTCCCTGCAGACCTTTCAAAGGTTGGATGAAAGATGGAATTTCAGCCTCTTTAAAAAAAAAAAAAAAAAACCAACCCAGGCCTTTTGCTTAATACAGCCTTTAAAGTTAATGTCCTTTTTTGAATGCCAAGAAAACAAAGGGGATTTCTCTTTGTATGTGTATGCAGTGTATGCAGCCTGACACAATAGGCTTTAATTGGTGTCAAGGAGATGTTGGGATGAATGGGGAAATGCCCATTTAGCTGATAAGACTGAAAAGTGGAGCCTTGTTATGAGCTGTCATCTCAACGTGTATTTAAACTATAGCAAAACTGAAACATATTTGCCATATAGATCATAATGACTCCAAAGGAGCCATTATACTCTATTATGTAATTACATAATCAAAGCATGCATAGTAATCAGCTTTTGGAATTCAATGCTAATCAAACATACCTATAGTATGTGTTTAAGCTAAAATAGAGAACGTTAATTTGCCATTAGTCAACTAAACAAGAATGTGTATACAGAATATTCATGAATAGCTTAATTTTGTGTCAGATGATATTTTTTTGTTTTATATTCAGGGGAAATCAACAATTTTAATTGAAGAAAAAACCAGCACTGAGGAAGATTACTCTTTAACTTGCCGCTCAAAAATTTGCCTCACCTTTTACTGATTATAAAAGGAGATTAGATTAAATTCAGTAATTTTTTTTCCTTCCATAAGCTCAAGTGACACAACGATAATTATATTACAGGAGATTCTTGGTGAGATCCTGACCATCTCCATACTATAGGATACGGTATTCTAAATACTACACGTAAAACAAAGTTTCAAAACAAACAAAAACCTCAAGCATATATTGCTTTTGTATTTAGAAACAAACCAATAAATGTTATTCAGAAATAGCCAAGAGTAGAAATACGTTGGTGGCCCAATGGGAGATGTGACCTCTGCTTTTGCCTGGGCCTCGAGCTCGCCAAGTGACCGGCTGTTTCCCCTCCCTGAGCTCTAGTACCTTCGTCTACAAAATGGGAGTGTTCTCCTGAGAGCTTCCTTTCAGTTCTGCTGACCTTTGATTTCATAAGGGTTTTGCGAAAAAGAAGGTGACGCAAATGACACGCTTTGGTCGATGTCACATCATCTTGCCCATTTGGTTATTTGGGGAGTCGGTTTAGTTTATTTTAACTCCAAACTCTTATGAGCTGCAGGGTTCGCACTGGTAATCATTTGGACCACTGAGTAGGCAGTCCTTGGAACATTCGACTTAACTGTTCGGGATAGCCAAACACGGATGGCGATCAAAAAGGTGAAGACAAGCTTTGTAAACAGCAGACAGATTGAATGCCTTTGATTTTTAAATAAATACTCAACTATTCACAAAGGATTGAAGTATCGCCTCTCTTTGTAATAAAGAGTTCTATTTATGTTGAAGTGGTCTTGTCCTTAACCTTAATGCAGGTTGATGGGCTTATCTTTTTGGACGCTGGTTCTCACGGTCTCTCCTCTGCACTTTGGATGACTAAAAACATTACTGTAATATTTAAATGGGACTAAACTCTTTCATCAAAAGCCTTCGTGGCTTGAACTTCAAATAATTTATTTTCAAATTACTTTTACTGTAATTCTTATTAATTCAAATAGGTTTCTGATTTGATATAAAATGCTATAAATGCAAGGAACAGTTTAATGAATTGAAAGATAGGATTGAGTCTTTTAAAGGAAATGTACAAAATATGCTGTACAAAATAATTGCTTAGATAGAAATCAAATCTTAATGGCTTTGTTAATGATTTGTAGTGAACACTGTGTTTACGTTGACTTGGGGGAACACACGCAGCTGGAAAGATTTTTCCCTCTGGGTTTCGACAGAATCTTATTTTTTTTTCTTTTCCTGAACCATACTCATTTCTAGTGCTAGCTCTCGGAAGTGTTAGCAGGAATCATGGGGCCTCTCTTGGTGATGGTTTTAATCGGGTCGGGGGCAAGTGTGGTTCTTTCAAGTTGGGCACATACCAAACGTTATAAAAGTGGGGACCCCACAGACAGAAGTGGGGCAAAGCCATTTGAAACTTTAAGACACAGAGGGCTCACAAACCAATAGAAAATAAGGTTTTCTTTTCTTTTCTTTGTTTTTAAGATCTTATTTATTTATTTATTTATTTGACAGAGAAAGAGAGAACAAGCAGGGGGAGCTGCAGAGGGAGAAGGGAGAAGCAGTCTCTTGCGGGGCTCAAACCCAGGACCTGAGATCATGACCTGAGCCAAAGGCAGATGCTTAACTGACTGAGCCACCCCGGTGCCCCAATAATAAGGTTTTCAAAAACAAGTGTTTTGACTCTTTGCAAAGTCTAAACTTAGATCTCTCTTGGAGGGGAAGAATTAATATTCCTGAGCCTTTAATTAGAGCAAAGTTTCAAGAACAAGGGTGGCTCTTTGGAGTTAATGACTACGTTGATCATTGGCAGGGTTTGTTCATTTTGGGGGGGTTTTGTTGTTGTTGTTGTTTTGTTTTGTTTTTGCATTCTGTATTTTTGGTTCGACTTTTGCCTGTTTAGACAACCTGACTGTGCCGATTTCATGCTAGGTTCAGTCTTACATACAGCCTTAATATGATTTTGCTACTAAAGGAGTAGGTCAAGGGACTCCATTTGCTCTTTCTCTGGGCAAACTGTCTTCCCGGTTAAGAGTCATCTGTGTTCCTCGGTGTCAGTAAGAGTTTACATAGTTGCCATAGTATAAACCAAATTCTGTTCTAACTATGACTTGCCCTTTTATTATGGACTTGACTGGAGAGACTCCCCTGGTGTAAATGAAGTGCTTTCTTTATTAGCAGCCAGGCCGCGGGGGCGAGCTCCCTGTGCTGGCAAATGGCCACCATGCGCTGGTAATGAAGGCATTCTCCAGGGGCAAAGTGTGCTGAGTGCCGAGCAGAAGACGCCGTAGTAAACAAGGTGCTTTACAGTCAGGACACTCTCTCTCTCATCTTCAAGTGCGTAATTGTGTTCTGGATAAATTATGGAAATTAAAAAAAAAAAATCAGAGGTTGCTCATAGGGAAATAACCCTCTTTAAAAACAAGTAAATTCTCCAAGGCAGAGCCAAGAGAACCTTGGCAGCAGAGCCTGAGGTTGGCTGGGTGAAAAGTACAAACTGTATGGGCCAGAGGAAGCTGACGGAACTGGGTTCAAACACCGGCCCCGGCACTTAGCTAAATTACATGAGGCAACTTGTTTGAACTTCTCTGGGTTTCCGGTTCTCCACTTTTAAAGTGGGGGTATTGAAAACTCCAGGAGTTTGAGAGGGAAACGTGTGCAAAAGCAGCCAGTGCAGTGCCCGGCCCTGGAGAAACGTTTGCTCCCTTCACTGCTTCTCATTCTGGTTTTTGTTTTTTTTTTTTTTAAAGATTTATTTATTTATTTATTTGACAGACAGAGATCACAAGTAGGCAGAGAGGCAGGCAGAGAGAGAATGGGAAGCAGGCTCCCCACTGAGCAGAGAGCCCGATGTGGGGCTCGATCCCAGGACCCCGGGATCATGACCCGAGCCGAAGGCAGAGGCTTTAACCCACTGAGCCACCCAGGCGCTCCCCTGCTTCTCATTCTAGCGTCAGGCTCTAAGATCTGCCCCATCATCCTCTTCAGGCGGCCATATCGTGGATGAGGGAGATGCCCGTCGGTGCTAGGGTTGTGTGTAAAGCCTTAGAAATAGTTTGTAACCAAATGAGGTTTCAGGAAAGAATCCATAAGTTAAGCCTGTTGAAGACTGAATGAATAGGGGACAGAGTAGCCCGTGGCACCCCCACCCCAGCCCTAACCCATTCAGCTGAAATGGTCTTTACTAATCATAGAATTTTTGTTTTTCTTTTCTTAGACAATATGCTTTCTCTGTCTTGCGATAAATGTCCTAGCAGCTTCTAGTTTACTGCGGGAGACTTGCTGGCCTCACCAGAGCCAGAGTTGTAATTTTAGAAATTGGGGGGCAAATCGGAAAGTTGTAGGGAATACAATTGCTGATATAAATAAAAATCCAGTTTGATTCTGTCTCTTAAACCTCACCCATATACACCAATTAGCAGTCAAAAATGTCTATACTTGTCAGACATTGTTCCGCCCTTAAAATAAATTACCTTGCTGTTAACAGCCTTATTTAATGGCTACGGTATGTTGTACCTACTTGATTTCTCTTGCCCAGAACATGTGCTGTTTCTGCCTTGACAGTATATCTGCTAATTGAGTTTTAGAAAATCAGGAAGGTTTTTCTTAAACGGATTATTTAAGAATGGCCCCTACGTGGCCTGTTTGTACCCTTTTGCTACACATCAAGTTGTGTTCTGTAACAACCTAATTGTCATGATATCTATTTCAAGGGGAAATTTATCAAGTCACAGTGCACCCTTCTGTTTGGAAGAAATATTTGAGGATGTGAGCAGAAATTATTTTTACAGAAAGGCTTCAGGCAGTTAAGAGTACTGACATACAAATCGTATTTTCATCACTGTCATTCACATCCTGCGCCTCAAATAAATAGGTCATTATTATTCCATCGCAGCCGTCCTATGGCGCCTCGAAGTATGGAGCTCTGTTTAATGTAACTGCTGTCCAGCTGACCCGTGTAATTTATTGGTGATTTTTACAGTGACCCATTCTCGGGCCACCACCATCAGCCAAGGCACTCTGATCTCTTTCGGCAAAATACTTCATTATCGCTTGTGATTTTTTTAGCATTAGTATTATAACCATGTTAACATAGCAAGGATCTGTCATTTTCTGAGACATCGGATTTGAGGTTGGCTTTAGCAATTTCAACAAATAATACGGTAGCAAAGATGATACCACCACAGATTTGCAGAGCCCATCGTGCAGCAGAGCACACGAGGGCAAAAATGTGCAGATGGCAAAAATTTTACCTGAAGGACTTCATAATAACACACCAAAGTGATCCGGTCTTATGTTACCTAATTATAAGTAGTAATTAAGAAAGTGTACACTTTTTAACAAGCAACACCCCTGTTTTATTACCTTAATTGCGTAAAACATAGAATCACAGTCACCTCCTCTTTGTCTCCCGTCTCCTCTGCTAATGTCTGAGAGCCTTAATGTGGGTCTGGATGGTATTCAGAGAGAATACACCAGCATTCCGAGGAAGGACTGACACTAAAAGGTATAGTTCTACAGAAAGCATCTTATTAGGGTCCAGTGGAATTGTAACTGGCTTTAAGTTTCAGTACCCCCCAAGATGGTGGTCAGGATCTGTAAGGCGTGGTTGATGTTGAAGGGACTGAGGCCTATCCCCGGGCAGTCTTTCTATGGTTCCTTTTATATATATATATATATATATTTTTTTTTTTTAAGATTTTATTTATTTGACAGACAGAGATCACAAGTAGGCAGAGAGGCAGGCAGAGAGAGAGGAAGGGAAGCAGGCTCCCTGCTGAGCAGAGAGCCCGATGCAGGGCTCGATCCCAGGACCCTGGGATCATGACCTGAGCCGAAGGCAGAGACTTTAACCCACTGAGCCACCCAGGCACCCCTCTATGGGTTCCTTTTAGAAGTGGGAGATTCTTATTTATGTTGGTAACAGACTTCTTTAGATAGAAGAACTCTCTGCCCGCAACCCAGTAGACCCCATTTGGTATTCTAGTCGCCTTACAGCAAGTCCCGTGACTTCAAACCGATGCAACGCTGGAATTGTGCGGTTTAATTTTTCTTTAATTTTCTTACTAGATTGGGTTACCCTGAGGAAATAAGGGTATCGTCCTTTCTGTACATACTTTTGCCAGGGCCAGGAAAAAAACACCTTGAGAAGCTTGTTTGATTGGCAGGAATTTCCCTTTCCTTGTTCTTTTCTCCAGTCTGGGAATACACTGCTCCCTCCAGCCGACTTCTGAATTCTGGGTTTGTCACAGAAATCTGCGGAGGGAAAAAGAAGCATTCCTTCGTGGGTTTTGTTTTTGTTTTTGTTTCTTGGGATTGTTTTTTGTATGATTTTTTTTTTTTGATCACTTTTTCTCTTTGTTGTTATTCCACAACATTGTTCAGCCCACTAAGCCTTCACTGCTGGATCAAACTAGGGAAAATTTCCCCTTTCGCTCGATACAAGCCCTGTGGGCCTGCGTGCTCACACCGAGGTTAATTCCCTGCATCAGAGATCTCAAGGTTGGGGTTTCACGTTGGTTGGCTCCTCAAGCACCAAGAATTTCTGTTTGTCTGTGGCTCTAATAATTTTGTCCTTATCCCCTAGTTCCCTCCCTTCTAATCCTCTATCAGAGGCTGGTCTGTTTCTAGGTAGATTTGGCTTAAAGCCATCTCAGACACCCTTGTCACACTTCCTCACTGTGTCCTGCCAAAAAAGGATCCTTCAGCAGAAATTACAGTAGCAGGTGGAAATCCTCCATTTCGTCTAATACATCTCTATGCACACTCTCTCTCTCACAATAGTATTTATCTTTGACCTTTGTTTCTAACTGTGACAAAGTTGGGGTTTGGGCTTTTCTTTTGTTTTTGTTTGTTTGTTTGTTTTGGTGGGGGGGAATGAAGGAACCACCCTGATCTATAGTCACCTAGAAAGCTTAGGAAGAGGGACCGGGAGACTCCATTCTTAGATCCACACCACTCACCACGTGGAGTTGCCTAGTAAATGTTGGGATTTGACAACTAGAAAGAGGATGGTGAGGATGATGGCAGCCACCATTTATTCAGTCTTATAGGAAGCTAGACTCAGTGCTAAATGATCTATATTTATTGCCTTCCTCAGTCCTTCTGACAGCTCTCTGAGAAGGCTTTGAATTACTGTCCCCATTTTGCAGATGAGAAACTGGTTCAGGGACTTTAAATGCTTTACTTGAAATCATACAGCCAAAAAGCAATCATCTTCTTCCCCTTCCTGATCGACCACCATACCCATTGCCCATGCTACACTTTTTACTTCGTACGTGCAGATTCGATACCCATTTCCACCCACCTGGCGGTTTCTGGAAGATCAGGACAGTGCCCTGTATTTCTGTATGCTCTGCTGTGCTGGTGCAGAACAGGACATTCAACAATTACTTCATCTTTTGCTCGTCAGTTGAATTCTCTTCTTTCCCTACCTGTGCTGTGGATCATATGGGTCATTTACAAGGGGCCTCGGCTCCTGTCACTAATCACAGAAGCAACAAATGAGATTAGCTGTGGGAATGAGCCTTCTATCAGTGAATCCGAAAGCCTTGACTTGGTGAGGAGTTCTGAAGGAGAAAGTCTAAATGGCTAGATGGGGGGCCATCGACAGAAGGGGCAAGGCTCAGGACTGCCTGGGGCTCTGGGTGAGTCGTGAAGTCATGAGTTTCTGAGAGCAGAGTAACAGACTGAACTAGGAACCTTCCCAGGATTTTACTGGGCTTCCAGACAGTCCTAGTTGGGTAGGTCCTCACTCTCCCACACAGTGAACAGCTGAACTACCTATACCTTGAGAATGACGACATCCGCTAACAAGATGAGATTATTTACTGAGCCCGCCTCTCTGCTCCTATTAAGTGACCCCTAGAGTTTCCTGTGAGGCGACCAAATAGCTTAGCTCAAGGGCATGTGAGCTGAGGGTGAGTATATGCTTCTCCCCTACTCCATCCCTGAGAGTGGCAGCTTCTTAGAAAAGCCAACTCTCTGACCCTTCCGTACCTTTCCAACGTACTCCTCAACCGGTACAAGATAGCGGAGGCCGGGACGTTGGCATCACGACTTCTGAGAGCATGTTGATCCCAGCCTCAGTTGCATTTTGCCCCTGGGTCTCTCTGGGGTGAACGGACCCCCTTCATGGACGGTGGAGGAAGATGGGAGCCACACCAGTGTTGCCCGTGGTGCCCATTTGGAATACATTTCTTGTCTCTCGTTCTTACTGAGCCATGAACCAAATTTTAATTGATGGAAATTCTTTTCTCTCGTTTTTTTTTAAGGCGATGGACAGAATTTGTTTACGAAAGACGTGACAGTGATCGAGGGAGAAGTTGCAACCATCAGCTGCCAAGTCAATAAGAGTGACGACTCTGTGATTCAGCTTCTGAATCCCAACAGGCAGACCATTTATTTCAGAGACTTCAGGCGTAAGTTTTCATCTCCGTAGCATTAGGTGGCAACTTTTTTTCCTACATGTTGTCTTGATAAAGAGATTGCCAAGGCCTCCTTTTCTAAATTTAATGTTAGATGCTTAAAGTTTAGTCAGTTCTTCAGAGGGAAGAAGAGACATGCAATCATAATCTTTCTACTTAATAGAAACCTTGAATGGTCCCTTTTAAAAGTAAAGCAGTCTTACTTTGCAATAGGAATTGATTGTAGTAATTCAAGGTGAATTGCAATTGAGTCCCAAATACTTCGCTGACACAAACAACTCAAATAGGGTAAGGCAAGGAAAATACAGCATTCTGAAGGGTGGTCTGTTCGGTTTGAAGATGGAAGTTTCCAAGGCAATGTGTGCCTATAAAGAGAAAACCAAAATGTCCTATCACCATAACCTCTGGTAGACAGAGGTTACCATGGGCTGAAATCTTACCAAATGTGATATCCCTGTAGGTAATCGTCAGAACTTAATTGTATATCCCAGAAATGGTTCACATGCATGTCAGAGTCTTTCAAAAAATGGCTCTTTGGGAGCATGGGTGGCTAATCAAAGCAGATGTTGAGGAATGTCCCTTCGCATCTGCCTGTCCCCGTTCTCTCCAACACCCCAGAACATTCAGGAACTAGGGAAAGAGTTGGTAAAACTAAGGAACATTGCAGAGGATGAAGGAAGGTCAACAAAGAGGGGCCGGTCACTCTTAGAGGGAATTTTGGTCATTATGAATGAAAGCTAGCCTTTGCCAAAATTGACATTAAGGACTTTAAAAGTGAATATTTAAAATGAATAAAAAACCCACATACGTGACTTTTGCAGTGACTCTGGTTTCCTATGCTTCCTGTTGTGAAGTTGAATGCAATTAGAAAACTGCAGGCCAGGTCTGAGCCTTGGGGAGGCCCGAGGTCATGGACTCTGGGCAGCTACACCTCCAACCAAACCAAATACAAAGGTGCATCCAAGTTAAATCAGATTGTTTCGCTGTGAAGTTTTTTTTTTTAATGACTTCCGTTTTGTTTCTGAAATTACTAATAATGATTTTTTTTATCTTTATAATTTGGAACCAGTTTTTCTTTTTTTGCAAGGCCTCAGATTTTTAGAGACAACTCAAAAAACTGAACTTTTCAGGGCCTGCAGCCTGCGCTTTCCTTCTGTTTTCATTTTATCGAACTCCGATAGAAAATCTGAAACAATTTATGAATCAGGGCTGGTAACGGACAGCAAGGGGTGTGCGTGCACGCGTGCGTGCATGCGTGTGCGTGCATGCGTGTGTGTGCGCGCACGGGTGTGCGGCTGCACCACAGGCCCCCGTGTGTGTCAGTTTCCTTTGGCAGAAGGTTATTTGTCTACGTGGGGTTGTTGCAGAAGCCCAAAATAGTAATTCAGGAAGTATGAAGAAGTACCCAACAGGTGCACAAAGACTCGCTCCATTTTTCTTCTCCGTTGCGGCCTTTTGAATCCCCTAACTCTCTCCTCCCCTAGGTAGGGAAGACGGACTGTCTGTTGTCTTCCCCCTAATCACTACCTCTGTGTTTTGTTTCATAGCTTTGAAGGACAGCAGGTTTCAGTTGCTGAATTTTTCTAGCAGTGAACTCAAAGTGTCGCTGACAAACGTCTCAATTTCGGATGAAGGAAGATACTTTTGCCAGCTCTACACTGACCCCCCACAGGAAAGCTACACCACAATCACAGTGCTGGGTAAGGAACGCGTGGGGGTGTGTCCTGGGAAACGGAGTGGGGGAGCCCTTACTAGCGGACGGCCTCCAGCAGCAAGGAAGAGGCTAATGGTAAATTTTGCTCTTCAAACCTGTTTTAGGAAGGATCGCTGCCCATATTGCGGAATTTTAAAAATAGCCTATTTTACCAAACACTTTAAGGAATGGCAATCAGCAGTCTTTATAGATCCCACCTGCTCTTGGGTTCAACCCTCAAGCTTCAGAAGCAAAGATCCAGAGAATTTAGAGCCCTGAGATGAATCACTCACCACATGAAACGTCATTGCTTCTGAACGACCAGGATTTTTTTTTTTTTTTTTTTTTTGGTCCCTTCTGTGCAGGAGAAAAGGAGGTGGGCTACCACATCTGTACTGTACCCTGTGGCAGAGCTCACTTATAAAATCCCCTCAATGATTTTTCCTTCTGCGTTACATCTCATTTAATATCCTTGATCTCCTCATCTCTGGCTTTACTCACTGCCTTGTGTATTGCTTCTACTCTAGATGATGCTGTAAAAATCATACCCCATGAACACACACTTTGCCACAAATTACAACCATTGGACATAAAAGAATTGAGAGCTTCTAGGGAGAGGAGGCTGATAATAAGCCAGGCCTGTAGACAGGCTGCTGAGGACACTCCGAGGGAGTTGAATGTCTTCGATGACGATCAGCAGGTTGTGATTTTCAGGAAAATTCCAGTAGCTAAGTTTCCATATTTAGATTTTGATGGAGTCAGCAGATATCCCTGTGTTGAAGGTGGTCTGAATTAGTCACCTCTTAGACAAATGTGTCCACCAGTACATAACAGCAGCTGATGTGGGTTTTTGAAACCGAGTTTTCAAGGACGTACACTAAGGCATGAGGCAAGATCTCTGATTTACACCTTCAGAAAGACGATGCATCAAAGTCTATTTGCGGCGGCAGAGTGCAGCTTTTCGGTGTAATGATATGAAGATTAAGGAGGAAAGATAAATATGAAGGACGTTTCTGCTTGGTGTGTGTGAACATACATGTATTTATGGATGTCCATATGGGGCTGCTGCCTCATTACTCTGTTTAAACACAGCTGTAAAAGGGGAAATAATTCTTCATTCATTAAACTAAAACATGTCCCTAGTGCTTACATACATGTTCTTGATAAGAGGAATATTGATTTGGGGAAGTCTTGTTGCAATTTCTAACAGGGTCTGTGTTGAACGATAGATGACTTTCAGATGTATGTGTCTGCTTTAATTTTAGCATAATCCCTATTAAACCTGAAGAAATAATAAGCGTGAAAGGTTTTGCTGGGATGACTTCTTTTGGTGTTTTGCAGGTGTGCCTTAAGGTTTTCTGTCCATGTAGTTGTTGAGAAGTATTTGAAAACAATGTGCAGACTGTGACTCCAATAGCCAACCATCCGCCCACAGACCCATCATTGATTATGGCCTTTGCACGAGAGTTACAACAGTGGAATGGGATAGTATAGTTTCTAGGGTGTTTTCTACATCTAAAGATAGTCTACCTGACTCTCTTTCACAGGAAGAAATGATGAGAGATGAGCCATCCCGCCTGGGTTACAAAGCACATGGCACAAATCTAGAACCGTAGGCTTTGAAACAGACCCTACAGTTCTGCCTCACAACCTTTGTGTCTTTTAGCCTGGGTTGTTTTCAGTAAAATCCCAAATGCTGCCATTTTTGAGACTTTTCCCTGAAGGTGCACATCTTTTGTCTTCGGGTGTACGTCTGGCCATGGGCAAGCAGTGACTCCCTGTCGGTTTCCAGAATCAGGTACATTTGTTCGCAGACCCACTGGATTGGGCCAGTTTGCATGAATATACCCAGTGCTTGGGAGTCAGCCTGACAGTGCTAGACTTTCGAGAGGCATTTATGCCTGTAATCCTGTTGGAGGTCTGATTATTCTAGAAGTAATAGGTTCCTGCTTGTATTGTATAGAAGCATTAACTTAAACATACTTGAGAGTAATACTGGGAGATGCTTTTTCTGCAGATATTATGTATTCATTTAATATTCTTTCCATTGAATTGACTCTAGGAGTCTTTGACGGAGTGAAATTGTTGTCATCAGTGTTTGAGTCTTTCATATTCCAAAATCTGACAATTTCCACTGATACTCCTATATTCAAACCTTCTTCCTAAGGTTTAGAATTTTCAGATATTCTAATGAATGAAGAGTGATCTATTAGCATCTTTGTTTCTATCTATGGTTCTCTGAAAAGGACTCCGTATATACTTACACAGCTGTCAAACTTCTTGATAGGTTGGAGATGCTCACTTTAGTGCATGTGTCTATTAGTTGTTTGAAGCATTCAGCAAAAATTTCAGCATAATTATAAGACGTGGAGATGGTTATTTGTTAGTTGCTGTTACGTGTATTATCTGACCCATGTAAAAACTGAAAACTCGCCAATGGTATTTTGCACACATTTGGGTGCCTTTTAGGATACTACATTCACTCCTTCCACTTGTGTGACTTTGTTCCTTTCTCTAGATCATAGTGTAGAACTCCCTTTATACCAGTATTCGTGGAAACAGTGTAATGAGAAAGAGAATACACCCCTTTAAGATAAATATAGTTACTGATAATAGCAGCAATATTATTACAGTCCTGTCCTTCCAAGATTAGTGTTCACTCTTAAGATTCCAGGAACAGGAGAACCTAATTATTTCAAAGGGTTTTGGAGTGAGATTTCACATACTGAATAGCTTTAAGACTCCTCCTTTGTTGTAATTAACGTGTGACTCATCTTGATATTGCTGATTTTTTTTAATGTTGTAGGCGTAATGTTTATAATGAGCACTCTTATAGATTTGAGGTTAGCTAAGAAGAACCTTGACATTTCTTTGCTATTTTCTAGTATTTCCCCCTGTGATTTTCATTCAGGTTTTCATCTGTATGCACCTCCTTACATACATCTTTGGTTGTTTTCCTTAACGGCCGCAGGCAGTTTTTACTAAATGTGTCTGTTTAGTAGAGCACGTTTAAGTGTATTCTCTGGTTAGTAGCGGTTTTAATTCATTTTTCCCACAAATGGATTTTTATACTTTACTAATCACTTTTATATTTCAGTAGGCATTGTGGAGTTGAAGGGAGAACGGAGAATGGGATGCAATTAATAGACCAAAATAAACTTGGAGTTTTTCTTGTCTGTTCCCATTTTTTTTTTTTTAGAAAGACTTAAATCACCTCGTTTCTATTTCCCAAAGCTTTCTTGTGCTTAAAAAAAAAAAAAAAAATCAGAGAAGTCACCTTTATAGCTAATATCAACAAACCATTATGACTCCCATGATTAGATTTGATTTTAGGTTTGCAAACCACAGTTCCCACTCCCCTTGACTGTTTTCTTCTTCTCATCTTAGTGAAGTCAGAAGTCCTGGCCACAATCTTGAAAACACTGTGGACTTGGAATAAAGTCACTCAACTCTTTCTCAGGATGCTCTTCTCAACAACAACTTCTTTATTTTTCTGCACTGGTCCCGTTTTCCAAGACGTGGCAAGTTGTCCCCATGTTCACTTTAGCAAAGTGAAGTTAGATGATGTCAGTCAGCTCTTCGGGAAGATGACCCGAGGACCTAGTATGGGTATGGGCGTCCCCCTGAAGGGTCAGGGGACTTGATGGCGTATCTCTTGTAGGAGAGGAAGAAGCAGCATGGGCAATGTCAACCAATAGGTAATCCAGAACAAAGAGAGTCTCTTTGCTGCTGGTCAGGCTCTGAGCCTCCAAACAATATCTAAGAAGCACTGGTAGGCGTTCCTCTGGCCTCAGTTGTACGTGCACTTTTTCACCTCCTTCCTTTGAACTGGCTGTCGTGATTGCTAACGCAGAAAGAACGTGCTGTCCCTTCCACGACTGCCTCCATCTTACAGACAGAAAGACCACCGAGGAGGAGCAGCTAGTGGTGGTTAGGGGAAGCCTGTGATGAAGAGGGCTAAGCTGTCTTCAGGCCCAGCTTGGGAAAGGAGAGAATGAAGGAAAGAGCCCCAGGAACACACAGGAAACAAATGCCTGGCAAAGCCCGTGTTGGGAGGCTGGGTGCCATTGAGACTTGACGGTGGAGCGTGCAGGAACTTTTAATGACTCCGGGATCTCTTCCTGCTGAGATTCCCAGGTTACCACAGAGCTACTGCAAGGTTTTCCTCCAAAGTTACACAAGCAGACTGGAATCCGCCAGACTCCATTGCCCTCTTTGTCCTATCCAAAGAGGATCGCTTTCTCTGAGTCTCCCCTACTCAGATTGAATTTCCTTAAATTGCATATTACTTCTCAGTTACTGTACTCAATTCCATTTCTCGTTGGGCGTCATGGCATATGCCAACATCAAGAATGATTCCCATCACTCTCCTTTTACTTCTGTCTGAACCTTGATAGAAATACTATTGTCTGACTTTGATTCCTCCATGTGGGGGGCTGTGGGTGGGGGTGGCGTTCCTATGTCTTTTACTCTTTGGTGATTTCATCCTCTTGCCTCTTACTTTCTTCCTCCTAGCTCACCGGGATCTTATTTTCTTCAGGCTTGGGCAATCTTTTCCTCCGACATTCGCTCTAACAATAGCATTTTGTTTTGATAGTCCTACGATACCGCACTCAGAATTTGGTAGTATTTGTTGGTCCAAAACATCTAGTCTCTGTGTGGATTCCCTATCAACTCTCTAGGCATGTGTGATGAGAATCTATAACCATCCTGATGGTCATCTGGCAAGAATATCTACGTTCAGGAAATAGCGAGCTAAAGTCGCCCCATTTACTTTCGTCACTGCCTTTCTGTGTCTCTTAAAACACTGGCAGATGTGCAGCTCCAAACTGGATGTTAGACTCTCTTTATGCTTATATATATATATATATTTTTAAATGTAAGCGAGGGTAGCTCTTTGCCACATTTAACGACTCATTTGGGCCATATCACTTTGGCAACGCATCCGCTTGAGCAAATGTCTTCTTTTCCTTTTCCGTGGGAAACAAGGAAGGGACCTGCTTTTGCTCTAATAGTCACCCCTCCACACACACACACACACACACACACACACCCCACACACACACTGTCTTGCTGGGAAACATAAGCAACATGCCATTTTTCCTTTTTCTTTTCCATCGTTCTCTGTAGGAGTTTTCAAGTGCTTCAAGTCAATGTAAAAGTCTCCCTGTGCACAGAATTTTACATTGGACTCAAACAGTTGGAAATCCCAAATACGTGGTTTAATCCCATAATTTATTGAAGCGGTATCAGAGATATATTATTCAACTTGATCATCAGGATGGCATGTTTATACATATTTAATTTCTTGTTTCTCTTCTGAGTTGAGAAACTTATTAATCATAACTCTCAGAACTGTCTTTGCTTATTCATGGTGGTCAGAGCACATAGTCTGAGATTCACTCTGCCGAATTCCGTATTCCTACTGATTTTTATTTCAAGAAGCTCCGTCTTGTGGTAAGGTTGCACCTGATGTGAAGTCTCGCTGTCAGCTCAGTTTCATAAAAGATAACCTGCTTCTCTCACCATCCCCATCACCCTACCTTCTCTGGATTTGATATTCCGCACTTTAGCCCCCAAATATTTTATTCCATCTTATTCCATATGCTTAATATGCTTAAAGAAGAGTGGTTTTATTTCTGACATATAAAATGGACTTGCAGGCACTTAATAGTCTCTTTCACCTTTGCTTTCTAAAATCTGGACCTTTAGATTTCAGAACATGGGAAAATTAAGGCAAATTAACTGGCATGTCCTACCTTACCACATCTTCCTGCGGATTTTATTACAACGCCGTCTGTCGGAGGTCATGATGGTATCCCAGTTCTTTACGGATAATTTCAACGGAACAGAACTCGTTCTAAAGCACGAGTTTTCCGTTTGTGCTTATGGTGAGCGATTCTTTTAAGGCACTTTTAAGTTTTCGATCTTTGGTGATTATCTTCAAGATCTTTCATACGACGATTGAAATCCAAGGACTGAGTTCAAGAACAGAGAGTCCTTCCAGGTCCTTCCCAATGAGGATGATAAATGCACTAGTGTGTACTTGTCTTACTTTTAGATCTACGTTCTGGTCAGTTTTCTAATAACCGATGGTAACTAATACCACTGTTGCTATAACTTGGTCACTGATGACTCAGGAGTGGGAGGCTGGGCATTTTATAAGATAATTTTAGGAGAGAAATCCTCAATTAACAACTTTGACATAATTCACACTCTCAATGATGTCTTTGTGCTTCTTTTTTCCCCTCTGGTGGCAGTTCGTTTTAAAATCCCATCAGGAATGTCCACTGGTTGTCTCCTCTCTTTGGTAGCGGTGGTGCGAATGTCTGATGAAAAGAAGGCTATGTGCAGAAATGGATTCTGTGTTTCATTTGTAGTCCCTCCACGCAACCTGATGATCGATATCCAGAAAGACACAGCGGTGGAGGGTGAGGAGATTGAAGTCAACTGCACCGCCATGGCCAGCAAACCAGCCACAACCATCAGGTGGTTCAAAGGGAACAAGGAGCTAAAAGGTGAGGGGCAGGCTGCCCTTTCCAGAAGTAGTGGGCGGGCCCCTGACTCCAGCAGGGCCACACCCTGGGGGAGACGAAAGATGAATGCCAAACATGTCCCTAAAACAAAAATTCCCACATAAACAGGGCTCCTAATCAATTACTAAATGCGTCTGAAGCCACAGCCTGAAGGCATCTTATTGACTCTAATGCATATCCTCCCCCTGTGGTTTGAGGGTTTGTGGGGCAAGGTGCTGCTAGATTTTGACTCCGGTGCTCAGAAAGAACTAGAACACTTTAGACAAGGAAGAGCCACTGTTGGGGTGTTCCCCTGAACTCCAGGCGTCCGTGTTGTCCCTCAGTTCTCATTCACCTGCTGACCTACAATGGGTCAGCTCCCCAAATTGTCATGTTAGACATTTTAAAAACACGGTGAATTCTGCCTCCTTCTAACACGGATCCTTGCACCATCAGCTCACTGACTCCGCTTTCCTGTAGGGGCAGGTGCGTTAAGTGTGAGAAGGATTGTACCCTCGCTGAGGATCTGCAGACACCCCCTTTCTCGTGGAATCCGTAGCTCATGTGCATGTTTCACCAGCCTGCTCTTTTGCAAAGTTCACCATTTGTGATTATGGCTCAGGCCGCTCCTTTAACGCTGTTCCCCACCCTGTCTCCCTTGGCCAAGGCTGCCCCTCGTTGGATTCCTGTACCTTCCAATATCTGCCCCCTTCGGCAGCACCTCCGCTGCAGCCTGGACCCAGGCTGAGCCTTCTGTGTCGGCCATCCTGAGTTAACAAGGGTGGCTCAGCCCTCCTACCCCTTCCCTTCCAAGGCTTCTTCGGAAGTAGTACCCACGGTTCGGACAGCTCTGGTCATCTGACAGACGTGCCAGCTGTGTTTAGCCATTTCTGCTAAAATGGGGATATTACTATTACAGAGTGTATGCAATTCTTGGGCAGATGAAATGAGTGAATGTTTGTAAAGCGTGCAGCTGTGTCTGGGCCAAGGTAAGTGCTCCGTGTGTGCTTCTTGAATAAATCAAGAGTGCCAGGAAGAAAAGAGTAAGGCCTTTTAGAAAAGGGGATGTAAAAATCTATATCTAGAAACAGATAAATCTATATATAACAGCTTCAGTTTCAAAAAGCTTGCTCTATTTAATCTCCTATTTCCTAGGTATGGTTTTGGAAGGAAGGAGTTTCTCATTTCCCCTCTGCTTTTCTAAGTGAATTCAGCCATTAAATGCGTACCGATAAGTACAAAACATTAAAAGAAAGTTAATGGTGCGCCATGTCCCAGGGAGCGCCGAGTTCAGGAAAGGGGCCGCCTTGGCCTATTCATCCCGTCCGGAAGCCTCCTCCCTCCTTTTCTGGGTGTTCTTGGACGTGTCTCCCATCTGGCCCGAAGCCTCTATCTTACTTTGCTCTACCCACTGCCAGTGCGGTTTTGTTGTTGTTGCCGCTGTTGTTTTGTGGTCTTCCAAAAGTCTCAGAGTTTAAACATTTCAATTACAATTTCAATTATGTAAATCCAGTTAGTTACTTTCCCTGGTAATTGTTGCTGAGGGAGGTGGGCATCGGGGCTTGTTTATATCTCTGTTCCTGATTGAATTACTTCAGGGATTTGGATGATGTCCTGGAATTTTTAAACCACATGACAGCCTACTAGACGTTTCAAGTTCAGATGGTGGTTAGGGGTGCAAAGCACTTCTCTTTTTCCTCCTCCAAAATGCCATAAGCAGTCAGATGGCAACGTGGTTCAACTTTCAGCTGCCTTTTTTGTGGGAGGTTTCAAGATAGAAGACAACATATGTAATATATTTGAATAAAAATAGTATCTATTATGTGGGGTAGAAATACATCTTACATACTCTCCCGCAAGGTTGAGAAGTAGAAAATTCTTATTTTATCCGTTATCTACCCACAGCATACCCTTAACCCGAGTGACTTCCATCGTCTCGGGTACAACAACAGTGTCGGGGCGGGGACAGGAGCCTGTAGAAACAGAGTGATAGGAATTCACTCAGCTCTGATGTCTCGGCATATTCCGTGTCCCCCAGGCAAATCGGAGGTGGAGGAGTGGTCAGACATGTACACAGTGACCAGTCAGCTGATGCTGAAGGTGCACAAGGAGGACGACGGGGTCCCCGTGATCTGTCAGGTGGAGCATCCAGCTGTCACCGGAAACTTGCAGACCCAGCGGTACCTTGAAGTACAGTGTGAGTACCTGTCTTCGTCCGTTCAGGCTGCTCTAACAAAGTAGCACCGAGTAGCTCATGAGCAACAGTCATTTATGACTCCATTCTGGAGGCGAGGAAGTCCGAGAACAAGGCGCACCGGCACGGCTGTGTTCTAGAGAAAACCCTCCCTCTTCCTGGTTCAGAGCCACTGCCTCGGCCCTGTATCCCCTCCTGGAGGAAGGGGCTAGAGATCGCCAGAGCAGCTTTCTGGAGGGCACTAATCCCATTCGTGAGGGCTCCGCCCCCATGACCTGAGCACCTCCCAAAGGCCCCGCCTCCTCATATCACCCCAGTGGGATTCCAGCACAGGAATTTGGGGAGGGAAGGACACAGGCCTTTGTTCCAATCATAGCAGTACCTGAATGTTTTATCCTGAGGGCACAGAGTAGCAGTTGGTGAAAAACACTTGAGAAGCCATTTATTGAATACATATGATAGAGTTTATATCTTGTTGTCTCAGTAGTAAAATAATCAAAGGATTATTTTACTGAAACACTGCCATACTATAGAGTGCCAGTGAGGATTTTCAAAATACTACACTTAACCCAAATGGAAAACTTTAAAATGATTCCAATCTGTTCTATCACATGACTTAATTAATTGCACTTTGTGAGTGTTGACGATAATCATTTCTATGTCAACTTCACAATCGAGGGTGGTCCCTCCCACTTTCTTAGCCCCGGCAGAAGTGCTGAATTTTTTTTTATATATAGAGAGAGGGGCTTTTCTTCCCATTCTCCATCAGCATTTTGTTTTAAATTGCATGTTCTCTTCCATTTTTAACTTAAAGTATAGCAATGAGTTTAAAAGTGGAACTCTTTGGGATCGGTGCCACAATCTCAATGGCTTCATCAATAACAGCTAGATCGTGGGGACTGAGGTTGTCTCCTCGCTGTGCCCAATGAACTGAAGACGCTCTCCTTGTTTTCTCTGTGGACTCTTGTGCTTGCCAAAATGTTTTCTGCCCAAAACCATCCTTGCAGCAAAGTTGTGGCCAAGCAGCCAACATCTCACTTTTTTATCAGAGATCTGTAACTGAGCGTCTGAAAGATGGCAGGTGACATTGGAGTGTGCAGAGTGGGACTGGTATAAGAGTTTGGTTAGAAAGGCAACCCCCCGGGTGTCTGATAAAGGCAAAGCGTTACCATCTCTCTGTTAATTTCCTAGCGCTGCCATAACTATCACCAACTTCATGGCTTAACACGACCAATTTATTCTCTCATAGTTCTAGAGGACTGAAAACCAAAGTTGAGGTGTTAGGAGGGCCACACTCATTCAAAAGGCTCTGGGAGAAGAGCTTTCCTTGCCTTTTCTGGCTCCTGGGGGCCCCAGATAGTCCTTGGCGTGAGCCATGTCTTTCTCACCTCTTGCTTTGTCTCAACTTGGCCTTCTCTTCTCTGCATGTGTCCTAATAAGGACATTTGCTGTTGGAGTTAGTGCCCACCCAGCTAATCCAGAATGGTCTTATCTCAAGATCCTGAACTTGATACACCCGCAAAGACGTCTTTTTCCAAATAAGGCCATATTCGCAGGTTCCGGGGCTAGAAGTGAGCATTTGTCTTGAGGGCCACCATTGCCTGAGCAAAACGGGGGCCAGGGAAAGGTGTAAAATGTGGCTCCTGATCGTTTCTCCACCTTGTGGCTAAAATTAAATGTGAAAAGTTGCTTCCAAGACGCCAATCCTGTTCTCACCTTTTCTTACTCAGAGTGTTTGGCTCAATTTAACATTACATAATGCAGGTTTTTCTTGTTAATTCATTTCATCTCCATCATTATGTAGCTTCATTATAGGCATCATGCTTATAATTTTCATATCACCAAAACTATTGTGGTGTAATGTCCCTATAATGGGAAAACAGAAATGATCAGATATTATCTAAATTGGCAGATAGTAGATTTCTTGTGACTTTGTTAATATGTAATTCATTTAAGCAAACTTAATATCCATTAACTTTCCTTGTAGGGGCCCATTAGCTTTAATAATACATTAACTCCTTTGTGAAACCTGAGTAGACATTCACCCAGTCCCCGCCCCTAATCTCTTTCAGTGTCCCGAGTATCTTCCAAATAGATGATAGCCCCACCCACCTATGAAATTATACTCGCTCCCAAATGCAAAAATATTTTAAGCACTATACCTCCTACCTCTTGGAAGACTTGATAATGATCTTTATAAGCCTTGTCTTCCGCCTTCTGTAGACTCAAGAGAGATTTATCCTTCTGAGTACAAGGAGTAAAGCTGCATACCTGAATCCCTTTGACTTCAGTCTCCGACTAGCCCTCAACCACAGGGACGTGACCAGTGCCTTCCAAAAACGAAGACACAACTTTTGATCATCTTTAACTCTAACATGGCACCATTGGAGGGTTCTTGTCTTACAGAGTCGAAGAATGAATCTTGGGCGTAATAGAGGGAAGGAAGTGAAAGTTTCTTAAGGGAAGGCGAGAACAGAAAGGAGAGCTCTCTAGAGTGAGAGGGGTACCAGATGGGTTGCCGCTGGGGGCTTTTTATGGTCATCTTTTATAGAAAACTGACTGGGGAACTTGGTAAATACCTCATCTATAAATTTAGGACAAACAAGGTAGATTTGTAAATATTATGAAAATATCTCATCTGTATTTAGAACAAACAAGGTAGATTTGTTATATTCCCTTCTTTCTGGCTAATATCTTGTTTGTAGTATTTCTCCACATGTGGAATTTTCTGTGAGCCTGGTTACAGAGCCCCCCAGCCTGTCTCTTCCTACCTAGCCTCGCTGCTCCCTTACTCAGCACATTTTTAGGGGAGACTGTTGTTTCTTGTTTTTGTTGTTTTGTGTGTGTGTGTGTGTGTGTGTATGTGTGTGTGTGTGTGTTTTATCCGAAGTGAGCCACGCAGGCATTTTCTTCTTGATATTTAATTTTTTGGAATATATATAAAGAGAAAGTCTTTCTACATAAAAGAAGGTTAAGAGTTACCAACCATTGTATTAATCGAGGTGGGAATTGAGAGTCTTCTTTGGCATCTTAAATAAGACTCAGTGTTCAAGAAAGTAACTTGATAGGGCGCCTGGGTGGCTCAGGCGCCTTCCGCTCAGGTCATGATCCCAGGGTCCTCAGATCGAGCCCCGCATCGGGCTCCTTGTTCAGGAGAGAGTCTGCTTCTCCCTCTGCTCCTCCTCCCACTCGTTCTCTCAGTCACTCTCTCTCTCAAATAAATAAATAAAATCTTTATTAAAAAAGAAAGAAAGAAAGAAAGAAAGTCACCTGATCATTCACTACCCTCCTTTCCCGGCGTGCTATTGACAGCTCGGGAGAGTCAGCTAGGAATTCCTTCAGTAGCTCCTCCAGACACGGAACCCTCTGCCTCATGGCCTACCAGCTTTACTCTCCTGAACACCAGCTGCTACGCAACAACCAAAGGGCCTCCTGCCTCTGATGCCTGACGCACTCGGTCTTTGGGCACTAAGGCTTTGTTGGTCATTGGCCTGTGCCAGTGGGTCCACTCCAACGCTCTCACAGCCGCCCCCAACTCGGCAGACAGGCAGCACCGCGCAACTTGATGGCAATGGGGAGAGATACTTAAATACATGACATTCAGCAGCCAGTCCGCGTGGATGTGGAACTATTTTAGATACTCTGTGAGGAGTATTCAACCCTCATTTTGTATTTGGCCCAAACCCTTAGCATCCTTTTGTATTTGGCCCAACCCTTAACCTTCTTAAACACCCCTTTTAAAGTCCATAGACCTGGAGAAGACGAACAAAATCACAGATCCACCACATTTTGCTTCCAGTTTAAGGAGTCTGCTTATCCTACAGAGGTATCCTAACTTCATTTATCTGAGGACCAGTTTCCCCATATCCACAGGTGGTCTATACTCATTTAGAATTTATCGTCAAGCCACTTTATTGCTTTTCCCTAGCAAAGGCCTGTGAAAAATATCAAATTAGAATTTTATTTTGCTATGTGTGTTATGTTTAATAAACATCAAAATAAATACATAACTATTATTTTAATATCCTTTGGTACCTAAAAAGATTTTTTGTAGTATTATTTATAAGCATCAGATTATCACCAGGAAATGCTGACCTCGTCCATGGACCTCAGATTAAGAACAGCTCTTTTCTGGGTAAATGAGACTACCCCGGGGGAACGCTAACCTGTTGGAATTGGTATTCATTCTACTCACTTGGTTCAGGCCTGGCCCATTTTGCTGCCTGAAACCTTCTGGAAACCTTTTTCTACCTCATCTAAGACCAATGGTTATTAACCAGGAGATGAACAGAGTTACATGACAGATAATGGATTTGAGTTCTGTATAAACTGCATCCTTTTAAGGAGATATTTTTTAAAAAAGAAATAGCAAAGACCTACACTGTATATACCCTTCAACAGCTTACTTTAAGTCGGATGGGGAAAGGAGGAACAGTAAAACAGAGAGCTACCATGTTGCACAGAGGACAAGGCTTGAGCTACAACTTGGAATTGCTTTTGTCTTGTGGATTTAAGTCCTAATTAATTGAACACAGAATTTTGCAGTGTTTGTTTGTTAGGACCCTTATTTGTGGTACCAGGAGAAATTGTTGTGCCCAATTATGTGAAAAATCAGCCAGATGTGTATGCTGTCATACTTTTAATAATCTTTAAGTTCGTGGTGAGTACAGATATTAATTGTGTAGTATGCATTGAAGTGATTAACATCAATGTAATTTATCATCTGGAGATTTCTGAACATAAATAAATGAGTTGTTTTGTTCAGCAAGGTGTTGACCCCTTCAGAATTAGTGAATTAAAGCCCCCCCTTTTTTTTTTATTATAAATATGAAAGGCACCACAATCAGCCAAGTGTTCAGTTATTTGATTTTCTGGGGCATTAGCCGCTCTTGTTTGTGACATTTCCCTGTTGGGTGCTCGTTTGCAAGCTCATTAATAAGGTTTTCTCATAGGAACGTTGCTGGGAATGAAGAACATACAGTAGGGCTCTCAGTTTTCCGGCTTTCATTGTAAGGCTCAGCAAGGCTGCGGTGGCAGCCGCACACGGCTCGGTGTTTAAAACAGAAAATAATTATGCACGGAAGCTGGAGTTCAAAGCTCTCCTGCCTCAGATGTTAGGCAGAGAACAGTTTTGCCTTTTAACGTTCTGAGCTAGATGACCCTCAACTCCTTCTGTGCGGTTCTTTTTTCCCCTTCCGCATGTCTGTGTACGTGGCGTTGCTCAAATTTACAACATGGTTGATTACAGCGGAGCGTGGTACAATTGTCGCGCGGTTAGTGGAGCTGTACATCTGAAGGAACGTACTCTTGTCAAATAAAAGCCTGTTTAAAGGAGAACAGTTCACTGTCTGCGCGTTAAAAGAAAACTGTTTAAATAGCATCAAGGTGGCAACACAGAGCGATGTAAGCTGGGGATTCAAAGGAGAGCTGTGACCCTCAGTATGAAATTCAGATCGCCGTGCAAAGTGGGAAAAGCCTCACTCCGGACTCGCGATCGGTTGCTGTGTGTCTTCCGCTTTCCCCCACCCCCGTCACAGCCTTGCTTCTTTGGTACGGTTTGCAAAAATCTTCATTTTGCAAGAGTTTTTTCTGTGTGTGCCTGTTTGTTTCAAAAAGAGAGAGAGGGAGAGAACGAGAAATGGAGATGGGTTTTAAAAGGGAAAGTGAAAACAAAGACTCTAGAAAGGGGTGTTTGAATACCTTCCCTCCTTCGATTATCACCTGACGGTTAATCGTGTACGTAGGCATCATTTTCAAAATGAGTTTTATTGACCCCCTCTAGGCAGATATTTTGTAAATCCATTTCCCTGTTCATCCGGGGTCCGGAGAAGGCTGGATTTCTCCTTTCATTCCCTCGACTGGGGGAAAATTGAACGTTGAGGAGATGATCCAAACCTGTTCTCTATCTGTGCCAAAATAAATGTTTCTCTGGTATCGACAGTGCCCCTGCAGTGAAGGAGGGAGAAAAACCTGGAAATGGGAAAAGCTTTCCTGCTTGGAGTGGAGGATACGACGTCGTTTCCCAATGCGGCTCCTGTATCCTTCCTTCCCCCACCAGTTCTGTTCGCAGATCGCATTCTTCAAAGCATAGTAGCTGGTGTTCCCCGATTTGGCCTGTTTCTCTCTGATCTCGTCTCGTCTTTGAACAGAATATGCTCTTCCTCCCACTCTCCCTTCCTTTTATTTTTTTTAAGCAATGAATTGAGTTTCAGTGGAAGTCATTTCAGTATTTGTTATTCCTCATGGAGACCCCCGGATTCAAACGAATGTTTGAGCTGTCATTTGTTGCGTGACCACAGGGCAGGGGCGGGGCCACGGTCCTGATACTAACTGTGGAGCTCGTTCATGGAGCTTTCTGCTGCACCATAGGGGGCAGGAGGCTGAGGGACCAATACTCAAAAAACAGAGTCAGTGTCAGGGCAAGTCTGTCGTGAGCAAGATTTGAGTGACGTGACAAGGTCAAGGAAGAGAAAGCCACCACCTCTACCTTCTGAAGTCACACTTGGGAGATGGAGGCCTCTTACTAAGGATGCTCTGTCCACATCTCGGCTGTCCCATCTGTTGTCTTTGGGGAAGATGTGTCTCTGTGACTGTGGACATTGAGCATTTCCACTGCAAAGCGGTCTTCTAATGGTTTTTAACTCAAGGTCACATTTCAATTCTGTGGAAGGTTAAATGGTTGTGAAGTTAAAAATCTGAAAATCGAAAATGAGTGGTCAGACAACATCCTTTATGATTTCCCCAAAGATCCCACCTTAGAGATACACCAGAAATGCTAAATAAATGTGTAGTGAAAGGAAAGCATGTAAATCAGAACACATGGGCTGAACCTCAAATTTTGGGAGCTGGATTGACCTTCCAGAAGAATAATACGATTATATTTTGTGCTAAGGGCTAGTGAAGTGATTCAACAGGGAGGCCATGAGACTGGGGTAACTCCCATGTCTTGGGTAGCCTATGGGAGCAAAGGAAACCCTCAACCAAAGTCCCCAGGCTCCCCCAAAAATGAAACCGAAACCACCACCAATCAGGAACAGCCCAACTAGACTTTCCCCAAATAAGGCAACTGCTTAAGCGACAGCCAATCAAATAATGGCCCTTGCTTTGCTTCCCTGTCTTCTCCATAGAAACCTTTCCCCTAGCTCCTGTGGCTGGAGGATTTTCAGTGTGGTGTTGCCCTGTTTGAATCAATAGGTGCTCAAATAAACTCTCAAAAATGTTAATGTGGGGTGCCTGGGTGGCTCAGCGGGTTAAGCTTCTGCCTTTGGCTCAGGTCATGATCTCAGGGTCCTGGGATCAAACCCCACATTGGGCTCTCTGCTCAGCAGGGAGCCTGTTTCCCCCCTCTCTCTCTGCCTGCCTCTCTGCCTACTTGTGATTTCTCTCTGTGTCAAATAAATTTAAAAAATCCTTTTTAAAAAAATGTTAATGTGCCCAGTTTATCTTATAACAAGGTTAAGATGTATTCATGATCTGGCATTTTTTTGTTGTTGTTGTTTAAGTCAGTAACAGATCTTGGAGTAGGAGTCCACGCCCCAGCATTTCTCCAGCTTCTCATGCATTCGTTCACTCAGTAACAAGTACTGAGTGCCTCCTGCATGTGCCGGGCACCAGGTACAAAAGACCCAAAACTTCTCTTCTTACAGAGCTGACTTTCCTATGGAGAAATTCGTGCTTTTCCTTTCCTGCATTCACTTTCACATTTTAAAGATTTCTCGAAGATAGGGAAGATTGCTATATGAGTGTGCCGCCCATTTCTAAAGCACTGGAAACATAACTTTCTGTCGCAACGTCGCAGAATAAAATTTGATTCTGTTGGGTAAACAGTAATTTCCGTATCCACAAAACTCCTTGCAAGTTGCAACAGGCAGGAGTTGCGTTCTGCTCGAGTGATGTGGTACAGTGCTTGTGGGTCCCACATCTCCCGCCAGGTTTGACTCCTCCCACCCCCAATAGCTCAGTCCTCCCCCAGCGCAGTTGCAGTCCTCCCATTCATACAGCAGATATAACGGCAGGGGGTCCTTCGCCTTGCAAACAAACGAAATAAATGCCAGTGAGAATTATTCATGAATGTCTTATGACATTAGAAAGCAAACCTTTTGCAAGATGTGGAACTCCTCTGAAAGCTCCGCGTCTCCTCTGAAAGCTCCGCATGACTGTTCTTGAAACCAGACCCAATCACCTCTTGCTACCGGACGCTGTCTTCCTTCAGTGCAAAGCTGGCCTCTTCTGGCAATCCAGGCAGCCGTTTCGCGGGTCCCGATTCCTGCCTCAAGCTCAAAAAAAAAAACCCCTCATCCTCCCCAGATCTCAGGTTAATCTTTGCATTGTCGTGTTTCTCCAAACTGCAGAAATCCCCCGTGATTGACAAAGACGCTTCAGCTGATGCTTCCCCACCTGAATGCGCAGGCACCGACCCAGACTTCTCCCAGCCATTCTGATGCATGTGGGCACTTGCTGCCCTTGACCTCTCCCTGGCAGATGCCCTGAGACCATTACTATTTGCTCCGCTGGCATCCAGTCCCGCTCCAACAGATATTCGGAGATTGGACGAAAGGGCCGTGAAGAGCCCGTGTCCCGAATGCAGTCGCAGAAGCGAATTTGCACCCAGGACCTTGGGCCTGGGTACAGTTAGTGCATCAGAGAACATTGGATGCCCACATTCTAAATAAGAATTTAGAAATTCTTGGGCTGGGGAGGCTGTTGGGAGCCCCTGGGGTAATAAGTATCTTCTTAGTGCCTCAGCTGTACTCCTGTCTGGTATATGGGAAGGATGACATCCCAGGCAAAAGGAAACTGCCAAATACCATTTTACTTATTTTTTTTAATAAATAATTTTAATAACCTGCTACGTTAGTGTTGTGATCAAGAGAAAAGGAGATGATTTTTCATTTACATAAGAAAGTGAATACAGGCTACAGAGTCTCAAGCTTCAACTTCTGGAAAGATCACAGAACGTGGTGCAAGGTCAGACTGGCATGAAATCAATTGTAATCTGCCAGCAAGCCGTTCTAACCTCTGTAAGAGTTTCCTTTTATATATATATTTTTTTCCCTTTATAGAGAGAGCAAAGTACATTTAAAGAAAGTCTCATCAAATTGGAATGTCTTTCTAATATTATTTTTTTAATTGGTTGTTCCTGTGGTGTGACCCAAAGCCTCCTGGCATTTAACCCTCTGTGCAACTTTGACTAATGAACGAATTTTGTCTGCTCTAAGAGTCTTGCTAAATGTCTTTTATAGGGTTTTTAAAAAATGACAGTGTATTATAAAAACCTCAGATCCCTTGACCTAATTGATTGGCTGTTGGTGATGCCATCTCTGTAACTATAATGTTCCATAAGTGCACAGACCGAACTATTTTTCTTATTTTTATATAGCAGTTCCATTTTTTTAATGACATTAAGCCATTCTGAGCGATACATTTCTGGGCAGTTACTGCAGTTGGGTAGAAAGTGTCATCTGGCTCGTAGCCTTGTGCCTTACAACACCAACCGAGGCGTAAAATGATCACCCAGAAAATGTACTGGGCCTTACCTCATTACTTAAAAATAAATCTTGGAGTCTGGGTCTGTCTCAGAAAAGCTTTGGTGGGTTATAACGTTTGATTTATGAACATAATTAAAATATAAATGATGAGCTTTGGGCTATTCAGTTAGCCATCTGGATTGTGCAGGATTTTGACATACTCGCATACGAGTCAGGATCTTCCTGGGAAAATTTAACCTCCCTGAGTTTGAGGGGCGCCAGTGGAATCCCAGGCTGTCTGGTCTACCTGTTGAGCATACCTGAGTTCCTCTTTCAGGGGAAGAGAATGGGCTGGATCTTGGCACAGAGACCCACCTGTGTGGCTCGCAGGCGGGGCGTGAAGTCGGTTCAGTTGCCCCACGGTCAGATAACATGCGCGTAAGTGGTGCATGTGTCAGAGGAGGACGTTTTTCTGTATGACGCAAACAAGATTCATGTTTACCTTTTCAGCCAGCTATTAAGGTAGCTGTAGCAGCTCTGCCCGTCAGTAGATGGTAGAGGTCTCTCCAGGAGCCTGAGGAGTAAATTGGGAAAATCCGTTATCAAAATTGAAGGTGCATTTTCTATGGCGCAGTAGGATTTTTTTTTTTTTAAATACAAGTTTCAGGTACAGCAGATCCTTAGCTTGCTCTTCCTAATTTCTGTGAGTAATTGGCAACTGGGAAACGGCCATTAGAAACATAAAAAAGAGTTTAACTAGAAGTCTGTGGTACTGAAGAGAGGTAAGACCGGCTTAGATTTTCAACAGTCTCTTTATTATTAATGGAAGTTGAGCACGTAAAACCCTTAGTGCACTGTGCTGAAAAATACACCCTCTCTGTTTGCTTGTAAATTACACAAGGGGGGAAAAAAAAAAAACAAAAATTCCATATAGACCAGCAGGCATCCTGCTTCTCCTTAATTAATGGGCAGAAGTCAGCAGAGCATGGAAAATGTAGTCCTTCCGCGGATCAGAGATTAACCTAGAAGCGAATGTTCCATTTCAGCCCAGATTTGGGGCTTTAAATTAGCCTTGCCCAGAATGGTTCCTAGGTAAGAATGACAGAGGTTTCCTGACCAGGAACCCCGTTAAGTGCTGCTCTTTCTGAATGTGAAATATAAGGGACGGGGGTCTTTGGCTGTCGGTGTTCTCAGTAACATAACCTTCTCCTGTTGCTTGCTTTACTTACTTATTTACTTATTTGTATCTTGTGTTTGTAATAGACTTCACCAGCCAGCTCTGTGTTTATGGGTCACACCAGCAAAACTAATAGACTCACACATGTCACTCAATGGTTGTATGTAGTGTAGGCTATGAGACCAGAGCCCTGCAAGGAGGGTGGCCAGCAGCCACCTTCTTCTCAGCCAGCCAGTCCTCACTCAAGGTCATGGTGTTTATCCTGTCTGTTTCTGCCTCTCTGTAGGGACTACTTTCCCCACCCAGTCACCAGACTCTGGACACCGCCACACCATTTTGTTCTCGAACATTCCCTTGGCCAGCAAGTCTAAGAACAGAACCTTGCTTGCTTTGCAGGTGTCAGCTGGAGCTTTCGGGCCTGTTAACTTATGTCCTCTGGCAAGTGGCTTAGCGTCTCAGAAAGGGTTACCCATCCACAGTGTGCAGTGCACACTGGTGTACAAAAAGGCACTCCTAAAAGGTTTTGAGTGCCACGTGGTTTTCCAAGACAGAAAGATCTGTGATGGGAACAAGACTGTACCAACGTGTCTGAAAAGCAGCCATCCCCAGAGAGGACTCCCTCCTGCAGCTTGTTTTAGCCGCGTACGGTTTGAGATCAGTTGAGTGCTGCCATGGTTCTGATTTCCCTCTCAGTCCATAGGATGAATGTTAATGAGCTAAGCACTGCTTGTAAAAGGCCAAGGGGCTGATGTTTAGGTGGTGTGATTGTCTGAGAAAGTAAAGTTATGGAAATTGTTTTGACCTTTCAGCCAAGTGATGTCTTGCCCTCTCACATTTATTACTCTTGGGTGCGTTTCCAAAAATACACATTTACAGAGCCACCGCATTAAATGAGAAAACTGATTTAGGGATTAATAGCTTGTTAGTTCAACATAGAAAAAAACAGTCTCCCCATTCCATCCAGGTTTTATTTGTAAATGTATTTGTATGGTTTTCTAAGTTAATCCCGATCCCTTCTGGTTCCCTCCCTAGGCCCCACACCTCCCGTCGTTCGTCTTTTGGACCCAAACCCCCACGAGCTCCAAACACAGGTTTTAAGTAGCCAGTAGATGTAAGAACAGCTACGTCACTTAGTTAAGTACTTCAGAAGCCATACTTGGTTTTAATTATGGATTGCCACTGGGAAATGTGGTCTTGAACCCGAAATCCCAACATTCACAGGCCCGCCTCCTATTAAGTTACCTCCATGACCTTGGACTGGCTACTTCATTCCACTGGCTACTGGACTGGGTACGAGTGTTCTCATCCCTAAAACTGGGCTTATTCCACCACCAATGACAGCTCCTAGCACAGTAGGCCCTCGGTACCTGTCTGCGTCCTTCCTTCTCATGTGTGTATACATTGAGACGTCAGAGAGTTCCATTGGGACCACTAGAAGCTCCCATTTCTTTATTCTCAAAGCCATTTGAGTGGAGTTCGGAAGTTTTGCCTTTCCCATTCAAAATCAAGAGCACAGAAGAGGCAAACTTATTAATATGCATTGTCACAACATATTGTCACATAGTAATATAGGATATATGATAAAATGTATCAATTCTGAGCACCACAAATATCTGGCTTCACCTCAGCATGAAGGCAAATGAGTTTCCTTTAGCTTGAGTGAGTTTGGAGATAAACTTCAATGTAACAAAATGTATTTCACAGGAAGTGTTTGATGTGGCGCAGTTGGCTTATGAATCTCTTATCTGCTCGCGGTTCACTCCTTGGAGTTATTAGTCAATTTAATTTGAGCAAATGCCAGGATTACTAACTAATTAGGAGGATGTTAGTGAAGGCATGAGGTTGGGGAGAGCACGAGTGCTGGTGGTGTGGGGCTTGTGGCAGCGTGCAAGTCTGATTTTTGCCTGATGTCATTTGCTAAACATTACACTTTGTGTTGTTGTCACACAGATAAGCCTCAAGTGCATATTCAGATGACTTACCCTCTACAAGGCCTGACCCGGGAAGGGGATGCGCTCGAGTTAACATGTGAAGCCATCGGGAAGCCCCAGTAAGTTCTGAAGGCCAAGGTTGGCAGAGGGTCATGAGCAGTAAATGTCACAACACGGAGCTGTGCGTTCGCAAGTCACCAGCCTGTCACCTGTCTCCTGCTGTAAAGGATGGAAGATTTTGCAAGAAATAAGGAATATTCAGTGAAAAGGGGGAATAAATACCTGTGGTCGGTTCTTAATGGCCAGGATTGGGAGAAAAATGAAATGCCAGCTAAGATGGAAATCTCGACTAATTCTATTTTATTATCATCAACATGATTGTCAGAGCTATCTTCTCTCACGAAAAAAAATAATCCTAATAAATTTTTAGTATGTCCACAATCTAATGATAAATCTGCTACCTTCTGTGTTAATGTCTAAGCTGCCGGGAAAGATGGTTTTCAGACTTAAATTAAGCCGCTGTGATTAGGGCCAGCCGTCGGAAAACGAATCTGCCCTACCTTTAATTTTACTTCTCCTTTCCTCAAAGAAAAGTGACTCCTAGAAATATGTTTGTTCATAAGGAATGGTCCCAGAGCTTTTCTCAAGCAGCCTATGTAGGCCCCTGCAGAAGAGAAAGAACCCAACACTCTTATTTTATGGAAGAGGACAAAGAAGCCGCTTCCCTGCGGAATGAATGGAAGTGAATTAGGGAAACTGCTGTATATTATCACTAATAGAGCAAAAAAAGCTGCTTTAGTGATGGCGTTGCTTTAGACGTCCATCCCATTTCATCTGGGGAGAGGAGAGAAGCTCTTTCTAAGACAGTGAAGATTGTTTTTAACTGTTTCTTAAGGAAACAATCCCCAGAACCCTAAGAGGGGACAAGTCGGTGTCGAGATTCTGGGCCCTCAACTTTGAGTGGTCCCCACCAAAACAAAACAAAACAAAACAGCATTGAGCTCCCTCTGCTGTCCCTGTGGTATGATTTTTTTTTTTCCCCTCAGAGTTTTTATTAACCAGCCTGACTATCAACAGTTTTCATGCTCTGAGCATCTTAAGGAAGGTTCCCGGAAATCTCTGGAAAGCACCGTCCCTGTGACAGCAAAGGCGTGATCTCTGACAAGAGACCGGGGAGCCGGACAGAGGTGGGCTGCCGTGCCTCGGCCCCTCCCTGTGTCAGGTTTCCCTCTCTGCAGGCTGGAGTCTGCTCTGTCTGGCCTCACCATGTGGAGCTTTAAAGATGACCTTTAGGAAGTAGGAGGTGGTCTTGGTTCTGTGGTGTGCCCAAGTTACTTGGTTCGAAATGCTTCAAGCTTTGGCAGAGCAATCTTTCCCTCCTTTGAACACAGCCAAGGATGCAGATCTTTCTTTCCGTAAACTGTCTGGAGTACGCCCTGATTAGTGACTTACCTTGCCTCCAAAAAAAATAAAAAATAAAATAAAATCCAGTGGAGGAAAAGACATAAATGCTCCCAGGCCTCTCACCACTTGTAATACCTATATTCAGCCATATTAGCCACATTTAGAGTATATGGCTTTGCTAACCTATATTTTGTTTCTGTGGGGTTTTTTCCCCCCCAAAGAAGGTAGTATGTTCAGTTGAATGTGCCATGGGGACAGTCAATGACATGTTTCCTTCAGGACATTTATGCCAGAGAAGGTATTTGTTGGTTACTCCCAGGTCGGAACGGGTGGACGGCTGTGAGCAAGCCCGCTTTACTCCACTGCGATCCCTTCCAGCCTATTACCTATTTATTTTCTCAAGAAATTGCATACAATAAAAATGGTAACTTAACTTGCCATTAAATGTTGTGAATATCCTCAGCACTTACCCCCACTGATTGTTTCAGCTGTCAAGCAGCAGGACGTTAGCTCTGAATGCCAGGCAGACCCATTTGCCGTTGCCTACAAGCAGCACATATGCAGGACTAATTTTTAAATAATTTACTGGGTTGTGATGACAAACCCATGTGTAATTAAAGAAAAATTGTAACTTCACATCCCATTTGAAAGTTGGAATGCTACTCGACAGGGCTGACTTGGGTGTTCGCTCATCATTAAGCGCTGGGCCTTTCGGTCCCGTCGCCGCTCCTAGAGGTAGTGCTGGCGACAGGCAAGAAGTTACTTCTGTGCCTGCGTCTCTGCTGCCCTGCCTCTAAAATGAGAGCGTCAGGCACAGGCGCCCACGTGGCCCCGATGTCCCGGGAGGTTGACGGAGCCGCCTTGAAGAACGCGCATGTTAGATTCAAGGAGTTCGAAAGATAACTTGGTGCATGTGCGGTTTGGGCTCCGGAGCATCTTGTGAAATTGGCTTTTCCCTAATGGACACAAACGTGGCACTTTAAATCCCTGAAGCAAACATGGCCTCTGAGTGCCAGAAGGAGCCCAGGTGGAGATGCGCCCCTCAGTGACTAACTCGGACCCAGAAGCCTCGCCCTTGAGTCACAGGGGCTGCAGGTGCACGTGGAGAGGGAGAGGGTGTGACAGCAAGGGGGACTGGGAGAGTCGGCAAAGCAAGGCATTTAGCAGAGGAACCTATAGATAAGGTGGACTGGGCTGGGGGAGGCAGGTTATGGGTAGGGGCCAAGGGAAAAAGAAGGATTGCGCCTTTCCCCGAATGAACAGAGGTACTTTTTCCAACAGCAGAGCGCAAAAGAAAGCAGCGTTCAGATGTAAAAGTCTGTTTCTTTCTGCGAAACTTGAAATTCCTTTAAATATCCCAAGTGGCTTCCAAACAAGAGTCTTGGTGTATCAGTAACCATCAGAGTAATGCGTGTACCACTCGCCAAGAATTTGCTGTATTCCCCCTAATTAATGAGATGATTAACGATGGCTGGGCTCTGTCCTGTTTGGTGTGAAACCACGCAGCAGGGCATAAAAATAGGGCACATTGTTTTATTTGCTGATTTGTTAAAGATGAATTGAAAATAATGAGACTCCTGCTTATGGTCCGTTGAAAGTTTTTTAATACCTGATAAGGTGTTTTAGAAAAAGCTTATTCCAGACAGACTCAGGGGGACTTCGCGGCTGTAATTCTGTTACGTGTCTTTAATCGTGTCACCCTACACGGGACTCCTGTGATACGTGGGTGGGAAGCTGACGCAGACGTCTTGGTGGGAGATAACGAAGCACCCTGTACCTCTCCTCTTTCCTCTGCAGGCCGGTGATGGTGACCTGGGTTAGAGTCGATGACGAGATGCCTCAGCACGCCGTCCTGTCCGGGCCCAACCTGTTCATCAATAACCTAAACAAAACAGATAACGGTACATACCGCTGTGAAGCCTCTAACATAGTGGGGAAAGCTCACTCGGATTATATGCTGTATGTTTACGGTACGTGGAAAGCTAAACCCGTCTTCTACTAGACTCATTTACATGTAGTTGCTGCTTATGATTCCCTCCCAGAGCTTTTGGTCCGGCTGAAAACCAGAATCCCATTTGTTTTCTGCAAGACCTTAAAGAAGCCTGGCCTGAGGTGGACCCCAGTGTCCCCACCTGGGAGGGCAGTGACTTTTCGTCTCTCCCTCTAATCGTGGGGATTTCCCACTAGATCACAGTCCCCGGTCATGCTGAGCAGGAAAGCTGTGTCCTCAGGCACGAGCCGTGGAGACTGTGTTAGAAATAATGACTGCAAAATTCAGCCTTACCAATTAATGGCTATTTAGCTCAGAAAGTTTATTCCCAGTGGTATTTTCCTGTGATATCTGAGCTAGTCCCCTGCTTTGATGAACAGAAGTATCCTGTTTTCAGCATGAAGCTATTACATTCCCGAAGATGTTGCAAGCCAGTAAATACTTGGAGAAATGATGCAGGCTCCTTGGTAGCCACATAAACCACCACTAGCTCTTCCTTTAGACATGAACACATTTATTTTTAAATTTGTCTGTTTTCTTAATATCTTCTCACAGGATTACTAGAGCATATAGCATCATCAATTGCATTCTCTAACCAGCAAACGTTTCTTGAGCATCTCCTACGTGTCAGACATCTTAGACTTTTTCCCATTTCTTTTTTAATTTATTTATTTGACAGAGACAGAGAGAGTGAAAGGGAGCACAAGTAGGCAGAGCGGGTGGGGGGAGGGGAGCAGCCTCCCTGCTGAGCAGAGAGCCCAATGCGGGGCTCGATCCCAGGACCCTGAGATCATGACCTGAGCCGAAGGCAGAGGCTTAACCCACTGAGCCATCCAGGCGCCTGACTTTTTCCCATTGATATCTTAATGTCAGTTTTCTGTGGTGAATATTCTCTCTGTAGTTGAGGAGGGCACTGCTGCTCTAGCCTTAGGATGGCAGACTGAGCCTCTTCTGTCCAAAGTCTCTAGGTGAGGTTTACACCAGGAAGCATAGTCGTGAACTGAGATGACATGGAATGAGTAACCCACAGGCCTGAAAATTTCGGTGTCTTATAAATACACAGATATGTGTGGACATTTCTTTCTTCCTGTTAGCACTGTAAATACATTATCCAAGTATAACTGTGTGTGAATATACACCTGTACACACAGAACCATATGTAGGAAATATTGTCTCCGTTATGTCTTAGAACCTGGCCTCTCTCCTTTTGAAGAAAACAGGAGTCAGTGTCTTTTTGAGGATGCGGAAGCATGCTTTACACCCTATCTACTTGGATATTCAAATATAATCCTTATGATCTAATTCTGAGGTTTTAGGGGTTTTTTCTCCCCCTTTTAACATAATGCAGAATTACAAGATCACATCTACCCACCTGATTTGTAAACATCTGAGATGTGTTTTCTGCATATACTACCCACGTTGTCTGTGCTCTACACATGTAAGAGCATCAGTTCTCCCCAGTGGTTGAGGAGATCCCCACGAAGGGAACAGTGGTCCCATGTACATACCAGGGGGTGCCCTGGGCCCCCTTTTCAGTTGACATGACATGGCCACCCTGTGCCTCGGACTGTTCACGGTCTGCTGATGCCAGAGGCTGGCAGGTAGATCTCTGTCTGTACATGAGGGTCTGAGCCTCCCACAAGCCCCCTCCATTGCTGCCCCCCAGGTCCGCAGTGGCAAATGCCCACCAGTCTAGGATATGCTTCCGTGAGTCAGAAGACTAAGTTACCTGGAAAAACAACTCTGATTTATCATCCCTCCTGTTGCCACCTTTCCAGACAAGAAACGTTTTGTGGATTTGAAGGACACAGATGTCTTTGGAACCTGGGACGCCAGCTTACGCCTAGCGTTTTTTGAGCGCTCCCTGTGTCCCACCGTTGCATGTGCATGACCACCTCGAATCTCCCCAGGAACCCCAGGATGTATGCATTATCCTCATCCCATGGTACAGATGAGAGAGGAAGCTTAGGAAGGTCACCTAAGCTGCTCAAGGTCTCAGGCTTACTGTGTCTCCGAGCCACGACACTTCTGACTGCCAAGTCTACAGGGACATTGGAGTCTTCCTTTGTAGGGCCTCTGATTCTCACTGCTTCCCGCCAGAACACTTCCCTCCAACATGAGATGTTTGGACTTCACTCGCCGGGCCAGAGTGCATTATTGAAAGCCAAGAAATATAGGGACCTACCTGTTCTGACAAACGTGCGCGTATGCGCGCACGCGCGCGCGCACACACACACACACACACACAACACATCTCCCCAACCCAGCTTGGCACACTTACCCTCGTCCAGGGATCTGTTAGATCAACGGGAGTCTACCCACCTCCCTTAAGCTATGCCAGTAGCGCTGCCTGGAATGGTCGCTACAAGACCAACCTGAGGTGTTGCTTGTCCGTTAATAAAATATTCTAGCAGTTGGAGACAAGAAGGCGAGTAGATTTTCTTTTCAGAGGTGGTTTATTGTACTACTGCTACAGTAATGTTCAAAGTACTTTATGAACCAAGCATTAACGTGCCTTTAAAATGTTTAATTCTCTGGAAATAACTCCTATACTTGGAGAATCTAGCTGGTTAGTGCCTGAGCCCCAATTGGTTTTGTTCTTTGAGCCTCTCTGTGTCAAACACCGCTCATTAGCTCCAACTCTGTATTTTCTTAAATAGTGGCCTCATGTTGCTCTTATTGCCGGAAATGATCTGAGCAACGAGGTTATACCTGTTAACAGAATCTAATTCATTCAGGTCACTTGAGCCAGATGTGAAGGACAACAGTTACCCCAGTAGTGATGAAAATAATTGAAAGTGTGTGATTTTCACAAAACGAAAGGGACCAGTGACCTTTTTTCTGAAGTCTCTGCCCTTGTTAGTCTGGTCCACCCCTTGTTCATAATCGTGTTTTCAAATCATATTTCAAAAATGGACCTTCCGTTCCCCTTTGATTATATTGTGGCTATCACACATTTTGTGCCAATACTCTGAGAGATGGGTTCAGAAATAGCATTAGAGTGTACCAGGGGGAAGTCTCCCAGGCACAGATGTTCCCTTTCCAGTGATAAATATTGTAATTGAACCAGAACAGAGAAACCACATTAGCTGCCCACATGCTGGGCAGCAGGAGCCTCTCCGGGTACAGCTGAGTTGGGTAGGAGAGGGCACGGGATGCCTTCAGACCTTGGCTCAGGGGCCCATGCCCCTCGCTCTGCTGTGTCTGTCCCGGTGCCCGCAGCAAGGTGTGGGAGCAGCCACATGATCTGCGGGGTCCCAGAATGCTTCCTCACCTGGGGCCTCCATGAGAACGAGGCCAGGGAAGCAAGACTGAACAAAAGGTGCCTGTTCATCTGAAAAGGTGGTTTGAAATTACTGGATTGTTTCTGCATCTTGGCGGACAGTGAGATGTGCGTGCGTGTGTGTGTGTGTGTGTGTGTGTGTGGTCTTGGGGGGTGGGTTTGGTTTTTGTGGGTTGTTTTTTTTTTTTGAATTTTTGTTGTTTTTGTTTGAATTCCTTTTTGAACTCCAGTGTGAGGCTGCTTTAAACCACTTGTGTCCCCAACTTAAACAAGCACAGTCTCCCACACGACAGAACCATTTGCTGCTGATGCTTGCCCTTCACAGTCATACACTGTATATGTATGAGAGAGGTTGGCTAGGAAAATTAAAACCTCAGATCAGTGATCGATAGTAGGAATCATCTCAAGCAGACCTTACAACCAGGCACCAAAATAGCGTTTTCGTCAACTTTCAGGAAGTTGTGCCAAAGCCAATAAAGGTGCAGTATATAATTAAAGTTTTGATGTATTAATTAGACAATCTGAGAGCTCACTTGGAGATAAAAGGACACCAGATGTGTCAGGGAGAAAAAGTTGACGTGCTTTAGATAAAATTTAAAATCAAAAGCCTTCAAATCGTCTTACGCTCTCTTATACCAGAATGATTGCTTAGTTCAAAGTCTCGCTGACAATTTAACACATTCAGTTTGATCATTTGGGCTCGGGATTTTCTTTTTTTCTCTTTCATATTTGCCCTTCCCTTGTCCCCCAAATAATTTCTGAGATGATAGAAGAATATACAGTATATCAAACATCTGACGGAGGGTTCCCTCTGGGATTCCTGGCTTGGAGGGTCAAGCCCCGTTTATATCTCATCCTCTTGTTTACAAGAAGGAAGGCGGGCTTTCGGTCTTATCACCGCCATCCACTCAGGTCAAGCTTTTAACATGAGCAAAGGCAACTAACGCATTAATATTTATAAGTTGTAAAATTTATTGACTTTAAAAAAAAAACAAAATCTCAGTAAAATCTCACATGCCTGGAACTTGGTATTTAGTGGTGACATTCTCTCTTCTTTGTATTTATTACGAGCGTAGAAGTAGTTTCACTTCCCGCTGGGATGTATTGATGGGGAATAATGAAGTTACCCGTCATGGAGAGCAGGGGACCAAGAGCACACTCATCCTTGGCCGATAGCAGCCCTTTCGCTGGAGCAGCGTCCTCTCCTCCTCCTTTCTCCCATCCGCAGAAGCATAAAATGAAATGACTCTCGGGCGCGGAGCTGGTTTACCCTCCCCTTTGAAATCAGATTGGGGCGGGGGTGTCCTATTTTGATTTTCCCTCCCTTCTCTCCTTCACATCGCCTCATCCCTACTTGGCATCATTAATACAAATCTCTTTCCTTCTTTTCTTAGCTTTTTCCAACTAAGGTTCGGGGTTCCGATTACAAGACACAGATCTTCGGTATGGGTGGGGCGGGGAAGCTCTTGGTTTCGGAGGGGGACATCATCAAACAAACATCTCAGTGTCCTCATGCCTTTGTTTTGTCATTACTGGTCATTGTTGTGTTCAGCATTGTGGGTTTGATTTTCCTTTTTTTTTTTATCCAGATCCCCCCACAACTATCCCTCCTCCCACAACAACCACCACCACCACCACCACCACCACCACCACCACCATCCTTACCATCATCACAGGTACGGTACCTTCATGACCACTGAAAATGTCCTGAATGTATATTGTCTTTCTCGTATGTATGCAAAGAAGCCGGAACGATCCCTTGAAATCCTTGGAATGTAATGGGTCCTTTATTTTGGAACTTCAGAGACATGAGATACTTTGTTCTTAAGCTGAATCTTAAGGACCTCAGAAAATCTTTTAACATCCAGGCATTTAACAGTAGATCAGATATTTTGCGGCTTACGCTTAAGAGAATTCTTTTTTAAGCATCACTGTTCAAAGCGGAATGCTAGGGAAAATGGCCACCTGGCTATGTGAGAACATGCCGGTAGCTTAGGCTTAGCCACGGTTGATGAAATGGTAAGTATTCTGCCTTTGGATCTTCTCGTTGTCTTAATTCCATCTTAATTCATATGGAAGAAAATACACACCCTTTAACAGGCCCAGGGGGGCCATGTCTCGAAATGCATCGCCATTCTTCCTGCCCCAGAGAGGACCCACCAACGGTGTTAGAACCTGTGTGTGTTGTCGGGGTCCCAAGGTCAGAGAGAGTCACTGTCCTCTCCGTGCTGGGCACTCCTGTACCCATCCCCCACCCCCACCTCCCTGCCCCGTCCTGCTGCCCTCAGTTAAATACTGGAGGTATGGAAGAGGCAGCCACAGCCTCTGTGGCTTTATCTTTTCTGGACTGTCTGAAACTCTTCTTCAAAACGAGTTTCACGGTCTCCGATTTGTATCATTGAGGGAGGAGGGATGCCATCCATCCCCTTGCTGGTACTCTGTGGCTCTCATACCACTTGACATTGCTTGCCGGGGAGCCTCGGAGCTCTGCTGTCTGCTACGGTGGGAAAGCCTATAGTTGCACTATGTCGACTAGACATGCGGGATTTCCTGACATAAGATCTTCTCCCACCGCTGTGTGCAGGTTCCAGCCCTAGAACGTGTAAAAGTGATTATTCTATGAGGGGGGAAAATTATTTTTTCTTTAAAAGAGAACTTCCCTGGTTCATTCTGTTATCCCAGGAGATTACAGGATCTCTCTGAGCTCCACGCCCCAGGATACAGGACTTCTGTTAAAACACTGAATCTATAATTCATCATTCTTTGTGTGTAGACCCTCTTTACCACCCTAGATAAGGCAGCTGTCCTTTACCCTGACTTGCTGGAGACGCTCTTGGTCTTCGCAGGAGTCGGTGGGACAAGCATGACGAAAATCCAGAGTGTTCTATGGAAGAGGACGTTTATGAAAGAGGATGGTAGATCCCCTAGTCTGTTTTCTTCACCTTCCTAACCCATCACAGTGGTACGAAGAGAACTTTAGAAAAAGCCACTAGTGAGGATTTTCTGTCCGCTGTTTATGCGACCGTCAGTGCCTGCACTTAAAATCTTCTGAAAACCCATCAACTGGTTATAGTGCCTCCCTCTAGACTCCGCTCCATCCAGGCTGCTTCCGAAATCCTCGTCTGTGCGTATTTCGTGTTTCAGTTTTGCTCTTCCTTCCGCTGCTTAAGCAAAAGCTTGTTAGCGTAGCGCGCAGACTCCTCCCACTTTCCGCCTCATCGCTGAGCACAGTGAAGATGCTCCCTCCTTCCTGATTCCGGGTCAGCCACCCTCTCCTCTGTCCACACCGGGAGCTAGGTTTTTACCTTTCGTGATTTCTTGCCGCTTATCCAGGTTGTAAACTGAATTAGGCTTGAGCTCTCAATAGTAGGTTTTCATGAAATTTCCTGTGAATGGCCCTTTGGACGTCCGTGTGAATTACACCTCCATCCCCCGCTGCCCTTTTGCAGTAGTCGGTTCATCTTTGCAGAAGGGGCCCGGGGATGGGCCAGCCTTTAACTACCTCTCATTCTAGAGAGTTCCCTCTAGGTGACTGTGGCTAGGCAGGTCTATATTTTAAGGCAGTGGAGGCCTTTCTCGCTCTGTGGAAATGCCCCATTTCTCCGTAACACGGAAATACACTTTTCATCTGTGTCTAGCCTCTCGCTAGCTCAGGCTGGTTTTTGTTTTATTTTGTTTTTAAGACCTTTGCTAGCACCCCCTGAACTCCAACCCCCTTACTCTGTGCAACACAGCGGAGGTGCCTCTGCTCCCAGCTTTCAGCCTTCACCCCCACCAAAAGCTTCTCTTGTGTCCTCAAACAGCTACAAGTCGCTGTTATCACCGTTCCAAGCAGAGAGACTCCGTGTAGAAGGAAATCTTCAGAACAAACAGTCCTGTGTTCCCGTCCACATCGAAGGTGCCTTAAAACAGGGGTTTGTCTTGGCTTCTATCTCTCTGCTTCTGACCTCGAGGCTCCAGGGGATGCCCCATGAACTCCCAGATGCACGGCAGCCTTTCGGCACCAGCACTTGAACCCTGACCACACACACAGGGCATCTGTGGCCGTGAACACCCAGATTCTCCCTGGCACCCCCAAGAGTAGTTAGAGCAAAATTGCCTCTGAAACACATCGTAGGATCTGCTGCCTTAACGGACATGATCTTCTAGGCTTGCTGGGTCTTAACAAGCAGCTTTCGTGTATTTATCTTGCCTAGAAAGTACACTTGTGGATTTTAACATTTGCTCCTTACTTCAAACAGATTAAAGGTTATGGAGCTGAATGAGCCTGTGTCCCATTTTAAAGATCCAGGCTATCCCTGAGATTTAGACTGGTTCCTAAAAAATCTTCCAGACCGAATCTTGACAAATGGATAGCTAAATTAATTTCCACTCTTCTCTCTTGCACTGTTCGCTACATAACAGCCACCCGTTAGCCTTAAAAGCTGCAACAGCTAAATCCAGTGACAGTACCATAAAGCCTGAGCTTTAAAAAAAAAAAAAAAGAAAGAAAGAAAAAAAAAAAAGAAAAGAAAAGAAAAGAAGCAGCCCACAGTCCTCCATTTCTTTTCTCCCACTCAGATGCAATAACTGAAACCCATTCCCCAGGTCAGAGTTTCATTACAAGAAAATGTACAAATGCGATAGAAAAATATTTTTAAACTTGAAAGGCCATAGTTGATTTCTGATTCCTCGGAAAGGAAGTGCTCCAGCGCTATCTTTTATCTTCCATAACCGGGGTAATCGAATTGTTTTCCTTGTTAGAGAGGCAGACCATCATCGAGTCCTCAGTCGCCCGACTCCCTCAAAAGCAGGTTCAAGATCCTCAGAGGGGAGAAATCATGAGCCCAGTCCGAGGTGAGGATGCCATCGAGAATCCTACACCTGCCTGGTGGGAGGAGCCGGGCAGCTCTTTCTCCCGTCTCAGGTGCACGGAGCAGGTCTCCTGACCTTCGCGTGACGGCACACACCTCTAGCAGTAGACTGATCTAGGGGAGGAATTTTTGAAGTCTCTGGGGTACTGAATGGAGTATTTGATGTCAACTTGCCCCATCAGCCTTGTTGCAGCTTTGCAAGGCCATTCATTCATTAGAATCTCTCTCTTAAATTTTCAAAAAACCATTGGAGTGTTGGAATTGAAATGGGAGCCACCCAGAGCCTCGCTGTGATTCGCCACGAGCTTCTTGCGTGTCTCTCCCATCTCATGCACACTGGTATTCTGATCAGGTACATCTGTTCCGATTAGGGCAATTGGCAGCCCCTGCCTTTTTTTTTTTTTTTAATCACATCAAGTTGTCCATGTGGTTTCATTTACAAAGATACACGCTGTGATATTGAAGAGCAAACCGCGTTGTCCAAATTGTCCCCAGAGCCCTCTGTTGAAATAGAGGGCCAGCCAAACCATCCCCTGGGCTCGGAGTCCTTCATGCAGATTCTACTCCAAAATTAGAACCAAAGAGAAACAGCGGGGGGTGGGGAGGGGAGGGGGGGTCTTTTGTTTTGTTTTGTGTTCGGAATTTTCTTTGAAGTTAGCTGACTTGAGGTATGAGGTGTAGATAAAATTGGATCCAGCTTCTTCCTCTAGCCATCTTAGGAAAATAGTGTTTCCCTCCTTAGATAATGTGGATATTGTATTGTTTCTGCTCGGTCCTGTCCTTTGATGAGGAGTCTACCTCAGAAAGCAACACAGCGCTCGGTTAGAAGCACCCTTGGCAGCTTCGGTAGGAAATTCAGGCTCACTGGGGCCGGGGGGAGGGGGGCCCACCTGTAGGTCACTGTACATGTGACTGTCATAAATTAAAACATTAAAATCACTTTAGAATAAGAAATGAATAGCTACAGGGCCCAGCCCTGGAACACATTTAAAAATCCTTTCACAGGAGTGAAATAGGTCATTTCTAAATGAGTTTTTCCTCTTTTTTTAAAGTACGTATCCAGTTCAGTATTTTGTGTTTCCTGGGGAAGAAAACAGCACTGTTCTTCTGCTTGGTATCTAAGCACTCCAAACCCAGGGTACCTTGGAGAAAGTGAGTCCCAGCCCGCAGGCCCACACTGTTACCTTGGCTTTCATAGTCTTATATCCTAAGCCATTGTGTGTGTGAAGTGTATCCAGGCCCATAAACCTGAGTGTGGACCTTCTCCTTCAGAGATGCTCAGAGCATGCCAAATGCGGGAGGCCCAACACGATGGCACGTATTTTCAGTTTCTTAAATACGGAGGAAAGAAGGACACCTGTGCTAACCTCACCCTGTACCAGGACCATCAGAACAACACTTAGAGAGCCTGGCTTCACCTGGAGCCGCTCTTCTCCAGGTCTTAGCCCCGAGATGCCTCCTCTGTGCTGCTGTTGTTTGCGTGGTGCCAAGGGTTATGTACTTATCCACCAGCTTTCAGGTATTCACTCAACAAATACCAAGCCCCCGTAATACATAAAGTATTATGCTAGTGCCTGGGGAGGCAGAAAATTCCTTAAGCCCCTTAAAATGTGGTAGAGAGACTAGGTTCTCCACCCTGGAACCCAAGAGTGGGAGGTGCTCTGCATTGAGGGCCCACCCTGCGGCCAGAGCAGGACTGGGGAGAGCATCGCAGGAGAAGTAGCTTGGTCTGCTATCGAGGAATGCATAGAATGGGGTCAAGAAAGGACAGCGTTCTGGAAAGTAAGCATGATGGCCCAACTTCAAACATCCGTCTGCAGTGTGTGTGTGTGTGTCTGTGTTTACATTCCAGGCATATATTAAGCCACTGTTGCTAGGACGTACACAACTTTCATTCTAGAGTGTTTACTAAATTCCCTTTTTTTTCCCAGAGTTGGCTTCTACTCCATTAAGACCGTGTACCTCTCATCCTTTACTGAATACTGACTGAATGTTACTGATGGGCCAACGTGCCTGGTAACAAGCATATCATGAGGGCACTAGAAAATACGCATGAGCCCCCTTCTCAAGTTTTTGCCCCCAGATTGCATGGCCCTTCTTTTTCATACTGTCTCCACTGTGTACATTTTTATTTTGCTGACGATTAGAGACCCATTACCAATAGCATCATAGCCAACCAGCTCTTGACCCATACTGATCTAGTAGGGAATGGAAACAGTGAGAACGCTACAGCAACGAAGCTCACCTGATTCTGCCTTTTTTATTTTTTTTTTTAAAGAAATGAGAGGTGGGAACGGAGATTTTTTTTTCTATTGCTTCCGTCACAATTCCCATACTTTTATGTTCCTTGTTTTAAAAGAATCCAAGAGATGAGGACTTGAAAGGTTTCCATACTAAAGATTCATCCCCAGTTCAGAAAACTAGCATCATACATATGGGTTTCTTGGGCTTAGAAAGTGATCGTTGGGGCTGTCTTGGTGGAAAGTGTAGGACTTGAAAGGACCCTTCCGCATCTGGCCGGAGATTACTAGAAGCTCCTACTTCTAGAGCCCGTCCCTCTCCACCTTCACCCTCCTCTTCTGTTCCTGCCCTCACCTACGCCTCCCCCACCACACTTCCCCTTCTTCCACCCAGACTTCCACCCCAGGGTCGACTACTACTAGGACGACTACTACAATGAGTCATTTTCCTTGTGAGATGAAACCCTTGTACGGGTTCCTATTATTTTCAGAACATCTGGTTTGCAAATGAAAAGATCTCAGGGGCACAGCAGCACTAGGGAACAATTCTGAAGAAGCTTTTAACAAAACTTGAAATTGCTTAACAAAAAACCAATCCACTCCCCACCCTCCCCCCCATGCTGTTCCCTGGTGCTCTACCCCATAACCCCTACCCCCCCCCCCAAAGGAGGAGAGGGTGACTCTAAGAAGTAAGAGAGCTTTATCAAGACTTCCCTGTTTGGGCCTTTTAACTTCTGTTCTGTTCTTGTCCCCTTTTTTTCCAGCCCCTGAGAAATGGGAGTTTAATTAAAGCATAACATAGTTGGAAAGAAAATTAACTGAGAATCCAGTAGAAAATAAATTTCGAAATTTAATTTTCCGGCACGTATTTTTGCTTTCAATAGATTTCAAATAAGTCAGAAATAAATAAAGAAATGAATAAAAAAAACTATATTTAATATATATTGGCCGGCGAAACACAACTATGGAAATAAAATTGTCAGGGGAATTCCTTGCCTGCCCTAGTGTCTAGATTTAAAGCAGCTCCGTAACACAAACTGAAGGGGAATTCAATTAAGAAAACCCATTGGCTCCTTATTGACTTTAGTTAAGAAAATAAACTCGGGGAAAGTGTATTAAAATATGTCTGGACTGCTTAGTACGCTTCCATTTGAGCTTATGACAATCAAAATGGGAGAATTTAAATTCTTTACAATTAAGCTCTGCTTCTGAGCAAATTGGGTTCTCTAGGTCATTACACTGTGCATTTTTTAACGTACACCCTGCACACACGCACCCCAAAATGCAGTCTCACCGTGAATCGGGGCGTCCTAAAGCAGGAGCACCACGGAGCAATTGGAGAAGAGAAAGTATTTAAGGTTGTGAATTTAATTTTGTTCTAGGATTTTCATTTTCATTTATGGCACCCGTTGTGTGTGAGACCACGGACTAATTTATGGATTAGTTTTAAACCCCCAGTCTGTCACACTCAATGAACAATTCTGAGTTGGAGAGAATCCATATGAAAGGATTAGAATGTGCCACAGTGGAGCTTACACATGACTGTTTCAACTAAATATTGCCCAGCTGCCTCTCATGCAGCAATTTTTTTTTTTTTTTTTTGGCTACTTGGTTAAACAGCTACAGTCTCTAATCTCACACATTGTCAGAGCCTTTTCATCCTGTAAATATCTTATACTGCCCCATGAAATATAGGTGATGTTTAATTTATTCAAGATAGGATGCCATAAACTGTTGGTATGGCCGGGAGACCGAGGAGTCAGTATTTCGTGAAATGTGCATCTTTCAAAACGTGCAGGGCCTGCCCTCGGATACCTTGTTTGATGATACTCGTAAAACAGCCAGAGAGGGACTCTGAAGGCCTCGCACACTGACTGGGTTTGCAGGAACCTGGGATTGTTTTTTTGTTGTTGTCGTTGGCCATATAAAGTAAGTATACAATAAATTTGCCCTATTGTAATTAAAATTAAAATCGAGACAATAGCTCAGCAAGGCCTTTTTCATTCCCTAACCCTGCAGCGCCTGAAGCCCAACTCAACTCTTTGTGACCTCTTCTCTCGGAGGCCTGGCTCCGATGAGTTTCTTTTTTTTTTTTTTTTTTTTTTTTTAAAGATGTTATTTATTTATTTATTTGACAGACAGAGATCACAAGTAGGCAGAGAGGCAGGCAGAGAGAGAGGGGGAAGCAGGCTCCCTGCGGAGCAGAGAGCCCGATGCGGGGCTCGATCCCAGGATCCCGGGATCATGACCCGAGCCGAAGGCAGTGGCTTAACCCACTGAGCCACCCAGGTGCCCCTCCGATGAGTTTCTAAAGGCAGCAGCAAAATGCAGTTGAAAACAAGTCTTTGTTAGGACAATTAGGCGCTGTCATTTTTCAAGCTAATGACAGCGTTTCCGACTTGTATTGGAAGTGGACTCCTTGCGTTTTGCCCATACACTCCGAATGTTACCCGATAATGGAGTGACCCCACGAGTTGATGCACAAGGGGTGGCCTGGCACCTCTCGCCAGTCTTCTGATTAAGACACCCCGAATAAATCCCACTTCACAGAGCGGCACTCCCTTCAGAGCCAGGGTGTCTGCGGTTTCTGCATGAAGTCATAATGCAATTAGGAAGGAGAATTAGATTCTGTCACACTGCTCTCCTGCGGGGAGCACAAAGTCACTTCTAAAGAATTTTTTTTTTTTTAATTCTTTACTTGGAATAGCCTCTGTTCAGATAGCACACCAGATGCTCTTAGTGAAATAGAATCGGTGCCTCCCCCAACACTCCCTCACACCCCCTTCGAACTCTGGCCAACCTGTGTGTCTGCTGTGTTCCCCTGCTCCATTGCTGACCGTGGCCTTGCCACTTCCAGCCGCAGTGACTTGTGTGGTTTGACTCGAACGTGTGTTTGCTTTTAACGGTCCTAGAAGATGTTTCCACCCCCCCCCCACCTCACCCCTACCGCATCCCTTTCTCCTCCCCTTTTGGGTGCAATTGATGGATTTCCCGTCCCCATACTGGGGAAGCAAGCTGCACTGTGGACTGGGCTCATTCATTTTCTAGTGCCCACAAAGAAGCCGACGCCTAGGGTCACTTAACTTAGTTTCATGATAAAGCGGGCAGCACGGTGATGTAGGAAGACGGTAAAAGGAGCAGTCATCAGTTCATGCTAAGATACGAGTTTTGAGGGCTCTAACCTCTAGGATTTACTCCACCTCCTCTCTTTCGTGTTTATGCTACTTATTGACCTGCTAAGATTATAGCCTATGAGAAGCGCCACTATAAAAATAACCAACCAAAGTGTTTATTTCTTCTTTTTTTAAAAAATTTTGTAAAGGAGCCAGTGCCTATCCATAAAATGTGTTAGCATGTATATAAGTGTTTCTGTACAAATGTGCATTTGATCTTGCCCCTTAAGCTGAAAGCACCTGAAACTAACACTTGACTTGGATGTTTCAAGTAAGGAGATGTGTCAACTGTGTCATGCCGATCCCGTGTAGTGATGTTTCAACTGTACAATTTTTGGTATTGTTTTTTACTGCTATTTTATGCATACAGACTTGACTTGTAAGTAAGTATTGTGTTCTTATGCGGTGTATTTTATGTTTTTCTTTCCTTCATCAATTCTTCAGAAACTCAGCTATAAGTGACGTTAAAGCTGCAGTGGCTTCTCAGACTGCTGGTTAATCCTGGCTCCTTAGAAGGGCTGCAGTTGTTTTGATGGTTATAGGGTCCTGAGGAAAGCATGCCAACTGAGGGGGAACACCGGTGTGAATTCACGTGTCCCGATTTGCAGATCAGAAGCACCAGGCTCGTTTGACCAGGAAAAAAAAAAAAAGAAAAAAATGTGGCATTCCATTGCATTTAAACATTGCCTGTGTCGGGTCCGGAAGAGTCTTTTGGAGTCTCTAGAACTCATGAAAATAATTACCTGCTTAAATAGCTGTGTTAAGGGTGGGAGGCAGGGGAACAGGTAACTACTTGCAGTTTCAACCAAGAACGCCACCCCAGCCAGAGATGACGAGCTCATGTCACCATCCCTTCCTGGCCAGATGGGGATAATGGAAAGAAACATACTGGAGAGGTGTAGAGTCGAACACGAAAGCATGGCCAGATGGGTTGACTTTGGAATGAAGTTGGCCACAGGAGTGGTGTTTTTTTTAAAAAAAAAAAAAAAAAAGATGACTGGAAAAAGAATGTCATCGTGCATTTTGTTAGATATTTATCCCACTTTTCCTCTAGCCAGAAATAAAAAGAAAATTTCTGGAGCCCCTTGAGCCATTCCCTATGAAGAGGAGCCAGGACAGCATGCCTGGTTCGAAGCCCAGCAGAAGTAGGAGGAAACTTGAAAAGCACCGGAAATGGAAGAAGAAAGAGACCACGGTTCCTTCCACAGCAAGTGCATCTGGCAACGCGAAGGCGGCCACAAAGGCGGGGGCTCTTTGCAGCAACCTAAACAGCGAACGTGGTGCTACACTGGGAGCAAAGGGATGGCTGGATACTGTGATCTGTGGAAAGTCACGTGATCGGAAGTGGTGTTTGGCCAATTGTGCGGACTTGGGTGTGTCCATGGTGGTCTTCTGCTCTTAGGTTGTAACCCAGGGAGGGCTGCAAAGTGAAGAAAGGATTCCTGGTGGCTGGGAGAGGGGATTGGGGGTGGGGGTGGGGGGTTTGTGGACAGAAACGTTATCGGGAAACTGTTAATATGTTCATTCCCATGGCCTCCCAGTCCGTGGAACTTTCCAGCTGAACGCTGCCAAAATAATAAGGCGGGATGGAAAACGTGAGCTCACGTGTTCATGTACAGGCATCTGAGCGTAAGCCGTAGAGGATCCTCAAAGTGTGATTGTTTCGCTGATGCCTAATGGGCAGTCCCAAAGCCCGGGCGCCTGCGTGGGCTGGCTTCAGACAAAGGCAATGTTTGAATGTATGAATCCCTTGCTCCGCCAGCCTGCCGACTGAGCTTTTCCGCCCCAGTCCTGAGCCTTTATGTGTTCAGAGCCACCGAGTCTGCGCTGGTGTTTCCCCTCACTTTGCATGTTCCCCCGACTATGGACTAGCAAGTAGATGTGTCCTGGCAAGACCCCCAGAACCACAGAATTGACTGTTTTCCTCACTGGCTCGCAGCTTTGAGCTGAAGGCATGTCTTAAAACAGTGCAACTCACTTCAAATGCTTTTTGCTTTTCATTTATTATTGCTTGTCACGCGATGTTCTTTGAAAGCTTGCTCATATATTATCTGTTCCATTTTTTTCCATTTTCCCTTTTTTTGCATGCCGTTCCTCCTGTTTCCTCCCTTCCTCCAATCCTCTGTTCCCGTCTGTAGACACGGCAGCGACGACAGAGCCCGCAGTTCACGGTTGGTATCACATTACTGTTTATCTACTTTCTCAGCGCTGCTGAGAGGCAAGGCAAGCCTGGGAAAAAGAGAAATGCAGTCTTCAAGGGAAATCGTATTTCGAGTAGACTGATCTCATACATAGACTGTAATTTTGAAGGCTTGGAAGGATGTCGAGTCTTGTCATTTCTGTTGTGAGTTCAGGAGCCCATGGTTGCCGTCTGGAGCGAGGCCAGTGACTGTCAGGCCAGGATGCAGGAGACCCGGCCACATGTGGCCCTTATGGGTAGAGCGCCACCAGACCCCCAAACACGAGGGATTTCAAAAATGAATATTGACCTAAAAATCATGGCCTTTGGATTAAAGAAAGGCCCAGTTGCTTTCTTCGTTTATAGGCTAGAGTCCCAGGTACATTTGGAAGAGGGGTCGTTCTTGACACTTAGTAGTTGAGGCTGTGAAGGACAGGTAAGGGCAGAAGGGTTGTCCTGTTTAAATTCACGCCACCGAGGGGGAGGTCATCGCTCTTCTCTTAATTATGTTCCCCATCATAGCTCCCTCTGCAAACCCGGGCCAGTTCACTCTTAATTTCCATGTGTGCGCGCAGGCTTATGCTAGCTAGCACTGGGCAGGAAGCCTCTCCAAGCCAGGAGGGACACCAGATGTAAATTTTAACAGCATTAAGTGGGACTGAAAAGATCATTTGTGTGTGGGTAGGCATCTCGTAGGCAAAATACTACAAAGTTGGTTAAGGTCGTAAACAAAAAGTGACTAAAAAAGAAAAAACAAAACAGCCATTGGGACATCCTTTTCTATTTCCTCTCTGACTTACCAGGTTGGAAGAAGCCCATTAACTTTTCTGTGTCTCTCCAATCAGGAAATTAGAATCATGTTTCAGCTGTATATGACTTCATTCCCTAACTCTAACCTTAGTGATATTGTGCTTGGAGAAAGGATGTTACAAATCAAGCTAAATTTTAATAATTGAGTTCAAGGGGATTTTTTGGTAAAGGGCCTATTGAAATCACTTAGCACATTGTACAGGGCTGGACTCCACCATTTAAGCGACAGGGGGTGATCAGCCAAGCCTTATAGCAAAACATTTCTTCCTAGCACAGACTGACTTCCTTAAAACAGACCTACATTTGAGGACTTGGCAATTGGAAATCCCTAAGTGAAACCCATCCTGTGTGAGCTATCCCCGAAGGTCAGGCCTTGATGCTTGGCCCTGTGCCCCCAATCCCCATTTGGACTTTCTGATGAGGAATTCCAAGAGAGCAAAATGAACTTGGGTGTGGAGCATTATTTTCGTCCCCACACCCCTCCCGCCTCACCTGGCCCTTTGCTGTCACCGGGCACAGAAGGAAAAGGTAAAAGGCCAAATACACTGGCAATCATGGGAAATCAATTAGGTATAAAACCTCCACTTTCTAAGGTAATGCCCCATAGTGCTTGCTACAGCTCAGGCACTGCACTCCATTAAGCTTAGCTATTTGTAGGTTTCATCATTAATTGAGCACTTCCTGACTTTTATCGATTAGTCGCAGAGCTTTAAGGCTATTTTAATGCCGTTCAAGAGATTTTGTTCTATTCTTTTTAAGATGCTTTAAGTTCTGAGCTTCCTATAATTGACTCCAGGGTCAAATGTAACCATAAGATTCCTGAATTCTGTGAGATCTTTGAAGAAATATTGATCATTTATCTCCTAAGACTCCAGAGTTCTATTTGCTAGGTCCCTTCGATAAAATCCATGTACTTACCTGACTCTGATGGATGTAAGTCTTGGAGTCGGCTGAGGTATTCCAAGTAGGAAATATGTTCCCTGATCTGAAAAATGAGAAGTTAACCTAGGGCCCCGTCGTGGGCCCCGTCGTGGTCTAGGACATGGTTTTTGGTCAGATCTTTCTTCCTGGAAAGAGAAAGTGACAGTGATCTCTCTTTTGTGGTGTAACGAAGAAGCACTTGGAATCAGGCTTTCTGGCATTCCTGGGGCAGAGAACAGAGAAGCAACCACTGCCTTATTAGTTGAGGGACAGCGATACACCGCCAGGATGTTGCTCACTGGCTGGCAGCCAAGAAATGTCAGGGAGGAAGAAAAAGAGTTCTCCCCTCCCCCCTCCCACACATCCACACACGCTATTCCTTACCAGCAGGAGGACAGAAGTGATAACCCAGGATGGTCCCCTATGTAATACACGTATAAACGCATTCTCCTAACTTGTCTGATACTCTCAGTGTCCTCACAAAGAGGTCCTACCGCCCACGGCAAACAGCTTTAATGAAAGCCAAAGGAGTATCTAGAATCTTCCTTGACAGAGGGGAAACAGTCTTCAGGTCAGTCGTCACGGTAGAAAAGGTGATAGGATACGGTGGAAACTATAAAGCAAGGGACCCTATCTCAACCAGATTGCCTTTGAGTAGATTATAGCTAAAACCCAGCTTCTTCAGTGCAGCAACCTTTTGACTAAGATTCACTTGAGAATAACCTTGAGATGTTCATGAGAGAGATCTGGGCCTAGAAAAATGGTGTGGTTGGAGAACTTGGCAACTCAAATGACAAGACACATTAGGTCAGCCTGTCGTGGCCACTTTATTGGTCTTAAAAGGATTCATTCTGGAGTTCCTTATATAGTTCTCCTTTCTTTTATAAAAATGAAAAAAATAATTTATAAAGAAAGCTTTCCCTTTGAAGACTCATTAAAATACTTTATTCAAGCTTGTGTTGCTAGAGTACGTAAGAAGTATACGAGTTGTTGATGTATGTTGGTCATTTGTTCTTACCAATATCTGATTGGAACAAGCATGTATTGGAAGGTTAGAAGTGCATGGGCATGACTCAAAATCAAATGGATTTTCTCCAAAAAGAAAACAAACAACAATCAGTCACAATGTGTTTTTCAGGATCTAATTGATGGTAGACGTAAAAGCGAGTGTAAGAATGGGATCTTTTAGACTAGGGTGACCGAAGGGATTCTCTTTGAATAAGGATCTTGAGCACTTGTGTTTTTGGAGCTCATCCTTAAGGCCTGGTCAGGAAGAATCCTGTGTCATGTGTGCATGTCGAGCAATGCAAAAACGCTCTGCCAAATCCTGGTACTACGTGGTCTGAAACTAATGGCAGAAATGCATGAGTGACTTAAAGCACGGATGGTGTCGTCCTTACTATGATTATTGACGTGTGGGTGCGCGTGATGGTTTTTGTTTGTTCAAATGTGGGCGCTTCTCTGTGTCTTGTGCCTTGTTCTTTCTCAGCCCTGTGTGTACCCTCTCCCCTCCCCCGCCCACCTCCCCTGTGTGAGGTTTGGGGTGACCGCATGCCCATGGTCTGGAATAGTGCTTGTGCTTTTGCCGCACTGTGGTCAGCTGGCTTCCTCTGGGTCGGAGCTTCTCCCTCCCTCCCCCCCCACTCCCCCTCCCACCCCCCCCTTCCCATTTTATGATTTTCCAGTCTACCTATCCTTTTGCTTTCCACCTCTTGATCTATCAGAGGCTGATGAGCTCATGAATTTACATATCCCAAATGAGTTTTTCAGTAGTCTTTAATTCAGTATATAATTCTGGTAAGACTCAAACTGGGAACCCCTGAAACAAGTTTTCACTCTCAGTTTTGGTGGCAGAATCTTTGGCCTGTGCTAGATACGCACTCACAGCCTAGTCCACAGCCCTCAGTCGCCACCCTCCACCCCACCCCCGCCCCCCGAAGCTCCCTTTCCCCGACTTACAAAATTTTATAAGTAGTGCAAGCCTTGCTAGAATCCTAAAAGCACATGAAATTCTTATCTTAACGTTCTGTTCAATTGCGGGCTCCTTCCGCAGCCCATCCAAAAGGCAAATAGCCAGCAGTGCGCATTATTACAACCGCTATGTCCGCCATCTGTGTATGAACCTCTCTGCACATCTCTCTGTATGAGTACACAACAGTGGCATTCAAAGGCTGTCATTCAGTCAAGGGACTCTGCAGACATTGTGTGTTCTACTCAAGAACAAAGCTAAAGAGGTTTACGAATGGCTGCAGGACCTGAAGATTGTGTTTCAGCCTTGATATGCCGTTTGGAAACAATGTGCTACTGTTTAACGGCGTGAACCAAATTTCTGCTCATGGGAAGAAGGGACAAACTCTCCACAAAAGCTGACAAAGCAGGAAGAACAGGATGACTGAGCTTTTAGATTAAAACTACCGGGGGCGTCTGAACTCTTATGGCTGGTGATGGAAGTAACAGTTTCCATAATATGGCCAAGTGATCAGATGTATGCCGCTTAGGTAAGAAAGAGACCATCGCCTACTTTTTCCTACTGGGAATGGTACTGGAGCCAGGGGGCTACGTTTTTGTTTCCTTTGAGGTTTTCTTTAATCGTTCTTTTATGACATTTTCTAAAAAAAAAAAAAAAATGAAACCCTAATGAACCAAACCCACAAACATTGAAATTTTGCTTGACCTTGACTTTATTTAACTATCTCTAGGATTTCTTGCTGTTTCTAATGTTTGAGGTTTTCCTTAGCTTGGTTTAAGATCGCCACCTCACACCACTTTTAGAAGCCAGCGACGTCTGTTGGAAAGGAGGGGTCACAACCTCAGAGGCACTGAGGAGGCCCAGGGGACGTGCAGCCCATCCTAGACCATGAACAAGCGCAACGCACGTCTACCGTGCACACCTGAAAGTATCATGCTCAGAATTAATTGCTAAAAAAAAAAAAAGTCCCACGTGGTCCAATAGTTAAACTTTTCACTTGTTTAACAAAGTTTAAAGAAGTTTAATGGATACATTTTAATTAGAAGTGACAAGAAGGGTCTTCAACAGATGGTATGGAAGTTTAAAGAGAAAAACCAAGAAGGGATTTCCCACGTATTGTTAAATGGTGACGTTTCCTTTTGGAAAACACCGTCTGCCTCATAAAGTGCATCTTTGTTTCTTTGAGAAAATAAGAGGTTGTATGAGTTTGAACATGAAAGAGAACTACCTCAGTCAAAGCAATTCTAGGAGGTAAATTTTGCTTGTCCTCCCTTGTACACTCAGTGCCTCAGTACACTCTTCCAATTATACTTATTCAAAAATTATCCAACCATGGCCAAGCACTGTAGACTCATAAAATACAACAGTAGCGCAAAAACAAATTTAACGCCACTAATCGAAATGGCTTCCCACTTTCCGATGTAATCTGAGCAGTAGATTCCAGGTGATTTGGTGTATTTTAAAATTTATGCCATTAAAAATGACGGTTTCATCTTTAATGAGGGATATATCAACTGTCCGTTGCTTTTTAATGGGAAACTTTGCATATCAGTGATACGTCATAAACGTATTTGTCTTTATTTTCTAAAATTAGCTTTCTAATGCCCTCCCCACGGAAGCAGGCATTCAGCAGTAAAGCCACCTACTTGAAACATCCTTGTTTAATATGGTTCAGTGGGTGCCAAGCACGTATGTAGAAAGCTTTGATATTCATTGGGCCACGTAGAAGTGAGGGATTAGCCTTCTGAGAACTGCAAATTCATAATTAACTACAGAGAAGTACTTTATGTTGCCCATTTATAACAATTATTCAAATAATTGTATTCATCAGTCTTTATACAATGGATAAAGCCAATTAGAAATAGGAACACTTTCGGCCAATCAGATTTCAGGACACACGGAAAGCATCCCTACTCAGTTGCCTCTATAATTGATTGCCTTACTCACTACTTTCCCTTTTGTTGCCTAAATCTATAGTTTGGGAACATCCGGGGACTCAAACGCACCCATTTCTAATTGGCACCTGCCCTTGAATATTGGCACCCAAGGTTCACAATGGAAATTCTTCCTCCAAGAGCTGACACGATGGCTTCCTTTCACACCACCAGCCTGGCTATCAATATTCACTTGGCTTCTTTATAAAACGACTTACAAAACCCAAGCTTTTATTGACCATTTCTACATGATTATTTCTGTTACTTTGGGTTTTTTGTTTTTTAGTTTTTTTTTTTTTTAAACTAGTGCGATCAGTTTGACATTGCTTGTTTCCAGAGCATTTGTTTCATGCTCTGGTTGGTAGTTCACTGAGCATTACTCCTACATCATTCATTCAGCAAATGCTTGCTGAGACTATACTCCGTGCTTGGCTATAGAGAAGGGAAGGATGAAAACTAAAGACCCATCCCTCTCCCCAAAGTCCTTGTGGTTTCATAGGCCCACAAATACTCTTCCAAAGTGACAAATCCCATTAGAGAAGCGTTCGCAAATTGTGCAAATTAGAGGACCCAGAGCCATCAGGCTGGACTTTGAGCAGAATGTCAAGGAACAATGAATGGAGGCCTTCTTAGATTGTCTCATATCTTGTGGTGGCTCATGATCTTCCTGAAAGGAGCAAGTAAAGCATGAGGAAGTGGAATCCCACCCCTAGCCAAGCCTCCCATTGTTTATCTACCTCCGACTCCCCCTCCTTTGATTCAGATCAGAGCTAGCTGAGAGCTGGCCCAGCTGGCCAACGTTGCTGGTGGCTCCGTGTGGACCGTGCAAGCCCTCCCCCCCAGATTAGCTCCTGGCCTAACTGCTTTCTCAGCTTTGAGGGTTTCATTTTTCAGGCATACCACTGATTTTTTTTTAAATTCTCCTTTTTAAAAAGTCATTTTGCGAATCAGATTTTCTGATGAAGACATAACCTGCAATCTGTAGTTAGCAGATGCTGTACCATTTTGAAATAAGTGATCCAAGATCGTCATAAATTGATAATGAAATGTATTTGTCAGTATTGGCAAAGGATTTCAATTTACGGGAAAATGTGAAATAAAACTTACATACAGCAGTATGTAACCTCTAACTGTATTTGTATTCAAGGGCCATGTCAGAGCATTGACGGTTAACAATCAGGCTTTATTTTTTTTTTTCTTTTTGCATGCTGTTATGAATGAGTGATTTTAAACATTCACCTTCATGTTTCATGTGCTTTGAAAGCGGAGACTGAGGAATCTTTCTGCCTTGATTGTGTATCAATAACAAAATGAAATGATTGGAGAAATGTACTTATGGATTAATGCATTCAAGCTATCCAAAAAAGAGAGAGATAGCAAGAGATTTGGCTCATGTTTTTTTTTTTTTTAAGAAATTCATCCTCAGTTCTGAAGTGTTTTGTTTATGTCCCTTGAGGAATGAAAAGAAAAACGATTTGTTTTTACTTGTAAGGCCTTACTCAGTTGCCCAATTCCGCAGAAGAACTGGACAGTGAGGACCTCTCAGGTAAGGGCTAGTCATTAGGTAAGGCACTGCGGTGTCCAACCTGTGCGTGCTCTGTCCACCTCTACAAAATGGCCTTTGGTTTCCCGGGCAGTTAATTAGCAAATGTGGATTTTGAGATAAAAGGAAAACAAATTTTTTTCTTCCTCCTCGCCCCCTTCTTTTTCCGGTGCTAGTGGCATGTATATTTCCGACTGGGACTGAGGGGGTCCGTGCAAGGGAGGTCAGCTCATCGTTGGATTGTACGAAAGCCACTGTTTTCCGTGGTGTAAAATGCTTTCTATGCTCTGGCTGTATAACGGTTCGAGAGAAATGTTTTGCATTCAAAGCAGTTTAAAGATGTTGGATTATGAGAGAAGATCTTCCTTTTAAAAAGAAAAAAATTCCTATTGATTATGAGAGAAGATCTTCCTTTTAAAAAGAAAAAAAATTCCTATTGACCATCTACTTCTGTAGAATAGACTAGAAAAGCCACGTCATAGTTATCTTAGAGGCGGGGTGGGGAGGGGAGGGGGCAGGAAGGAAGAGGGGGGCCATTGTTTTGTCACACACCATGATGTAAACTAATTATCCACCTCAGACCTTTTTCACAGCACACTGAGCTCTTGCAAAAGTAGGTTTCATGCTTGATTCCAGGATTTAGGTGTTACTAATCCAGAATAAGAAGCATATCCTAAAAGGGGGCGGGGGGCGGGAGGAGATTCAAAATGGTCAGAGCTGAACAGTTACATGAGCTGCCATGATGCTCTGGGGCTTCCCTGCCAACCAGCTACAGCCCCTTCAACATTTCAGTCGGTTAATTCCTAATAAATCAATAAGGAAGCCCCCTTCCTCCTCATCACTGTGATGGAGGCACCATGGCGTAGGGCTGCGGATGCTGACTCCAGCCTTTGGAAGGAAGGGGTCCATATTGCCCCTTGTTGAACAGACTTCACTTCCGCTCCCTTGAATAGTTAATTGTGAGGTGATGGTCCCTGACTGCGGGTTTCACCCAGCGAGAAAATCAGAGCCACCTAGCCTTTCCAAGTGCAGATTTTTCGCCTCTCAGGACCTTCCGTCAAACCTAGAAAACAGGGCGGGTGCCTTTATTTTTCGACGTAGCATGTCCCAGCTTGAGCCTAGCTGTCAGATTTTCCCACCGAGTGGAAGCTCCGAGAGGCCGTGCTGGGTTTGTTCACTGCCGCATGCCTGTCGTGTAGCAGGTACTCGATTGATACTTGTTGGATGAGTAAGTTCCAAATCCTAGTGAATTCAGATAAATAACTAGAAGATTAGAGAGACAGCCAGCCCATCAAGGGAGGGCTTCATTTTTGCCTCTTTCGGGTGGGGTGGTTAGAGAAATTGCAAAAAACATTAGCCTGCTTAAAAGAAGAGATAAGTCCTGCTCCTTGCCTGGAATGTAATGCTGCCTGTAAGCAGTCTGCTCTCGGGTCGTGTCCCGACCCTAAAGAACACAGCTGACGCCACGGCCCTGGCAAGGGGAACCTTCTCAAGGATCCCAAGAAAGGACTGAGTCCTCACGGGCCTGACCCCACTTGGCGTCGTTGTCACCTGAGGGTCACTGAGATAGGCAAAGGGAATTTTTCTCTCCTCCTTAGGCAAGTAGGACCGTGTCAGCCATCCACCCCTTCCGCAAGCATCATCAATTAATTAATTAATTAAGGAAGCGCTCCGGGTCTCTCAGCCCTGCACCAAGTCCGATGCGGTCTTGCTGCAGTTCTATCCATCACGCCCGAGTCAGGAGCAGTAAACCAACAACTGTTTGTGCTCCTAATAATTCGGTTAAATGAATAATTATGTCGTTCCCCCACCCCCACCCCCTCCAGGAACGCTGCAGTCCTGGGTTGCTCGGGAGCCATAAGTCATGTAGAACACTGATGATCTATCAGGCCGGGCTTGGGCTGCCTTTGCATCTGGTTTGATGAACTAATCAAAAACTGATTAGCACCTTTGTTCAAAGGGGATGCTGATTAATCAATTACTATTGATTGTGAGCTTGGCTTCCCTCAGCAGCAGAGAGACATCCAAAGGGGGAGAAAAAAAAAAACAACCAATAAAAATTGAGCAGCTGTCATAGTGTTTAAATTTATTAAAACAAAATACATTATTTTTTATGAAGCTGTCTTGAAATGGGTCACTGAAGGGGAGCATATTGATTGAGAAAGGATGAACTTCTCAAATTTCTGTAGCCTAGAGACTGAATTCAATTATAATACAAGACAAACAGGTTAACACCCGTCTTAAGCAGTCCATCAATAAATTAGAGTAGGTGTTGCGCATTTAATGCTAAACTGTGGTAATGAATAATATTACCATCCATTCCCTTTTCCATCTGGGTGGAAATTTCAGCCTTTCCTTATTACGGATAGATGCTAGATCCTGCATTTCCTTAGAAATAGCGAACGTCTCTCCTCTGCCCACTCCCCCCATTCACCACCACTACCTGAGCTAATGACAGTTTCATAAGCAACATATGGCACTCCGTCCTCACCCAGCAAAGCAAGTTGCCCAGCTGATCCTCCTCTTTAATCTGCATTAAAAAATTATGCATGTGTGTAGTTCGGTGATTTAATAATTGGCAGACCTGGGGAGCTCCTTCAGTCCTACTTTGAACCCTTTCATTTACTTTTTTGGGTGTTAACGTTATTGACGATGGGCCCATAAGAGTTTCGAATTGTTTTATCAATTACATCTGCTGTTTCCTGGTGACAGCTGGTGGTTATCGCCACCCGTGTGGAATAGAATAGCTTTAAGCATATTTATCCTTCGATTTTATTTTAAAACTTTTTAAAAAATGTCTGCACCGCCTCCCTCCTTTCAGCAATGGAAGGGTCTTTGGGGACTGTTCAGCAGAGCGCCTTGGTAAATACACATTGTGCCGGAGAATGGCCCTCGGGCACTATCAGAGCAGTCCATCAGTCTTCTGCTTTTGAAGCGGAGGCACCGACGAGAAATTCCAGAGCTGTCATGCTTCCCCCAAACATGTTTTCAGCTCTTGCCCTACAAATGAGAAAGCAATCTAGAAAAATCCCACACCTCCCTCACAATCTGTAGAAGAGTATGGGCCGAGGGCAAACCCTAAATGGCTCTGATAATCCATGCCAGGCATGATAGAAGATTCTGGGTGGGCCAGCTGGTGTCCCCTGAATGATTTCTGAAGGAGACAGGGGCTCACAATACAGTCTAAATGTAGATAATAGAAGCACATCAAGCCCTTTGGATCCCGATGGTCAGCTCTGGGGTGGGGGGCGGGCTCTGTGACCATCTGGTCCTTGTGAAGGTCCTCAGAGTCGGCTGAACTTGCTTGAAATGTGTGTGGAAAAACTCAATAGACAGAACCTTGAGGGTGGGGGGCAGTCTTCCTTGCCCCCACTGACTAAGCAATAACGATGATAAAGAAAAACCAGCTGGGCTGTGTAGACAAATTCTAAGTGCGGCTTATAAATCAAGTGTAGTGGTATTTAGCTTGTATACAGTTCTTTTCAGCTTAGAAAAGTCTTTCACAGATGATCTCATTTGCTCTTTGCTGGGCACCGCTGTTGGAGCTCCTGTATGTGCTAGACCCTGGGCCGGGCACCAGGCATGCAGCGGTGAGCAACACCGACCAGGAGCGCTGTGGCGATCACACTGCAGGCCCCCGCGCTCATAGCTACTTTCTAGTGGGGCAGCCAGGCTCACTCATAGCTACTTTCTAGTGGGGCAGCCAGGCTCACGACAACGAGATAATGACGGACAGTGACAAATGTTGTAGAAAAAATTAAAGCGGGTAGAGTAAACAGGAGTGACTGGGACCAGAAAGAGGCAGAGGCCAGTTTAGAGCAAAACCTCCCCACAGAAGGCCACTGGGACAGGGCAAGGGAGCCAACACCTGGGAGCATTTTCTTGAGCGGGGAAAAAAAGAAAGCTGGGGCTCCCCAGGTTGAATGATTTACTCAAGAGGCAGAGGCAGAATTTGAACATGCGGGCCTTCGGACCTCTGCAGGAAACAGAGACTAATTTAAGGGTGGTTCTCCCTCCACCGTGAACTCCACGCTTCCTCTGTTCTGGGGTCTTCTCAGGAATCCTTTTCCTCTTGGACCCCTTCCAACTCAGTGTGTGCATCCAGGGAATGAGGAGGGGAAAGTGAGCCTCTCCGGAGCCCATCAGGGGTAGAACCACGTGCTGAGTGACCTGGAAAGATCTCTTCCGGCATCAACTCAAGTTTTTTCTCCTTCGAAGAAGGCCATTGCCTCAGATGATTTCGGTGCCATTGTCCAACGCTGTCCGAAATTCTGGGATCAGTTGCCCACTGAGATGGTCCTATAGGCCGTGGGAAAGTTTGGGGTCACGAAGTTTAAAACGTGTAGATTTCCTGATTTTAAAATTCTGTTGAACACAAGGCAGTAGACGGAAGATCGCCTCGGGTCTGTGGCAGCTTGGCCGCAGCGCTCCCAGGATGGGAGTTTGAAGGTCATTGAATTGCTGATCTTCCCATAATCCAACATGCTACTGTTTCCCTCGTGGGGAGGAAGGAGGCCATCAAACAGGAACGTTTCCTCCCAACTAGTGAGGCACCAGGCTCTGCCACAAAATGTGAATTCCAGTTCCACAGGTTGGACACTGCCTTGGGGTGATTTCACCATATTCATTAATCCATCCTCCTCACACCCCCAAATGCCTGAGGTCCACAGGAGCATCTTTCTCCAGAAAGAGATTCTAGTGGGAAATGGATGTTTGGAAATACTTTATGACTCTGTCCTCTTTCTCAGCTATACACTCTTTGAAGGAAAACTCTGGGTCCGTCCTCCCGTGCCTTCCTGTTGCTTCCAATGGGAAAGGCCCTCTCGCTTTGAAGTCCTTATTATGAGTGGAGTGGACTCCTGAGTGTGCCTCCTGGCCTCTGGGGACACTGAGTGTTTGGGAGGACCCCGTCGGGCTCATTAAGGCATTTCTGCTGTTGGGTAAAATAACTAAATCAAGTTATGGGAGAAAAATCAACATAAAAAATATTTGTTCTCAGTATTTAGCTGACAATAAATACTTCCAGTCCTCGGGCTCAGATGGGACACCTGAGTCATGACCTGGCCCAGGTGGCCTTCAACCTTGACCCCACAGGGCAGCTGGGCCATCCATCAGCCCGGGTGCCCTTCTGCAGAAATGGAAAAGGGCCTGGCGACTTCAACTCAGCGAGGGTTTATGGCCATCTCAAGGTCCGAGAGCAGTGCCGAGCGTACATTTGCGTGTCCGTGCAGCCCTTACCCCCAGAGAGCTGATGAGTATTGGCCTGGCATCCATAATATTAAAAACCTGGAAGAAAGCCCCCCTCAGGCTCTCCTATTGTAGATTTAACTGTGACAGACGCTTACTGAGTGCCCATGATATGCCAAGCCCTGGCCCAGAGAGGCACTCTCCCATTCCGCATGCTGGCCTCGCAGAAAAGACCCGGTGAGGGGATGGCTGTGCTCTGTGGCTCCGAGTGGCTGATCCCCCCCGCCTGCAGTCACAGAGCAGAGAAACAAAGCCCTGTTTGACCCCAGATCCGACCACTCTCCCGTGGGCCATGCGGGCAAGGAGATCTAACTCTTCTTCGCCTCCCGTCTGGGCCCGTGTCTGGAGGCACATCTGTAGGCAGTGACCACCTGCAAGAGTCTGGGTCCTCATCCCTGAGCAGTGACCATGTACAGTCCGAAGCCTGCGTGCAGAACTTCTCATTTTAAATGAATGCGTACCGAGCTCTCAGTGGCGGGAGGAGGATGCTGACTGCAGTATTCCTTTAAGTAAGCTTAACGTGGTTCCTTTGAAATGCTCCGGAGCCGCAGTTAACATTGCTAGAATTCAGTGCGGCTGAAGGGTAGTGCTGGCTGCCCGAGATGCTCTCTGGGAGCGTCGGGATTTTCCTGCCTTGCCTTTATTCCTTCCTTTCTCCCTTCTAAGACGGCAGAACAGAAAGGTTATGTTACGTAGAGGCTAGTGTGCTCCGATATATATTAACATCTTAATGGGAAAGCTGTGCATGTACTGTATACATTTACTGCTCTCTGACAAGAGAGAATTAAATGTCAGAAGGATTTGTAGCATCTATAATTGAATTGGTGCTGAGAAAAGCAAATCTTAAGGAAGAATAACATATTAGGATTAGCAAATAATGTGGCATTTTGTCAGTGCATGTCATTCAGTGTGTTCCCCTCCGGTAATAAAGTTGTGGTCTTTAAAACGCACACTTATTTGTGTTGCCACGCTGGGAGCTGCGGTAGGGGGATGGGAATGCGGAGCTACAGTTTTCAGGTGGTGCCACTTTTTGTTTGTTTGTTTTGTTTCGTTTTGTTTTGTCTTCGAGGTCAGATTTTGGTTTTGCCTCCGATTTCGAAATCCCCACCAGCAGGCTTTTGCTTTCTCCCTCGCGAGAAGTAGCAAATGACATCATTAAGCGTCCTCTAAGACAGACCGATCCCTACGGTCCTAGGAAGCTGGAGGCAGCATTTCCATTAGAAACAGGGATGCTGAGAGTTTTTTAATTAAACGGACTTGTCCGGCAAGCCCTCAGCCCAGGACAAAGCCTCAAACCAAACCAAGGGACAGAACTGTTGCAAAAAGTCAAGAGCCTCCACTCTTTTCCAGCTGTTCGTCGGCTGCGGAAACGGCAGAAGGGTTGAGCGTAGGAATTGCTCAAGACAGGGAAGCAGACCAGTAGCATTAGGGCCCCCACCATGTTTTAAATACTAATTTCTAAGGTGAGACCTGAGGTGGTCTGTGGCCTAGGGGAAAAAGAAACAGATGGGTTTAAGAGGAGCCCCAGCTCTCCTGGAGGACGTAGATAGCCTGAGCCAGGGATTTTCGGAAATGGGAAGGTAAGCCAACACGGGGTGGCCGTCGTGCCCTCTGCCGTACGTTTGCTCTGTGCATTTATGTTTTAACCGGGTCACACCTCAGCTCCTCAGAGGTCGGGAACTTGGTGTCCTTTTGGCAAAAAGCCCAGCCCGGGCTGCACGGTGGGCAGGCCACGGTGGCCGTGAGCCTTCTGCCCGGTGACGTCCTCTGCCAGAGTCCCTCTCTGCCAGGAGCTGGTCCGGGACGCACGAGCCGTGAATCCCTGCCGCTGGCAGCCGAGCCTTCTCGGCTGATCACACATCCACGATGAAGGCATTCCCCCGGCGGTTTCTGTGAGGCGCCCCGTGCCAGGGGGTGAAGTGGTGGCCCCACTTCGTCCCACCAGGACGGTTCTGGCCAGTCGTCTGAGGAGGGAAAGCGAGTGGAGAGGAAGGAGTCCCCTGGAGGTGGGGGAAGGAGCCTGAACTTGGCCTAGCAATCACTTTTCTTGGCAGGTCCTCGGGAACCCCTGCCTTTAGAACTGGCCCCTTGATGTTGCGTGTTGAGGAACGGAGAGAGCCGGGTCACCTGGCCCAAGGTGAAGAGGACCGAGCAGCTGGGGGCTGCCCTCTTGGGAGTCCCTTTGAAATGTTTTTGTCCTTGCGGTTTCTAAGATGCTGATGCGAGCCCAGGGTGGTGGGAGCTCGGGCCCAGACGGTAGTCGCCAACTTAACATTCTGCGCGCAGCTCGGAAACTCTCACCTGGAGCCCAGTTGTCCCAGCTTTTTGCCCAAAGAAAAGCCAACTCGCGAATACTAAACAGCTCATGATTGATCTGTCCTTAAAGATACGCATGTCACACTTAGAGCCTCGGACAGGGCTGCAAGAGGGGACGGTCCAGGCAGGCAGGCCTGTGCCACCACCGGGAGCCAGCACGGACCCTCTTCCCAGTGCCCACAGAGCGCCCCGGAAAGCCAGAACGATGGCACGACCAAGCCAGAGGTACTCAACGTCGCACGTGGAGGGATTGGGGGTGACTCTCGTCACTCCACCCAAACGTGCTTAGGTCAAGGCTGGGATAACCTTGATGCCGGCAGCACACACTAAGGAGAAACAGGGCATTTCCTCCACAGGATAATAGGGCCCAGCTTAGTCCCAGAAGTGGGAACACTCTTAGGGACACCTGTTACTTCGTTTCTTAAAAGCACAAGAATACAAGACTTTCTGAACCCAAGAGCTCTTTACTCGCCTAAGGACCAGGCGTGTTTCTTTTTTTTTTTTTTTTAATTTATTTGACAGACAGAGATCATAAGCAGGTGGAGAGGCAGACAGAGAGAGGGGAAGGGAAGCAGGCTCCCTGCCGAGCAGAGAGCCCGATGCGGGGCTCGATCCCAAGACCCTGAGATCATGACCTGAGCCAAAGGCAGAGGCTTTAACCCACTGAGCCACCCAGGCGCCCAGGACCAGGCGTGTTTCTAAGTGCTTTCCTCGCCCACGTGTCCTTTCAGGGTAGAAGCCAAGGGCAGCTGTGGAGTCTGGCTCTTTGGTTTCCTTCTCTGCCTGATTCAGAAAAGGGGAGGATACCTCCCCAGGGACGTTGGTGGCACCTCAAAGTGGAAAGGTCTGCACCCTAAGAGGAGCAGGATCTTTGGATGATGGTGAAAGTTACTTTCTTAATACACTGGCCGGAGCTCTCCCTTGGGGAGCAGAACAGGAAAGGCCGGGCCGCTGCGGGACTTGTCAGAGCCACGCTCCTCCCGCAGCCTCCAGCCACTTGCCCGCTGCCTCGTGGTGTACAGTCGTGCTGCTGCTCCTCGCCCTGAGCGAGGCCCCAGCCCACAGGTGCAGGCCCTTCTGCCCTCATAGTAACCAGCTTTCACCCTGATCCCCTCCCACCGGAGGCCAATCGAGAGCGCTCTGCAAACTCTCCCAACAACCCACACGTGGAAACGAGGGAGGAGTGAGCTGAGGCAGGAAAGCACGTTGCTCTTCACAGAGGACGGTGAACCCGGGCTGGGGTGCAGAGAAGTGGTGAGGGGCTCACAGACGGCCGTGTTCCCTATAAAGGAAACCTCAGTTGCTTTCTGCGTCCCTCTGCGGTAATTGAAGGCAGGAAAAATGTCTGGGTGATTAACGGGTGGCAGTAAACTTTCTTATCAAGTGAGTATCACGAGATAGTGGGAGAGATTACCCTTCCGAATAAGTATCTGTAAAATATGTACGTCCTTTAGGGCGGGGAAGGTCACTAGAACCCAGGTACTGAATGTGGGCAAAGTGCGGGGGCGACTAGGCAGCACTGACCCCATTGAGCCCAAAGTTCATCTGGAGCAAAGATCCAACGAAGAGTTTGGGCTAAGGAAATTAATCCCGCAGATACGCAGCCTGTGAGGTGTTTTGTGGGTCACAGCTTCTCTGTCTCTGGCTTTCTCGGGCTTCTAGAATGTTCCTGTGCCTAGGCATGGAGGAGGCAGTCTTTGAACAGCGGCCATGAGACAGGTTATTTAGGTCTGTGCCTGGAACCGGGACGGCCTCTCAAAGTTTCTCTCTGCTCTCAGTCTCCCCAGGCCGCTCTCAGCTCCCGCCCCTCACTTTCCCCTCTCCTCCGTGGCTAGTATGGCTGTTTTCCCCACCCCAGCCTAAGACCCAGGGAGTCGGTTGAAAGACTCCTATTTTTTCAACAGGTCCGCACCTCATGGCAGTTGGAGATGAGTTTATTTTCATTCCCACAAGATCCCCCATTTTGACAGCTCCCTAAGGAAAACAACTTTGTGGCTTTTCTGTTGCTCCCTCTTCCCACCAGCGATGCTGACTCTGTGCAGTTGGGCGAGAGTCTCCGGGGTGTGAATTGGTCTCCTCGGACAGATACCCAGTGTTGAGGGCCCCCCACCCCAGAGGGAGCGCCCCCCTCCCACAAGCTGTGTTGTCTCTAAAAGAAGAAGTTTCCACGGCAGAGTTCTGCCCCGACGAGATGACTTTCAAGACACAGAGGCTGTTGCCTCCTCAGTAGGCAACACTTTTGGCCGAGGAGGGCGATTCGTCTCCACCACGTTTCAAGTCGAGCTTATTAGACAGGTTGCTGGAGGGGCTCGCACATCACGGAGCGGGCTAATTGGCTGCAGTGCACTCTGCCTCCAACCCATCTTCCTTCTCCAATTAAACTCCCATCATCCTGTTGTCCTGGGCGACCTGCTGCTGCCTCCGATCTGGCATTTCTGTTCGGGTTGGGATTTTTGGGCTTTTTTGGTCCTCGGAAACATAACTTAATGAAACACTTTAAATACTTCGTTTTTTTTTAATTTAAACTCTTTTAATTAAAGCACTTTTCGTGGAACCCTCGGTCACGAGTTCTTTCCCCACATCCTTCAGTACTTAATCTCAGAGCAGAATTGGAAATATCGATAGAAAGTGTAAATCACGCCCTCCTGCTGAAAGCGTTGTATCAGGTTTCGGCTCAAAAGAGCACCATTACCTTTAGCTGTCACGGATCTGTACACTTGATCGATAAACTTCAAATATTATTAGAGGTGGAGGCTTCAGAGATTTGCTCTGTTCTTTGGAGAGAGACAGAGATAAATCTTTCTTAAAAATTGACTTGAATTTGCACTCTCCGTCTTCCTGGTGAAATGCATTTCTCTCAGGCGTCCAGCAACTGCAAGGGGGACAGATTTATAGGGCCATGTGCTTCTTGTACTGAAAGATTTAAATGGTAAATCCTTCACATATGACTTCACAAATCATGTAAAGTTAAAAGATTTTTACCGTTTCTGTTGCTGCTGTGCTTAAATTGTAAGGTACAGCTAGTAAATCATTTTAATGGAGGTGTCGTACTTGACTCAATAAAAAAAAAGACAATGGTTTAGCTTCCACTCCAAAATGTTAATGTATTAATCAACGGGAGAATAATTGTTTTTTACTACATTATAAATCTCGGGTGCCATTAGGACTTCAGCAAGGGGTGATGTAGCCACATTCCTAAATTAAAATTGTTTACACTGCCATACATCCATTCCGCATCGCCATAGCTCATTCTGGGTTCATTTTGGAGTTGTTCCCCAGCCAAACGTGTCGTTCCTCCATCGGAAGAAGACGCCCTGAGGGAGTGATGCTTATAAAGGAAAATTAATTGCCTCGTGAAGTGTTAAATAAATAAAAGGAAACCCGTCTGTGGCAATGGACAATTATTCCTTGCTGTCTGTTTTTTGAAATAGGTGTTTAGGCTTTCGAAGGAGGCTTACTCCCTCGTACATCCTGAATGTAGCGAGCACGTCACCTGTCTTTAGTTTTATAAACCTTGTTTTATCTCGAGACGGCTGTGGCTTGTGAGCTCCTTTCCCTATGCACGTGCCTGGCGGGGAAGAAGTCTCTGGGCAGCTACCGAAAGCTCCCTCGCCTCCCCTCCAGGGCCCGAAGGCGCCATCCCCAGTGCCCTTGAGTAGCTAGGTGGGGCCTCCTTGTTGGGATCTGCAGCAGGACACAGACGGAGGGAGCGCTAAGACCAGGCCAGCACCGGACAGACCGTTTCTTCTCTCCCTGGTCCCTTAGTGCTCCTCCGCTGCGTATCACAAAATTGCCTTGCGGGGAGAACAGATCGGTCCGGCACTGGACAGGTCGGTGTGTTCCCTCGGTGTAACCGGATCCACCTGGCTTGTCGCTCTGACTCCTCCATTAGAAAAGAAGGTGACCTCCGATCGGGAGGCAGTGTGGCCAGGGCTGCTGGTGTCTCGCGACGAGCTCTACAGCCCTGTTCCTTTTCTGATTCTGACAGATTCTCGAGCGGGCGAGGAGGGCGCCATCCGAGCGGTGGATCACGCCGTGATTGGCGGTGTCGTGGCCGTGGTCGTGTTCGCCATGCTGTGTTTGCTCATCATTCTGGGCCGCTATTTTGCCAGACATAAAGGTAAGCAAGGTGCTCTGGCAGGCAGGAGGTCTCCCGCCACCACCGCCCCTGCATCTGGGGACTGGACAAGGTTTTCTTCCATGGGAGGTTTCGATTATGTGGTCACACAGCCTTGTCGAGGTTTCCCGAAACTGGGAGAGAAAAAAAAAAACCAGAAATCTTAGCAGCTGCTGATGAGGACTCCGAGGGTTGATGAGCACTTCTTGATTTGGATTTTCTCTAAAAGCTTTCTAGATGTGTGATTCTGCACTCCGTAATTGGGCCTGGAGCAAAAATTGTAAAAATAGGGGCCGGGGTGTGAGAGGTGGGGCGTGAACCCCAAAGCGATCGACATGGGAAGAACGTGCCCGTACCCTCTGCTGCTTTTTGGGAAGCAGGTGGACACGCAGAGCTGCCTGGTCCCAAGCTCCGGGGAGGATGGTCACAGCGGCTAGAATACTTCCTTGCTTCGATGTGCTTTAAAAGCCACATAAATATGTATTTTTTTTTAAATTATCAGTGCAATTGATTTAAATTGCCATTAATCATCACACTTATCAACTGTGCAGCCTGGATGGGCAATCATCTTTTCCAACGCTCCTCCTCTGTGCCCCATGCTGCTCCGGTCCTCTTCCCCTGCTCTTGGTAATTTATTCTCCCTCTCTTTGTCGGCCCTTGTCTCTCTCCGATGTTTTTCTCCAGCTCTGTTCAGTGAGCTTGTGGGGTTTTCCTATAGCATTAACCGCAGCCGCTTGCATACCACTGGATCATAGAAGTGGGGTTTGGGGAAGGCCCCCTGAGCCCAGCAATGGAGGCCCAAGGTACTTGAAACCACCTTGAGCACCCGCAGTGCCCGTCTCTGTGGGGACCATTTGGGAATCCTCTGCCCTGCCCCGCTGAGCCGAGAACGCCCAGCCTCTTGGCTTGATAGAGCTTGGGAGGGGGGGCCAGAGAGCAGGGCCGAGTCGAGTCGGCAGCTGTGGAGAACGAGGGGCCAGAGGAAAGAAAGGGACAGGAGGGGGACACTTGACCGCCCGCCTGCTCAGATTTGTCACGGACGAAAACCTGAAAATACCACCACTGTATCAGCCTTTTTTTCTCTCCTTAAGAATCTTCAAGAATATACTGTATCACGGGAGGAGGGCTGTTGGGTTATGGTAGGCAGGGTGAGCGCTACCTAGATGTCCTGCTGAGGGGCAGCCCTCGTCTCTCTCCGTAAACTCTCCCGTAAACGGTTGGGACCTGCCGATGAGAGTGTCTCCCCCTTGGAGCATCCTGTGTGTCGTCATTCTCCAGTGGCTGTGTCAATTAGCGAATCCATGAATCCGGGTCCGGGCTAGAGTCACACCTCGAGCGAGACTCGCTTGTCCCTTAAGACAGACCCCCAAGTCTTGACCCCAAGGGTTACCATAACCATCTGCTTCTCGATCGGGAACCCCACGCCGAAGCGGGAGGCAGAAGACGGTCAGACGTGCCCGTGCGGGCCCCCGCTGACGCACAAGGCAGCCAGGGCTCCCACAGACAGGAGGTGGGAGGGGCAGATAAACAAGCTGAGGCGACAGCAGAACATCATCAGGGCCCTAATTCATTAATTGGCTAATTGCTCTTCCTTGCTTTGGTCTTTAACCATGTGCGCGCACATCTCTGGTCATTGGTCCTGGCGTTGACTGTTCACACGTCAGTCAGCAACTCTCCAGCTTTCTGCATTTTTAGCTCCCACTCACGTCTTCTTCTGCCGACACCCTCTGGTCATAATCACTGCTCTAATGTCTCATTTGCTGAATTATATCGCAGCGGTTCAGTTGGAGTGGTGCCTTTGGAACCCCCGGATGCCCATTTGTCTCACCCACCTCGCTCTCTCCTTCCAATTGTTTTTTCCCCTCTGCTGCCTGCACACCACTTCGGCTGATGATGGCCATAAAGCAAGTTGCCATCTCTGTACCACTTTGCACAGAGGCCATCAGACAGTCACGGTGATTTACCCCTTCATCTTTCAGGTACATACTTCACTCATGAAGCCAAAGGAGCCGATGACGCAGCAGACGCAGACACAGCTATAATCAATGCAGAAGGAGGACAGAACAACTCCGAAGAAAAGAAAGAGTACTTCATCTAGATCAGCCTTTTTGTTTCAATGAGGTGTCCAACTGGCCCTATTTAGATGATAAAGAGACAGTGATGTTGGAACTTGCGAGAAATTCGTGTGTTTTTTTATGAATGGGTGGAAAGGTGTGAGACTGGGAAGGCTTGGGATTTGCTGTAAAAAAAAAAAAATGTTCTTTGAAAGTACACTCTGCTGTGACACCTCTTTTTTTTGTTGTTGGTTGGTTGGGTTTTTTTGTGTTGTTATTGTTTTTCTTTTTTTGTTTGTTTGTTTTTAAGTTTTATTTTCTCCTACCAAGTCAAACTTGGATGCTTGGCTTTCGTTTGAGTAGACTGCAGAAATTCTGTGCCTTGTTTTTTGTTTGTTCGTTGCGTTCCTTTTTTTTTTTTTTTTCCTCTTTTTCCTTTGTGTGCATTTATTTTTCCCCAAAAAAATTTTGGATTTTTTTTTTTTTCCAAAATCTCCCATTTTGGAATTTGCCTGCTGGGATTCCTTCGAATCTTTTTTTTTCCCCTGAATTTGTTGTTGTTTTTGCTTCTTTTGTTGTTGTTATTTTTTGAAGAAACTGCTTTCTGTTCAAAGTTCAGTTCCATAAAAGGAGAACCAGCACAGTTTAGATTTCATAGTTCAGAATTTAGTGTGTCCATAATGCATTCTTCTCTGTTGTCGTAAAGATTTGGGTGAACAATGAGGACTCTTTGCTGCTACCCATGTTTCAAATACGTAGAGCAGTGAAGACTAGAAACTTAGACTGTGATTCAGAAAATGTTCTGTTTGCTGTGGAACTACATTACTGTACAAGGTTATCTGCAAGTGAGGTGTGTCACAATGAGATTGAATCTGTCTTTAATTCTGTATCTGTAGACGGCTCAGCATAGATGCCCCACACTGTCCAGAAAGGTTTGGGGGCGGAAAGGGCTCCTCCTTTTTCAATGCCCTAAATGGACCTGACAGGTGAGGTCTGTTCCTTTTATATAAGTGGACAAATTTGAGTTGCCACAGGAGGGGAAGTAGGGAGGGGGGGAAAGCTAGTTCTGCTCTGGTTATTTCTGTTCCAAACGATTCCATCCGCCTTTCCCAATCGGCCATACTTCTCACTAATTTGTAGGAAGAAGCAAGTCCGCGTGGCGTGTGAGTGACTGGATGGGACAGGGTTGGTTTTTTGTTGGTTTTTTTTTTTCTTTGTGCTTAGTTAGGAAGGCAGTAGGATGTGGCCTGCATGTACTGTATATTACAGATATTTGTCATGCTGGGATTTCCAACTCAAATCCGTGTGAAACTTTCATTCCTTGAGATTTGGCTTGACAAAGGCAGGAGGTATAAAAGGAGGGCCGGTATTGTTCTCACACTGGTCTGCTGTGGATCTCAGTTCTCGAAAGGTCAGAGCAGAGGTGGAAAAACAGCATGTAGGGATTTTCAGTTACTTAATCAAAACTCAAATGTGAGTGTTTTTATCTTTTTACCTTTCATACACTAGCCTTGGCCTCTTTCCTCAGCCTTAAGAACCATCTGCCAAAAATTACTGATCCTCGCATGATGGCAGCCATAGTGCATAGCTACTAAAATAAGTTACCTTGAACATATCTTAGATGGGGAGCCTCGGGAAAAGGTAGAGGAGTCGAGTTACCATTTGCATTTTTTTAAAGCAATGTGGGGATTTTCACTGATACGTCTAGGAAATCTAGAAGTAGTCCCGAAGGACGAAAACTAAAAACTCTTACCATATGTTTTGGTAAGGCTCCAGACTCCAGAATACAGTCCCTATGGAAAGATGGCATCAAAAAAGAGATCTATATATATATAAATATATATTATATAACATTTTCAGTGAGTAATTTTGGATTTTGCAAGGTGCATTTTTACTATTGTTACATTATGTGGAAAACTTACACTGATTTATTTAAGGGGGAAAAAAGTATCAACTCTTTGTTATTTGAAAGTGTGTTTATTTTTCTTGTCTTTGTTTTAACCTTTGATAGAACCATTGCAATATGGGGGCCTTTTGGGAACGGACTGATATGTAAAAGAAAATCCATATTGAGCAGCATTTTGTTTTCCCCCCTCCTATCCCTAGGCACTTAACCAAGACAAAAAGCCACAACGAACATCCATTTTTCAATGAATTTTATAACGTGCAGCTCTATTCCGAGCCCTTAGCACCCATTCTGAGCATAGTATAACCGCATCAAAGGGTGAGAACCATTTAGCATGTCGTTGAAAGGTCTTTTCAGTTGTTCTTTTTAGGGGGAAGAAAAAAAAAGCCTACCATTGCTCACAAAATTGGCATCTCATTTTTGGGACCTCCCATCTTTGTTTTGAAAAGTGTACAGTAGTGCAGTGTTCCTGATGTAACTTTATGGCTTACAATGTTGACATGTCTCAGGTTCATGTGTTTCGATTGGTGTTTTCTGTCTCAGGTAGATTGCAAAGTGTAGGCCCCACACATTGGAAAAGAAAAAAAAATAAAAATAAAGCAAAAACAGGAAATTATGGGTTTTAGTTGTATATTGGTTTATGTATTTTTTCTTAAGTATACAGTGCACTGTTTGAAATGTATTGTTGAGTATTACTTTGTACAGGTTGATCACTTTTTTTAGAGTGAAGAAAGAACAAACTTGTTTTTTGTGTTTTTTAAAGGAATATAAAATAATGAAGGATGTATAATTGATGCCAAATAAGCTTGTTCTTTAGTCACACCGACGTCTTATTTTTCCCTTTAGGCCAGTTCTGTTTTTAAGGTGTACATGAACAATGTTATGGTGTAAGAAATTCCATATCCATATGTTCCCATTCGCATTTTGTATTGGTTCATGTATACCATTTTTACAAAAAAAAAGAAAAAAAAAAGAAGTACTATAAAATATCTGTCTTCTTAATAAAAAAAAATTAATGTTACGAAGTGATCCTTTACTCTCTTTCTGGACTTCTTACGGACGCCGGGGCGCGAGAGGAGAGATGGGGGCCCGGGTCCAGCTTCCTCCCCAGGGTCGGGCGCGGAGCCTGCCAGCGGCTGGGCAGTACGTGCCTGGAGAGGCTGCAGGCCGGGGCTGCGAACTGCTGTCTGTCTCCTCCGCTCACCCTCCCTGCCCTTGCTCTCTTCTCCCCCACTCAGTGCACAGGTGGGCCAGGTTGTCTGGCCTCGTGGACTCAGCGATTCGTGCAGGTGCGCGCCGTGCAGTGATGGGCCGGCGGGGCGGGCCCCCGCCGCCGCCGCCTCGCCTCCGCCCTCCCTCCCTCCCTCCCCCTTCACCCGCCACCCCCACCAACTTCCCTGTGTTGGCTGCTCCACCTGTCTCTGCCTTCGGGATTTCGTGTCTAACAGTTCATTCTGCCTTCTTGGTTTCAAGCGCTCTCTCCCGAAACACGAGGACGGCCCGTGGGGGACGCGCGCGGCCACCTGCAGGAGCCGGTTCTCCCTCGCCGCTCAGGCGCCCGGACTTCGGGACAGGCGCACGGCAGGACCCCGTGCGCTGTCGCCCCCCGCCCTTGCCTTGCAGGCCCAAGTGAGCAATGACTGCACTTCATGGTGACTGATCTCACAAATCAGCGGATAATGTGTGAGCAGCCCCCAACCGCCCTTCGCCCAGCTGGGGCGGAGCTTCCTTTTCTCTCTCTCTCGGGCAGGTGATGCGGAGATCTCAGCCTCGGAAGGAAAGGTAAGCTCCCGAAAAGTCCAAGGCTGTGCATCTCACTCCGGCCTCCTCCGGCCTGGCCTTGTCCCTTGCCTGTCTCTGTACAAATTGGCCGATCGGATACACAGTTTCCCGGCGTCTGCTGTGTGTTCACTGTTGTGATAAACACCGAGAAGTGTGATAGTCTCGGGAGCCTAGCCAGGGCATCCGTCCCACCCACATGAAGTTGGGCCTCAAACCTGGGAGCCCTGCTGAATGATGGTTAAGGAGCCCCCAGAGTCCTGGGGGAATTTCTTAGAGAAGGGAAACGGGCTGGAGAGTCAAGACAGCTTCCTGGAGGAGCTGGGGCGCCAGGGGGCCCGAAAGCATGGGTTAGAACTGAGGGAACGGGAGCTGAAGGCACCGAGGGCAGTAAGCCCAGCCAGCCTGCTGGCCTGGGTGGGGGGAGAAAGCAAGCCAGATGAGACTTGGAAGGTGGGATCAGTCTGTGGCTGTCCTCAAAGCCCGGGCAGGAGAATCACGGTTTCAAGGGCCAGTCTGGGCCTCTGTCAGGGCCATGGAGCCATGGGGAGCACTAATTCATCAGAGCTTTTTCAGAAGGTGATAGAGGGCAGAGATGAGGAGGGCGGGCTCCTGTCCCTGCTCCACCACACACTAGCTGTGAAACCTCAGGCCGGTGAGCCACCCTGCCTGGCCTTGGTCTCCCGCTCTGGAAGGTAACGGTCCCCGTAAGTGTTAGGAGAAATACATGAAAGAAGCAGAAAGTGCTGAGCAGATAAGGTGCCAGACGCAAAGTCAGCCATACAGGATGGGGGGAGATGGGGTAAAGGGATAGAGGCTTCCCCCATGGCTGCCAAGAGGTGGGTACCGTCCATCCGAGGGAGCTCTTTGGGCCCCTCTGCGTGTGGACACCGCATGTCCTCGTGAAGCTTGCCTCGGAAGGTGTAACCACCTCTGTCCCCTGGTCTGTAGCGTGATGCTCCAGATTCAGCCGTGACCTACAGGGCAGGGACCCAGGTTCACTGAACTGAGGCGGGTAGGGGGTGGCAACTTGGCACACACGGGGCCCTTAGAGTTCCGCAGGGCATGCAAATGAGGAGGCGCCAGGAGCAGCCCACGTGAGCTTGATAAGTTGCCCAGTCGCTGGTTTGGCATGGGAGCGAGAACGGTCCTCGTGCGCTCCAGAGGGTTCTCACGACTGTTTTGGCCTGCTTGCATTCTCCAAATACATCAACCGGAGCCCCAAGGTGATCTGCGGGTGTTAGTTGGTGCAATCGTTCACTGTCCTCCGTCTACTTGAGATGTAATTCTTGTTCTGCCGTGAACTTTCCCCGTGGAGAAATGTTCCTTTGAGTCTGTCATCCAGAGCCTTAAAGCAACCAGGCGGGCACCGTGCTACAGGTAGGAGGACCCCGCTTGAGTGAAAGCGTTTTGTTTCCTTGTGAATTTGCCTCAGACCCTTTTTGTCAGGGTACCAAGCATGCGGCCCTCATTCATAACGGGAAGCCCCATGCCTTCGGAGGGAAAAGTCTGTCCACGGCAGCACGTGCATACCTTGGCACGATTTCCAAAATGAAGCAGTTGGGTGTCCTAAGCCACTGCCCAGGACTCTTGACTGCCACCCAAAGACCTTGTGGGCCAATGGTCACACCGTGGCAGGCACACCGTAGGCACCCAGCAAGGAGTAGGGCACTCCAGGGAGACTGGCCGAGCACCGGGCGGCTGAGTTGCACTTTTGACCTAGTGTGAGAGTCACCAATTCTTTGTCCCAAAAAGCATGACATTTGCAAGTCCGTGCTCGGCGTAGGCAGCTTTCCTGCTGGTCTGGAGGACTTGACTGCTTTGCTAACAAGCCGGGTCATCTTCACAGACCTGCCGGGACAGAGTATCTGTTCTCCCACAGGGAAGGACGGATTTGGGAGTGGCTAAGCGGAGCCTCACTCTTGCTACCGTATATTGTGAAGGGCCTTCAGAATGAGGTTGGGCACGTTAGAAAAATTCAAACCAGGTTTCTTGCCTTATTCGTACTCATCTCAAAATTGTCCCGTGTGCCTCTGACAGGAGGCATAGTATTTGATGCACCCAAGTTGCTCTGCCCACATCATTACACATGCCAGAAAGAGGGCATCAGGCACAAGGATAATGCAAGCAACCCAAAACTGAGATTTGAAATCAGGAATCTTTTTGCAAGTCTTCCTGACCTCCCTTTCCTAGCTCTGCAGTACCCGGGAAATTGGTTGAGGTTATTTTTCATTCCAAAGTCTACTGCCCCTGCTGGCTAGTGCTGGGAATTGCACCTCAGTCCTTGCATATTCGGCTCTGGAATGCATCCCACCGAGGAACGGGAGTTAAAGTCTACTGCTTTCTCTCTCGCCCATACACCCACGGTCTGTCCCATTCCACTCCCTCCTAACTCTCCGTGGCTTTGAGCTGTGGGGGCGGCGATTCTGGGAAAAGCGAGGAATCCTAGCGAGGCTCGCTCTGGGCCCGCGACTTGGGCCGCCCTCCAAACGGGCACCTGCTCAGTCATATTTCAGACACATGATCGCCTTAAATTTTCCTTAAGTGCTATCTTCTCAGGTTAATTAATCACCAGGCTCAAACTTGCTGTTACCAGCAGGAAGTCCATCCTGAAGTCAGCAATGTCACGATTGCATCTTCTAATACTGTTTATCCTGCATTAGTGTTTACTTAGGGGGAAAATTGATCGGTAATTGATATTTCAGTCTTCCAGAGCTGGTGTTGGAAGAGCCTAATGCAAGCCTTTAATAGCAAGCAAATATTTAAATCCCTTAATGGTTGCTGAATATTGAAATGTGTGACTTTATTACTCTTTTTGGTTTGTTTTCTCTGTAGTTGTGTATTTCATCGTTTAAACTTGCAACAGATGCTGGCAGGCTCCAGTCTAGCTAATCCACAAGAGCTGTTTGCCCAGACACAGCAGACCTGATTAAAAAGTATTGCTATGGAAGGAAGTCGTCTGCACTAATCAGTCTCTGTTCGCTAGTGACGAAATTACTATCCATCTCTCTCTTTCTCTTTCTCTCCCTCTCTCTAGGCCTGTTTTCTCTAACCTCCTCTCCCAGAATAAAGTGATGGGGGCAGCTATAGTGTTGCAATTAGGAGCATGAATCTTTTATCGTTTGGACAAGGAAGGGGAAATGCCATTACTGTCAACTGAAATGTCCTACTTGGGTTTTTTGCTCCTACTTCCCTGCCAAAGCCCATTGCTGCTGCTGAAAGTTTATAACATTCACAGCTGTTCTTGATGGCTTGATTCTTAACACAGCCAGAAATGTAGCCCGGGAGATGCTTAAGACAGTTTATGGAAAATAATAGATTTCCTTGCAGAGACACCAATGCATCGAGAAGGGTCTTGAGTCACGTTAGACCCAGCCAAGATCACCAATTTTCTCCCTTTCTGGCTTCAGTTACAAAAGCTTATTGCTAAAAAAAAAAAAAAAAAAGCAGGCCCTCTTGAATCCTCTGTTTTCCCGGTTGGTTTCTATCAGCACCCACAAGTCTCTGGCTATGGCGGCCACTGTCTCACCACCCACCTCCAGCAGCCGTGGGATCTGACCAGAAGCAGTGCCTTCAGAAGTGGAAAGAGCGGGACGCTGCAGAGTGGACAGAACTCCCCAGGGACCCAGCCGATGGGAGCTGAGACTAGGTCGTCCAGCCCGGGGGCTCCAGAGGCCGAGGTGGCTCTGGTCAAGGCTGCCGCTGCCGCCGCCATCCTCGCCCAGAGGTGGGGGCCCTCCCTGTGTGGCAACCCCGTGGGGCCCTCAGGAATGCCAAGAAGTGACGTAGTGAGTTTGCTAGCTCCAGCCATACAACCCTTAGGTAGGAACTTCCAGGAACTAAGCTCCCTTTGGCAGGTCCAGAGGGAGCGGCTCCTCGGTCACCAGTGCTCGGAAGGCTACGAGGACGAAGCAGCAAACCGTGCATCATCACGAGGCTGCAGCTCTCAGACTGTTTCTGCAAATGCATGTCCAAAGCCATGTTTTTCTTCGCCCCAGAGTGCCTCCCCAGTGATGCCGGGAAGGAAAGGTAGCGGGCACGGCCAGCAGGCACCAGCCGCCTCCCTCCGCCCCCCCTTCCCCGGCCCCTCCGCTCTAGCTGTGGCCACAAACACCCCCAGCCGGTGGCTGCCACTCCCCCACTGTTTTCATTCTCGGCTTTCTCCTAAATGGAAACCATTAATCATACTAAATTGTGCAATGATTCCATGATAGGGAGAATGCTGATGGCAAAAATCATTCTCCTTTGTTGTGCCAGGCAGGCAAAAGGCAGAAGTATTCGCTCATTGCCCTGCCCGACTCCTTGCAAATGCTGACCGTGTGTTTGCCCACGCAGCTGCCTCTGCGCACACAGCTTATTCTAGCACGGGTCTAAGGCATTCTGACTGTTGACAGGATACGAGGCGCCCGGCCACCTCTTCCTTATTCCAAGGACTACGAGTAAGACGTGTAATCGTGGGCACCCCCGAAGCGTTTCCCATCTTGGGGTAGGGGGGGGCAGATCAGGGGGATGGGTGCCGTGAGACCTGTGCAAAACCCAAGGTGGTCTCAGATGGGCTGAGCTGGCGGGGTTAGCTGTGCCCCCCGCCCCGCACACGTCTGCCAGCTGGATTTCCGAAGGAGCCAGGTGTGGGTACCAAGGAGGCTTTTCGCCTTTCAGAAGTTGATGTCTGCTCCGCTTTCGACAAGCCTCTTTGTAAGCCACCCCTTCTGAATTAGAATCATTTTCCAAAAGCTCTTAAGCTATGATTAATGCCAGGGCTGTTTTTAACAATCATCCTGCCAGTCTTAAGCTGTAGTCATTTTCAATAATTTGGAGTGCTCAAAGGCAAGCCAGGAGTTTGTTGACAACAAAACCCATAAGAGTACAGCCAGGCAGCCACAAAAGATGCAAAAGCAAAGGGACCATTTGGGCTTAGCTGGCTTTTGCTCCCAGAGTTTCACCACTAAAAGTTTGATTGAACGCTCACAATGCATTAAGGATCCAACTGTGAACACGGCTCGGCAAGAGGGCTGCCAGCCCGGCTTTTGTGCGAACAAACGAGCAGCGTGTTTGGAGGGCTCCTGGTTTATTTATGGACATGTGTGGTTCATTCATGCCGTCCCCAAACCAGAGAGCCCTCGTTTGTCTTCCCTTTGCCAACATCAAAGACCGGGACAGAAATGCGGTTGCTTTCCTCTGGGGCTGTTTACTTCCCGTGAATGCTGAGCGAGTCCCGGGCCAGGGTTTGGGAATCCAGCTCCGTGCACGGCCCCGGCCGTTTCCCCAGCCACGCGTCCTGTCTCCTTCGTCTTGGCAATTTCATGCTAGACCATCCATCTGTTTGAAAGCCCAGGCCGAAGCCATGGCTTGAGATGTCCATGATCACAGATTTACTCAGACTCAGCCTCAGATACCACTTATTTCTAGCTCATTACTTCCTCTGGTAGGAAAGGGTCAGCTCTGGGTGATGGGAGTTTAACCCAATGAATTTGCCATGATTGATAGAGATCCTCGTCTCCGTCCCACCCCACCATCGCACTAGCTGGTACACAGGTTACACAGCTAGTCAGGGAGCACACGGACTTCTGGGGAGAGCTAGAGCTAACTTCCAGTCGACTCCCTTCATGAGTCACAGCCGGGGTGGGGTGGGGGGGCAGTCCTGTGCTGAACGTGGTCTCAGAGGCCTCTGTCCAGTGGCCTGTAGGGGCCTACGGCCCTCTCTTCTGAGGCTGAGTGAGCAGATCTCTGGTGTTTCGTCTCTGCGTTGTGTCTGGCTTGGCCAGGAGCGCCCCCTAAAACACTACTAGTCTGCCCGTGACCAGTCTACCAGGGACTCTCCCCACCCGCGTAAGGGTTTTTCTGTTTTTTTCCAGCAGCTTTTCAGAGGCCTCACTGGGACATGATCCCCTTTAGCACGGCACCTGCCTTAGGATCACTGGGCTCTGGGGAAATGACAACTTTCCTCCACGCCTGCCCCTTTCCTTACACTCCCTCCACCAGGCAGCAGCATCAGCAGCCACTCAAACTGGGGTCCTGGGGGGGCCGTCCTTGATTCCTCTCTCTTTCTCTCTCTCTCTCATCTCCTACTTCTAACCCGTTCCCAACTCCTGCCCCCTGTACCCTAAACTCTTCTCTGGCTTGACCCAAGCTCATCCTTTCCCCTCCGTCTTACAGTCCTCTCCCTCCCACCGCAAGAGGGAAGAAGACAGCCTCCTCTCCGGCTGCCCCCACCCCTGCACCTGTGCCCCACCCCATCAGAGTCCTAAACAAAAGTAAACCAGCCCCTCCCTACCTCTCCGGCCAGGCCTGGGAAACCACTCCTGGTTGACCTTTGGCTTCAGCCCGCGTAAATAACCTTAGTTTGGCTTTTCAGCCTCACCGGTGGCCTTCCGGGACCCACAGCCCGGTCCCCACCCCTACCCGGGGCCTTCCTCAAGCTCCCGCCCCTTGCCTGCGGTCCACACGTCTGTGCCTTTGAACTTTCCAAGAGACCTTCCCCTGGGTTCCTGCTCGGAACCTGCCCAGCCTCCCACGCTGACCTCCACCGCAGTCCTTACCGCAGACCCGACCCGTTTGTTAACCTTTCTGTCTCCCTCCATAAAACAGTGAACTCCTGGAGAGTAGAGCCTGTATCTGATCCAGCTCTATCTCTGAAGCCACACGTAGTATCAGGCCGTGTGCTCAATAAATTATTGAATAATAAGAGATTTTTTTTTTTATCTGTGGTCGGACTGGTCTTTCGTCTGTCTGTCTCTTTTCCTGGAAATATCCCGGTAAGGTCTGCTTTCCCTCTCTCTCCTTTCTAACCAGCAATTCTGTAGTCTCTGCAACTCCTTCCGTCTGCTTTGCTGAATTTCTGTTTTGTTTTCGGTTTGGTTTAGATCCTGTTTTCTCGCTGTCCTGGTCAACTTTGTTTTGTCTCATCCATCCCCCTTTCTGTCTCGCTCTGGGCCGGTCTTACCCATGAAGGTCAGTATGGGTGGTGCCTCCGTCCTATCAACTTTTCCAGACCCTCTGAACATATTTGAGGGCCAGAAAGAGAAAAAAAAACAAAAAACAAAAAAATACAGAGAAGCAAACTGTAAAATCAAAATTATTACGTGTTTAAATATCTACAAAACTGTAACGTTGTCAACCAGTAAAGTGCAACCAAGATGCACGGGTAAATCATCACCTATAAATTGTATTCAGGCGGCTGTAACAGATTTTGCTGTAGTGTGGGACAGAGGCTCCGTAAGAAGAGGTCCTAGAGCCTGCCAAGGTTGGAAACCAGGCCCACCTGCCTTTCTTTCCTCGCCCGCTTTCTCCCACCCTCTCCTGCTCTCTCTCTCTCTCCTCTCCTCTTCTGAATTTTGCACCCCGACCCTGAGCCCACACAGGGGCAGGTTCATGAGGGAGCCAGTGCAGGAAAGGCCGAGACCTTCCCGGTGGACAGAGCACCAGAGTACCTTCCTGGGAGACTGACACTTTGCAAGGATCTGACAAATACACGGGGGGGACTCGAGAGGGAGAGCTGAGCTGCCCCAAACACGCAGAGAACACTGTAAACTTCCATTAGCGGCCGATTCTCTTGGTTTCGGCAACGGCAGTCTGCAGAGATCGCCGGCCCACACGCCCAGCTTCCCATCTGTACGGCAAATTGTCAGTGTGGACACCCTGGGCTTTGGAGAGCAGGTGACTTCTCTGCCCCATCGCTGTCTTCCAGCTTTTGGGTTTTGTTTTGGTGTGTGCGTGGGAGGGAGGCCGGCTGCTGGGTGATGAGCTCCGGCTCCAGGAGCCAGCATTCATGAGTAGTGTTTCCAGCTGTGCCTCTGATTCAGCCCGTGACCTTGGGCAAATTGCTTCCTCCCCGGGCCCTGCTCTCCATCTATAAAGAGCCTCAATCCCAAATTGTTTCGAGTTATTTGTTTGTAAAGTACTTTGACATCTCAGATCCAAGGCATGGTAAAGAGCAGAAATACTGCTGTTGTTACAGTGCATTTAAAACCCCCAACAAAATGCCTTGCAAGCTCTCTGGTTGAAAATTAAGAAGCTGTAATAATTGACCACTAATTCCACTGTTGCTTTATGCTATCCTTGCCATGCTGAGATCGTGCAATTTTTGCCCTTTTTTTCTTTAAAAATAAATAAAGGTTCCTTTGTGAAGAACGGATTTCATTTAGTAAATAATTTTGACTCGTGTAATTACTTCTGTGACTTTTCTTCACTCTCTCGGCTTCGCTGAAAAAAAAAAAAAAAAAAAAAAGCCTCACCCCTAGCGCCGCCCTCCCATCCCCGGTGCTCCGTAACGTAATTGTGCAATTAGGAAGAAGTGGCCGGAGCTGCGTGTGTGTCTCTCTCTTTTAAGTCGGGAGTCTGGCTTTGACTCCCCGCTTGCTGGAGTGGGCGAGCCAGCCCGTTATTAAAAAAACAATTATGCTGTTAAAAAATCAGGAGCTGCACAAGTGAATCACATCGATTGGCAAGCGCTGGTCAGTTATCACCAGAAGGTCCTGACAACACACTAATAGGTTTTTCTGAAGATCCAATCAAATTTTCTAGGCAAAGGCTTGAGGTGTTCCACATGGGATAATGCTTGTCCTGGCCGGTATTGATTTCGGTGTGGCTCTCCCCTCTCTCCCCCCAACCGGCTCGCGCTCTTCAGCGGCTGCTCCCTTTTCTTTTTTTTTTCCCCCTGTAATAAAGACTTGAGCTTTGTATTCCATTTTAACAGTTTGATGAGGGGAGGGGGTGCCTCGAAAGCCTGGTCTGTCCTTGACGGTGCCTCTGGGCACTATCTCCTTTGTTACTCGATCCTTAAAGTCAGATACAGAATCTGACTACTTCGGGCTCTGCTTCTCCCTGACCTTGTAGATTTTATTCTCAAAACTGCTTCCAGCCCCCAGCCAGCCCCCGGCCCTCTGAGAAGGGATTCGGTGGGAAAACCTTTTGGGAGGGAGGGATGCAGTGGCTTGAAGTCACACAGGTTTCCAGTTCCCTCACGGACGTGAATTCCTTGGGCTAGGAGGGTGTTGGTCCAGGTGTGAGTGTGAGTGTGTGTGCGCGCGTGTGGTGGGAGGGAGACAAGGCCTCGGGTCAGGACAGCTGTACAGACTTCACTTGACGAGGGTGTCAGGTCAAGGACAGGGATCCACCGTCCGCTAGCCAAGCATGGAGACCCGACGACCCATTGCATCTGCTTGGAAGGCATGACTTTTTTCCGATTCACACAAATGTGTCGCGTGGCCCATGGGTAGCCGGGAGAGAGGTGGTAGCAACCCAGGGCCTCCAGGACCCAGAGGAGCTCTGCTACAGGGCAACGGCCTGTCTGGGCCCTGGCCGCTCCCCATGTCATCTGTGGGTGACAGTGGCAGCAACGGGAAACACCGCTTGCAGGATCTTTATTTTCCCCATCATAGCAGGGAGGCGTCTTGCGGCTCTGAGTCAGCAGATCCCTCCCCCAGCCAGCCTCTTACGCTGCCTCATCTCCCTCAGGAACCCCCATGTGGCCTGGGCAAGGGGCGCCATCCCACTTGTCTCTCCTGCCCAGTCTCCCGAAGGACACAGGCTTTGTTTGTTTTTTTAAGATTTTTATTTATTTATTTGACAGACAGAGATCACAAGTAGGCAGAGAGGCAGGCAGAGAGAGAGGGGGAAGCAGGCTCCCCACTGAGCAGAGAGCCTGACACGGGGCTCCATCCCAGGACCCTGGGATCATGACCTGAGCCAAAGGCAGAGGCTTTAACCCACTGAGCCACGCAGGCGCCCCGACATGGGCTTTGTTATGGGCAGACCTAGCTAGGTTCAAATCCCGACTCCTTTGCAATAAAAGTTGACTGTGGGCAAGGCTCCGAGTCTGTTTCTTCAACCTGAAAATACCCACCTCACCCCAGGTTGTGGGGACCGGGTAGATAAAAATGCTATGGGGTTGTGCAAATGTTGCTTATAGGTTCTTGTTGAACTTCTAGGCTCCGGGAGTCCTACCTCCTCCTTGGGGCTTCCCAAACCCGGCGGCCTGGAGCCCCTAGACAGACTCACACCAATTAACACTTGGTTCTATCCTGACACATTTTCCTCGCGTCGTCCCGAGTGTGTGTGTCTCTCCACGCCGGGCTGTTATCTCCTTGCACGGCGGGGTCGCCTCTTACACGTGTCCTGGATTCCCCAGGGCTCCGCGGTACGGTGAGCCTCACACCGGCTACTTGGAAAACTCCTTGACTCCCCTGGGCGCTTACTGTTACACGATTTTTAGTCTGTAGCACTTCCCACCTAGGAAGAGTCTTAAATGGAATCCGTAGCTTTGGTTTCGTTCATCCAATCATAGAATCCAGAATGTCGGGTCTGCAGGGCACCTCCGAGCTCATCCAGTCCAACCCTCTCATTTTATACACTTCGATTACAGGCGGCCTCACAGGGATGTGCCAAACACCTGCCACCGAAGGGTGATGTTCCCGATTCCTCCTCCCCAGCCAAGACCCCTGAGCCACCTTAATGACGGACATGCGTCCTGCCACCCACCACCAGACAGCAGACTGCAGGGAGGGCCGGTGGGGCTCCAGCTGGGGGCCCAGAGGGCATGCCTGGAGCTCACTCACAATGCAGATCTGCAGGCCCCACCCATAGCTTTTGAATCAGAGGCTCTAGGAGCAGGGCCCAGCAGCCAGCCTGTCCAGGCGTCCTCTAGAAGATTCTGACGCATGGGAGCCCCTGGCTGCTGGGGATAGGGTGCCGGGCTTCGAGCCAGCCAGCCTTTGAGTCCAACTCCACTACTGAGCATCAGTCTCGCCGCCTGGAAAGCAGGAAGCAGAGCGCTCGGCGCACTAGCCCTTGGTGCGCACGTGCCGAGATGACACGCCCGGCACATAGTAGGCACTTAAGAAACGCTCGCTGAATTTGAATTGCCACTTGTCTCGCGTGAGTGGCTGCATGGCTGATTGCAAGGCTGATTGGAGGACATGCAGCTTTCATCACCTTCATCAGGAAAAACAAATCTATTAAGTGTCTAAACGCTTGCTTCTCTGTCCTCTGTGTACAGAGAAAAGCGCTCCAGAAAACAGGAGACAATCAGGCAGAGCGCAAAGGCCAAAGGTTTTGAAATCAGGAGCGTCGTGGTCCGAGGCCCAGCTCCAGCGCTCACCAGGTGATCCTGCTGGACCTGCATAGACACCCCCACCCATTCCACAGCTATTCGGGGAGTCCTACTGTGTCCCTGGCAGTGCACGAGGCATGGCGAGCAAACAAGGGAACGAGCTAGATAAGGTTTCCGTGGCAGATCAAATACCCCACTTGCCCCCACCGCAGGTCCCAGCCCCCTCGCCACTGGACGGGGTATGTGGCAGAGAGCAGAGGGGGTGTCCCACACAGGAGTCTACAGTCTCTGTCCCCCACCCCCGCCGCCCACCGAGAAGGGCAGGTGTTCCCAAGGGCATAGCACATGGTGCTAGCACCTTTGCTGTTCCCAATCCCCAAGTGACCATGGGACACACAGCATAGGAGAGAAACCTGACATTGGGGACTCATGTCTCTGTGGCAAATCCGTCGCGTCTCCCGGCTAATACAGACCATGCCCCCATGAGTCCTGCACCCAGTAGGCCAAACAACACACACACAGCGACATGTTCGGTGACAATGGTGCGAGGGGCTGTGAAAGAGACATGGTGGCGGCTGTCCAAGCACGTGTAAGGGGGACCTTATCCCGTCTGGAGGGTTCCAGGGAGGCTCCTCTGGGGAGGTGAAAGTTGAGACCGGAGGGATGCCCAGGAAGGATTTCAGCAAAAAGCAACGGAGAGGTCACGCCCCGGCAGAAGAAACAAGCATGGCCAAAGGCCCTGAAGTGGACAGAGACCAGGCCGACAAGGCAGGAGTGCCAGGAACCAGCAGGGGATGAAAAAGGCCGTGGGCTAGAACCAGATCAGGGAGGATTCCGTGGGCTATGTTAAGGATTTGGGATTGTATTGTAAAACAAATAGTACACTAAAGGTTTTTAAAAGACAGCAACAAGAAATCTGCTTCTTAAAATGTTTCGTGCCTCACCTTCTTCATCGGTACAATGGACGTAAATCTATATATGTTTCAAGGACCTGTCAGAAAGAAATGAAATAATGTCTGTTAAAACATGGCACCTTAGAAGGATCCGGCCTCTTCTCCCTGGTGCCTTCCAGCTTAGAGTTTATATCTAGCCCAAGCATTCTTACAGATACGCTTGCTGTTTGTGGAGAATACCCAGATTCAGGAAGAGACTCAAGATGCCCTTGCAATAAATAACAGCTGGCGTTTATTGAGCACTTACTATATGCCAGATACTGTTCTAAGTGTCAACTCACCAAAACCCTAAAGGGTAGGTACTAGTATTATAATTATACCCATTTTACAGGTGGGAAACCCGACACAGACCAGTTAAACTAATTGCTCAAGATCACACAACGGGTCAACAGCATGGCAGGCTTTAAATCCGGACCCTCTGACGCCGGGATCCTCCCTCTAAATCACTATACTTCGCAGCCTCTTGGACAGAAATGGGATTTTAGGGAAACAAAGTGGTCAGCAAGAGCAGCTCTGGCCCAACCAAAGGGGTGGGTAGGAGAGCTGGACTGTGAGAATGGTGGATGCACCACCCCAAGTTGCAGACTGGAGGCCCCCACCAGCCAGAAGCTGAACCCCGCAGCTGACCCAGGACACGGTCCCAGCCCCCACTGCATCCTGGGTCAGGGAGGGAGCATGTTCTCGAAGTCAGTCTCTCAGCTTCTGTGCACCCCTTCTGGAGATGATCTCTGCCAGGACAACCCCCCAGCACATGGGGGGGTCTGCTCGGTGAGACCCCTGGAGCCAAGCAGAGACACTGGTGGGGCCGTCTTCCCTGGTGGGGGGAACGGTCCTGAGTGGGGTGCGAGGCGTGTGCCTGAGGCACGTGGTGTCAGCAGAGCCCTTGGGGAGGGAGGGCAGGCGTGCCCAGCTGGGCTTTGAGGCCGGCAGGCAGGACAGCCGCCCCGCTCCCGCCACTCTCTGCAGTCAACCAGAAAGTCAGAAAATGTGCTCGGCGACCAGCGAAGCAGATGGTTGAGAATATCATGTGTATACAATATTTATGAAATGTGCGCTGAGCAGAGCTGTGGCTGAGACTTCCGTCCCAGGCAGAGTAATTCAGCCCTGTGTGATGAACAAGATGGTAATTGGGGTAGTTCCAATTTACTAACCATTTGCAAAAGATTACATACCTCTCACATAGCATCCTCTCCTAATCTTACTTTAATGAACACTACTCTATCTGGATGTATAATTTCAGGGTGGGGGGGGGGACAATCCCTAGCCTAGAAGGCAAAGCTGTAGCTAATACATTAACATCCAAATTAGAGAGAGGGAGAATAATTGTGAGATCTATAGCTAAAGTAATTTGAAGCCCCCCCCCCCCCCCCGCCACCTTCTATGCAGTAAAAGACAGAAGCGTAGCGGGGACGGCTTTTGATACCACCAAGCACTTGGACGTGGGGCTTGAAGACTTTCTAAGATGGCAGCCTCACCCGGAACCTTTTAGTTCCCCTGAGGGGCGCCCCTCCCCGCCCCCTCCGTGGTGGGGGAGGTGTTGACAGCTGATCTTCACTGCCGGAAAGGGGCTGTCCTTGTATTAGGAGGGAAGACTGTCCAGTTCCAGGGCACACTGGTTGTTGATCCGCTGCCTTCCCTAAAAGCCTAAGGCTGTTGGTGGGGGAGGGGGAGGCAGGGGGGACAGGGATCCTTAGGAGTGAGTTGATGATTTCCACCTCAGTTTCATCATCTGTGAACTGGGGCGGCGGGACGGGATGATAAAGCTGCCTAATCCAGGTCTTTGTTCAACCATTTTAATTGAGTCCAGCACTTTCCTAGGTGTGGGAGCAGAGGTTTAAAAATAAATGTTCTCAAGGGTGTTTACATTTTCATGGACCCAAAAAAAACCATTCGGTCTGTTAGGTGCTAGGACGAGGACAGGTTCTCTGCATCCAGGGGACTGGGGAAAGGCTTGGCCTTCCTACAAATCCCAGGGTGACCCAACCGACTTTCCAGCCTGGGCACCTGGGAAAGGCCCCTGGGGTGGGCCTGGCCCTAGGTCAGCCCCGCCCTTCCACTGGCACTGCTGCGAGGCGTGGCCTGCATTTGCAGCTTGAGCAACATTAGGGACTCGTGGGAGGCAGCCGTGCCAGCTTCTGCTCTGGAAAGGACGCTGCAGAGAGCAGAGACCCAGCGCACGGTGCTCCTTCCTGCCCCAGGCTCTCCCTCCTGTCCGGAGCTCGGTCCCTGGCTGAGGGAGGTGAGGTGCGCCGCCCTCTACCCCCGCAACACACCGGGGCAGCTGGGGAAAGGTGCAAGGGGCCGAGGTCAGAGAACACAGCTCCGGAAGACTGCACTCTTGGAAACACCTTTCCAGAACCCCTTTCCCAGTTCCGGTCTGTCTGCAAAGCAGAGCAGGTCTGTAGGGGCGAGGCTCTCCACTGTGCTCTCCCTGTGACTTCTGACTCATCAAGTCCTCAAGGTGGGGGGAGTGGTGGCCGAGGAGAGGGGCACAAAAGACAGCCAAGTTTCCTCCATGGGGGCTGGGACCTCAACGAGCCCCTACTGGGTGCCGGGAGGGGCACCAGCCCTGGGACCCATCCCTTGGAGCCCTCTCCTACACCTCCCTGGACCCCTTCCCCCGTTCTTCCTTCCACTCTGGCTTAATTGACTCTCAGAACCGTGTGCCAGGGCTCAAAGGTTGTCACTCAGACCTGCCCACTAGTTCCCATGCACGGGGGGCTCGCTCTTTCCTGAGCCCCAAGCCCGCGCTTGTTCTCTGGTCTCCCCCTCCCTTTGCATTAAACAGACCAGCGCAGACTCCTGGACAGCAGCGGGCGCCTGTCTCTCCTGCTGGGAAAAACTTGACGAGATGAATAGCAATGTGAGCCCTTGTGGGGAGGAAGGGGTCACTGGGCCTTAGGGGTGGGGGTCCAGCCCCTGTTCCTTCTCCAACCTCTCAGCCGCCTCCCGACCTCTGGTCACCAGTGTCTCCAGGACCACCCAGAGGGGATTTGGACTTGGTGAGAAAGTATTGCCAGCAAGAACCTCGGTATTAATAAGCAATGAGGTGGGGGCTGGGCCTCCTCCCAGCCCCCAGGTCCCGGTAATTCACAGGCTTCCTTCATCCCTTATTATCTGGCTTCGGATTCTGCCTTTTCACAGGTGTGTGTGCACCTGCCTTGGGAGCAGGTAAGGGGAGAGAGAAGAGGAGAATCCAGGCTAAATAAATAAGAAGGAAGGAAAGAAGGGAGGGAAGGAGGGAGAGGGAGGGGAGGAGGGAGGGAGGAGGCGTTTTCAGCCCCCAGTGCACTGTGTACTAAAGGACTTCGTATGTGATTGAACATGTGGCCCCACTTCTGTCATCTCGGAGGTGACAGTTGATGAAGGATGACCAACTACCGGGTTTGCCTGGGGCTAAGGAGCTTCAGGGGACAGAGAACCTTCTCAGTGTAAGACCTGGGCCAGCTGGTGCCCCTCGACCACCCAGTCTCTTTAGAGACAGTCTTTAGAAAGCTAGGCCTTTGTCTGAGTGAGCCTGGGGCCAGGCTCCTGCATTTTGGGGTGGGGAGAGCAGGAAGGAAGGAGTCTCATTAAAAAGAACACCAGACCTCGTCTCTGCTTCTCCTGCCCCCGTGTAGGTACGGCTCCCTCTATTCTCTTCCCAGTGGTTTCCCTATAGCAGGAGCAGTGGGGACCGTGGTGACAACAAGCGTGACAGCTGGCCCTCCCAGGGCGCTCACTCCACAGCAGGCACCCTTCCGGACCCTGTGGGCGCGCTCACTCATGGACGCCTCCCCACTGCTCTCTGACATAGATGTCCTCATCCTTGCTGGTGACAGATGAAGAAACAGGATAGAAGAAGTCCCATGGGCCGACGGCACGACGCCCCAGCCCAGGGAGGAGGGTGGTGGAGACGGACCCTGCGTCCTGTGTCTCTCTGCATTCACACCTGGGGCATTTGAACCTTGGGCTCTCAGGTGAGCTAGTGGGTGTGGGGAAGCAAGGCCCGCGGAGCTCTTTGTTCTCGAAGCCTCGGCCTCTGGGAGTGCTTCTCTTGTGTCAGGCCGTGGCTCCTGGGGCTGCAGGTGGGGCTCTGGGGCTGCTCCCAGTCCTTCCAGGGCTGACCGTCCCTCCTCTCCCTCCCAGGACGCCACGGCCCACTCCTCCACGGGGTGGAGCACGGGGCCCCATAGCAGCGATTCTCCTAGCCTGAAAAAGGAACAAAAAGAATATGTGATCACAGGCGGCTGCTGTCAGCCTGCGGTCTCTGAAGTCCTGGGCTGGGCGCTTCCACCCGCTGGGCGCCCTGGGAGGCCCCCCCACCCCTCCTCAGCCCTGGCCCGGGGCTTGGCAGGTACCTCTGCGAAGGGAGGACGCAGCAGGACTGGCCTCTCGGAGGTCACCCTTCCTTCGCCGGGAATGTGGCTCCTTCCGCAGCGTGGGGAGCAGTGGCTCCCATCTGAGCTTGCTTGGAGATGCTCTCAGAGCCCTCGCTGCCCCCTTCCCCGCTGCCTCTTTCTAGCAAGAGAGGAAGCGCACCTTGGAAAAAGTGTGGCTTTGGAAAGCAGTTGGTCTTGGGTTCAGATTCAACGCCCATGCACAGCCAGGGGTGACTTGGGCAAAGTCACGGAACTTCTGTGTGCTTGTTTTAGGGATAATACACCCACCTGACAGGTGGGAGTGGATCAGACCAAACCAGGGACGCAGGTTGCCTGGGGTGAGTCTGGCCCGGGGGAGGAGGAACCAGATGATAAGTGGGAGGAGTGATGAAGGCAGCTCAGGAGTCTCAGAGGCCGGTGAGGTCCATCCAGCCCCACCCCCGGGGAAGCACACGCATGGTCTCTCTGTGCCTTGCCGTGAGTCCTTAAAGTTTTAAAGAAAGGGAAGTTTGGAAACTTTCTGGCGCATCCAGTCCCCTGGTTCGACAGCAGCCCTCTGTGATCATTCTCTTTTTTTTAGGTCTAATTAGAGTCCTTCAAGCTACAACTCAAGTTCATTTTCTTTTGTCTCTTTTTCAGAAGAGATTGAGAATCGCCCAGTCCCGGGACGTTTCTTCAGGAGCCTGGAGATCCCGCCCGCCTGACTGTGAGGTAGGGGATAGCAGCACTGGCTTGGCTGGGCTCCTGCTTCCCGGGTGCATACGATGAAGGAGTCCCCAGGGGCACTTGCCTTGCCCAGACTCACCAAGCTGAGTCTGTGGCAGGTGCGGGGACCAGCAGCACCCACATCCTCAGATGCCCTGAATCGGACTCCCGTTGTCCCCCTCCTGGAATCTCACCCACTCCCCTTCTCTCAATGCTCTGCACTCTAGAACTTTCTTGCTTAGTTTTCTGGATTAAAAAAAAAGTGAGGATGAAATGAAGAGAAAAAATGAACTTGCCAAGGAGCCTAAATGTGCCCCCATTCCGGGAAGAGACACAAGACCCCCCGCGGCAGTTAGAGTGAGGCAGGGGCGCAGGGACCCGACGGGGCACCAACGGACAGACCAGCCAGGCATCGCTATCCTCATGGGCAAGGTGCCCGCTGCATCCCATAATCAGCACCATTATCTTGGGATAGTTTTCCCTTCTCTCGGCAATGGGGTCTGTGAAAGGAGCCCGACGAAGGGCCGTGTTTCCGGGACTGGGAGAAGAGGGTCCCGTGGCCTTGACTGCAAATGAAAAACGAGGCCCCTTCACCTGGTGTCCGGGCGGCGTGATGCGCCCGGCCCCGCGCCCCACCCACCGGCTGCCCACCGGGAGCGGGAGCTGTCTACCTTTTCTTCTGCTCGCCTGGTGTTTAGCGAATCTATAATGCATTTAATCTCCGAAAGCCACTGCGCTTGGCTTTAAATGCCTAATTTGCTGTCGAGAGCCCCTGCAATTCTCTCTCCACCCTCGTGGAACTGGAGGCTTTTGTTTGCAAAATCAGCTGGGCTCCCTCCACAGTGGAGCGCAGGGAACTGTGCCCTTGATCCCTTCTGGAGGGGGCAAGAGACCCCTGCCACCCACGCCCTCCCGGAGCAAGCAGCCTGCGCCGGAGGCCGGGGCGCTCCCACCGTTCTGCACCCTCTCCATCCAACCAGGACTCCGCCCCGCAGCAAGGATGGGGGCTGCGCACAGTTAGCTCACAGGGGGTACGGGACTCAGCAGAGGTGTGCACAGGCAGGAAGTGACTCTCTGGCTCTTGGAAAGCTGATGGAAGCTTGTAGCCTTGCAGCACAAGCCCCAGTTCATTCAGTGTGCAGGCTGAGACCAGGGTCACCTGTTTGGGACATGGCCAGCATTGGGGGACAGCAAAGCCCAGGCAGTGCAGGGACAGAGTGCTGGAGTGCTGGGCACCCAGGACGAAAGTGAGTGGGTCTTGTTCTGTGACATGGGAGGGGAGGTGGAGGTTGCTAGCAAACATAGGCATACAAAGAGACAGACGGAGTCAAAGATGCACAGGCAGATACAGACCCAAGACATGTATGTATACCCATGCAGTATACACGCGCATTTAAGAGTATATATTCTTATATTACCATTCATAAAATTTAACTTATGTGCTGTATTTGTTTGAAGCTACGGCTGTCTTAACAAAGGACCAGAGCCTGGGTGGTTTTGACTTTCTCATAGTGGTGGAAGCTGGACCGAGGTCAAGGCTTTTCGAGAAGGTGTGCTTACCCACAACTGACCGAGGTTGGTTGAGGCCTCTGAGGCCTCTGTCCTTGGTCTGTGGATGGCTGTCTTCTCCCTGTGTCCTTGCATGGTCTTCCCTCTGTGCACGCCTCTGTCCTCATCTCTGCTCAGAGAGGGGACCAGGACCCACCCATGTGACCCCGTTTGCTAGGTTCTCTCTCCAGTACAGCCACATTCTGAGGTACTGGGGGTTAGAACTTCAGTATATGAATAGGGGAGGCACAACTGAGGGCTTACCATATGCAAATGTACATGGATTTATGAATTTATCTAAACTTTGTGTCTGGAAGTGTCCCTAAGGCGGTGGCCTTTCTGATCGCTGGCTTGTTAGGAGAGATCAGTTCTTCTAGGTGCACTGGCCTTCCCCAGGGCAGCCCTGATGGGTCTCCCCATCTGAGGACGGGAAAGGTGACTTGTCACTGCCAACTCTCAGGCCCTTGTGTCCAGCCAGGTTGTTCCAAGGGATCCCAGAGGTTGACCTCTATTGTCAGAGAAACTCCTGGCACCTCCACAGTCCAGAGGTCCAGGGATGCCCAGAAATGCCAGGCGGGTGGTAATCTTTCCTAGCAAGGAGATTTCCCCTTCGAAGTGACTCACCTCCCACGAGAACGGAGGCTGAAACCACGTAGTTGGGCTTCTTGACCTCTTTAATGCTTTTACGTCAGTTAGGACTCTCCTGGTTGCAAGTGACAAGAACAGAAGACTCAAACAGGCTTAAAATCAAGTGAGGACGGGGGTGGGGAAGGCTGATATTTTTAGGTACCAGTCTTGTTCCCTTTTATGTCAGCTTCTTAAGACAAGCCTTAAGCAGTGGCTATGGGACCGCTCCCAGCTTGGAGCCCACAGCCTGCAGGAACCAAATCCAATGTTGCAGGGAGTGGAAAAAAAAAAAAAAAAAAAAAAGAGTTCTCAACAGGCTCATTTAGACCATTTTTTTAAAGGTCTTGTGTCTCATCGGATTTGTCGAGGTCACAGGAACATCTCCCAAACCATGACCGCAGCCAGGGAAATGCTGGACCCATCATTCCCGGGTTAGATGACGCAGTTGCCACCCTTCCCCCTGGAGCCGGCTGCATCCAAAGTAGGGATGGAGGTGAGTCTCCAGGGAGAAATGGGAGTTCTTCTCCGCCCCGGAGAAGGCCAAACGGCAGCTGGTTCGCAAAAGCAGAAGACATCCAGTATCGACTCTGGGAGAAGCAGTGTGTGGCACAGAAGCGCGGCGAGTGGCGCTGTAGGACGCCGGCCCAGCCGCGCATTTCTGGAACACCGCGCTTGAACGGTGGCCTTGGATCTAATTAGATCGCAAGTTCCCCGCGTCTTACCTAGACGAATTTTACTTCTGCGAAGTGCACGCGTGTTTCGAAGAGAAAGAAATTACTTTCCGTGAGCAGCGTAAAGAAGCAAAGGGCAGCGTCGCGGTCAGGGGAGACCCAGAGCCCCCGGAGTCCCCGCGCTGCCCCTCGACGGCCACCCGCGTTGAGCGAGTGACTGAACCTCTCTGAGACTCTTTTCTCTCTGCTCACGAGGACTCACAGAAGCTACGTCTCGTTCGGAGCATTAAAGGAGATGGTGTGCCCTTGGCACTTGGTCCGTGTGGCACATACCTGCGGTTGTCTTTAAGAGCGAGCGCACTGAGAAATCGCGGACTCCGTCTGTTGGCTCTGCAGGGATGTTCGGTATAACCGCACCGTGTTTTAGCGGAGGAAGCTGAGACGAAGAGAGGTTGAGCAGGGACCCCGAGGTCCCACAGCTCACATGGCTCCGAGGTGGGTTGGAGGCCGGGCGCCCAGCTCCGGGAGAGTCAGCGGCTCCATACTGAGCCGGGTCTCCCACACTGGGCCGGGACAAGGAGCCCAGTCCCAGGATGTGGGGTCCAGCACCCGAGTGTCCTTGAGTATCCACCTGTCCGGGAGGCGAGCTGAGTCTTTGCCTTTGCAGAGAGTCTCTTAGGGTGAAGGGAGATCCCTCGTGCCAGAGACCCAGAGGTCTGGCCTCTGTGTGTGTGTGTGCGCGTGTGTATGCGCTGACTCCATGGTCGCTGGGCCCAGGCTCCCGAAGGAGGCAGCCCTGATCATGGAACAGGGACAGCCACCTACCTCACCCTGAACCTCTCCCCTCTCCAGGTTGAGCGGCGTCACCTCCCCAGAGTCAGCCTTCTGCCTCCCACAGTTTCAGGCCCCACACAAGTGAACCCAGAACCCTGTTAAGAGTGACAGGAGGCCCCGCCTCTGAATGAGGCAAGAGCTGAATACCCCTGTGATGCATTTGTTCTCTTGGGAGGGGATGCAGGATCTTACTCTGATGACTGGGGGCACGTGCCACCACTGACCCTGCTAACCGCAGGTTTGCTCGTCTGCAGAGCACTGTCCCCTGAGCCCTGTTCACTGAGCACCTACACATGTCTCTGCAAAAGACTCAGCATTTAACATCAGGAATCATGTCCAAGGCCCCGTCTGCCTTGTCCTTATGTGCTGTCCAGCCAGGGGGCAGGTCACTTACTCTCCTTTCTGAAACTGTTTCCTCGACAGTGAAACGGAGGCATGCAGGTGTCCTCACAGATGCTGCCTTGGTCCTTCGGACAGGACGGCTGTAAAGAATTCCCGTAGACTGAGTGGCTTATAAGCAATGGGCATTTATTTCTGACAGTGCTGGAGGCTACAAGTCCAAGATCGAGGTGCCAGCAGGTGCAGTGTGAGGGCTAGCTGAGGGCTAGCTTCCTGCTTCGTAGATGAGTCTTTCTGATGTAGTCGCGTGTGGCAGGACAGATGTGGGAGCTCGATGGGGCCCCCTTCATAGGGCTAGCTTCCTGCTTCGTAGATGAGTCTTTCTGATGTAGTCGCGTGTGGCAGGACAGATGTGGGAGCTCGATGGGGCCCCCCCTTCATAGGGCATTAATCCCACTCACGAGGGTCCCACCCTTATGACCTAATCGAAGGCCCCAGCTCTGCTACCACCACTTGGAGGGCTAGGATTTCAACATACAAATTGGGTACAGGGGGTCGGGCACAAACCTTTGGTCCACGGCAGATGCCACAAAGATGAGATGAAATGAAATATGTGTGAAGACGACTTTGTAAACCACGAAGGGCTACGTGAAGCTGTAGTGAGGACTGGGGGTGAAAACCAATCCTGGGGAGCTGGTGGGGAATGTTGTAGAGGGAGACCTGTCACTGAGCTGTGGTGGATAGTGACCATGAAGCACATCAGGGAGGCCAGGGAGCCCTCTAGGGATGGGGGACAAGCTTGTGTCGGTGTCCTGCACCGTCCCTTGTGGTTGGTCCCCTTCCCCTACTACGGAGCACTTGCACACATGTGCGTGAACACAGGTGTGTGAACACACGTGTGCGTGCATGAATGCATGTGTGCGTGAACACACATGTGCACACCTGCCTTCCCGCAGCCGTACCAGCTTCAGCTAGATGATAGGGTGGGAAGGATCTAGAAGGCTGGTTCAGGGGTCCTTGTGTCACTACTAACCCCAGAGAAGGAGGCAGTAGCGGAAGGAATAGTTGGGGAGCTCTTGGGGACAGCAGGCCTCCAAATCCTGCCAGACAGGTCCCTGGTTCTCAACCCATCCGGCACATCACAATCACCTGGGGGAGTTTTGAGCCGAAGAACACACAGATCCGTGGCTGTTCTCAACCGTTGTATCTGAAGGTGGGTCCTAGGGTTCTGCACTTCTATAAAGCTCACCGAACATTCTACTCTTGTACTCACCAGGTTTCGGATCGCCCGCTCCCAAAGCCGGCCAGCAGGAGCAGCCCCCGTTCCTCCCGAGTGCCCCAGCCCTGAGCTACAAACCGTCCCTCCCAGACCCCTGTGTCAGTTGCTTCTGAGAACAGAAACAAGCCTTCTTCGGAGATGGACGTGGCTCCTGACCGACGGGGCTGCCAAGTTCCTGGGAGCTGGCGTGGGGGGGGGGGGGCAGCAGCATCCCACCCCCCCGCAGGACAGCTGGAGGCGGCAGGGTTCCTGGAGCAGGCCTGCCCGCCGGGGGGCCGGGGCTCCTGCCTGCAGATGCCCATGTTTACCCAGGATGGGCTGGAGGGACCTGGATGCTGGTTCTGGAGCCTGGTTCTCAGGAACTGGGACAGCTGTCCCTGGACAGCCACCAAGACTCTGGCTTGCAGACTGAGATGGAGTGTTGAGCGCGTGGCAGTGGCACAGACGCTCTAGGTAAGGAACTTGGTCTTCTGGTGTTTTCTGCCAAACTGGCATCTGTCACCTTACATTATTGTCCTCCTCCATTTAGGTCCCTGCCTTGTGATACTTAAAAAAAAAAAAAAAAAAAAAAAAAAAAAAGAGGGAAGCAATCCGTGGCAAGGCTCCAAGCTTCTCTTAATTGCAAATTCCCTTAAGTACCACTTCCCGGGAGCTACAGGCCCTGTCTGCTAGTCAGGATGGCCTCAGCCTGGCTGATTTTTAATAGGCACGCGATCATTTTCAGCCTCTTCGAACTTTCCCTTTTGTTCGCCTGCAAATCCTGCATGTCCTCCTCCTGTACAAGGGATCTCAAATTATTGGAATGAACCTGCCCCTTTCTTTCATCTTCATATTAAAAGGAGAGACAGAGAAAGGGCGAAAGAGAAAAGCAGAGAGAGGGAGCGAGGAGGAGGAGGGTTGGGGGAGCACTGGAAATTGAGCGCTGAGGATGGGCATTGGCGAAGAGGGCTATAGGGCAGCAGAGGACCCTGCAAAGGGATCAGATGTTGAAACGCTTCGCACAGACTCACGGCCTCGAGGCTCCTCCTTTGCTCCGCCCCCTGCCCGGAGCCCCCCATCCTTGAAGGGTACACAGTAAAGGGTTGCACCTGGCACAACAGGGGGCTTTCAAGACCAAGCTGGCCCCTAGGGCATTTGTTCCCTTGCATAAGAAAATGTTATGTATTTTGAATATCACCTTGGGCCAAAGCATGGAGAAAATTGGAGGTAGCCTGGCTCTTTCTCCTGAGGGAGATGGAAAGAAGAATGGGGGGGGGGGAATGGGATGTGGAAATCAACAGACAGCCTCCCTACGGGGCAGGTCGAGTAATGTTTGCGTGACTCAGTTTCTGCCTTTGTGAAATGGGCCCGAGCATAGCTGGTGTGGAGGGGGTTCAGGGCAGTGCAAGTGTATCTTCAGAGGTCCCAGCCAGCCGTGGGAGCCGTGAAACTTCGCTCTAAGAGTCTGCCTGGGAGGGGGTCATTCTCCCAGGCTAGCCTGGCTGGCCCCAGGTGGCGCCTGCTGCTGTCCCCTGCAGCCAGGAGAGGGGGTATCAGAGCAGGAGAGGTGACCCGAGAAAGCCCAGGGAGACTTCATGTCAGAAATTGCTGGAGTGATGCAAAATACGCTTGCTAAATTGTCCTGGTGCCCGGGGAAACAGTTGCACGGTAATGCGGAGAGAAGTGGAGGCCAGGAGATGGGAATTGTTCTGGACACTTCATTCTTCCCTGACTCTATAGACCCTCTCTGCTGTGATTGTCAGGCCGGTGGCCTGGCCTGTCGGGAGACCTGCAGGGCCGCCAGAGCCCCGGGAGAGAGCCCTTGGCTCTCGGAAGGCACCAGGCAGCCGAATGCCTGAGGGAGAGGCATGGCCGGTGCAGGGGCGGAACCGAGGAGGGTCAGGGAGATCTGTCCCCGCTGCTGTCCCCAGACCTGCCGTGCGGCTGGCTGCCGGGTAGCCTGGGGCAGACCCCACACCTGGCTGGGCTCTGGATTTCTTGGCCCCAAAGGGAAATAGCAGCACCTGCTTTGAGGAAATGGAATGAAAAATGCATGGGAGCGCGCTTTGGGGATGGGAAATTGGTTTACAGAGGGAACGAGGTTATTTTTCTCCCCAACCCACGGACCATTTGTGTCTGTCCTCTCCGACCAGGCGGAGAGTGGGCTTCTTGAGGGCGAGGGCTGTCCCGGCCCAGCAGCCTGCACAGAAGGGGGCGCCGAGCGGGTACTCGGACAATATTTGTGGATGTGAACTAAATTAGTTATTAGGATGAAAAAGATTGTGACCACGCTGAGCCCTTCTCCCTGCTCCCCCATGTCAGGCTCACTCTGAACCCCAAAGTGGAAATGTGCTTGAAATAACTCTTTACCCCTTGTGCTGGGCACACCTTCTCCCCTATACTGTATCTGGGCGAAGAGCCGTGCCCTCCGGGAAGTTGGGGCTGGGGGGCCGGGCTGCGTCTGGGCAGCCCGGGGGTCATGGCAGGTTATGTTCTATGTGAACAGCGCCCCCTGGAGTTGTGCATCCCGGATGCTCTTAGAGCTCTGGTTCTGGTGGAGCAGGAGAGACACTAGGCTGAGGAAAGTCCTCCTTGGAGGCCCCTCGGGCCAGAGCAGGCTGGCTGGGCTGTCACCAGGGCAGGAAGAAGAGGCTGAAGGGGGCTGACACCCCCATTTTGCCTTCACATGCAAATGCACTTAAGGCTCACTTCCTAGGGCTCAGGCCAAGTTGGAGGCTCTGCCTAAAACTCAGTGGCAACCTCTTACGTCCCCCCAGTCCCTTCAGGCCACCTGCAAACCCTCCCTGTTAGAGAGAGAATGCCACCCGGAGCCGGACACTGCTGGGCCACTGCGTCCACAGTGCAGACTCTCAGCCTCCCGGAGCCCCAGAGGCAGACTCCGAGAAAATGGGGTCAACAGCAGCCACGGCCAGACTTGAGAGGAGTCCGTGAGCTCGATAAATCATCTGCACGGTGCCCCGGGCCACGGGGAGAGCTCGGTCTACACCCTCCCCGCTTTCTGTCCATACCCCACCTCTTTGTTCAGCAGCCCGGGCCCCACCTGGAAAGTGAGGACGGGAACCCCCATCTCGGGGGGCTGTCAGGGGGCTCAGTGAGGCACGGAGGTGCAGCGCCCAGCGCAGGGCCGTCTACCGCCCCTCCTGCTCTCTGCCCGCTCCAGCATCCTTCGGGTCTAGACCCGAGATCCTGGCTGCTCGGGGTTTCCGGAGGCGCCATCAATCTGTGCGAAGTTTCTGACCAGAAACCCTGTTCCACCCCCGGCTCAAGGAACACTGGCTCCATCTGCTGACATTTGGCTTCTCTCCCGGCTCCCCGTTCCGTCGCGGCACTGCCTGACCTTGCCTTTCCCCGGCACCTCTCTTCTCTGGGGCCTCAGAGCCCCATCCCCGCCAATAATCCCGACTCTTGGCTGCCCCGCGCTGAAGGCAGATGGTGTTGAGTAATGGGGCTTCTCCCTCGGTTGGATGGGCCAGCGTCAGCCGAGCTGACTTCAGCATCATGCTGGCGCACACGGCTTTGGAGCTTAGCACTTTCTCTTCTGCCGTCTGGGTGGGGAAGGGGGAGGGAGGCAAGCGGGACTGTTCTGGAATCTTTCCTGAAGCTGGGGTGTTTGTGGGCAGATCGCATGTTGAGCCTCCAGCTTCCCTCCCACGGAGCTCCCCCGAAGACATCTCTCTTTGTTTGCTTGTAGTTCACTCTGTCGGTGTCGAAAAAGCCTTCTTCCATTTGCTTTTATATATTCATTTGAAATGACTCCTCCAATATTTAATCTTGATCAGAACCGGGAAGCCTGGTATTTATTTTGCAGGTCAGGTGCTCATCCATTTCCCTTGAGGCCTCTGGCAGGAGGCTGGAGAGCCCGATGCCCCCGGGGGGTGCCGCCATCAACATTAGTCCTGGTGACAGCAGGACAAATCAGAGCGCTGCGGGCTACGGGGGAGAGGATCAATCTGGCAAAAGGCTAATGAGGAAGCTGTGGCTGTGGCAAGAGAGGGCCTTCAAGAATCTCCAGGCCTTCTCCTGGTGGGCAGCGAGTCCTCCGGGGGGCCCGGAGCGAGGGCCATCTGCTTGGTGCGGGTTGGGTTTCACCAGACTGAGGCAGCCAAGCACCAGAGTCTAACCTTGTGGGCAGGGACAAAGGGCAGCGAGGACAGAGGTCTCCACTTCGCCAAGTGTATGGTATCTCCCACGGGGGAAGGGCCCAGGAGTGGACTCCTACAGCAGGAAGGATTTGGGTTAGACACGGGAAGGAATTGTTAGAAAGTTGGCCTTGACCAGATGCATAGGCAAAGTTGTGGAATAGCTTTCCTCTGTGGTCCTGGGACAATGTAGGAATGCGCGCGCCTGTCTAGGAAAATAGTTACCTATGTCATCTCCAAACACATATCGAACACCTACACTATACAGGGACCCGAGGGGCTCGTAGAACATAAAGATGGCATCTGCTCGAAAGGAGGTTATGAAGGGAGACCAGAGAACCAGGATTTGATTGGAAGTGATGGCTCGGAGGCTTGTGTTCAGGAAAACCGGAAAGTCTCCTCTAGGTTCAGGAAGAGCGAGGGTCAAAGTGGTTTAGTGACGTCTGTGTTGAGTATTGGTATCTGCTGGCCAACCCTGCCAAGGGAATGGAGTGTGGAGAGCTCAACGAAGAGGTTTCCTACATCCAGCATGTCCCCAGTCCGGTTCCGGGAACTTGGAAGGTGGGGGAGGGGATGGGTGTGCGTCTCTAAGTAGAAGCCAATCTAGTTGGTCAAATACAGGAAGCAGTGGTGAAACACAGTTACCAGCCCTTGTCTGAAATCCTCCCAAAGAGGTGAGTTGGAGGAGCTTCCCGAAAGGAGAGGAAAGGTGGGCTGCGGTTCTTAGGCACACTTCCAGGAGGGGCAACAAGAGGGACCCAGCTAGGTCTACCTGGAACGTCCGTATTCTGCCATCAAAAGCTGTTCTTGAAGAGCGGGTGAGAAAGGAGAGACCAAGGAAGACGGCAAAGCCCAAGTGAGCCGGTTTGTTCTTCTTACTTTTAACTTTCTCTGCCCCCTTCTCTCAGAAGCCTCTGGGGCAGAGGGGGCTGAGCGAGGGCTGGTGGCGGGGTGCTTGCAGCCCACCGGAGCGGGTGCATTTCAAAGCGTCGCCTGGGCGGAGAAGCTATTCCTGGGGACACGCGTGCGACCCTGCTTTTGCAGACATGCGATGAATATTTCATAGCCCAGATGTAATCCTGTCCACAATTTTCTCTCCTTCCGGCTCGCCAGCACCCCTCTTCTTGCGGTCCTCCACCTCCACCCCACCCCAGCCCCCAACCGCTCCCAAGTCAGGAAAATCAGTCAAAACATTTATCAGGAATCGGTATGAACCAGCCAAGCGCTGTGAAGAGCTAATCTGTGCAGAGCTAATAAGAATGAACAAAGTCACCACAGACTTCGCCATGGGCATCGCTGATAAGGATTTGTCAGAAGAATTGCAGGTAAGATCTGAACAGCCCCGGGAAGTGGAATGCAAATGCCTTGCTTCCCATGCGCTCTCCTGGTGCCCCCTTGCAGCAGACTGGAGCCTTGAGGACAGAGGCAGAAACTCACCCAGGAGCGGGGCAGGCAGGGAGGCCGGCCGGGACATGGGGTCGTGCAGAAGGAAACCAGCTGATCGTGCACCTGGCTGGGGACCGGAAGGGAGGAAAGGAGGAGGGAGCTCGGGAGAGCTTCCGCACTGCCTTCCTTAGCCCGGGTTGCAGGCGGTGCTGAAATTCGATGGAGAAACTAAGATCCCAGGCAACTGGCAGCTGCTGAAGACTGCAAGAGGGTTTTGAAATTGCCCACCTGGAACCCAGATGTTACAGCGCTGCGGCAGCCAGAGCGAGGGCTGAGTCCACCAGACACGTGGGTGTGAATCCCAGTTCTGATGGTTTCTAGCTGTTGAGACCTTGAGAAAAGTTGCTGAAGTTCCCTGAGCCTCATTTTTTTTTTTTTATCTGCACAACTAGCACCAGTACTTCATCCGGCTGCTTGGGAGAGGGAAATCAGGGAAGTCCCTATGGGCATAGCTCTGTGCCTGGCACAGGGTATGGCTCCCACACCGTAGCTATGACTTTGTTATTAGTTTTGTGGACAGTTTTGCCTACAACAGCCTACGAACTAAGGTTGTGATTCAGTCGCCAGCAAACCGGACGGTCTCAGTCACCACCTAGGAACTCCCCCTTGGTGTCTCCGTAGCAGCCACGGAGGGAACAAGCACGGCCGTGAGCCAATAAAGCTTTATTGATAAGAACAAGAGGCCAGCTGGTTTTGATCTGGGGGCCATAGTTCACTGTGTCACTGGTCCTCAAACCATTTCAGTGGCGTGTCTTAGGGACTTCAAAGGGGGAGACCAAGGGTCAGGCTGCCTTTGAGCCGTCAGGCTTCCTTCAGAGGCTGGAGGGAGCTGGAGGGGCGAGACCCCCAGTTTGCAGAAGCTGTGTGAGAGGGCCTGGGTGGGGGCCAAATTCTAATAGATCTCAGAGAGGATTTCCCTATAAATGAGACATTACTGTCCTGGCTGTGTTCTATGTTTCCCCTCTATGCATCTTCGCGGCAAAGTTTATTGTGGGGCTGATGCACTTTTACTGCATCTCCTAAAAGTAGACACATTTTCATCTTTTTCTTGAAATACATATCGTTAAATCTCTCTACCAATTCCTTCTGGCTTATTGGACTTGGGAGCAAGCTGTGAAGAATGATTTGTTTTCAGGCCACAAAGCCACCCCCAAGACAGGCCTCTGTCACACCCCTACAGCCACGGGGGAGAGTGGAGGTAGGCAGGGCGGGAGGATTTGTTGGGGGTTGTAAATGAGGTTTTTGAATAACATCAGTTTCCTATTCCCTCACATGTTTTAAAATCGGATAGTTCTCTCAAGTGCTGAACTTGCCACTCTCCCCGCGCAATAATATTGTCTCGCGTTTGTGTGGGACTTTACGGCTCAGAAAATGCCTCCAATCTATGTATTACCTCTCGGTCCTCACCACCACTCTGTGAAGTCAGCAGATGGGGAGACATCATTCCTGCCCCCCAGAAGGGATAACCGACACCCCGAGAAGCTGCTCTGGGACCCTAGGACACTTGTCCCAGATCCGGAGAGGTAGCAGGGGGCTAGAGGCCAGTAGGCGGATATGTCCCGTGGAGGTGTCAGGTTGTAAGCTTGGAAGCCTGTGAATGTTTTCTTATTTGGAAAAAGGGTCTTTGCAGATGTGCTTCAGTGAAGGATTTTGAGATGGGCAGGTTATGCTGGATTTTCTCCGGTGGACCCCAGATGCAGTCAAAAGTGTCCTTCTAAGGAGGTTACACACACACACACACACACACACACACCCCACACACAAGCATGCACGTGCAAACCCATGTGTGCACTCGTGCGTGCACACACACACGCACACACGGCAATGTGAACACAGAGTAGGGAGAGACTGGAGCATGCTGGCCTTGACGGCTGGAGTGTTGTGGCTACAAGCCAAGGAGTCCCCGCAGCCCCTGGAGTCTGGAAGAGGCAAGCCACAGACTCCCCAACTAGAGGGACTCCTGGATTTCAGCCCCTGTGGTGTTGATTTCAAACTTCAGACTCCTGGAAGGCCCAGCGAATCCCTTCCTGTTGTTTTAAGCCCCCCAGCTGGCGGCATCTGTTGTAACCACAGCAGCGACCGCGCACGGGCTCAGGTCATGAAGCAGGAGCAAGGAAGCCAGTCCGTGTCCGCGGGGAGTCTAGCTCCGGTCTCCCTGCTCCAAACTCTGCCACGCCATCCATCATCCTGGGGAAGGGCTCCTCCCCCAGAAAAAGGGTCAGGTCCATAGGGATGATGCGGAGCTCAGCCAACCAGTGGATGTGGACTGGGCCCTAGTGGAGAATTGGAAGCTGTGGTCCATGCCCTCGAGATGCGCGAGGGCCGGCCAGGAAAGCAGGGCACACGGGCAGGAAACAATTAGCAAATGGAACAGGACAGCACGTGACCAGGTGCCTGCCTGCGACATATGCCCCTTAATTCCTGAGTCCGTCAGGCTCCTTCACAGGCTGGAGAGTGCTCTGGTTTCCCTGTGGAGGGTCCACGCAGAGAACCCAACTCCCCACAAATTCCGAGATCCCCCCAGAGACGCTGCAACCCTTTGTGTTAAACGGAAAAGGGGTGTGAAAGCACTCTGGAAGGAGAGTGAGAACAGGCGTGGCCATGTCCAGGCAGGACCAGTGACTACGCGCCAGCTGTCCTGTCTCCCCGGACTGGGCTTCTTCCAGGGACAGGGATGGGAAAGCTGACGTTGGGTGTGGTCTGAAGGAGGAGACAGGGGCAATAAAGAGAGTGGAAAGGAAATGGAATTGATTTCTTGTGTCTAATACAGTTTTTCTCTTTTTTTTTCTTTTCTTTCCTGAAACAGCATTTGGCCTATGTAATATGACACTGTAGGAAGCAATTCCAAGGAGTTGGAACCTACTGGAAAGAATGGGTTGGGGGACTAGGCTTCATTTGCATCCCGCCCCCCAGCTAACAGCCTTCCTCCCAGTGTCCCAGGGAGGGGCTCATTGTCACCCAGTGAGGGCCACCCTGATGTCCTCCCCCCACCCCCCAGCCAACTCAGAGACCCCACCCCTCTGGTCCACCTCCTGGAAAGTGGGCATAACTTTGGGTTGAACCCAAAATGTAAATATCCTAATTGGCATCTTTTGAGTAGGAGCAGAAAAGCCCATTGTTATGGAAGAGAAATCTCCCAATCCCCCACCAATTAATCTTTGGCTACGGGAGGCTCGTGCTCACCATATCAATGGGCTGGGGCTCTGAAGTGAGTGGAAGAAGGTATGGGGGACAGTGACAGCAGCAGGTGTGGTGTGGTGGCAGCCCTCTCTGAGCTGGAGAGCCCCGTCCTTCTGGGGTCAGTGCTCCGGCCACCCCCTGGAGAGTGTCCCCACCGTGAAGGCAGCTGCTGGTGGGGAGGCTACTGTGGCGGAGAGAACATGGTGGTGGAGGACTGTGGGGGACATTGGTTGTTTCATTCCTTTGTGGGGCTCGGCAGCATCCCAGATGCTTTGCTCATCGTATGGGAATTTCCCCATCATCTGAGTCTTGGTGGGAGGCAGAGTGTGCTCTCCTCTAAAGGAATGGAAAATTCCAGCTACTTGCTTTCCAAGCAGGGCTGGCGTATGCCCCTGGCTAGGCCAGTCTGGCCCTCCCACCTCAGCTGACCCACGCAGGAGGCAGGTGTTGGTGGCGGGAACAGATGACTCCAGGGATGGCCGCTCGTGGGACTGGTGGGTGGTGCTGTCTGAGGGACAGGAGATCTATTCTGTGACCTGATTTTGCTGGTGCTCCTGGCCGCAAAGTCGATCGTCCCTTTACCCATTTTCCAAGTCTCATTTCAGGATGACCTTCCTGATAACTGGGAGCCACTGGACATCTTTTAAATAAATTCATTTTCTGCTTAAATCTGCCAAGATCAGTTCTGTTGCTCGGAAATAACACTTCTGACGACAACAATGCATCTTATGGGGCAGAACAAGAGGTGAAGAGGGAAATTCAGATTTCTGGAGATCCAGGCATGGGCGAGTCTCAGGAATTGTTTCATTTGATCCTACAAAACACTTTGAAACACTTACTGAATTATTTCCTTCGTTTTACAGATGAGGAAGCCGTGGGCTCAGAGCACCGGCCAGTGGCAGAACTGGGTTTGAAGCCAAGTCTCGGGGTCCCACCTCCGGGTTCTTACTGGGGGCCACGCTACTCCTGGTGCCTTGGCTAAGCAAAGTCAAGGCACCAAAAGGTTTCCATCTTTTGGAACGTGTCCTCTTCTGGATCACTGCCACTCCTCTGGTAAGGCTTGACAGACACTTTTCCTGGGACCTTCTCTAAGATCCCCTAACTGCGGGTCGGACTCGATGCCCCTCCTCTCTGTCCCCACAGTTCTGCGGCCATGGGGGGCTTTTCCTAGCATGGATCCTGTCCTCCGTAATGCTGGGTGCCCATCATTGTTTCCGGAGACGCTGAGAGACCAAGAATGAGGTTTTATCTCACGGGGTCTTCTAGCATCTGACGCAATGCCTCGCCCTCCTTTTGGTGCTCGATACATGCTTATCAAATGAAATTAGTAATGATCCAAGTCTGGGCAACACAGATAAAACTGAATATCCCTACAAAATTTTTCCTTACAAAAGGCACCATCTGATCGAACAGGGGGAAACCCCCTTTGTGGGTGTGTGTGTATGTGTTTTTAAGGATTATATTATTTATTTGAATGAGAGAGAGAGAGCGCGAGTGAGCGAGCATGAGGTAGGGGAGGGGCAGAGGGAGAAGCAGACTCCCCACTGAGCAGGGAGCCCGATGTGGGACTCGATCTTGGGACTCCAGGATCATGACATGAGCTGAAGGCAGTTGCTTAGCCAACTGAGCCACCCAGGTGCCCCCCTCCCGACCCCCACTGCCTTGGTGTTTTAATGATAGAACCCAGAGGCAGGAATGATCAGTCTTTGTGTAGCCCTTTTTTCTAATTAGGCCATACAAGGTCAAGGACCTATTTAAGGCTCCAGGCCCCGTCAGTGCCTCCTTGGGCTCATTAGTGGACACCTGTTGAGAGGCTAAGTAGTGATGGGGTCTACACCTGACCTGTCTCCGTCCTGTCCCACCATGGGCCTCGTAGTGAGCTTGATGCTTGGCCCTATCTATTCGATGGGAAATGCCCAGAGTGTGCTCCACACCTCCCGATTCCCACCAGTACCTCCCCAAAGTGACCCAGCTTGCTGGACTCTTCGGGAATGTTAGTTTTAAGAAAAGATATCAGGGTAGAGGTCAGCAGCCCGCAGGTGGATAGTCAAGGTGGCTGGGCTGGTTCCCCTTGGCTCAGCAAGGCCCCCCTCCGGCGAGGAGCCCTATTAACAAACACTCACTGGGAGAGACGTCTTGCCTGTAGGTGGCGCTGCCGCAGCCCCTTGGCTCCAGGAGGCCATGTTGGTTTTTGGAACCACCTGGATCAGGTGAGTCCGCCATAGACATGACTCAGAAGACCATTCTGGACCACCTGTTCGGCATCAAGAGGTGGCTTTGGGAGTTAGCTCTTGCCTGAGAAAACTTCCCTCCATTTCATTATAAAACTCGACTTTCTGTGGCCCAAGGTCCCCACCTGCCTGGAGCTCAGCTGACTGAGGGGGGAGAAGACTGCCCTTGGATTGTTCTCATCACTAAATAATTTCCAGCCAGCTACGCAGGAGCCTCGGAACCACGCGAAGTGTTGTCTGGAGAAATCTTGCCCAGATATAACATTGAGACAACATTTAAAACCTCATTTAAGTGAACACAAAGAGAGGGCTCCTGGGTAAAAGAGACTTAATTAATCTCGTTTCTGTGTAGATACTTTTAATTAAATGTAACTCCACATTCCTTCCAAGTAGATTGGAAGGGCCGAGCAGCCTTGCAACTTGGTGGGGCTGGGTGGAGGGAGACCAGCAGGTGGGTTCAGGCAGTCCAAGACACCGTGGTAGCCGGAAACCCGGGATGTGGCCCCGCATTCTCCTCTTGCCATCCCCCAGGCTCAGTGTGCTTCCAAACCTCAGTCCACCTCCCCGATCATCTCTTGGGTGCTTCCTTGTCCCTTCATCGCACAGCTTCAGCTCTAGCACAAGCCCTTGCCATCCTTCTCCTAGACTAGGACAGTCATCTCCCAACTAGTTCTCCCTCTCCCCAATCTCGATCCCTTTCCTTTCCTCAATCCCACCCTGATTCATTCGGCTAATGACCCCCCACTTCCCCTGGGAGGTGACTCTCCTGTTAATAACTCAAAGTAACTTCTGCTTTTCTGATGAAAGAGAAGCTCTAGCTCTTGGCATGGCCAGGATATGGCACCTCAGAAGACTGGTGAGACTTAGGAGTGACTATAGTGTCTGGAGGAGGAAACGAGGTGGGGGTGGGCCCAAGAAGAAGCGTTCTGGGAAGAGAGGAACCACAGTGAGGCACTCCAGACAACAAGTCAGCCCGAAGAGTCGGGGCATCGCTGGGGAGTTCGGACCTGAGACCATGGGGACTGCAGGGACTGGAAGAGAGGCAGAGTCCCCACTGCAGGCGAAGCCCAGGGAAATTCCATGAGGCCAGGAGCGGTTAGCCACAGGGGATGTGTGTGGGCGAATCAGCTGTCGTGGGTAGAGAGAAGGGACCAGGGTCTCCTGAGGGGTCTTCTACACTATCATTTTTGCTCAACAGCGGGCTGGGCCAGATGAAGTGGATCCAGGCGAGAACTCGAAGGTTTTAGAGAATGACAGAGACGTTTGCCGAATGGTCCCTGAGTTAGCCTCTCCTCTCAGCTCTGCTGCCGTATTGGATTGTGGTGTGACTGGGAAAGAAGCATGCACGATTCAAGCCCCTGAGACTTGGGGACCATCTGAGATAGAGGTTAGCCTCTCCTGGCTCCTCCAATAGGTATCCTGCCTTGAGGGATGCTTAGAGGAAAAAGAAGTGTGTGGACCCGGACCATATTCAGTGCCTGTGGCGAGGGCCCCTGCAGATTGCCCCATGTGGATAGGGCCACCTCTCAGCCTTATCGGTGTCCCTTGGCCCTTCTTCCCTGCTCCTCCGTAACCCTGAGGAGGTCCCCAATGACCAGGAGAAGCAGCATCTGGGGGAGGCCCTGCTTGACGGGGAGGGGTGCGGTCCTCAGTGGTCAGATTTCTGCCTTGGCTCTGTTGCAAACCCTCAGGTTTTCAACAGCAATTCGGCTTCTCCCTCCCAGGCATGTGTGCTGACAAGGGCGGCAGCTCTGCTGCGGGTGGAGGACCGTGTTCAAAACTGCCCCACGCGGCTCGAATTCTGGGACCAGCAGCCTCGCGGGAGTTTGCAGAAGCACAAAGCCCCAAGCCAAACCTCATAAGCACGCTTCAGCTCCTGCTCATGGCACATCCATTAACCATTAACCATTCCATTAACCAAAGCCTGGTGCAAGCACAGAGCCCATCGGGTGGAGGTGTTTACTCTGTAGACCGTGAGCCACAGCGGAGTGTGGAGGGAGTAACTGTAGATCCATCATGTGATGTTCCACAAGCACCATCTGCCTAAAACCCGATGTCCCTGGGCCCCATAGGGCTGTTAGTTGAAGTGAGTGATGTAAGGGGCTTCCGAGAGCTAGAGGGATTGGCCAGGTTGTTTTGGGTAATGGGAAGGGAAATTGAAATCAAGAGCCTTCGTGTTTTGTCCAGCTGCTAAGTGATCATGGACGTTTGGCGAGTCACCTGTCTCTGGGCATCAATGTAGTTATCTTGGATGGCAGAGGTGGGCAAGGTGATGTCTATGTCCTTTAAAGGTCATATGACTGGAGACTCTAAGAAGCCTAACCCTGTGATCCTACGCCACGATCTCGGAGATCCTACTGTCTGCAAGCCAGGCAAAGCCCGGGCAGAGAATCTGGGAGAAGGTGTTTTTTTTGCGGAGCCCTCCCCCGAGGGATGGTGGGGAAGAGAGGAGCCTGAGAAAAGACTCAAGTATATTTCTCTGTGCACTTCTAAAAGCCCTTAGATCAGGCTGCTCAGGGCCTGATAATTTTTCCATTAAGAGGAAATAATTTTCTGGGTCTGTTTTGGTTGTATTTATCTGCTGCTGACAGCATCAGCCGCCACAGCCGTGACACGCCGCCTGTCCCCCAGACCAGGCATGTACTTTGGGGAAAAGAGAGAGGCAGGGGTCTCCGTGTCTCCCAGCCTGGATGAAGGAAGCTGGCAGCTACCACGGGACCCTGGGATGCATCTCGGATGACCCCACTGTGACTGCAGGTACCTCCCACTCCATTTTCTGCCCTAAAAAAGAAATATAAACAACCCAACCAAGAAACCTACCACCATGCTATCTCCGGCCCGGCCCCCACCTCCTGCCTATCGCTTCTCCTAAGCCGGCTTGACAATAACCATTCATCACGAAAAAGAAAACAAAGTACGGAGAAACAAAAACCAATCTAAGGCCGCAAATTGACGTCAAACTTTGACAAATGGACCGCGAGATGGTTGTACGGTGAGCTCTTTCTGCTTTCCAGAACAGACGGGGCTGGGCGCCTCCTGTCACACACCCCCATGGCCCCAAGTTCGACTTGGAGGTGACTACAGTCCAGGGAGCAGATCTGACTTCCCGAGGTGACATTGGGGTGGGGGGCGGGGCGCGGAGGAGATCTGCGGGAATCCTGGCAAAAGAGAGCCCCCTCTTGTGCTGGGAGGCTGCCCACCCCGGGGGGTGGGGGGGGCTGGAGGGGGGCTTGGTCCCGGGAGAGGGTGACGCTGGCTCCAGGCCATCCTTCTGGATCCTGTTCCCTGTGGAGCTGGCAGATTGGCTCCAGGAGAGATTGAGGAAGGAACGAATCACAGATTTTGATACTTGGCACTTGTCTGCACGAAGGGCTTTACCAAGTTCAAAGCATTTTCGTAGGCATGATCTTACTCCAAGCAAACCTGCTGCATACACAGAGCAGCCTATGCCATTCGCACAGCAAAGGGAAGTAAGGTGCGGGGGTGGCTGTGGCTCCCCGAGTCACACAACTTGTAAGTGTCAGGGCTGGACTTGAACCTGGCTCTTTCTGGCTCCAGAGCCGAGAACCTTTCTCTTCGGGAGACTTTGAACTGGCAGTCACAGTATCTGAATGCCTTCGCTTTTCTTTCGGAAGGGGAATCTGAAGGCGGGAGAGGGGAGCTGGCCCAGCTCAGGCTCCGCACCCTTGATGGGGGCTCAGGGTCTGCACCCTTGGTGGGGCACCTGATCCCCGGCCAGGGGGTGGGAGTGCATGGCTGCAGCGTCTCAGCGAACACCAGGACTTCTACAGTGGGACTCCCCTGGGAAGCGGCTGGGACGGCTGGTGGGGCCCAGCTGGGACATTTTGCTCCTGGGCTTTGTCCCCTCGACGGGGCCTGAGGCAGCCATAGGATGACAGAAGCCTGGGAGGGGTGACGATTAGCCTGCGTTTTCTCTCTCAGCATTCTGGCTTTCCTCTCTGCATCTGCAGAAGGGTGGTTCTATCTACTTGGGAAACCACCTTTTCCCTCCCTTCTCCTCTTGGAATCATATACCTACTCTCCAAGCCTGTCCCAAGGTGCTCAGGACTCCCTAAGGCGCTGGGCCAGGTCTAGCCTGTCAAGGAGCACCAGAACCTGTGGGCATCCCCCAGCCCCCCTCTGCCCACTGGCCGACATCGCCCCTCACCATCCATGTCCTCAGGGCCTGTGTGAGAGGATCCTGCTCATCCCACAGGCTTCGAGAAGGCAGACTGCCTGGGTTCAAACCCGGGTTCCAGCACGTGTTAGCCCTGTCTCCCCGGGTAGCTTAATTAACCTCTCTTAGCTTCAGTTTCCTTATCTGAGAAACGAGGATAATAATACTCACCTCACAGGGTTATTGGGAGTTTTAAATGAATTTGCGTGAAGAACTTAGCACAACGCCTGAAGCATAATCAGCGTTCGATAAATGTTAGTTATTTTTAGTTTTTAAACCTATTCATGCTCCTGTTTTGGTGGAGGCTAATGATTCACTCCAAAGTTAAAATAGAGGTGTCTTTACAGAGATCTAATTGAGGAAAGGGCTTACGTGGAATCTTCTAGCTAACCCCGTCAGGGCCCATCACAGGATCTAGACGTGGATCACGAGTGGGACATCTGGATCTGTTTGCCCCAATCTGGAGCTCCCACCCCTCAGGGGAAGCCTGGAGCAAGGGGTGGGAACCACAGCTGGTGACCAAGGGCGCTCAGGTCAGGGAGGGAAGCTGGAAGGGACAACAGGTGCCAGGGGCCCAGGTGCCACCCCAGCAAGGAGGATTTGGACCCACGTGAGCTTTGCAATTGGTTGACTACGACCCAAGGATTTCCCACCCCTTCCGCCCCCTCTATTGATAGTTTGATCTTGGAGAAACAATTCACTTCCCCTGAGCTTCTATTTCCTCACTGGGACAAAATCGAACTAGATAATGTAGGTAGAAAGCCCTCTGGAAATGCCATGCTAATGTTTTTTATGGTTTGTTGGTTTGTTGGTTTGCATAGCTGTCGTTGGAAGTCAAGAAAGTTCAGATTTGGAAAATCTAAACTCTAATACTCATGGCCTCTGTGGCCTTGTTCAGAAATCTCTAGAAGGGCACCCAAGCGTGTGCAGAGAGGAGGGGAGAGGTGGCCGAGGACAGAGCGTCACAGGTGTGGGAGGGGAGGGGCCTCAGTGCCGGTGGCTTCGTGGGGATGCAGGTGAGGCTGAGTCTGGCTTCCCGGCAGCCCCTGGGAGCTGCGTCTCTGTCTCCCTGGGGCAGCCTGCGTTTTCTCTCTCAGCATTCTGGCTTTCCTCTCTGCATCTGCTCCGTTTTCTCTCCCGTCAGCCTGTGCTGCTTACTCACCATTTCTACCCACCTGTAATTTCAGCTGGTTGCATCCCTGCCTCCCCAGCCTTGTGTCTACACAAACTTTCTGCTGTGCTACCCGCTGCTGCCCATGGCAGCTTTCCTCTGAAGGCCTTTGCTCAAACCCCAGGAAGGATCTGATCCTTTTTAACCCCCCGGGCCATAGATCATGAGCCACTCTATGGATCAGGGTCTCGTGAGTCGCAGACCCACCCTGTTATCTGCAGGTGCGAGAATGGTGGAGGAGGGCTGACAAGGCTGACCCCATCGAGTTCTTGCCCCGCAGTGACCCCCACCTCGGGGCTGGCTACCCATTCCAGCCCCCGTGGCGGTTAACATACGCCCTGACCACAATGCGGCGAGGCTCTTTCTGATCTTCCCTACATTGGCGCACAGAAGGCCCCACTTTAGGTAATTACCTTGCGATCGGACCATCATGCCCTGCGGCTCATAAAAGCTGGCGGCTAAGGTCCAGACCAGGCAGAGACGAGCTGCAGGAAATGGCGGAGCGACAGCTGGGTCCTCGTCCGTCAGCTCTCTCCTGGTTGGTAAGTCACCCTGCGTAAGACTGTGTGCACAGTACCGAGTGGTTTGCTCTGTTTTGCGGTCCTAAAGTGGCTTGGCAGGCTGCAGGTGCTTTATGAAGCGTCCTGCACCTCCTGACGATGGGCTGACCAGGCAGGAGACCGAAACACCCACGGGGTGCTCTGGGGCAGAATCCCAGGCTGGCCAGCCACCGCCGTGTGGGGAGACCTGACTGGGTCTCCGGAGCATTTCAGGCCAATGTGTGAATATAGGGATGCCTGAGAATGCCCGAGGCGTTGTTAGATGTCCTCCTGGGAGCCTTGGGGAGGAGGAAATGTGGAAGGGAAATGAACAAGGTCTTGTGGTAGTAGCTTGGCCCTCGATCTGAGCTCTACGGACATCACAGGAAAGGAGTTACATCTTGGGGCATGGAACCCACTGGAGAAGTGATGGCTTTGGAGAGGGATGTGCGGGGCATACGTTCCTCTAGCGCACTGTGTCCAGAGGGGTACGAGGGCAGGAGGAGCACTTGGAGGTCATGGAGAAGATGTACCCATGCAGGCTCCTTTGTGCTGGGGTGAGGACCATCCTGTCTCGGGAAAGCTGGGATCATGAGACACAGGATCCCCGAGATCATGGCTCCTCTGATGAGGACATTATGACAGGAGAGGAAAAAGATTTAGCCATGCTCTTTGATGCACACTAAGGCTTGGGCACTCGTGAACCTGGAGATGAACGCCGGCAGGTTCCCACGGGTCAGAGGATGACCTCGAGGGACGTTCTGCCACTGCACTGGTACAGCTCCCCAGCCGCTTTCAAGGGAGGTGGGGGTGATTCAACTGGGGGGATCCTAGGGGGGATGCGCTTGTGTTTGATGGGTTTGCAATGTTGGGCTTGACCTCGGTTGTCCCGCTTTACCTGCCTTGTGACTAAGGTTATGTGCGGCAGGCAGGAGGCTTAGCTGACGTGATTGATTGGATAAACACTAGAATTAAGATAACCTGGTCTAGCGACCACCGTTACACAGAATCTCTGCGGAAGAACTACACAAAATTGTGTGTGAACTGGGGATGAAATATGCCGTGTGCCCAGTGCCCAGTCTTCTCTGGTAGAGAAGACCTTATCTCTCGGTCAGCCCCCGGGGACATGGTTCAGGACTTGAGTATCTGTCCTCACCCCTGTGGCTAATTGGCCTATTGTTACTGTGGCCGCTAGCGTGGCTGACTCCAGTGGGATGGAAGGAATCCATCATAAGGGAAACAGGTTGGAAAAAGGGAAAACAAAGGATCCTGCCAACGATAAACTGGAGGGAAAGGGGCCCCTAGAGGTCTCTCGTAAACAATTGTGGCAAGATCCAATGTCATCTGGGACCCCCCAAGAGAAAATCCGGACAACCCAATTCAGTCTCGTTAAACCTATGAAAAGTGTCACCAAAGGGAAACTAGGTGGCTCACTTGAAAGAAAGCTCCAAAAAGCCGGGTTTGTTGCCAAATGCCCCTTGGCTAATGGAGGAATCTCAGGAGTGGATACCACTACCCCTAGAGAAGGGGGGTCAGGTCAACACAGCCCTTTAGTTTGTGCAATAGGGGGCCATTGGAAGCCCCGTGCGGATTTCACCATTATTGGTCTCACTGACAGACTGTATGGGCTCTAATAGACCTTGAAACAGAGAGCACTTACCTATGGAGACCCCTCAAAATTTCAGGGGGGCACAAAAGCTGTTGATGGTTACGGGGGGGCAAACTATCCAGACAAACCAGTCTCTACCTACACACCTGCAGGCTCCCTCCCCACTGTCTCCCAGGGCGTACTTCCCCCATTCCATTCCTCCATTCCCAGTGTATTTTGGGCGTAGACGTTTTACAGGATTTTTATCTAAATAAGGGGAATTCAGGTTGCATAACTGAGTTGCGAAAGCCCTCATCGGGGGTCCCCCAAAATGGGAGTCCACACAGCTGCTGGTTCCCATAGAGTAATAAATGTAAAACCACGTAAGCCACCAGAAGTGGGGGCATAGCAGGGTTCCTGCCTCCATGGGAGAATTAGGAAAGGTCGGGGGAATCAGGCCTGCTCAAAGCCCATTTAGTAGTCAGGTTTGGCCTATGGAGAAATCTACTGCGACCCGGCCGATGACAACAGATTATAGGAAACTCAAAGTTCTCCAGCCCCCCTACCCCCATCCATGCCATGGTGCCTAAGACAGCTTTATTGTGAGGTCTTAGTGGATGCCGTGATTTTTCTCTATCATTGTGTGCTGGACCCGCAAAATGTGGAATGAGGTTCTGAGACGATGAGAGTGCCGGCGTAATGGATGGGAAGTAAATAAGGGATGGGAACTCAGCTTCGTGTTAGGGAAGATCTGCGGTGGGACGCGAGGCCGTTTCATTCCTCAAATCTTCATCTATGCTCCTTCCCTGCAGAAGTCGCTAGAGCAGTCCTTGCCCGATCCCTCAAGAACGAGGGACGGTGAAAAGGCAGGGGCGGGACGGGCCAGTCTGCCGCTGTTTCTGTTGTAGCTGGGCTGGTGCAAGTGCCCTCCCACGATCCGGCCCCAGGGTCCACACAGAGGAAAGTGTGTGAAGACGGCACGAGCCACGGAGCTGTTGGGGGTGCAGTGTAGGAGGGCTGACAACACGGACCCCAGCTCTGGCCTTCCGTTATGTTCTTGTGCCACAGTGACCTCCCATGGGGCTGGCTATGTGTTCCGGGCCCCATGGAGGTTCACGTGTGCCCGGACCAGAATATAAGGAGGTTTGCTCTCCTCTTCCCTAAAGTGCTGGACAGAAGACCCCACTTTACATAATTACCCTGTGACCTCACCACTGTGCCCCTCACTCCATAAAAGCTGAGGATTATGGTCCAGATGGGGTGGGGAGTGGGGGCAGAGAATGGCCAAGTACACTGTCCACTTGGTCTGCCCCGCTGTCTGTAAGTTCCTCTGAATAAAACTCTATACATGGTATGGAGGGGCTTGCTTTGGTCTTTGGTCTCAGACTGCCTTGTCCGTCCAGAGGATGCTTTTCTGATCCTCTTCCACGTTCTAACAAGTGGGCTCTTGTGCTACTTACTGTGAGGGTTTGGGAGAGCGGGTTCCCTTAGAATGGGCCATAGATGGGTTAAGAAGTGTTTGGTGATCCTAGGACATGTAGGCAAGTCACAATTTCTCAACAAACTCCAGGTTCCTCATTTGGAAAGCAGGTAGTTACAGAGCTTAAGTGAGTCTGCGAAAGAGCCCACCATAATCTGACTGACGCCTTCTTTCTATCCCTCTGGCCACTTTCTTAACCCCTGCCCTTGATCTCTTACCTGGACTAATCCAAAAGTTCAGCTAGACTCTTGGCCCCCAATTCTGGCCCTAAACCCCATTGGATCAAAGTGATTTTCCATGAAATTGCCATAGTGAGCTTCTTAAAATATAGATATGAAAAAATAATAAAAATATGTAGATTTGAAGGACCTTGAGACCATGTGCTGGGGAGGCCGTGAGAATCCGGGCATCTTCTGTTTTACTGATGGGACTGCGTATCCCTACAGTTCTAGGGAAAAGTGAGCAACCAGTATCAAAATTGTGAATCCCATAACCCTTGATTCTGCATTTCCACTTCTGGCAAGCCAGTGGAACTGAAAACACCCCTAGGGGATCCTACAAAGAGAAGGCTATTGTAACCTCTTAGGTGTCCATATAATTGTAAATTACCTAAATATCCCACAACAAATAGATAAACTATAGCCCCAATTGGAAAATCATACACACACTTTAAAGAACAAATGCGTTCCGTTTCTATTGACTAGGAAGCATAGCACCATGAGCAAAGCAGCTCGCTTAGTAAAAGGTAGGATTATTTTTTGAAGAAAAAAGTACATAGTGGCATAGAGGTGTAGTTGTTTGATGAACATGGAAACAGGTGTAGAAAATTCCTGCAAGGTATCTCAGTAAGCCTCAGTCACCTGAAGGGTTTGTAGCAGATTGCATTTTTTTCTTTCCATTTTTAAAAAATTGAGACTGATTGACCTCTAACCTGAGTGTCAGGTGTATAACATAATTGATACTGTGGCAATCATTTTGCAATAGATGTAACTATAGGTGGTAACGGGTGGTAAGATTTACAGCGTTTTTTCTTGTGATGAGACCTTTTAAGACCTCAGCAACTTTCAGATCTACACTGCAGGATTAACCGTAATCAGATGGCATTTCTAGCAAGCATGCAGACATTGCCCGTGCGGCTGTTCCAGGGAACACTCTTTGAGAACCACCTGTACAGAGATGTAACAGAAATGGGGTGGGAGAAATTATGGTTTTCATTCTATAACTTCACATTCTTTCACCAATCTCAGCACATTTACATAACTTTCCAGTCTTCAGGAGGAATGCGGTAAATGGTGGGGTGGAGGGGGCGGATTCCTAAAAAATGAAAAGAGATTTGCTTAGTCCATGTCCTTCCATTTTTGAATACATTTGAGTGCCTCCCTGTTGCACACAGAATAAAGTCCAAGCTCCTCAGTGTGGCGTCAGGGCCTCTTGGGATTGGGTCCCTACCTGTGCCCTCTTCACCCCCAAGCTGTCCGGCGGTACGTGGCGGTACATGGCCCACCTACTCTGCGCTGCACACAGCCACCCACCACCCCTGAGCGTGCTCGCTGTTGCACGTGGCCTGGCCTTGCTGGTGTCCTGCCTTTGCAAGGGGCTCAGAGGCAGGGCGGACTTGTCCTTGGATCCCCAGCGTGAAGGGCAGGTCTGTGCAGGGATAGTAGGTGCTCACTAAAGCTTGTTGCGTGGAAGACCAATGCATGCTTGGGGCTGCCCCTGCTCTGCCAAGTGCCCTACCCTCCCCCCACCCCCCACAAAGGACTGGGTGGTGTCTATGGTTCCCAGGTGCTGTGCATTAAGGAAATGCACGGGAAATGCACATTAAGGAAAAACACGGGGCAGAATGGGCAGGTGTGGGCTGAGCCGTCTGGGCTCCAGCCGCACCTGCTTCTCCTCGAATCTGTTCAGTCCCTCCTCAGTCTTCCTGAACCGGCTCGGTCTAAGTGGGTAACGGCAGAGGGAGGGTGGAGGGCGTAGGGAGGTCCCAGCGTGTGACTTCGCAGGGGCTGCATCGGGACGGACGCTCCCGTTTCCTTGGAGCAAGAGTGTGTGTGAACGCATGGGTGCCCGGGGATGAACGCGTGTGGGCAGGCACGTGCTCCTCTGTAATTAAGCCTCCTATCTGTGTGGTACTTCACAGTTTATAAAGTGTTTCGTGTCCATGATCCCATTAAGCCCCCCACGAAACCCTGTGACTTATGCAGAGTATTATCATTTCCGTTCTTCTAATGAAAGAAAATAAGGCTCAGGGAGTTAAGTGCCTCGGTCAGGATCACGCTTGAGGATGGGCGGCCTCGAGGGACCCAGTTCAGGAAGTCCTCCTTCCAGGGACCCAGTCACCCCTCTTGCAATGGTGCTTCTCCAGGGTCCTCCTGCCCTATTAAGCTCATCCCCCATGACGGTTGTGGAATTCTGTGATCTAAATGTATTTGCTCTTTGACGCTGGTTCCTGACGGAGCTTCTAAATCCTTTAGAATGTCCCGGGTCTTAAAAATATCTTGGTATATGGGGCGCCTGGGTGGCTCAGTGGGTTGGAGCCGCTGCCTTCGGCTCGGGTCATGATCCCAGCGTCCTGGGATCGAGCCCCGCATTGGGCTCTCTGCTCACCAGGGAGCCTGCTTCCTCCCTTCTTTCTCTGCCTGCCTCTCTGCCTACTTGTGATCTGTCAAAATAAATAAATAAAATCTTTAAAAAAAAAAAAAAATATCTTGGTATGCTGATGAGAGTACTGGTGTCAGGGAGCCCCCCAGATAGCTTCAGGATGGTGACTCTGTGACTCGTTTCTTCGTTAAGATCTATTTCAGAGTGAGAGGGTGTGTGAGCGGGGGGAGGGGACGGAGAGGGAGAGAGAGAATCCCCAAGCGGACTCCCCACTGAGCACGGAGACTGGTGTGGGTCTCCTATTGAATCTCAACCCTCAAGGCGATGCTATTAGAAGGTAGAGCTTTCAGGAAAGTTAAGTCATGAAGGTGGGGCCCTCATGACGGTATGAGTGCCCTTCTCGGAGGCATTCTAGAAAGTTCCGCTGCCCCTCCCACCACGTGAGGATATGGTAGAAAGCCGTCAATGAGCAGGAAGTGGACCATTCCCCAGACACCAAGTGTGCTGGTCTTGGGCTTGTCAACCCCCAGAACCATAAAACATTTCTATTGCTTATAAGCTATGGAACCTGATTTTCTTTTTTCCCTTTTTTTTTTTTTTTTTTTTTTTTAAAATGTACAGCACCTGGAACTGAATGAGACACTCTCCTTTTCCTCTTTCTTTCAGCCTCTGGCTCCTTAGAAGGGGCTGGTGGAAAAAGCAAGGGTTTTGAAGCCAGGTAATCTGCTTGGATCCTGCCTTCCCTACTAACTAGCTGTATGATCTTGGGCTGGTCTCTTAGCTCTGGGACCTATTTTCTTCTTGAGTGAAGTGTGCATGACAGTAATAGTACCAAACACAAGTCTCTTGTGAGAATTAATAGGATAAGGCTCCGAACCCGGCACCTGGAAGCTAGGTGATGAATTTGAGTTCTCTTCCCTCCTGTACGTGACTCTGCTCTCTATCCCCTCTCACCAGATCTCAGAACGATCGCCGACCCGTGGAAAACTGAAGGATCATACCTGTGTTTATTTGCATTTATCTTGCGTTTTCAAAATGTGTGGGGAACAGGGAGGAGCAACCCCCTCCCAGGGTTGTGGCCACGGGGATGAATTGGTGGTAGATGTCAGGAGAGCAGAAGGGAGGGCTCCTAGGGCCGCCACATTAATTTCCTCCTGTCTACCTTCACAGGAACATTCTAGAACCTTCAGATCATCTTTGATTCCCTTTTCACCCTTCAATTTGTTGTTCTCTCTACAGATATTTGAGTGCCTACTATGCGCTAGACACTTCTACATCCTTTGCTTCAAACACATCTCTCCTGTGACTTTGTCTGAAGTCACATTTATGGGCTGCCTACAACATAAGCCACTGTGTTGGCTGGCTCCTCCTATCTGCTCTGTTCTCACAACCAGAAAGGAAGGATGATCTAGTATCCTTGTTTTGCAAGCTGGGGTCCTGGGGCTCAGTGAGGCTAAAGGGGCTGGCTGGCATCCCACAGCTAGTGAGTCAGGAGCCAGAATTCAAACCTGTAGTGGCCTTGTTTTGTGCTAGGACTGCTTCAGTAGCATCCCCACTCTTCCCTGCCCTACTCATGCTCTTCTCACGTACATTTCCAGTTCTGTCTACTGGTGCTTGCCTTAGTCTGCAGGTGCAGCCATAGCTCTCCAAGGAGCCCCTGTGCTTTGCACAAGCAAGTCGGAGTCCCTTTTCTGAAGAGCAAAATGAACACTCCCTTCCTCTGTGAGGCCTCTCCTGACCCCCCGGGGCAGAATCAGTAGTTCTATTTGCTATTCCCACCGCACTTGCCTCTGATTCTACCATATCACCCATCCTATAGAGTATGGTCACTCTTTTGCACTCCTGGCTGAGTGTTGCGTTTCAGTGACACCTGTAGTCAGTGTATGGCACACAGAATGTTCTAGATGGCTTTGAGCAGAGTTAGCCAAACTGTCAGAGCTGTCCTCTGACACACTCCCCACCGGGGGCTGCTTTCTGGGCACTGCATTTTGTGAGACCCATGCCCACGTATGCCCCATCAAGACCTCTCTGGGGTGTCATTCTTTCAAGAACATTTGACTAAGAGCCAGGAGTCCTGTCCCAGGTCTTGGCCCCACTGTTGTCTTACCCAGTGATTGTGGCCACTCCCCATCCCTCTGAGCACCACCCCACCACTGAAAGAAGCAGCCAGAGAATGTACCCTGGCTCCCCAGAAATTCCTGTGGGTTCGGATGGGGGAGGAATCGCCCAGACGGATGGACACCGGCCACGTGCGGATGTGGAGATAAGCACCATCCCATGGGTAGGATGCAAATCACAAGGGAGCACATCTTCCAGAGAGCAGGTCTCTGTGCCCTCTGGGGAGGGCTATAGGCTTTTTCTGCAGGTGGGAGGAGCCTTCTGTTCCTCGGGTCCTCCAGAACTGGGGTGACAACCTTGTGCTCACATACATGGAGCTCGCTTTCCCAGGCTTTGTAAACACTGTTAGGAAGACCCCTCACTGCCCTGAGGGTGGTCCCCTTACCCCCCCTCCCCTCCCTGATGAGGAAAGGGGCTTGCAAGGGGTGTGTCTGTCACCAGAGAGCAAGGGAGCGGAGGTAGGATTTGGGTCCCTCTCTGGGGAAAGGCCTAGGGCCCAACAATCCGACAAGCCTGAGGACGGCTGCTGGGGTACCGGACAGGAGCCTAAACCCAGCGGAGGGCAGGGAAGAGAAATATTCACTCCCTGCTGGTTTCACCTGGCCTCTGGGCTTTGCTTGAGAGACACACTCTTCCCAGCCAGCTGTCCATTGAGTGCTGTCTGATTTTTGTCCCCAAACATACCTTTGTCCCTCTCTGGGCCACTTCTCCTGCCCTTCTTTCTGGTGGGGGTGGACCAAGACTCTCCCTGAACCAAACTGTGGTCAGGCTCCTCGGCATGTTCTTGTCTACTAGACCATGACCTTGGGCTTCTGAGCGTGTCCTTGCAGAGGCCAGTTGCAGCCAGGATCCTGTTACGCGGGTTCAGGGAGAGGCCCCCCCATACCTGCTCCTCCAAGCTGCCTTCAGCAAGACCCCCCCCCCCGCACTGTGGTGTCACTCTTGGCAATTTTGTACCCACTGCTGACCCCCTTACTCTTTCCCTTGGCTGCACCTCCGCACTGGTCCTTGCTGTATTCAGACTTAAGACTTTCTCCACTATCCTGATAGTCCTGATTAAAGCCTTCCTCCTCGTTCTAAGAGTCTCCGGATACCTTATTTTTTTTTTCCCTTTAGCACTGCCCCCACATCCTGAGCAAGAGTGAGTGAGTCATCTCACACCTTCCCACCCTCGTCTGTCTTTGGTCCCGACTGGCGCTGTGAGTGGGAGGTGCCGCAGGAATCAGAGTGGGGCTCGGGGCCTCAGGACTCCCCTCCCCAAAGGAGAGGGCAGGGCGAGAATGAGCTGCCCCCTGAGGACCAGGCTGCCTCGGGGCGGGTGTCTCACTGGTAACGAGCTGCCAGTCTGTGCGGTACATCTGGGTTTCCCCCACGTGCTGCCGTGTACACGGAGTGGCGTACTGCTCTGTGGACTTTCTGAAGTAAATGAAATCTGACCTTGAGTCCCCTCCCACCAGGTTGGCCGGGATTCTTCCCGACCCTTTCTCTAGGGCTAAGGTCATTCTCAGAGCAGGCGTTGGTCTCCTGGTCCCCACCGGTTCCATTAGCCTCCCCGTTACCAGACCTACGTGACCCCGGAGGAAGGGGGCGGGGGTGGCTGTGTTGCTTTTGTAACCGCCTGGAGGACAGGAAGGGGGTCTTGCTGGGGTTCTGTGGACGCAATAAGCCGCGCCCTCTGAGAGCCTCTCTGCTGATGAGATTAGAAATGCCCCTGCTTCCCGTGTTTCCCGCAAGCCCTCTTTCTTCCTTCTCTGGGAAGGCCTGATGCAATCCGTCCAAGAAACCAAGGAGGGACGTTGGCGTCTTGGTGGCCCCTCTGCCTGCCCCTGAGCCTCTCCAAGGCCTCTTGGAGCAGGCGGCCAGCCTTCACAGGAGGAGGGGCGCCACCTACATTTTCCCCTCCCAGGGTCCTGAAGTGTCACCTTCGAAGGTGTTCAGGTGGGGGAACTGTCCTGTACACTTACCCTCACTGCCCCCCACAGCCAAGGGCTTGGCCAAGGCTTAACAACTCCCCGTATTTGTTTATAGAATTTGGAATGGGGAAAGGGTCCAGAGAGAAGACGAGAATACTAAACCTCTTGCTGGGGCTGAGCCAGTGCCCAGTCCGCCTGCCTGTCTTTGGAGGTGAGGGTGCACTGTGGACTTTCTGCGGGGGCGGGAGTCCGGCGGGGACTTCTTGGGTGCCCCCCCCCCAATTCCAGGGGGCCAAGGAGTGCTTGCCCGCCCAGCACGCACTGGGGCTGTGCCTAGGACCCTGAGTCTGCACAGGAGGGCGGGGAGGGAGTGGCTGCGTGCCCACCCACCTTGTGCACAGGATGCTAATGAATGAGGCATCACAATGCCGGTCCCCTCCGGGGGCCCCAGGCTCCGATCACATCTCCATTAATACACTCCTGGAGTTCATTGTGATTGGCATCGCTACAATAAACAGTAAATGAGTGAATAATAATTGGCCATCTATTTGAAAGTGTTACTGAGGTTGCCATGGCAATCACACCTTTTATTAAGCTGCAGCTGCGGGGACTGAGGTGGTGGGAGGGGGGCCTCCCTGAGTGCCCTGCGGGGGGTCTGACCTGCTGCGTGACCTTTCCCAAAATCTCCAGAGTCCAGGGGCCAGTTCAGGGGGCACTGCCCTTTTTTTTTTTCTTTCCTTCCTTCTTTCTTTCTTTCTTTCTTTTTTTTTTTTTTTTTAAATTACCGTCTCTGGGGCGTTTGGAAAGGCTCCTTTAATCCCCAACTAGCAATGAAAATGTCTCCCTCTTGTCTTTTCCTCAGATCCTTAAGGAATGAGGCAGGGGACAATGTTTCACTTTTGCCCTGAGCATTACCCGCCCTGCCACCCCGAACTAATAGTAAAAATGAAAATTAGATAAATTCCAAAAAATCTCATTTTAGGGGCAAAAATTATATTCATTTTATTTTAGAATGATTAAAATCTTACCGCTAAGGTGCTATTATCCTGTCTTCATTATTCCTCTCCCTACCCACCCTCTACCAGTGAATTCTAAATCCCTCTATGCAAGGAAGAGATTTTAATGTGAAACCACCTAGAATATCAGATCATTGTAATTCCTGTCCACCAAGAGCAAGCGGTACAGTATCACATGTAAGAATGTAAGACCCTTTTTCTGCATCTGGGGGCCATACCGTTTCACACACATACAGAAAAGAGATTCAGGACTTATTCGCTTTTTGAGTCTTGCTGAATTCTGATCTCCATGTCGCAGGATGGAGAGTGCAGGACCACAGAGACACCAGGAACCCCCCTTGATTTCCGTGGATTTTTAAAACCAGTAGCTTATCCTTACACTTGCTCAGACCTGTCTGCCTGCTGTGGCCAGAGCCCGTCAGGTTGGGAGATCGTCACAAAGCAGGGAAACATTAACTTTAAAAAAATATCTTTTTCCTACAAAAGGTATAGGTTCTATTTTCTGTAGTTTATTTCCAAATACTTCAGCATGGAGTGTGAGCGGAGTGGCCAAATTTAGCAAATAAAAATACAGAACACAGAGTTAAATGCGACTGTCTGACAAATACCAAATATTTCCTAGTGGAAGTATGTTCCCGATACTGTGTTTTATCTGCCAACCCTACTGGGGAGCTCTCCTTTTGATCAGAATTCTAGGGGGTTGTGACTATGGGAAGAATCTTGATCAGGAAGTACCTTCTTCGGGAGTGGGATAGTTGACATTTGAAAGCCCTCAAGCAGAAACCACACTCTCTGGGCCACGATAGCAAGATTTTCAGCTGTTTTTCTCTTACCAACACCAGAGGCTTTGCTAATGAGCATGACGGATGTTAGAAACGGTTTTCCTTGAAACAAGGAGGGCTTGGAATCTGTGCCTTGGCCAGAACGTCCGACAGGAACCCACCCCGCCCTGCTTGGGCATGCATTTACCAAGCCCAACGGTAGCACGTGTTCTTTGGAAGAGCACTCCTAAGATTTTTAAACCAGTTCTATTTATAGCCACTCACCGGAACCTCAAACCCGCCTCCTAACCCACCACCAGAATATTGCCACATCTCCCTGCCGCACGCTCTGCTCAGAACCTGGAACTTCCTCATTTATTGGAAAGTTGTTTATTGGAAAGACCATTTGCTCGGGGTCAGCTTGCGAATAAGCATTTGTAGGCACCAGAGAGTCCTGCCTGAAAGTTGTGTTTCTTGTAACGTAACTCCCCGCCCCTCCCCAAGAGCGCCTGGCCCTCAGCTACCTAGGGAAGGCCTCAGATTGGTCGAGGGTGGTTTCTAACAGGATCTTGCCGAAGCCACGGTTGAGCCTTGGTTCTTGGTGTGGGACTAAGAAATGGAGGTTGTGGAAGGAAGAGGAAGGGCTGAAAGGAGGGGTGACGGGTCCCTTGGGAGCAAAAATTACATTCAAGGAATCTTTTATTTTATGGATTACCATTTTAACCATTTTAATTTTTATTTATTTATTTGGCTTTTTTTTTTTTTTTTTTTTTAATTTGGCAGAGAGACACAGTGAAAGAGGGAACACAAGCAGGGGGAGTGGGAGAGGGAGAAGCAGGCTCCCTGCTGAGCAGGGATCCTGATGTGGGGCTCGATTCCAGGACCCTGGGATCATGACCTGAGCCGAAGGCAGATACTTAACGACTGAGCCACCCAGGCACCCCTTTAACCATTTTTAAATGTACGATTCAGGGGCATTAATTCACAGGGTTGTGGCAACCTTTCTCATCATCTCTCTGACCTGGAGTGAATGTGGGATTTGGGGTCCGAAGGTGATCCTGGACTCGGCTATCCCTGTGTGACCGTGGGCAAGTTGCTCAGCTTCTCTGAGTGACCTCTTCCTTGTTTTTAAATACAAACCTCTTCTTCTGCTTTTGTTGTGAAAATCAAAGTAAGATATGTCAAGGAGCTTATAAAGTGAAGGACCGTGTCACATATTACTTGGGTTCTTGTCCTTATTGTCGGTATCAGAAAATGCCAAAACACAAAAAGTCTTTTCCCATTTTATTCCAATGCTGCTGATTTCTTCTGTTATCAAGGTTTTTGCCCATTTCTCAAACGCCGTTGTATACAAACACCTTGAGGCTCAGTATCTTGTAGCTCAATTTATTACAAAACTTTGAAATATTTAAAGGTAAATTCAATGAGTAAAAGTGTAATTACTGCCTGAGTAAACTATACTTTAAATTTTAATATGCCAAAGAGGATCATTTTATGAGCAGAACAAGCTCTATGTTATACATTTTTAATGCTCGTAAACTAACAAAGTGACATGCGATCTATAAAAGACACCAAAAAAAATTACCTTGTTCATTTTCACACCCCACCCCACGCCACCCCGAATCTCCATCCTGTCCTCAGCCAGAACAAATGAACCCATTTTATTCATGGGCTCCAACAGTTCCAGGCATCCTGCATGCTTAATTACGCCCAAACTTTGCAGCTTCACTAGTCCAACCGGGCCAACTGGAAGAAAGACGCCGTAAGGGGTTAGGACCCAGGGTTCAGGAGAGGAGAGAGCAGAGGACATTTGCAAAGAAGCTGCACTTTGTACCAAGTCACTGGCCTGCAGCGACACAGTTGAACTGACCTCTGCCCAGCGTCGGTCCTGGATTTGAGCTCTTGGGGGCAGGTGCATGCATGGGAGGGCAGAGGTGCTTGCGCTGCGGGGCGGAGCAGGGTGGGGTGGGACGAGGCAGGTGGGGCATGGTGGGCTCCGGTCTTCAAAGATGCCAGGGAACTCTGCAGCTGCCTCTGTCCCAGCACACGCTGCTTGTCGACAGCCTTGAACCTGGGCCAGCCCAGGGGAAAAGGCGAGAGAGGAAAGAAAGGGTGGGGTGGGTCCCCACAAAGCAGTTCCTCCCCTGCCCGTCCACACTATCTAATTTTCAGCTGGGCTTCCAGCTCACCGGAGAGCCGGGAGGCTCCGAGTTGGCCAAGCTCTCACCCGCAGGTTCCCAGACACTTGGAGGGCCAGTGATTACCCGGTAATTACCCTGTTTATTGCCTCATTACAGGTGGCCACCTTTTGGCAGGCATTTCCCTGGAAAGGTCCCTTCCCAGCACCGGGTTCTCAGCGCCTGCAAGGGAACAGGCAGGCCTGCTGGACCCCGCTGCTGCAGCCCTGCTCCATTACGCTCCCCTCCAAGACCCCCTCGCCCCACCCTGGCGTGCCCCAAGGCCTGGCCCTGCTCCAAGGCCCCCGCCTCCGCTTCCACTCCTGGTTGGCGGGGCCCGCGGGTCACACCAGAACCACTGCCTCGTACTCCGCATCGGCCCGACTCCCAGATCCTCCCCGGTCACAAGGGCGAAGGTCCTGTTGGAGTCTCGGGGTCTGGACCTCCTCTGACGTCCCCACCTCTCTCACGCCGTGGTTGCAGGTACGTGGTGCGTGCAAAGGGCCCGTCTGGTGTCCCGTAGATCCCAGGCCCCTTGACCCCTCCCAGTTCTGCCTGCTTCGGTTCTCACCCCGGGCAACTGTAAACACACCTCACATTCTGGTGAGTGGAACTTGGGGGGACTTGCTGCCTGGAGAGCAGGCGTTCGAGACCGGCGGGCAGGGGATGCCGATGCTCGTATCTTCCAAATAAGTGACCTGCAAAATGGACTTGGTCAGAAGACAGTGGGGCTGGAAAAGAGAACTTGGGAATATTTATTCATTTTTTAACGGAATACAAAGGAGTAAATCCTTTTCTTTTTTTGGGGGGGAGGATGGGGGAAGGTGGGACTTGGCATGGACTTGCGGCCCATAGCCCTGGAGGGACCTTGGGGCTCATCTAGTCTGTCCCCTTATTTTGTCATGGAAAGCTGGAAGCCTGTAATCAGGCGGGGACACCCTCCAGCAGATCACTAGGGAACCGGTCTCTTCAGCGGCCAACCCAGGGATGCCCCCTCTGTGGGCAGCGTCCTGTTTTCCATCTTCCAGTCCATTGTTTTCGTGTGCTTGTCCCTGCCTCCCCTGCTGTGGCGTTTGAGGTCGTCTTGTCTGTTTACCTATGGCTTGTGAAAGATTCAGGACTCCTGCGGTGGCTGGCCTAGGCCTCCATGATCCCTGCTTTCAACAGTTTTTTTCCTTTTGAGCCTGGGGCACCCAAGGACTCCCATTCTCTTACAGATCGTCCCCCCCCCCACACACCCCCACCTGGCAGGACACCCCGAAGGGCTTCCTGTCTGTTCACCTCCCTGAGCCTGTCCTCCCTCCTCACACTTCCAGAAAGAGTCCTCTTGCCTCAAAAAACACCCCTTCTAGGAAGCCCGAGGGAAATCTGGGCCGGGCCCGCTCCTGGCCTCCCTGTCAGGGCCTGACGAGGGCCCGGACCAGCAGGGGTGCGGGCTCCCGTTTGCACACGCTCTGCTCCCGCGTGCGGGGTGGGACCAGGCGCTGGATCTTATTGTCTGCAGCTTCGTCTCTATGGAAGCTCTTGTTGCTAAGTTACAGCCGCCCCTTGCCCAGGCCTCCCAAACTGGGGAACGGGAGATGTACAGATGGCGTCAGGGTCCTATGCAAGCGGCGCTCGAGGCCTCGGGCCAGAAGTCTTTGTTTAGGAGAAGGACTTTATCTCCTCCATCCGTCCAACTAATATTTATCGAACACTTCCTACGTGCCAGGCTCCGGGCCAGGCAGCGAGGCGGCGGGCACGAGCCTGCCTCTCCACTCGCATCCGGCAGCCCCCTCCGCTCTTTGTTAACTAAGCCCCAGATCTCCAGCTCCCTAAGATAAGGACAGCGCGGGACACCGCACGTTGATGGCTGTGAGCCGGGCACCGTTCTAAGGGCTTAACGCTTCCCTACTCATTGGATCCTCCCTACTGCGTCGTAAGGTGGTGATTCCAACATTATCCCCATTTTATGGAGGAAAACGGAGGCACAGAGGTGGGAGCAGCCATTTACGTGGGCCAAAAGCTAGGATTAAAACCCGGATTAAACCCAGCCCATCTGATTCCCAAGGATGTCCTTTGAGCCATCAATTCTGCTGTTGTGGGTCTGCCTGTGTGTGGAGCAGTGGGAAGGCAACAGAAGGTGTCAAGCAGGCGGCGAACTCGATCGCACGGTTTTTCAGAACCGAGAGTGGCCGTGAAAACAGCCGGGATCGGGGCAGGAGTGGGTGGAGATAGGTCTGGCAGGAGGCCTGTGCGGGGGGGCCAGGCGAGAGCTGGTGGAGAAGGAACCACATCGGGGGCATTGGCTTGGGAAGAGTCGGACCCACAAAGAATCACGTCCGCGTTGATGGTCTAGGTTGAAGTTCTTATTTTCCAGTGTCTGCTCCCAACCATGTTCTTTTTCTGCCCTTTGGCACCTTAGACAGAGTCTTTAATTTTATGGTCACCTTTGGTATTTGAAAGACACAGTCCAGTCAAGTTTAAAATTCAAATCCCAATCAGGCTCGAACTTCATCTGTTCCACCTTCTCCAACACTAACCAGGCTTTGGACTTGGAGCGGAAATGATGTATGATCTCATCTTCCCTAGTTTTCCGGGCGTCGGTACCTCGTTTGGAGCAGAGGGGCCGAGTGTGGTCAGGTCGCAGGGTGGGCACCTCCTTGTCTTTGCGCTTCTGAGTCCGTTCCTCTGGGCGAGGGCTGGAGGAGCCGCTACGGCCGCCGTGGGACCCGAGGATGCCTTCCTGAGCCTCGTCCCTCACCGAACGCCCAATAAATACATGCAGATTGAGCGAATGACAAAAATGAACTCAGAAATGCGTAAACAGACGCATGATCCTGCAGGGGGCGTGGGAATATCTGAAATGAACACTCCTGAAGGGCAGGTTCTCCGTGTGTCTTCACCCGGGTTTTGGTCCCCTCGGTGTCTAGACAACAGGAGACTTCAGAGGTGGTTTTGACGGCGATGACTCTGGCCTTCAGTGCCCCGTGGTCCAACCCACGTCCCCAATTCTAATTTCCCTGCGCAACTTTCGTGCTTCCGTCAAACTCCTTGCTCTCCGGTACGTTGGGGTACCTTTCTGATGTTGCCTGTACGTGGGGGCTGAAGGGAGGCCTCTCCCAAGAATCTGTAGATGAGGAAACGAGGATTGTCTGCTGAGAATTCAGCTTCAAGATCTGTGCAGAGCAGAGAGCTCCAAGGTCACCTTCAGGAGACGGCGTGGTTCCCTGGGCCACTGTGCCTGACGCTAACCTGATTGAATGTATTAATACACCTACAGGAGGCATGTGTTAATCTGAAGTCACACTGCTCAGCTGTGATACAAAAAGGAAGGAGAATCCCCAAGGCAGTGACTATTCAAAGGAGACAGCGTGTGGGCCAGCAGCCCTGTAAGGTGATGACCAGCCCTGTTACGGTGAGGCAAGTGAGCATCGTAGCCGTTCTGTTTCAGATATTTCTGTCCCCTTGGCTAGACCGTCTTTGCTGGGGAGATAGACACATCGGTTCATCTTAGCGTGATGCCGTTATATATTAGATACGTGTACTTGTTCTCCTTATTGAGATAATGCTTCATGCGTGTCTTACAGAGTAAGACCTCCACAAATATGAGCTATTATCGGATGATGAGTTGGCTTTCTACATGAGAGGATGTACTAGTCAAATGAACAGAATTACTCTATCTCAGGACAATATAATTCTTGATTAAAAAATAAACTGGCATTCCAAGTTTATACAGGCTAAATGTTGATAAGGCTCCGATATAGGACTCTTTCTTGGTGAGCCGAGAAAGTCAAGTGCTCCAGCTTGCAGGGCTGGCCATCAAACCCTGGATGGGGTGAAATCTCTTTTTTTAAAGGTTTTGTTTATTTGAGAGAGAGCGAGCATGTGAGAAGAGGGATAGAGGGAGAGAATCTTCAAGCAGACTCCCCCATTGAGCATGGAGCCCGACAAGGGATTCTGTGAAACAAAGAGTTGGACACTCAACCAACTGAGCCCCCCAGGAGGCCCTGGATGGGATGAAATCTTGATAGCCACCCCAGCTTCCTCTGTCTAAAGCCCCCCCTTCCTAGACGGCCCAGCTTAGCCACGCCCACCACTCACACCAACAGTGTGAGCTCCCTTATCAAGTTCCTTTATACCTGCTCTCTGGCACCCTCCCCCCCCCACCCCCCCCCACCCCCCCGCTCCGGGGACAAAGCACAGGTGGGTGGAGGTAAACCATCCAAGTTAGGCATAGGGGCTTATAAGTTACAGGCTCTAGAGGTGCACTAGCTCTGTGATTTGGGGCAAACTCCATCACCTCTCTATGCCTCAGTTTTCTTCTCTGTAAAATGGGTATCACAGCATCTACTTCATTGGGGGCCAATGATGAATGCATGTAACCCATGACCTAGCGCAAGCTCAGGTTCATCAACTGTTCATCATTGCTGTTGGCTGAGCACACGTCCTATCCCTGCGGCTCATGTGTGAGCTCCCTTCAGCAGAGGCTTTGTCTGTGGACTTCCATTCCTCCGTTGATAAAATGGGAATTGCAGTAATAGTACAGGTTTTCTTGGAAGAATAAGTTAGAAAATAAGCATGAAAACTCCGTTGGTTTCTGTATGTACCAGGTGTTCAAGGAGTCCCCTCCATTATTCTAACTTAGTATTATGATGCAGATTTGCAGGTCTTCAACTAGGCCTGGGCCTTGACCATGATTGGCTTTGGACATGTATGTGACTGTGGTCATGACCGGCCCTTCATAAGGGCTAGGATGCTGCAGCTCCCCTTCCTGGGGTGGTGGGAACTGAGGCCCAGGGGCTCACTGCCTGACTCCCGGGAATTCCCGGGAATGTACTCCCGAGTACAGGCATATTCTACTCCTCGCGTCTGAGACGTGCTCCCTTGCTCACCCTCTGAGGCCCAAGCAAATGTTCCTTCTTCGATCTTCCTGACTGTCTCCCTTCATTGCACATCCACTTACCCCTAACTGTTCCTTCCTCTAGCTTTTCGTGCATGCATCATGGCAAGAGACAGACTTTTTTATTCATTCATTCATATGTCCTATATATATGTATACAGACGTGTTCTATATATATCTGCGTCTATATGTTTGTACTAGTAGGCAGAGACCATGCCTAATTCATAATTTACTCTCCAGCATCTAGCAGCAGCTTAATTGAGGTTATAGACAAGGCTAAAAGGACTGAAAAAATGTTCAGTACATGGACCGTAGGCTCCTTTTCCAATGCTGGGGTTGGGGGTTGTTCTAACCCACTGTGTGCCTGAGCTAGGTCCCTGCTGTGACCAGGAGACCGTCTGGGAATAAGTGTGTGACTCGGCAGCAAAGAAAGATTGAAATAAACTCAGAGCCTGGCACCAAGCAGACCTAAGGCAGCCCTTACTCCTGAGCACGTGTGCGGGGTGGGGAGACCCCCACAGCCGCGGACAGCAGGAACAGAGGTAGTCTGGGCCCTGTTGTCCCAGCAGATTTCTTCTGAGAGGTGAAGGTTTCCATCCCCCCCCCCCGCCCCCCCCCGCCGGAAACCCTGGAAAAGGCAGTGGGAGCTGTTTTTGTTTTTCCTTCGGTCCTGAGTAGAGGGAGGTGAGCACCGCCTTGGTCTTCTGGACCCTCTGGCTTGCAGACATTGGCGTGATCGAGGACACGGTGGGCTTTAGGACTATGTGGAGACTCGTGTATTCACGAGTCTTAAGGAAAGGATCATTACCGATAAATAAACACAGGCATTGTTCTAAAGCAAAATTTGTGTTTTTCTCTCAAGGGTCCCGGGAAATCAACAAGCAGCCCACGTAGCTGAGAACAGCCAGGCAACCCCTCCCGACCCCAGATTACTGTTAATGATAAGAGCTGGAAGACCAGCTCCCTGCACATGAGGGAGGGGGGCTCTACCCCCTGAGGTTAGAGATACGCTTCATCTTTTGGGATTTTCCACAATAGATTTATTTTTAGCAAGAAAAGACTTAAAATCTCAGCAACTCAGTACAACTTGTTTGCTTAAAGCAAGTTGCTTCTCGGGAGGGAGATGGAGGAGGAGGTGTGAGAGTTCTCCTCTCTGACCACAGAAGGGAATATCATTTTGCAGAAGTCTCCAAGAGTCCTGATCCCAGCAGGCAAGCTTCTGGGGCGACCCTCTGAGAAATAATGTTCTGTTCCTACAAGCCCCTCAACTGCTCTCTGTCCCTTTTTTCTTCCTGCTTTCATGGAGATATACTTGGCATACAGCATTGAATAAATTTTAAGTACACAACATCATGATTTGACATACATATGTTGCAAAACAATTACTACCATAAGTTTTAACTTCTATCAATTCGTGTAGTTACATTGTTTCCCTTGTGATGAAAACTTTTAGGATCTGCTCTCTTGTAGCTTTCAAATTTACCATAAAATAGTATCAACTATAGTTCTATTATGCGTTATATTCCCAGTACTTCTAACTGGAAGTTCCTACCTGTTGACCCCCTTCCTCTAATTCCCCTCCCCCAGTTACCCACCTCTGGTAACTACATGGTTTGTTTTTTAATTTTGTTACTATTTTTTTTTTATAAGTTGGGTGTTTTTAGATTCCATAGGTCAGAGAGTTCATACAGTGTTTATCTTTCTCCATTTGACTTATTTTGCTTAGCATAATGCCCTCAAGATCCACCCATGTCATTGCCCCTTTCCTAAACTGAGGGAGTCTAGGACCTTGTTTCCTGAAGACTGTCTTATGGATCTATAGTCCCAGAATTCGTGGCTCTCAGAGAAAATACTCTGTAGTCAGAGGGGCCGGGAAATACTGCCCACTCTACTTCCCTTAGTTCACTCCAACTAATCTTGCTCCTTTGTTTTTCCTCAAATATACCAGGCACATTCCTGCCTCAGGACCTTTGCACTTGCTGTTCATTCTGGTTGGTATGCTGTCCCTCCCAATATCTGCACAGCTTTTATCTTCAATTCTTTACTCAGAATTACCTTTTTGGTGAAGTCTTCCTGAGACACTTTTATCTCTCACTTCTCAGGTTTTTTTTTTTTTTTTTTTTTTTATTTTCTTAGCACTCACCACTGACTTCAGTGAATTATGCCACTTTCTGTTCTTTAACTTAGGATTGCTGAATTCTATTTTAAGGGTCCCTATGGCAGGGAAAAATAAACACGGCAAACTGTTCATTGGCTTTTAAAGCTTCCATGGAAAGTAACACACCTCATTTAGGCTCTTATTTCATTGGACCGAACAAATCCCACGGCTACATCTGACTTCAAAAGGAAAGGAAAAGGCACGGGGAACCTGAGCCTAAAAGGAGAGCTGGGATATCTGTCAGTACTTATGACTACTGTATGTGTTTCATACTCTTCAGTGGCTTTCAATGGCTCCCGGGGTTAAGTCCAAATTCCTTTATAGAACTTCACAATCTCTGTGTGATCTGGCTTTGCTGACCTCTTCGATTCACACTTCAGCTTAGAGGTCATTTCTTCCAGGAAGCCCACCCTGGTCCCTCTGCCTGGGTAAGGGTCTCTTCACTGGATGTACTTTCAGAAACTTGGAACTTCTTAGCACATCACTCCTTGATGGTATCTCTTACTAGAAGTTTCCCCATGATCCATCAGTCAGTCTTAAAACCCACCCAATTGCTCATGACCAGTACTTTAAAAAAAGAAACAGAATATAATAGGACACACAATAGTATATCTTTGTACTAAGGACTAGTCATGTTCTGTGAAACTTTTGTTTCAGCGTACGTGTGTGTGCACGTTCGCGAGAGCGCGGGCGGACTGGTTGTGTGTGTTGGGTAGACTTGTAAAATGTATTTCTTAATCCGGCTTGAGGTCAAGGACTGCACGTTCAGTGGGGCTGGGGACCACCTCCGTTGCGTCTGTCCTGATTCCGCAGCGCCCAGACCTGTGCTTGCACAAAGGGACTTCAAACTCTTCTCTTTGATTTGTGAATGAATTCTCCGCGACTTGAGCTACACATGAAGCTTCATTAGAAGCAGGGTGGGTGGTGTGGGTTGACCGTGTTTCAGTCCTATTGTTCTTGATGAATAGAGGCCAGCTTCGATTTCCAGTGCCGGGACTACCCTCCCTTCCTGTGCCCGGCTAGACGGACAGCTCTCTGCCCATCACAGCAGTCCTCTGGGCCTGGGCACAGAAGCATGGGAGAGCTCTTTCTTTTAACCAAGGCCCTGTTGGCTTCCTTCCTAAATCCAGTACTGTCCTTAGGCACAGGGGCAGTAAGTTGCTATAAGTTGCTGCACTAATTTTACTCTCAGGAGTCAGAAAACCAGGAGTTCAAATACCATTTTGTTACTGGTTGCATGAGTGTCAGTGGGATGCCTTTCTGAGCAGAAACGTCTTCCTCTAAAATAGAGGTGCTATTCCATTCCTTTCGGAGTTGATGTAAGGATTGGAGAGGATGTTTATTATTCACCTCTGGCAATGTAGGCATTCAATAAATCATGGCTATTTATTCTCATTATTATTATCTTATTGACTTTTTAAAGTACTTGAAATTCATCTACAAGTAGCTCCTTTGAACGAAGCATCATTTACAACAAAAATGTGCTAGTTTCCCTGGGAAGGTTAAAGATCTGAAGTCATTATCAATATCTTCAGTATCGCTCTCTCTTTTTAAAAAAGATTTATTTATTTTAGAGAGAGAGAGGGCACGAGCAGGGGGAGGGGCTGAGGGTAAAGGACAGAACCTCAAGTAGACCCCATGCTCAATGGGGCTTCATCTCACAGAGATCACAAGCTGAGCCGCAATCAAGAATGGGCGATGAACCCACTGAGCCACCCAGGACCCTCTTTAGTATCTTTTGTGACATTAAAGTACGAATATCTTAGTATCTGTAGTATCTTCATAGTATGAGTATCTATATTATGAGTATTTGTGGTATCTTTTTGCACCTGGGTGGTAGGACTAGCTTTAGCATCTATAGTAGGTGTATCTGCAGTATCTTTTAGTATTTTTTTTTAAAGATTTTATTTATTTATTTGACAGAGAGGTCACAATTAGGCAGGCAGGCAGAAAGAGAGAAGGGGAAGCAGGCTCCCTGCCAAGCAGAGAGCTTTTAGTATTTTTATAGTAGGAATAACTATATCTTTTTTCAACATAGGGTCAGCTGATCGGGCTTTGCTAGGAGGGAAGGAAGAGGAAAGAAGCCTGGGGTGAGGGAGGAGTGTGGCTAGAGGACAGAGGAGGGGTCTAGATGTTCTATCCCGTACAGGGGCCATCTCTGTTGCAGGAGACGAATGCGGTTGATGCTCTGTCTTCGTGTCTGTTCCCCGCTGTGATACGTATCCCTTTTAGCAGGTCGGCCACATCTTTGCCAGGGACAAGTGTAGAATAAAAGTGTAGGGCTTTTTGTTCAAAGAGGAGGTAAAAAAAAAAAAGCTTTTGTCTTTCTCTCTGGGTGTGTCATGGTGTTTATTTGCTACTTACTGTGTGCTCGCTGGGCCACGTGATACATGCAGCCAAATACCTGCCCTGGCACCAGGTCCTGGCGGGGACTTGGCACGGGCCGTAAGCTCCCTGGACCCTCCAGCACCTGCACCCTCCGGGGAGGGTCTCTGAGCACCTGCCCTAGGGAGGCAGCTGGTAGGAGAGTCAGAAGCACGCAAGCTGATGTTCCAAGCCCCAGCACATGCTCTGTGGTCCGGTCAGACTTCACCTACAAACTCCACATTCAGAGAGAAAATGATCAAGAATTTTGGATGACGAATAGAGATTGTCAAATCCCGGGCATGGGGCTCCCTTCTGCATGCAGGTCCCCGTGTGACCAACGTGGTCACGTGATGCCTATGAAGCCAGCGCTGCTTTCTTGATCTCACGATCCCCAGGCCGGCCGCCGTCTTCCTCTGGCCCTCTCCAAACCTTCTGTCTTCATCCCAGGCACCCTTGGCTCCCAGGCAGAATCCCTAGAGGCTGCTGCCGCCCCTCCCTCCTCCTGATTCTCCCTACGGCGTGGCTAGTGGGGTGACCGTCCTTCTCTACCTGCGCAGCCTCGCGGTGGGTGCAGCTGGGAACCGGGGCCAGAAGAGAGAAGGTTCTCCCTCCCAGTGTGTCTGCAACTCCCGCTCCCAGCTCTCGTCAAGAGGTCTCTGAGTGAAAAACGACTATTTGTGTACGTTATTGATCACCTACCCGGGAAAATGACTGTAACCTTTCTATCTTGGCAACCACAGAACCCACCCCCCCTGCGTTGGCCTGGAGCAGCCTGGAGGTTTTGAGTGCCGGCCAGGGCTGGGGAAATGTTCGCCGTGGCCAGCCCGGCGGCCTGCTGCTTCTCCTGCTTTCCCCCTCCACCTGGAAAGGAAGAAGGGCTTGATAGGGAACAGAGCAGGTAGACTCGCAAGAGGCAATACACGGAAGCCTTGAATGGAGCCTTGGTCCACTGTCAGAAGAAAGCACGGCTGGAGGGCTGCAGAAGCCGGGTCAGAGCTTGGGATCTGGAACTCCTGAGCCTGGGTTCGAGTCCAGGCTCAGGTACTTTCAGCCCGGACTCCCCGACACTCCGTTTTCTTATCTGCAGAATATGTCTGGAAATAATTCCTGTCTCATCGTACCCTGGATGGGAGTGGTAAATGAGCTAATGTGCAAAGAAAGTGCTTCTCAAAGCTGTAAAATATTTGCCTGCCTTGTGGGAGGCGATACAGAAAAAGAACCCAATTCATGATGGTAATACTGGCTTGGGGTACTCCAGCCTTCTGGGTCCTATACTGTGCTTAAAAACAAAAGTACTAGTATTCTCTTGTTGGTGCAAAATACTGTTATTTCTATAATAGTAAAATAATAGGACTTAACTGTTATAATTTATATAATCTTATACTATTATGTACTAGTATAATGTTTGTATAATATCAATAAAATTTAAAGTAGGTTATTATATTCTAATAAATACTGAAGACTATTATTTCAGAAGTTGTAAAAATGTGAAATCGGAATTATTCACACCCTGAGGCATCTTGGGAGGGATTTCTCGCATTAGAACTTCTAATCAAAGAAGTGTTATTGAGAGAGGATTTTGATTGTATCCTTCCTCCATTTAAAACTTTTCAAAGTATCTTTTTTCATTTTTATTCCCATTTCGCAGTATTACTAGTAAAGTCCGGTATTATTACATATGTTAATGATTTCTATTTTTTTCCAGAGCCAGTTTTGCTCTCCATGGGCTGCCAGAGGGGCCTGAGGGGGCTGTCTGAGAATTGGGGTGGGACAGAGGATCTTAGGAAAAGTGGGAAGAGGAGGAGAAGGTGTGGGGGAGGGATTAGGGAAGAAGAGATAAGAGGTTCCCTCCTTTCCTCTCCAAGCTGGCCACCTCTCTGTCCTCCACACTCCCAAGTGGCATTTCCTCTGCCCCCCCCCCTCGTTGAATCTACCGGGTTCCAACGTCACTTCTTTGGGGACTAGGACAAAGGACTTGCAGGGCTGGAACTGTCCAGCTTTCTATTGGAACGTCTGAAGATAAACTTTGGAAGAATTGCCATTCAATCTGTCATTGTTATAAACCTCCAGGATTCAATATAAAGAGGATTCATTGTGCTTCTTTAATTTTGCTGTTGCCATCCCTGTGAATAACATGGGAAAATTTGGCGTCTGACAGACTCTGCCGTCTTAGCAAAGTCCATCACCTCTCCGAGGTTCGGTCGGTCTCTCTTTTTTTTTTTTTTTATAAAGGTTTTTTTCTTATTTTTTTTTTTTTAAGATTTTATGTATTTATTTGACACAGAAAGAGCGAGAGATCACAAGTAGGCAGACAGACAGGCAGAGAGAGAGGGGGAAGCAGGCTCCCCATAGAGCAGAGAGCCCGATGCAGGGCTTGATCCCAGGACCCTGAGATGACCTGAGTTGAAGGCAGAGGCTTAACCCACTGAGCCACCCAGATGCCCCAGTCTCCTCCGGTGAAGACGGGGTCTCCTCCTTAGTTATTCTCCAGCCTCACTGCTCCACCCCCTCCCCGAGAGCATCTAATTAGATGAATCCCAGCACGGTCCCCGCTCCTACCCCCAGACAATGTTTAATCACTCGGTCTAACATCTCCATTACACGACGTTTGTGGCCAGGGCTGTGGTGGTGAATTGAATTCTCTGATTAACTGAGTGTTACTGAGAAAACCCCTTTTGTCCTCACCTGTGCAGTCACACATCTTTGTAAAAGAGAGTATAATCTATTTTCCCGCCTTAGCAAGTAGGGCTAGAAACAACACAGGCTCTCTGTCTTTTTGATGACTCTGTGCCCCTCTCAAAGCACCACACAGTCCTGAACAGAACGGGCAGACGATTCTGTGCTGAGCGTATCCTGGCCTGGAAGATGAATTCCAGAATAACACCTACACCCATTTTGTTAGCTTGCCAGTTCCCTCTCTCTTGAGAATATTGAGAGTTGTGAGCTATAGGAGTGTGTGATCAGGGTGAGGGGAGAAAAGGCACGGGCAAGCCAAATTCTTAAACTAATGGAGGATTTCCTGTGTACCTTGGGGGCTGTGGTCATTTGAGAATTCCCTTTAGTTTGAAGGTCCGTGAGCTGTCTGTCCCCAGCCACACGCTCCCGGTTCCCACAGCCAGACCCGCCTCTGGGAAGAGCGGTGCAGCTCGCCGCCCAGTTTCCTGGGGACAGAGCGGAGAGGGCTGTGGGCTTCTAGAATTTTCCTCTGATGCACACATCCCAACAAGCAGAGGCTCCCTTGGCATGATTAGCCAGCATCTGTATTTGTGCCGTTTTTGCATGCGTTATCCTCCCATTCCTTCTCCCACAGTGGTCCCCGTTTTACTGGTGAAGAATGAGCAGTTCAGAGAAGCTAAAGGACTTGACTAAGGTGAACCAGCTGTGGCTGGGCTGTCAGATGTGTGAACTGCAAAGCAGTTTGGTCCCCCCAGGCTCTCTCTCTTTTATATTACAAATGTTATCCTATTTAACATGTTTGGATCATCCACAGTGCAGTCAGAATGACTTTGTGTTTCCTTGATAAGTACTTTTTATTTTTGATTTTTATTTAAATTGACATATAACGTATTATTGGTTTCAGAGGTAGAGGTCAGTGACTCATCAGTCTTATAGTACACCCAGCGCTCATTACATCACATGTTCTCTTTAATGCCCACCACCCAGTTACCCCATCCCCCCACCTCCCCTCTAGCAACCCTCAGTTTGTTTCCTATGATTAAGAGTCTCTTAGGGTCTGTCTCCTTCTCTGATGTCATCTTGTTTTAGTTTTTCCTCTCGTCTTCTGTTTTGTTTATTAAATTCCACATGTGAGTGAAATCATATATTTGTTCTTCTCTCATTTATCTTGCTTAGCATTATACCTTCTAGTTCCATCCACATCCTTGCCATTTGCATTTGCCATTTGCAAGGATGTGAATGGAACTAGATTTCATTTTTTGATGGCTGCATAGTATTCCATTGTGTATATATACTCCACATCTTCTTTATCCATTCATCTGTCGATGGACACCTGGGCTGCCTCCACAGTTTGGCTACTGTGGACATTGCTGCTATGAACATTGGGGTGCATGTGCCCCTTCAGATCACTATATTGTATCTTTAGGGTAAATACCCAGTAGTGCTATTGCTGGGTCGTAGGGTAGCTCTATTTTCAACTTTTTGAGGAACCTCCATGCTGTTTTCCAGAGTGGCTGCACCAGTTTGCATTCCCACCAACAGTGTAGGAGGTTCCCCTTTCTCTGCATCCTTGCCAACATCTGTTGTTTCCTGACTGGTTAATTTTAGCCATTCTGACTGGTGTGAGGTGGTATCTCATTGTGGTTTTGATTTGTATTTCCCTGCTGCCGAGTGATGTGGAGCACTTTTTCACGTGTCTGTTGGCCATCCAGATGTCTTCTTTGCCGAAATGTCTGTTCATGCCCATTTCTTGATTGGATTATTTGTTCTTTGGGTGTTGAGTTTGATAAGTTCTTTATAGATTTTGGATATTAGCCCTTTATCTGATATGCCATTTGCAAATATCTCCTCCCATTCTGTCAGTTTTCTTTTGGTTTTGTTGACCATTTCCTTGCTATGCAAAAGCTTTTGATCTTGATGAAGTCCCCATAGTTCATTTTTGCCCTTGCTTCCCTTGCCTTTGGCGATGTGTCTAGGAAGAAGTTTCTGTGGCTGAGGTCAAAGAGGTTGCTGCCTGTGTTCCCCTCAAGGATTTTGATGGATCCCTGTCTCACATTGAGGTCCTTCATCCATTTTGAGTCTGTTTTTGTGTGTGGTGTAAGGCAATGGTCCAGTTTCATTCTTCTGCATGTGGCTGTCCAATTTTCGCAGCACCCTTATTGAAGAGACTGTCTTTTTTCCATTGGACATTCTTTCCTGCTTTGTTGAAGAGTAGTTGCCCTTACGGCTGAGGGTCCATTTCTGTGTCTTTTGTTCCATTGATCTTTGTGTCTGTTTTTGTGCCAGTACCATACTGTCTTGGTGATTATAGCTTTGTAATAAAGCTTGAAGTCTGGAATTGTGATGTCACCAGTCTTGGTCTTCAGAATAACTGTTTTTTAAAAAAAGATTTTGTTTATTTGAGAGAGAGGGAGTGAAGGAGAGAGAGAGTGAGTAATCGAGCATGAGCGGGGATGTGGGGCAGGGAGAGGGAGAAGCAGACTCCACTCTGAGTTTAGAGCCTGATGTGGGGGTTGATCCCAGAACCCTGGGATCATGACCTGAGCTGAAGGCAGATGCTTAACTGATGAACCACCCAGGCATCCCTAGAATAACTTTTTAAGTGGAGCGAGTTTTATCCTAATATCTAAGTGATATCCACCAGACAAACCTGTGTGTGTGGGCACACACATGCGTTGGGGTGGGGGAGGGAGGAAGCGGGAAACACAGGGCAGTGTCCAGAGCAAGGCTCTGCCGGGGCTGAAGAAAGAGCTGTAGAAGTGAAGGACTCCAACCACGTTATCGCATTTGATCCCTACAACCTGAGGACTCAGATATTATCTTCTCCATTTTACAGATGACAAAACTGAGGCTCAGAGCGATGAAGCAATTTTCCTAAGGTCACGGAGCTAGGAAACAATAAGCCAGCTGAATCTTCTTGTCTCTCAACCTTACATTTTTCCACTTCACTTTGTTGCCTTCTAGGACATTGGATACCTGAGGGATAGGTTTGGGTGGTAATTTTCCAAGCCTTTGCAGACATGGAGAAACCCATGATTCCCATGGATGTTCCCAAGTACACTGGGCGTGCAGATGAGGAAGCTTATTGGTGACACTTTGGGCACAACTGGAAGAACAGAAACAGCAGCACCCAAGCTGGGCAACCACATCCCAACTCCAACCTCAGAAGCAGTGACCTTCCAGAGACTTAGGGACCGTGTTTGAATTCTGCAGCATTTCCTGAGCCGAAAGCCAGGACTGACGCTCCCCAGATCACATCATTGTCCCCACAGGGACACAGAGGGAACTGGGTGTGGGCTTTTTTTTTTTTTCCAAAGATTTTATTTATTTATTAGACACAGAGAGAGAGATCACAAGTAGGCAGAGAGGCAGGCAGAGAGAGGTGGGGGAAGCAGGCTCCCTGCTGAGCAGAGAGCCCGATGTGGGGCTCGATCCCAGGACCCTGAGATCATGACCTGAGCCAAAGGCAGAGGCTTAACTCTCTGAGCCACCCAGGTGCCCCTGGGTGTGGGTTTTGAAGCATTTGTCCTTACCAGGGTCTCTGCACAAACAGCAGGTTGCCTGTGGTTCAGGGTCAGGGTGGGACAGCCTCCCAGTGCTTCATCCCAGAGCCTTTCGGTAGCAGACATCACGGGGCTCCCAGAGCACCCGGTACCAGCTGTGCCAAGGTGGCTGGTGCATGTCTTCGGTGCACCTGTGAGTTGCTGCCCTCTGTCTTGTCCTTACATGCATTACTTCCCCAACCATCCTGGATGTACTACAAAGAGGTCCGTTTCATAGATGGGAAAACCGAGGTTCCGGGAAGCTAACTTCTCAAAGGGCATGTGGCTAATGACGGGTGGGTGTGGAATTTGAACCCAGTCCTTCACGATTGCTCAAGATTGCTGAATTCATCCTCTTACACAAAGGTGCTTGTGGTCATCTGTTTTCTGATGTAGATGACAGTCCTGACTAGTTGTGGCTGAATCTCTGGGAGCTTTCCATTCCAGTTGCTGGGGCCACCTCAGAGTTCAGTTTTAGAGGTTTGGCGGGGGGGTGGGGGTGGCTTCTGAAAGTAGTTTTAACAAGGTCTACATCTCTACCCCACCTAGAAGAGCAGCTATCCCATAAGCACTCGTGTTCCTTCAGCTATCTCTAGCTGCCTGTGATGCCTTCTAGTGGGCAGCCCATCCTCCCTCTGAGACCCCTGGCCAAATCCCCAAGGCGAAGGTGAACTTTGGTTAACTTTGGCATCTATCCCCTTTCTCTGTGCCCCACTCTACAAGTTTCTCCTCTTGGAATGACATCTGTGATCGTTTTATGTGTCAAATTGGCTAGGCTACTGTACCCAGTTATTCAATCAAACACTGATCTAGGTGTGGTCATGAGGGTGTGTTATAGATGGAGTTAACATCTGTAACCAGTTGGCTTTAAGAGATCACCCTCCATAACCTGGGTGGGCCTTGTCCAATCAGGTGACGGCATTAAAAGTAAATATTGAGATCCCTGCTTACAGCAAAAAAGAAATTCTGCCCTAAGACTGCAGCATTCACTACTGCCCATGTTTCCAGCCTGCCCCATAGATTTCAGACTTGCCAGCCCTCTCAAGTGCAAGAACCAGTGACTTAAATCTCTTAATCTACGTATATACACATGTACATATCTATGTATGTGTGATCTCACTGGTTTTATTTCTCTGGAGAGCCCTGACTGACACAGTCCCCTTTCTTTCCTCTTAACTAATTGTCCCCTTGCCCCCGCCTTCTGCTCTGCCTTCCTACTTCCTCCTTCCCTCTAACCTTCTCTGCCTGCTCTCCTACACTCCCTCCCTCCCTCCTTTCTCTGAGCCAACACTGCCTGTCACGTGTCAGACACCAAGTTGAACGAAGATCATGCAATCGGTGAATAAAATGTTTTTCCTGCCCTCAAGGAGCTCACAATCTATCAGTTATGCATAAAATCAATAAGGGACTTGCAGTTTAGAAATCACTTTTGCTTACATTCTCTCCGTTAAATCTGGATGTAACTCTTTTAGTTAAAAAGTATAGCCATGATTCTCCCACTAGACCTGAGAAGGTGTAGTGGCATCTTGTGATCTGTCCTGACTAGGGACGTGTCAGGGGGGACCCAGTGTGGCTATCGTCACCCCCCACCCCTCCTATTCCCACAGCCCCGTCTTTCCCCTGCTCTCTGCTCCCCACCCCTTTCCTGGCTGGAATTCATCACTCCCTCTTCTGCAGTCCCCTTAGTTCTGGTTTATGTTTTTATTTGACACATTATATCATCTCTTACATTTCAGTTATTTGTTTATATAAATGTTTCCTTTCTGTATTGTACGTTTCTCAGGGGCAAGATACAATGCTTTACTCAATTTATTTTTTTCAGCACTTACGATGATTTGGACACATTTTTCCTTTGCAGTAATTCTACTCGGTCTGTTGGGTGTGAATCTTGGTTTCCTCAGAATGTGCAACCTCGGGCAAGCTACTTAACCTTGCCGTGCCTTAACCTCCCTCGTCTGTAAAATGGGGATCATAACAGCATCTGCCCCTTGGGGTTACTGGGAGTGATAAATGAGTTCATTTACATCAAGTGCTTGGAAGGGCGCAGACTCTCAAAAATATTAGATATTGATAATAATTATTCTCACCATCTCAGCAAAGAGTAAATATTTGCTAAGGAAACATCTGAATGAATAAATGCAAGATTCATATAAGCCTGGAATCATCCCATGTAATATCTGCTGAAAAGCTAAAGGGCTCAAGTTAGCAGCGAAGCCGAAATGCATTTCGACTGACTTGGGTTCTAATCCCAGTTCTGCGACTGGGTGTTTGTGTTTGAGCAGGTCATTTAACTTCCTTACAACCCTTGTTCCTATTTTGCAAAGAGCAAATAAAATCTATTGCAATAGATGGCTTGACATCTCTTGACAGGTCTGCCTGCCTTCAGTGTCAGGTCTGCAGGAAGGACCCTGGCTGCAGGTGCGACACAGACGTCCCCGCACAGACGGCCGTGACCCAGCTCTGAGGGGCGAGTGCTCCCAGCTCGAGACTTGCTGCCTTTGGTTATTAGCACCGAGGATCCTGATAGCAGATTTATAAAGTCAGCATTTGCTGAGTAGTGTACTGTGATCAGCTCAAAATAGCCTTCTGCCTCGGCGCAGGGTATCAGGCCTTCTCCTAATACCCAGGAACCTCATACTCCAAACATCAGCCAGCCATTGTGTAACTCCAATGACAGCAGGTCCTTGCTGCAAATCCTGAAAGCTGTCTCTTGGATACCCTTAACGTATTCATAACATTGGTATTTATGTATTTATCTCTGAAAACCATAACCTTGGAAAAAGCATTTAGGAGAAAGAAGGCTGTAGTGATTAAAGAAAGCTCTGTTCATTTGAACAACATTAAATACAACTGGCATAATGACAACTGTGAGATCTGATAGAATATAGAGAAGGCTGCAAATAAAGGGCTTGTATTTTTCCCTGATGTAACATAATGGTCACATTTTTCTTTCACAATGGTTTTGCCGAGATAAAGAACAAATTATACTGATTTGATTGCTACTTAGAAATACTTAAAATTGAAAAAGACAGCAGGTGGGCCTGGTTGGAAAGGATGGTTATTTTAGCATAACAGATGCATGCATAAAATATCGCCCAGCCAATTTTTTAATCATAAGACCCCCCAAATTTTTTTTCTCTACTCCTTTTCCTTGGGATGCGAGCAAGTGGGAGAAATAAGTAGGCGCTGCTTGAGGGCACCCTCTGGGCTCAAAGAGGCAGGCAGCTCCAGAGAAAGCTCTGGGAGGAGGAGGTTCTGGGATGAAGTGAGCCCACACTCTGGCAGATTGTAGGTGGGGAGGGAGAACCGGATCCTTGGATGACCAGAGCCCCGGGGTCAGGGGACAAGCGTACAAGGTCGCATGAAACTGTGCTCTGCCCTTTTTTTTTTTTATTTTATGGTTTTTTAAAATTTATTTATTTATTTTAATAAACATATAATGTATTTTTATCCCCAGGGGTACAGGTCTGTGAATCACCAGGTTTATACCTTTCACAGCACTTGTGCTCTGCTCTTTTAAAATCTGGTTTCCCCATTGCTGAGAAAAGGATGTGTCTGGCTTGCCAGCCTTGCATTCATTCCTGGGCCTCTTTTTTCTTGGATCTCTCCAGTCCTTAGTGTCACCAGGATGGCAGAAGCCAGAGACTCTGCCAAACCCTCCTTTTCGACTTCCAGTTTCTCTGCTTCCAAGAAACATGAATTGGCAATTGTAAAATGAAGATGTGCTCGATTTCCCCTCCAAACGATGCCTCGTGGACCCGTGGCCTTGCTCCCGACTCCTGGTCTACACCCCGTCTTCTCTGTTGGAAGGCGCATAAGCCATCGACTCGCACAGCTATTTGTTAAAAATGAAAGAACGACTTTATTCCAGGTGAGTAAGTCCTGGAGTTGGGACGATAGAAAATACCAGGTTTTCAAATGGCTGGTGTGCTGCAGAGTCTCCGCTGACCTTTGTCGTGCTTAACACAAAGCCTCTGATCTTTGCCCTAATTTGCTCTCCGCCCGGCCAACGATCTCTTTCAGATTTGGAGGACAGGGTAAGCTGGAACATTTCCAGCAGGAACCAGGCAAAACCCCCCAGGTTCAGGATGAAACTGGCTCTCCCCAAAATGCCCCCATTCTCTTGGCCCATTGCTTTGTTCTCTTGGGTTCCTCATGTTGGAGATTCATGTGATTTGTTTCGTCCTCTGAGCGCCTTCCCCGAAGTGCTCACACAGGTCAAATCCTCTAGTGTCTTCTTTAGACTTAAAAAAAAAATACTAATAATAAAGTTGATACTGTAGAATAGTTTTAGATTTACAGAAAAACTGGCGCAGAGTTCTACACGGCCCACCCCAATTCTCCCTGTTGTTAATATCTTACATCAGAGTGGTCCATTTGTCATAATTAACAAAACCAGTATTGATACCTAATTGTTAACTAAAGTTTTTATTTTATTCAGATTTCCTTTTTTTTTTTTTTTAACCTTTTTCTGTCTAGGATCCCATTCAGGGTACCATGTTATATTTGGTGGTTATGTCTACTGAGGCTTCTCTTGGCTATAATAATTTCTTAGGTTTTTTTAAAAAAAAATCTGTTAATTTTAGAGCATGCAGTTGGGGGGGAAGGACAAAGGGAGAAGAAGGGATGGAGAATCTTTTTTTTTTTTTCTTTAAAGACTTTATTTATTTGACAGAGAGAACAGGAGCACAGGCAGGGGCAGCAGCGGGCAGAGGGAGAGGGAGAAGCAGGCTCCCCACTGAGCAGGGAGCTGGAAGCAGGGCTGGGTTCCAGGACCCCGGGATCATGACCTAAGCCAGAGGCAGACACTTAACCGACTGAGCCACCCAGGTGCCCCTCTTAGATGTTTGTTTATTTATTTATCTTGTTTATTTATTTAGTTGGGTAGTAGTTAGCTATGTATCCATCTATTTATTTTGCGAGCGAGCGCACGTGCCTGCATACAGGGGTTGGGGAAGACAGGGAGCGAGAGTCCTAAGCAGACTCCCTGCAGAGCACACAGTATGACACGGGGCTCGATCCCAGGACCCTGAGATCACGACCTGAGCCAAAACCAAAAGTTGGATGCCCAACCAATTGCGCCACCCAGGTGCCCCTAGACTTTTTAAAAATTTGTGATGTCTTTGACGGGTTAGAGGAGGACTGGCCGGATATTTAATAGAATGTGCCTCAGCTAGGATTTGGCTGTTTTCCTTGTGGTTAGACCGGGGTTAGGAAGGGTTTGGGGAAGAAGACTATGAAGGGAAAGTGCCCTTCTCATCGATGTCATGTGAAGGATACACACTGTTGGCATTGACCTTATCGGCCCTCTGGGGGTGTGTCTCTTAGGTTGATCCATTGTGAGGTTACACTTTTCCCATACTGCTCTGTTGGGAGGGAAGTAGCGCACACATACAGCATGGGGAGTGATGTTCACTCTTCATTAAACACTGAGGATCTGCATGAAATTTTGAAATTCTTTTACCCATGTGTCTGGTCTTTCCCATTCATTTATCTACATCCGTATTCATATCAATACATTCTTCTTTTTTTAAGATTTTATTTATTTCTTTGGGAGAGAGAGAGAGAGAACGAGAGAAAGAGAGTGTGAGAGGAGAGAGGTCAGAGGGAGAAGCAGACTTCCCGCCGAGCAGGGAGCCCGATGCGGGACTTGATCCCTGGACTGCAGAATCATGACCTGAGCCGAAGGCAGTTGCTTAACCAACTGAGCCACCCAGGCGTCCCATCACTGCATTCTTTTATAACTTGATTATAACAAAATGCTACGTGATTTTTCCTGCTTCTCAAATTTTTCCAGACTTGGCCAATGGGAACTCTTTGCGGCTGGGTCCTATGTCCTTTAGATCTGCTCAACCTTCCGCGTTGTGAGCACTTCCTTACCTTCTGGTACTACAAGATGATCGAGGCTCAACTTACGTGTTTCCTGCCCCAAACCTAGAATCAGCCACTCCTCCGAGGAGCTCTGCTTCTTTTAACTGGGGAATGGTATTACAAATCAGGATCTGGGTGCTAGGTGTTAGGTGTTCCTTAGACTTTTTAAATACTCTGCTCTTTAATTTCCTCTTTGTCTTACACAGATCTTCTCTACTTAGGTATTTACAGTGGATTTTTCTCAGCCTTTTTCAGTTTTGTTATTGGTTGCCTCACAATCCAGTATTTTCCAAAGTCCCTGTATGAACGAAACATATATCATGTAACCCTGATCTACAGCTAATGAAATGATAACAACACGATGAACCTATTTTTGAGGAAGTTTAGAAGTCCTCACAGACTGCTCTGACCTTCCAATTCTACGTTGCAAATCTCTTCAATGAACACCAAAACTCTCCATCCTGAAAAGATAGACATCGAGGGCGCCTGGGGTGGCTCGGTGGGTTAAGCGTCCAATTCTTGATTTCAGCTCCCTGATCTCAGGGTCATGAGATCTAGCCCCGCGTTGGGCTCTGTGCTCAGTGACGAGTCTGCTTACCCACTTTGCCCTTCTCCCCACTGTCTCTCTAAAATAAACGAAAATAAATTCTTAGAAAGGTTACATATAGGGCGCCTGGGTGGCTCAGTTGGTTAAGCAACTGCCTTTGGCTCAGATCATGATCCTGGAGTCCTGGGATCGAGTTCTGTATCAGGCTCCGTGATCAACGGAGAGTCTGCTTCTTCCTCTGACCTCTCCCCTCTCATGCTCTCTCTCTCTCTCTCTCTTACTCAAATAAATAAATAAAATCTTTAAAAAAAAAAAAGTTACCTATAAACTCCATGTGGATAAGAAGAAAATGTCTAGATGTGAGGGTTGTCCTACCTATGCAAAACAGGCTATCTCAGGGAGAGAAAAGAATCTCCTGGTGTGGGGAGGCCAGGGACTGACCCGTGTAGTCTGCACGAGGGGCAAGCATGTTGTAATAAGGTACGACCCAGGGCAGCCTCTAAATTGGCCCCATCTGCTGTCACTTGGGGACTCTCTCTGCCTTCACCCTTTATTCCTCTTCTGTTTCCTCTTCTCTGATACTGATCATGCTCAGATACTTGGTTAGAAGACAAAAGCTTTTAGCACAATCTTACACTATCAGGGGAGGAAGGACCTTTAGGGTTATCTGGGCCATTCTCACATTCTGCTGGGACTCCTTTGTCAGGTCCCTATCTGGTGGTTGCCCAAACTTAGTTTGGATTCCTCCTATATCAGCGAGATCACGACCTGCCCAGGACATCTTTTACACCTTTGTATAGCTATAACCATTATAACAATTATTATTGGCCCCCATTATGTTTCTAGGTAGCCTTATGAATACTATTTCTCTCCCTCCCCCCAGGGCCACTCAGAATAAGTCAACTCCCTCTTCTACTTAGCAGCCCTTTATATATTTAAAAATCGTCTTTCTTTTCTTTTTCTTTTTAAAATAGAATTCTATATCATGAACATTTCCCTGTATCTTTAAACATTCTTGGAAAACATGATCTTTAAAGGCTTCATAATATTCTCGTATAGTTATACGCTATAATTTATTTAATCGCTTTCTTATTGTTGGTATTGAGATGGTTTCCAATTTTTGGTTATTGCATATGAGATGCGGTGAACACTGCAGAAATCTTTGTGTTTCAATTATTTCTTCGGGGTAGATTATTAAAAGTGGTATCACTGAGTCAAAGTGCAGCTGTAACATCATATTTTGTTAGAGAGTAGAGTCTTACTACGATAAATCGTTCTGAGCATCGCACTGTGGTATGAATCCAGTACGGTGACACGACATTTCCGAGTGGTCCGTGGAAGATGAGGAGCCTTGATTGAAACTGAAATGGGGTGTCGAGTCGATCACTCTGTGTTTGAAGAAGTAGCTTTGGTGGCCGGAGTGTGGGATGTCCTGTGTTGACATGACAGTGAGTGGCTGCTGTTTAGAGCAAAAAGTTAAAGTCCCATTTTGCATGGCAGCAAATAAGACTGCAGGTGAGACCCTTCGCAAGTGAGAAGTGGCATATGCGGATGGAGTAATGCCAGAAGCAAGTCTGTGTGAAGGCATCCACATTTTGAAGACCAAAGTCAAGCTGTCCACAGTGATACATGGAGCAGCTGTCCAATGGCCCGATGGAAATATTGAAAAAGTCAGAGATTTCGCACATTCAGATAGAAGGATGGCTGAAGAGTTAAAATTAGATTCGGGGACAGATTCATTCTGGAATGAAATTTGAACAGGAGTAAAGTTTTTACACAACTTTTGCGATGCATTTTCAGTGATGAAGGGAAACAATAAAGTCTTGGCATTCATTCCAATTTTTGGAAGTAGACAGATAATACATTCTGAGATAAAATATTAACTTGGGATGGTGTGTGATATTGAAAAAGAACAGAGGTGTTAGCACCAGAGGGAGCTAGGATTAACTCCGGTCTCTTCTGTACCAGCGGGGTAGTCTGGAAAAAGTTAATGAACTCCTCGAGCGTCAGTTTCCTGCTCTAAAAAATGAAAATTATGGTTCTTACGTCATGGACCTGCTGGGAGGGTTACGTGAGCTTAGATGCAAATAGTAATTTAGGGCTTTGCCCATTCATTTATTTATTTAGTCATTTATTTATATCAGGGTGGACTCACAGATTTTATTTTATGTTTTGGTTATAAAAAAGACTACGTTATTGGGACGCCTGAGTGGCTCCATTGGTTAAACCGCTGCCTTCGGCTCAGGTCATGATCCCAGCATCCTGGGATCAAGTCCTACATCGGGCTCCTTGCTCGGCAGGGAGCCTGCTTCTCCCTCTGCCTCTGCCTACCACTCTGTCTGCCTGTGCTCGCTCGCTCTCTCTAACAAATAAAATTTTTAAAAAAAGGCTACGTTATTTATTCTGTTCTTTTCTCCAGCTTTGGTCAAGGGGAGCTCTTTCAGGTTGACTCCTGTGCCCATCCTTTTATTTTATTTTATTTTATTTTATTTTTTTGAGCAGTTCCTTACTTTGTGGTACAACGAGGTGCTCCGGGCTCAACTTCTTATATTTCCTGCACGGAGCCCTAGAAACCGTCATTTCTCCAAGGAGCCTGGATTCTTTTTATTAGAGAATGGTATTAAAAATTAAGATCTAGGTACTAGGTAGTAGGGGCCTGGTTATTGCTCCCTATTGCCATCTCTGCTGTAAGCTGGAAGCTAAGAGCCCCGGCGTGCCATGGAGAATTTCAATATCTCTCAGATGATGGAAAGTATGAGCCAAGACCAAAAGTAAAGACAATGTTGATTTATTTCATTGACATCAATAACATTATTCACACAGAATTCATTCCAGAAGGTCAAACACTCAACCAGGCTTGTAATGCAGAAATTCCGAAGCGTTTGAGAGAGTTTGAGCTGCACAGAAAGAGTGAAATGTGACCCTTTGCTGAGGCGACTCTCTCAGGTAGAAGAAGGGGACAGGACTAATGTATCTTTAGTGCCAGTGATGTGGCTGATTTTGGGCTAAACCCTTTCCATATGTCATCTTATTACACCCTGAGAACAGTGCTGTGAGATGGATATTTGCATCTTTATAGACACAGAAAATGGCCGAATCATCACCTGAAAGCGAAGCCTGGGCTTGCCACTCGACCATGCCAACTCTAAAAGCAGACTTGGGTGACCTTGTGCAATCACAGACTTTTTCTTAGAGTCAGGGTTTCATTGTTAGAAATGGCAACAGTTACCCCCCCAAAAAGTGGCTATTACTGCCCAAAATATGTTATCACTCACCTTGGTCAGCCATTTTATTCACTGTGATTGTCTCCCAAAGACTTCAGACTTTGCAAATGTCAAACCCATGCTCCGAGAATGGAGATTAGATCCCACGACAGGCACATATGTAACCTCCATTTCCCAGGCCACACAGCGGCACAGAGTGGAAGGCATAAGGAGCTGTTAAAAAAAAAATTAAAAAAAAAAAAAAAGCTGATCTCTCCTCTCAGCCTTCACAGCTCCTAAAACCCTTCCCTTCTGTTCCCTACCCCTGCTGTTACTGGGTTGCGGTGTTCTCCTAGGGACCATTTAAGGCTTCTTGTACGGGGACCAATTGCTCTACATGCCAGCCTCACACTGTAACCTTTGATCACCTTTGTAACCTTTGAGGTAGTCCTCCTTCATCTCATTTTGGGGGTCTGGTGCCTCTCCCCAGGAGAATGTCATTTCTGTTTCCTCTTCTGTTCCCTGGCCAGTCCTCAACTCCAATGATAGAGTGTCACTCCTTCCGCAGCTCCCGCCGGATCCTTGAACCAGGATTAGTAGTTCAACAGCAACTCTAATACCCCTGTTGTAAATGTTGACAATAGGTGCACAGCTCCTTTAAGCAGAAGGACAGTGCGGTCAAAGAGCCATCAGCGGGACCGCCTCCTTCCACAGCATCTGGTCTGAGCTCCGCTCTGCCTGTGGAACCTACCTTTCACTCTTTGAGGATGCCGTGACATCAGATCCACGTGTAGGTTCTGGGTGTTTCCCTGAACTCACCCTTGGTCTTTGCTCTGTTGACTTGTCCTCCTCTGACTGCAAATATGTGCCGACCTCCGCCTTGGTCTACCTTCAACCAGTCCTGATCTGAACAATTATTGCCCCCCAAATCCCCGACCTTGCACCTAGCTCCACTCTGTCCTCTGCTGATCTCAGAGCCAGGACTTGTTAATAGGTCTTTTATGTGGTAGCTCCTTTCATATTTTATGGCATTCCTTTCCTGGGCTTGGCACCAAGTCCCTCCAGTATTATGCTGGGAGATAATACAAATGTCACTGTTAAGGGCAAACAACGATCATCCTGCTTTTTCAATGATCTACCAGTGTCTGTGGACCGAACCATTTCTCTCTGCTGGGACAAGTCAATGCACTGCCCAAGAGATTCAATTTTAGCCTTTGTCTGCCTTCTTGACAGCTCCAAAAGTCTCAGACTTCTGCTGAGATCTATTACAGCCTTATGGAAAGAAAAACCCTGGTAGATGCCTGGATTCCTCTGGAAATGCAGGAAGCCCCTTCCTGGGGCCATTATTTAGTAAAATCACTTATGGGCAATTCTGGGAGAGATGTTCCAAGAAGTGCTGGAGCAATGGCAGCCCTGTTGGATAGGAGTGAGAACACAGAAGGGGGAGTCAGCCAGCCCAAGTTCAGATGGGCAGAACCAGGGTCTCACTTTCCAACTGAATAACCTTGAGTGAGTCACCAAAACTGCCCACGCTTTCACTTCTTCATTTGTAAAATGAGGATGAAAAGAAAGGCTTTCTAACAGTGTCGCTTTGGAGATCAAATAAGATAATAAATGTGAAAGTGTACTGTGAAATGTTTGGCACTTTTTAATGTTAACTATTTTTTAAATTTTTTAATGTTAACTATTTTAATGTTAGCTATTAATAGTAAAATGTATTATCATTAGCCCATAAGTCCACAGGATGCTTTAGCAACAGACAACCAAAACCCTGGGAACTTCCAGTCCAAGATGGTGGCAGAGGAAGACCTTGAACTCACCTCCTCCAGGATAGAGCAAATCTACACTGGACAGCTTTCGGCACAAGGAAAGATCACGCAGAGAAGAGCAGGAGAGCCAGAGGCATGGTCAGGAAGGGAACCCCAGCCTGAGCTGTGACCTGAAGGGGGAGGGATAGCCCTGGGGCACAGGAAAATAAAGCCACAGTTTAAAAGGGCAGGTAGAATATAAAGGAATTGCCCTAGAGCCTCACCAAATGGTGGTGAGGCTGCTGCTGGAACTGTCTCCAGTGTGGCGAGGCTGGAGAGTGCCATGGTTCGCCCTCCGCCATAGAGGACAGCCCTGGGCCGTAGGTCACACCGGTTCCAGATGCCGCCCGGGGACACAGGAAAAAATAAAAAACCCTGGTTTCAAAGGACAAGGAGAATATAAAGGACCCAGACCTAGAACTCTGCCAAATGGTGGGAGAGATGAGTCACACCAGCCCCAGCCATCCCACCCAGGCTCAGCTCACAGCCAGCTTGGGGGCCCACACCAGGATGCTCCTGGCCAGCCTCACTATGGCTCCAGCTGTCTTACCAAGATGACGCATGCGCCAAGCACCCAGAATACTTCAGGCCTGTACCACGTTGGCTGCAGATGATTCACCAAGGTGCCCCTTGTATTGAGTGCCCTGGGACCCCCTGGATTGTACCCACTTCAGCTACAGCTGTTGGCCGGTCTGCCTCTTTCATGGAGCCACCTGGGACCCCTGGCCCACGTCCTGCTCACCTCTAGCCACCCTGCCAGGGCCCCTCTCCGTGGAGTACCCTAGAATCCCGGAGTAGTATATTCAAAGTGCTGAAAGGATGAAAAGCCTAGAACCTGACCACCTGGGTGGCCCAGTCGGGTGAGTGTCGGCTTCTGATTCAGAACATGATCCAGGGGTCCTGGGATGAAGCCCCAGGTCAGGCTCCCTGTTCATTGGAGAGCTTGTTTCTCCCTCTCCCTCTGCCCCAACACCCTGATTATGCTCTTTCTCTATCTCAAATAAATAAAAGTCATCAAAACAAAACCCAGAACTAAGAATACACTACCTGGCAAGGTTGAAATTTAAAATTGAGGGAGAAAGAAAGAGGTTCTCAGACAAAACAGAAGTTAAAGAAGTTCATCACTGCATCAGCCTTACAAGAAATGTTGATGTGTACAATAAAAGGCCATAATTAGAAGTAAGAAAATTATGAATAAAAAGATGTAAAATATGGCAACATATATGTTGACTGTGGAGGGAGGAATAAGAAAGTTCTTCTAGAATGTGTTTGAACTTGAGTGACCATCAACTTCATATAGACTGCTGTATACTTAGGATGTTACATGAGAACCTCATGGTAACCACAGACCCAAAACCTATAATAGATACACAAAAATAGAAAGAAAAAAAAAAAAGCAAAGTAGAACAATAAAAAAAGTCATCAGGAAAGCAAGAGAAAAAGAAAGGAACAGAGACGAAAAAATAATCAACAAAATGACAATAAATATATACCTATCAGTAATTAAATGCAACTAAATGTTTCAATCAAAAGACAGGGTGGTGGAATGAGTAAAAAAAACAAGACCCATCTGTATGCTGCCTCCTAAGAGACTCATTTCAGACCTCAAGACACTCACAGACTGAAAGTGAATGCGTGGAAAAAGATATTCCAAGCAAAGGGAAGGGAAAAAATGGGATACCAATACTTCTATCAGGGAAAAGGACTTTAAAACAAAGACTGTAGTGAGAGACAGAGAAGGGACTTACAAGATGATAAAGGGATCAATCCAACAAAAAGAACAATTGTAAATATCTAGGCATCCAACATTGGAGCACCTAAATACATAAAGCAAATATTAACAAATGTAAAGGGAGAAAGTTAAAGGTTAAAGTAGGGAACTTTAACACCCACTGACCTCAGTGGAAGATCAATCAGGCAGACAATCAATAAAGAAAGCAGTGTCTTTGAACAACATATTAGACCAGAAAGGCTTAACAGATATATATACACAGAACGTTCCAGCCCCAAACCACATTCTTTTCAAGTGTATATGGAATATTCTGCAAGATAGGCCCCATGTTAGGCCACAAAATAAATCTAAATACATTTAAGAAGATTGAAATCCTATCATGCAACTTTTCTGGCCACAACAGTGGGAAACTAGAAATCACTTTTAAGAAAAAAACTGGGGAAAAAAGGAAAAAACCCGCAAACGTGTGGATGCTAAATAACATTCTGCTGAACAACCAATGAGTCAATGAACCAACCAGTGAGGAAGTTAAAGCAAACTAACAAACAAACATGGAGACAAGTGGAAGTGAAAGCATGGTGGTCCAGAATCTCCAGGTTGCAATGAAAGCGGTTCTAAGAGGGGAATTTATAGCAATATAGACCTACCTCAAGAAACAGGAAAAATCTCAAACATTCTAACCTTACACCTAAAGGAACTGGAAAAAGAACAAAGCCCAAAATTAGTAGAAGGAAGGAAGTAATAAAGATCAGAGCAGAAATAAAGACTCAAAAAAAAAAAAAAAAGGAGGGGGGGAGACAAAACAGATCAATGAAACCAAGAGCTAGCTCTTGAAAAGACAAAACTGATAAACCTTTAGCTAGATTGATCAAAAAGAAGAGGGAGAGGACCCAAATAAATAGAATCAGAAACCAAAGAGGAGAAATAACAACCGACACTATAGAAATACAAAGGATTATGAGTATTATGAAAAATTATATGCCAGCAAATTAGACAATGTAAACATACAATCTTCCAATGCTGAATCAGGAATAAATAGAAAATCTGAACAGACCAATTACTAGTAATGAAATTGAATCCATAATCATCATTATCATAAAATACTCCCAACAAACAAAAGTCCAGGACCTATTGGATTTACAGATGAATTCTGCCAGACATTTAAAAAACAGTTAATACCTATTCTCCTCAAACTATTCCAAAAAATATAAGAGGAGAAGAGCTTCCAAATACAGTCTGTGAGGCCTGGTTTTCCCTGATACCAAAACCAGACAGAGACACTTCAAAGAAGAAAAAGCTACAGGCCAATATCTCTGAGGGACATAGATGTCAAAATCCTCAATGAAATATTAACAAACCGCATTTGATGATACATTAAAAGAATCATTCGCCAAGATCAAGTGGGATTTATTCTGGGATGTGAGGGTGATTCAATATTCACAAATCAATCCGTGTAATATACCACATAAAGAGGAGAAAGGCTATAAACCCTATGATCATTTCAATAGATGCAGAAAAAGGATTTAATAAAATTTAACATCAGTTCGTGATGAAAACTCAGCAAAATGGGTTTAGAAAGAACATACCTCAACATATGAAGGCCACATATGGAAAAACCCACAGCTAGCATCATACTTAATGGTAAAAAACTGAGGGGTTTTCTTCAAAGATCAAAACCAAGACAATGCCCACCCTTGCCACTTTTATTCAACACCGTACTAGAAGACCTAGCCATAGCAATCAGACAAGAAAAAGAAATAAGAGGCATCCAAAGTGGTAAGGGAGAATTGAAACTGTCATTATTTGCAGATGATATAATACTACACATAGAAAACGCTAAAGACCACCAAAAAAGTACTGGAAGGAATAAATGAGTTTTCAGTAATGCTGTAGGATACAAAATTAATGTACAGAAACATGTTGGAGTTCTAGACACAAATAATGAAGTAGCAGAAAGGAAAACAATTCCACTTACAATTGTACCAAAAGAATGAAATACATAGGAATAAATTTAACCCAGGAGGTAAAAGATCTGTACTTGGAAAATTATAAAACATTGATGAAAGGAATTGAAGGTGACACGAATGAAAAGCTATCCAATGCTCATGGGGCAGAAGAAGTAACATTGTTAAGATGTCCATACTACAATTTGTAATCTACAAATTCAGTGCAATCCCTATCAAAGTACCAACAGCATTTTTCATAGAACAGGAACAAATAATTCTAAAATTTGAGCCACAAAAGACCCAGAATAGCCAAAACAATCTTGAGAAAGAAGAACAAACCTGGAGGTATCACAATCCCAGATTTCAGGATGTACTACAAAGCTACAGTAATCAAAACAGTGTGATACATATGCAAAAATAGACACTTAGATCGATGGGACAGGATAGAGAGTCTAGAAATAAACCCACAACTATTTGATCAATTCATCTGTAACAAAAGAGGCAAGTATATATAATGGAGACAGTTTCTTCAACAAATGGTGTTGGGAAAACTGAACAGCTATATTCAGAAGAAGGAAACTAAACCACTTTCTCACATGATCCACAAAAATATACTCGAAGTGGATTAAAACCTACATGTGACACCTGAAACTACATAACTCCTGGAAGAAAACATAGGCAGTTATCTCTTTGACGTAGGCCTTAACATTTTTCTGGATCTATCACCTCGATTAAGGGAAACAAAGCAAAAGCAAACTATTGGGACTACATCAAAATAAAACCTTTTTGCAGCCATAAGAAACCAATCAGTAAACAATGACGAAACCTGCTATATGGAAGAGGGTATTTGCAAAGGATGTATCCAATAGGGGTTCATATCCAAAATGTATAAAGAACTTACGCAACCCAACACCCCCAAAAATCCAATTAAAAAAGTGGGCAGAAGACTGGAATGGACATTTTTCCAAAGAAGACATCCAGATGGCCAACAGATACATGAAAAGATGCTCATCCTCCCTTACCATCAGGGAAATGCAAATCAGAACTACAATGAGGTATCCCCTCACACCTGTCACAATGGCTAAAATCAAAAGCACAAGAAAGGGCGAGCATTGGCAAGGATGTGGATGAAAAGGAACCTCGTGCCCTGTTGGTGGGAGAGAGAAAGGAAGCTTTTCCCAGACCTTGGGCACCTCCCTTTTGTATCTTATTCTGTAGGAGTTGATTCATTAACCTGTTCCTTGAACAGGCAGAGGAGAGACCCCTGAATCATTCAGGCTCCTGGGTTTGCCAGAGGGGTGGTATGGACCAGACACGGGGCTGGAGCAGGAAGAAAGCGGGTGATGGAGACTGGGTGAGTAGGACAGTGATAAAGTGCGTTACTGTGATTATTGTTACATTGTCTGCTTCAAAGGTGGCGGCTGTTTCCCGGTGACCCCATAGATCCCCAGTGTCTCTCGTGGCATCTGGCACACCGTTGGTGCTCCCTAAATTTTCACTGAGTGAAATAAGTGACAGGCAACATGAGATTTGATGGGACACCACCATTTACATGAAAATGCCAGGTGACCTGACTCTGTAACAACCGACCCTTGCTGAGTGCCAGGGCTAGGTTCCTCGTTTGTCCTCCACGTAATAAGTCCATAAAAATGTGCTAAGGGAATGGATAGCGCATGCTGTATGGGAGAAATTGTTTAAGAATAGATATTCACATAGTATTGCTTCTGTTCCAAGCATTGTGTTCAGTTAGCACTTACCACGTGTTGATTCCTGTAATTGTCATAACCTTGTGACTTAGGCTCTATAATTGTCCCTATTTTACATCGGGGGAAACTGAGGCACAGAGACCTTACCAACTTGCTCTGGGCTGCGTCGGAGGTGGAACTGGGATTTGAACCAGCTTGAAAGGCTCAGGGTACCTGCTCTGAGCACGGTGTCTGGCAAAGCTGCTGCTTCAGACGGCTGTTGGAGTTGCCAACAGACCACCTCTGAGGGAATTTTCTCATGGTGGATGAAAGGGACCGTGGCAGTGGAAGGAGAGGACAGGGGGGGGGTCGGAGGCCTCCTCGTAATGACTCTTCTTCTGATCACAGACGCAGGTCACCCCCATGTCCACCTTCCCTCCCCGAAGAGCCCCAATCCACAGGAGCGTGGCTGTTTCATTGGAAAGGCCCGCCATATGTCATCGTTTATGAGCGAGTGCCCAGTTCAGGCCCTCCCTCCCGTGTCAGCAAGGGGGACTACTTATGGGGCCGCCGCTCTGCACAGATAGGAGGGAATCAGACTGCATTAGCGGTGGTGCTGGTGCTGTCGGCCGGCCAGGCTGGGCCCACTTGGCCGGTCACCTGCGGGGCCCAGGGCCGTGAAGAGTTAAGTGTCTCTCAGGAAGGGGCTGCCTCTGCACTGGTAGCTCGGCTTCCCTCAGACAGCTGAGGGGAACTGGATCCCATAGGAGCATTTGGTTCCATGCCCCCGACCCGGTCACAATGTCAAAAGGGGCGTTGATGAACTATCACCAAGCATTTCTTGAGCGTTTGTGTGCTACACACGATTGGACTAAGTCTAAGCACTTTCAAGCATCACGTCATTTATTCTTTAAGACAAGAACCTCCTTTGGTCTGCGCTGCAGATGTGGAAACTGAGGCACGGATAATTCGGTTCCTGGTAAGCGCCTGGTTGGGATTTAAGTCTGCGTGTCTGGTCCTGGAGGCTGCCCACCCAGCCGCCCTCACAGACACGGCCCGGGCTGCCTGAGCCTTTGCTGTGTGCCAGGCCGCATTCTTAAGGCTTTGCGTGCGCTCTCTTGTTTCCTCCTCCCAGAGGTCCCCAAAGGGAGGGATCATTACGATCCAAAGAAACCAAAGTTGAGAGAGGTTGAGTAACTTGCCCAAGGTCACACAGCAGGAAGATGAGCTGGATTCCAATTCAGCTTCCCAGGGTCCTTAACCACCTTTTTCTGAGCCTCTTACCCCCTTTTGCAAGAAATAAGAATGGTTGGCCAGCTGACAGCATTCACTCTTGCTTGTTTCTTGTATGAACGTCTCCTGTCCCTTCTAATTCTTTCCTTTGGGAAGCTCTACTTCAGGTCCAACAGGAAGCCGTCCTACGACTCAAGGATAGAGAGGGCTTGGCACTGGTTTCTTAAGCCTGCATTTCATAGAACCTAGGATCCCTCTGGCCCAAAGGGGCCTCCTGAGGTCACCACGCCCATCTACCCGCCCCTAGGCAAGACTGCTCCAACCCAACCTTGCTGGACTGGTGACACGTTTCTTCCTGATCATTTCCAGGGATGGAATGAGTCTCCCCCCCACCGTGTATAGGGCTTGCCCAGACCCGTGCTCCGAGGGACCCTGCTCCAGCAGTGACCTGAGTGCCTGGAAGGGCAGGTGACAAAGACCGGAGAACACCAGCCAGCCCCGCCCGCGCCCCAGGACGCCCAATGCAGACGACAGCCCGAAAACAATTTGTCCGGCCTGTGAGTAATGTCTAGTAACTAAATGCTAATTAATTTGCTGTTGCATTTGAGTTAATTTATGGGGTGTTCTCTTCACCGAGTAAATTTTAATTAAGAAGAGTAAAACAAATGACAAAGTAATTTCCAAAAAATTAATTTTCGGTAAACACAAGCCATTGTTTTTCTTTGTATCTATAATAAAAGTTAAAGTGAAGCCTCCCTAAGCCCGCCACCGCACCCCCCCGTCTCCCCGCTTCTAAAGATGAAGTTTGAGCCTAAGCCAGGCGCGTGGAGGCGGGCAAATTAGCAGTCAGGCAGGGCCAAAAGGAACTGGGCAGAGAGCCTGAGAGAAATCAGGCAACAGGCCTCAAAGAAATGCAACATGCGCTACTTCTCTGGTGTTGAGGGTGTGTAATTTTTGCCCAACTCTGCACCTTCTAGAACACGGGAGGGGGAAGGTGTGCCGTGCTTGCCTCTCGTGGGAGCACTAATGAGGAAGCAAGACATGGAGGCGATTTATTATTATTTTTTAATTAGTCCAATTGCATAACCAAATAAGAGAGAAGGAAGGAAGGAAGGGAGACGAACGTTGCACGACTCTCCCTGGCACTGTTCTTGGGGAATGGCAGCTCGCCGCTCGGAGCTCATCGGCTGCACTGGTCCCTGAGGAAGGGAGTGCCTGTCGCTCCCACATGAGCGATGAAGAAACTGAGGGTCTAGAGCTGCCCCAGAGCCCTGGTCCGTTGGATTTGAAAACGTTTTGAGGCCCCCAAGCTCTTCCGCATCATGACGCTGTCTGTTCAGTTACATGTGTGACCAAATGTGTTTCGAAATCTGCTGGCAAGTTTGTGCAGGGTCTGCCGGCCGGGGCTGGGGGTTGCTGCCAGTCTACGTCAGACTTGACGAAGACCTGAGATTTGAGGGGGGGTGCTGGTGGGCGGGTGCAGCTGGAGGGATGGGGTGTGGGGGAGCCGAGGAGACCCACCCCAGAGGGAGGCCTCGGGAGTGTGGAGTAACTCAGAGCAAGTGCAGGGCCCAGGTGGGGACAGGCTGAGCAGGAACTCAGGGGAGTGGGGTCCTCCCTCCTGTCCCTGATGTCTCAGCCCTCACGCACTCCCCTTCCACACTCTCTGTCCCGAGTCAGGGCTGCCCTGAACAGGCTGAGAGCATCAAATCCAATGTAGGGGCAGCTGGGCAGGGGTGAGGGGTCCCAGGCTGGGCAGCAGGGCCCCTGCCACGGTCACCCTGCTAACCTGAGGGTCTCCGTTTTCAAGCATCCTGCTTGTCCTGCCGCAGTCACTGGGGGCTCCCATGAAAGTATGGATTTGTCTGGGTTTCTCTGTTTAATCCCAAATCTGTCAGGCCTTGTTAAATTTGATGGGGCCTGAAAGGTCTGGTGTTAAGCAAATACTCGGTGACCAGAGTCTTTGACGAGAATCAAGCTGAAGCTTAATCCTGAGGTAATGGCTTTCCCCATAATCCCAGGAGGCCGGGGATAAGGACGGGGGAGGAATCTGGGAGCCGGCCTGGAGCCGAGCTCAGAGCCAGTGGGGAGCCGAGGAGGGAAAGAGGAGAGTTGGCCGCCCCCTTCTGCGAGGATCCCCAGATGACTCGTGCCACCCTCTGAGGGAAAGGCCATCAAGATGTCGGGTCCCCTGGGGAGCGTGTTCTGCCAGAGCTGGGGTCAGGGACGGTCCCTATTCCCACAGATAGCTCTGGGGAAAGAAACTGAAGGGAGGCCAGGGAAGAGGGGTGGATAGGCCACTTAGGACTTCAGGTGGGCATGCCGGGGGTCTGCCCCTGCCAGGGTGTGGGCTCTGAGAATCTGGGCTGCCTGAGAGGCCGTCTGCCTCCTTGTGGAGCCCAGAAGGCCAGACCCTGCAGGCCGCAGGCTGGGGGAGCCGGGGACCCCGATCACTACCAGATTGAGGTGTCTGGGGTCACCATGGCTGCCCTGTGAACCTGCTACCAGCCGGGGAGCCGGACGCCGTGGGCTTGGCGCAGTGGGTGATGGTGGGGGGGACCCTGCAGGCATGGGCTGGGGACAGCGAGGCAGGGGGCGCAGGGTGGTGGCCATGCTCGGCGCCCCCTCCGTGAAAAACAGCACGAATCGTGCCACCTCCGCTGCTCTCTGGAGAGGGCTGCTGTGCGCCTCGTCAAGGTACCTGATTAAATATTCATGGGGAGAAAAATAAATAAAATAAACATTTTGCAAAGAGATGCTTAAGCAATCAGGCGCTTCAGGGGGTGGGTTCCCGTGGCGCTGTAACCACCAGCCCCAGAGGTAATCGGCGCTTCGTGTCGCCAGCACCTCCCAGTTCCACACCCCAGGGGCTAACGCCGCTGCCTCCCTCCCCAGAGGCCCCGGGACACCCAGGGAGACTGGGATCTCCTAGCCCGTTCGGCTGAGCTGTTTATTCTTTGCGTGTCCTCACGCTCGCTTTGCTTTATTGCATCGACTATAACCTGTGGGAGAGGGAGGAGCCGCCGCCCCAGAAAGGGAGGCAAGGGAGGGAGAGTCGCGCTAAGGGACAGGTCATGCTGTCCTTCGAGGTGCGAGCTTCCAGAAGCCAGTCTGGAGTCCCGTGTGGAGGAAGAGCGCGGTCCCTGGTCCCTCCTTTGTCACCAAGCGAGAGTTTAGGGAGCGACGAGAAAGATGTGCGTGCCTGCCTTCTCAGAACTGGCGAGTTCCCGGAGGGGCATTGGCCGAGAGACAGAGATGGAGGGCGATGCCGGTGGTAGGCACTTAGCATGGGCTGGGGCTCCTTTTAATTTTCATAGCACCTGTAAGAGGAGGGTGCTGTCAGCCCATTTCACAGATGAGAACAGGCAGGCACTGAGAGGTTATGCAACTTGCCCGGAGCTGTACGGAGCAGCGATCTGAATCCAGATAATCTGGTTCCAGGCGCGGGTCTCACCACTAGCCGTCTCGGGCACTTAACAAATGGAAAAGGGCTTTGGGTCCCTTACAAAGGCTTTAGGCAGCTAGGGAAGCTTTTCAGAAGAGGTGGCATCTTAGACATCAGAGACACTAGACCTGTCCAGCCAATGGGGTTCGTTTCCTGCTCAGTGCATCGAATTTAAAGCCCGGACACCTTCTGGTCTCTAGGTGAGACTGTCCCAGGGTTTTCTTTCTTTCTTCAGCCTGCTGCCTGCAGAGGTGAAGGGGTCTTGATGGCAGCCAGGGGCCCCTCTCTGGGTGCCGCAGGGGCCGTGGGGCTCACAGGAGGAGGGTTGCTGACACCCAGGCAGCTGTACAGATGTTTAACTAGTATGTCCATGAAGGGAGAGGATCGGATACTTGCATCCTGAGCTGCTCCTGCCCACTGAGCTCCCCCGCTGCGTAGGGGCTCATCTTCCGGAGGGATCTGTCTCTTTGCTAGCAAACAAGCTCTCCAGACCAGAAGAGTTTTCTTTGCAAATTAAAGCAATTCATTGTGCATCTGTAGTCAAATGCATACCCATACCCTCTTATTAATATGGGCTCTGTTTTAATTGGCTTTTCTCCAGAGCTAATTACGTGTCAGATAAAGGGTTACTCATGGCACGGAGGGCAGTTTGCCATCAGGGCGTGGGCAAGGCGAGGGCCACAGCACTGCGAGCACATCCTCATCCCAGTGCAGGTCATGGGGCCAGCTGGGGTCCTGAAGTAACTCTAGGAGGTAGTCACCTTGGGGTGGCATCAGAAGGTAATGGAGGTGGGGGGGAGGCAGAAAGCCAAAGATGTGTATGCATTTACTCGCCCCTCTGTTTAGTAAACCTTATCAGAAAGAACACCCTTTCAGAGCCAAACACTCTGCCAGGAGCAAGATTTATCACGAGTCAGGACGGCAGTCTGAGCTGGCAGATAGGAGCTGGGGGGATCCTACCACCTCCGATCTCCAGCTTCGCTAGTCATCTCTGACTGCTGCAGGCTCCACGCGGGGCAGTGGGAGATGCCCTGGGCTGGTGGAGACTGTGGGTATAGACACTAGCCCGAGCAGGCTTATAGACCCACCTCTTGATTTTGCGGAGGAGGGACAAGAAGCCCAGAGAGGAGAGGTAAGCTGCCCGAGGACACACAGCGACGATGGGACTTGAATTCATCTCTCTAGCTTCTTCTCCTGCTGCCGGCCAGTTTGGGGGCTGGATGCGTTCCTGACAAAGGGCAGGACCAGGGCTGGGCAACAGCTAAGCCAAGGAAGGGGTGCTCTTTTTCCTGGGTGGTGCTTTTCAAGGCCCTCTTTTTTTTTTTTTTTTTTTAATTATTTGTTTGTTTGTTTGCATTAAGAAGTCTTTTCTTTAGAAAGTGGGAATCCTGGCTCAGAGTAGACCTCGCTCTGGACTTCACTTTCTGTATCTGTCCCGCAGAGTCCATTGAGCGAGACAGGCCCCTTGGAGGTGAGGGAAGAGTGTTGCCCTGCTGTCGGGGAGGATGAGGGCTGAGCTGGTGATGGATGCTGCTGGCGGCGACATCCCGGTCAGGCCGCTAGTGGGGCCTGGGCCCTGGGAGTCACGTGGGCTGTATTCTCTCTGGGCCACGGAGGAGCAGGGCTGGGTTGTGTGCCTGTGTGGTGTGTGTGCCCAGGTACACACACATTAGTGGAGGGGACACTAGGCTAGGGGCGGTGGCCATGATTTGCAGCTGCTCTGCTAGGAGTGATCTTATAGGTCCTGCTCAGGATTTCTCGGCTTTCCCTGCGTCGTGCTTTGTCCCCAGGCTATCAGCCCTCCATCTACGTGGGCAAGGGTCCCCGGAGCTCTCAGAGGTGTGTTCCGTGGCACATCGAAGGCTTTAGCGGAATGGGCACGGACAAGTTCAAATCCCAGCTTTGCCTCTGACTAGTCCGGTGACTTGGGGCCAGTCACTTACTCGGTTTCTCACGAGTATGACGGGACTGTTGCAGGGGATCATGTGACAGGGAACATAAGGTAATTCCCTAGAGGCATCGGCTGCCGGCCCTAAGCTAATCTCACGTTAGCCCCGTAGCCTTACGGATCCACGGATCCACGGATCCACGTCACCGTGTGCAAATAAAACAAGGTAATGAGTAAGAAAGTATTGTGTGAAGGTCGAAATCGTCACTCGCACATGGGCGGTCTTACTAGTAGTATGACCAAGAAAGATGATTACCATACACGATGGGTCTTTGCTGAGCTTACCTGCGCTTACCTGCGCGGGGTGGAGGTAGGGCCCAGGGGTAGCGCTGGATCCTGAGCCAGGAGCCGTCTCCCGTTTGGGGTGAAGAACCTGAGCCATCAGAGCCCTTGGCATCCGCTCCTCCCCGACCAGGCTTTTTGGACATCAGGAACGCCCATAATTCAAGGTTGACTTAAAGAGTGTGGTGGTCGTCCTAGCTGTGAAATCCTGAAAAATTCACCTGAACTCTCTGTGCTTCTATTTTCTCATCTGTAAAATAGGGACAATGTGATACTTCCATCACAGGTGAGAGCAAAATGGCTGAATGGGTGCAAAGCCCTGGGGCTTGCCTAGCCCGGGACAGGCGCTCCAGGACTATTAGCAGCTGTCCTTATTATTTGGTAGCAGGTAGAACTGTGTTTAGAGTCTCCGCTCTGCCACTAATTAGGTGTGGTCCTGTGAGTTGTTCCTCCCGACCCACGCCCCCCAGCCTCAGTTTCTTCTCTATGGACTGGGAGCATTGACGGTCCTGTCTTGTGGGGCTATTAGGGGCATCAAGGGAGAGCAGGTGCACGAAGCACAGGGTTCCCCGTCTGGAACACGACAAGCGTTCCACAAATGTTCTTACAGCATGTGGGCCCTGTGCTGCCCGCGGGGACCCTCTTCAGGGCTCGCCAGTCCATGGCCTCCCGGTCCCCACTCCCAGACTCCGTGGTGCGTGCCCAAAGCAGGGCCCTGGTGAATCCCCACAGCCTCGTGGCTCCCCTGTCCTTGCAAGCCTGCTTTCAGGGACTTCACCCCCTTGCAGGTGTGGAGCTCCTGGTGGTTTTCAAAGTGGCTTCGCGTCTTTAATCTCCGTTGGTCCGCAGCAGTTCTATAAGACGCGGTGCGGGCGAGTCAGCTTGTGTTGCAGATCAGGGGAGAGACACCCGAAAGAGGTTAAGTGATTTATCCAGAGTCACTCAACAAGTTAACCGCCTACTCAGGTCCAAAATTCATGGTTCCCCCAAGAAGAACGCACCCTTGTTGGTCGCTCTGTAGTGAAGGAAGACCTTCTCGTTCGTGCCGCTACCTGATCGTCACAGCTCTGTGGGGGCAAATGTTCTCCTCGCCCCCATTCTGTAGCCTCAGAAGGGTTATACAACGGGCTCATGGTAACTCAGCAGAAAAATGATGAAAGGGGGCTTTAAAGTCATGGTTCCGGGCTTCGTTTTCGTGTTCTTTTATTTGACGTTGTCTTTGGCCCTCCCTTCGGAAGATGGCGTGTCTTAAAAAAAAAAAAAATAAAAAACCAAAGACCCAAAAACAAAGCATAAACCAGCTAAACAGGGGCAGCGGCTACCCCCAGAGAGGCAGGCTGGGCTGTAACTTTTCTGACAACAGCACGGAACAAGGCCCCCAGCAGAAAGTGTGGCGCTCGCCCGGCCAGCTTTGCACGGAAGGGTGTAATTAGAGAGCTGACAGGTGTACGTGCGATGCCGCTAATGGGTCCACCTGTGAGAGGGACCTGGCGAGCACAGGTGATTTGGACGGAGAGGAGCACTCAAAGGAGATCCGTGCTTCAGGTGCCCAGCCTGCCCCCCGCACCCCCCAACCCCCCAGGACAGAAGGCTCCCTGGGCAACAGGCGGAAGGGCCTGGCCTGGCCCCTGCAGCCGACGCAGGGCTATTTGCTATGGTGCTCGCCGCCCATTATGCTAAAAGTGTGACTGATTTTATAGGCAGTCTGGGTGGGAACCATGGAAACAGGTTAGGGGAGAGGAGAAGCTGATTGCTGTTCTTGTGGGAGCGAGAGGAGGGCGGGCTGGAGGGCCAGGCCCTCCCCCCCCCCCCCCCCCCGCCGTCCTCAGCCCTGCTCCTGGTCCTGACCCCCAGGCCGCGTGCCAGCATCATCCCTCCTAAGCACGCAGCCAGCCTGGGCCAGGGGTGTGGGAGGCAGCACGGGGCAGGCCTCCTCTGGCCTTGCACGCCGGCCTCGGTCATCATCTCTCAGTCTGATGTGCTGAATACCTACCGGGCGCCAGGCGCAGCGTGGGCCGCCTGCCCGGTGGTGTTTCTGACCCTCTCAACAGCTCCGTGAGAGGGCACCATTCCCTTCGTCGTGCGCATGAGAAATCTGGGGGCCGGGGGACTAAGAACTTGCCCTCGGTCCCGCAGCTACTGACAGACGAAGAATCTGATCTGGAATGCTCTCCAAGGTTCCCGCCCTCATCCCTTCCTCCCACGGTGCTCACCGCCAAGATAACCAGCATCCCTCTGCGAACACTCACGAGCCCACTTTTCCAACAAATCATTTAGGAAAGAACGAGTTGGTGAACTCCCCTTTCAGTTTGCATGAAGTCACGAGAACCCGCCACAGCAGCGGTTCTGCCTTCGGTAAAGCACTGGGGTGGGATGGCTGTAGTCTCTGCTGGTGGGGCCCGTCTGTGGGTCCAGGCAGGAGGGACGGAGGCTCCATGCTGTAAGAGCACGTTCTCCAGGAGCCCTCTCTTTTCCTGTTCCTCTCTTCTCCTGTGGCTTCGTTATGGCCAATCGCCATGGTTGCCCCACTCTCGAGCCAAGAATCTGTGTTTTCTCCCAGGCGGGAGTGGGGAGAAGGTGCTGGATGTGTGGTCTTGGAGAGCAGCCCTGGTCCCGCAGGGGAGCGGCAGCTGGATGGAGGGGCTCACCCTTGAGCCTCTGTGACAGAGCAGCCAGGGAGGGGCCGGGCCGCTGCCGCAGATCCAGCCCCTGGTTCCCAGAAGAGCTCACAGAACAGGTAGTGAAGGGGGAGGAGCTGGCACCCCTCTTCCTGGCGGGGGGCGGGGGGAGGGTAATGCCAAGTTCTGAGATGTTGATGCCTGGAAGCTTCTGGCCCCTGGGAGCCTTGAGCTTTGCTTCCAGGGACGTAGGTCCGACACTCCCCCAAGGAGGGTTGAAGGGCCAAGTGCCACAGCACCTGCTCAGGGCAACAGGGAAAGGCTGTGGGGCTGGGCTGACACCGAGGGGTTGGGCTTGGATGGTTCTATGCAGGGAGTGGGGTGGGGCCGGTCATGGGGAGGGTATGGGTTGGGTTGCAATAGCGTCTTACGGTCATTTTGTTGCCGAATCCAATGGATGCTTTACAGGTGTGGGATGACCGTGAGACTGTCCTTGAGAGAGACTCTGAGGAGTGCTCTGCGGGGCAGGAGAAGGGCCAGAACAGAGTGGTAGCCCTGAAGCCAAGGCTTGGAGAGTTCAGGTGGGGCGTTTGGGGGCTCTCTCTGTCTAGGATACCTTCCTTTCCTCCTGTGATTGGCTGCCAGCCTTTCTTTATCAGAGAAGTTCAAATTGGACCTGTTCAGTGAAGTCCTCCAAAGCCCCCCCCCCCACTACTGACCTACTCTGTAGACTACACTCTACAGCGCGGTGCACACGCTCCGGTTCTAACATGTCGGACGGGGTGTAGTCTGTGTCTGCATACTGTCCCCTCTCGGGGACCAGGGGAGAGCACAGCCCCGGGCAGGATGCTGTCTGGTTGTTCTTATGCTCCTGCCTCCCACTACCCCGTGTGCACACCCAGCCTTGTATGGTAGAAGGGAGGGAGGGATGGGCAGCTGGATGGATGGACGAAGAGATGTCTCTGAAGTTATTTGCAGATGCACCCTTGTTCCACACAGGCCGCGGGGGCCGTTGAAGGAGCCCTGCCAGGAGGACTTGGCCCCGGATCTGGGACCAGGCTGAGGCGCTGACCGTTATGTCACTGTTCACAGTTTCCCTCTTTGCGTCCTCCTTTCCGGGAGAGGAAATGAGAAAATCCCGTGATTTGACGTCTAAGCCTCCTTCGTACTCTAAATTTCTGTCTCTTCAAGGCAGCTAAGACCCTCTCTGGGGTAGAGACCATGTTTTCTGTCAGATCAACAGGTCTCTCTGGGCTGCCCGGTGTGAGACCAGCAACTGTGCGGCGGGTCCGGCTTTCCAAAGATGCGAGGATGTGCTCCTTGATGAAGGGGCTGGTTAGCTGGAGAGGCGTTTGGGCGAACATCGAGGGCAGGAATGGCATCTAGGAATTGCTGCTTTCCCCGGTCTCGTTGGCTGTCGGAAGCCAAGATAAATGCCGTCCTGACCGCATGCCCACACCCATCCCCTCATCTTAGGAAAGGATTTGGCTCCTTCTAGTTCAGCGCCTCCATATAGAAGCTTCTGGTCTGCTTGGGAGATGCTTCTAGACCCTGAGGACCTGACCTGGTTGTTCAAAAGAAACTGAGCAACTAATTTAAACTGACAACAGACTTTCTGGGTGTCTTTTCTTTTTTTAAAGTCCTATCATTTTCATTCTCTTCATTCAACCTCTTTCCTCATTGCTCCCTCCCCCAGCTTCATCATCCCCCTTCCTGGGTTGCTAGTGAGTCTTACTAAGTGCTGCTGTGTCATAAAGTGTTGAGTTGTGTCAGCTGGAAATGGAACATGATTAAGTATATAAAGGAGCCCCAGCCTCGCCTGCCACAACATTAGACAACAGAAGACTTGGCGGCGTGTGAACGTCTTGTCTCTCTCTCCTTCCTGGGGAGCAGTGAGCTGGCTTCTCGCCATGTGGGTCCAGCGGCCGGTCCCGGGCTCCGGTTGGCTAAGTGTGGAGGACAAGTGGGTGGAGGAGGGAGTATCATGGAGAGTGTCTGGCGGGGGGGGGGTGATGGTTTGGGGGTTGGGATAAAATCAGGTACAGGTATGCCTGGTTAGCCCTGCTGGTGTGATAAGAACTGTCTTATAGGAGAGGGGTCTCTTGTGGCTACTAGAGTTCAGGTGAACCCATGGCTGTCGCTCTTCTTTGTCCTTTCTCCCCCTAAAATATGTCACCAAGCCTAGAAGAGTAGCAGGAACTTGGAGAGCGCACTCCTGAGAGCGCCCGGGGGTCAAGTGCGATGGCTAGAGGGGAGTGGGTGCCCTTGACAGCCTGCTCTTCCACTCGCCCCCTACGAAGTCTCGACTGGGACCGCCTGCGCGTCTTCTGTGTTCCTTCTGAAAGCACACGGACTCTGCAAAGCTTTCGGGACCGATCATATGACGTCTACCTTGTCCCTACCAGCTGCCCCTTCTCAGCAGGAAGATGCTGAAGAGGCAGAGGACAGAGATGCCTGAGCCCGTCCTGCCTTCCCCGGCCCACCCCGCCCTGGCAGGACACTGGCTACTGCTGACAAGTCTGTGAGGAGTCTGAGCAGGGACTGGGAACTGGGACCTCTTGTCCCACTGCGCTTGTCCCGGAGCAAGCAGAATGGGGCAGAAATGGATGAGGCATCAGCGCCTGGTCCTGATTAAGCCACTGAGGGTGGTACCAGCTGGGTAGGACTTCTGGGTCCTACAGAAAACCTACAGACGGACATAGGAGAGCCCGGCATAGCTCCTTACAGCAGGGAGCTGAGCACCCCGGGACCCCTCTCCCCACCAATTTCTGATACAGTACCTTTTCTGTCTGATTGTGCTGAACTCATCTGGTAGAACAGTGTCCCATGTTGACGTTATGGGGGACCTGGGGACCTATAACCACATCACCCTAATTCCAGTGTTTTGTGCTCCAGACACCATGCTCTGCTTCTGGACATTTTTTTAAATGTTTTATTTATTTATTTGAGAGAGAGAGAGAGAGAGCGCGCGCGCACACGCAAGAGTGAGAGGGAGGGAGACGGAGAGGAAGAAGCAGGCTCCCCACTGAGCAGGAACCCAATGTGGGGCTCAATCCCTGGGCCCTGGGATCATGATCTGAGCTGAAGGCAGACGCTTCACCGACTGAGCCACCCAGGCGCTCCCACTTCTGGACTTTTTAGGGGCTTTTCTTCTATGTTCATTAAAATAGTGTCCTTGATTCAGTACAGTTCCCGGGCCTTAAAACCGCCTCACTCTATAGATGACCCCGTGGCCCCGAGAGGATGGTTGACACAAAGACCTGTGTTTCCCATCTTCTTCTCCTCTTATTTCATAACAATCTCTGCTCTGATTTGGACTTAGGGACTTTTGATCTACAGCAAAGGGTCACACATGCCCACGAGTTCAGGATCCATGATGGTCCTTCTCCAGGACGGAGTCTGGCCTGTGAGGCCCCGATTTCCCTCCCGAGCCCCAAACCCTTATTTCCAAAATGCCTGCTGCATATCTCTGCTGCGGATTCGTTCCTGAATTCTCCTCCCCCCACCCCTTTCATGGCTCACATTTAATCAACACCAAGTGCTGGAGATTCTGCCATCTAAATGCCTCTTAAATCAGTCACTGCCTGATTGTCTCTCCAGCCGCAGACTTAGCTCAGACCCTGGTGGTTTCTCTGGGGATTCTTGCCTGTCCTCTCACCTGCTCTCCTTACCATCCTCCTGCCCTACCCTCCTTCACTCCCCCGCATTGCCTCCAGGGCTGGCTTTCTCAGACGCACACCGATCATGTCACCATGTCACCGCCCCGCTGGGAACTTCCAAGGGCTCTCATCACCTTAGTGTCATGTCCAGAGATCCTCACAATTTGGCTTCCGTCTATCATTGTGGACTTGCCTTCTGCCCTTGAACCTTTCCGAGCCCATACTTGCCACCATGCCGATCCACCCGCCATCCCGACACACTGTTTTCATTCATATTGTGGTGTTTTGTATACTCTCTGTCCTCGACCTTGGAAGGCCCTGTCCTGCCTGCCTCTGTCTGTCTCCCCACCCCCAAGTCCGGGCTGAATGCCTCCCTTCTCCCTGAAGCCTCTTCTGACCGTCCCAAGGCGTCAGTCAGGGCAGACTTCCCTGTGCTCCTGTAGTGCATTGTTCACATTGTAGTCATTTATCATATTGGTTTATAATTAATTATACATAATATAATTAATACTATAATTACAATTTGTACATATGTCATTCTCCCTCACTCAGCAAAGAGCTTCTAGAGTGCAGGCACTAAACCCCCAGCATGCAGCCTAGTGCAGACCGTAGGCGCTCAACAAACAGTATGAACAAATGTTGAGAAGTGGGCAAGATGGCAGTGAGGGTATATGGGGGTGAGGGTCCACGGGCAGCTGAGCACACGCTGGGAGAGACAGCTTTTGTTTCCCTGCAAAGTCCCCGCGGGCCACTTGTCCTTGATTTTCAGGGACTCTCCTGATGAAAAGTATTTAGTCCCGTTTTCTGTTTATAGGCATACGTTCATTCCCGGGTCAGGTAAGATCACTGACGGGCCATGATATGCTCCTTATTCTGCTTTAGAGAACCTCCTCTCCGTTGCTGATAGCTTACGCCAAGCTTCCTGCTCCCCGGAGCCTTTTCTCTCCCAAACTTCCAGCACCCCTTGCCTCTGCCCTACCTCGTCAAGGTCTATGTCTGCCCACCCGTGTTGCAAATCTGGGTACAAACGAGGCTTGAAAATACGGTCGGTGAGCACAGAACCTCTCTGGTTCTCTACCAGCCACAAGTTGTGAGAGGACGCTGGTCTTTAGTTGTTGAAACAGCCTCGAGAAAAACCCACGCGTGGTTCATGAGAGCAGGAGCTCAGCTCGGCTGCCCTTGGGAATACGGCGTTTAGCTAGCGTTTACTTGGCCTGCAACGTTTTGTCCAATTCTAATACGTGGCTTTATGTGTTTAGCTTGTGTACAAAGTTTACTCTCATAAATGGCTTATATTCTGTCTAGAGGGACTGTGAGTCCTGGGCCAGAGTCTGTGAGCAGCGTGTAATATAATTTTTGTGTTTTATTAACCATAATAACCAGAAGTCTCCAGCTACTAATACATCTGCATAGAGGTTTTTCTGAATTTCCAATTATTTTAACATTCAATATAAACTGGACAGAAAATTCATTTCAGTGCAGTTGAGCTTTTTATTCTTTTTAAGCCAAGAGTAAGTCATCTGCTGTGTGAACCGTAAGTCCAGCGGCAACAAGAGGCTGTCCTCACGGACTTTTCCCTGCCACGGGGGACGGTCTCTGGGGTCATATGGACTGAACAGATTTGGAGGCGTTTCTTTCCCCTTTCCCTGCTGCCTTAGCTGTAAGCAAAAACCCTCAGGACCCAAGCTGGGCCCCGGGAGATCTGACAGAATATCAGAGAGGTTCCCCCCCGACCCCAGCCCCTGTCTTCCCGACCCCCCACCCCCAATGACAGACCTGTTAGGCCAAGTTGTTGCTGGTTCTTTAAGATTTTTTTTTATATATATATTTTTGTGTCTATCCCTTTAATGGGTGATGAAATTGATTGAGTCTCTGGCTGTAGATGACTTCAGAATATTAGTTGGCATGGTATTGATTTTTTTTCCTCTTTATAAAGCTTTTCTATAAAGTAAGCACCTGACGACTTTAAGTTACCAACTTTGAGTTAAATTATGAACCTTTTAGCTTTGCATTAGAAGTGGTATCTGGAACCTGATTTGCTAGATCAAACCACATTAGTTAGCTGTGTTATGTTATTTTCTAAAAACACATTTCAGAGAAATAACTCCAATCTGTGTTGCATTTTATAGAGCAAAATAATTGAATGGCGGCTGTTTGTAATTTTAGCAATCTCTTAACCTTAATCATATTTAATGGCTTTTCTCTTCAGGCTAACAGGAGAGAGAAAAGAGGTCCCAGCTCCGTTATGTCACGGCGCTACAGTAATGCACCCCGGTCCTTGGCAGCACTGTAAATTCCTCCTCTCTGAATTGTTGGTTCGGGACAATCATTCAGCAGGGAATTACTTTCTCATCTATGAAATAAATGAGATGTTAAACTAGTTTTCTGCTTCCTGTGGTACAAATGTATCAGTGTGCAGCCCCGTGCAGCGGGAAAACAAACGCCCAGGGCCGCTGATGGTGGCGGCCAGAAGCTTGGGAGGGCTCAGGGCTCCAGGATCAGTGAGTGCCCCTGGGAAGGGAGACTGGAATGAAATAAGATGCAAAGGGAAGAGGGGCAGAGCTTCGCCAGCCTGCTGCAGGTGCAACCCCGGGTTGTAGCGAAGCCAGGGGCGCAGCTCGGGAATGTAGCTGGAGAGGAAGGGATGCCCCGGTCCCCAGGGGGCCCCCGTGCTGCTGTCTGCTTTGCATGGAGAACAAGAAGAATTGATTGGTTGCAGGTGACTCTCCTTGCTTGAGATTTCTTTTTTAGACTTGCAACACATTTTCACGCAGGATCTCACTGGCATTTACAAAATGCACAAGACTTCAGAAAAAAATAGGAAAGGAGTCATGCCGTTTCAGGGATGGGGAAGTGGAGAGCTTGGGAAGTGATGCACACCACTGAGGTAAGGGTACAGGATCCAAGACCCCTGGTTAGAGATGGGGGCACGCTGCGGCTCGTGCAAAGACAGGGGGTCGGCCTTGCAGCCTGGGAGCCAGAGACACCATCTTCTCTCCCGCACTGGGTCTTCCTTTTCACGGCAGCCGTCTTCATGACTCCAGTTCCAGGCCTGATGGAACCGGAAGACCTGATGGGATATGATCTACTTCGGAGGAAGGCAGGCTTTACAATGAGTGCCTTCCTGTGTGTGTGCCCTGTCATCTACGGCAGATTCCATTTAGACACAGGGCTCAGGGTTCTTGGCTGGGTCTCTATGAGCCTGCTTAGACAACACGTCAGTCCTCCTTTGGGGGATGGGGAGTAGGAGATTGAGTTGTATCCCCAGTGTGTCTCATCAGCCACAAGCTGGGAGGCCTTCTCCAACCATAGCAAGAGGTGGCGTTTTGTTTCTTTTTTTTTTTAATGTTTTTTTTAATTGAGCACCTATTAACTGCCTCTTAATGTGCCAAGTGCCGTAAGTCCATGATCTCAGCTGATCCTTATAGTAAACCTATGAGGTAGTTATTGTATGCCCATTGTACAGGTGAAGGTACTGAGTCTTGGAGAATATGATCACCTTGCCAACGTTCACACCTCAAATAGCGATGTAGTGGGAATTCAAATCCCCCTCCCTGTGCTTAAGCATCATTTCCTGCGAGAAAACTTCCTCGACCTTGCAGACCAGCTAAGACACTTGTCATCACCCTTTTGGCTACTCCTTAATTTCTCAACAATGTCTGTGTTTTCCAATAATCTATAAGCTCCAAGAGGGCAAGAATGATGTCTTTCTTGGTCCTACCCTTGGCTAGTCTTGAGTAAGTGTTGGGTGAACGGGTCTGCTCCTCGGCCTCCGAAGCCCAGGGCTCTCCCAGCTCGGCTTGTTAAGATAATGGGTTCGGGGGGAGAGGAAGAGCCATTGCTTTGTTTGCTCATAAGCCTCCTGGATCCTGACGGGCTGTCTGCCTCCACTCGATTCCAAGCCGAGATCCTAGGTGTTCAGAAGCCCATGTCTTGGACCAAGGATGCAGCTGGTGCCTCATTCCCAGGCTTACTTTAGCCCGAGACCCAGCTCTGCGGAGAGAACTGCTTTCAGATTGCCAAGGCTTTGTGTGTTGTTACTAATTAGGAAATTGCCTTTGGAATTGAAATATGTTTCACAGACGAATTTACTGAACTCCTCGCCGAGGTGCGATTCTCTCATGCTTGTTGTGAGACAATCCCACTCTGTGGCAGCATATGGAGATCTCAGCGTCTCTGCAAATTACAAAATCATCAGCGCTCAGAAATACTCCCAGTGTCTCGGGTGCTTGCAAATAGTCGGGCTGACCACTGGGGAGATCTGGGGTCTGGGTCTGCCCGCACAGAGGGGCAGCCGCTGGCTCCCACTGGCTGTTTAGTGCCCTCTGCTTCCGTTCCAGGGCTGGGTGAGAAGCCTTCTAGAAATAAATCTAGGAGCACGGTCTGTGGCTCAATCATATACTGAGAGCTGAGTTGAAAATGCACATCTTCACTGATACTTATTTAAAATAGTACCATTTTCCCCATTGACTAGGAAAATATTTTTGGCATTTTTAGAGAATGAGCTCTTAACGTGTCTAATGTACCTGAAATTTTTTGGCACCGTTAAAAAAAAAAAAATCTCCAGGAAATGGGAAAATGTTGGGCCAAGATGGGCCAAGAGATCTCACCAAGTCATGGTCGGAGAGAATTTGCGAGCCGTGGGCCTGTGACACAGACCCCAGGGAATCTGTAAGTTTGGAAGACCTTTTGTATGGTAGGTTCAGATCTGCGAAGACAGCACGGGTTCGAGAGAGCCAAAGAACGTTATTACTAATGTAATTACTGTTGGTGCTGTTGCATATTCTCTGTCATCTGAATTAATCTTGCCAACAGCCCCTACTCTGCAGGGGTGACATGACCTCAGAGAGGTCGAGGAATCACCCAAGGCTACCCAGCTGGTATGTGGTTGAACCAGGTTTTAAACTTAGATCAGACAGTCTCCAAAGCCTGTGTGCTTGCCATGGCGTGATGGGCTCCCGGGACAGCCTGTGGAGAGACCGCGCGGGAGGAGGCCCGGGAGGGGCTGGTGGAGGGAAGGGGAGGCATTTCACAGCTTCCGAGCCCACTGACTGACCATGGTTAGTCAATAATTTCTGGGCCTTTCCCTCTACTCCTAGCACACTTCCTGGCACGCTCCCCCCAGTAAATGTTTGAGTGGATGAGTTCATGTAGGAACAAAGTGGATGAACACACGCACTGTCTTCAGAGGCCACTCATGGGCCGGTAAGAGTGAGCCTCGGTGTTGGATGAGCTACACAAGCTCACCGCCTCTGGGGGACCCAGGAACAGAAATTCAGTCTGAATTCGGAGGCATCTTGCCATGATTCTTGGAGGAAGAGAGGAGCTCTGTACCAAGATGGGCAAGAGCTCCTTCTCTCTCTTCCCTTCCCTTCCTCAACTCCCCACCCCTTAGAAGCCACTCAGGGTTTTGCCTCCTACCTGCATTAACCAAGGACCCAAGGCAGAGAGGTGTGGCTAGTGCCGCTGGGCTGCCCCCAAGAGCCAGCTGCCCACCCCCAGGCATTTTCTTGGTTCCGGGGGCCACTTCCTGAGGGCAGATGCCATGCCACTCCCTGCGAGCCCTGCTCCCCCACACCCCAGAACCGGTTCTCCCTGGGCTCGGCCACCTCCCCGCCCTTCAGCCTGCTGGGCATGACAAGGCTGTCAGAGGCCTCAGCCTGCTGAGGAGCAACCTTCCAGGGCCCTCCTCATTGCTAGTCCCCAGCTAGAGCGTGAAAAGTGCATTTGTGTCATTATCTGCGAATGTCGCTTGTGTGTGTGCGCGCGCGTGTGTACGCCCATGCGCGTGCGTCCAGAGTTCCCACCTGGCATTAAAAGGGAAATATTAAAGAAACCAATCATTTCCCTCCCTCCCCACCCAAAGTACAAAATAACTTCGTTATCTGCCCAGCATAATGCCTGACTTCCCGCCCCGCCCCCCCACCTAACGAGCTCTTCCTGAGCCGCCTCACGATCCTAATTGTTTTTAAATGTCTGTGCTAACTGCTTCATACCGAGAGCATCAATCTGCGTGTGGGTAGCTGAGAAGCATGGTGCCGCTTAGGATGAAACATGTTTGCAGTAATTAGAAACATGCTTAAGAAGACTCAACCCCTGTGTTTCTAAAATGAGGCTGGCAAGGGTTAGGGCTGGGCCGAGTTTGCAGTCTGTGCCGGCCCATCGGGGTGGCAGCTGAGCCCCAGCCCTCCCCAGGGGCCAGGGGAGCCTGTCTTTCTGTTCAGTTGCTCCGGGTAGCTCTCCCTACAGGGCCCTGCTTCCGACGGTGGCCGGTAAGCCCCTTCAGGGTACGAGCGGTCTTCTGTCCTCTAGCTCACACATTCCCCCTCCCCGATGCCTGGCGTGTGAGCTGTACAAGGTCAGCACCCGATCGTCACCACCTGTCTGACAGCTCACAGTCAAGTTGCTGCTTATGAGCCACCAGTGGGCTAGCCCTACTGTGCATAAAACAGGGCCTGTGAGTTTGAACCCAGGCAGAAGGAGACTCTGGGATGAATGAATACTTATGTCGAGTCTCCATTCTTCGAGGTCCTAGAAACTTGGGAGGGGGAAGAAGGGGCTGTCAGTGTGTTTTCTATAAACAGATTTTGTGTTGCTGTCCCACCCCAGCCTCTGTAGGACAGAAGCATGGGGGAGAGCGTGGGGGTGCCGCGGCAGGGATCCAGAAGCCGGTTGGGGCCAGTGCTCATGGTTAACACTTGAGAATGTCTTTTGCATCTGTGTAGGTTTTGATGACTGTCTGCCAGGCTGGCTGGGAGAAGAATAATGGCTCTGCTGGGACAGACAGGACTAGGAGGGCGGAAGCATTAAGACGTTCTCGAAGGTTGATTAGGGAGATACCGGTGTCCCAGGATCAGGACAGGCAGAGACGGGCAGGGGGTAAAGCAAGGTAGGATGTAGGCAGGTAGACATGATTCTCCGTCCTTGACTAGTAAGCAAGGGAGAGGTCAGGCGCATCCTTATCCCTGCACATTCTAGTCCCATGCGGCGGGGCTGAGGCTGGGGTGCAGATCTCCACCCAGAGGGTCTCGCACTTCTGGGTAGCAAGAGCTAGAGCCATGTCGGAGCAGAGAGTCTGGCTGGAGGAGTGGTCGGTGCCTGGCATATCCTGTTGCTCCCACCATAGAGCAAGGCCCTGGACACATTGCAGGGTCTGCACGCTGCCCCCGACCTCGGCTCCCACCCCACCACGCTGCTCCTGGTTCCAGCTATTATAGCATCTGCTGAGGCCAGACTAACAGAAAGCAGGGATCTGCTTGGGAAAGTCTTCTCCCCTCTGCACTCCAGACTCAGAAAATTTCTCGTCAGTAGAGAGGTGTGTGTGCATGTGAGCGTGTGTATGCGTGTGCACGCGTGAGAGTTCAGAAAAAAAATGGGTCTTATAAAATACGTTCAGCCTACCACACTCTAACTTCCCATGGAATTCAGTGAGGCACCAGCTTCCAAGGAAACTTGAACCTCGGTCCTGGTTCCATTTAAGCTGCGTGAAAACAGCGCATCCCCCGGGTCGTAGGTAACCAGCCAATCAACCCGCCAATAAAATAATAAATAGAATTCACAAAGAGTGGAGCACTGAAGTCTGTCTATGGCTGGCAGGAATTCTACTGCAGTGCCCCCTCTCCGGGAGCAGGGAGATGAAGCTAATTCAGGGCGATGCAAATCCTGCCTGACTCCGAAGCCCTTTTCCTTTAACCAGCTCATTATGCATTAACCTGTAAGACAATATGTTTTAAAGAGAACCACATTCATCACCCCAGAAAAGTCATATTAACATAATTTCTGGGAAAGAACAATGGGGGAGAAATGTTAGTCATTGTTGATGGAACAGGTAAGTTCCAGTAGCATGATCTGATCTGTTGAATATTCATACGATATTGTTTTTGACATTTAAGAACTCAATTATCCGATGACTAATCAGTCTTTTACAGTATGTTATTTTTGTGACTAGGACTGAAATACCGATAAGCCCCGAGAGAGCGTAGTGTTCGGATGGATTTATTAGTGTTTTCAACCCTGGCTCTTTCTGGCATGCGTGTCCAGGGGAATTTAGTACCTGTGACAGTGAGGGGCTCAGGGTCTGGCTGGAGCCCGCAAGTGCACGGACACCAGATGGTGTGCGGATGGATTTTGCTCCGGTGGTTTTTTTCTGGGAGTGAGGAGCAGCCAGGCCTGGGATGTGCCCTCACGCTTTGGGCTCAGAATCGCCTCCGCTCCTCCTGGTGGTCGCATTCGCTGCAGGTCAGGGGTGAGGGTGCCTGTCCTGGGGCTTCGACTCTCTACACAGCAAGGCAGTTTGCTGCCGTAACAGATGAATGAGGTCTGTGTTTGGAGAGGGTCCATGATGACTTTCTCTAGAACCAGGTCTCTGTAGCGAATGAGCTTGCTGCCATTCTTTTCTAACCCTCCTGGGGAGAGGGGTCATCTAGTGCCTCTGCCTTGAAATCTGGGCTGACCTTTCTGACTTTCTTGATGGGTAGAGTGCAGAAGAAATGGCATTCTGGAACTTTCAAGATTGGGTGGGAAAGATCTTTTAGAACGCTTGTTCTGGGAACCCAGCTACCATGTCGTGAGGAATCCCACACCGCTCCAATGGGAAGATCATGTGGAGAGGGACCCAGGCCCTTAGATGATGGTCATCTTAGAAGTGAGCTCACCAGCTCCCATCAAGCAGGCCTGCCAAGGCTACATAGAACAGCGACTGACCATCCCCACCGAGCCCGGCCCAGATTGCAGGCTTTTGAGGAAAACCAATCATTGTTTCCAAGTCACTGTATTTTGGAGTGGTTTGGGATGCGCCAATAGATAACTGGGTTTGGTGTGTGCCGATAGATAACCCCAATCGGTCAATGAGTTCATTGAATTTGGAATCGTAAGCCCAGGTTCTCACCCTGGCTCTTGTGCTGGACAGTTCCGTGTCTGAACAAATAGTTCTCGGGAGGCAGCCTGGCACAATGGAAGGAACTTGGGCTGAGGGTCAGAGGATTCTAAGTTCGAATCCTTGTTCTGGCACTTCTTCATGTAACTCAGGGCAACCTGCTTAGCTGTCTTCAGTCTGTTTTCTTGTGTGTGGATGGCGGTTCTCACCTGCGGTGTTGTAGCAACTGATACATAGCAATGAGCCATGCCTGAGCCATGCCGGGGTGTTGAGGGACCAACGGATTTGTGGAGGAGCACTTGGACTCTGCAACTGGGGTCCTCTGGGTCCCAATCGAGGCAGCTGTTGGCCCATAAGGCACCTCCATCTGCAAAGGAGAAAGGCAGGTGCCGCCTGGGGGTGGTGGCAAGCAAGCCGACTATGTCCTCATGTAACTAGAAACAGTTGTCACTCCCCTCCGGTGGGCGCAGCCCCAGGCTGGGTGCTCATCATGCCGAGCAGAGCACAGGTGGAATTTCAGTCTCTCCACCGAGTGCCTGTGGCCGCTGGAAGACCTGCACAGCTCTATGAGATCAGACCAGACTTTCTTCGTAACTTTGTAACTTTAGACAAGCATTTATACTCTCAGTTCCCATATCTGAGGAATGGGTCGACCAATCCTTACCTGTCCTAGAGAGCTGCCAGGAGAGTTAAATGAGCAAATGTGTAAAGCATCCAGTAGGGTTCCTGGCACAAAGCAGGTGCATAGCAAGTGCTAATTTCCTTGCCCCTTCTCCCCACAAGATCATATTGGAGGCTCCTTTTTCTAGACCTCTTTCCTACCCCAGGAGTGGATGGAGAGAGAGAAGAGTTGGCTGTAGTACCTACTGACCCCTGAGGGGCTGGGGGAGGAGTTTACTGAGGGGTCTGCTTGGTGGGTTTTGGAAGACTCCATATTCTAATATCCTACAGATCTGTGATCTGATAGTCACATTTGGAGCTCAACAGGTCCAAATATTGTCAGTCATTGGTATCATTGTCCCCGACGGGGCTAGGTCGCAGCTGGCTGAGCCAGCTCATGGATTCACGCACAGGTGCAATCACATGGTCAAAGGCAGGTACCCTCTTCAGGGCCCCCACGAACCCTGTGCATTTCCTTATTGTCACTCTTACTTAGTTTTATAAAATCATCTGCCACATTGTCTCCTCTCCTCGCCTCACCCTAGGCAGGAGTACTCCGGGGGTAGTGCTTATGTCTTTCCATCTCCGTACCTCCAAGCCTGAGCACTGGGCCTCTCACGTCGTGGAGCTCAGAGAATGTTCTCTTTTATGACTGAATGAACAGAGGGACAAAGAAGCCAGTATTTATTAGGCATCATAATATGTCAGGGATGCTATCTCAGGTATCCCTTGACTCTCGATGACATCTCTGTGTGTGGGAAAGGGAAGAAGAGAAAGCATTTGTCGAACCTGATCTATGTGCCAGGAATCCTGCTGGGGACTGTATATACATAATTTAATCCTGGAAACAATTTTGTAAGTACTATTATGCCCATTTTAGGGATAAGGAAGCTCAGACAAAAATGAAGCAACTTACCCAGCCCTACCTAGAATATAAAGGTGGTATCATTAAGATTTAAATCTGCATTTGCCTGTGAAATCGTTGAGTTTTCTGCTATATCATCCACCTTCTTCAGGAGAAAGAGACCAGGGGTTCCGGAGATGGGAACAGAAGAACCTATGTTCAAAGGACAGAAAAACCAGGAGACGAGAGAAAGGGACAGCCAAGACTTTCAGTTAGTAAATCTTGAGACCAACTCTGAACCAGACAATATTCTTGTATTCTGGTCACGTGGGACATATCACTGAATGCGTTGGACAAAAATCTGCTCTTCTCGAGTTTATCATCTATGGTGTGCTATCCTCCAGGAGCGAAGCTGAATGTCAGATCCAGGTGTCTATTTGAGCTCCTGGCAGGCCATCTGCAAAAGTTCACAGGGCAGACATGGAGGTTGTCCACAAGAGACATACAGGACAGTGTCCTTGGGGCCTTGGCTCAGTTAAGAACACTATAGGATTATCAGGTCCAAAACTTGGCTTCTGGAACTACTCCACATTAGCTAAGGCAATAACCCTTGACGTAAGATCTAGAGAACAAAGAGCTGATTGATGGTGGGGAGGGGGACTCATCACTGACAGAGACAGGTATGCTGGTCTTCTCCTGTTTCCAATTGAGACTGATCTTTCAAGATGGGAGCAGAGTGTGCCTGCATGTGGGCTTAAGTAAATTTAAGGACTCAGGCAAACTAGTTTATTCAGAAGCTTCCAGAACTCGAGACCTCTCCACTGCTTAAATGTAGCTGTTAGCAATGGCTGTCGGTCGTCACACCCAGTGATTTGGATCATCTGTCCACTTACCATCCCTAACTTGAATGACTGTAAGCCCCTTGGGCTATGATTCTCTGTGGGATCAGGTTGAGGATCTTTGCTTTGGACTCTAGAACAAGAAGGCCTTCCGGAAGTATAATCAGTTCTTGATTATCTGCGTGAATTCAGGTTATCTTCCCAGTCCCTCCTGGGCACAAGTAACCTAAAATAATGGAAAGTCTAAAAACCATTTACATTTGGCCTTGGGATGCATTATATGATTTTTTTTTTCCAGCAGGTTTACTTTCATAATGATGTTTAACTTAGGATGATATTAAAATTCGTTAGCTTTCCCTGAACATACAGAAGCAGGGGAGTGGGCGGAAGGAAACAGAAGCCAGTGGCTCAGAGATGCTGGAATCAGCAGCAGCTCGCCCTGGATCTGAAGCCTGTTGTCCCTGTTGCTGACCGAGCCCCAGCCAGGGATGTGGGCATGTCTCTCTGGGGCTGGGTGAGGTCAACATTTGGTCCCTCAGATTCAGGTTCAACAGTATTTACTGATGTGTCAGGCACGGAGATAAACACGTCAACATTTCTCTTTCATTTCATCTGCCCACTGGCCTCGTAATGGAAGCATTATTATCCCCAAATTACAGAAGAGAAAATTGGATCTATGCTTCAAAGTTACCAAGCTAGTAAATCATGGAGCCAAGATTTGACCCCAAGTTTTCTTGTTGAAAGCCCACCGCTCTTCCCACATCTGGCTCATGGGGGCAACACCGCCCATTCAGCTGGCCCTTAGCGGACGTCTTGATGTGTCACCAGAGGTATGGCGATGAATAAGGCTTTTCTTCGGATGTTGGGCAAGGCACCAAAGCTTTTCTCCCTTCTAAAATTCAGATGAAAGTAAGATAAATGCCATGAATTAATCACAGAGAATTTTAAACAAGTCCCTTGGTGGCTTATATCCAGAGGTTGTATCTGCTTTGGGGAAGGGAAGTGGAAAGTGGTGTAGGTTGTGACAAATGTGAAGTGTGTCCTTGTGTCTTGTCACCATTGTTCAGGCAAGTGTGAATCCTGTTGCCTCCCTAGCCCCGAATAATTCAAACGGGTCCTACATCCATCTTTTTTATTCATAGATCCCAGAATAGGCTCGTTCTCTCCCTCCATCAAGGTAGCTGAGAAGACAGAATCTGAGTTTGGACTATGCTCTCTGTCCTTCCTCATAATGGCCCAACTGCTTGTCATTTTGCTCTGGAATCTCTCCCACTAGCTCTGCTGATTTCATTGTCGCCCTCACAGCCCGCAGAGCAGGGCGGGCGGCCGCCTTCCCCCAGCCCGGGAATGGCTGCTATCTCTCTCTGGGGCATCTTCTACCTTCCGAGGAGGAACAAGTGGTGGTTCGGGTCTCTCTCTTGAATCCACTCTGTCTCGGATAAAATTTCCTGGGGCGATGGAAAGTCAACAGCAACCGGAGCGTTTACAGTAACTGCCAAGCTTAATAGCATCTTGTGATGAAGTTTTACTGTAAACAGCAGAGAGGGTGGAGGGCAGCGAGCAGGGGCCTCGCTCATCCTGGCAGTGTTGAGTGCTTTGTCCCCACTCAGAAATCACACTTCTCGTGTGTGCTTCCTTACCGGCTCCTGAAATTGTTCTGCGTGCGAGAGTCCTGGGATTAAGACCCATGTCACCTGCTGATTTTATTGTGCTTCTCACCGTTTTTCTTCCTCTTCTTTTTATTTTTTGAGAGGAGGTGGGGAAGAAGAAGAGGGACTTGTGAAGGTCTTTATGGGGAGCTGACCCCGGCCACAGAGAATGCATTCCAGAATATTCTCATTCTCCTTCCAAGCATGCCCCTGCTTTCCTCTGCCCTGGGCCTGCCCAAGTTTCTGGTAGAGAGGGAGAGTGTCCATGGCCACTGGAGACAAAAGCAGTTCAGATCTCAGTTCTCAGATTTCAGGGGCACCTGGGACCCACCCCCTCCGCTACACAGAGACCTCATGTTCTGGTCTGTTCCACTGACCGACAGGTCATCTGCAGATGTCCGAGAAGCCTGTTCATTTCGAGGCTGGCACGGTGCCTCAGCTGCTGGGTGGGCAGAAGGATTATCAGGGAAGGAGGGAGGGGCTGGGCTGCCAGCAGCGGACCACCCAGGATGGCTGTCTGGGCTGCCAGCAGCTGGCCGTCCTCTTTACCCAGGGCCCTGCTGGGGTGGGGAGATGCAGAAGCAGGCGTGTCCCTGCGTTCCCAGCGATGCAGCCCGCGTCTGGAGGATGGCTGTGTTCTGAGGGTTCCCCGTGCACACGCCGCCATCCCCTATACCCGCCTTATCTAGCCCACATCCCTGGATGGATGGAGGCAAGGACACTGCCTTCCTGTTGGCATGGGACTAGGGCCTGGCTGGGATGGTGGTGGGAAGGTGTCGGAGTGACTCACTCAGTTTTCCTGCCTGCCCTCCCACCCACTACCGTTTGTGCTGCTAAAGGCTGGGTGGTGCATGAAACATGGGGAAGGAGTTTTCCGCATGGGCAAGTCGCTGTGTCAGCAGGCAGCACCTGATTGTACCTAAGGAGTCTGCCTAAGGGGGGGTGGGGGCAAGAGCCAGAGCACAGGCTCAAGGCATGACTGCCAGACCTCACTTATACAGGGGTGTAGCGTAGCAGCCAGATGGTGATGATGGTGATGATGGTGGTGATAATAATGATGGGGATGATGATGATGATAATGATGGGGGATGATGATGATGATAATGATGGGGGATGATGATGGTGATGATGATGGCAGTGATGGTGGACCCAATCTTGGATTTCTGAGGCATTTTTTCCCCTCATCTTTGTCTTTTTTCGAACTCTCACCATACTTGGTAGATAGGAAGCATCTACCTTCCTTATTCACACATGGAGAAACCAGTCCCGAGGTCATAGTGTAGATTGGTGGTAGGGGCGCCAATAATAATGATAATAAACATGAGAGATACCAATATATTAAGTGCCTACTCTGAGCTGTTATTTAACTTTATGTTTACTTATAACTCTATGATAAGGAACAACTGTCTTCCCATTTCACAGAAAGGAAAATTAATCTTTGAAGCTCATGTCCTTAACGATGAGGCAACACTGCCCTCAAGTCCAGCGTGCAGTATTTCTGTCCGCTACACTAATTTGTGTGGTTACTGGAGTCAGGATGACTCCTCCTCCTCTCCAGTAAGACACCAAGGTGCCCAGGAGTAGAATGGGCACAGAAGGTATATTAGCCTGCTCAGGCTGTCATATAGAATATCATAGATAACTGATTTAAACAATAGAAATTTATGTTTTCACAGTTCTAGAGGCTGGTGGTCCCAGATCAGGGTGCTGGTAGGGCTGGTTTCTGGTGCGACCTCTCCCCTCGGCTTGCGGACGGCGGTCTCTCCGGCTGCGTCCTCACGCGGTCCTTCCTCTGCGCACATTCTCCCGGGATCTCTTCTTCCTCTGAGGACACCAGTTGTATCAGGTGAAGGACCCACCTTCATGACCTATTTTAACCTTAATTACCTCCCTAAAGGCCTTTCTCTATATCGTCACATGGAGGATTAGGACTTCAGCATATGAACTGGGGGTTGGTGTAGGATCCGGTGGGACACAATTCAGTCCGTAACACCAGAGTGAAGACTTCGGCTCCCAGGACTAGGTGAAAAGCAAAGGGGAAAGAAAGAAGGACCCAAACAACAAAACACAACCAAGCCTCTCTCTCCAAAGGGACCCCCCAGACCTTGCTGTGTCATGGGGCAGGGCCTTCTTCGGAGAACCTGGTTCGCACAGCAGGCTTGAGCCAGAGCGACGACGGTAGGGCCGGTCCCGGCCAGAGAGAACAGCGTGGGCTCCGGGTTTCATCCCACTATTCTTGCTGTATTGAGTATCTGAGATTTACCCCAGGGCTCGTCTGGAGCCCTTGACACATGAACCCTGTTAAGACAGACACCCTGCAGAGTTTTTAAGGAGGGATGTGCCTCCCTTGGCTAGTGACCAGAACTTTCCTTTAGAGGAGAGGAAGGAGACAGGGCCTGGAAGGGGAAGCAGGACAAGGCCCCAGGCCCTCTGTCCTGAGCTGCCTTCCGGTCAAGGGCGCAAAGGTGAGACCGCTTGTGCCGTCATCTGGACCCTCTTCCCACGCAAGCTCCCTGCAGGCGACGCGGGGTGGAAGTGTCTTGTTTATGGAGAAGCCTCCAGCAGATCTCAACGCTCTGACCTACGGGCTATTGGATCCCTCTCTTCAGGCCTCCTGGGCACCCTTGTGAAAGGGACCAGAAATGACTGACTCCGGTCACTGTCTGTGCGCCTAGAGAGGACAGGAGCGTCACCAGCTTGGAAGGCACTTGGGCTCCCGCGGAGCCGCCCTGCCTGACCCCCAGCTCGGGTCCAGATTCCTGCCCAACATCCCGCCCGTACGTTCTACCCCCTTCTCTCTTCGGCTCCCTGCCTTGTTCTGATTCTTCCCAGGAGCGGAAACCATGAAGCCCAAATAAAGGTGGCTTTTCTTTGGGGGTGACTGCCGGGGCCAGAAAAGAGGTCACAGCTGCAGGCAGGAGCCAGGTTTGGGGATTATCTGTGAATTTCAAATACCCATGTTCTTGCCTGAGGCTCAGCGAGGCAGGTTTGTTCCTGCTTTTGCATTTACCATGGTGACAATCCTTCCCCAGGACAATTACTTACCCCTGTCTGCATGGCTGGAGGAAAAGATGTCTGAAGAGAAAGCTGTGACTGCCAGGCTCTGGAAATTCCCCGTTGGTTGGTTTTAATCTATAGTAGAAAACCTCCGCATTATTCTGCCATCCTGGGATGTGACAGGTATTAATAACCCTATTAGCTGCAGTCCCATCCAGCGCTATTTACACAGGCTACGTCTCTGTCACAGCGGCCCCTCGGTTGCAAGGGACTGTGGACGTTCAAAGCTAACGAGGCTCCTGCTTCTGTTTTTTCTCCTCCGAGCCCAGGGTGTTGACAAATTGGGTTTTTGGAAGGAGATTCCCCATCCCCACGTGCCAGCGCTGCCCATGGCCCCGCGCCAAGTATCTCGCAGCCGTTCTAAGGTGATGTGATCACTTGGAGGAGGGCGACCGCGCTGGTTCTCCTGCAGCTTCTCCGCCGGCAGCCTTCACCCTCCCCATCCTCCCCTTCTCCGCATCTGCAGAGCCTTCCCATCCTTCAAGATCTGGTTCAAAGTCACTTCTTCCTTGAAACCTCCCCTGAGACCCCCAACTAAAAGTAAATTTCTCCCTGGAACACTGACAGCTGTTAATCCAGAGCTCGTTGGGGATGCTAACCACCTTCTGCTCTGGCTCCTGCACCGTTGTTTTACCTCTCCGCCCCGGTTGGTCCGAGGCCCTTGGCGGGCACGTCGTCTCCGGGGCATCTGTGTCCCCGTTTTGCCTGTAGAACGAGGTCCATCCCCTTCTACTGGAGGAAGGAGGCTGGCCAGTGCAGTGGGGGAACCGGCCTAGGAGAGGGGCAGGGCCTGCTGGGCTTCAGGCGGGTGGGTGGTGGGGCAGCCGTCTATCCAGCTGCGCGGAGGAAGAAGGGGAAAGTGAGGGGTGGGGTGACCAGGGGTGGGGTTTGAGGGGGTTGATGTGGAAAGAGCTTTAGAAGGACCGGGCTGTAAGACTGGCTAGAATGTCAGCTAGAACAAGGCTGGAAGGCAGGCAGCGTCGGGATTTCAGGCCAGTACAAAGAGGCCAAGGTAAGCTGGGAGGAGGCTTTTAGACTGCGGGAGGGGCGGGAGAAAGGAAGAGGGACGGGAAAATGGCCAGCATTGATTTCTACAAGGGTGGCCACTAACTCATGTGGTGGGGTTGCGTGAGTTAGCAAATGTGAGCTAGCAAGTAGACTCCTTTCCTTGGGGTGGCCCAGCTCCGGGTCAGGCTGCCCAGCAGAATGCAGGCTGTTAGCCCCCTGAGCCTCCTCCTCGGCTGGACATCTTGTACCAGTTAGCTGTGGCTACAAAATGCTGCGAAACAGACCACACTGACACTCCATGGCATAAAGTAGCAATCTTATATTTTGAAGATTTGTTGGTTAACTGAGGGTTAGGTGAGCTCGGCTGGGCGGTTCTGCCGATCTCCTGAAACTCATTTGTGGGGCTGGGGTAACCAGGGGCTGCGTGCTGAGGCCCGACTCTGCCAGGACAGTTCACCTCTGTCCTCTATGTCCCTCATTCCTCTCCTGGGACTCACAGGCTAGTCTGTGCCTGGTCCTCTCAGGACAGTGGCCGAGCACAGAAAGAGGGCCTTCGGGCTTTGGGGGCCCTTGGCCACCATGTTGGCTAACATCCTACGGGCTGGAGCGTGTCACACGGCCACATCCAAAGTCAAGGAGCAGGGGAATGTAGTTTGCTTTTTTGGTGAGAGGAAATTCAGAGTCACAAGGCAGAGTGAAGGCGCGGAGCCGGGGCCAGTTATCCGTGCAGGTACCACGTGCGGGACCGGACCCCGCACCCCGGCCTGGCCCTGAGATTGTGTTCCGCGCCCTGGGTCTCTTGGCCGGACCCACGTTCACGTCCACGCTCTGTCTGCCTCAGACCTGTGGGCTGTACCCCTCAGGGTGTGAGGCACACTTCTGGCTTGCTGCTTACGATTTCCATCTCTTTGGGCCCGTTTCCCACCTTTCTCTCTTGGCAAATCATCCTCTGACCACTGTGGGTGGTATCCCCGTGTCCCTCAACCCTTCCAGCCTTCTTCCGACCTGGCAAGACAGTGCCTGGACATGCTACCATCCAAAAGTATGCTCAGGAGTTACCGAGAGCAAAAGGGGGGAAACAATAAGGCATTGAGAGAAAAAAGAAGCGTGTCTTCCGGAATAGGTGAACTTGAAAATCTAGCCCCTTTCTCCAATCTGATACCAGTAGGTATTTGAAGCGACTTAAAAGGTCACCTTGGACCCGTCTCCAGCATACCCCTTGGCTGTTCATCTCAGGGGTTCTGACATGTGATGTTGGGAAGTTCTCCCCAACACCCAGCTCCAAGGTCCACTGTTGTTGAAATCTATTCTGATTTTGTTTAGCATTATTGCTGTTGTTGTTGGCCGGGTGCTTTTTTATATGTTTAAACCAGCCAATTTTCCTTTTATCCTGAAGAAGACACACACTCGCTGTGTGTGTGTGTGTGTGTGTGTGTGTGTGTGTGTGTGTGTGTGTGTGTGATATCCCCATTAAGGAAAGAAATGGAGACCCATTCTTCCTGCAAATGCTTCTATTGTGAAGCAAAGAATCCAAACATTTAATCCTTGACGCCTGGACCCCTCTTTATTACAGACCCTTATTTTGTGCACTTACCTTCTCTCAATGCACACAATTCCTTCTTGATGGAAACACTTGTATGTTTTCTCAGTGGACACTTTGGGGAATCGGGCCCTTCACACTGCTTTTTGGGTTATTACACTGTCACATTTTACCACTTTGCAGAAAGAACATATTAAGCAAAATAGAGTTCTCAGGAGCAAGGATTGCTATTGTTAGAGAAACAATACTTGGGAAATAATTCCCCCCAATTTTGTCTTCATCTTTTCTCTGCTGTGCAAAGAGAGGTACAATTTATTAACAGGAGGCAGAAAATGTTACTAGTGTTTATGGGCAATGGAGGTTTATGGGGTCCACAATATAGGTAGTTTTAGTGGCTTAGAAGGCAAGAGACTTTGGGATCTGGAAAAAAAATAATAATAATAAAGGAGAGTCCCCAGTGGGGAGGGTTGCTAAGGAAAAAGTCTCATTTGAATTTCACAAAGGTTTCAAAAATTTTGGTGGTGGTTCGGTCCTCTTTCTGCATCACACCCTCATGGTTTCAAAGACTGTCAGCCGATGGAGGGAGGAGGTTTGAGTAAGAGAAGGGGGCAGCCTCATGATTTGGGGCCCCTTCGGCAGAATCCCACCCAGGACCCGGAAACCGAGCTGACCCACCACGCGTCTCGTGATGCTTTAGAGCAAACAGCTTAGAACCCACCTGCCTTCACCGCTGGTCTCGCTCTTTGCTTCCTTGGACAGTCTTGTCTTTAGACTTGGTGCTAGCCTATGGTTTCCTGTTTTACCAGTTACCACTGTCCCCTGAGTCTGGATGGGGCTTCAGGGTTTCGGCCACTTTGGACCACCTGCAGTCTAACAAACTCTGAGCCTATGATCCCCTTCTCGGAAGTCGGTCACATGGCCACTTGGTACGGGTCCTCCCAGCCCCAGTCTGGAGTATGACAATGGCTTAGTCAACACAGGTAGGGGAAGTGACTTCCAAGGGGCCCGGCAGAAGTGACTTGCCTCCTAATATGAAGAAAACTGTCAAGCTGAAAGTGAACTAGGCCCCAGGTATGAGTCTTAGTATATAATACAGATTTCCTACCGTGGCACAGCATTTTCTGAGATCTGCACTTGAACCGGCCTGGAGTTATTTTGTTAAAGCGAACCCAGCCCCGCAGAAGGCATTCTGATGCTAGCTTTGGTCAAACTGGAGATCCTGGTCAGGAAAAGGCAACACCTGGGGTCTGCCTGGAGCTTGCGGCTGCAGAGGCAGCCCGGCCAAGCCAGCATGCGGGCACGAGCCTTCCCCAGCCCCGTAGGAGGGGCCGCTGTGACTCTATTAATGAAGCAAAAGATATTGGAATCCAATTGTTGATGGATCATCACACACCGGGAAAACTCTCAGCTGCATTGACTGGGCGAGCAGGGGGTATCATTTTGAACTTCTGGAGTTAATGAACTATGGCCTGAAATTTACAACCTGGTCGTGAGTGTTATGGATTTAGCTCCAGAGCATCACTCTGGGGAGCAGGCACACGCCTCTGGCCTCCATGGATGCCCCAGGCCCTCGGGCTTCGGCATCTCTGCTCTCCCACTCGTCTGCAGCCCATTCAAGTCAGCCCCAGAGTCCTGCTGCATTTCAGGTGCCCTCGGTGCTTGTGGGGGAGAAGACACTTGCTTCTTAACCCTGTTGCAGCCATTGCTGTGCTGGGCCCATAACGAAAACGCAGAAGCTGACGTCCTGCTTGGTTGTCATGAAAGAACTTAGAAAATCAGTTAATACCTAGGTAGGGTAAGTGGGAAGTGGGTTGTCTTTCGAGCCCTTATAGAGCACATCTTTTTTTTTTTTTTTTTTTTAATGTGTTCATGTATTCAGTCCACAAAGAGATTTTGAGTTCTACGAACAAAAAAAGAAATGAGAATTTATGAAGGCTGCCCTCTAATCTTGCTTGGGAATAAGTTATATACACATATACCCACCTTCCACGTCTTCTAAAAAAAAAAAAGCCAAAAAACCAAAATACAAACAAAACCTCTCATAATATAAAACTAGAAAACAGGGAAAGGGAGAGAGACTTTTGGACATGCAAGGACAGCCCATAAGTAGTGATCAAGAAATGTATCACATACACATGAATAGCGAGTTGTAACAATGCTTCCCTTGAAACCAGCGCTTCTCTAAAGGAGTCCTAGTGAAGACTGGCTTCTACTATGTGTGAAGTGAGAAGAGTTCTATTTTGACAACTTTCCTTTTCTGTTTGCGCTCACTGCTGAACGTCGAGTGCAGTTAATAGTGGCTGCTGCTTTCTGCTTTGTCATTCCTCCTTGGCTCATCTTGGTCTCGGCTTTTTCCCTACCTCGGTACTAGATTTGCTCTCTCGGGGTCACCGTGCTCTTTCCTGTGCCAAATCCCTGGTCTGACCAGGGCCTCGGTCTGTTCCATCTCTTGGTCGTATTCAACACCAGGGCTTGCCCCCAATTCCTGGAATTTTCTTTTCCCTGGTTTTTGCGATAGCACCCTCTCTTGGGTCTTGTCTAGACTTGCTGGCCATTTCTTGGCCTTATGTATTGATTCTCCTACGTCTCCCGTAAATCTAGATGCAAAAAAACCAAAACAAAACCAACCTAAAATCCAGACCTCAATTTTTCTTTGCATCCCACCTTTTCTGTTTCCTTACTTGTAAAGTCTCAGGTGCCCCTTCTCATTGAAGGACTGCCAATTCCACATAGGACCTTTCTCCCAGGGAGTAGCTTCATTCAGCTGACAAACATTTATGGAGCACCAGGCCCTTCTTTTCTAGGCGCTGGTAATAAGGTGGTGAATGTAATATGCAACAGTTCCTTTCATGGGTGAACTTTCATTGTGGTGGGAGAGATAGTTAGTGAATAAAGAGTAGCTAACCCTTATAGAATGCTTTCTTTATGCCCAGTGTTCTAGATACAGGGTAACTCATGCAATTGTTACAATAATTCCATTGTAACTTGCAGAAGAAGACACAGCTAGTGATGGGTGGTGCTGGGGCTGAGTCCGCCTGATTTGACTTTGACCGGTAAGCTCAATGGTGTCTCCATGTGGTAAGCTGCATGGTGTCTAGTGCTATTTAGAGCAACAAAGCAGGGGAGAAGAATGGGTGTGTGTAGGGGAGGTTGCAATTTTAGACAAGTTGGTCAGGGAAGGATCTAGGAGAAGGTGGCATTTGAGACCTAAAGGAGGGTAAGGGATTGCCGTGAGGTGTCTGGAGAAGAGGAAGGTAGAAGGGGCCCGAGGTGAGTGACACGGGAGGAGTGAGGGCCAGAGGGGACCTATGCGAGAGGTCTGGTGTAGAGGTCATGGTGAAGACATTGGTTCCGCTAGAGTGCAACGAGGAGCTGCGTATATGTGGACAGGATCACTCATTGGAAGCCGACTGGGAGCAGGAAAGATAGAACTGGGCCGGAAGCTGTTGTAGAAAACCAGGTGCGCTGAATGGGGTAGACTTCTGGGTCTGTTTTGCAGGAAGAGCCCAAAGACTTCCTGTTGGATTAGTTGGCAGCGGCGGTGGTGTGTGTTGTGTGTGTGTGTGTGTGTGTGTGTAAATGGAAGTTAAAGATGGTTTTGAAATGTTTTGCTCTGAGGAGCCGCAAGAGTGTAGTGGCCATCACCTGAGATGAGGAAGATTATTGGAAGAAAAGATTTGGGATGGTAATTTAGGGAGTTTGGTTTTGGACATTTTGAGATGTTTATCAACTGTAGAGGTGGACAGCATGCACGTGGCTGGATATACAAGCCTGGAGTTCAGGAAAGACTCCTAACCTAGGGCTTATGTTATTTTCAACACAAATGCATGTAAGTGTTCTTTGGACGCCTGGAAGAATATTCTGATTCTCTCTCCTCCCTTTTCTCACCTTCCTTGCATTTTGGTGCGTATCATCGACAGGCTCTGTCTCAAGTGTTTTTCATGCCTCCACCCATTCGGTCCTGACAACAACCCTGTGTTGTAGGGACTATTGTTATCCCCATTTTACGGATGAGGAAACAGAGTCACACCGACTCCAGACTGTTAGCAGACCTGCGAAGAGAAAAGGGGGTAACTTATGGTAAAATACATTGCTAAAGATTCTAAAGCGATTAATACAAGAAACAAAAATAACATATTTAAGAAATAAGAAAGGGGAGTGTAATTGGAGCAGAACATTGACATTGAGTATAACAAGCCTTCTAAAGAAAAAACACTGCCCTGAGTTTCTTGGTAGCAGAAATAAAAAGGGAAGCAGCAGGAGCATCAGTTCATCAGGAGGGATGAATTTTTCGTAAGTACTTAGTTATTTAGTTTTTAAAATAACATCTCCTAGGGGAGTGAAGTATATTCTTGGAGGGAATCTTAGGAGGCAAAATAAGTTCGAGAGAAGAGTGAAATCGCTTGGTTTCTCTTGTTTTGTTCACCGTGTTAATTACTAGTTATTTATTAAGCAATTATATAGGTGAGATTCTTTGCTGATGCTGTGAGAGGTGCAGAGATGCATCCCACGCGGTATGGGTCTTCAAGGGACTTGTGGTCTGATGGAAGGATAAAGCGCCGGCACCCAAGATGACCACGAAGCCACAGCAACGCGTGACACACAAATGAAGGCACGTCGCTGTAGAAAGAATTTTATGCAATCGTAAAGCCAGGCTTCCAGGCACTACAACTTCACCTCTCTGCCGGTTTCCGCATCAAAAATTCAGGGATGCTAGTAATAGAGATTGCTCTAAACTGTCGTGGGGATCGAGGGGGTAGCAGCATCCATATGAAGGGCCCAGTGCAGGGTAAACGCTGCAGAAGTCTTTGCAGAGGCAGATGCATTCCTGGGGAGGGGGACACGGACAGCCTGCACGGTAGAGAGCCCCGCATTGTGAGCTGTTCTGGGGAGTGTCCCAGTGGCCGTGAGATCTGAATGCAAGCCTGAGGTCCCTTGTGTGTGTGCGTAGACACGCTTTTGAGCTTCATGACTGGTGGCTATCACCAAGGTGTCCACCTCTGTCCCAACATGACCATCACCCAACTTTTCCAGCTCTGTCTACCGGTGGCAACTTCTGGAAGGTGATGAGGCATAGACGTGACTTTGTTTAAAGGCAGTTAGTTAAGGGAGACACCACATTTTTTTAAATTGAATTTTATTTATCCATTTGACACACAGAGAGTTTACAAGCAGGGGAGCGGCAGGCAGAGGGAGAAGGCTCCCCACTGAATAGGGAGCCCGACGTGGGGCTCGATCCCAGGACCCCGGGATCATGACCTGAGCTGAAGGCAGATGCCCGACCAAATGAGCCACCCAGGGGCCCCAGGAAGACACCAGATTTTAGATCTGAATCATTTTGCAAGGACCTGAGGGCATCTGAAGTTAACTGAATGACAATAGAAGAGTTAGTTACTCCTCCCAATCCAGCCCCCATCCCATCCTTTCCACACAGAGGCTACAGGCTCTAGAGAGATTCCCAGGGAGAGTAATCGGGCAGACAGCAGCAGCTGTCCAGAGTCCCCTAGTGCCAGGGCCTGCGACCTCAGGCCCTCACCAGAAGAGGGTTCCTGTCAGTCCATCATGAAGGGCTTTGGCCTCACCTCACAGGACCAAGAGCCACAGTCATGTCCGACCAGTTACTTTGTTCAGACTCAGAGAGGACCGAGTCTAAGGTGGAGAGAGCAATGGGTGGGAGGTGGGGATACAGCAGGGAAGGGGTGAGGGGGTCAGGGTGCCGGTGGGAGGGCAGGTGGGGTTCTCTGGAACCCTGAACATCGCTGAGAGCAAGTTTTTTCTTTGTCATAAAATGAACCTGGAAAATTGTATGAAGAGTGGCTGGCCATGGGGACCCCTCCAGGGTGCAGCTCCCTCTGAGTGGCCCGGCTCCCTCTCTCCTATGAGGCACACGGGCCTGTGGTGGTGGACATTGCCCTCAGGGATGCCTGGCCCAGCTTGGATCCTCTGGAGCCGGAATCTTGTCTACGGCTCATTGGAGACAGCTGCTCAGGCGGGTCTAGGAAATGGGGAACATACGGGTGGCAGCGACAGACGGAGGTGCTTTCCTGAACGGGGGACCTTCTGGAGCGGAGAGTTCCGGCTGCAGACACAATCAGGGGCCAACGTAGCCTTGTGAGTCGGTCCTGAGGGCGTATCAGGCCTCCAAAGGGTCAGGTCGCCCTAACCCTGGAGGAATCACAGAAGGGAGCTGAGAAAAGTCCAGTGGGATTTTTCCAGGAACAGTTTCACCTTCCAGGGGCTGGTTCTCCCTTCCCCTTCCTCGTTCCTCTTAGGTGGGCATTATACACTTGGGGTTGGGAATGGAGACTGCGATGAGGTCTAGCCTGATGCGTTTTGCAAGGGACGGTTTTGGGAAGAGAGCCTGCCCCTGCTGCCCGCATGTACAAAGCCTCACTTTAAGGCGAACAAAGCAGGTGGGATTGGAGCTGGGGGGCTGGAACTCAGTGGGAAGACCTGGCCAGGGGATTCTGTGCTTTACAGCAGAATAGACTGGCAGGATGAGGAGAGGAGGAAACCTATAAACCAAAGGCCCCAAGAAGAGACAAGTCTCAGAATCCATACAAACAAATAGCAACACGGAGCGCAGAGGTCGGGTTAAGAATCCTGGTGCGGAATGGAGCCAAGAGTCAGGGGCTGGATGCGTCCCTCTGGGACATCAGCGAGGAAGGACACGGTGGGGGCCCGTGGCTGATTCGCTCCTGGCAGTGGGACCATGGCTGCGGGTTGGCTTAAAGGCATGTTGGTGGGGTGGTTGGTCGACAGCAGCCAGATTAAAACGCACACACGCCACCTCGCACGGCCCACATCTGGCCCCGAAGAATCTGGGCTGTGAGAGCCCGGCCAGCTCCTGGCAGCCCCCTCCCTCCCTCCATCTGCGCAGAGAGTCAATACCAGTTTTAATTTTATTCATGGGGCTTGTACTTGCTTCGTACTGCCTCTCCTCGGTGAATACTAATGGAACTCCAGATTGTTTTAAGTGAAGATCTGAGCGAGACACCTCCTTTCATCTTGTCAAGAGCTGTCATTTCCGACGGAGGTTTTTGGAGTTTCCTTTCTAACAGATTCAATGCGAGCTCCTCTCTACACAGAGCCGTATACGTATTGCTGGAACTGGGCAGCGGCAAAGCAGTCCTCGAGGAAAAGAAATCATCCTTGGCCTCCTGCCCCCAGCGCGGTCACGGTCAACAGAGAATTCTCCTGCAGGAGGACAGAGGGAAGGAGGAAGGAATCGGGCAGGGAGGCAGTCCAGAGGGCATCTCTTAGAAGGTGGTAGAAGCCGGGGTCCTCTTTCCTTTGCAAGGCTGTTTTGATCATTTTAAATGTCATTTCCATTATTTTCATAGCCATGAGGCCTTTAAGGTTTAGAAGAATGGATTCATGACCGTTTGAACTGCTTCTTTAATTCCCATCTTTTCCTTGTTCTGTGCCTATTGTGCATACAAATGCTAGATATACACAGTTGCTATACAAAAAAAAAAATAATTTTTTTCTTTTTTAAAAAATCACGACTCTGCCGTAGTCAAAAGTCTTCAGTGGCTCTGGTGGCTTCTCAGGTAAACTTCTTGGTTGAACTCTCTAATGCCCTTTCTCTGCCGCCTCCCCCCGCCCAGCAGCGCTGCCATCCCACACATGGCTTCTGCCTGCCTTTACCTTGTCCAGCCACAGAAGCTGAAGGAATGTTCGGTCTGGCATGGTTCCTAGACCAACGAGAGACAGACCTGCAGTTCACGGCTTTGAGGTTCCACCCGTGAGCCCAATCTGAGTTCACCCTTTGCCCCACTCCAGACGGCCTGGCTTTTCACCAAACGAGCGTCATTCCACCCCAACCCCAACCAGAAATACTCAACTTCATTGCCCTCCAACCTGGGGCGGTTTGGTAGACCACAGCCTAAAGTAAATAAAAAGTTTTCTGACTGACAGAGAATGTCGAGCTCAAAATCCCCTAATTTTAAGGGAAGTGATGGAGAGTGATATTACGAACTAGGGACGGATGGTTCAGTCCTCGTGCTCAAACGTTATCTTGGGCTGGTTATTTGACTCAATTCTCATTTCCTTGTCTATACAGGCAGATCAGAGTACCTGCTTCGTAAGTTTGTGATGATTAACCGAGATTCCAGACATCAAGTATTAGCATGGAGAGAGGCACGCAGTTCAGCGAATGTTAGCTGTTGTTACGCGTGTCTCCAGGGGTGTTGACGGTGTCAGCCACACACGCAGTAGGCAAGGCTTGGGACAGGCATAGATAGATGACTCGTTGCAATCTGATAGTAAAAATCCAGCAAAGCCCACAAAACACCATGTTTTCTTTTCTGACGTCTCACCGCGCAGGAAGTGTTGTTTTAGGGAACGGCCCTTCCTCTCAGGCGTCCTTCCCGTCTGCCGGATGGCTCTGATCTGTCCAAGCAGGAGACACATTACCCTTGCTCACTGGTGATGGTGGGGAGGGAGGTGTGACATCTGCCGAGGCCCAGCTCTCCGGGGGCTAGCCAGCTGTCCCTGCAGCAGAGACAATGTTCTGCTGTAATGGCCCACAGCATTACAGCTCCCAGAGGCCTCTGACAGGGGAGCCGGCCAGGGCTGAGTGAGCCGGGAACACTCAAGGGCAGGGCTGGGTGGCTCCTAGCCCAAGTGGCCCATCTGTGAGGCTGGCCAGAGGGCAGGAGGCAGGCTTTATGCACTCCGTTCCTAGGAAGGCACTATCTAGGCTTTAAGAAAAAAAAAACAAAAAGCAACCCCCAAAACTTGACCAAAAGAATCCCCCAAACCCACAGATGGATGCAAATCTGTATTCTGGGTGTAGGATTTGGGGGGGTGCGGGGGGCACGTTTTCCCGGATGGTTCTGCTGTTATATTCAGCTGTGAGGGGCCAGTTCTGGGTTCCATCAAAGATACAGTGTGAGAACCAGTTGCTCTGCAGAAACCCCGTGACTCTCTAGACCCCAGAAGTTCTTGCTTTTGTTCAGGGTTGAAAGCCCTCTTCCAGGCTCTGGTCTCCGGAGGACTCTAACACTCTCCTTCCTGCCTTCACTGAACCTTCCTGCCCCTTCCCCTTCTCAACCTTCTAGTCCAAGTCATAGATCAGGCGCTGCCCCTGATTAACTGGTAATTTGATATTTCTTCAAATATGCATTCTTCTCCCCCTGCCATGTGTTGTATCTTTTTGTCTAATTTTTCAAATAATGCGAGAATGTGTTTTCATTAAGATAAAAATGATATAGAGGGTAAATGTAGCAGAACAGGAGAGTGGCCTGCCCTCATCCCCACACCTGTACTCCCTCCTCCAGAGACAGCCTGATGACCGGAAGCCGGAAGTAAATACTGTCTCCGTCTGTCTACTTCTGGATGTCTATACCCATGCACGTGGAGTTGTTGTGGGTTTTTTTGACTTTAATTTAGCTTTCATTTTTACTGAAGTTTTGGATGCAAACAGTTTAGCAAATCAGCTGATCCTCTAGGCTCATGACGAAAAACTGAAGTCCCTCCCTCTTGCTACCCCTCTGTTTCCCTCTTTCCGGAAATTACCCATCTCTCGTCCCTTAGCTGATTCTTTGGATACCTACCCCCATATCGCTAACGCCATTTCTTATGTGACTACTTGACATTCTTTTTGTTTCAGGCGTAACCTCGTGACTCTCCAGATGGAAAATGAGCATTTGGTTCTTTCTCCCCGCCCCTACCCCACCACACCCTCTCAGTAATGTTCTGTGTTTATCATAGGATAATTGTTATAAACCACGTGGTACACTGGGCCTACTTTTCCTCCTCTAACATGTGGTTCCCTGGAGTTAATAATTGTCTTGCTTGTTTATTTTTCCCTGTTACTGTCAATAATTCAGCCTCAAATAGTTCCTCAGTTGCATAGATTTCCTCTCAGTACGTTCAGCCGTGTTCGTGGGTTGGTCCGTTTCATTTTCTTGAAATCGTTCTGGAACCTTCCGACCGGCTCCAGGCTGGACTGGTCGGTCTCCAGACCTGTTGCACAGCTAGCACCTAGAACTTTTCTTTCCCCATCATCCTGGATATGCTCTTTCTCTCTTACGTAGGATCTCATATGATCCTGTGTTTTTAAACTCTGTGTCTTCTTCTTCTTTGCTTTATCCCTTGTTCTGGGAGTTCACACGCCTCAGTTGCTTCTTAAAAGATGGTACATAGAATCAAGCCATTGACCAATTGATTGATTGATTCATTCATTGATTCATTCGTTCATTCAATGTCATCGAACACTTATTAAGAGTTTTAGGAATAGGGGTGCCTGGGTGACCCGGTTAAGCATCTGACTTTTTATTTGGGCTCAGGTCATGATCACAGGGTCAGGAGATCAAGACCACTGCTTAAGATTCTCTCTTCCTCCCTCCACCCTTGCTCACATGATCTTTCTCTTAAAAAAAAAGAATTCTAGAAAGAAAACATTTTTTTAACAGGTTGGGCCCCATTCTGGGTGTTTGAGACTCATCAATGAACAAAATCTAAGTTCCCTGCCTTTGATGAACTTGCATTCTGCCAGAAAACATCTAATGACAAAAATAAGCAAAATAGGTAAGTTACATAGGATTTTTAAAAGTGGGAAGTGCCAAGTAGAAAGAAAAAGAAAAATGAGGAGATCAGACAGTCTGGCTCCTAACATCTGTGGAGCCCAAAGCAAGGGTTCAGGTGAGGACCATTTTAATTGACAACACAATTGACTTATGTTACCACTGGCCCTACATATATATAAATTTAAAAGCAATATGAATCATTTCATATTGCAAAATATTCTTCAGCTGTCACATGCAATTGCTGTGGGTATCTCTTGAATTTGTGAGTACCTTGGAATCACAAATTGGAATTCAGAGAAAAGAAAATGAATGTACAGCACCACTAGAAAATGTTACTTTCTTATGTAAGAATCTATTGCATTCATGCTATCCGGGAGGAAGGATTTGACAAGTTAATTAATTTGTCTCTTATTTAAGTGTTTCTGCCGCTCAAATCCTCCCTACACTCCAAAGCAGTGTCCCTCTTTGATGTTGGTAGTGGCCCAATCCACAAACCTTCATGCATTCGGTTTCCTTTTATGTCAAGGACATAGGGAAAAAGACGGAAGGGTGTGTTTTCCTGGAGCCTGAACGGTGTTAGCCACGGAAGTGGATGTTTACAGTTATGGACAGTGATCGGTCAGTTTGGAGGGCCAGATTCCAACTGATGTGTGTGCGTGCAGGCACGCGTGTGCTGGTGAAACCTAGCCCAGGTCAGAGGCCCTCTTGCCTCGATCTCAGAGGGCTCCTGGGATTGGGAGTGCAAGGACAGTTAGAGAAGTCAGGGTAGCCTTGTTGAGAAGCTAACATGTGAGAAGACTTAAGGGAGGTGGGACAGTTAACCTTGATGTTATTTTTGGGAAGAAGATTTCCTATAGAGGGAAAACTAGTATAAAGGTCTTAAAGCATGTTTATAAGCATCTTTAGTGTAAATTTGCATTTAACTGATAGTTTCGGTGTAGAATTTAGGATGGGACTATCTTTTAAAGAATTTTGAAGAAATCGCTCATTGCATCTACCTTCTGTTACGCTTGTCGGAAGACTGATATCTTTCTGATTCTTGACCCGTTGTGAATGCCCTATTTTTTCTCTAAGGAAGTTTGTGAGGTCTTTTTCCTTCTTTCTCACCGTATTCTTGGTATGGATCTATTTCCATCTACTGTGATAGATACTCAGTGAGCATTCATTTATTATTTATTCAGTAATTCATTCCACAAATAGTTGAGTCCTCACTCTGCACCACACCGTATTCTATATTCTGACAATGTAATGGAGCATAAAACAGAGACAATGAGCAGCCCTCGTTGAGCTTACATTCTAGCAAGAGGGAAAGACCATAAACAAAATAAGTAAAACAGGTAGTGTGTTACATGATCGCAACTGCTGTGGAGAGACATAAAATGGGGAGAAGGGGCAAGGAATTCTGGCGGGTGGAGGCTTGGGATGGTTGTCGTTTTAGCTAAGTGGATCAAGGAGTGCCCCACCAAGGTGACCTTTGAGTTAAGTCCCAAAAGAGCTAAGGGAACAAGCAGTGCTTAAGTGCCTGGAAGAAGAGAAGAGCACGTCGGGCACAGATGTCGTTGCCATCGAGGCGGAATGGGCTGGGATCTGTCTGGGCTGTCGGAGTGGGGCACCTCCTGCTTCATTGCCTTCATGTCTCTTCCTTGGGCTGGCCGTGTTCGTGTTGGCTCTCCTAGCTCCCCCTGTGGTGGTCAATGCCCGGCTGTCTGTTTAATGGGAGTCAAGGAGGGAAAAAGTGTTGGAGGTTAGCTCTTAGTAGTCTCGTATCTATTGTCTGAATGGTAGGTGCCTGTTGTATGTTTTCCAGGGAATAACTTTCCAGTTTATGGGGAAAGGACAAACCCAGGGCTATTAAGGGTACAAAAGAGATTCTGCTTTTTGGACATACTTCCAGCCAGTCCTTCTCTCTTTTTTTTTTTTTTTTTTTTAAGATTTTATTTATTTATTTGTCAGAGAGAGAGAGAGAGAGAGAGAGCGAGCACAGGCAGACAGAGTGGCAGAGGGAGAAGCAGGCTCCCTGCGGAGCAAGGAGCCCGATGTGGGACTCGATCCCAGGACGCTGGGATCATGACCTGAGCCGAAGGCAGCCGCTTAACCAACTGAGCCACCCAGGTGTCCCCAGTCCTTCTCTTTTTAAGCACCCTTCACCTTTCACTTCCCAAAATACACCATGTTGCCAATTTCTGAGTCTTTTCGAGGGTTCTGCAATGTAAATCACCCTTTTCCTTGGTCTTCTCACACAGGCTTGGGATCCAGTGTCCTCCCGCTGCTGACCCCACTCCTGCCTGCCCATCTACAGTGCTGCTTTCACAATTTTGTGATTGTACTTTCCTCTCCAGTACTCTTTGTCCTCGCGGGTTTATTCCAAATGCTAAAATACAATAAATCGGGAATCTGAAAGAGAGCAGAGCTAAATGTGTATGTTAAATCGTCTGCCTTGAACTGAAACCCAAATGATAGTCTTTAAAGTTTTTCAGTGTTTATTTGGTGGAGATGTGAAGAAATTGAATTTTCTTTATTGAAATTGTATACTTTTTCTTAACGGTCAAAATAACGTAAGTTCACCTTTTCCCCCCTTTTTTTGCATTTTACAGTTTTATCATCACTCCTAACTAGCACAACTACTCAGTCATTTACAATGGAAGTAATTTCCATGGTTAGAATTACAAATCATGTTAACATATATTTGTTTCCCATTTTCATTCACATACAAATCTGCAAACTGTTTCTAATTTTTGTGTATCGTCTCAAGTTTTATTTTGAAAAATATCAAACCTACAGAAAAATTGCAATAATAAACTTTGACATATCCTACACTTGAATTTATCAATTGTTAACAGTTTGTCACATGTGTAGGCTCACTCTCTCCCTCATCCAGGGGCTCTTGGGCTAGCTCTCTTTGCGTCTTTCACTACATGCATATATATTTTTATTTCTCGACCGTTTGAAAGTTGCAGACATCAGGACGTTTTTATCTCCAGCCTGTCAGTGTGATTCTTTCAAGAATGACTGTTTTCCTACACAAACATAGCACTGTTCTCATGCCTGAGAGATTTAATATTAATACAGTAATACTATTTAATGTATAGCCCATTTTCAGCTCATCCTAGTGGATCCCAACATTTCCCGTGGGTGTTCGTCCCCTCCTGCAATCCTAAATCCAATCAAGGATCAGATACTGCACTTGATGACCATTTACCTATAGTCTTTTTACATCTAAAACACCCTCAGAGCCTCAGTGTGTGTGTGTGTGTGTGTGTGTGTGTGTGTGTATGTGTATGTGTATTTTATGACATTAACATTTCAAAGAATCCAGGCAAGCTTTCTGGTAGCACGTCTCACAGTCTGGATTTGTATGGTTATATGTTCACGATTAGGTTTGGATTCAATACATTTATCTCTATATATTTAGCAAGGATAACACACAGTCAGTGCTGTGTACTTCTCATGCATCCCATAAGGAGGCGGATAACATCAGATTGTTCCATTACTGGTGATGCTAAATTTAGTCGCTTGGATAAGATGGTGTATTCCAGATCTCTCTATTTTAATAGCTCATTATCTCGATACTTAAGAAGTAAACTATAAATACTAGCAGAAGTAATAGATGTAAATACACTGTTCCCTGACAAACTCTAACCCAACAGTTTTAGCATCCATTTACGATTCTTGCCTGAAGCAATTATATCGATGACGGCAAAATAGTGATTTTTCTAATTCTCATTCTTTAGCCTTTATTAGATGACATTCTCCCATAAAAAACCCTCTCCTTCGACTCTCTGCCCCTCTTCTCTGGCTCACTAAGTATCACTATATATGGATTTTTAAATTCAACGTATTATAGCCCATTACCTTCACTAGTAATTTTGAGGCTCAAATTATCTGACATTTTTCTAATCAGAGCCCTTTCAAGCCCGTTCCTATGTCCTTTGGAGGTACCCTCCTCAGTCTCTGAGTGTCCCTTGCTTCCTAGCACAGAAAATATTCTCAGCTTCCTTTGTAGTTTCTCTGCCTCGCATCTAGAATTAGTCATTTCTTTAAGGATCCCTCGTTGCTTTTAGTCAGGACTTACATTTAGAAACCAAATACTGGGCATTAAGTTTCATTATATGCCCCCTTTTGTGTATGAAAAGAGAAGTAGAATAGTTTGTGTGTGTTTGTATGCACTTGCTTATTTTGCAGAAAGAAACTCAATAAAGATAAATCAGAAACAAATGGAAATGGTCACTTCTGGGAAGTGCGTGGGAATGATGTGGAGAAGCAGGCATGGAGAATCAGCTTTTCCGAGGATATCATTTCATATGCTGGTGTCATTTTTCCTTCAGTGGACGGAGTTAGGAAACATCACAAAATTGTGAGTTTGTATCGATGCCTCCAATTCAAATCCAACACTGCCCACCTTTGCTCATTCTGCACTGACCGTCCCTTCTCCACAGTGAGAACCCCGTTTCCCCCAAACCTCACTATATGCATTCGCTTACACACGTACTAGATGCGATGAAGAGTTTCAGAATCACTGCACCAACACCACCTCTCCACCAAACGTGTGGAGCAAAATTGAAGATACTTTGCTTTTTCAAAAGATCTCGGAATATGGGCCATAGTGTGTATGTAACCAGAACCCTGTGTTCAAGAGCCTTTTTAAAAATTCTCTTTCTTTGTGTGGTCATGTGCCTGCTGTACAGTGTACTAGTTGATCCAAACTTTTATAGCGAGGCATTTAGGTTACTTCCAATATTTTGCTGGGTTCATTTATCTCTGTTTGCATTCTCTTTGAAGATTTGCTTTTTCATCCTTTATTGATGTAATTTTTCTTTTGAATATGCAGAAGGGTTACATGGGTCAATAGTCAAAACCATGTAAAGGTTATATTTGGAGAAATTTCTCTCTCATCCCCATCTTTTCCTCCCTATACTCACCCACTAAGGCAATGATTTTTCTGTTTTTAATTCATCTTTCCTGAGCTTCTTCTTCAAAAATATGCTTTTCCCTCTTCTTTTTTTTTACAAAAATAGTATTCTAATGTATCTGTATCTATGAATACGATATTTATATATAATACATAAAATAAGTAAAAATATATAATTTTGCACTTTTTTAAAAAAGTCAATTTTTTAAATTAAAAATTTAACAGTTTATCCTGGAAATCACTCCGTATCGGTTAACAGAGATCTTCCAATTTCTTTCTTACTGCTATACAGTGCTACACTGTCGGAGGATAAATTGTCGCATACTTAGCCTGCCTTTTACAGACAGGCATGTAGTTTCCTTCCATATTTTGCTAGTACAAAGAGGGTTTCCAAGAGTGGCTGTGTGCATACATGGAGGTGTATCTTCTGTTCCTTTCACTCTTTCTTCTCATCTTGCATATATTATACCTATTGTACTCGTCCCACACTTCTTGAATATTCTATTTTATTTATTTATTTTAAAATCCCTTGTCTTTCAATTTGCGAAGTTTCTGGTGAGATGTATTCAAGTTCACGGACTCTTTCTCTCAGCCTCATCTCGTCTACTGATGAGCCCATCAAGGCCATTCTTCATTTCTGTTAGTATGTTTTTGGTTTCCAGCATTTTCTTTTGGTTCTTTTTTAGTGTTTGTGTCTCTCTTACACTGCCAATTTGTTTTTGCATGGGTTCCCGTTTTCTCTTTGAGCTCTTAGCATATTAATCATCATTATTTCATATTCCTGGCTTGCTAATTCCGAAATCTGTCATATTTCAGTCTGGTTCTGATGCTTGCGCTCTCTCTTCAGACTGTGTGTTTTGCCTTTTAGTGTGTTTTGTCATTTTTGTTGAACACTGGACATGCTGTATTGAGTAAAAGTAACTGAGACAGACCATTAATGTGAGGTTTTATGTTTATCTGGCTAGGAGTTAGGCTGTGTTTACTGTTTGCAATAACTCTTTATATAGGTGTCAGACCCTAAAATTGCCTTATTTTTATGTCCTCTGCTGTCTTTGGATTTCCTGAGAACTTCTTTTTAAATAAGGTGTGAAACTTTCAGTTCCTTCCATTGCATTTCCCTGATAGGATACTGCAGCCCTCTTGATGTGGCGGTGAGGTAGGGGCGGGAGGCATTCTGTAGTCCTGTGATCAGGTCTCCATCTTCTGCAAGGCTACGCCCAAGGCTGGGAGCTACACAACCGCTCTCAGCTTCTCCCCACCCTAGCACCCTTGAGGTGAGACCAGAAGACCATAGGAGGCTGGAGTTGGGTACTTCCTTTCTTCCATGTCCATGAGGCTCTGGAAAAATACTTTTCTTTGAGGGCAGACCTTTGTTAAGGAAAAGAGAAAGCTCTGGGTATGCTTCAAAATAGTTAATTGTCCCCTCCCTCTTCTGGAAATACAGGAGGATTTTTCTTTAAAGTGCTTTAACCTCAGAAACTAGGAGGATCCTAGAGGTAAAACTCATGAAAGTGAAGGCCCCCTTATGGATGGTCCCCACGATATTTTTCTTGGCTAATATGCATTCAGTCCTTAGCAATTAGTCGGTGGCCTCCATTTCCCTATTGATTTCCTACCAGTTGGTGGCTCCAGCAGTGGTTTCTGCTCTCAGTAGGCTGTGGTCCTCCATGTTTTCCTGTTCAATTCTCAGGACAGTGGTTTCTCTTTGACCTCAATTCTCTGATGGACCTGAGAACAGCTGTTGATTTTCAGTTGGCTCAGCTTTTTTTTTTTTTTTTTTTCCCTTGTTGTAAAGATGAAAAGTGACGACTTCCAAGCTTTTTACAAGTTGTACTGGGACCCAGAAGTTCATATAAATTCTGGAGAGGTGTCTTTTTTTCCCCCAGTTTTATTGAGCTCCAATTGATATGTAACATTATATTAGTTCACAGTGTGCAGCATAATGATTTGATACATGCATATATTGCAAAATGATGGCCATAATAAGTTTAGTTAATATCCACCACCACACATGGTATAGCTTAAGGTATGTCTTTTTTTTTTTTTTTTTTTTAAAGATTTACTTATGCTTAGAGAGATCATGAGCAGGGGGAGGGGCAGAGGGAGAAGGAGAGAATCCTTACGCTGAGTCCATGTTGGGCACACAGCCTGATGTGGGGCTTGATGCCAGGACCCTGAGATCATGACCTCAGCAGAAATCAAGAGTCAGGTGCTTAACCCCGTAAGCCACCCAGGCACCCTTTAAGGTATGTTTAAGGGTAAAATCCTAGAAGTGGTTATGATAGATTCAAAGGGTTATATATCTGTGATTTTGCTTGATGTTACCAGATCTCCCTCCCCCGGGTGATATTATTTTGTGCTTCCACCAGCAATATGTGAGATTATTGGTTTTCCAACAACCTTGCTAACGGAATGTTGTCAAGCTTTTGAATTCTTGGCAATCCAATGGTGAAGAATGGTGTCTCGATACAGTTTTATTTTACGTTTCTCTTATTATGAGTGAGCATTTTGTCATGTTTAAAGGACATTTATATATCGTGTGGGCTGTCTGTTCATGACTTTTGCTCCATTTCCCGCTGTTCAAAAAACAGAGTTTTGGTGTTTTTCCATCAAAATTAAATACTTTATGTATTAGGGAGATTGGTCCTCTATATATAATGTAATAGGCAATTGTTTTTACTAGTTTGTGATTTGTTGTTTTTTAAACAAATTTTGATGCAAAATTTACTTTTGAACCTCCTATGGATGGAGTGATACGGTATGTACTCTTTTCTGTCTGGCCTTTTGGCTCCAAATTTATTCTCAGAGATGACTGCTTTAGCTATGCATTGTGACTGTAATATATTCCTTTTTTATGCATATACTGCCCTTTATTTAGGCATTCTACAGTTGATAAATGTTTGTGTTGCTTCCAGTTTCGGTCGATTGTAAGTAAAGCTGCGATGAATATGCTTGTTCATGTCAGTGCGCGCACACGTGCATACATTTCTGCTGGGTACATCCGCATTAGGAGCCCAATTGCTAGGTCATGGTCTGCGCAAATATTCAAGCTCAGTCGACAACGCTTACATCGTTTTTCAAAGTAGTTGTACCAATTTACACACCCACCTTCAGTGTACGTGATTTTAATTTACTCCCCAGTCTCTCCAACATTTTGTCCTGTTCATTTTTAAATTGTACTCATGCCGAAGCATTTATGTAGGCGGTTCATTGCTGCTGAGCTCTCTTCATATGCATATTAGTCATTTGGATATCTTTTTTACAAAGTGTCTGTTAAATCTTTTGCCTGTTTTAAAAAAAAAATGGGTTGCCTGTCCCTTTTCTTCTTGATTTAATGTTTTCCTTTGTGATATTTTTCTTTGTTCTTTGGTTTTTTAATTCTTTGGGTATTTAGGAAGTTTTATTTGTTCTAGATGTACCTTTATACTAATAACTTTTAATGCCTGCCGTCCTCTTTCTCCTTACATGGGCAACTTCTGTCGAGTTTTAAGACTTAAGTGGTATCCTCTGCCTCCTACTTCACTGTCTATGTGTCAATCCGTGAGTTTGTTCTGTTTCTCCAGTTTTCTTCTTCTCCACCCATCTTATTTGTCTTATTTCCACTTTATCAGGACCTTTGGGCATTCACCTACTATTCTTCCACTCTTGTCTTCACTCTCGTTTTAACCTTCGGTCTCCACTTAATATGTTCCATTTCACCATCAATCCTTTCCCCAAGAGTCTTCAGTCATCTGTGTGTTGGATGAAGGTTGTCCTTGACTGCATTTCCGATGAGGCTGAGGAGTACAATATTCCTTGTTTTGTGAGGGTTAACGTAGTTTTTCTCGTGCTATGAATTGCATGCATCTCAGACTTGATTGCTATCAGTCAACTTTCCCAGATACGTGTTCTTATAGATTATCCTTCTCCATTTTCTCTTTCCTGTTCTTCTGGTAGTCTATTTATAGATGTTTGACTGTTGACATCGCTCCACTGACCTTGAGTGCCCTCTCCCTCCTACTCCCCCAACTTTTTTAAGTTTTAATTTTTTTGATACTCCTATTTCCGTTCAGAGAGTTTCTTTTTCTTGTTCGAATTCACCAATCCTTTCTTGCTTGTGTTCATTCTGCTGTCAAGCTCATCTAATGAGTTAATTTTTGTATTATATTTTGATTTCTAGCATTTTTATTTCATTCTATCTTACAGTTTTCATGTTTCTTTTTTAATTTTTATTTTATTAAAAAATTTTTTTAAAGATTTTATTTATTTATTTGACAGACAGAGATCACAAGTAGGCAGAGAGGCTGGCAGAGAGAGAGGAAGCAGCAGGCTCCCTGCTGAGCCGAGAGCCCCATGTGGGGCTCGACCCCAGGACCCCTTGGGATCATGACCTGAGCTGAAGGCAGAGGCTTTAACCCACTGAGCCACCCAGGTGCCTCAGTTTTCATGTTTCTACTGAAATCTTGAATCTCTTCATCTATCTTATCTGTCTTATAAGCTAGATTTGTTAACATTTTTATCAGAGTTATTTTGAAGTCCCTCTGTGTCCTCTGAGCGGTCTCTTTGTCTCTTTGTCCGCTTCTGTGGCTACTATTTAGTCTCTTGATCATGGATGTCATTTTCATTCTTTCTTTTTTATTTTTGTGAGTGTTTAAAAAATTTTTTTCTGGACATTTTGTATAAAAGGAAAGTAGGGACTGACAGAAATAATATTCTGTCTTCAGGGAGGGGCACGTGCTTTCTTATGCTAGACCACTAGATCTACAGTTGAGCTGGGACTGGTCTTTGTTGTGATTTTAGATTGGTTCAATTTGTCACTGACTTCAGGTATTTTAAGGATGAAATCAGGACATTTCCATCACTTTTGCCTGAGCTCTGAGAACTAATATAAACTTTCTGAACTGTGCAAGATCTCTCCTTGATTCACAACCCAACTTCCTGTCTTCCGGGTGTCCTAGTTCTTGCTGCTCGTGAGTCTAGCTTCCTTCTTTCCAAACTGGGGATATCTTTTTCGGTCCTGTTGCTCCACCCTTGGATCTCCTTACTGTAGCAGCCCTACCCTCTGTGAAGTCCTAGGATAGATACAGAGATTTTTTTCATGCTTGCTGCCTCTTGCTGTGTCTTTGGGTGGTAGTTAAAAGCCTTGCGTGCCTTGTAGTCATTTGTGGCTTTTCTTCTCCATCCCAGTCTCCCTCAGGTTATAGTCTGGAGTACCTGAGATCCTGGTTCTTTCAGCTCTTCTCCTTGCCTTCAGCCTGAGAGCTTAAGGTGCTTTTGTTGGATTTCTCTTTGCCACCCTGTTGTATTTTGCCCTCATGATTTCGAACGGCATATATCTTATGTCGGTCCTACTGTCTTTCGCTGGTCTTACTGTCTCACAGTGGGTCTCTCTCAGCTCTCCTTTGCCCCCTCCCTTTCGGCAGACATCCTAAGAGCTTTGTGAAGATCCATGGGATTGGGTGGGGTGGTGCTTGCTCTGGGGCTCTTCAGGATTCCAAAATATTAGGCCAGTCCACATGTGGCCATAACAAGTTCTCTCTCTCTCTCTCTCCTCTCTCTCTCTCCATTTTATTTTTTTTTAAGATTTATTTATTTATTTATTTATTTAAGAGAGAGAGTGTATGTGTGTGTGTGAGTGAGTGTGGGGAAGGGCAGAGGGAGAGAATCCTCAAGTAGCCTCCCCACTGAGATCAGAGCCTGAGGTAGGACTCAATTTCATGACCCATGACATCAAGATCTGAGCCAAAAACAAGAGTCAGATACTCAACCGACTAAGTCACCCAGGCACCTGATAACAATTTCTTTGAACTTTCCTTCAAAGTTCTCCTTACTTGACCATGGTGGATTTTTTTCTCCTCCTGCAGGTTCACCAGGGATGTGAATGGCAGTGAATCTTTTCTTTCCTATAAAGAACTCCTAATTTAATTTTCTGGAGTTTATTTCTTTTGGGTTTCTCTGTGTTTTCTTTCTCTGATCAATCTTTTTAATTTTTTTTTAAGATTTTATTTGTTTATTTGACAGAGATCACAAGTAGGCAGAGAGGCAGTCAGAGAGAGAGGGGGAAAGCAGGCTCCCCACTGAGCAGAGAGCCTGATGCGGGGCTCGATCCCAGGACCCTGAGACCATGACCTGAGCCGACGGCAGAGGCTTTAACCCACTGAGCCACCCAGGCACCCCTCAATCTTTTTACTTTCTGATTTTGTATGTTATCTGGACTGTTTTGGTGATTAGAATGAGAATGATGCTTCTGCAAAATTCTATATCCAAAGTAAAAGTGTAATCCAGATTTTCTGTATTTTTTGGTCTCTAGTTTAAAACAAATTTGTTTAAAACAAATTGTTTTCAAATATTTAAGCCAAGAAAGTTTTTAGGAGACATTAAAGTGTTTTAAATTCAGATAAAACAGAGCTTCTAGAATGTAGAGTGCACACATCTATTTTTATCTGTATTTAAAATGATCTAAAATCAAATGTTAAATGATTTTCAAGGAATAAAACAATGAATCAACCATTCCCCCAATACACAAAATAATAAAACAGAGTTGGAGGTATTCCATGAACTAGAGAAAGATCTTAATAAATGTCTGGAAGATGGAAAGCCAGAGAAAAAGTCAGGGCTGAGAAGCAGTAGAAGGGGGAAGATGAAGATGAGAAAAGCCACCCAAATGACTACAGTTGGGAAGGGAGTGTGTCTGCCATTCAGTGCTCTTAGGACTGAGACAAAGCAGCAGAAATTATAGCCTTTCCAGCCTTACCTCATCATTCCCATGCCTTCACCTTGCCCAAAGGGAAACCTATAGCAGGTACTTTGTCTCAGGCCAAAAAAAAAAAATAACAGGGTTCTTTCTGAAGAACTGGAAAGAACTCAAGCAACTAGCATAGGTGTTGGTGCTCAAAAGCAAAGCCATACACAGGTTTTAGTGAAGGTCTCAAAGAGAAGGTTCAGTCACTATCTTTAGGATGAAGGCCACCAGCCCAATATGCCCAGCCCAGATGTCTATAATCAGTCTTCCTATGGCCACATCTTAAGTATGAATGGGAAATCCAGTGTTCCGGTGCTCTATTCCTGCCTGACAAGCCACTTTGAAATTCAATGTCTTAAGATAATAGTTTATTATTATCTCTCATGGTTCTTTAGGTTGTCTGGGTCCACCTGGATTCTCATACAGAGTCTCTCATGTAGTTATGGTCAGATGGCAGTGGGGCCTGGAGTCATCTGAAGCTTCTCCATTGGGCTGGATGCCCAAGATGGCGTTCATACTCACATGCTTGGTACTCTGCTTCTCCTTGGCCTTCCTATCTCCCTGTGGTTTGTCAGGGCATGGCAGTCTCAATGCGATGTTTCTAAGAGAGGAAAGTAGAAGGTGCTGAGCCAGTAAAGGGTGTACCCAGAACTGTCACCGTGCCCTTCTGCCTTATTCTTTTGGTCAAAACAATCAGGGCTTCCCAGATTCAAGGAGGTGAACATATAGACTCCATCTCTTGACGAAGCACATATTACACTGTAGAAAATATGAGGAATAGAAGATATGATTGCAGTCATCTTGCTGGGAAAATATAATCTACCACATTAATTATTACAAATGCTTCCTAAAAAATCTTTTTTTTTTGATTTTTTATTTATTTATTTGACAGACAGAGATCACAGTAGGCAGAGAGAGAGGAGGAAGCAGGCTCCCCACTGAGCAGAAAGCCCGATGCGGGGCTCGATCCCAGGACTCTGGGATCATGACCTGAACCAAAGGCAGAGGCTTTAACCCACTGAGCCATCCAGGCGCCCTACTTCCCAAAAAATCTTAAGCAAGACCGACAAAAATAAGTTGACAATTAAAGATTGTGGAGGGGGGAAAAAAAGATTATTCAAAAAGTAGAAAAGTCTGTTAAAAAAAAAAAGCTTCACAACATATTAGTATCTCTCAAAGAAAGTCAAGATGCTATGACCTCCATAAGATGAAGGAATTGGGTCCTATGAGAAAAGAATGATGAGAAAACAGGAAAGAACTTTTGAAATTCAAAAAATGAGTAGCTGAAATGGAAGAAGAAGGAGGAGGAGGGAGAGGGAGAGGAAAGGATTGGTCCAGCCTGTGTTTGCTTGTATGCCTTGAAACAAATACACAAAAAAACAAACCTCTACAGAAACATGTAGAAATAAAATTTTCCTTAGTTCTTCTCGATGAGTTTGTCTATTCCAGTGAGAGAAAAACAAATGAACAAATTTACATTTTGGCATGTATATTAGAAGGTTAGTATGAACAAACCTGAGTCAAAGGGCCCTGTGTTTCCAGTTAAATCAGCTTATGTTTTAACGGCCTTGATGGCCTAGAGTTCTGGGCAGCTGGTGGCTTGGCTGGTCAAGGCCTTATATGACACTGCCCATGTTCCTTCTATTGCTTCCCCGAATCTGTATCCACCTAAAGTCAGACTAATATAACTATCAACAGCTCTGAGCAGGGAGAAGACACAGGATGGCAGTGGGCAGCCTTTGAGGGCTCAATAAAGGGGTGAAAGGCAGTCTAACACCTTGACCTTGCCAGCCACAGGGAGGACACCTTTAAGCTGATTATGAAATGTGCACTTTGGGGGCATATGTTGGAGGCACCACCACATTCTTCCCTCTGACTTTCTTCCTGAACACTACTCAGCTTCTTGTGGAGAGTGTCGTGAGTTTCCCAAAGCTTCTGTCACAGAGTACCACAGACTTGGTGGTTTAAAACAAGAGAAATTATTCTCACGTTCTGGAGGAACTCATGCTGAAGGGGGATTCCTTTCTTGCTCCTTCCTGTTTCCGGTGGCTGTCACGTTCCTTATCTTGGGGCCCCATCACTCCCATCCCTGCCTCCTTCTGTCGATGTCTTCTTCTGTAGGTGCCGTATATCCTTCTCCATTTCTCTATAAGGACATTTGTCACTGGATTTCGGACCTTACTTGGGTAACCCTGGGTGATTTCTGCATGTCAGGATCCTTAGCTTAATAACATTGCAAACACCCTTTTACCAAATAAGATGACATTTGATCTTTTGTTGTATCAGGTAATATTCACAGGTTTCAGGAAACTGGACATGGGTCTATCTTTTTGGAGTTACCATTTAACTCATTACAGAGGAGTCCCTCGAAGCCTGGGGACTGATATTCACACCAATTCTTACACAATTTCTGCGGGCCATGTCCTGCTGTGTTAATTTGACTGTAACTGCCTGAGCTTCCTGCCTGCAAGCCTTGTGCCTACATGTCTGAGCTCTTCTTGGAATTGAGAGTATCAGAGAGGGAAACCTAGTGAGGGACTTAGACATCCCGTTGTGAGACAGAAGGGCAAAATTTGGACATCACAAAATGGACAGTCTTCTCCAGAGGACTGTGTTCCCTCCTCACTGCGCCAGGACAAAATCACTCAAGTTTGGCTCCCAAGGCACTCCTTAGCAGGCTGAATCTGAGATGAGAATTACTCCACTTAGCAAAGAGGATTAATGTTTCATAACAAAAGATAATATATTCAATTGTATGCAAAAGAGGTGGTAGTAATGGCATGTATAAAGCGCACTTATTTTTGTCTATTGTATCATATGTTTAATTCCTATAAAAACACCAGTAGTTCTATTGAGTACCTTTCGGAGAACTTGACCACTTCCAGAATGAATTGGATTGTGTTAATTAAATACACTTGACTTTGATGAAACCGAAACCTGATAGGCTTTCAAGGAAATGAGGCTTAGCAAGCTTTAGTGAATTTTAATAGATAGTGGATAGGATTAAATAGAAGATCAGGCAGCTCTGGTTCTCATCAACTGGCATGGCGAGAAGGCACCAGTCACTCCTGCCCGTCTGGCCAAGAGGTTTACCTTTTAAAGGATCATATGGCTAAGCAGAGAGTCTGTTGGTGGCACCCCAAGAGTTCTGCCTACGACCCTAGCCAAGAAAGGTTTGGTTCTCCTGTATTTAGTACTGATAACAATATTACAGATGAAAGAATCAGATTTTTAATTATCTTAACAGGATGGCCATGAGGTTAACAAAGTGAGATGAAACTGTACAGGGAAAAGCATAACGTCTTTAATTCAAAAAAGTTAATTGCACAACTGTAGGGCTGGGGATACGTGGCTTTGCAATAACTCATGTGAAAACAGGGGATTCAGAATAGTCACAATTGTAAATTCAGCCAAGAAGAATGGAATTGCCTAAAATATTGATGTTGTCTTCGGTCGTATTAATATGAGAATTTGTGTCCAGAGTCTGGCCCAGTTGTTGATAAAACCACGTTGGAGGGACCTTACTTATTGGGTCTACACATTTCAGGATGATCACAGACAACTAGAAAACACCCCAACTAGAGTGACCACCCTAAAGAGGGGCCTGAAAACCATGACACATTAGGAATAGTTGAAAAACTGCAGTATTTTTCCTGGAAGAGAGTGGAGGTAGCTTAGGAAGGACATAATACTTATTTTTAAATACCTAAAGAAGAGCCATGAGGAGTAAGAATTAAGTATATTCTCTTCTACTCCAGAAATTAGATGTAAGAAATTAAAATGCATTCCTCAGATCTTCTTTTGATGCAGATTAGAGAAGCCAGCTTGAATTAGTTGAGGCAAAAGGGTGAATTTATTGTCTCACATAATGAAGGCATCCAGACTGAATCTAGTTCCTTGAACCCTTAAAGGAGTTTCTCACTCCATTTATCATTTCTACTTCTTTTTGTGTCATCTTCATTATTTCCAATCACAAAAAGCTTTTTCTGTGAGGACATGGCCACCAGCAGTTTCTAGCCTCTCATCACTCAAGGTTTCAGACCATAGAGAAAGGAAGCTCTCCCACCTTTTTGTGTGTGAGAGAGAGGAGAGTTGGAGGGGATTCCAAGGAAGAGCTCTGATTGGCTGACTTAGATCATGTGTCCACCTCCAGAGACCTCTCCCTGATCAGGAGACTGGCACGGTGGCTTAGCTAGACCCAGAGGTCACTCTCTGTGGCCTCATATAAGAAGATGGAATTCCCCCATTCGAGTCCCAGATCCCTGGTAGTAGAAAGAGGCAGATACAGTTGACCAGAAGAAAGAAGAGAGGGGTTCAGGGAGACAAAGCCGTAATTCTCCACTACACAGAGCAACTGGTCTGTGTAAGATGGAAGGAAGATCATTTTAAGAGTCAGAAGTTTTTGGGTACTTAGCCCAAGGTAGCCAGTAATGTAGCCAGTCACAAACCCTCAAAAGAGCACAGCAAACAGAGCCATAGGGACCACAACAAAAGGGTGCCCTACCATACATTGTCCATCAATCTGCCTCTTTGACCACAGTGTTCATTCTTCTTGAACCTCACATTTCATGTCTCCCCATTACAACCCCAAGCTTCTAGATTGTGATTCTGCCTTACTGCTCTGATAACATTCACAAATGACCTTTAATAGCCTTTCAGGTGAGACCTGGTCACCCTGTCTTCACCTCTCCTTGAACTCCTTACCACCCCAATGACCCTTGCAGCTTGGTGAGTGGGGCCATGTCATTTCTCCACAAGCATGTTCTGGTGAGTGCTCAGCTGAAAGGCTGGAAGGGGACCCCCTGCAGGTCTCTGGAGGGCTCTCTCCGCTCCCTGGTACTTTGCCCTTGAATGCTTATCTGCCTTGACCTCCTCAGACTTTAAGCTCTGTCTCCTCAGCTCAGGAGGCTTATGGGTCTCCCTTCCTGTGCTGAAGCCTAACGTCTCTCTTCAAGCTGGAGATAGATGTTCCCCCAATTCTGGGCTCATCTTGTTGTTTTTCGTCTCCCAGGGATCACGGTCCTTCATTGTCTGCTGTCTGTTATCTTGAGAACTGTTGTTTCCTAGGTTTGGTTGCTTTTAAAGTTTGTTTCAGGTGGGAGGGAAAATCCAATCCTGTTACTTCATCTAAGCTAGAAGTAAAATTCCATAACCAAAGGTTTGCTATGTTTAAAAATATTGTTGAAATGTGATGTGTTTTTCCTCAGTCTTATTCACTCCTCGGTCTCTTGAGCTCTCTATTAAAAGCCAGAGGAAATTAGAATTTGTTCTGCCTTTCATTATCAGTCGGTAGAAGCCATGGGATCATATTTTTTCCACATAGAAGAAAGTTTCCTTTCAATGGATGCTTCTTTATCTTTTCCTTCGTCCTGCTTCTTATTCTAGATCAGTCCTTCTCAATGAGCTGTGTTTACATATATTCATTACATGCTTTAATCATGACAGCTCTAGCTCAGAGGATAAACTACAAATTGTTTTCTTAAAAAAGCCTAGAGTTACAAAAAATGTCAGTTTTTATCAGAATAAAAATAAAATGTGTAATAGAGGCTCAGACAGTGGTGAAATGGTCATTATTTACCAAGAAAATTGTAATTGTGAGGACCAGTGTTTCTCTAATGGCAGAGACAAAGTGACACCAGCAATGGGAGGGAGCATAGCAGGAAAAATGTTCATTCTTTCCTTCCTCCCTTCCTCCACATGTACTTGAACAGAGTTGGGTTAAAACCCTTAAGTATGACCAATACTTGACTATGTAAGATAATCGTGTTAAAAATTGACAATGCATTGTTAATTACTTACCTTAAAATAGCAATAATTTCTTAAAAGCATCTAATAAATTTTTCAACTTTTATATTTTCAATAATTTGAGCTCTTCTTTGAATCAGGGGCCCCCTTTCCTATGTAGATAAGAATCATTTGTAATTAGCACATCAATTATTTGTATGTAAATGAGTACTTCTAAAGTAACAGTGAATGGTTCATTAACTTAAATAGTCTCCTCATAAATTTGTTTGAACCTCTCTGTTACTTTTTTTTTTTTTTATAGCACTTATAAAAGTAAATTTCAGCCTAGGCCACTGATGAATTATCATAAATTCTGAGTGAGTAAGGTCCAAATTAATGAGGCTTTACCATAAATTCATCCAGGGCCAGAGTAGGCTGACTGTCCCAAGAGAGAGCAGATGTGCGGTTGACAGGAGGGCCCCTGAGAGATTGTATTTATTGAGGGCTTACACGTGCCAGGCACTTAGCTAAGTGCTTTACATGCATGATCTCATTTAATGCTCCCAACAATACAGTGATTTAGGTGATGCTACCCATTTCAGATGATAACACAAAGGCTCAATATGGTTTGGTAACCCAACCAAGACACACTTGTAGGAAGTAGCCAAACAGGGGTTTAAGCTCAGAAGTGCCTACTGGCAAAGCTCCTGGACTTCACCATGGGATACATGGCAAGTCTAGGGGGTTTCCAGGGCTACCCTACATGTTTCTCTGCAAACATTGGCGATACTTACCGCTCTCTTTACCTGCCACTTCTCGGCAGCCCTCCCAGTCTCCCCAGTCATCCCTTGGCCTTTTGGGTCTTGGCCTCTTGGGGCTCATTCAAGCCCATTTGCCCAAATGGAGAGTCTAAATCAGTTGGAGTTCTTGGCTGTCGAAGGCCATGGGAAGTGTTGTGTCTTTTGTGAAAATGGCAGTTAAGGTTCTAAATAACAGCAATGGAGGATATTGGAGACAGTTTGAAAAGGGGTTTTGTTGGCTGATTTATAACCAACTTTTGAAATGAAATTTAATAAATCTAGGAAGATATATGAGCCTTCCAGGGCTTGTTATATGAATTGTTTGTAACTGATTTTTTTCCCAGAGAGTCTCATATGAATTTCTCTTATATATTTTATGTATTCTTGGAAAATGAGCTCTAGAAATCAAAGTTCCCGTCTAGCCTCCTTTGTCTCCTGTTTCTGGACAAATGCTCATCATTTCATGTTAGGCAGGATTCCCTCTTGAAGAAGAGGGATGTGATGGTGCTCAGGATTCCTGAATCTAGACCGCCAGCCCTTCCTTTCTTGACTTGCAACTTTGGACATATCACATCCTTCTTTGAAATGTAACCATGATCTGCCACCCACTCCTCCATCCCATCCACCTCCAAACCTTATCAACTTCGGAAGTGGACAGGGTGAAACTCTGGCTCTGCATGGACAATAACCTCTCCCAGAATTTGTCTTCAGCTGTTTTTTGTTGTTGTTGTTTGTTTGTTTGTTTTCATTCACTGTACAGATGACTATTGAGTGATAAGTGCCAGGTGCTACTGGAGGTACTGGGAATATGGTAGGAAATAAGACAAAAAGGAGTCCTGCTCTAACAAAGCTTTACTATGGTGGGGAAATAAACACACAAACAAATTAGTAAGAAAATTTTGATGAGCAAGGGACACCAATGAAGAAAAAAAGAAGAGTGTAGAGCAGTGGGGTAAGTAGGTAGGTACGATTTTATATGGAGCAGTCAGGAAAAGTCTCTCTAAACCCATGAGATACAGGGGGTAGCTAGTACAAAGGTCCTAAAGTAGAAATTAAGGTGGCACCAAAAGAAAGTTATTGTCCATTTTATATAGGGTCTGGTACACTATCATTAAGATTTCAAATTTTATTCTCATTGCAGTGAGCATTTTAAAAACTGTTTGAAAGAGTACACTGGTTTAGTGAAGAATAGAGTTATCAATGTTGTGGTTATCATGATTTAGGTGAGAGTTTACAGTGTCTGGGTTTGGCTGGAAGTCATGGTCAGAATTGGTCAGATTCAGGAAATGTTTCAGAGTTGTTGCTGATAGGTCTACTGATGGAGGATGCACAAGGTGAGGATAAGAGAAAAAATTACCTGTGATTCTCCATGAGGATACCTAGGTGCATACAGGACAGACAAAACCCCCCAAAACCTAGACCAAATCTCAACAAACTCCAAGTAATTCTCTCCCTTCCCTTCCTAACCATACTCAGATTTTTTGTTTGGACTATCATCCCTTCCCTCATGCTGACCTCATCTTCACCTCCAGAATTGTAGTGACTCTGTCCCCATATTACAGTGATTGTTTTAGGAGACCTAAGCTAGTCAGTGCATGCATTTCCTTGGTCCCAGCGATTGGTTGAAAAGTGGTTAATCAGAGTGAAGCTTAGGATTCTTTTTTCAAGAATTGGAGGAAGTGATGTTCTTTCTCTGTGTGGATGCATGGGATGGAATGTGCAGTTTTGATTGCTTCTGGCAGCCATCTCAGAAAGCTAGCCTGAAGAAAAAATTTGGTATGTGGAGGCAGGAAAACAAGGAAACCACTGGGACCAAGAGCTGAGCTCTGTTCAAAATGTTCCTGAATTGCTTGCTTTGTTATGGGGTAAGTTGGTATTTATATTATTTGTAGCCCAGGTGCATCCCAGGTGATACAAGCTCCATGCTATTTTCACTGGGATATGAAGATACAGTCTCTTTACAATTGGACCAGAAAGCTGCTGGGAAGTAGCAAGTTTGAGTGAGAGGATGGAATAAGGATATGTGCCAAGAAAGAAAACAAATTAAGAGAGGATTCCAAGGGTTCTAGAGTTGTGTTGGAAGAATTGAAATCCCATGGGAAGCAATGAAGAACAGATCTGACTTTGTGGAAAATTAAAAGAGCAGTGGTTATAGTATATATATTTTAAAACGATTCCTCTGCAGCATAGGGAGCTTAAAGAGAACTGTGTAGAGATGGAAGATGGAGAACAGAGCTCTATAGGTGTCTTCAAGTTACCATCAACATCAGCTGTAGCAGAAGCAATAAGCAGGGCAGAACTGAAGAAAATGTTCCAGAAATGAAGAATAATCTGAATATGCAGATCACAGGGGCTCCCTCTCTTCCCAGAGATGACGATGGAAGGTACACCATGCCTCTGCCGTACGCAGCCCTCCAGGAAAAGAAAACAAAAGAAATCACAACCCCTACCACCACCAGCGACAAAACTGGCTGCTGCCAAAGGACAAAAATCCTGCTGGCCTTTGATTTCTTCTCAGTAACCCTAAGTGCTAAAACCAACAGAGAAACTTATATTTGGATGTCCTTTGTGGCAAATGTCGCTGACTCAAGAATCATATACCCCAGTCTATCGTTATTCGTGCTCTAGGTGTCTAAGTTCTTGTAAACTGTGCAACTTGGGGAGGATCAAAATACTAAGTACCCTCTGCACAATTTCAGTATCACATAGAGTTACTTTAAATCTTAAAAAATATAATCCATACAAAGCACTTAGAAGAGTGTCTTGTGCATCTATTGCATCGAAAATTGTTACCTCTGGGTATGGTGCATAAACAATGAGTTTTGGAACACTGAAAAGAAATAAAATAAAATAAAATGGGAAAAAATTTTAAAAAATAAACAAAAAAAGCCAATACAAAATGAAAAAATAAACAAAAATGCTACCTCTTATTGTTATTGGTAATAGTAACATTCTTCATTGGAGAAACTACTTGAGGTTGTACCTCATTTGATGAAGATGGAACCAACGTGTGATTTCAGGAATAAAGAATTCATTATGCAAAAGAACTATATAGGCATCAAAACTATTAAAACATATAATTAAAATCTAAGTGCTAAATAACTCAAAGCCATGAGGAAAATTAAAATCGTTGATTTTTATAATTGCTATTTTGGGATAATGCATATAAACATTCCAGTTTCTTAAGAAGTCTTGACCAATGGATCGTTTTCTCAGAAGCAAAAGTTCTCAGTCTGGGGACTGTTACAAGTGGATACTTTCAAGTTTCAAGAAACACATCATCTCTGTGCTATATAAACTGTCCCAGAACATCAAAATAGATCGATAGCTCTACCCAATTCAGTTTATGAAGCCATTGAGGGACAACCGCCACAATGTCTGCGGCAGTGTTTTGGGGCTTTATGGATAGAAATGGAATTATTGGACCAAATTTTCATCATCTGAGCTTTTCTACCAACCACACTTTGTCTCCTCAAGGCAAAAATAGTTATGAATGACCGTATATTTGATAATGAGTTTTCTTCTTCTTTTTCTTCCTCCTCTTCTTTTTCTTCCTCGCTAATTTCTTTAGAGTACCTGTCACATTTCAAGTCCTCACAATAGAAACTTCAGGTCCAGGTTTATAAAACTTTAAACAGGTCGGGGTCTTCAGAGGGCCTTGCAAATCTGGATACATCGAAGCACGGATCATACACAGGAGATAGAGTAGCACACACCATGGCTGGTGGGAGGGAGTACACGGTGTTGGAGGCATGCTAAAGAAGCTACTGGAATATGTATGCTTACAACTGGTTGCCAGTTCTTCCTGAGTCTAACCAACCTGGCCTCAGTTGTTGCCCAACTTCTGTGGCACAGTGAATGCCTCCTAATCAATAAAACTTCCTAAGACCCATAGGTCCTTCCCACCATTGCTGTGTTTTAAGACAGCATGTCACAGACTAACCCAGGAATGGATCCTGGTTGTCCTAACAGCCTAACAGTGGTGGAGGGGAAGAAGAGGGAGTCCCAAATGCTGGTTTTTAGAGGATGACCCTGTTCCAAGGGGCTCCTGCTCTGTGGTTCCAGCCTTAGCAACTGACTTCCTCCTAGTTCTTTACTTTCTCCAGCACAGTAAACTACAGTCATTGAAACAGCCTGTATAGCATTTTTGAAACCTGAATGAGCCTAACATTCCTTTCTGTAAGTCTCATACCTAGCCCTATGGGAAGGTTTGACTAATAACAATAGAATTGTTCTTGGAAGAGATGTTCTTGAAGTTTCTTCAACGCAGGGTATTAACATTTTAAATATTGTGACAATTTTAATGGGCTAAACTTGGGATTTTGTTTTTGTGTATATATTTTTCCTTGAAAAATGTTGAAAATAAATTTTTAATGTTCAGAAAATAAATCTCACATCAGTGTACCCACCATCCAGAATTTTAAAATGCTAGCATTTTGTATTTTTTGCTTCAATTTTTTTAATAAGATAAATAGGACAATACAAATAAAACTAAAGTTTCCTTTTTTTTCCCTTCGTCTTTCTATTCCTCATCCTCCCTTTCAGAGAAAATGCCTATTATGAATTTTCCCGTATTCTTCCAGTCCTTGTTTTATACTTTTTCTACTTAAAACTATATCTATTAAAAAAATAAATGTAGTGTTTCTTTGGGTTTTTAATATCTGTATAAATCTTCTATATGGTACACATCTATTTTATGCTTTTTAGGTATTTTCACGTTGATACACATAGATCTAGCTCATTCTTTTAGCTACTGTAGTGTATTTCATCATTTGTGACCATGCCACACTTTATCCATTCCTCTAGTGATGAACACTCTAGGTTTTTGTCCGCCCGAATGTTTTACTATTATAACACTGCGATGGTGACATCCTTGTTTGTTGAGTGTGACAGTGTCTTTAGGGTTTATGGGTAGAAAATCACTTGCTGGACTATAGCGTACGTACTATTCAGCATTACTAGATATTGTCAAATTGTCCTCCAATGTGTTTGTGTCAAAAAACTCCATCAACAGTAATATCCCTGCCTCGGCCTCCCCCCGTGTCTCTGTCCCTGAAGGCCTCTGTTGACTTGGGTTTTCCGTTCTCAGGGACTCAAACTACACCGCCCTCTGTCTTGCTTCAACTTGGCTTAAATGCAACTCTCAGAAAAGCCTGACTCATCAGGTCCACACAGACTTTTTATTAACTCTTAGAGCAATCATGATTCATGAATCATTGTATATTTATTTTGTATTTTTCTCCCCATTAGACCCTAAGTTAGGAGCAAAGGAACTTTTCTGTCATATTTATCTCTCTCTTCCCAACACTTCCCATGGCACTTGGTAGATAGTTATTAAAGGAATGAGTGCATTGAGCGCCCCCCCACCCCTCGCCGAGAAAGACTCCAACTGTCCTGCCCAAGCACCAGTTACTATGGGGGGCCTCTGCTGGGGAGAGAACAGTGTTGTGATTCAGAGCCAAAGTGACTTGGGCCTGAGTCATGGCTCAGCAGTTAGTTAAATGCACATGACATTGGGAGAGTTACAAAAACTTTCTAAATCACAGCTGTAGCCTGGATCAAAAGGGAACAAACGATATTACTGGCTCCACGGGGTTGTTACGAGAATTAAATGATACACAAATAGAAAGCCCTTAACACCCTACCAAACACATATACGAACAAAGATCAGCTACAAAGATACGAACAGGCAATTTACAGAGGGGAAAAACCCCTAAAGATTAATAAGCATAGGAAGAGATGCTGGAATTAATTAGTGATCAAAGACATGTAAATTAAAACAGCAATGACACGTCGCTTTATACCTATTAGACCGGCAGAGTCAGGATGTGGTGGAGTGCTCGAGGAAGGCGTGGCTCTCACAGTCTTTGCGCTCGGCTGGCTTTGAGCATCGTGGAGCCGAGCAGCCGTTCCGAAGGGTGGTCTGGACATACCGGCACGTCACATAGAAGCAGACCCTGTGTCTGGCACCTGTGGAATATGTCTGAGCTAGAGTCTCACCCAGGTCCGTAAGAGGACAGTCAAGATATCTGTTGCATTTCTGCTTGAGGGCACCATGGTGCCTGTTGCTGGGAGAGTGGGCAGACACGATGGGGGCCACCTCGCAGAGTACCATGCAGCGTTTGAAGACAGCGAACTAGACATAGTCATGGCTAGACCCTAAAATCAGTGCTAAGTGAAAAACCAAAAGGAAAAGATGATCTATAATGCAATGCACACATTGTATGACACGAAGGACAGAAAATACTTAATCCAATACCCTAGTGGCCTGTGAGATTGGAACTGGAATGAGAGTGAGGAACTACAACTAAAGGAGATAAATTTTAAAAACTATATCATGATAAAGAGTGCCCAAATGAGAGTATGATGATACACGGAGAACTGGAATGACCTCACCTCTCTACACCTGAAATATTAAAAACAAAACCCAAGAAACACAACAAAACAGAAAACCCAACAAAGGCGATAGCCTGGCAGGATCCTGGGATGAAAGCAAGAGGATCAATGTGGAACGTAACCTTCAGGTCCGGCCTGACGGGGTGAGGGCGTCCACTGAGCTGCCCCCCTTTAGATACTGGTGAAATTTGTTTCTTTTAAAAAACTATTTAAAATCTTTGGAAGTGGTCCTGAAGACATACAGCAAATGAAGGAATATTTATTCAGGAAATCGACCAGAAGTCTAAGAAAAGCAAAAGTCTTGGTGTTCGAACCAAGTCCTGCTCCCTCCTCCCGGCCCAGGGAGACCGAGCGTCCGCTCCGGGCTGGTGTGGTCACGAACCCCGGGCTCCCTCGCTCTCGGCTCCCCGTCGGGGAGGGGTTGGTTATCGTCTCCTGAGAACTGGCCCCTGCGTTTCTCATCTCCCCCCCAGGTACCTGCTGCCCAGGCTAACCTCTGTCCACATGGCGCGGAGTTGAAACAATAACAGAAATTTGGAATATTTTTGATGCTTCTATTATCAGGCACTGTTCTAGGCGCTGGAGGTAAGCAGGAGGAGAGCCAGCCAAAGCCTCTGCGTGTGTACAGCTTCCATTTTCAGTTAGAGAGAGATACACAACAAATAAATGAAGACATAATATAAAATCAGGCTGTGATAAAGAAATGTAAAACAACGTAACAGATAGAGGATGACAGAGGAAGGTGGTATATGATCTTGGATAGGATGGTCAGGGAGAGCCTCTCTGACAAGATGCCTTTTGAGCAGATCCCTAAATGGAATGAGGGAGGGAAAGGTGCACATCTGGGAGAAGACCGCGTCAGCCCTCCGCAGCTGCACGGGGAAGGGCCCTAAGGCAGGAGCATGCTTGGCAGGTTGGAGGACCTGCAAGGAGGGAGTGTGGCTGGAACGGAGTGGGAGGTGGGCAGAGAGGTCACCGGCAAGGTCAGAGAGGTAGCCGGGGGAGCAGATTCCTTGTGGCGTCCTTGCGGTTGTCCCAGCGAGGAGCAACTGGCTTGGACGAAGGTGGTAGCAGAAGAGACTGGAAACCGATTAGCTTCTGGTCTTGTTCTTAAGGTACAGTTGACAGGATTTGCTGATAGCGTAGATGGGGAGTCAAGAAGAGTCAGGAATGGAAAAGAGAGAGAGAGAGAGAGAGAGGAGTCAAGAATGACTGAAGAATTTTTGGCCGGAGAAGCTAGATGCGTGCAGGGACCGTTCATGAGGATGATCCTGCCTTGGGGAAAAGTACTCAGTGTCCGTGTGGACACGTCCCTCCCGAGGTCAGCCTGATTTTTTCCTCCTTACGTGACTCTAGAATTTTCAAGAATTTGATTTTGGCTGTGTTAAATCTGCAATCCTTATTAGTCATCCCAGTGGAACCGTGGAGTAGGCAGTTGGAGGTGTAAGTCTGGAGTTCAGGAGGGAGGGCAGCCCCCAGGTATGAAAGGAGACGCGATCAGTATGCAACGCCATGGGACTGGGTGAGACTAGAAGAGGCCCGTGGAGTCCAAGGGTCCATGGTCATTGAGGGGTCAAAGGAATGAGGAAGAAGCCCCAAGAGACTGCAGAGGAACAGCCCGGGAAGCAGAGAGCAATTAAAGAAGAGCGCTGACCCCCAGACCCAATTGGAGGCGATGATCCGCTGTCCAAATGCTGCTGCGACGCCAGGTGACTTGGCTGGAGGTTGACTCTTGGGTCTGGGAAGGAGGAGGTTGTGGCCGCCTTGCCAAGAGGATTTTCCTGATGAGGTGGCGACAAAAGCTTGCTGGAATTATGTTCGAGAAAGAGTAGGAACAGGGGAGACTTTGAGGATAGGCAGCTTTTAAGTGAGGGATTTTATTATGAAGCAACAGAGGAAAGGGGCTAGAGAATGGTGGGACATCAGAGGATTTTTGCATTTTGTTGTGTTTGAGGAGGAGAGAAAGTGAAGCATGCTTTGTGTCCCTTGGGTTGATCCTTTAATACGGGAAGCATTGATGGTTCAGAGAGACAAGGCTACCTGTAGGAATGAAATCCATGAGTAGGTGAGAGAGGCGGGCTCAGCCTCCGAGCAGGGGAACGGGACTGTTCGGTTCACCCACCATCAAGACGGGCATGGCAGGCGGTGTACGCATAGTGCAGGGAGGTTGGTAGGTTTGGTAGTAGACAGATATGGAAATTCTGTTTGGATCGTGTCTATTTTAAGAAACAATCAGTTGATAGAGAAAAGTAGAGGGGGTGTTGAATTTTAGAGGAGAGGCTGTGTTGACTAAGATTTTATTCTTCTATGAGTAACAGACGCTCAAAATAATAGTGGCTTAAATAAGTTAAAAATTTGGAAGCAGTGTCCCCAGCGCTCACGTGAGAGCCCTGCTCCATGGAGTTCTTGGGGTCTGAAATATTCTCCAGCTTTCCATTCCACCGTTCCTGGGACATTGCCCTCATCTCCTGCTCTGGAACGATGCTCCAGCTGTCACATTCACGTTCCAAGCCACAGAGTGAAGAAGGGAGAAGAGGTAGACTGGTTGGGCGTTCTGCAGTCTTCTTAAGAAGTTTCCAGAAGTTGCCACATGAAGGTTTCACTGGGCAAAATTTGGCCACAGGCCCACACCTCGCTGCAAGGAAATCTGAGAAATGTAGTCATACTTCTGGGCAGCCATATGTCCAATTAAAGATTCTATTACTAAGAATATTACAAATATTGTGGGATGGTTCTCCGTCTGTGCCACAATGTGACATAGTTCTCTTGGAGGGTGGGATAAGAAATTCAAAAAATACAGTGAAATTTTTGAGTATCTATAGTATCTATATCTTACTGTTTCAGTGCAAGTAGAAGGAATTGGAGTTTTTGCCAAGCGAGTTTAGCAGAGGAAGAGAGGAAGGGAGCTGAGGATATGTGCCAGGGAGAGATGAGAGGCATGGGGTTTGGAATCAAAGCTGGGTAACAAGGAATGGGAAGACAAGAAAAAATGGGAAGAAGTTTTAGAAATCCTTGCTGGGTTTGGAATGATCTTGGAGTAGAGAGGCTAGAGTAGGGAGGGGAAGGGTGGCGGTTGGTGGTCTGACTGTGGGCAGGTGTACAGTTACAGGAAAGGACAAAGTCTAGAGCATGAGTGGAATTGGAGGGAGAGTCTTCACTTCATTGAAAGGGGAGAGTTCAAGGATATGAAAATACTTGTGTGCATCATCTATGTTGTGTCATCTACGACATGTCCCTTACGGAGTAGTAACTCAGCTACATGATGATGGTGGTGTGTGCATCATCTACGCCTTGCGTGGGTCATCTACGCCTTGCGTGGGTCATCTACGTGATGATGACATCACTCGGGAATGGATAGGTAACCATCGCAAGGGCTTCGATTTAGAGGAAAGAAGGATGGAGGAAAGGAGACCCGAAACAGTCATGAGGAAAAGGCGAATATGTGCCGCACTCCAGACTTTGGCAGGTGGGTTGTGGGGACAGCAGTGGCCACCCTTCAGAGGGGTTCCTGGAAAGCCGAGGTGGGGGATAGAGGCAGGATTCAGAGATGGGATCTTTCAGAGAAAAGCTTAAACATCCTCTGTAGGGATTTTTGCCAATGAGGACACAAGTTCTGGAAATTATGTGGAAGGTCTTTGTGGTCTGGGAAGGTGGGAGATTGGATAGCATTGTACTGGAACAGTTTCACATGGGGGTATGAGCAGAGTGAGACGGGAGGGGAGCAGGGTTGTAGGGCGCCATGAGATCAGCCCTCAGTGTAATTAGGGAAGACATATGATCAGTGTTCCATGTGGCCTCCTTTGGGGATTGGTCCTCCAGGCAATGTCATCTCAGCAGGGGTGGGGTGTCTTACCAGAGACAGAAGGAGCTCTAGAAACTTCCCTTAAATCTTCTGAGGGTCATGTTGCAGCCATGGGAGGGCTGTTAAACAGTGATCAGGCCTCGTTTTGGCAAGCCTGGGGCAGCTAGACTGCTGGAGGCACCCCTTGCAGAGTTCAAGGGGTGATCTGGCAGTGGGGGGTGGGGACTGTCAAACCAGGATAATCCTCCTTGGGATTATCTCAACAGATGCCAAATGAAAATGCATCTGGCAAATGGCAATACCTATTTCTGATTTAAATCCAGACTAGAGGGTCACTTCCTTCCCATTAAGATTAAAGCCCACATCATGCTTGAAGGTTATGAAAGCATTTTTGTTAAAGTCGAGAATAAGAAAAAGATGGTTACCGTCATCACAATTATTCAACGTTATTTTGGAGACAATGGTGTGCATCCTAGAAAAAAGACACATAATGAACAGGAAGTTGCAAAAATCACTATTTTTATATATGAATGTAAATCTGGAAAAACTAAGAGAAGCACTTAAAAAACTATTAACAACTAAAAAAGAATTTAGCCAAATGGCTAGCTAAAAAAATTTTAGAATACAAAATTCAATAGCTCTCTTTTACGCCAACAATAAGCGGTTAGAAAGTGTAATGGAAGAAAAACTTCCATTCATAGTAACAAAGAAGATAAAAAATCCATGAATAAATATTATAGGAGAGGGGTAGGGCCTATAGGAAGGAAAACCTGAAATTCTAATGAGATTTCTTAAACAAAAGTTGAGAAGGTTGAAAGATACACTGATCTTTCATGAAATGATTCAACTTGGTTAATTGCATCAGTCGTCCCAGATTTAAAGCGTATATTCATCATGATCCCAATCAAACGGGATTTTTTGGAAGGATTTGACAAAATAGTGCTGAGTTTCCTCTAGAAAAGAAGCAATGCAAAATAGCTAAGAAAAATGTAAAGAAGGTTTTAAATAGAGAGTTAGATATTAAGATACTGCCAGAAATTAAAATGTGTTATGAAGCTGAAATCCAAGTATTTGGGTCTGGAGTAGGAATGGAAATAGAGAGTCGAGAGATAAACCCCAATAAATGATGGGAATTTAGAATACGCTGAAAGTGGCATTTCACTGAAATGGTGGTGGATTAATTTAAGAAGAGGGCTGGGGCCCCAGGCTAGTCATTCGGGAGGAAACCCCGGAGCCACGGAGACTCGGGGTTCCTGCTGTCCCCTCGTGTGGCTGCAGGCTGGGGGCCCCTGCCCAGCGTTGTTGAGCACGAAGCATTAACGATAGAAGACTTGGATTCGTTTCTGACCTCTCAGCACTGGGAGGTTCGGTATTTGGGAAGTCCTCTGTGCAGAGGTGGTTTTTGAACTGTCACGCGGGGAGGAGAAGTTAGAACTTGAGACAGTCACAGACCTGAGTGGGGCCAGGAAGCGAAGGGGTTGGTGAGTTTGGAGCAGGGTGAGCGAGCAGAAAAGGAATGCGGGAACTTCCAGGTCTAAGGGCAGGGCAGCCAGATCCCACAGGAGCCTCAGGCCACGGGTGGTGGTGGGGGGGGAGTTTGGGTTTTATTGGTAAGTGCAGGAGAAGATACTGGCAGGCTTTAAGCTGTTGGTGGTGGGATGATAGGATCTGATCTGTACTTGTGAAAAGATCACTGTAAAATGGTAAAGATGATCAGTGTTACGCTATGTGTATTTTATCCTGATTTTTTAAAAATGCTAATTTTTAAAAAGGTCACTGTTCTGGAGTAGAATAGTTATGACTCCTTAAGGGATGGGTTTTCATGGCCCAGTTCACCACCAATTTTATTCATATACGCAACCATCCTTGCCTATATTTGCAAATGCACACACGTTAGAGTTTGCAACCCTTGTCTTACAAAGAAATCAATTCCCAAAGGATTAAAGTTTCAGACCTGAAAATCACACACAGAAGGGAGATTCCTGGCTGGCTCAGTGGGTAGAGCGTGTGACTCTTGATCTCAGGGTTGTGAGTTCAAGTCCCGTATTGGGTGTAGAGATTCCTTAAAAATCTTTTAAAAAATGCAAGCAGAAGAAAACGTGAATGTTTGACTCTGGAAGTCAGAAAGGTCTTTCGAAGCGCGACGATGATCCAACAACAGAAAACATCTCCCGTGTAAATGCTGTAGGAGTCTTTTAAGAGGTAAGAAAGGAAGAGTCAGAAGATGCTTAACAGAAGATGGGAGCTCATTGGGGTTTCAACAAGACTAAAAATCCCTAAAAGTGTTGCTTATTGAGTGTGTACAATGCATCAGCCGCTGTGAGAAGCACTTCATGTATTGCCTTTTTTTATTCTCACAGTGGCGTGGATACTCACAAGAAGTCTTACTTCACTTTATTTTAATAGATAAAGGAAATGGGGGCACCTGGGTGGCTCTGTTGAACGTCAACTCTTGATTTTGCCTCCGGCCGTGATCTCCGGGTCCTGACATCAGCTCCACATCGGTCTTCTCTCTCAACCGAGAGTCTGCTTCCCCCTCTCCCTTTGTCTCCACGCACCCCTCCCCCCCGTCATGCTCACGTTCTCTCTCTCAAATAAATAAAAAATACATAAATAAAACCCATTTATATATTTAAAAAATAGATAAAGAAAATGGAGCTCAGAGTGTTAAGTTCCTTGTCCAAAGTCACACAGCTGGCAACAAGGAGACCTGAAATTTGACCCCAGGCCTTCAGCTAGGTACCTGGTTTGTTGCTCAGATCCGCATGTCACCCTGCTTTGTACCCTGGGGGGATCAGATGCAGGGCTTCGACCCGCGTGTCCCTTGACTTCCTGGTGGGTTTTGCAGTGGGAGGCTCCGGCCGATGACTAGTGGAGAGCGAGTCGGGGTACTTATTCCTCCTGCCCCCACTGGTCACTGCCAGGGCGGATGGCTGTGCCCCTTTGGCCAGCCACATCCTGTAGGACTTGTCAAAGTCCCCCTCCATGCCCCCTCCCTCCGGCTTCCCCCTCTTTCCCCTTCTGGCCTGGGAGTGGTCATGCCCCCCCCCCCATCCTTGCTGGTTTCCTTGCTGGGGAATGAGTCAGACGGCAGCAAGTGGCCTGATGGAGGGGGCTTGGCTGGGCAAATGGTAGGAAGTCAGAAGAGGACAGTGTCAATTACAAGGCTGAGAAGTTCCCAGCGTGTCCTAGCTTTCAAATGACCAGAACCACCTATTTATTGGCAAGTGTGGCAGATTCCCGAGGGCAGCACTGGCCTGGGTGGGATGAACTGAGTGTGTGTGTGTGTGTGTGTGTGTGTGTGTGTGTGAGAGAGAGAGAGAGAGAGAGAGATTTCGAGTGGGTGGGAGTGGAGAAGGTGGGAGTAGGAAATGCTTCTAACAAGTCTAGTTTGATGTGCGCCTGTTTTCTTCTTGTGCATTTCCTGTGCACCTCAGCAAGGTCTTTGCCCGTCTTTGCCCACCACCCCCCCCCCCCGCCCCTGCCCCCCTCAGGCCCCGGCAACCTTTTCTCACTGGCTGTAGCATTCCAGAAAACCTCAGCTCAAGATTGATGGCTTCATAACCTGCCCGGAGTCCTTGTGCTGCCGCAGCCGCGTCATGAATCATCAATGCCACGTCGCCCCACTCCCGCCACACAGGACCCGAAGGACACTCTGGAGCATGCGCGGGCCCCGGAACCGCTCTGCTGGCCGGACACCAGGGCTGTGGCCGTGAGGAAGGGGGAGGAGGTGCGGCAGGCGGGGCGCTCGGCTCTCCGGGTGAGAGGACCCAGCGGCTTTGGATCAGAAGGTTTGGGAAGGTCTCATTGAAGTGGTCAAGTCAGCCCGTCTTCTCCACCTCTCCTTGGTGGTGATTTAACAGCGATTACAATCACTGCAATAGTAATTAGCAGGCGTCTCAACTTACTGAATCTGGCCCTGGTGGGAAACCAGGCTTTATACCCATTTTCCTCTTGGCAGAAATGCAAATCGGTCTTCTCTCCCCATGCTACGGTCCGAGAGACTGAAGGAAACACGGTGAGGGGGAAAAGCAGAGCGTCAAGCATAGCTGTGATTCCAAAGCCTGAGCGCTTTCTACCAGGCCTTGTTGCCACAAAACGGAGCACCACGTGGCAGAGAGCTCTTTTCCACTCTGTTTCTGCCGTGGCTCCCACTGGCCCCCCTGTTCTGGAGGGGGCTTCCTGGCCTGGGGAAGGACTTGTGTGGGCTCTGTGCTCACTTCAGGGTAACATGAACTGGACAACTTATCAACTGCAGTTTCTGGTCTCACAGGTCTGGAGGCTGGCCTTGGAGACCTCGGGGTCGGGGGGACTGTGCTCTCCCAGAAGGCGCTAGGGGAGCGTCTGTTCCAAGGCTCGCTCCAGTTTGGGGAGTTCATTGGCTTGTGGCCCCACAGCCCCAGCCCTTGTAGGGCACTCTCCCTTTGTTGTGTGTCTCTGTGTCCAAGTTTCTTACAAGGACATTTTTTTAAAAAAATAAGGATCACAGTCCTATTGAATTAAGGCTCCCCCTAAGGACGCATGTTAACCTGATGATTTACGAAGACCTCATTTCCAAATAAGGTCTCATTGACAGGTACCAATGGCTAGGACCTCAACATCCTTTTGGGGGACACAGGTCAACTTGTAACAGGGTACCTCACACCCTGCCAGGCCACGGGCCTCTCCCGGGATCCTCAAGCATTCGGTTGGGTCTCCATCAAGAGGAGGATAGGAACGTGGGCATGTGTGCCGAGGGGGAGCAGGGCCCTTCTCTTGGGGGAGGGTGGGAAGCAGCGAATGAGGAGGGCGGAGGAAACCCTGCACATCCGTGTGCCCTTTGCTGCCCTTGAGGACAGTGAGTGCCGGAAGAGGCTTTGGGGCCTGGTGAACTCTTGCATATCTCCATTTTGTGAAATGAGGGTTTGCAGCAAAGCTCATCGGAGCACACAGATTACTATTAGCGATAGGACCTCCCAAGCACGGTACCTATTGTCCAGGCCAGGGCCACACAGCCCTCCCACGGGGGCATCTTGCAGCAAGGAGGGCCCAGGCTCAGAATCTCTCCCTGCCTGAGAGCCCAGGCCACTCAGTATCCCCGGACATACGGATCAATCCCGCAGCACCTGGGAGGAACCCGATCCATCCAGGAAGAAATGGGTCTGCCTGGAGATGAGCAGATCTGGGGGGAAAAAATTAACAGCAGCTAATTCAGTCACACTTAATTTAAAGTCTTCTCACTAAGAGGTTTAATCTAGATGGAATAAAGCTGAATCTGTGCATTTGCCAGGAACTGGAACAATCTTCCACGGGGTGGGAGGAGTTGAGGGTCCCACTTCCTTCCCTCCGGCATACCTCTGGTCCGACTGATGGTTATTGTTGGAATGCCAGTGTGTGTAAGAGGCTTTGCATGTGAGAACAATGTTGGGTAAAAAGGGAACCATCGTGTCTGAATCCCGATGACACATTCACCAACCTTCTCCTCCTTCACTATTCATTCAACAAACATTTAATGAGCCTCTATTACGTGCCGGACGTTGTGGGGGGCTAGGGTGGGGGTCACCATTGGAATACATTATCATCTCTTCCCCTGGAGTGGTCTTGGTGTAGAAAACAGAACTGTAAATGCTAAAACCAGCACTCAGACTGATAAGCCCTCCAGCAGGTATTGGAGTAACGTGTTTTTGGAAACGCAGCAGAGAAACCGTGAATTCAGGCAGGGGAACAAATGCAGGTTGGGGAAGGAGTCAGAGAAGAAGTGATATCAGAGCCATGTTTTAAAGGACAGTAGAATTTTCCAGGAAGGCACAACTTGTTTTCATTCTCCCTTTGACAACGGAGGGCCAGCAGCACCGGGCAGCGAGGAACGCGTCCCGGGATCCAGGATGTCACGGTCAGAACCGCGCTTAGACCCCAACTGCCCCATTCCAGAGGCAACGCTCGTTCTATGACTTCAGCGTTCCCCTTTCCAGCACCTTGCAGCAGAAGTGGGGGGAGGCTGGAGCCAGAGGCCCCGGAGAGGGTCCCTTCAGAGCAGCTGCGGTGCCGGACGCCCAGCGGGGCGACGGGGGGGCCGCTGGCTCGGGATGCGGGGCCGGCCTCGGCCGCCACCCCGGCAGCCCCTCTGGCACGTGGTGGCGATGAGCCGTCATCCTCCCAGCACAGGCCCGGCTGCACTGCCTCCTCCAACAACTGAACTGATTAGAAGGAAACTTCAACTTGATTAGTGATTATTGTCTCTGTGCAGCCGTGGCTGGGAGCCTGCTCATTTTGGGGAGGGGAGGGATGTTTTGAAACAACGCTAGCAGGCATCTCATTGCCCGAGTGAAATGCAGGCTCATCTCGGCCCCTCCCCACATCTGGCCCTTCTCCGCTTTGCTTCCAAACGAGTGTCTGTTCCCCCGGGGGAGGGCTGGGCGGGCAGGGCAGAGCCGAGTCCATCCCCGAGCCACCCCTCTGTGCGGAGAGCCTGTGGAGGCAGCAGCATCTGGAACGCAGGCCGACCATCCCCCGGGCCCATCCACTGAGTCCCTCCGCAGAAGCAGGAACGTCACCAGTCCTGAGCCTCTGGGCATCGAAAAGACAAGCCGGGTCGCACCACGTCCCAGCCCTGGCTCCTTGGGAAAGTTGCCTGAGCCTGGTGGCTCGACTGCTTCATCGTAAGGCTCTTGAGAGACCCACTTGAGATAAAGTCGGTAATGCCGTAGGTTTGTGATGGTTGTGGCCTTAAATACGGAAATCCCAGCGTGGCGCCTTCAGATCTGTGTGGCCTGGGGCAGGCTCTTCACTTCTCTGGGCTCTCACTTCGCTTGGTGGTGAGAGAGCTGTTCTCCTCGCCTCGCGGGGTTTATGGAAAGATCCAACAGGGCAGTGAGTGTGACATGTGGTCCGCAGGCAGGTTGCCGGACACACCACAGACGGATCGGTGTTGACTTGTACCAAACACGGTCACCCAGCCTAAACTCAGGCCAGAGGCTCCCCGGGACCAGGGTCCCGGAGTGCTGGTTACTGTGAGGGTTTTAGGGCAACGGATGGTCTCTAGTCTGGGAAGTTCAACCAAAGGGACAGAAATAGAAGACCTCAAGACCTGGGGAAGGTGTGAGCGGCCTGGGCAAGGCTGACCGGGGGCTTCGGGGCAGGATCCAAACACGCCGGAGAAGGGCCATCCTCAAGCAGATGCGGGAGAGGGAGGGAACGTGGCCGAGTGCGCGCAGTAAGGTATGTGCTGGGGCTCGTCAGCCCTCACCTCATCCCCGCCCTGGATGAGCCTTCCAAGGGGCAGCCCTAGCCCAGCGTGGCAGCTGAAGAACCCGGGGTCGGGTTGGGGGGTGTTTCCAGAACGGCCGGAGTTGAGTCAGTGGGCAGGGAGCGGGGATTTCGTCTGCCCCCGCACCTGGGTTCTGGCCACTGCTCTGCGCCGCACTTTCCCACTGGGAGGGCAGTCCTAACTGACCTCCTTTCTTTTAGGCTTCGGGGCTGGTGGGCCCAAGCCCACCTGAAGAATCTGGTCTCTGGGGGTGTCTCAGCAAGCTCGTGGGCGTCCGCTTTCCTTTCTTCCCGCACTCAGCTGTGCCGGGTACCGAGCAGGGGCTCACTAAATCCGGATTTGCTCCCCGAGGACAATAGAACCCCAGCAGACACCATTTGCTCTCTGTCAGGCCCCTCTGGAAAGAGGCATTTGTGGCATTTTTGAGAGCGCCGAGAGGTGGGGTCCCTGAGCTCCGGCTCCGTGACTCATGTTCCAAGGAGGGGCGACCTTGAGCCAGAGCTGGAGTCCTTGCTCAGCCCGCAGCTCGCTCTTCCTCTCATCCCCACATCCCTCCTTCTCCTGTGCGCCGCCTCCTGTCCCTGATGTCCCTCTTCTCTTCTCATGACTCTTAGCATTTCCTTGGCTCTGATTCCCTTGCCCTCACTACCTCTCTGCTTTGGGCTTGTCCCCAGTGGCCAAGGGCAAGGCCAGGAGCCTTAGGCGGGGGATCGAGCCCTAGAGTCATCACACCTTGATTCACGTTCTGGCTCTGCCATGTGACTTTAACCAACACAAAAACCCCGAGGCGCAGTTTCCCATATCTGCAAAAGTAAACATCTTACAGGGTCGCAGTGAGGATTTAGTGTGGCCACTATGGAAAAGTGCTTATATGCGCTAGAGCTCTGGTCTTAGCTGCAGCTCTGTGGACAGTGCCCCAAGCTGTCCTCTGTCACAGCTTCCTCCCTGGGGAAAGGGCTGGCCACTTTCCCAAAGCGGTCTGCGAAGGTGCCCTTGCTCCCTGGCTCTCCCCCACTGGACTCTGTCCTGCCTCTTCCTACTAGGCACCTTCTCTGCCAGCCTGCCCCCCCCCCCCCACCCTGCCGGGGTGTCCCCGCGGAGCAGGTCCCATCCGGGTCCGAGAGTCAGGAGTCTGGCCATGTTGGGTTTGTCCGCAAACTCCCGGCAGCCGGGCCGCTGATTTATCTCCGGAGGCTCTCTCTGCCATCTGTTTTTATATTGCTTTCAGCACAAGATAAGTGGCTCCCATACAGCGCTGAGCTTCAGAGATCGCAAAGTTCATGAGTTTGCAGAATTTATGATAAGGCAGAGAATTGTCTTAGTGCATCATTCATGTGCGCAAGGTCCAGAACGAAATGCCGCTCCTTCCAGATGTTTCCTTCTTTCCTCCGGTCCCTTCCTCTGGAGGTGGGACGGCCAGCCGGCAGCCCCACCACTTGCGCCTGGACCTCAGGAGTGCTCCGTTCCTTACGAGCTTCTGCAGGGATGAAGTCAAGAGCATCTCTCTGCAGGGAGGAGGAGGAGGAGGAGGAAAAAAGGGAGGAGGTGGCGGATCCTCATGCTGTGTCCTCCAAGGGTCGTTGGCTGAAAACTGAGGTGCTGGGCAGGGGCTCTGTGGGCTGGGTGATAATGAAAACCATTGTCCATGGTTCTGTTTCCCTCTGAGTCCTTGTTGGGGAACATATTTAACTCTCCAGAGTGAATATGTATCACCAATTATAAATGAGCATGAAAAAGACCACGGATGATTGCTTAGAGTGTATGTCTCCACTGGACTTCTCCCTACCTCTTGGAGGTGCTACAGTGTGTTAAATGTGTTATAATGCAAAGACTAGAGACCCGGCCAAGCAGTCTGTGAGGGGCGTCATGCTCCACAGAAGGGGAGAAGTCCTGCATTTCAGGTGGAGGGAGGCTTTAGAGGATGTGACGGGGTCTGCCTGGTGGGAGTAGGAGCCAGGTGGTGGGTAAAGGGGGTGGGAGAGAGCATCCTGAACAGCTCATGCCAAGTCGCAGAGGCAGAAGAGCACGTGGCTGGTTCTGGAACTATGTATGGTTGCACATGTGCACTGATTACAACCTTTGATTAAGGTTGTAAAGGTGGCAGAGCTGGGATTTCCATTTGGGTCTTTCTGACACAAGCCTCTCCTCGCTGTTCTCTTCCACCTCCTAGCCGTATCAGTCCTCCCCACCCAGACAGCAAGTGTCCTCATGTCATACCTCAGAATTTCGCGGGTACAGTCGGGAAGGTCCAGTGACGCTGGTGAGAGCACGCCCTGGGAGGACCGGGATGGACCAGACACGGCTCAGGGTGGCATGCCGTGCTTGCGAATTGGACAGGCCACGTCTTGGGAAGGAGTTGGCAATACCAGGAACACGTTCAAGTTGAAGTGGCACAGGTGTCTGACCCAGGGGCAGAGGTGTTTGAAAGCTCTGCAAACAAGCCAGGGGGCTTTGGGTGCTCCCACCCCAAGATTCTTCATGGGCCCTCAGCAGAGGGTTTGTTTGGAAAGCACCCACCTCCCCTGCTCCCCAGGCCAGCTGACTTGTTCACATCGTTCCCTTTTCTCTTGTGATAACCTGGACTTCTCACTCTGGTTCTTGCGCCGTTTGGTCTTCAAGTGGTCTTGGCTTAAAGCAGTCTGGCTTTTTTGGGGGTGTCTTTCCTCCTGGCTGTGGCTTTCCCCCCTCTGACCCAGAAATCTGCCCGTGGCCCTTGGACAGTGCCCTGACGTGTGCATCTTGACCCTCTGGGCTCTCCTGCTTGTAGGCACCCCCATGGGCCACCTCTCACACACTTGCCTTTGCCTTATGGATGGAACAAGACACAGTCAAGTGATGGGCTGTGCCAGTAGACCTGGGACCCGGGAGAGGAAGGTGATCAGAGACGTAGAATTAGGAGAGGCATCTGTGGGGGTGCCTGCATGGCTCAGTCAGTTAAGAGTCTTCTTTCGGCTCAGGTCATGATCCCAGAGTCCTGGGATTGAGCGCTGCTTTGGGCTCTCTGCTCAGCGGGAAGCCTGCTTCTCCCTCTCCAGCTCCCCCTGCTTGTGTTCCCTCTCTCCTGTGTCTCTCTGTGTCAGACAAATAAAAAAATCTTTATAAATAAAATAAAAGAACAGGCATTGTGGACAGGGTCGGCAGTAGAGCCATCTTCTCAGCCCGGGGCCCCATATCTGGGTGTGGTTGAGTGAGCGCACTGCAGGGCTGGCCTGCTCTACCCCACTGCCCAGGGCCAGGGCCAGAGGAGGGCTGGAGGTAGAGGCTGAGATCCCAGGGGAATGTCCAAGTCAGAATCTACCTGAAAATCCTTGGGTCGGAGCAGGCACTGAAACAACCATTGTCTGTAGGGTACACTTTCTCAGGACTCCCTCCCACCCTCCGCCCTGGTGCCTGGATGTTGTAAGAATGCAGACACCCAGCAAATCCTTGTGGGAGGTAAGCAAGCAGGGTCCAAGAATGATGACTCGTCTGGGTAAAAACCCCAAGGGTGTATCTCGGTACAAAAAAAGGGACAGGGAGAAGGACCGTGAGGGCGACGCAGAGGTCTGGGGGCAAATGGAGAGAGTTGAAGCTTAGCGAACATCTGTGCCAGCCCCAGCAAGCCTGTTCCCGCTCAGCCCAAAGTCAGCCCCATGCGGGGCTTTTGCCCCCCTCTCCTCAGCAGGCGAACTGGGCTCAGCAGTGTTCAGGGCCTCGGCCACCGTCGTGACAATTGTAAGAGGCAGTCTCGTGATTGAACTCGGGTCCGCCCCACTGTGAAAGTCACACTTTGAACCCTTGATGGTGGCTTCTGAGCGTCTCAACAAGTCTGAGTTGCAACATTGGCCCTGGCTTCAGCATTACTCAATAGTTCCCAGGGGTATTTACATTTTAATGATGAGCTCTTGAAAAGAGAAAATCCATCATAACTCAAATAGCAGAAGTTTGACTTCCTAATAGGATTTTTGGAGAGGGTTTTTTCTCTCGGTGGTGTTAAATCTGCGCTGTCCGATATGGTAGCTACGAGGCACGTGTGGCTCTTGAATAATTGAAATGTGGTTGGTCTGGATTGACATGCGTGCTAAGTGTAAGACACAAGCCAGAGTCTGAAGGCTTACTGTGCCAAATATCTCATTCATATTTTTTTAATATCGATTACATGTTGAAATGATAAAATCTTGGACCTATTGGGTTGAATAACATCTTATTAAAATTAATTTTATCTGCTTGGTTTCCTCTTTATTTCTGTAACTACTAGAACAATTTAAATCACATAGTGCTTTGCAATCTATTTCCATCAGACATATTACTATCCTATATTCCTATATTCTTTATTTCCTTCATTCAAAACATATTAATGGTGACTGTTCTTTATTGGAGATGTATTATGTTCCAGGAATGTACATAGTTAATATATAATTGACCTATATAGTATGTAAGTAGTATTAGCCCCATTTTAAAGATGAAGAAGGGAGAATCAGATTAGTTAAACCCAAGCCTAACTAGCACATGGTCACAGGTGGGTGCAAATCTCACTTCGGCCACTTCCTAGTTGGTGACCCTGAGCACAGCATTTAACATCTCTGTCTTGGTTTACTGTTCTGCATGTAGAGATAAAAGCAAAGCTTACCTAGACTAGTTAGCAGAATTCAGTAACTGCCTACTTGTTAAGCAATTTCCACTGTACCTGATACACACACACACACACACACACACACACAAATAAATGGTGATTAGCTTTTATTATCTTCAAGTTTCATGAGTTGGGATCTAAATCCGTTTTGCTGGGGTGCCTGGGTGGCTCAGTTGTTAGGCATCTGCCTTCGGCTTGGGTCATGATCCTGGGGTCCTGGGGTCAAGTCCCTGCTCAGGGGGAAGCCTGCTTTTCCCTCTCCCTCTCCCCCAACTTGTGTTCCCTTTCTCGCTGTCTCTCTCTCTCTCTCTGCGTCAAATAATCAATCAATCAATGAATCAGTCAGCTTTGTTCAACATTCTTCCCATGAGATGACCTATGGGGCATCTTTCATATATCAGGTAGACCCCTTCAATGCTGTGGAGTTTGTAATAGTAATAAGGAACAGTTCATGCCCTCATGGGCCTCACAGTCCAGTGGAGATGATAAGAAACAAATACAAAAAATGGATAGAAAGAGGTAAATTGTGACACCCCCCCACCAAATGATGCCACAAGGACATAGAGATAAAGTGTTATAAGAGTTTGTATAGGACAAGATCCCTTTGACTTGGAGGCAACTAGAGGGGAACTTCCTGAAGGAGGTGGTATTTGAGCAGGACCTTAAAAATGCATGGGGTAACCTTAGGCAAAAATGTGGGCTAAAGCATTCAAGAAACAGTAGAAGCAAAAGTATAAGCGTGAGGAAGCAAAGATAGGCATGGAGAATGGGTAGCAATTACCTTGTGCTGGAGTGCAGATTTGTGCCAAATGATAGGAGACGCTGGGTGGGACAGTCGGAGTGGCGCTGGCTCCTGGAGGGCCAGGAATGCCAGGTTAAGGAGTTTGTCCATCAAAGGCTAGTTTTCCTGGTTGTTACGTCTGGCTGGGCAGATGGTACTCCAAACAAGGATGCCCAGCCAGGGGACAAGGGAAAGCTGAATCCACGCCTCCCTTTCTCCAGCGAGCTATATACAACTTTCAGTGGTGGGTGAGAAAATGCCTCTCTTTAATTTATGCAAAGGTGCCTGAGCCCTATGAGCTTTGCCGCCAGTTTGCTCCTTTCCCAGACTTGCCGACCACCGGCACCTTCTCCATCCTTAGCCCCTGCAGTCATTAAAAGGCTTCTCTCCTGCCCCATCCATGCAGAGAACCTCCCCAGGAATAGGGCTCTCCCTCTGTCCTGTGACCGTAAACAATAGCTCTGTCTCCATCCGCTTGGGATCTTTTCTCTACTGGTTGTCATTGCTCGTGATCCCCAGATGTCTCAGGACCATGCCAGGAACTGCCGGGTCACTTCCCATAGGCCCAGGCTCTCATGTCAGTGTCTGCCGTGACCCCAACGTCAGCCCCGCCCCCACAGGGCCAGAGAAATGGTCCCTTGGCTGTCACCTCCCGGGGAGCTGGGCTCTCTCAAATTGAGTTACTCACTGCTCCTAACTTTGCTGTCATCATTTCCTTCTGCAGCCTATTAAAACTCTATCCCTGACTAATGTAGCTGAACACACTGCTCCCACTCTGTTCTTCTGCCAGCAGCATCTGTACCAAAAAAAAAAAAAAAAAAAAAAAAAAAAAAAAATCAGCTTTGTCAGGCAGGCTTCTCATTGCCTCTTCCTCCCTCTCCCCTCCGCTCCCCTCCTCTCCTCTCCAAGGGGCTGCTCAGAAACTGTCCACCCCAGATAGTCCTGAAAGGTCCCTATGCCCTTGGGTTGTCCTCAGCCTGGATTCCAGGACTTAGGAACACGTTGCTTGTCTCTCAGCCTGGCAGGCGGCTGGATCCTCACCCAGCTGCCATCTCCCCCAGCCCATCTGGGCCAACAATATGCTTTCTCTAGAAGCCCTTGTAGGTTCGGTCCAGCACAGTGCGCCCGCTTTCCAGCCCTGCCTGACGGTGTCTGCGTGGGGGACAGGAACAAATCAGACAGTTTGTTGAGATGTTCGACACACGTGGTTTGGCCCTGGTTCAGGCTGAATGTGCTTAGGTGTGTGCAAATATGTTTTCCGTCCACAGCCTCGATGTCGTGCCTGTCCTCCTTACGCACACGGTCGCGTGGCCGTCCTGATATTATAAGGCCATCTAAACACAAAGCCACGACATTTCAAAGCAAGCAGGCAGCAGGCTTCATTGTAGATGCTGCCTCTTCCGTCTAATGCCTGCTTTTCTTTGATTTTCATGGAATTCTGTGCTAGTGAATTCTGGGGGTGTTGGCCACAGACCCTGCAGGAAAAGATAAGAGGCTTGTCAAGAATGAGCCAGGCTGGGGGAGATGGAGAAGGCATTTTGCAAATGTCGGAAAGTAGAGGGCATGAAAATATTGCTTCCATCCAAAGAGTATTTTTCTGCTTTTTTTCCCCCCTTTTTTAAAAAATATGTCTCATCTAAAGATAGAAGCTAGCTAATGTCCACAGCAGGAAATAAGAGCAAGCAAATTTGTCAGCTAGAATGCTGTTTGTGCTTCTGTTGCCCGGGTCAATCATTTCACTAATGAGTTAATTCATTCATTCATTGATTTATTCACTTATTCATTCATTTGACATCAATTTATTTTTAAAAAATAATGTTTTTTTCCTGATTATAATAGTAATGCATATTCATCGCAAAAATTTGGAAAATCTATTAAAGTACAAAGAGGAAATGAAAATCACCTCTTTTCCTCTCAACCCCAAGCTAATAACAGTTCAATATTTTTGTGCATTTTCTTCCTTAAAGATCTCCCAGATGGGACCGGGTCCCTCAGACACCCTTGCTTCCTGCCCTTCACAAGAGTCCGCATTTGACACCTCCCCCACCACAGAGTTAATCTATCTTCACAAAGTAGGAAAGGGAAACGGAGATTTGCCAGAGTTTTCAAGCAGAGGCAAAGAAGAAGGATACAATAGATATTGCACAGCACAATTTAATAAAAAGTCTCCTCCAGACACATGAGCTCTTTGCCTTGCCCCCAGTTTCCATCAGCTGGCAACAGCCTCAACTACTGGCCTGCCTCATCCCCAGCTCCAGCCTCGCCTGTCTCCTCATCCTTACACCGTCCGCTTCTGTGTACACGAAGGATCCCCCATTTTTACCAGCCAAAAGGTTTTACGAGAAATGCATGTCCTTTCCTTGTAGCAGGTCATTTTTTTCTGTCTCATTCAGAAACGTGTGTGTTTGTGCGTGTGTGTGTGTGTGTACATATATGTGCCCACATTTTCTATACGTATTTTATTAAAATGATATTCTAGGGGCACCTGGGTGGCTCAGTGGGTTGAGCCTCTGCCTTTGGCTTGGGTCATGATCTCAGGCTCCTGGAATTGAGTCCCGTGTCGGGCTCTCCGCTCAGCAGGGAGCCTGCTTCCCCCTCTCTCTCTCTGCCTGGCTCTCTGCCTACTTGTGATCTCTCTCTCTCTCTCTCTGTCAAATAAATAATTAAAATTATATTCTAGTGTACCTACAAGTTTTTGAGCTTTTTCTCCTCCAGAGTATATTTTATTTTCCCTTTCAATTAAATGATCTTCAAAAACCTGGTTTTGCACCATTGTGTAGCATCCCATTATATGCTGTACCCCAGTGCATTTGACTGGTACCCCACTGTTGAGATATTCTGGTTGTTCATAATTTTTGCTGTCATACATGTCAGCATGTCATAGCATCCTTTGTATCTCCTATTGTTTTCTTTGTGAACATCTCTGATTATTTTCTGAGGATGCATTTCTTAACTTGGAATTTTGAGGTCGAGTTGACGGGGCATTTTGAAATTTGATATAAGTTGTCCTCCAGAAAAATGTTAGCATGAAGCATTTATTGAGCACCTCCTGGATACCGGACGTTGTGCTAGCTTCTGAAGATTCAAAAATACATAAGATATGTTCTTTGCGATTCAGGAGATTATGGTTGAATTATTTGCTGGAATTAAATAGCGGGCTCCTGCTCCCCCTCTAAAATGTCTGAGTTGTACTTAATGGTATGATTGAGAAGCTGCCGAATCTGACCCTAAATTTATCTTCAAAATAGGTTTTTCATGTGCAAAGGTCACCTAATTCTCAAGGCCAACCAAAACTTCTGTATACAGTATTTTCCAGTTTAGAAAACATGTAGGCCTATCAAATGCTTCTGACTTTACCCAAAATTATGACTATTGAAGAAAAAGGTAAATACTTCTTCTTGCTTATGGATTGAAATTTATTTAAATTTGGTCCTGAAGAGGAAACCACTATTTTGTTCCTATAGATGGAATATAGTTGGAATTCTTGGAGGAAATCCTAAACTCTAGCTCTGTAGGATTTGTCTGCCAATAGGGAGTAGAATCTGGGTCTCTGCTGAGATAGTCTGCCGTCTCACTCCATCATTAATGTCAATGATTGTTTTGTCTGTGTTTCCTATCTAGAGTTTATGTAAGTATTTCTCAGTCTTCTAACAGTAATGGAAATAGTGTAAGCAACGAACTTGAATTATATATGTCATGATAGGTTGTATTTTTATCACCAAATATTTGCAAGGATTATACATCCCTGACTCAGTGAGGCCAGCCCTCTCTAGGTAATTGATTTTGGCCAATGAAATGTGTTAGTGATGTCAGCATTAAGAGCCATAACTTTGTTCTGCCATAACTCTCTCCCCTCTGCCTCCATGTCCACCCAATAGAAGCTGCTGCCTCAGCCTGGGTCAGGGAATAAAAATAAGTCCAATACCCACATAACACAAGAGGGAAATAAATTTTGGTTTTGGAAGTCACTGAGATTTGGGAATTATTTGCTAACACAGTGTAATGTAGCTAAAATGAGTGCCAGATATGCTAAGGAGAAAATGTCATTCATAGGACATGGTCCTTATTCTGTCCTTAATTCGATTCATTAATTCACATCTGTAGCCTGTGGCTTTATGTTCAAAATATTGACATGTTGGACTCAATAGAATTTGGGGGCTATCTTTTTTGAGGGTGAGGGAGGAAATGTATTTTTCATACCAATAGATTACCTATTTTGTTACAAGGACTAAGACTATATTTTGTACTGACACTCAAAATTTCCAGCTCTTCTCTCTAGTATCAGGTGATTATCTTGGTTGATGTCAAGTGAAAATGTAAGGATAAATTTTAATTTCAATTCAATCAATGACACACAAAAAATTAAAATTTACCAAATCCCTATCATGTGTCATTACCTACCTAGTCTATTGGTAAACTTTTTATGAATTCTTCCACAAATCCCCCAGGCAGGTTGGCTGTGTGTACCTCTGCATTTCCATACCAACTGACCATGCCTCTCACAAAATAACAACTCAGTATTATAATTTGGAGCTTATATGCTGCTGGGTGACTCGTTCCTTGAGAGCAAGGACTGTGTCTTACCCAACAACTCATGGATATTAAAGATTCATTCATCTTTCAAACCATTCATTCATTCGACAGGAATTTATTGATCACTTACTATGTGCTAGACAATGTTTTCAATGCTGGGAATCCAGTGGTTCACAAAACAGATGTGGCCTGTGTCCTTACGGAGGAGACAGGCAATAAACACGCCAAGAAAAAAATCCCAGAAAGTGGCTAAATGCTAGGAAGAAATAGGATGGAGTAATAAAAGAAAATGGTGGGCCAATAGTTAAAAAGTTCAAGAAGGAAAAATATCACATGGGAAGGAAAGGGACTGGAAAGGGCATGGCTAATTCCTTATTTGAGAGACGTGGAAGATGAGACATTATCACAGATACACTGCTGGAGGTAGGATGAAGGAATTTTGGAGACACAACAAATGCTTACAGGACGTGATAAAGCATTTGGAGTTTATTCCAAGAGAAATGCGAGGCCACTGCTGAGATTTAAGTAGGAGAATGGCATGATCCCTTTTATGTTTTTTGAAGAACTTTCTTGCTCAGGATATTGTGAGTTTGTGGGAAACAAGAAGAGAGTAAAAGTCCCCAAAGGAGGCTACTGGAATTGTCCATGGAAGAGATGATTATAGCCTAGATGATGAGAGTGGCCTTGAAACTGGGAAGAGAAAATGGTGGATTTGGGATACATTTCAGAACAAGAAACCATGAGAGTTGCTAGCAGGTTGGAGTATACGGGGGAGTGAGGAATCAAAGTGACGTCCATGTTTCTGTGTTAAGTAAACGCATAGTTGGAGGTGCAGCTTACTAACACGAGTTTGGTTGGGAAAGGAGCAGTCCATGGTAGGGAGGCGATCAGAATTTGGGGTATATTAGCTTTGAGGTGCCTTCGAGGTGAGTAGGAGAGCTGAGTAGGCAGTAGGATATACGAGTCTGTAGCTGAGAGCAGAGCTTGGGGCTGAGATAAATTTTGGATTCATCAGCATATAGATGTTATTTAAAGCCATGGGAATGGATGAGATTACCTGGGGAGAAAGGCCCCGTAAATGTTTCCAGAGTGAATCGATGGGTGCCTGGAGAGGGTGGGAGGCTGATGGGTCCCCAGCTGAACATGGCGATGCCAGAGGAGGTGTGCGCTTGCGGGGGAGGGGGAGCTGGGGTAGGGAGGGGGAGATGTCTGCTTCTCATTTAGTTAGAGATTCCCAGGACGTGCTCACAAATGTGTGCATGTGTGAGCTTAGGGGAGATGATAGCTTGCGGCCCCACCAGCCTCCTGGAACATTGAGCTGTTGGAGTGGGTGAGGCATGTGGGAAACCTGTGTAGAGAGAGGAGCGATGACAGTTACTAGTGGAAGCAGCGTCCACATGTCTGAGGTGAGGATGGGGGAGGGGACCCCTCCAGGGGATGGGGGTAGATGGGGTGAAGGGTTAGGGATGATGGCGCCGAGGAGGCTGAGGGCTGGGAAGAGTTCATAGTCAACAGCGTCAGTTGCTACCGAGAATGGGACTAGGTCATCGCGTTTGTCAAACTGCAGCTGACTTTTCGGAGAGCGTCTCCGAGGAGGGGGTGGGAGCAACCACTGAGAAGTGAAGGACGGACTGGGACAGGGTCAGGACAGCTTGTGCTCTCAGGAGGCTCCCTAGAGACGGGGGAGGGGATGTCAGGGGAAGGTGGTCTGAGAAAAAATATTTTTCAGTTCAAGGAGAGAAGAGGCCACTAACATTGATTGATTGAGGATGGGCATAGTAGGGAGGACATAATTGTTGCGTTAATGGCGGGTACCAGACGTCCTCCTAGGGAGCAGATGGACTTTGTTTAGGAAAGTACTTCAACGGGGTGTTCGGGACGTGAAGACGAGAGTCCGAGCGTGGAACGGGAAGACCCCAGGAGGAAATGACCAAACTGCTGGGCACAAGAGACGGACAGGGATTTGCGCTTGCGGATGAGCAGAAGGAGAACCGAGGGAGGACAGGGAATGAGGAGAAGAGGGAGGGGGCAGCTGGGGTGTGCAGAGACAGCGGCTCATGAGGGGGTCCAGGGTTGAGGAGGGAGGGAAAGACATTCAAAAATCAGAGAGTGAGATCCTCACAGGTTAGGATATTTGATGTTCCACGAGGCAAAGTCTCTTTCCTCACATTTCAGTACAAGCCCCAGTCTCGGGGCAAGAGTATTTGCAGGGACTGAAGGTGTCAGGGTGGGGTTCAAGTTCAGTGTGTGTGGAGCAAGAGGGGATGCTTATCTGTAGATAATCAAATAGGTCCTCGACTGCGGCTGGTTCCTGATAACCAGGAGAAGTGTTAAAGGCCTCTCTGAGAGCTTCTGGAAAGACTGGGTTTTCTCCCAAAAGTGGGTTAGGGTGCAGGCCAGTTTCACGTGACTCTCAGGGCAAGGCTGATTCCAGTTGACCTCAGAGTTTACGCATCCTCTGGGCAAGACACAGCGTGCTGGAGACCCGTGGCTGTCACCTTCCTGATCTTTCCGAATCCCACTGAAAGGTAAACATGGGCGGTTCACTTCTATTTTCAAGTGAGCAAAGTGTGACTCAGAGAACTCAACTAGATTGCCTGAGATCCCACAGCTCACGTTAGTGAAGGAGGGAGTCAAGCTCCGATCTTTGTGCCTCTGTGTTGAGTTCCCCCAGCGGACCCTCCTTGGGGACTGGGCTGGGGGAGGGGGGCAGCGTAGAAACACTTGAAACGTCCGTAGGTTGAACCAAAAGGGCCCAGAAGAGAGGGAGAGGGAGGGAGGAAAGGGGGGTTAAGAGAGAGAAAGAGAAAGAGAAGACACAAAGGGAGGGGAGAAAATATTTGATGAAATGAAGTGATTTCCCTCTTCCTTCGCTACCCCGACCTTCCTTCTGTCTGCCTGGTAGATTCTGAGACTGGCACTTTGCTGCTGGGCAAAAAAAAAAAAGAAAAGAGAGAGAGAGCGAGAGCGATGAGTTAGAGGCCTCTCCGTCCCCTGATTTTGGATGCTTAGCCCCCTTGCAGAGCAGGACTTTCTCTTCGGCTGAGCAGAGCCGAGCAGTGTTAATCCTGTAACGGGGCTACCACTCTGGGTTCCTGGTAAGCATGAGGTTCCAGACAACGTTGTTGCGACCGAAACAGGCTCTCCTTAAGGCTCTGGGGGCCCATGTGTAGGCCCTTGGGCTTTTGCATGCTTCAAATGAGCTTAAACTGCGCACTTAGTATCTCACAGCGGGAACCCAGGCCCCCTCAGGACTTTGTTTTTGCCGAGGATTACTCTAGGTTATGCTGCGCCTTATTTATGTGAAAGGATGATTCCCCCCGAGCCCGACGATGGAAACAGGGCCTCAATTCATAAATCTGTTGCTCCGTGGTCTTCGTGGCCATTTCCAGGCCCTCTCGGGAACTGTGGCTGTGATGTTCGTGCTGTTTGTGTCGGGGAGGTGGTGACACAGGGAGCCGGACGGGACTCCGGGTGCTGTCAGTCGGGATCCCTGACGGGTGATCCTGATTTCTACTTAAAAGCGAGCCAAGGTGTTTGCTTTGTCCAGACGTCAGTTTTGTCATCGGCAGCAGAGGGGTGTGGGTTGTAGGAGGAAGAGCAAACATGTTCCCTCTCCGGCTAACCCCGCAGCAGGTGTGACTCTGGCTCTCCTGGCCCAACCCCCACTCCCCCAGCCCTTCTGGGGACCGTGCTGGTGCCGGCCCTGACGAGTGGACTGCATGTGACGCTATGGGACGTTGCTTTCTGCAGGCACAGACCTCAGGCTTCTCCCTAGGCACCTAGGAGCCCGTCCTGATCCTCATTTTTTAAAAAAAGATTTTATTTATTTATTTGGGAAAGAGAGAGTGAGCACGGGGCGGGGAAGGAGCAGAGGGAGAGGGAGAAGCAGGCTTCCCATGAAGCGGAAGCCCGATGCAGGACTCAATCCCAGGACCCTGAGATCATGACCTGAGCCGAAGGCAGACGCTTAACTGACTGAGCCCCCCAGGCGGCCCCCATCCCGATCTTCATTTTAGCCGGGATTCTATGACCTTCCTTAATAGCCTTTCTGAGCATTTTATAGCCCTTCCTCTTGGGAATCCCTTTGGGTTTAATCTTAAGCTCATCTGTTAAAAGCCTCTGTCTCCATTTTATTTCTTCTGTTGGATAGAAGAATATTAGATTTTATAATTTAAGATAGGGAATGACCGTGGAGATCGCCAGCCGATCGCTGCTAATAATAGCCGGTACTGGGGGCCGCGTGCCAGGCACCGTGTGGTCACACTCACGCCTTGACTTCTTCGATGCGCCCAACAGAGAGAGCCGCGGCCGTGGCCAGAGACTTTGGTGTCGGTGTGTCTGCTGGACCCCGTTGTACACTCAGCCAGCAGATTCCCACCATGCGTCCACTGCCTTTGCCCCTGTACCGGATCTGCTGAGAATTCCGGGGGAGATCCCATCACCCAGGGACAGCTGCAGCTCCACGGCGAAGCGGGCCGAGTAGTTTGCCAGCGGGCAGCTCTCACCCTTGCCCTCCCCACCACTCATCCCTGTCTCTCTTCTCAAGCTTCCTTTGCACACCAAGCAGATGTTTTCATCCATGACTTCCTCCCAAAAATTAGACTCTTGTCTCTCGGACGTCCCCACCGTTTGGATTTACGCATCTTTCCCAATCTGGTTCCGACTGTCGAAGGGACGACGCTTCTTCCAGTTCACGGCCCACTCCCCGCCGTGTCCTGATCACATCCACTCCCACCAAAGCTGGGACCTCACTGCCTTGTTCTCTCTCTCCTCCACTGTCCCATTGTTCTTCCTACTTGCTCCTCTTCTCCTCCTTCAAAGAGGCTCAGATGTCTCACATCCTCAACAGCTCTCCTTGATCTTGATCCCTGGTCTTTGGATTACTCACTTCCCACATGGACAAGCTGCTTGGGAGATTAGTGCCCCTGTTCTCGTACCTCCCGTTCCCTCTGTGTGTTCACTGGCCTCCCTTCCCCACCCCACGACCTCACTCAACCGTGTGTCAAAGCTCACGGAGGGACCGCAGATTATGAAGCCAGGGGACACTTTTCAGTCCTTTGTCTGGACTTCTCTGCGTCATTACATGTAATCACCACTCTCTCGGAACTCTCTGTTCCCTTCTTTTAGGGTTTCATTTTTTCCCCTGGATTCTCCTTGTACGTTTTAGGTATTGTTTTGTGGACAATGTTCCAGCTTCTCTTTTCCATCTGACCTTTCCACATAGGTGCTCTCTTGGCTTCTTTCTCCTCCCACCGGGACTGCCCTCCCAGGGTAATCTCGTCATCTACGTAGTTTTAATTACCACCATGATGTGGATGGTGCCTTCATCTCTAACCTCTTCGCGCAGCTTCCGGTTCATCCATCCAAGTAACTTCTGCTCGTGCACTGACTGGATGCACCTGCCTCTCCACGTTTTCCTCCCCCTTCGGAGCCCCCAAGCCCACCCTGCCTCCAGTGTTTTCTAGATGGTTCATGGCGCTTCTACTCACTCTGGTGATAAATCTGGGAATTCGAGATTCCTCTTCATGCACCCTTCACTTCTAGTCCCGCATACTGTTCAAGTTTTTACTTCAAACATTTCTCCAATTTGACCCTTCCTTCTCACCCTCGGCCCCCAGGGGAGGCGCCCGGGCTCTCTTCCTCCGGGACTTGAACCGTCCTACTTAGCCACCTTACCTCCAGCCTTCCACCCTCAAATCCCTTGCCACTGGCTCGCAGACAGGCCTTTCAAATGCAAATCTGACTTTGTCCCTTCCCTGCTTAAGACCCCTCGATGTCTAATTGCTGAGGGACAAAGAGCAAGCCCCTTGCCTAGGCAGCTTAGAGAGCGCACAGGCTACGCATTTCAGTTCTCTGCCTGAGTTTCAATTCCAACTTCGTCACCTGGGACTTTGGGAAAATTCCTTCATCTGGGTGTGATGTTGTGGTATATTGTGGAAAATGGGGAGAATTTAGATTTGTTGTTAAGAGTAAATGCAATCCATACAAAACGCTCTATATATGCCGGATATTTTTGGTCGCGTCATTAGTACTTTTTCTCCCATTATTATTGTTATGCTACGATGATGATGATGATGATGATATTATTACGTCTTTGCTCATGCAGTTACTTCTCTGAACGCCATCTCCACCACTAGCCCCCGACCCATCATCCCCCCCCCATTCTCTCTCTCACACACACACAATCAACTAACGCAGAGCTTAGCCCTCGCCAGCCTCCAGACACCTGCTTCAAACTTTAAAACTGGCTGAGAAGCCCCTTCTATGCACTCTTTGTGCTTAACCGCACGGCAGCATTATCATTCAGCGATCAGCTCATTGGCTTATCCGTATCACCCGTTGAACTGCGAGTAACCGCGGCAAGAGAGCACCACAGCGCCTGGTATTGGGACGCTGCCCAGTACATATTCTGACATAAGTGAATAGAGGAACGTGTTGCGAAATGTGTCTTTACTTCCTCCATACTGAGAAAGCTCATTCTTTTTCCTGCGTTCCCTCTTGATAGAGGACCCTGTCTCCATCTCTGTCCCCCAGGCCTTCCTTCTAGATAAACAATTGCCAATGGCATCTCTTTGGATGCTGCTGGAAGACAAAGAGAGGCAGCCAAGAATATTCTTCTTTCCCTAAAACCCCGAGGTCCCCAATAGCCTCTTGGATGTGAGCGTGAGCAAACCCCGAAGTTCTCCCATCGATGAAAGGTCCCTTGAACCCTGAGTTCAAGCTGGAGACTGATGGGTTAACTGCTGCTCCAAAGCACAGGTTCAGGGCTAGTGGTGGTGGTGGTGGTGGTGGGGATGCAAATGGTCCTGTGAAATGTTCTCTAATTCGCTATTAATCATTTAAGAAATATTAACCCCTCCCCTCCCCTCCAGCCACCCTCTTGTCTCCTCATTAAATATACAAGACCCAGCCGCCACATAAGAACCGGTCTTCGGTTTTACAAGAAAAGGGTAAATTCAGAGGCTGAGAGGAGCTAATCGTTTTCGATTAGTTAGTTTCAGACTTCACTGAGTTTTGTTTGGTCTAGATTATCTGAATCTTTATTAAGGGAGCTGGAACAGGCAGCGGCAAGTGCAGAAGCAGTAACGTCTGTGTACGAGTGCATTTTATACGGCGGCGGCCCCCCGTGCGTGCAGAGAGAGGGGTTCACGGATGCACGTGTGTGGTCCACTGAGCCTCTGGGTGGGGATGGGGCTCGGGCATGTGACGAGTGCGTGCGTGGGAGACAGAAGGGAAGTTTTCCAAGGTGCACGCTCCCCAGAAGACAGCTTCTTAGTCTCCAATCTTCTCTTCTAGCCCAGCCCCTGGGAGGCCTGCCTGCCTGCCTGGAGGTAATTTTATTTAATCTTGGCAATCTTCCGGGATAGGCTTAAGTAAACAAGGATCAAGCCACTCACAACCTTAATTAGGCTACACATAAATAATGGATTGCCGGATTAGCTGAGAACATACAGGAGGGAAGTGAGAGCAATAAAACCAACTTGCCTGAAGTGGGCCCTTCCTTCGAGAAGCTCCACTTTCTCCAGGCAGATGTCTGTGTCGGGTGCCATGGAGACATTCCAGCAGCCCATTTCTCATCCATTTATTCATTTGTTGTTTATTCATTCATCACACAAATTCTTGCTAAACCCTTCTGAAAACAAGACATGATGGTGGATGTTGTGGGGGAAGGCAAAGGTGAAACCCACAAGCACCCCGTCTCAGTTGCTCAGCGTTACAAGCTGGGCCTCTAACTCTGAGTGAAAATTGACAAGAGGGTCTCCCGACAGAGCACGGCGGCATATTGTCTTCTCCAAGGGGGAGCACAACAAAACCTTCCATTCCCCTGCTCTTCCCACAGCGTGACCTTGACGCTCTTCCCATCCCGTGGTGGAGTCCAGGAACCTGACGGTCTGTTGAGCTGGGGCAGACCTTTGTGCCTGCCTTCACCAACAGAGCACAATGGCAGGGAGGCTTTGCGACTTCCGAGGGTAGGGGAAGAGGTCATGCACTTTGTGCCCTTGGAATGTCTGCTTTGGGAACCCAGCCGCCATCTTGGGAGGCAGCCCAGAGAAGCCCAGGCCAGGAGGCTCCGGCCCACAGTTTAGCTGAAGGCCAGACCGACAACCAGCGTGGACCACCAGACCCACCTGGTGATTCCTGCCTGGGGAAGTCCCTCCAGCTTTCAAGTTTCCCCGGCTGAGGCCTCAGACACTACTGTGAGGGAGATGAGCCACCCCAGCTCTGCCTTTCTAGATTCCTACCTCACAGAACCTGGGAGCGTCATAAAATGGCTGTCGGAAGTGGCTCGGTGAGGGGAGCATTTGTTACGTAGCAGTGGAGACTATAATTAGCACCCTGGGAGAAAACTTGGAACCTGGGATGTTTTTTCTCAGCTCCATGACCGACAGTTACCAAATCCACTCAAGTTCATATTGAAAACCTCCCTAGTGTCTCCTCGACCCTCCTCGTTTCTGTTGATGCCTCTCTGCTCCAGCAGGGCTCCCCCTCACTTGGTCTTTCGGCCTCTGGCCTCAGCCCTCTCCCACCGCCTCCTTCTCAACACTCAGATCCGGGCCTGACACCCCTTGACCCTCTCGACTTGGAGTGGGGCTGCACCCCGAGAGTCTCGGCAGCACGCTGGGGGTGAGACAGCCCACAAGACGAACATGGCCGGTCCTTGTGTGACCCATGAGGACGTGGTTGCAAATATTATTTTTATGTTCAAAGAGCCACGGGTACATTCTAGCGTCAACCAACACTGGCAAGGGTTTCAAAGATAAAACCAAGACAGTAATTTGCATTTCCCTTATAGCAGGGCTTCCTAACTGCCAGTGGTCCAGCTTTCCTCACCCCCCTGTGCTGACTGCAATATACCCAGGGGCTGCTGTTCACTCTGTAGCGATGGCTTAAGAGGAAGCTCCTCTTTTCAGCCCAGAGTTCAAGGCCACTGTCCACCCCTCCCCCACGCCTGCAGACCAGCTTCTTACCGGCAAGGCTGCTACAGGTGCCCTGCGACTGGGTATCTTTGGCACGGGCCTAGGCATCTAGCTGGAGAAAAGAGAAGTACTTGGAAGAAGGGTGCAGTTAAGGAAAGCAGCACTCTAGTTAAGCAAATTATTATTTTGTGTAGTCCCGAGCCCTCCATACTCCTCATGTCTCCGTGTACTTTCTGCCCTTCTGGGCTTTCTACTTTCTATGTCCGGAAAGACTTGGCTCATTCTTTAGTGCCCAGTTTAAATGTCTCGCCGAGCTTCTCCTGACCCCCCGGTGCCATCAGCCCCCACTTCCCGGGCTCCCATGCCGCTCTGCGTGTGTGGCGGTTACCACGCGGTGTTAGGGCGCGCTGAGTCTGTGCTTGTCTCGGTCGCTGCACTCTGGCTGCCTCAAGGACGCTAAGCGAACCTGTTTTTCCCCTCAGTTTTTAACAGCGCCCTCCCCCCTTGCTCCCCACCTGACCTTCCACACTGCGTGTCTCTTAAACAGTTGGATCTCCATTATTCTTTGTTGAAGCAAGATACTCTATTTACCTTTATTCATATTTATATAAATAAAAGAGGTTGGCCCTCAGGCCCAGCATGAACTCGTCCCCCACCAGACCCCCTCAGGCTGATGGGTTTACAGATTCTCAGGAGAGGTGATCCCTCACTGGCTCTAGTCCTCCCTTTTTCTCCCCCCCCAGCCAGGACATGCTTCAGGATTAACACAGATCTTCTCATTATGATGTAAGAACTGGCGAGTGGGCATAGCTAGCTGCTTGCTTGCTCTCTTTTCTTTTTTTTTTCCTCTTCTTTTCTTTCTTTCTTTTTTTTTTTTTTTTTTTTTAGATTTTTTTATTTTAGAAAGAGAGCGAGCACGAGCTGGAGGGCGGTGGGAGAGGGAGAGAGAGTCGTAAGCAGACTCCATGCTGAGCGGGGACCTGACATGGGACTTGATCCCACAACCCTGAGATCATGACCTGAGTCGAAACCAGGAATTGGATGCTTAACCAACACCACCCCCAGGCCCCCCAGCTGCTCTCCTTTTTTGAGTGAGAAGCAGCCTCTGTCTCACTAAAGTCCCTCCAGTGGGCTTTGTGGGCCAGGCCAGAGTGAGAAGTCAACTGAGAAGACGGTGTCCCTGCCAGGTCTCCCCCACCACAAAAGAGAGCTCCCATTGTCAGCCCTAAGGTCTGAAATTCTACTGTTAGAGATTCATTCCTTGATGTGGAAGATTTCAACCCTTGAGGGTTCCCTGTTAAAATGCAGATACTCCTGGGAGGGGATAGAACTTGAGTCCTTTTTAAACTCCCACTTCTGTTGAAGATTCAGTGATAGCTAGGCTGAGAGCCCCCCAGCCCTCAAAGAACTTGGACAAAAGGTAGGAGAGATGCTGTTGAAAAGAAAGAAATATGTTATGTTCACCAAATTGTGTCAACGCATCAAAGAGCCCTCTGCTTGCATTGTATGTATTCGAGGCAGGCTGCTATGCAACATAATGGGGGTTAATTCCAGGGCTTAGAGCCCTGCTTGGGAATTGGAAGCTTCTACTAGGAGAGAAAAAGGGGGTGATGATGGGTTTGGTTTTCTCGTATCCTGTCCTCTTTTCCTGGAGGATGGAGGCTTCCCTCTCTCAGGATTCCAGACCAGAGGAGACACGAAAAGAGGGTTAAAAGATGTCTTTTGTCTTTGCAGGAAATAAGATCTTTTTGTAAAATGTCAAAAATTGGCTAATTCCACATCTCCGCTTCAGGGGGCAGGGGAAAACAATTGGGGAGGGGAGTAGAGGGTTGCCTTAATGTAAGGATGATTTTCCACTCCAGCTGCTCAACTTATTAGTTTTAAAAATTGCTTTAACATCTATATGTTCAGTTAGGAGACGCGCCACACATAATTGGAACCCTCAGAACCAGATGGCACCTTGGAGATCAGCTGGTTTAACCCTCACTCAGGGGCGCGGGGCAAGGTGTCCCGGATCTCACAGCAGGTGCGTGGCCCGTACTGGCAGGATCCCCCAACCATACCCCTCAGCATCATTTCCTGGGCTCCATGGAGGGCGTGCCGGGCTTCCTCTGGTCTGTCTGTATTGGAGCTGAGACAAAGAGCTCCCCTTCTGCCAGGGGCTTGAATGCTAGGGCAATGGTGACCCTTCAGCCAGGAATCTGGGTGTTCTGAACCGTGACTCAGCCAGGCAGAACCAAGGAGAGCTTGAAAGGGCCTTAAGCTCCGTGGTCATTTTTAGCTGTTTTACATTACAGACCCAGGTAATTAGGGTCTCGCCTATTCTAGACCTCTCATTCTGGGAAACCAAAGAACCATCTGTGTGCACTCTCTAGGATAAGCAGAACGCGGTCTGGATGCCCCAAGCCTTGCAAGGGGCATTCTGCTTGCAGTTCCAAGGTCTTGGGCGGAGTCCCCATCCCAGGTCCACGACGACCCAGGGTCCAGTCTGCCTGTCTGCTCACAAAGGAGCTGGTGAGAAGCATCTCCCTTCCCCTGCCCAGTCTCTCTGTGATCCGGGGGCCGGCATTCTTTCCGTAGTGGCAGCTCACCCTGGTTCAGCCGCCCATGTGGTCGCAATCCATCAGCGGGTGTCCCTTTCCTAATGACGCAAGAGCCGTGAGAAGCTGAGCTGTTTACACAAGGTCACTTTATTAGCAGGGAAATTGCTCCTATGATAAATGAGCATTCTGATGCAGCTGTCCTCTCTCTCTCTCACTTTCTCTCTCTCTCACTCGCTCTCTCTCCCCTTTCTGCTTCAGGAGCTTTGCAGACTCGCAGCTTCTGCATCCTTGGCTGCTCCACCCCTCTAGGACCTCTGGGCCCAATCAAATGAGGCCAGTGTCCAAGGAAAGGGGAGGGTGATTATGAGCCTCTTCACATGATTTTCTTCCAATTCAGGTTTGGCAGCAGCAACCAGAGAAGCATGGCCTCCTTTTTGATGGACCAGTAGATGGGATTTCAAATCAATGACGGTCATTTCTTAAATTTGCACAGCACCTGACAGTTGACAAAAATTTTTCCAGCTCTTTACAGTCAACCATTTTGCTGGCCCTCTCTGCATAAGGGGCTGCAGAGGTATTACTGGCCCTAGTCCCATTTCAGGGATGAGAAACCTGGAATTCAGATAAAGGCTTGTTGTATCTCCTGACTTAAAATCTAGGCGCTTGAAGCTTGAAGCGGAAGTTTAGGTTAAATCATGGCTGCCCACTTAGTGATCAAGGGACCTTGGAAAGTTACTTTTTGTTTTGTTTTGCTCTTGATAATTCTTTATTTTTTAGAGCCATTTTAGATTTACGGAAAAATGGAACACAAAATAGAGAATTCCTGTATACCACTTCCCACCCCATCACAACATTCGGCTTCCCCTAGTAATAACATCTTGCATGGTACACTTATTATAACTGATGAACCAACACAACAATATAACACATTATTACTAACTGAAGTCCAGAGTTTACAGTAGGATTCGCTCCTTGTGTTGTATATGCTGTGGGTTTTGACAAACGTGAAATGTCACAGATCCTTCATTCCGTAGATCCGTCATTCTGTAGAGAGGTTTCACTGCCCTCACAATTCCCTGTGCTCGGCCTACTCATCCCTTCTTCCTTCTCCAGCCCTGGCCAACAATGGTCATTTTACTGTCTTCATGGTTTCTTCTTTTTTAGAATGTACTATGCAGCCTTTTCGGACTCACTTCTTTCACTTAATCATATGCATTTAAGTTTCCTCCCTGTCTTCCCATGGCTGGCTAGCTCATTTCTTTTTAGTGCTGAATAGGATTCCATTATCTGGAGGTACCAAAGGAGAATTATTTTTTAAAGTCTGTTTTTGTCAACTACAAATGGGTTATGATGCGTTGTTATCCCCTCTTAGGGTTGTCGTAGGGATCAGATGAACTAATACACAGAGAGTAT